>NC_136073.1:657850676-659118176 GCF_964261635.1 Lissotriton helveticus | reverse complement strand
ACAGGTCCCAGCATGCCTTGTAGTGGCGAGGTGACTGCAGCGGGAGCAGATGGATGTTAGTGCGGTATATATATATATGACATTTCTATGGCAAAATGAACCCCCTCATTTTGTTCCTTTGCAAATTAAATGTTTTAAGTGTTAACACTTTATTCCAATCAAGATGACTTCAGGTGTGCCATACTTTTGTCATAAGTAAGACTGTTAGCGCTCTAGTTGTTCTTTAGAACACTCTGGGACATTCTGTCACTGGGCTATAGTTGGGCTACATCTGGCTGATATTTGGGCTACATTTGGGCTCTTTTGTCTCTGGTGGCCATCTTTGGGCTACATTGGGCTACATTGGGCTACATTTGGGCTCCAACATATATATAGCCCAATGTAGCCCAATATATATTTTTCAAAGTTAATTTTCGTAAAAACCACTGGAGCATATATCTTGAGACATAGCAAAGGCACATCGGGCTACCAGTCCCTACAATTTTGCCAAGTTTTGTGGAAATCCATTCAGCCGTTCGAGCTAAAAGTGAGGCCAACCGCCCTATGGAAAACTCAATGTTAAAAACACGTTTTGGGACCCCCCTTTTTTCTTGGCCCCCCCTTAACGAAACCCCCCCCAAATTTTCAGGGGCTGCTCAGAAACAAAATGTGCCATTTTCCTGAAAATTTCAGCCAATTACGTCCACAAACACCAAAGTTATTCAACATAGAATTTTCAGAAATCCCATAGAGAAAAAATCCTAACTATATATACCTACTGGCTATCGCCAGTAGGTAATATATATATAGAGAGAGAGAGAGAGAAAGAGAGAGAGAGAGAAATATATAGATATATGTATGGTCTTGGCAGCACTTATGAAAACTGCCATAAGGAAAGAGTGGGTGGGGGACTAGGAAGCACACAGGGGAGCGAAGGGTCTTTGAGAGATATGAGGGGTATGGCTTGCAGGGAGGCCAAAGAGTAGTTGCAACAATGGTGTTTGAGAACCAAGGTGCCTTGTGTGGTTCTATTGTTCCCAGGTTTCAGAAAATACTGTATACTATGAAGCCCACAGGTGTGGGCTGTGAGTTTCATTCACCTGGGGCTATCTTGCCTTGTTCTCCTGGGCTTTTAGCTGCTACTTCTTGCTCCTGGAGCTCCAAAATGACTGCAAAGCTCCTGCCTTGGGCTTTGCAGCTGTCTTTTAAAGCAGCTCTGCAGTTAGCCCAGTTCAGGTTTTCATTCCTGTTTCTTTTTCTTTTCCCATTATGGCTGTTTCTTCCTTGATTCTTTTATGGTTTTCCTAGTCCTTTGTGTTTCTTGTTGAGTGATGTTTGATATAATTTCCTTTTCATGTTATTTTACCATAATAAGGCTTCAGTCTGGTGGGAGGTCACAACAAAGTCATGTCCCTTCATGTATTTCCTTGCTTCCTTCATTTGCTGATACAGACTCCACGCGCCAGAAGAATTCCACTATCAGATTCTAAATTCCTAGCTTTCTTCAATCCTCTGAAGTCTTCGTCCAGAGAGAAGGTTGAAGGTTTTTTTTTGCCTTTGTCTTTTTCCTGCTGAGAAGGTGGCGCTTCTCAAAAACACTTGCCATATAATCCAGATGACATTGTGGCTTCCAGAAAGAGTCGCCTATTCATTGGGCAGTGGAAGACCCAGACTAGATTACGGGTTAGTGTCCAGAACAGCAAAACATTTCTTACTGTTTGCTATATGCATCTTGGTGTAGACCTGGTCACTTTCCTTCGAAAACAAACCTTGGAATTGGACCAGTTAAGGACAGATAATGCTGCACTTCACCAAACAATTCATACCAGGTGTTGGGACCTTCCACCCATCAGTCCTTAAACATCTCTCATTGAAATCCTTCAAGATTAAAGGAGTCTTTGGATGGCCCGATTGCTTATTTTGCCTTTCCACCTGGACAGTTTCTTCTGACAGATCCAAAGTGGGGCATCTCATTGATTTCTTGACCGGTGCAGCTCTGGTTTGGGAAGCTCCCTTACATGCCACTACAAACTCTTGTTTGAACAATGATGTCAATTTCTTGGCAAACATCAAAAAGATTTTTAAGAGACACGATCATGAACCTTCCATGGAGGACACCTTATGTGGGATAAATCAGGACTATTCGAATGGATTATCCTATTGCATACAATTTTT
The DNA here is from genome assembly GCF_964261635.1 of Lissotriton helveticus. Taxonomy (NCBI): domain Eukaryota; kingdom Metazoa; phylum Chordata; class Amphibia; order Caudata; family Salamandridae; genus Lissotriton; species Lissotriton helveticus. The sequence goes on along the minus strand of NC_136073.1, from coordinate 659,116,022 downwards.
TGAGCTTGCTGCTGAAACCACCTGGGTGGAACACACTCAGATGACCTTATTCTGAAGATGGTTAAAAGAGGAGTTAAAGGATGAGTTAGCAAAAGTTCCCAGAGTTTCCTTGTAGGAAATCTGCCTTTTCTGCATGGTCATCCCAGATATGTTTACCCCTTGTCCAACCCTATATTTGTGCTGGTTTTAGAACTCTGTGCACTTTTCCCCTGCTAGCCAGAGATAAAGAGCTTGTGCTCCCCCTTTTTTGCCTATAAGTACCTAGTATATGGTACAAAATGTACCCAGGGCTTGGAAGTTAAATGCCACTAGTGGACTACAGTACCTATAGAGCCATCTACTAGAATGGTATTGCAAACATGACTTCAGCCCCACCATTGAAGCCTTACTATAGTAGTGTAGAAACTGCAACTCAACCTGTCAAAATAAACTCTTTTGAAAGGTCAAAGCCTTCCTTTTAATTATTAATAAGTCCCCCCTAAGTAGGCCTTGTGGCTGACAAAACAGGGTGCGTGGTATTTAAAGGTAGGATATGTAGAAATGTGATGCTAACATTTGCTTCCAGCAGGGGTCTTCAAACAGTGGGGCGCGACCCCAGGGGGGCGGGGTGGAGCGATGCAAAGGCATGTGCGCCTTCCCAGTCACACTTCTGCCCAGGCCCAAGGGCTTCAGCCCCCCTCTTTCCCCGTTGTGTGCCTCAGTCCGGGCTGCGGCAGTGCAACTCGAGCTGCTGGGGGCTCAGCTGGGCAGTGTCTGAAGTCTTATCTCGGGCACGCCCGAGATTTTCACAGGTCTTTAAAGACCATTTGCATATTTACATGCCTTTGTAAACTTGTTTCAGAGGTTTAGTTTTTTTCCTGGTTCCAGTGCCCCTTGGGTCCCCACTCTGCCTATTCCTTACATTTGTATTTTACATTTACTGCTGTAGTGTGAGAATGCATTTCATGACAAGGAATTTAAAGTAGGGTTGCCAGAAGAAAAATGCCTGCCGTGTGTTGTTTAAAGAGCCTGCAAAGACCTCCTCTTGACACAAAATAGACTTATTAATAAAAAAGTATGTATGCATTCGTTATGTGACTTTTCTGTCTTTGTTCTCTTTAATTATCAGTCATGGATCATTGTGGCAACCCTAGAACACAATTAAAAGTGCTTCCTATTTATATTTGCTGTCCGAAGTATGCACAGATAAGTGCTGAATATACAGCTTTAGGTGACTGCTTACTTATGTACCGACTGGACCATCAAAATAATCTGCTGGCAACCCTAACCATAGGACTGTAAGTTTGTTGCAGGATCAGCACATTGTTTATTTCCTCCACCATCAATCCCTGATTAATGTCATAATAGCAATAATTTAACTTAGATCTGAACCCCTACCCCGCCGCCAATAACATGCTGAGCTACTTCAAGTGTCTGGGAATGCACCATGCATTCAGACAACTTTCTCCTTATTCTCGCCCTTCACTTTCACTCTCACCCTGCACTCACAGTGATCAAAACGCACTCACACTAATCACGATACACTCACAGCAATCAAAATGAACTCACGCTGATCACCATGCACTCACAGCAATCAAAATGCACTCACGCTGATCACCATGCACTCACAGCAATCAAAATGCACTCACACTGATCACAATGCACTCATACCATTCACCCGCTCTCCCTGCACTCACAGTAATCACTCTGCACTCACAATGCACTTGCGCTGTCCACCCTATACCTCCCACCCTGCAGTCACACAAGCACACTACTCATCCTGCACTCATGTGACACTTCACTCACCTGTCCCCCTCACTGCTCAATATGCAACTCATTTAAACAAGCCCATCAGTAATCATACATTCATTAGCCCCATTCTGAACTTGCACCCGCACCCAAATTCATACACCACCTCACTCACCCTGCAGTCACTCCTCTTACCCTACTCTCACACTGTTGCACAGCTCACCGTGCACTCACATGTGCACTCTTGTCACCCACACAGTGCAGAGGGCTAATGTGCCTGCTACAAAGAATATGTACCACGCAGATCACAGAAATGGGTGTGAGTAAACTATGAGTAGCGCTATAAAAAAATGAAATGTTTGTCAGAAAGGTGCTACAGAGAGATGAGTTGCATTGTTGGTGAGTGGTAGTGAAGGAATTCATGGAGAAGGAGGTAATGGGGTGGGGCACCAAAAAAGACTGATGCACCGTGTGCGACCAGTGTTAGGGCCAGCCCTGGCTGGGAGTGTTAGCCCTCCCGCCAAAGTTCTGATCTAGTGACTCCCCTGCTTCTGCCTATTATTATTATTTACATTTGTAGTGCGCTACTGTTAGCAAATGATGTCCTGGGGCTAATAACCATTGGCTGACTGAAGGTAAATGAGAAACACACAGAAGGAGAAAGAGAACCAGCCAAATGGGGTAACCTACAGAGCATAGAGAAAGGTTTTTATATCTTCCTAAAGGATAATAGATTCTTGGTGGAGCGAAGCAAAGGAGGGTGCAAGTTCCACAACTGCGCGGCCTGCACCTAAACAGCCAGCCAGACAACTCATGCCTTCTTGAATTAGGGAACAATAAGCAGAGTGGCACAGGCCGAGAGGAGCATATGGGTCCGACCCGTATGCTTGGTGAGGAGAGATGAGAGGATGAGAGAGGACAGCAAGGGAGTGAGAGAATTCAATTGAAGAGGTCAGGGATAAGGAGAAATGTGAATTGCCAAAGAGAAGTGTGGACACGCAAGACGTGAGTGTGAGCCAAAAGTGAGGGTTTCTGTTAGAATAAAGGGGAGATGTGAAAGATGAATGGGGGTACTGGAGAGGTATAAAATACAAATAGAAAAAAATTTGAATGGAGAGACGAGGTGAATGAGAAGTGTTGAGGGGCACGGGAGGTGACGGGCCAGAGAGACCATGAGATAACTGCGAGAGACTGTTAGAGATGAGGGCAGTGAAAAGACAGAATGGCAAAAGGTGATTAAAGGTGAAGTGAGAGGTTGAAGGGGGAGAGTTCAGAAGTTGTAAAAAAAGGTGAAAGAAAATGGTCTGCAAAGTGAGAGAAGGATCCGGGTTTGGGAGAGGAGAGAGGGATGGAAAGGAGGGGGTGAAAGGAAAGTTGCAGGGGTAAACTGCTTAACTCTGCACAAAACCGCCAGGGTTTTAAGGGACCCCTGCTTCTCCCGGCCAGGGCCAGCTGAGCTTCTAATGTGGAAGTACGTATTCCTGCAGAGTGGACAGCCCTTCACAAAGGTTGACTAGAAATCTTTCTGATGTTAATTGCTGTATTTTGGTTTTAAATGGGTACTGATGGGTTGCAATCTTTCCACAGTGTTACTATGTGTAAAAAATGTCAAAATAATGAAGCAATGCTATCCCAAAATACACGGAACAAAAGGGGGTGGTGATGGAAGGAGCATCTGAATCAATCAAACATTCACACCCAGTCAAAAGATCTGGGTTTAATCCATCACCGTTCTTTAGCCCACTCTGCCACCCCAGTTCAGACATGGCTATATGCAAATCAGTCTGACCCTGTGCCTCATGGGAACAGTCCAGCCCGAACTGCCAAGCCATGTCTTCCCTGGACCGTAAATAAGCTTCTGAGGACCGGTTTCTGGCATTCTAGCCGTCTTCAGCCCGGCTTGCTTGAATCCAGTGGCAAAGTGAGCAAGGGACTCAAGTCTGAGCATACCCTGCCACACTTATGGTGGCCAAAAGCGGAACAAAAGGGGGTGGTGATGGAAGGAGCATCTGAATCAATCAAACACTCACACCCAGTCAAAAGATCTGAGTTTAATCCATCACCGTTCTTTAGCCCACTCTGCCACCCCAGTTCAGACATGGCTATATGCAAATCAGTCTGACCCTGTGCCTCATAAATGTTGGATTCTTGTAAAGCGCACTGTTACTCTACCCGAGTGTCCTGGCGCTGTAGACCGCTGGGGAACCCGTCCTGGTTTTCCCTGTGAGATGGTCCCTTTCTGGGTATCTCCAGGGTGAAACCAGGCATCCCCGGCGTCTGTGGGGGGCCGTTGTAGAGATGAGGCAAGATTAATGCCCAGAGTTGCCGAGTGTGTTCCCTGGTTAGAGTAGGCACTGAGGCGAGAATTATCGAGTCCGTTGACCCTGGTCCCAGACCCTGCTGCGTCGGGAATTGAATCCTGGTCCCGGGCCATTCTCTGCTTACAGGTCTGCTGCCTCTAACCAGTGAGCCACACCACTCCACTTGTACCGCTTTGGCCGCCATAAGTGTGGCAGGGTATGCTCAGACGTGAGTCCCTTGCTCACTTTGCCACTGGATTCAAGCAAGCCGGGCTGAAGACGGCTGTAATGCCAGAAACCGGTCCTCGGAAGCTTGTTTCTGGTCCAGGGAAGGCATGGCTTGGCAGTTCGGGCTGGACTGTTCCCATGAGGCACAGGGTCAGACTGATTTGCATATAGCCATGTCTGAACTGGGGTGGCAGAGTGGGCTAAAGAACGGTGATGGATCAAACCCAGATCTTTTGACTGGGTGTGAGTGTTTGATTGGTTCAGATGCTCCGTCCATCACCACCCCCTTTTGTATCCCAAAATACACGGCATCCCATAACATCATTTACATTTTCTTCCCACACAACTTAGTCAAGCCTGTTGCGTAATTTGGTCCTCACCTGCCTCATAATTCCAGTAGCCCTGCCTACAGAGTTTAGAAAAATTTATCAAGAGGGGGTCCTTACGCCTCAAAATGTTGACAGGGGGGTCTCGGCATCCAAAAGTTTGAAGACCTCTGCCTTACAGTGACTAACACCCAAAAATGATTTTTCACTGTGGCAGGCATAGCTGTCCTTTGTTGAAAACCACAGTACAGATAAAAATACAAAATTGTGCATCTCAAGATTGGGACTTGCTGGAAAATAAGTAAACAACTATTTATAATAGTTGTTAAACATTCAATTCATTAATGAAGTCGGATTTGTAATAAATATTAAAGAAAAGTAGCTTTTAGAAAGTTACATTTTCCCTGCCTTAAGTTCCTGGAGGCTAATTTGCATTTGCTGTCCCAGCGAGGAATTAGCATTTCAATAGGCGTGAATGAGGTGAATGAGGTGTGACATTCCTCCCAAGAGCTACATAATAGGACACTGTGATTAACAGATCGACTTAAATAGGCAGAGATGATTCCTTTGAGCTCAGCAGAATAGCAGGGGTTGTAAGCATCTTTTTTTGACATTGACATTTCAGATCCTGCGGGAGTGCCAAATCCTGTTTGACATGTACACTGGGTTTACATATAACACTAGGGAAGCACTTTAAAGTACAAGGACAGGATGTCAAGACGATTCTTGTGTATACACTGTCTGGTTGCTATAAAACCCTGTTTTTATTCTAACAGACTTCAATCTCTGGGTGTATAGTCATAACAGTGGATGTCTCAAACTGGATTTTAGTGTTAGATGTGGAAGGATACTAGGATTACCATAATATACTCCGCAAACACTCCCCTCCTCAGCCCCCAAATCTTACGTTTAGTGTGACCGAAGACTTTTGCCATCTTGAAAATGCCTAAAGTGGGTGGAGTTGACCCTCAGTGGCTAGGGTGAGTCCAGGAGTCATTCCACCCACTTGCTCATACTGGGCATAAATGTGAAATCTCTAGGCACCCACTTTAGAGCGCTCCTGGATGCGTGGAAGAGCAGAAGAGGACTGGACCTGCTGTCTGTAACCTGAGAGAAGAACTGGACATACTCCCTCTTGTACCAGGACAAAGAAGTGGGCTCCAAGGGTCATACACCTGGCTTCATGTTCAAGCTACAGGGATACAACAAGCTACAAGAGACCTTTTCTGCAACTGCTCAGCTGACCAGTGGTAGACCCTGCTGTTGGCCTCTCGCTGGAAACCTCTAAGCCTCTAAGTGCCTCCCCTGAGTTCCGAGGGGCATAATAAGTGTACTCCTGTTGTGAACTTAAAGGACTGAAAGTAGGGGGGGGCGCTAGAGAGCCCCCAGCAAGATGGCTGCACTATGTAAATGTAAATGTAAATTGATACTTGTATAGCGCACTACTCACCCGCAAGGGTCTCAAGGCGCTTGTACGAATACCGCTGTGGAACCCATCCTGGCTTTCCCTGTGAGGTGTCCACTCCTGGGCACCCCTAAGGTGGAGGCCAGGCATCCTTAGCATTGTGGGGGCCGTTGTGGAGATTAGGCAAACTATTGTCCAGAGTTGCAGAGTGGGACTCCATGATTGGAATAGGCACCGAGGTGAGAATTATCAGGTCCGTGGAATTTTGAGCCCAAGACCCGCAGAGGCGGGGAATTGAACCCTGGTCCTGGGCTAGACCTCTGCATCAGGGTCTGCCGCTCTAACCATTGAGCCACACTTCTCTGCCAGCCCGATGCTTATATCCAAAATTTTCCTGCCATCCAATACCTCTAATTATTTTATTTTTTGCAGATTTATATAGCGCAAACTCGACCAGAAGGTATTGGAGCGCTTTACAAGAGCCCTGGTTACGTTACACAAGGACACATTCATTTTTTTGTGATAGGCTCTAATGAGGAAATCTTAACCATTAAGAGCTGGGGCAGCTGCGACGATTTATGTAGCCATAGCGGCTCCGTTGCCGTTCCTGATGGAGATAACGACCCATGAATGCTGATAAGGCAGGCCGCACAGAGACAGATGAGAGGAGGACACTGTGTGATTCATTTATTATTTTAAAAGTTTTATATAGCACTAGCTTGACCCGTAGGTATCAGAGCGCTTTACATACACACTGTAAATATAGAAGGAAATTGCATTACATAGTAGGAAGGCAGTATGGAAGCAAAACAGAGATAAAAAAGTACAACATGAAAAATAGGTAAACAGTGCAGGGGAGGGAGAGAAAACAAACGAAGGTGGCTAACACAGTCCGGTCATCAACTATCCTTGAATGTCAAGAGAGAGAGGAGTCAGCTCGGATAATGAAGTCTAGGTTAGTTGACGTTGGTCAGGAAAGTATTTGTTAAGGAGATGGAGGTTCAGGTCCGTTTTGAAACAGGAGAAGAAGGGGTTGCATCTGAGAACTCTAGGGAGAGCATTCCACATCCTGGAGAGGTGCCCGAAAAAGATCGATACTGGGTGGTTTTCTTTTTCAGTTTCGGAAGGATAAGAAGGAGTGAGTTGGAGCTTCTCAGAGTTCTAGATTGACCTGCTCTTACCAGTTTGTTGTTCAAGTAGTTGGGGGCCGGAGAGTGAAGGGTTTTGTGTGTGGTGCAGGCCAGCTTGTAAATGCAACTCCCTTCCATGGGAAGCCAGTTGAGGGAGTTGAGAGCTGGAGGAGCCACCGGGGAACTGGGTGGTCAACCGGACACTGGCAGGTGGTGTGCGCAGCGTGGGAGCTGCCCCACGGAAGGCACAGCCGGGGCAGCGTAACAGCCAACCTGCTGTAGTAGAAGCAAAACAGCGGCTTGATGCAGTCCCTCGAGTGGAGTGAGTCGCCCGTGACTGCTGTCCACGCGGGCCACACATGGTGAAAAGTGGCAGGGGATCATGGCACGAAGTGGTGAGATGGCGTGGCTGCGAGCGGTAATCAGACATCAAGGGCCTCAGCGACCCGGCCGCCATGTAAATAGGAGAGTCTGCTGCTTGGGGCACTGCTGTGAAATAGCTGGTGATTGAATCTAATTGTTCTGAGCGGGTGGTGGAAGACCGCTCCGGGTGACTATCTGATTGGCGATAAGCAGCTGAGCATGTTCGGCAGTAAACGCACGGTCGGAGTGTCCCACTTACCACCTATCTGCCAGGACTGTGAGGGCCGGTGCAGCTAGAGCCCCCGAGGACAGTTGGAGTTTACAGCATTGCGGCCCTGAACCGTATGCGGTAGTTGGTTTGGGTGTCATCAACCTGTGAAGCCCTGAAATGAGGTAAAATTGACATTTACATTCTACTGCTTCAGAGCTACACTACATGAGTTCTACCCACAATTCCCACAAAAGCCACCCACACTCAATGCACTGCAGACACTTCACACTAGCGAAATGCGACTACTAAACTTGATCACAAAGATATATAATGCAGCGCAGACGGACCGGCCACAGGCCCCAACAAGGCACTAAAGAGCGTGAGTGCTGTGCTTGACAGACCCCTGGAGGTCATAGTCATAGTCATACATTCTTATATAGCGCACAGTTCACCGCAAGGTCTCAAGGCGCTACTACAAGTCTGCAGAATTATGTAAATTTAGTCTGAGGGAAGATGTGAACTGTATGCAACATAGGACGGCAGGTGCAGATTTTCCTCACTCAGCTTGGCAATGTGACTCTATTAGACAATGCTAGACTCAAATCATGGAAGCACTTTCAGCCATGGAGCTTGAGCCAATGGATTGTGATCCTAGACTAGAGTGTGTCTGCTGGAGTTGGTCAAGAGCTTGCACCCAGTGAACCGTTAATTTTGTGTCTGTGGCCCAGGTGTTAGCAAAGAGGATGGTAGCCCTGCATTGGGGTAAAAGAGTCGGATCAAGCATACTGTAGGTCCCAACTGGACCTGTACGCTGAAGAATTACCACTGGCCTCGAGACCTAAAGACATTTGGGGTCCCCATACGACATACTTGTTGGCTTCACCGGATGAGCCATAGGGGAACATGCACCTTGGGTTCTGGGTACATTACTATGTTGTGTATTTATGTCTACATATGTACTACTGCAAATGCACTGTGGACCTTATATTCATGAATTGCTTTAATTGTTACATATCAATTAAATAAATAAATAAATTAAAAAGGGACTGAATGTTAAATCTTTGCACCACTTGTTTGGTTTATATGATGAATACTCCATCCCAGTCAGCAGGTCATTGCGGGGTAAATTCAACGTAAGAACAAGTTCTATGTTTCTTCTGTTGGCCTTCTGTTCGCAAGGGTGTATGTTCTATCCTGTCCTGTTTGTGCACAATTCAAGGCAGTCCATGATAAGCCTTTTAGCTTTCTCCACCCTTTGCCTATCCCACGTTACCCATTGCACACAATTTCCACCACCTTTATCGCGTACTGACCCCCTTTGGCAGGAAACCAGCAATCATTTTCACAGTGGACCTCTTTTCTACAATGGCTCATTTATCTTTGTTCCAGAGGCTTTCATCTGCCAGCATGGTGACAAGGAAATTTCTCGCGAAACCAAAGGGGATGATGGACGGAGTGTTGAGCAATGTAAGCACTCACCCCCAGTCAACTGATCTGGGGTTATCCATCATCATTCTTTAGCTCACTCTACCACCCCAATTCAGACATGGCCATATGCAAATCAGTCTGACCCTGTGCCTCAGGGGAACTGTCCAGCCCGAACTGCCAAGCAATGTCTTCCCTGGACCGGAAACAAGCATCCTGGAACCGGTTTCTGGCTAATCAGCCATCATCAGCCAGGCTAGCTTGAATCCAGTGGCAAAGTGAGCAAGGGGCCCACGTCTGAGCATACCCTGGCAACTTAGGGCGAACAAAGCGAAACCAAAGGGGATAATGGACGGAGTGTTGAAAAATGGAAGCACTCACCCACAGTGAACTGCATTTTGTCCATCAACTGTTATTTTTGCATTTGTCACCCCGAAGGAAATTTATGGCTGATATATTTCACCTGCATCGGATCCCGACATTATAATCTCAGACAGGGTCTCTCTGTACGTTTCTAGGATATGGAAATGTATTTGCTCTACCCCGAGTATCCATCAAGCTCTGTCTTCAAGTTACCATCCACAATCTACTAACTATACAGACTGCGGGGGTGAACCTGAGTCTTGAACAGTTTCTTAGGTGTATCTGCAATGTCTCTCAAAACAGCAAAGCAAAATTCTTACCCTTAGCAGAGTTCTTCTATAACAACTCTGTTCACTCTGCAACCCAGGTTTCTCCATTCTGGTGTATCCAGGATTTCCATCCTGGATCCTTTCAAGGTTTTCTGTTGTCATCTCCTCTTTTGGTTGTTGCTGCTGATTTCCCAGAGATGCTTGACTCTAACAGAAAATTGTTTTCCTGGAATTTACAAGATTCTAAAACTGCTATGAAGCCCAGAACCAAAAGATTAGGACAAATGATCCCAAACTTTAAGGCGGCAGAGAAAGTCTGGTGTTGTCCACGTTCTTGCCCACCCACAAATTGCCAGTCCAGGTTGGTCCTCTATTTTCTGGGTCCATTTGTAATGAGCAAACAAATTAATGCTGTTGCTTTTATGCTCTATTGTTGTAGTTCTTGGAAGGTTCCCCCTAGTTTTCATGTCTCCAAGAGGAAGCCCTTTGTGTCTGATGCTTTTCTTCTGAGTCATCCACCCCCTCCTGTTATGGTAGATGCAGAATCAGAGTAAAAAGTTTATGAGATCTGTGATTCACAAATTGTCAGAGGACAATTACAGTTCTTCATTTACTGGAAAGTTTATCCTGCTAAGGAGCAGTCTTGGGTCATTCCTCTTCTGTCATTGACCCTAGATAGTTTCAAATTTTTTTCTGGTCTTTCCTGCCATGCTGGGACCTGAGACAGAGGGTGTACTTTTGCAACTGTGGGGTCTCAGCTGCCCGGGCAATTAAGAATCACAGTGTCTTGTGTGGATCCGTGGTTCCTGAGTCTGCGAAAACTCCACATGAAACCCGCAGACGCAGGCTGTGAGTTTCATTCACTTGGGACTGCCTTCCCTCGTTCCCCTGGACTCCTGACTGCTGCTCCTTCCTCATCCAGCTCCAAAATGGCAATCACCTGCCTTAGGGTTTGCAGCTGCCTTTTGAAGTTGCTCTGCAACTTGTCCGGTACAGGTTTTTGTCCCTGTTTCTTTGCCTCGTTCATCATGGCTGTTTCATCCTTGATTTCTTTCTGGTTTTCCTAATTCTTTGTGTTACCTGCCCGGTGATGTATGAGGCAATTCTCTTTTTCTGTTCTTTTACTATAGAAAGGCTTCTGTCTCTTTAGAGGGTGTGTCACAGCAAAGTTGTGTTCCTTTACTTGTCTCAGTTTTCCCTTTCACTTGCTGTACCTGACTCCTCCCTCCTGTGAGATCTCACTATCAGAATCCAGATTCTAGATTTTCTTCAAACCTTTTAAGTCCTTGTCCAGCACAGATGTTTTTTTTATACCTCTTGCTTTTTTCCTCCTGAGAAGATGGCAGCTTCTCACAGGCACCTGCCTACCACATATTCCAGTGTTTGGTGACATTGTGGCTTCCAGAGACATTCACCAGTACATCGCACAGATGAAGACTGGCTAACGAGTAGTCGTCCAGACATGAGCGCAAGTGCACAGACGAAGGAGGGATGGGGAGAAGGGAGATATAAGATGGTAGCACACAGGGGAATGAGGATAGCTCAGGGAAAAGAGGTAGAAGTTGGAGTAAACTGGGGGGGATACACAATATGAACAGGAAGACACACAGGAGGGAAACAACTCGAGCAGACAGGGATATCATTGCAAAGTTGTCCGTCATGAATTTCAATGCAAACTCTTGAGTGGAGACAGAAGTATATAGTTGCAAAGTAGTCCCTCAAGAATCTCAATGCAAACAATTGAGGTGGAGATAGAAGGGTACATACTCCAGTGGGTGGAGCCAAGATATGATTGACAAGGTTGTAATCAAATGGCTGAAAGAGGCTGAGCGAAGAAAGCCAATTGTTGAAAATGGTGCACCCAAAAGTAAGCAGTGGGTCAGTTTGATAACTGTAATGCAAAAACCCAGACCCAAAAGGAGAGAGAAAGAAAGAAAGATGTGAGAGTGGACCTATAAAATGGAGCTTTTGAAAACTGAAAATGTACGGACTTGGCATTGAAGCACACTCATTTTTCCGTGGATGTGCACATGATCAGAAAAATTTTGTCACTCACAAGGCGACAGAACAAACAGCTGAAGTAGGCTGATCCAGTTCCCCATGTCGTGTGCTGTAATGGGCGGGAGCAGAGCGTGTATGATACTCTATCAGCCAATGACAGAATAGGGCTGCCCACAGCCGCTCTATGTATGTGCATGTAGGTATGTATCATTTTTTATGCATGTTTTGTTATTTTGTTCTAATTACAGAGGTAACTGCAACTGTAAGGAAATTCTAAGGAAGCCTAGCAAAGAATGTTACAGGTCAAACTCCAGGGTTTGTGAAAAGGTGTAACTAACACAAAATTCCTTGAGCCTAGAAAAGAATGTTACAGGTCAAACTCCAGGGTTTATGAAAAGGTGTAACCAACACAAAATTCCTTGAGCCTAGAAAATAATGTTACAGGTCAAACTCCAGGGTTTATGAAAAGGTGTAACCACCACCAAATTCCTTGAGATATATGTGAGTCAGTTAAACAAAATGACTGTCTATAGTCTTTAAAACAGTACAATACCAATCCAACAATCTAACTCCAGGGTTTGTGAAAAGGTGTAACCAATACCAAAATTCTTGATATATGCGAGTTTCAAGATAACAAAATACATGCTATACCCTCTAACACAATGTAATATCAATCCATCCTTAAATACCTATTGGCTTCCACAAATACTTATCACGAAAAAGGCTAGTTCTTCTGTTTTTGTTGGAAGCTTTCATAATAAGCCAATTAGACCTATGGTATTAAGTACAATTTTTCAAATGAACCAATCAACCCTTTAGTATTTATCATCAAACATTACCCCGTGTCCTCAGAACCTGGGCATACAATGTTTTAAACTACAATGAGTTCTTTCTGGTGTTGCAATTTCTTTGCATTAAAAAATAGGTGTTGGGAGTCACACCTTTATGAGAAGATCAATGTGTGTTCTCAAAGAAGTTGGGAGAGTGGGGGCCTATGCTTACCATTAATCAACACCCCTGTCGGAGGGAGGGTTGGAAACAAAATCTAGGAGGCCGGACTAGGGGCTCCGGGCGTACCTCTCTCTCCCAACCCCCAACGTACATCACCTAAATAAACAACATACAACAATAATTATAAATATTTAGTATATTAGAAGTCATATATCTAAATAATATGCATACATTTTCTTTTTCAGATAAGGCTGTCAAAAACACACAAACAGATCAAATTACGTGATAAAGTGACATACAGTGAAAAAATAAGTTTAACATTACACAATGTGACACAGACTGATTTAAACATGACATACATAGAAATATTATTACAAAAAATGTCTATTCTTCTTCATATCCACAGTTCATCAATATCCTAAATAATAATTTGCACTGCTTTAAGATGGTGGACAGAGAATGGGTTTGCCGTCGATTTTTCAACTCTGTGTGTATGTGTTAGTAGTTAGACATCACGGAGGGTCTTCCTCAGAATTAGAGGGATGTAGATAGGCTAAATGCTGTGCGATTCATAGGAAAATAACTCCTCCAAACCAGGATGGAGTCCACACACGGATCCGCAAGTATCCGTAATCATGTGTCCAAAATTCAACAAGGGGAGCTCCCACTTGGGATTACTTTCCAAATCTCAACACAAAGGCTGTATTAAATGCAGCAACAATTATGAGGAATACTTTCTTCCTGGTCCCCAAGTAATTTAGGATTACATCCGTGAATGCAAAGTCCTGAGAAGACCCATCTTGATTTCTAACTACTAACACATACACATAGAGTTGTAACGTCGACAGCAATCCCATTGTTTAATGTGTGTCCAGAAGGGGGCCCCATGCTTGCTAAGCCACTGGATTTAAGCTAGCCTGGCTGATCAGGGGTGATACCTTGAAAACAGTTCCAGGATGCTTGTTTCTGGTCCAGAGAGGACTAGGCCTGGCAGTTTGGGCTGGAGTGTTCCCATGAGGCACAGGATCAAGACTATTTTGCATATGGCTGGGTCCAAACTGGAATGGCACGGTGGGCATGAGCAAAAAACACTAGGAATTCAACCCTGATCTGTGTCTGGGAGTGAATGTTTGATTTGTTCAGCATTACGCCCATCATCTGTTTTTTTAACATTTATTACAATAAATATGACAGGCCTTTGGACTAACCTCCTGCTGAACATGCTGGAAAGAATAGCCCTATTTAAGATGATGGTCCTTCTGAAGTACCTGTTACACCCAGAAAAGGTCCCTTAAATCCATCACAATGAACGCTGTCAGGAATCCAACAGCATCATACACACGTGGCAGGTAGGAAGATAACGAGCTTCTGGAATTATACATAAACTTCTTTCAAGGCTTAGTGGGGTAGTGGCCCCTTCAAACTGTACAAGAAGCAATAATTGGAGCAAAAATGCCAATTCAAATGAGGAAATAGCAAGTGTGCACTCCATAGGAATTACTGTTGTGAAGTTGAAACAAGAGGGACCATATAGGTCAATTCCGTTCTCATCACAGGGCCGATTATTCCAGGAGAAATCAGCATGTCCCGCAGACTGTTTGAATCAGACATGTGGACTTCATGCTGGTGTGGTAAGGGTGTTTAAACACCAAATAATCTCCACTAATTGTGCTTGTTTGGTTTTTTGGTTTAGTGAGGCAGCACGACGGCTGTCTCCATTTTATATTTTGTACATTCTGTCTCTTTTGGAATGTTAATGGGAGCAGAGACAGAGTGTATTATTTTGCTTCAAGTGAAAGGCTTGTAGTGTCTTACCAGTGGTAGCATTTGTGTTTGACCTTGGGCCTCACTCAGTCAGTAAGAATTATGGTCCGAGGTTTCAGATTTCAGGCAAGCCGCCACTCACGGGTATGTTAAAGACCGTGACTTTATTTTTTCGTTTTAGCTGCATTTGCTATTCAGCGTGCTGTTCTACTACCGGTGCAAGCTGTTTGTTTCCGTAGTCTTCGGAAATTAACGGGGGCTTTGCTGAGTTTATGTGTATTACCAGCACGCTGTGCAGATAACACAGTGGCTGCCTTAAAACACAGGATTTATAATATTGCCAAAAGACTTTCATAAGGATCAAAAAATATTATCAAATGCAAAATTCCTTTGTGCGCTATGATATGAAAGAAAGCAGCAGCTTGGAGTGAAATATACTTTCAGGATACACTGCTCTATGATATAAAAATATGTGCAATGAACCTTTAAGAATATTTATTTGTTTCTCATACTTTTTTGACATTTAACAGGGGTTTTCAGAGTATTGATTCTCCCTCTGTGAAACAAGGCTTCTCTTTACTCTGGGTGGGTATATTATGACACAAAGCAAGTACTGTAATGTCATGAGATGTGTAAGAATGATTAGGTAATCATTACATGATATTCTCATCCTATTTTCAGCACACAGCAAGGTGTCTTTGAAGCTTCTACTGGTAAAAAGAGGTTAAGGAATGTACTATATATGTGTGTTTGTGTGTGCACATGTGTGCGTGTGCGTGTGTGTGTGTGTGGTGTGTGTGTGTGTGTGTGTGCGTGTGTGTGTGTGTGTGGTGTGTGTGTGTGTGCGTGTGTGTGTTCGTATATATATATATATAGATGCAGAACGGTCTGAATGCGAATGAGGCACTGAGTGTCCACCTCTAATTCCGCATGAGTTTATGACTCCATAGCGGCGACTTCTCATTCCCTGACCCACCCTTTCCCTAACATCAATCTCACTTGTATATATTCTTAACACAATCCCCCCCCACCTTTTGGTCACTTATCACCGTACACATTCCAACACTTTCACTTTGGAATATATGGACACTCCTGCACAATTGCATACCGACTGTCTTAGACCACAATCACCTTAACATGTGCACGCTCATTGGGCGTCTTATTGGCACCGTAGATCCGCGCACGACTTCATGCCCCTCTGCCCACTTGGGCTGGATCCTTTCCACGCGGTACGCCACCTAATAGGCAATAGCCACCATTACTCAGGAACAATAACTCCCCGAGTAAGCCACATTGACTGCCTGAGCACATGTTCACACACAAACACATTCATTAGATTGTGCTTTCTGCATATACAACCTAGTAGGCAGATGGTGAGGCGCACATATATATTAATTTGTGCTTTAATCTGATTCTGATTTCATTTTTCGTCTGTGGTTTCTTCAATAACACTGGTTCTAGTGTGATGTATATAGTATTATTTCGATTTTGTGATTATTCAACAAATGTGATTTAACCTATGCATAATGTTAGCGAACTAAAGTTTCATCTACCTTTGTAACTTTGATTGACTGGAAGAAACACTACACATACTCACCATGACTCTGTATGTCCCAGGCTGTATGTAACTTTTCCATTGCTGTGGTCGCTAAGTCAGTTTCCATGACAATCAGTTTTGGTTTACACCTTGTTTCTAATTTATACTGCACCGTAGAGATTTGCGATGTTGTGAGCAAGGCGGACACGTCCGCCGAAACAAGTCGTCCATCACGGAGGAATAAAAACACTTATGCTTGAAACCTTTACCCACGGAGTCAGCGGTTGTTTTATTCATTGTGTTCAGCAGGATTGGCATCGATCTCTCTCTCTCTCTCTCTCAAAAAACTATACGTTTTAGTGGTGTTATAGTTAGCTGGACATTTTACTCATACAAAACCAATGAAATTGCTCCTATATAGTTAGTTGTACTAACTATATTTCACGCACCCGCAATCCACTGCTGATGATGTCACATATTAGATCATTCATGACATGGTCAGTGACATCACTGATGACATCTCAAATGACATCACTGATGACATCACTGATGACATCATCCAGTGAATGTGCTTTGCTTCGTTATTTAAATATGCATTATATATATATAGCAATTTACATTGAAGAATGAGTGGATATATATAAATAAATATTTGGATGGAGGATTTAGTAGCAGTGTAATTGACTGTTTACTTGACCAATTTATAATGTCTCACTAAATATAGTGGATAGTGACTAAACTGTGTGAATATCTGTATCACTTTGTCATTTGTTGTGTAAACTGATTCTACAGTTGGGTACTAGCTATGTGAAAGTCTATATTAGTTATTGATTAGTTAACTGAGTATTTGTATGGGAGTGTGAAAGTGTGTGTGGTTCGGTGGGGGTGTGTGACTGTCCAAAGATGTGTGAATAGTTGATTCAGTAGATATATGAAGTTAAAACAACATGTTCTAACAGTTTGGGTGAGGGAATCTCTTTATGGGTGTGGTGATGAGCAAATATATTCTCAAAGGTACAGGTCCAACAAACTAGAAAAATAAAAGGCAGTGTATGTGTCAGTTGTTGTAAATAAATAAGTATACATAAGACACAATGATTGTGTGAGTGACTGTAGGGATTACCGTATACTTGTAATAATGATTTTATAATTCACTAAGTATGACTTACTATCTAAATGAATAGAAGAAGTGGTGTTTGTATAAGTGTTTTGCTAAGTAAATATGTAAGTATGATTCATTGTTTGCATAAGTGAGTAGGATGACTTCATATGTGAATAGGATGCGTGCTGTTGTTTAATGTCGATATAGATGTATAAGTATTTTTGATAGTGTTCTATTGTTCATTGACAGCATGTATGAGTGAATCCATAGGTAAGTGATTAGATGTGTGTATACATCTATGAATCACTGAGTGGATTTTTAGATACTTGTATTGCTGTGACAATGGATTTAAATATGATACTCTGTATTTTACAAACAGTGATGAAAAATTGTAATAGTGTATGAAAAGGTGTATGTGATTGTCACGTGGATGATGTCATCAGTGATGTCATCAGTGATGTCATTTGAGATGTCATCAGTGATGTCACTGACCATGTCATGAATGATCTAATATGTGACATCATCAGCAGTGGATTGCGGGTGCGCAAAATATAGTTAGTACAACTAACTATATAGGAGCAATTTCATTGGTTTTGTATGAGTAAAATGTCCAGCTAACTATAATACCACTAAAACTTATAGTTTTTTGAGTGAATTTCAAAGTTTTTTTTAAAACTAATTCCTAACTATATAACTCCTGAAACCTATGTTTTTTTCAGTGAATTTCAAAGGTTTTTTTAAATGCTTATTCCTAACTATATAAGGCCTGAAACCTATAGTTTTTTCAGTGAATTTCAAAGGTTTTTTAAATGCTGATTGCTACCTATATAAGGCCTGAAACCTATGGTTTTTTCAGTGAATTTCAAAGGTTTTTTAAATGCTAATTCCTAACTATATAAGGACTGAAACCTATGGTTTTTCAGTGAATTTCAAAGGTTTTTTAAATGCTAATTCCTAACTATATAAGGCCTGAAACCTATGGTTTTTTCAGTGTTTTAAAAAAAAAAAATTGATTGGTTAACTGGCTTATTAAGTTTATCTTAGTGAATACATATATTAGCGAGTAATGTTTAAATATTTAAATATATGCATGAGTGATGTAATATGTGACGTCATCAGCAGTGCATTGCAGACGTGCAAGTTATAGTGAGTCCAACTAACTATAACGTGGGAATTTCAATGGTTTTATGCGAGTAAACTTTCGAGCTAACTATAACTGGTGTGAAACCTATGTTTTTTTCAGTGAATTTCAAAGGTTTTTTAAATGCTAATTCCTAACTATAACTGGTGTGTAACCTATGGTTTTTTCAGTGAATATATATATATATAAAATTTCTATGGCAAAATGAAACCCCTCATTTTGTTCCTTTTCAAATTAAATGTATTAAGTGTTACCACTTTATTCCAATCAAGATGACTTCAGGTGTGCCATTCTTTTGTCATAAGTAAGACTGTTAGCGTTCTAGTTGTTCTTTAGAACACTCTGGGACATTCTGTCATTGGGCTATAGTTGGGCTACATCTGGCTGATATTTGGGCTACATTTGGGCTCTTTTGTCTCTGGTGGCCATCTTGGGAGACTGCATATCAAAATTTTTTTAATGAACTATAAGAGGATTTGAGAAGTCACTCTAAATGTGCCCTAATTTTTCTTTCTTCAGCACTAATCATAATTTCTATGGCAAAATAAACCCCCTCATTTTGTTCCTTTGCAAATTAAATGTTTTAAGTGTTAACACTTTATTCCAATCAAGATGACTTCAGGTGTGCCATACTTTTGTCATAAGTGAGACTGTTAGCTCTCTAGTTGTTCTTTAGAACACTCTGGGACATTCTGTCATTGGGCTATAGTTGGGCTACATCTGGCTGATATTTGGGCTACATTTGTTTTTTTTGTCTCTGGTGCCCATCTTTGGGCTACATTGGGCTACATTTGGGCTCTAACATATATATAGCCCAATGTAGCCCAATATATATTTTTCAAAGTTAATTTTCGTAAAAACCACTGGAGCACATATCTTGAGACATAGCAAAGACACATCGGGCTACCAGTCCCGACAATTTTGCCAAGTTTGGTGGAAAACCATTCAGCCGTTCGGGTTAAAAGTGAGTCCAACCGCCCTATGGAAATTAACATGGGGAAAACACGTTTTGGGACCCCCCTTTTATCTCGCCCCCGCTTGATGAATCCCCCCCAAACTTTCAGGGAAGGAGCGCCGCGAGGCAAAGTTAAGGAAAATTTCAGGAAGATTCCTCAACCGGCCCCTAAGTTATTCCCAATAGAATGTTGCGATTTCCCTATGGAAAACAATCCTAACTATATATACCTACTGGCTATCGCCAGTAGGTAATATACCTACCTAATGGCCAACCAGTGTTTTAATAATAGACACTATGTTGCTGATACTATGCGTGCGTCAAAATAATCAAATTATATTATAGATACTAACCCTAAATCATCACACCAGCATACTGACTCCATACCAGCATAATCATGTGCAAATATAAGCAAGGAAAGCACGTCATTGGAATTGTGAGAATGTAAAAATGTAAATATACAACTACAAGTACCACAATGCCTCATAACAAGGCCACTGTGACTCACTAGTATAAATAGTAAAAATTGATAAGGGACAAATGTTTGTAACCGTGATCAAGCAGCGGATGCTGTGAAACGCGTTGGTAATGCTGTTGCTGTAAAGGCAATAAAAAGAAACCTGCATAATTGATATTCCTGGTGGAGTGCGAGTATATTCTTGGTGAGGAACTGAAACTGCAGGGAAAGCCCGTCCCTGAAACTTGCACTGGCTGTCAAAATGTGTGCCCTTGGTAACGGAGCAACTTAGTGACAAAAAAAAAAAATATATATATATATATATATATATATATATATATATATATGTATATATATATATATATATATATATATATATATATATATATATATATATATATACACACACCTTCACTGTCAGTAAATGACCAGAACAGCACTCGTGTTAGGTTAAATCTATTATAGATTTATTGCGCAAAAGTAAACAGACGCGTTTCAGCCTTCGCTTTTGTCAGTACATACACATATATATATATATATTCCTCTAAATGCTCGGATAGGAGCCAGACCAAAGATAGCACAGGGACACCATTTTTGGTATTCGTGCGCTTTATAAATTTCATTATCATTATCATTATCATTATCATAACTTATCGACGGCCTAGATCCTTACGAGATAGGTTGGTCCGTAGCTATCCTAGAGAAGACACACAAACACAGTGGTTATGAATGCCAAATGGCTTTACCACTTGTGGTATGTGTAAAACAGACAGGAATGGTAGGAACTGTAAGGAATATACCACAGGCACCAAACAGAAGCGACCAATAAGACACATTATCAATGGCAATAGCGATTTTACTGTCTACGTACTGAAATGCCCTTGTGGCCTCCAGTACGTAGGCAGTACCAAACTCCCACTTAAGCTAAGGATACTGCAACATCTACGAGCCATCACCAATTGTGATCATAACTATCCGGTGACACGCCATTACACAGAATGTCACAACAGCAACAACAGCAGCTCACAGTTTTTTGGTGTGGATAGAATACCAAAACATATAAGGGGTGGGGACCGAGAGAAGCAACTCAGGATCCTTGAATCCAGGTTTTTCCTGGATCTGGATTGTAAAGTGCTGAAAGGACTTAACAGTGGGGAAGTACTTGCTAGGCATATAGGCCTATAAAGAACTGCGGTATTCTCTTTAGTCAATAAACAGTATTGGGAATCTCCTGAACAGAAGTCTGTTAGGATTTTAATTAAGATGATTTTCTAGCAGTAAGCTTTTCTATTTTTCACTTTTTATTCAGACAGGATAGATATTTTGAATAACGGGGGATTTTGAACTGTTGGTGTTTTGCCTATCTAGGGTAATATATGAATCGCATCCGCAATTGCGGAGTCTCATTGGGAAGCTATGTAGTCTTCCATAAGCACCAGATGTCTCCCCCGAACATCCTGTCCCTATACACATATTAGACACTTTAGCAATAATTTAATTCACACACTTACACTATCCCTTCACATCCCATATACCCAGCACTTAGAGAAGGATAAAACCTGTGTCTCTTGGAGAATAGTTACACGTTGGGCAACATTGACGTTGGAATACAAATATAGCGGGGCATTATTTAAGCGCTACCTTAGTGAATGTACAAGAGAAATTATCAATAGCGCGCAAAGGGCAGGACAATACTGTTACGGGGCAAATTAACATTTATAATAATGCAAAGTTACAAAGACTTGTATGCAACATATTGGCACATTATATTGCTGGATAATATGAGTGCTTGTTGTCAGCGAAAATGTATTTTAATTTTAAAATTAATTGTTCTCATTACGCTATAATTATGGTTATGTGTCTTTCTGTCAGCAATGCCTACATTGCCCATTATGCTGCTCTCAGTATCCCGCTGCAATCATGTTATGTATATTGTGCTCGAAATGCCTATAATTTTACAAAAAGCTGCTGCCGTTTTTAGAATTTTTTCGGTTGTCACGCAATTAATGGTTTCACGAATGTATTTTACAATACGTTGCTGGCACTACGAAACAACGTTGCACATACACATTCCGTCTTCTAATGTTAGAAAAGTCATTGCTGCTTTGTAAACTGTTTTGACTACATGCCTTAATTTATAAAATTTCAATTATGTCGATTTATGGGACAATTTGTTTTTTACCGATGAATTTCAGTTTTACAATGCTTCATGTTGACGTCGAAACAAAGTGTAAGATACATTATTTTTTCCATTTCCATCATGAAGTGTGAAGTGTAGTTCTATGGCAAATGGAGACACAGGAAGTTACTTGATAAAGGCAAACACCGATACACGTTGTCCTTGTTAACTTGTGCACAATAAAATTTTTGTGCCATTTTCTAGCGTGCTGTCCTTCGATTCCAGTGGATTGGTTTGGAGCAGGGGAAAGCTTCACACACACACATATATATATATATCGAACAAACACTCCGACCACTTCCACCAAAGCCTCGGCGGCGAAGAAGGAGAAACAAACCTCTTTGTTTTTAGGCAAGATGTTATTTATTCAACCGTATATATCCAAATCAGCATTAGACAGATGACGCGTTCGGGCTCAAAAGCCCTTGATCACATCTATATATATATGTATTGCAAATAGAGATGACGACGCTGTGTGCAATTTTCAATCTTTAATAGCTGCCGCTACCAAACGCGTTTCAACTGATTCATTAGAGGTTAAAACATGTTAAATAGAGGTGTAAACAATACATAGAATGAAGGAACTTACTAAAGCTCACTTGTCATAATTTTAAATAAAGTTTGATTCAAATTGTAAAAAGAGCGCAGGTGGCAAAGAGATAAAAGCGCAAGTACTGAAACGGTACATTAGCTTTTTATGAATGTGCTCACAGGAGCGTTATAATGGAGAGAAGCACAGCGCTAGCGATTTTATGTGACAAAATATAAATTGAATCATTTAAATGGTATTGGTTCACTTTATAACCACGAGAAATGTTGTAATGAAATTTTATTGTATGTTACTCTGTGAACATGATGAAAAACTATGAGTCTGTTTTCACGTTAGTCACTGTTGTAGTTTTAATGTTTTGCACGTCATGCACTTTAAAAATGGCCCCGTTCAGAAGTCAATTACCAGTGAACAAGACTGCGAGTCAGTTGAAACGCGTTTGGTAGCGGCAGTTATTAAAGATTGAAAATTGCACACAGCGTCGTCATCTTTATTTGCAATAGTGGAGACTCGTCTCGAGGAGTCTATTCGACGATGCAACTCTCGCTAAGGAGGCATGGAATGCTCGAGTAGCACGAGGAATATATATATATATATATGTATATATATATATATATATATATATATATATATATATATATATCAACAGGAACTCGTAATATTCTCCCGCTTAGATGCGGATTCACGGTTGTAGACCAACTTTTGTGCCAGCATTATTTATTGCTGCATGAAGTCAAGATGCGTTTCGGCCATATATATGTTGAGAGCAAGTTTCATTTGGATGTTTAGTGGCCCGCTCTGGGCACGAAGCTGCCCACCTGCTGACGCTTCAGGTTGTTTTACTAAACATAACAACACTTGGGAACGAAGTCACCTTGTTCATTTGGGCATGAGAAAAGCAGCAGAAGCGGCGTAACCTGTAATGTGCATTATTCACCTAGGAAAGCACAGAGACAGCTGCGAGCAAGCCCCCAACTACATTTACCAGAATGCTTGACGCCACACGCCCTGTTGGGCGGTACTGTGAACATTGAAAATGAATGTGGGATACAAGGCAGTTGTACCTTTCCTTCTGCGCCTGCCATTGAAGAAGGGAGAAATGTCTCAGAAACGCGTCTGGTGAAAGGCTGTAAGAGACTTACCAAATTCAGTGCGCTGTGCCTCTGCTGTTGCCGATTTGAATAAAAGAAGGTTTGATCTGAACTTCGTGTGTGGCGCTTCACCTTGAGAGCAAGTTTCCTTTGGATGTTTAGTGGCCCGCTCTGGCCACGAAGCTGCCCCCCTGCTGACAGTTCAGATCTGGTTGTTCTACTAAACAGAGCAACACTTGGGAACGAAGTTACCTTGTTCATTTGGGCATGAGAAAAGCAGCAGAAGCGGCATAACCTGTAATGTGCATTATTCACCTAGGAAAGCACAGAGACAGCTGCGAGCAAGCCCCCAACTACATTTACCAGAATGCTTGACGCCACACGCCCTGTTGGGCGGTCCTGTGAACATTTAAAATGAATGTGGGATACAAGGTAGCTGTACCTTCCCTTCTGCGCCTGCCATTGAAGAAGGGAGAAATGTCCCCGGAAACGCGTCTGGCGGAAGGCTGTAAGAGACTTACCAAATTCAGTGCGCTCTGCCTCTGCTGTTGCCGATTTGAATAAAAGAAGGTTTAATCTGAACTTCGTGTGTGGCGCTTCACCTTGAGAGCAAGTTTCATTTGCACCACCGACAAAGAAGCATATTGCCGGATAGCCGAACTCTTGAAGGACACTGCAGAGTTGAAATCGAGGACGGGTGAGTCGGAGGACTGTCACGTCCTTGTGTTTCTTTCTCTGTTATATGGTAGAGCGTATCAAGACGCTCGTTGTCGGGCAGAATATTTGGCTGTGTTCATAGTAATAATCTCAGTGATTCAGAACCATCTGTAAAGCTACACAAGTTAGCAGCAGCACAAACCACTGTAATGTATTCAGATCAAGCGCGCCTTGACGCGGCTGAAGATATCTTCCGAACAGACACAGTGCAGAGCACACCGGCAAGCGGAACGGAAACTTCTGCTCTAAGCCCCCTCAAAACTTTATTTACACAATTGGAAAGACTCTTCCAACGAGAGATACGAAAATGGTGGGAAGCTACGTCGCTTCAAAAATACTTAGAAGTGCAACGATTCCCACGCGGGCTCCGCATTTACACGGTTCCCGCGTATGAGAATCCAGATCCTATGCTACTTGATGAATGGGCGAGCTATACAGCAGAGATGTCAGGAGGCATGTTAAAAATACTGATCAAATTTGCGTGGAGTGACAGGGAGAAATGCCAAAAGGAAATTGAAGCCCTGGAAACCAAAATTTCTCAGGATCCTAACACTGTCCAATGTCAGGAATTACGAGAAGCAATGAAGAAAAGGCTATTAGCATACAAGGATAAAATCAAGAAACGGAAGCAAACTAAGTTCCAAAGAGATGCTAATGATTATGCGCAAGGATGCATCCTGACATTTGCGTGCAAATTCGATGCTCCAAGAAAAGCGCTCAGAATTTGTATCAGCAAGAAAACTGCCACAGTTGTTGAGACATCTGAGTCCGAGGTAACTGATACGGAGCAGTCTGGAGATGAGAGAGTAGTACTACAAGAACCAACTTCCCCACACTCCCATTTTCGCAAGGAGTTCCAATTAATGCGTCAAACTCATCAAAAAGGAACTAGAGGCATACCCCCGGAATCAAGACAAAGACTAAACCGACGAGACGAGGCGGCTTTAACATCAGGGAATCAAGGCATGGTCGCCCAAACCAGGAGTCAAAGAGGGACCAGGAGATAAGTTCCCAAAATGACTTAACCACCTAGATGGTTTGACAGGGAGTGCTCAAAAAAACATAATGCTCTCCTTCTGGCACTTAAACATCAGCCTAGAGACAGGGAGCTGGTGGGCCGGTTAAGAAAAGAATATAGGCAGGCTATCGAGACACGCAAAAAAACAATAAAAAGTGAGGCCTGGGATAGTTTAACATCGGTTAGTGTACTGAGAGACAGTTCCCAATTCTGGATGATTTTAAATCACCCTTACTTTGCCTCCTCTAACAACACCGTTTTAGATTGCGTGATACCTGAGGATGCCTGGGTGAATCACTTTAGCAAAATATATAATAGTGCAGATCTGCCAGCTACACCCCATCCCGATCAACCTATTACTGAACCATCTCCTCTGTCCTTTTCTGAATTTGAGGTTATCAGGGCGATTGAAGAAATTACTAAACACAAGGCCCCGGGACCAGACGGAGTCCCTGCAGACCTATATAGCTCCCAGTCACTATTCTGGGCAAAAATCTTAACTAATGTTTTTAATTCAACTGTTAATGTGGGGTTCCCAATAACATGGTCCACCTCAACCATTGTCCCTATATTTAAGAAGGGTTCAAGATCTGATCCGGCCTGTTACAGGCCGATCTCGTTAATCGACTCTGCCGTAAAGATACTTGGCAGAGTCATTCTACACAGATTAGGCAACATTATTAAGGAGAAGGGGGTGCTCTCTGACCTACAATATGGTTTCAGGGAGAAACGAGGTACAATAGAGCAGTGTTTGAACCTCCACATGCTGGTCAGTAAATACACTTTAGTAAAGGAGGGCCACTTATACTTGGCTTTTATGGACCTCTCCTCGGCCTTCGACTTGGTCAACAGGGTCAAGTTATGGGCCATACTGGCTGGTATTGGGGTTGATCCCCCCTTAGTAGATTTCTTGGCCGCACTTCACGCTGACCTAACAGCTTCTATTAGAACTAACCGTGAAGGCAGCACCACCAGACCATTTAGTTCCAGAAGAGGTGTGAGGCAGGGCTGTATTTTAGCCCCACTCCTGTTTACTATTTATATTAACTCCCTAGACAAAGCCTTGGAGGGGTCTACACTTGATATCCCTTATGTGGGGGGGTCCGCAGTACCCGTACTCCTTTACGCGGATGACGCGGTGCTCCTAGCCAACACAGGGGTGGGGTTACAGAGGCTTCTTGACGCATTTGGTCACTTTATGTCCTCGTTAGACCTTTTGGTTAATAATAAAAAATCACACATCATGCTGGCAGGGAAGCGACAAAGACCAAAAAAGTTGAAATCTTTTAGCTGCTGCGAAGAGGGGATCTCGAGGGTACAAGTGTTTACCTACCTGGGTGTGATATTCGAAGAGAAGGGCTCATGGACCCCACAGGTGGATGCAAAATCTTTAGCTGTCACTAGATCCACCTCCGCACTTCTGAGTTTTGCCAAGCGTCTTGGGTCTCGACCGATGGAGGCATTATTGAAGGTTTACAAAACCAAATGTTTATCTATAGCCTTCTACGGAGCTCCATTGTGGGGCCACTCACACTGCGGCAAACTACAGACAGCAGAAAATCATTTTCTTAGGTCCTTATTGGACGTTCCACAATCCACACCAGTCCTATCAATACACACTGAGTTAGGATTGGGATTTATCACTGATTTGGTCCAACTAGCGCCCCTAGTATGCTGGACCAAAACTTGGCTTAACAAGGACATCATATTGAACCATAAAATTCTCAGGGACTGTATGTCCTTGGATAACGCCTCAAAAATCCCGTGGTTGGAATACATAAAGGGGGAGATGGGTAGACTTGGCAGACCAAACCTCTTCAGTCACCCAAATACTATACTTAAGGAAGACTTTAAATGGATTAAAGAAAACTTTATGAGGAGGGCAGTTCAAACACGGGAGGAGAAAGTACTAACTAAACCTAGAGTTAGATCCAACTTTCTCCTTCTGACCACGCCCCAAATTGAACCTTATCTAAAAATCGTGAGCAGACCATTCCATCGCCATTTGCTCATTAGATTTAGGTTCAACATAATCCAATACTCCCTGGGTGATTTTCCTGTGTGGGATGTTCCTGATGAGTCTACCCCGTGTAGCTGTGATAACTTTTCTGAGCAAACCCTCATGCATTTTATCATGTTTTGTAGCCACTACAAAGAGAGTAGATTGAGGTTCTTGGCACCCATTTTAAGAGATGCAGGTTTCGTCCAGGTACGGCCTGCTCTACTTTATCTCCAGTCATTAGGTAGTACTAGGACAATCTTCGGGGTTGCTAGCTTCCTGGTCGCAGCCATGCGTACAAGGACCAGGACGCTATCCCCGAGACAACTGGAAGGGTGACTTTAACATCCTGTATTCCTGCTATTGACTTTTTAACCATTTTTAACTTTTTAAACTGTGTATGATTTATACTGATGTGAACCTTTATACGTATGTACAGTGGATACCTTGACAGATTTGAACCCTCGATTGTTTTTTAACTTCATGAACTTTGTTAAAATTGTAATCAATTTTTTAACTATATGTCGTTTTGTTGCTTTTATGATTTTAAATGCAATCGAATAAAGCTTGTTCTGACTGACTGACTGACTTAACCATCATAAATTTGACAACATACAAATTATCAAAGATTGAAGAGCTAGTCCTTAAAAAAGGATTGACATTTTGTCCAACTAATGCTTTTGAATACACTCAGACCAGAATCAACTTGTTTCTTTTCACACGAAAATTGAAACTGCAGAAATTTCACAGATTGAAGAACATCACTAGCGGCAATTCACATATGACAAGTGACACATCTACAAATCTAGACACAGAGGATTTGGATTTACTTGAACAAATGGCGAGTCAAAGAAGAGATTTGGATCCACCATTAACAGATAGAGCAGCCATTGCAGCGGAATATGGCATATCACAAATTAAGACAGTGACAACATTTAAACCGCCATCAAAGTTCATACCGACCATGCCGCATGACGCAATTGACGTCTTCGAAGAAGCAGTAAAAAATGATTTGGACAAACTAAGAGTTCAGGAAGCCAAAAATGTTAACAACAGGCAATGGAATGTCTTGCTAGCTCAACGAACAGCATTGCATACATTGAAATCCAATCCGAACATTATCTGTAAACCATCTGATAAAGGAGGAAATATTGTTTTAATGACTAGAGAATACTACTGCTCAGAAGCACTTAGACAACTGAAAGATACCACTTGCTATACTAAAATCAGCAGAGAAGAGTACATTTCCAGCATCATTAAGTACCACGAATTACTCGACAAATGGGTCTCAGAGGGAATGCTGGACAACAATGAATTTAAATTCCTGTCATGTCAAGACCCAATCACACCAACATTCTATCATCTGCCAAAAATTCATGAACATGCAACACTGCCCCCGGGGAGACCGATTATTTCCTCAAAAGGCAGTCTAACAGAAAATATGTCCCAGTATTTGGATTCCTTCTTGGTAGATCATGTTAAAACACTCCCCTCTTATATAAGAGACACATCAGACTTTATTCGAACTATTTCGGACATTGTATGGGAACCCGACATGTTGATGATAGTGTTGGATGTGACAGGGTTAGATACCTGCATAGCACATGAGCATGGGATACATGCAGTACAATATTTCCTTAATATTCGTACTTTGAGATTGGTAAAACATAACACGATGTTGATCGAATTTTTGAAGTTTTGTCTATATAATAACATTTTTCTGTTCCAGAAGCAATATTATAGGTAAAAGAGGGGGACGGCGATGGGAACCTGCTTCGCCCCCAGCTACGCGAACTTGTTCGTCGGCTGGTGGGAGAAGCAGGTGGCCTGGGCCGATGAAAATCAAATCTGGGTCTCGTCAATAATTGGGTGGCACCGGTACATTGACGACCTGTTTATTTTTTGGAAAGGTCCCAAATCTGAATCAGAGGCATACATCCAACAGCTGAACAATAATAATGTGAATCTACACTTCAGTGGCACCATTAGTGACACACAGGTTGAATTTTTGGATCTTAAAGAATTCATTGAAGATGGCAAAATTTGTACATCTTCATTTCGAAAAGTTACTGCTGGGAACTCTACCTTAGAAGCCAGTAGTTGCCATCCGAAACCCCTCATCAGCAGTATCCCCTACGGGGAATTATTGCGGTTGAAGAGGAACTGCACATTGGAAACAGACTTAAAAAATGTAGCGCAGGAATCTATGGAAAGATTCAGGTTAAGAGGCTACTCAGATGACACTTTAAAACAAGCCTATGACCGAGTCATTAAAATCCCTCGACGAAGCCTATTCAGTAAACATTGTAGAACCAGTAACACAGAGAATAATACTCCTCGTTTTATCACAACCTTTTCGAAAGACTCATCACTTATGCATTGAACTATGGTTCGTAATTGGAATATTTTGAAAAGTGATGGAGTAATAGGCAGGGATTTATCCAGCTATCCTAAAATCACCTACAGAAAACATAGATCACTAAAGGATGTTCTTGTACACAGTCACTTTGATCCGATCGTCAGGTCACCACGACTTGGAAACCTTACTGGGTTTTTTCCATGTAAACAATGCAAAGCTTGTAAATCTAGTTCTAAAGTTGTATCGTATCCTATACCAGGAACATCTAGAACAAGACATATTAACACATTTTTGACCTGTACAAGCCCATTTTGCGGTTACTGTTTGGAATGTCCATGCAAACTTCAGTACATTGGTAGTTCAATCCATCCAGTAAAGAAACTAATCCTCGAACATGTCAGAGCCATTCAACACAATGACCCTAACTACCCCGTTGATAGACACTTTGCGTTAAAACATCAGAGTGATCGTAACCTTTTAAAGTTCTTTTGCCTAGACAAAGTTCCCACAAAAGACAGGGGAGGAAACAGGATACTACAACTGCGGAGATTGGATTCAAGATTTATCATAGATATTCAAACCAAAACTCCAAAAGGGCTAAATTCCGAAGAGGAATTAGCCATACATCTAGGTTAGTCCACTAGAACAGTGTATATAGACAATAGGCTCTGCATCACTGTTGATTTCTTCTTCTTTTTTAAATTACTGATCTGATAAAAAATCATCAACATATCAATGAAATTCATAATTAGCAATAGTAGTAGATTGATGTCGTAATTATAAATAGACACAATTTCACGTGTATATATGCCCATACAGGGCTTAGAAACGTATTTACTTTTTTACCTTTTCAAAAAAATTGTTTTGTTGGTACAATGAAATCTAAGAACAATCTAAGAACTGTCTACTACATTGCCTATATTCACTTTGTTATTCATGTAGACTCAATTGAAATTCCAAAATGCCCATCCAGGGCTTAATAACGTCTGTGCAATCTGCTAACAAAATGGTCACTACCAAAATGAGTTAAAAATGTATTTAATTTAAACTCACTACAAGATGGCCACCGTAATGGAACTATAAATTTCAGTCCTTCCTTCTTGTTGATTACTCAGAGGAAGTTACATTGTTTTTGAATGTATGTGTAACTTTATTTAAGAACGTTACAAACATTAGTAACTTAACAGTTGACAAAGGCACGATGCCGAAACGCGTCCTGTTTCTTGATTTTGATTTTGAATCACGATAATAAAATAATGAACGAACCTTCAGCCTGAGAGTGCGATCCATTCTTTCACGGCCGTGAGAGAAAACTGAGCGTTTATATATATATATATATGAAAAGTACGACGATCCGCTTCTGGATCAAAGATGAGGCGCACACAAGGGGGATATATTATTCAGTTTTTATTCCGCACAAAAACACCCGACAGACGTGTTTCGGTTACAAGCCTTTGTCAATGTCCCAAAAAAACAAATTAAATAAATAAATAAATATTAAATAAATAAAAAAAAAATATATATATATATATATTCACTGAAAAAACCATACGTTTCAGGCCTTATATAGTTAGGAATCAGCATTTAAAAAACCTTTGAAATTCACTGAAAAAAACATAGGTTTCAGGCCTTACATAGTTAGGAATTAGCATTTAAAAAAACCTTTGAAATTCACTGAAAAAACCATAGGTTTCAGAAGTTATATAGTTAGGAATTAGTTTTTAAAAAACCTTTGAAATTTACTCAAAAAACTATAAGTTTTAGTGGTGTTATAGTTAGCTGGACATTTTACTCATACAAAACCAATGAAATTGCTCCTATATAGTTAGTTGTACTAACTATATTTCGCGCACCCACAATCCACTGCTGATGATGTCACATATTAGATCATTCATGACATGGTCAGTGACATCACTGATGACATCTCAAATGACATCACTGATGACATCACTGATGACATCATCCACGTGACAATCACATACACCTTTTCATACACTATTACAATTTTTTATCACTGTTTGTAAAATACAGAGTATCATATTTAAATCCATTGTCACGGCAATACAAGTATCTAAAAATCCACTCAGTGATTCATAGATGTATACACACATCTAATCACTTATCTATGGATTCACTCATACATGCTGTCAATGAACAATAGAACACTATCAAAAATACTTATACATCTATATCGACATTAAACAACAGCACGCATCCTATTCACATATGAAGTCATCCTACTCACTTATGCAAACAATGGATCATACTTACATATTTACTTAGCAAAACACTTATACAAACACCACTTCTTCTATTCATTTAGATAGTAAGTCATACTTAGTGAATTATAAAATCATTATTACAAGTATACAGTTATCCATACAGTCACTCACACAATCATTGTGTCTTAGGTATACTTATTTATATACAACAACTGACACATACACTGCCTTTTATTTTTCTAGTTTGTTGGACCTGTACCTTTGAGAAATATATTTGCTCATCACCACACCCATAAAGAGATTCCCTCACCCAAACTGTTAGAACATGTAGTTTTAACTTCATATATCTACTGAATCAACTATTCACACATCTTTGGACAGTCACACCCCCCCCCACCGAACCACACACACTTTCACACTCCCATACAAATACTCAGTTAACTAATCAATAACTAATATAGACTTTCACATAGCTAGTAACCAACTGTAGAATCAGTTTCCACAACAACGGACAAAGTGATACAGATATTCACACAGTTTAGTCACTATCCACTATATTTAGTGAGACATTATAAATTGGTCAAGTAAACAGTCAATTACACTGCTACTAAATCCTCCATCCAAATATTTATTTATATATATCCACTCATTCTTCAATGTAAATTGCTTTATATATAATGCATATTTAAATAACGAAGCAAACCACATTCACTGGATGATGTCATCAGTGATGTCATCAGTGATGTCATTTGAGATGTCATCAGTGATGTCACTGACCATGTCATGAATTATCTAATATGTGACATCATCAGCAGTGGATTGCGGGTGCGCAACATATAGTTAGTACAACTAACAATATAGGAGCAATTTCATTGGTTTTGTATGAGTAAAATGTCCAGCTAACTATAACACCACTAAAACTTATAGTTTTTTGAGTGAATTTCAAAGGTTTTTTAAAAACTAATTCCTAACTATATAACTCCTGAAACCTATGGTTTTTTCAGTGAATTTCAAAGGTTTTTTTAAATGCTAATTCCTAACTATATAAGGCCTGAAACCTATGGTTTTTTCAGTGAATTTCAAAGGTTTTTTAAATGCTGATTCCTAACTATATAAGGCCTGAAACCTATGGTTTTTTCAGTGAATTTCAAAGGTTTTTTAAATGCTAATTCCTAACTATATAAGGCCTGAAACCTATGGTTTTTTCAGTGAATTTCAAAGGTTTTTTTAAATGCTAATTCCTAACTATATAAGGACTGAAACCTATGGTTTTTTCAGTGTTTTAAAAAAAAATTGATTGGTTAACTGGCTTATTAAGTGTATCTTAGTGATTACATATATTAGTGAGTAATGTTTAAATATTTAAATATATGCATGAGTGATGTAATATGTGACGTCATCAGCAGTGCATTGCAGACATGCAAGTTATAGTGAGTCCAACTAACTGTAACGTGGGAATTTCAATGGTTTTATGCGAGTAAAATTTCCAGCTAACTATAACTGGTGTGAAACCTATGGTTTTTTCAGTGAATGTCAAAGGTTTTTTAAATGCTAATTCCTAACTATAACTGGTGTGTAACCTATGGTTTTTTTCAGTGAATATATATATATATAAAATTTCTATGGCAAAATGAAACCCCTCATTTTGTTCCTTTTCAAATTAAATGTATTAAGTGTTACCACTTTATTCCAATCAAGATGACTTCAGGTGTGCCATACTTTTGTCATAAGTAAGACTGTTAGCGTTCTAGTTGTTCTGTAGAACACTCTGGGACATTCTGTCATTGGGCTATAGTTGGGCTACATCTGGCTGATATTTGGACTACATTTGGTTTTTATTGTCTCTGGTGGCCATCTTTGGGCTACATTGGGCTACATTGGGCTACAATGGGCTACATTGGGCTACATTTGGGCTCTAACACATATATAGCCCAATGTAGCCCAATATATATTTTTTCAAAGTTAATTTTCGTAAAAACCACTGGAGCACATATCTTGAGACATAGCAAAGGCACATCGGGCTACCAGTCCCTACAATTTTGCCAAGTTTGGTGGAAAACCCTTCAGCCGTTCGGGCTAAAAGTGAGTCCAACCGCCCTATGGAAATTAACATGGGGAAAACACGTTTTGGGACCCCCCTTTTATCTCGGCCCCTGCTTGACGAATCCCCCCCAAACTTTCAGGGAAGGAGCAGAGCGCCGCGAGGCAAAGTTAAGGAAAATTTCAGGAAGATTCCTCAATCAGCGCCAAAGTTATTCCCAATAGAATGTTGCGATTTCCCTATGGAAAACAATCCTAACTATATACACCTACTGGCTATCGCCAGTAGGTAATATATAAATATATATATAATATCAAAGTTCCAATTTTAAATGGACCATCACTCGCTGGAGAGTTTAATCCCCTTTCAGATTTCTTTTTGATAATCAATTTTATTAAGCTTATTACAACAAGACACATTCATTGGTTGCAGTTCAATTGAGGTCAGGAAAGAAAATAAAAGTACACACAGTTGACACGAAGCAAAACTGTCCTTCAGGGTGAGCATGGCAGAGCATGGACGAGGGAAAATTGCACACAATGGAGGGTGAAATAAAGATACGATGAATAGGTAAATAGGCAGATCCTCAAGGGGGAAGCATATTAAATCATTTACCCCATACTTTATTAAACAAATCCGGGCACCCCCGAGCTTCGAGCATGGCTTCCTCCTGGATCCCGCACCAGTCCACTCCCCTCCTCCACCCCTTTAGCGTGGGCGCCTTGGCTGGGGACCAGTGTGCCCCAATGTCTCTCTTGGCCACTAGAATTCACTGGGATAGGGATGCACACCTGTTTATTCATTATATTTTTCTCTTTATGCAAATGTGTCTGTATGAAGCGTGCTGTTTGGAAAGGCACCATGCCCACAACGTGCCTGGGTACATATGTTTCAGAAGGTGGGGGCGTATTGCTGCCCCCGCCAAACGCACAACTGAGATAGCCTTATGCAGGCAATAAGCCATCTGTTCAAATTATATGCATGTATTCAATTATAATCCAATTAAAGCACACTGATATCCAATATTTCAAGCTTCTTCTCCCACACATGGAGTGGATTTGCCAATTTACATTGTTTCACATGTTACGGCTGGGCCATCCGAACCTCAAGCACAGAACACGAGTAGAGCAATTTTCGTCAGACAGTGGAGTTTATTTAAAATACCCAATGCATTTCGGGCATCACGTGCCCTTCATCAGGGGTCACTGGAATAACAAATGAGATAACAACTATTACCATTCTAAATTTACAACATTATCAAACAAGTGCATAAGTGCTCAATTTGTTTTCAAAACACCATATCATTGGTCAATCTTTTCATCAAAAATCATCGTTATGCTTAAAAATACCGGGATTAACATGCAGTCCCCATATATAACTGCCCCCACATCCTACCATAATTTACTCCTTCCACAATCACCTTCCCACTTAACCAAATATCTCTATAGCCAAACCCCGCTTCAAAGAATCAACACCATTCAAGCGCCTGCATCGGTTGGTCCTGTTGCTCTCTACTTTTTTTACCACGTTTACACATTCCTCACAGTTCGGATCTCTCTCATGCAGCAAAAAAGTGTCAATCCTGCTTTTTTTTATAACAGGCGGGTAACCTACCTGCCACTGTCGCTACGGGACATCCGACTTCGTTACTTTGCTGACCGTTGAATTTTCCCTCCCTCTTCCCACCCCTTTTTTAAACGTTTCTCAATCACCCCCATTGGTCCATATGGTTTGCGTTTCCCGCCAAACAAGCTCTATCGAATGTATGCCTCACGTAAAGCCTACATGTCCCATCATGCATGGCGATTGTAAACAAATATTAAACACGTGTCCTAGCGTTTGATTTTTAACTCTGAACGCACATTGTTTGTAAAGACCAAATTCATTCGTAGTCCAACATATATAAAAGTTCTTATAAATCCACCTCTGTCTTTGATGACGAACCACGATGTATCGCCTTCCGTGTGGGGTTACAGTATTCATTTTCTTCCTCCATAATTCTTTAAATTCTTTGCGGGTGCTATCCCATGTGGGGCATTCATTTTGACAAGAATTCACTGGGATAGGGATGCACACCTGTTTATTCATTATATTTTTTTCTTTATGCAAATGTGTCTGTATGAAGCGTGCTGTTTGGAAAGGCACGATGCCCACAACGTGCCTGGGTACATATGTTTCAGAAGGTGGGGGCGTATTGCTGCCCCCGCCAAACGCACAACTGAGATAGCCTTATGCAGGCAATAAGCCATCTGTTCAAATTATATCCATGTATTCAATTATAATCCAATTAAAGCACACTGATATCAAATATTTCAAGCTTCTTCTCCCACACGCGGTGTGGATTTGCCAATTTACATTGTTTCACATGTTACGACTGGGCCATCCGAACCTCATGCACAGAACACGAGTAGAGCAATTTTCGTCAGACAGTGAAGTTTATTTAAAATACCCAATGCATTTCGGACATCAGGTGCCCTTCTTCAGGGGTCACTGGAATAACAAATGAGATAACAACTATTACCATTCTTAATTTACAACATTATCAAACAAGTGCATAAGTGCTCAATTTGTTTTCAAAACACCATATCATTGGCCAAACTTTTCATCAAAAATCGTCGTTATGCTTAAAAATAACGGGATTAACATGCAGTCCCCATATATAACTGACCCCACATCCTACCATAATTTACTCCTTCCATAATCACCTTCCCACTTAACCAAATATCTCTATAGCCAAACCCCGCTTCAAAGAATCAACACCATTCAAGCGCCCGCATCGGTTGGTCCTGTTGCACTCTACTTTTTTTACCGCGTTTACACATTCCTCACAGTTTGGATCTCGCTCATGCAGCAAAAAAGCGTCAATCCTGCTTTTTTATAACAGACAGGTAACCTACCTGCCACTGTCGCTACGGGACATCAGACTTAGTTACTTTGCTGACCGTTGAATTTTCCCTCCCTCTTCCCACCCCTTCTTTAAACGTTTCTCAATCACCCCCATTGGTCCATATGGTTTGCGTTTCCCGTCAAACAAGCTCTATCGAATGAATGCCTCACGTAAAGCCTACATGTCCCATCATGCATGGCGATTGTAAACAAATATTAAACATGTGTCCTAGCGTTTGATTTTTAACTCTGAACGCACATTGTTTGTAAAGACCAAATTCATTCGTAGTCCAACACTTATAAAAGTTCTTATAAGTCCACCTCTGTCTTTGATGACGAACCACGATGTATCGCCTTCCGTGTGGGGTTACAGTATTCATTTTCTTCCTCCATAATTCTTTAAATTCTTTGCGGGTGCTATCCCATGTCGGGCATTCATTTCGACAAGAATTCACTGGGATAGGGATGCACACCTGTTTATTCATTATATTTTTCTCTTTATGCAAATGTGTCTGTATGAAGCGTGCCGTTTGGAAAGGCACCATGCCCACAATGTGCCTTGGTACATACGTTTCAGAAGGTAGGGGCGTATTGCTGCCCCCGCCAAACGCACAACTGAAATAGCCTTATGCAGGCAATAAGCCATCTGTTCAAATTATATCCATGTATCAATTATAATCCAATTAAAGCACACTGATATCCAATATTTCAAGCTTCTTCTCCCTTCTCTCTTGGCCACTGCCACAGCTGTCCCCAGTAGGCGCTTATCCGCCCCTGATCCATCCAAGCCATCAAACACCCCAAGCAACAAACACATGGGTTCGTGAGGAACCTCCCAGCCTAATGCGGTCGTGAGCTCTCTTTCCACCCCTTCCCAGAATGGCGCCAAGGCCGGACAGAACCATACCATGTGATAGAAGTCAGCTGGGGCAGATGTACATCGCGTGCATCCCGGGGAGGGCTTCAGCCGGGCCTGGAATAGCTGTGTCGGGGTGAGATACGCCGTGTGTAAATAATAGAGCTGGACCAGACGAAGCTTGGAGGATGTGGTCAGGGTTTTAGGTGCCATAAGGGCATCCCTCCAGTCCACCTCCTCTAGGGGGCCCACCCAACTCTCCCATCGACCCCGGAGCCGGTCTAGAGAAGCGGGCCATTATTCACTAAGGATCGGTAGATACGGGACACTCCTCCCCTCCCCAGATTTCCCATCGTCACTTGGGCTTCTAATGGGCTGAACTCTGGAAGAGAGACAGAGGGTGAGACATAGGTATGGAGGGCCTATCTGAGCTGCAGGTATTTATAGTGTGAGTGTCCAAGGGCGTGGCGGTGCTGCAGATCCGCAAAAGAGAGGATGTGATCCCCCACCTAAACATCACCGAGTACTGAGATTCCAACAAGGTCCCACCGTCGGAACCTCTGCAAGGACGAGACCTCTTGCATCCAGAACCCATGCCATAATGGCGTCTGCTGAATTAGTATCCGATCCCACTGCAGATGGCGGAGGGCCGTGCGCCAGGCCAGAAACACCGTCCTGGTGACCAGGGGCAAGGCCCGCGGGACTGGGCTGCCGTACAAAAAATCGTGGATCTGTGTAAAGTTCGACGCACCGAGTTCCACCCGATATGCAGGGTCGGACGAGCCGCCCGCATGCCAATCATGGATGACAATGAGCTTCGTGGCTAGGTAGTATAGGTGAAAGTTGGTTACCCCATGCCTCCATCAAAGGGGGGGATACGACAGTGTGCCAGAGATAGGCATGGCCTACCCCCTCCCCAGAGAAACCGGGTGAGGACACTGTCCAGTTCGCGGAACCAGCTACTCGACAGGTGGACAGTAATGTTTAGTATTATGTAAATAAAACGGGGGAGGACCATCATTTTGAACATCTCACTCCTTCCATAAGGGTTGAGGGGGAGAGTCTGCCACCTCTTGAAATCCTCCTTCATCCGGGAAACCAAAGGCGTGACGTTTAAAGCCCACTCAAGAAGAGCTATCCAAATGCCGAGGTACTTGACCGAGTGCCTTCTAAGGGGTATGCCCGACTGCCAGTCAAAACAGTCCCGGGAGGGGTGTTGGGGCACTAGGGTTGATTTTGCCTGGTTGATGCGGAGTCCCGAGACCCATTCAAATGCGGCAAGGATCGCCAGGCACCTGGGGCCAGAACTATCAGGGTCAGCCAAATATAGCAAAACGTCGTCCGCGTATAGGGCTATCTTGTCTACTTGACTCGCGTCCCAGTCCCATCCCCGGATAAGTGGGTCCTGCCTGATGAGAGCCGCCAGGGGCTCCATCGCCAGCGCAAATAAGAGTGGCGAGAGCGGACACCCCTGGTGTGTACCCCTTCGGATAGGGAAGGCCCCGGACAGCTCTCAAATTGATCAGTACTCAGGCTCTGGGGCTAGCGTAGAGAATACTGATCAGATGGCGGAACGAGGGACCAAAACCCATCCTGTCCAGCACATCTTGCAGATATTCCCAGTTCACCGTATCAAAGGCCTTCTTGAAGTCTAAGAAGAGAAGTGCCAAGTATGGGGTGAGGCAGCCACGGGGAGCCAGAGCCAAATGGAGCCGGCGAATGCAATGGCGAGTGCCTCTGGCAGGCATAATCCCACATTGGTCGGGGTGAACAAGATCTTGCAGAAGGGGCCTTTGAGCCAAGACACTGGCGAAAAACTTAGTCTCTGTAACAATCAGCTAAATCGGACGGTAGTCCGCACAGCTCAGGGAGGGCGGTTGTGTCTTTGGAATGACCACTATCGTGGCAACATCCGACTCGGGAGGGAATGCCCCTACCTCCGCCACGTGGAGGAAAAGATCCGCCAAATGGGGGGCCAGGACATCCCGAAAGGTCGCGTAGTACTCTTGAGGAAACCCATCGGGACCAGGCGTCTTCCCGGGATGCAAGAGTGAGATAGCGTCCTGGACTTCCTCCAGGGTGAAAGGACGGTCCAGAGCCTCCGTCGCCTCTGGAAAGAGACCCGGGAGTCGGGTATCTGTCTCGTCCAACAAGTCATCTAGGGAAGCACCTGGGGGACGGACGGTGTAAAGGGTCTCATAGTAATCCGCGAAGGTTTGAGCAATGGCTGAAGACGTCACCCTGAGAGCCACAGTATGGGAACGGATTTCAGGGATAATACAGTGTACTTTGGGATAAGACACTAGATTGTGGAGGAGCTTACCATTCTTGTCCCCCACCCGTAAATACGGCCGACCGATGAACGCCAAAGCATCTTGGCAGATTCCAATGACACCCAATGGATCTCCTCACGCACCACAGTCAGCTGTTGGGAGGAATCCCCCTTGCCACCCCTGAGCAAAGCCGTCTCGAGCCGCTCCGCCCGGGATTCTAGGTGAGCAAGCTGGGTCATCCGCTCCGACCGCTTCGCGTGGACCAATCCCCTGGCCACCCCTCGGATAACGGCCTTGCTCACCTCCCACAGCGTCCCCTGCGAGGGGACCGAGCCTGTATTAGTGTAGAAAAAAATATGCAGCTCCTGGTCAAGGGACTCCACCAACGTCGTATCCTGTAAGAACCAGGAGTTAACTCGCCAGACCGCCCGCGGACCCCTCAGGGGGTCCCGAGGCGGAGTGAGATGGGAGAGTGATCTGAGATCCCCCTTGGCAGTATCACGGCCGCAGACACTAGCTGGCAGTCCGTGGTCATAATCAGGATAAGATCGATTCGGGAGTGAGTATGGTGGGCGGCTGACGTGTGGGTGTATTGTTCTGTACACGGGTTCCATATTCTCCAGACATCACACAGACCCAAGGTCGAGGACCAGCGTGAGAGAATGTTCGCAGATGGCAGCCGGGTCGTATCCTGCAGGGGCTGCAGAACGGCGTTGAAGTCCCCCCTACTACCATAAGGCCCTGTGGGAGGGAGGAGATCACTTGAGTAAGACCCCGGAGTGCAGGGGGTAGGAGCGGGGGGGAATGTAGAGGCAGAGAAGGCTCAGGGGGCACCCTTCAATGGTTCCCAAAATCACCACATATCGAGCCTGTGTATCCGACTCGACGTTAACAAGGGTAAAAGAAAGCCCTTTCCTCAGTAAGATGACCACCCCTCGGGAGCCCCGTGCAAACCCAGAGTGCCAGACCCTATCAAAGCCATATCAAGCAAGGAAGTTGCATTGTGTACCCAAGAGGTGGGTCTCTTGGAGGAATAGAATGTCCGCCCAAGGCGATGAGCAGCAGGGAGGACCACTGTCCGCTTAATTCGATCCAGGAGGCCATTGGCGTTCCAAGAAAGGATGTGGAGAGGTCTAGTAAGGATAGAGGTCATCTAAGGGAAGAAACTGTGGAGGGCCGGATAAGAACATGGATCCCTACCCATCCAGGGGGGAACACCTCCCTTCCCCCGGGCCCAGGATCGGAGTCGCAGTATTTGATGGTCAGCCCATCAATCTTGGGAATCGGGGAAAGGAGGTAGGTAACTGCCAGTAGGAACCCCAGTGGCGGCCCGTAGGCGGCCAAAAATAAAAAACCCAGGAAGGACGTGATCTGCATGCCCATTGGGAAGTAATCAGAGGATCGGAAATGGCAAGATGAACTGCAACCAGCGGCCATAGGCAGCTAAATAAAACAAACTGTCAAGGGACAACGGTCCCCCGTCCTACCCAACCCCCCCAACTCCCCCACCCTACACTTTTGATGCGGAAGCATCTGTCGCCCAAAAACCCAACTATTAACTACACCGCAAAAGGTGATATGCTACTCTAAAACGGTTAGCTACAGTCAAGCAGGAACATGGCTGAGTCGGACCCCCCTCCATATGTACGGATACATGCCCACAGTAGGAAGTATGTTTGGACAGCAAGAAACATAAGATGGATCAAGTTTAGGATAACAGTGCAAATGTAGTCCTTGGCTAATTCGGCTATCAGAGCCAAGGGAAAACCCCGGTCACGGGGTCAGGAGTAAGTTCTCCCCTTCAGGTCCAGAGTGGTTGGGTAAAGGCATACCAACAGGAATCCTGATCACACCCCCTCCTCCCCACCAGAGCCACAAATTACAGGGCTTCCAGATAGATCCCAGTCCGACATGGCCCGTCGCCGGGTAGCCGCCGGCCCAGGGGCACTGCCCATGTCGATAAGGGAGGACACCACAGCAGGGGAGGAAGCCCTCTGGCTCAGGGTCTGACTCGGGGAGTGCCGGGATTGCGTCCCCGGTGACCGAGAGCTCCGCCCCGATGGGTCCCCGATGTCTGGATCCAGTTCGTCGTCGTTGCACCTTGGGCGCCTCCCATCCGGATCGGCCCACCGGTTTCAGGACAGGTACCGGGATTGCCCCCGGAAGGAGGGGCCGTTCCTCCGTAAGCCAGGTCCATGCTGCCTGTGGGGTGTCAAAGAAAAAGGTTTTTTCCTGAAAAATCACCTTAAGGCGGCCCGGGAAGAGGAGTCCGTAACGAAGACCCGTGGCACGGAGTTTCTGCTTGACCCCGTCGTAGGACCGGCGCTGTGACTGAACCTCCCTAGAGTAGTCCGGAAAAAACAGGATCCTGGAATTTTGGAAGTGCACTGGACCCTGCATCCTGGCGGCCTCTAGGATCGCGTCCCTGTCCAGGAAGATGGGACGGGCGGGGGCTCCGAGAGGGGGTTTAGGAGCAAGGTAATGGTGGGCTTGCTCTATCGCGAACCAGGGGGAGAATTTCTCCTTGGGGATCTAGGACTTGTCCCACGCCTCGATGAAGGTATCAGTGCATCCTTGTTCCACTCCCTCCGGAAAACCCAGGAGGCGTAGGTTGTTTCTGCGGGCTTTCTTTTCCGCGTCCTCTGCCCTACGGTGTAACTCCCCAGTCTGTACCTGTAGACGCGTCACCTGGGATTTAAGAGCACCCACGTCGTCCTCCACCGTGGAAATGCGGGACTCTGCTTCAGTAATCCGGGCCGTGGCATTACGGAGGGCCTGCGGGATCAACGCCACGTCCACCCGCACTTACCCGATCTTGGCCTCCACTGACACCTGTGATGCACTGATCGCCTGTAGGATAGCGGAAAGGTCTCCCCCGGCTGCTTCAGGCGCCTCCACCGACCTAAGCACCAGGTCCCGATCAGACTTGGTGAACTGGTCCATTGTAGTTTGAGTGGAGGTTCCAGGGACCTGAGAGGTGCGGTTTTTGCCCATGCTCCCGGAGGTTCAAGTGTGAGCGGTCGGCCCCTGGCGGAAGGGGGGCACACAGCCGCGCTCCAGCTGTGGTCCCACTGCCAGGTGTGACAGTCGATCTCCCTCCCACTCCACGGGTAATGGAAGGCGGGCGTCACAAGGATAATATACCGTGCCAGGTGTAGTCGGCTCCCCAAGTGACTCCAGCAGGCCCAGGGCCTCAGGAGCCCCCCACCGGCTCAAAGAGCTCGAGTCTCAAGGCGAAAGGGGTTCAGGCACCCACGCGCGCCACCCGACTCAGTTGGCGATCTGCCTCCCACCAATCCAGGGCGCTCCTCTCAACACACAGGCAGCAAGAAGGCGGGGGGGCCATCAGCCCGTAGGTCGAGGCCGGCCAGGAGACCCAGCTGGCCCTCAGAGTCGGGCACTCCCCCACCCCAGGACCTCGCTGTACACAGGCAGCCTCCTTCAATGCAGGTCTCGTCATCCGCCGCCCCCCAGCTCCATCGCAGGGGAAGAACGTCCACAGACTCCGCTGACAGCCCCTCCGTCGCCCCGCTCCCCCACCCCATTCAACTCGCAGGATGGCAACGGCCTCGGATCCAAGGCAGGTTGATGGGGGATGGAGGGTCGCCCCAACAGGGGACCACACCAAGGGCGCAATGGGGCCCGCACCAGCAGTACAGCGACTTCGGGCCTCAGTGGCAGCCCATTCGGCCCCCCAGCACCACCACACCTTGTCCACCACTGCCTCATGCATCGGAGCTCGAAGCAGCACGGCTCAACACAGCCACCGAAGGGTGCAGGGGGAGAGGAGGCCCACAGTGCGTTCCCCCGCCTACTCACCTCCTCCAGAGCGCCAGCTGGCAGCACCTCCACCGCCTCCTCGCTGGATCCGCGCCAAGGGACAGGCCACAATCCGATCCCGCAGCAGGATGCCGGGTCTACTCCTCAGCCGCCGGTGAGCACAGAGGCGACACCTCTCCTCCGCCGCCCGGGTTCCAGGTGCGCTCCGTTGACGAGTACCGCCACTCGCTCCGGAGATGATCCACCAACTCCACAGGCTCCAGGACGGGAGGGCACCCCTCAGTCTCCAGCCGCTGCTCGGCCGCACACCACAAGGATAGGTCAGCGCCCGCGGCGGAGTGCAGGTAAGCCGGGCGGGAAGGGGCGGCCAGGCGGGGACCCAGGCCACAGGAGCGGGAGCTACAGGGCCG
The DNA here is from genome assembly GCF_964261635.1 of Lissotriton helveticus. Classification (NCBI taxonomy): domain Eukaryota; kingdom Metazoa; phylum Chordata; class Amphibia; order Caudata; family Salamandridae; genus Lissotriton; species Lissotriton helveticus. The sequence goes on along the minus strand of NC_136073.1, from coordinate 659,071,985 downwards.
CCATCTTAGGGTAGAAGAGGCCGTAAGGAGCCGAGAGCCCGCAGGAGATCACAGGCATCAGATCGGCACCGCGAGGGGTCAGAACGCTGCAGGTCGGGTACGGGAATCGTTCCCAGGACTCTGAGGCACCAATGGTCGCCAGCAGTGGGATAAGATGAGGCGGATGACGGAGGGGGTCCGGAGCACTCTTAGAGTGCGACCGCCATCTTGATGCCTCAAGCCACGCCCCCTTTCAGATTTATTGGCACTTTATGCAACAAAAGTATTTTGGAGGTTCGCCGTCATCATTGATGAAGACGGACTGCCAAAAAGCGTTTGTTGTGTAAAGTGCAGATAAATATGTAAGAGGATTAAACACTCCCATTAGTACTGGTCTGTTTGAAATTTGAGCCTAGAGATATATGCTAGCCTGCCCACACACAACGGTGCACCCGCTAGTGAGTGCAGAGTAACCCTGGGTGGTGAACTTCGCTCCACTCACGGAGTTTGCGGAGTTTCCTGCACTCTGCGTTAAGCGGAGATCACTGAATTCCGAAAAACTCCACTTTGCGTTCCGTAGCGGAGTTTTTTACCTAGTTTGCGATCTTCAACACCAAGTTGGCGAGCGCGAGCTTGGAAAATCAACATCCTGGCGAGGGGGCGGAGCCAGGCCGGCGGCCAAGATGGTCGCCCGGGCTCCCGGCTCCGTCGGCCTTCGTCCCCTGCCGCCGGATCCCGCCATCTATTCTGCGCTGCTGCCGGGATTCCGAACATCGGAGAGGGCGCTGCCTCTCCGTGTGGGACTTCGGCCGATTTCCGAGTCCTGAGGACGGAGAAATGCCCTCCTACGCATTACGGCCTGTCCGAGCCCCGGAGCCGCGACCCTGTGTGATGCAGCTGCCGGCCGCGACTAGAACGACGGCGGCCGCACGGACCTGGAATGCGCCGGTCCACCATTATGTAGCTCCACCCACCTCCGAATAGGCGCTCGGCATCTGCTCTGTCGAGCCTGGTGTGTCTCCGCGTTCTGCCTTCAATCCATGCCTGACATGCCCCCCCCCTCGATTGCTGCCTTGTGGATCTGGACTACATGCTGCCGCTCTTTGTTTCCCTAACATGGCTTTGTGGAACTGGCGCGCAATTGATTGTATCCCGCACTGTAGGAGATTGGAACCCATTGATCCGCATCAGTTTTGGCGGCACCTTTGAGAGCCGGGGGGCGAAAATATGTAACCTTTTATGGGGAGACGGAGATCACACCCACACAGTGAGCAACATGGTGGAGTTGGTATCGAGACCCACCCCTTCTTTTTCTTTGTGTCTCGGACTGGCTGCTTTGGAGTGGATTTAGGCGGCACTCATGCTGAGGGTCCCGGTCTGTGCGGGTGCCGTCACCGAGCCGTTCCTTGCCCGTTGTTGTAGTGGCGCACACTGAAGATCGGAGATCGGAGGCCCCCCCCCCCCTGTGTGCCGGTAGTTCACGGCTCAGATTGCATGGCCATCGTGATCGCATCTTGGTACGTCTGGAATGGAGGAAAACCCGATGCCGGTCTTATCCTTGGAGACTTCGCTTGTGTTATTCCCTCTGCAGGTATCGGTGGGGACAATGTTGTGGAAGTGGTATTATGACTCTACCTGTGGCTGAGAAGCGAGAGTTCGTATTTTGGAAGTCTCCCTGTCTGTTCCAACATGGCCGTCCCATCGACACCTCCTCTTGCAACACAATGACTAACCTTTTTGCACTGGACTTTGTTTGTTTGCTCTGAAGCTGTCGGATGGGCTATGGATAGCTTTCAAATGTGTCGCGTCCTGGTATACTGCAAGATTCTCTACCTTCTTCCGGACTTCCTTGCCTGCATTATTTTTGGTATTTTGCTTGTCTGACCCTACACTAAACGGACTGCGATGTGACTATGTTATGACTGGGTAGGTCGGGGTTGAATGATGGCCATCTGTTTCTGTGGGTTGCTGCACGGGGGGCTCTCGTTTTAATTAAGTGCTTTGTGGAGTTGGAGTGGTGACTACTATCCTGTTTTTGGGTTGTCGCCTTTGAAAATTTGGGAGCAGCACCGGGATGTTTGAATTGCTGCGCGGCGGGGGGGGGGGCCGGGAGCCTGTACTGGGGACCCCCCATTTCTTTTCTTTCTATTTCTTCTCCTTTCCATATTTCTTCTTTCTTCTATATTTCGGGTTAAGGTACTGGGCGACAGGCACGCTGCTATGGGGGGTAGGCCGTAGCCATTTGCAGGGGTGCAGGGTGGGGGGTTGTGGGAGGGGTTTTATTTTTCCCTTTTTTGTTTCTATGGCCCTTTTTCCTCGCTTTTTTGGTTTTCCTTTTACTTTTCCCTTTTTCTGTATTGGGGATCGGTTTATTGTGTTGATTTCTGAGCTTTCATTGATTTGTCGTACTTTGTGCCTGAGCTGTTGCTGCATTGTGGGTAGACCTGGGCGGGCGTATGCATGTATATCCTGACTTTTTGACACAGTACCCATGCCTTCTTTGTTATCGTCTTGATCCTGCAAGAATTCTTGTTTGGCCCGCCCATTCTGTAGTTATAGCTTACGGTTCGGCACCTGGTCCCCATATTACTTTATATTATATTGGAGCTTATTGCGTTCTTATTGTCATCCTGCTTAACATAAAATTAAACCTCACTCATCCGGAAATATGATCGATGTATGCCATAATATTATGTTTTTACGTGCTGCCGTGCCCCCGGGATGTTCGGCTGAATAGCGGTGTATACTTTTACGTCAATAAAGGTTTTACAAAAAACAAACAAAAAAAAAAAAAAAACATCCTGGCGAGATTTCTCAATGCAGGGGGCATCAGGTTTCTCTTGCAAGTGGTCGCAAATACTCATGACAGCTCGCGTTGAGAAACTGTCTGTTCACGTTGAGAAAGCTGGTGCTCGAGTCAAAATCTACTTGAGCGGCACAAAAGGAATGCAGGGACCGCTTGCACTGTGCATGATGCCATTTGCAATGATTGCACAGTGCGGACAAGCATCCGGCAATGTGAAATCACTGCAAACTGCATTTTTCTATCATACTCCCCCTCTCGCGTTGCTCTGCGTAATGTGGCTGAGATTTGTTTGCAGTTCGCATAGTGCCGTGTAGTGCAACTCCGCAAACTCCGCACAGGGTTAGTGCAGAGGCATTATCCAGGAAATAAAGCAAAGATATATCAAACAATGTTGGTATCAAAAATACTTCATAATAAAAGCAGCATTCCCTGTAAGCGCCAGAAAATAGAGGCCAAAAATTATTACAACATGCAAAAAGTGTGTAAATTGATAGCCACTGTTTTCCAAATGGTTTAATTTTTTTTTTTAAAAAGTAGCAATACTCCACAAGAGTTGACAACAAATATAACTGGAAATTAGGAAACCCTTCCCATGATGTACATGGTAAATAAACAATGTCTGCTTTTTCATTAAAGTGTACAGAAAAGTGATGCATGGAATGTTTGAATTAATCTCATTCATTGGTAATTACTCGGGCCGCATCCCAATCCATAATTATTTTCCATACCATGCCACTTCAGTTTGGATCCAACCAGAAGCAAATCACTCTTGACTCTGCTCCAATGAGAAAAGGCTAAGTTCTCCCTTATCGGAACCAAGTAACCCAGGACTGATTTTGCCCTGGTTAGAGCTCATAAAATAGGTATAGCTTTGTTCCTGTAACACAGTGTATGTCCAGACGTGGTTTCAGTGACACTGTGCCGCTGGAACAAAGCTTTACTTGAATTCGAAAGCTTGTGGGCATTCCCATATTGAAGAACGATGACCTTTTCTGCATTTTACTTAAGGATAATCCTTCTTCTTTTGTTTGTTGGAATTTCCCACACACCAGGATTCTCAAATCATCTTCCAACCTCTCCAGATTCTGTGTGTGTGACATCATCAGACATTGCCAAGGAGCAGAAATAGAAACATAACAAACATATGGTTGCTGATAGTGTCATAAGGGCTCCATTAGTGCTGCCTAGGAAACTGAGACTGAGAGTTCTAGATCTCTGGCGCAGTGGTCACTTTCCTTGGAGACTTGGAAGGAGGCGGTTGGAGCTGTGTTAGCTTGTGAGAGCTGCAATTTCTTTAAACACTGACATTTATTAGTGAGCTTGAATACTGCTACAACTGGTAAGGTCATTTATGTGTTAGAATGCTTGAATGAGGGTCTTATTTAGAGGTTTGTGGATGGGATACTCAGTCAAAATGTGACAGATACTTCTTCCCCTATGTTACAAGTGCTTTAGATTATAATACACTTGGAATGTGATGGATGGGATATCTGTGATGTTTTGAATCTAAAACATTATGTTAATATTAAACTTAAATAGAATATATACATTGTGCTACCTCCAAAGGCCTGTGTATTTTCAGAATCCATGCGCACTTACATAAACACACACACATACTGGGGACAAATGATGAAACTTTACGTTAAAGTTCGGGGACTAGTGTTTATGCATTAGGGGAATAGATGTGAGGTAATGTGGTTTTAGGTTAGAGGTTTAGGGGATAATAGTTAAGATTTTGAGGTACAGATTTAAGTGTTAAGGGTTTTGGGTATAATGTTAAGGAGTGAAAAGGTTAGGAGTTAGGGTTATGACGGTTATAGGTGCTAGGGTTTAACATTGTGAGACATACGGTATTAGGATTGACACTTTTGGGTGTAGGGTTAATGGATTAGGGGAATAGAGATTAACACATTGAGTATAAGGTATAGGGCTTAAGGGTATGAGTTAAGTATTTCAGGAATCTTTTTAAGGTTATGGTGAAGAGGGTTAAAATTGTGGATTTAGGATTAAAGAAACCCTGCTGTTACATTTCTTTAATAATATAGAGGAACATGTTTTACATATGAGGTATGCTAATGAGTATTTCTAGAAATTATATTAATCTGTATGAAAAATATGCAGGTTTACTTTTCATAGTAACATTGCACTCAATTTATTTCAATGGAACACACATGACTTTCCAGACATCTAGTTCTCAGTAAACAATATGAATTATCTAGGTACACAAACACATACACTCAAACATGCACCTCTTGAGTATGTAGTTTGATTGTTATCTATAATAATTCCTATGACAATCATAGATGTCTCTCCGATCCTCTTCTTTTTTAGCTTTAAACTAAGTACCCATAGAATTTTGTTCACTAAGCACCAGTTTAGATGATTTCTCATTTCAAAAAAATATATTATTTATGTTTGCATGTTTAATTTTTTTGTGATTGGTTGTGTTTGCTTGTGTATTTTCAAAACATCTATAAAGGTGGTAATTGAGCTTGAAGTGTTTTCATTGTTTGGGGCTGAAGTCTGTACATATTACGACATACCTAATTTATGGAATTCTTTCATTGTCAAACATTTCCTTAGTGGTTCGGAGTTGATGTTCTGAAGTGAAAACTACTTTTGTTGATTTATTGTCCTCAAAATTTTACAGGCATCTCTAGTTTTTGCTTAGTTATTATGTTTTCTGGTAAGTTGTGTTTGCTGCTGCACTGTTGGACTGGTATTGTTGTTATTAAACTCTGCTCTTCCTTCTGTCTGTTCATGTGAGTCTTGTGTTTGAGGGCTGTCCGGCTGTGCACCTGTGTTATGAACTTGGGTATTGGTAAGGTGTAGGAGAAAAACGTACAGGCTGTGGGGAAAAGAAGAAGGATTATTTGCGTTCTGTTCAAACACTATTTACCATCTAGAGATATCTCATATGTGTTGACATTAAGGCTGGGCTTGTCGACCTATCAATTAGAACAAGCATTTGCAATGCAATAGGTCTCGCATTAGGAAAGTTTGAGCTATTGGTATTGTAAATGACAATTTTTTTATTTATGTTTTGTTTTTGAAAATAGCTAAATTATTAGCTTTGTCATTTACAATGCCAATAGTTATAACTTTTGCAAATGTGACACCTATAGCATTGGTAATGCAATATGTGTTGTATTTACGTGACTTACATGTATTGATATTACAAATAACAATGGCTTTAAAAAAAATTCAATAATTAATACTTAAATGAAAGTTATTGTAACTTATAATGGCAATAGCTTAAAGTTTTGTAAATAACTTTTGTGAAGATTATGTTCAGTTCATTTTATTGTGACGAAAATCCAAGAACAGAAGTGAAATATTAACATCTTTTTGTTACAATTGTAATAAAGCTTGAAACATTGAGCGAACATATTTGAACCAGGTGTTGTTGAATGGTTGCACAGATTCATACTGTGGTGGCGCTGTGTGATGTTGTGATGGCGAACGAGTGATGCTGTGGTGTTCAATGATGCTGTAGTAGCGCATAGTGATGTTGTGGTGCCCCTGAGTAATGCGGTGGTGGTGCGGAGTGATGCTGTATGCTATGCTATGTCTTGTTTTGCTATCCAATGTTTTGTTTTGTCATGCTATGCTATGTTTTGCTATCCTATGCTTTAATTTGTTCTGCTATGCTATGCTGTGTTTTTTCATGCTAAGCTATGTTTTGTTAGGCTATGCTATGTTTTGCTATGCAATGCTTTGTTATGCTATGCTTTGTTTTGTGATGCTATGCTATGTTTTGTTGTGTTTTATTACGCTATGCTTTGTTTTGCTATGCTATATTTCGTTATATTATGCTATGCAGTGTTTTTTGTGTTTGGTAAGCTATGTTTTGCTATGCTATGATATGTTTTGTTTTGCTATGCTATGTTTTGTTGTGTTTTGTTAAGCTATGCTATGTTTTGTTGTGTTTTGCTATGTTTTGTTATGCTATGTGTTGTTGTGTTTTGTTATGCTATGTTTTGTTATGTTATGCTATGTTTTGTTATGCTATGCTATGTTTTGTTTTGCTATCCTATGCTTTGTTTTGTTATGCTATGCTATGTTTAGTTTTGCTATTCTAGGCTTTGTTTTGTTATGCTATGCTATGTTTAGTTTTGCTATGCTCTGCTTTCTTTTGTTATGCTATGCTATGTTTTGTTGTGTTTTGTTATGTTTTGTTATGCTATGTTGTGTTATGCTATGCTATGTTTTGTTGTGTTTTATTATACTATGCTTTGTTTTGCTATGCTATGTTCTGTTATGCTATGTTATGTTATGCTATGCTATGCTATGCTTTGTTATGCTATGTTTTGTTATGCTATGCTAAGCATTGTTTTGTTATGCTATGTTGTGTTTTGTTATGCTATGCTATGTTTTGCTATGCTTTGCAATGCTATGTTTTTTATGTATGCTATGTTTTGTGGTGTTTTGTTATGCTATGGTATGTTTTGTGGTGTTTTGTTATGCTATGGTATGTTTTGTTGTGTTTTGCTATGTTTTGTTGTTATGCTATGTTTTGTTCTGCTATGTTTTGTTGTGTGTTTTGTTATGCTATGCTATGTTTTGTTATACTATGCTATGTTTTGTTGTGTTTTGCTATGCTATGTTTTGTTATGCTATGTTTTGTTATGCTATGCTATGTTTTGTTGTGTTTTGCTATGCTATGTTTTGTTTTGTTATGCTATGTTTTGTTTTGCTATCCTATGATTTGTTTTGTTATGCTATGTTTTGTATGCTGTGCTGGCGAGGGTGTGTGAGTGTGTGTGAAGGTGAGTGAGGGTGAGGGGGTGTGATGGTGAGGGTGTGTGAGGGTGAGAGGGTGTGAGGGTGAGGGTGTGTGAGAGTGAGGGTGTGTGAGTGAGGGTGTGTGAGGGTGATGGGGTGTGAGGGTGAGGGGTGTAAGGGTGAGGGGTGAGGTTGTGTGAGGGTGTGAGAGTGAGTGAGGGTGTGTGAAGGTGAGAGGGGGTGAGGTGGTGTGAGGATATGTGAGGGTGAGGGGGTTGAGGGGGTGTGAGGGTAAGGGGGTGTGAGGGTGAGTGAGGAGATGTGAGGGTGAGAGGGTGAGGGGTGTGATGGTGAGTGAGTGTGTGTAAGGGTGAGTGAGGGTGTTTGAGGGTGTGTGCAGGTGTGTGAGGGTGTGTGAGGGCGAGAGTGTGTGAGGGTGAGGAGGTGAGGGGGTGTGAGGGGGTGTGGGGGTGTGAGGGTGAGGGGGTGTGAGGGTGAGGGTGAGTGAGGGTGTGTGAGGGTGGGGTGTGTGTGAGGGTGAGGGGTGCGAGGGGTGGGGGTGTGAGGGTTAGGGGGGTGATGGTGAGGGGGTGAGGGGTGAGGGTGTGGGGTTGTGAGGGTACAGGTGTGGAGTTCTGTGGGTGAGGGGGTGTGAGGGTGTGTGGGTGAGGGTATGAGGGTGAGGGGGTGTGAGGGTGAGGATGTGAGGGTGCGGGGGTGTGAGGGTGAGGAGGTGTGAGGGTGAGGGAGGGTGAGGGTGACAGGGGTGTGGGGGTGCGGGTGAGGGTAAGGATGTGTGAGGGTGAGGGTGTGTGAGCATGAGAGGGTGTGTAAGTGTGTGTGAGGGTGAGGGTATGAGAGGTGTGAGGGTGTGTGAGGGTGTCAGGGTGAGGAGGTGTGAGGGTGAGGGGGTGAGAGGGTGTGTGAGGATGAGAGGGTGAGTGAGAGCATTATAGGGTGAGGGTCTGGAGGTGTGAGGTTGAGGGTTTGTGAGGGTGAGAGGGTGTGTGAGGGTGAGAGTGTGTGTGAGGGTGAGTGAAGGTGAGGGTGTGTGATGGTGAGGGGGTGTGAGGGTGAGGGGTGTGAGGGGTGTGAGGGTGAGGGGGTGTGAGGGTGAGGGAGGGAGAGGGTGACAGGGTGAGGGTGTGTGAGGGTGAGGGTGTATGAGGGTGAGGGGGTGTGAGGGTGAGAAGGGGTGTGAGGGTGTGTGAGGGTGTGAGGGTGAGGCGGTGTGAGGATGAGGGGTGTGAGAGTGAGAGGGTGTGTGATGGTGAGAGGGTATGTGAGGGTGAGAGGGTGTGAGGGTGTTTGAGGGTGAGGGTGTGGGTGTGTGAGGGTGAGGGTGTGTGAGGGTGAGGGGGTGTGAGGAAGTGTGAGGGTGAGGGGGTGTGAGGGGGAGGGGGTGTGAGGGTAAAGGGGTGTGAGGGTGAGGATGTTAGGGTGTGAGAGGGGGATGTGAGGGTGAGGGGATGTGGGGTGAGGGGGTGTTAGGGTGGAGGGTGTGTGAGGGTGAGAGGGTGTGGGATGGTGAGGGTGTGTGAGGGTGAGGATGAGGGGGTGTGAGGGTGAGGTGGTGCGAGATTGAGGGGGTATGAGGGTGAGGAGGTGTGTGGGGGTGAGGGTGAGGAGGTGTGAGTGTGAGGGGGTGTGAGGGTGAGGGGTTGTGGTGGGTGTGAAGGGGTGAGGGTGAGTGAGGGTGGAGGGTTAGGGTGAGGGGGTGAGGGGGTGAGGGGTGAGGGTGAGTCAGGGTGAGTGAGGGTGTGGTGAGGGTGGGTGACGGTGAGTGACGGTGTGTGAGGGTGAGAGGGTGTGAGGAGGTGTATGAGGGTGAGGGTGTGAGGGTGAGGGGGTGTGAGGGAGAGGGGGTGTGCGGGTTTGAGGGATGAGGGTGAGTGAAGGTGAGAGGGTTGTGAGGGTGAGGGTGTGAGGGTGAGGGGGTGTGAGGGTGAGGGGTGTGAGGGTGAGGGAGGGTGAGGGTGATGGGGTGAGGGTGAGGGGGTGTGAGTGTGAGGGTGTGAGGGTGAGGGTGTGTGAGGGTCAGGGGGTGTGGGGGTGAGGGTACGTGAGGGTCTGTGAGGGTGAGAGGGGTAGTGAGGGTGTGTGAGGGTGTGGGGGTATGATGGTGAGGGGATGTGAGGGTGAGGGGGAGAGGGTGTGTGAGGGTGAGAGGGTGTGTGAGGGTGAGAAGGTATGTGAGGGTGAAAGGGTGAGTAAGGGTGAGGGTGTGAGGGTGTGTGAGGGTGAGGGTGTGTGAGGGTGTTTGAGGGTGAGGGTGTGAGGGAGGGTGAGGGGATGTGAGGGTGAGGGGATGTGAGGGTGAGGGGTGTGAGGGTGAGAGGGTGTGTGATGGTGAGATGGTGTATGAGGGTGAGAGGGCATGTGAGGGTGAGATCGTGAGTGAGGGTGTGGGTGTGTGAGGGTGAGTGTGTGTGAGGGTATGTGAGGGTGAGGGTGTGTGATGGTGAGGATGAGGTGGTGAGGGGGTGTGAGAGTGAGGGGGTATGATGGTGAGGAGGTATGTGAGGGGGTGAGGGTGAGCGGGTGTGAGGGTGAGGGGGAGTGAGGGTGAGGGTGTGTTGGGGGTGTGAGTGGGTGAGAGTGAGTGAGGGTGAGAGGGTTGTGAGGGTGAGGGAGGTGAGGGTGTGAGGGTGAGTGAGGGTGAGTGAGGGTGAGTGAGGGTGAGTGAGAGTGTGCGAGGAAGGGTGAGGGTGTGACAGTGTGTGAGTGTTTGTGAGGGTGAGAGGGTGTGAGGGTGTGTGAGGGTGTGGTGGTGTGAGGGTGAGGGGGTGTGAGGGTGAGAGGGGGTGTGAGGGTGAGAGGGTGTGTGAGGGTGAGTGAGGCTGTGGGGTGTGAGGGTGAGGGTGAGGGGTGTGAGGGTGAGGGGGTGTGAGGGTGAGAGGGTGTGTGAGGGTGAGAGGGTGCATGAGGGTGAGAGGGTGAGTGAAGGTGAGGGTGTGTTAGGTCGTGGGGGCGTGAGGCTGTGTGAAGGGGTGTGAGGGTGAGGGAGTGTGAGGGTGAGGGAAGGTGAGGAGATGTTAGAGGATATGAGGGGTGCGGGTGAGGGGGTAAGAGGGTGTGTGAGGGTGAGAGGGTGTTTGAGGGTGAGAGGGTATGTGGGCGTGAGAGGGTGTGTGAGGGTGAGGGTGTGTGAGGGTGAGGGTGTGTGAGGGTGAGGATGAGGGGGTGTGAGGATGAGGGGGGGTGAGAGTGAGGGGGTGTGAGGCTGAGGTGGTGTGTGAGGGTGTGAGGGTGAGGGGGTGTGAGGGAGAGGGTGAGGGTGAGGGGGTGTGAGGGTGAGGGTGTGTTGAGGTGTGAGGGGGTGAGGGTGAGAGGGTTATGAGGGTGAGGGTGTGAGGGTGTGACGGTAAGTGAGGGTCAGTGAGGGTGTGTGAGGGTGGGTGAGGGTGATTGACTGTGTGTGAGGGTGTGTGAGGGTGAGAGGGTGTGAGGGTGTGTGAAGGTGTGGGGGTGTGAGGGGGTGAGAGTGAGGAGGTGTATGAGGGTGAGGGGGTGAGGGGGTGTGAGGGTGAGGGAGTGTGAGTGTGAGGGTGTGTGGGGGTGTGAGGGTGAGTGAGGGTGAGAGGGTTGTGAGGGTGAGGGTGTGAGTGGGTGAAGGTGTAAGGGTGAGTGAGGGTGTGTGAGGGTGGGTGAGGGTGAGTGACGGTGTGTGAGTGTGTGTGAGGGTGAGAGGGTGTGAGGGTGTGTGAGGGTGAGGAGGTGTGAGGGTGAGGGTCCGTAGTAAATGGTGGCAGGGCAGATGTCATAAGACAGAGAGAAGAGACTGCGTGGTGACTGTGTTGGTCAGTTTCAGAATCAGGAGGGGCAGAGTCAGCACAGTCTGCGAGGGATCAACGTGTCTAGAAGCAAAGCATAGTGGATGTAGCATTGCAGCTAGCAAGTCGAGTGTTTTCAAGCTGAGTGTCCCTAGAGAGATGGCAATACAGCAACAGCATTTGAAGAGCAAGGCTACTGTAAACAAGCATGGTAGGCTTTCACTTTCGTCCAGGTAAAAAACCGAGAAAGGTGCAGAGAACGCCAAACAAAACACTGCTTCCCCGCGAAATGGATGCAAAGACAAAACAAGAAAAGCGGACATCAAAGGAAGGGTCGGAAGGAACGAGCATATGGGGTGTGAGCGATAACCAAAGTTAATTGTTGTGAGAGGGGAAGCAGGAAGTGAAGCAGAGCGCGCACTGGCGAAAGTAGTCTGCTGCTTTCAAGTCCGGTGCCAGATGCCAGCTTTGCGCTTGAATGCCACACATGCCCTGGCCATAAACCACATTCCAAAGGTCTTTGGGAGCATTTTCTGGTGCCCCTTACTAAATATCTTGCCAACAAGCATTGCTAAATCAATGCCTGAGGCTCAACCTAAAAAGGTGAGATACCCATGAGGTATATTTGCATATAATCAATGTCAGTGGTGATGGTTTCAATATATCTTGGTCTGCCTTACAACCTGCAGAAATATTACTATTTAGTTGGCTGGCAATATGAGTTCTAAATGTTAAAAGCAGCAACAGAATGAGTTGGTGTTCGACCTGGCCCTCTAAGCCAGGTCACCCCAGATGTTTGCCTTCCTTCGCTGTACACAGCTATGTTGGCTTTTAGGACTCTGTGCACATTCCTCCTGCTAATCACTGGTAAACTGAGTGTGCTTTCCCTTTAAAACAGGGTAAAATTGGCCTTCACCTGACTGGTACATTTAATTTACTTGTAAAACCCTAGTACATGGCACTAAATGTACCCACTGCCTGTAAATTAAATGCTACTAGTGGGCTGTAGCACTCATTGTGCCCCCCTCTCCCCCACTAAGGTAGCACTGCAAAACATATCTTACGTCTGCCACTAAATCTGTAGTATAATTTTTAACTAAACTGCCATTCCAACCAGGCCCAATAAGCCTTTTGCTAGGCCTAAGCATTCCTGTTTAATACTTATAAGTCACCCCTAAGGCAAGCCCTAATGGCGCATAGGGCAGAGTGCAATTTATTTAAAAAGTAGCAATGGTTTACTTCAGTTTTACATGCCCTGACAATGTGAATATCTTAAATGCATGACTCACTGCCTCCCCTTTGTTACCCTAAACAGTTTTGAGCCAAATATAGGAAAGAGTGAAGTTTAGACAAAGGGGACATCCCTCACCTGCAGACTGGCACTGAAAATGTAAGTGGTACCTTCAAAACCTCTCATCAGAACCCTCCTTGACCTGTGGAAGATTAAGAAGAAGAACTGCCCTGCTATTTGAAGATGGAAGATTGGACCTGCTTGACTTGAGCTCAGGCTCCATGGAAATGACTCCAAGAGTTAGTTGACTGACCTCCTGTTTGAGCTACAGGGACAAGGCAACCTTCCAGGGGCCTCCCTGCAACTGCAAAGCTGATCAGCACCAACTGGGCCTGCCTGAGCCCTGCTGCCGGCCTCTGCTGGAGTGAACTCTGATCCCTAATAGGTTCCCATCCAAGTCATGGACCCTTGGCTAGCATCAGAGTGTTCCCTCCTTATCTGAAACCACAAGTCCTAAGTCCAGGTGAAGATTCTGAAGTTTTTGCCCACTCTGCGACGTTGAATGGACTCCTCATGTCACACGACAACCATCTGCAATGCCTGCCAACTTGAATCTCCTGCGACGACTTTCTCTTCATGTCCGCTCCTAGATCCAGCACCACGCAAAGAAACGATGGATGGAATGCTGAATGAATCAAACATTGACCCCCCACTCAAGAGATCTGGGTTAAATTCATCGTTATTTTGCTCTCCATGCCATCCCAGTTTAGACACAGCGATATGCCAAACAGTCTTGACCCTGCTTTTCATGGGAACAGTCCTGTCGAATGGCCAAGCCAGGCCATCCTTGTAGCAGAAACAAGCATCCTAGTATCTGCTTAGGGAGATATCACCCCTCGTCAGCCAGGCTAGCTTCAATCCAATGGCACAGTGGGCAAGGGACCCATGCCTGGGCATACCCATCCTACTTATGGAGAAAAGTGCTATGCAAACAAATGATGGCTGAAAGGCTGAATTAATCTAAATCCATTGCTCCTTTGCTCACCATGCCACCTCAGCTTAGACCCAGCCATATACAAATCAGTCTTGATCCTGCTCCTCATGGAAACAGTCCAGCCTGAACTTCCTAAATTTAGTGCAATTCCGTTCAGGAGTTCAGGCTGTAGCCTTGTCTAAAGTTTCCTATGGAAATGAACATGGAGAAAATGGATTTTGGGACCCTCCTTTTTTCTCGGCCCCCACTTGACAATTCACCCCAAACCTTTCAAGACAGTAGCTGAATGGAGCACCTCATTAGTTTTGAAAAATTTGCGAAGATTCATCAAAGGGCCCCAAAGATATTGTAAAAAAAAACCTCTTTTTTTAGCCCCAGCATGCGTCTGCCTCGTTGGTTTGAGGGCAGTTATAACACATATAATTATGGGGGACCCTAGGGCTAATTTAATGACCAGCTCTGAGTACATGCCCAATCAAATACTCATCACAAAAAGGGTATCAGAGGGTCAGAATTCATACAGGTGATTATTGGGGACAATAGTAGTGAGTTATTACCACTAGCCATATAACAAGTGTTTTTAATGAAAATCACAAGAGCCAGGTCAGGTCAGTGTCTGGTCTCTGGCACCCATCAGTCACCACTCGGAACCGCCCTTCATCATCTGGGGCTCCGAGGACCAACACAGCACCTGATCTTGTCTTGAGCAGGAAAGGGCTGACCTTCCTGCTGGTCAGGGCGTGGTCACTTTCAGTTGGAAAGATATGTATTAGTGATGTGACTGACGGGGTGAAAAGATGTGCAGTGCAAGAAACAAAGTGATATCAAAGGATAAGGAAAAAGTGAATAAAATTGGTTTAGGAAGCAAAGAAATTTTTAATTGGATATAGCTCCCAATGCCAATATTAAAAAATAGCCAAGACCGGGGAAAATTTATAAAGTGTCTAGTGGTGGAACGTGGTCGACATGTTTCAGCAAATAATGGCCATGTGGCCTTGCTTTCTTCAGGACCTTAGAATGACGCTACTGCAAACAACAACAAAAAACCCAAACGTGTGAAGAGGTGTTTTTTTTAAAAAGAAGAAATTATCGGAACAACTTAAATACTGTTATATGTGTCACCTGGACCTTCTAGGTGTACATGTTCCGTATCTTCTCACACATTCAGTAGTACACTGAAAAAGAAATGCATGGCATGAGTACATCACTCACCACCTGTCCACAAAAAAACCGTTTTTCTCACCATTGATAAGTACCAACATTGGTGAAGCCTAAATCCAAAGAATAAGGCCAAATGCATTGTATGTACTAATGCCTTCTAGTTCCTATAGAACTTGAAACTTTTCAAATTTCACATGCTACATCTTACCTGATTTGTAAGAAGTAGAGACCTCACCCCACCTGGCTGCGGCTCAGGACATAGGTGAAGCACCGCTCTGTAAAGGTGAATAAATCCAAGCCATTGAATCATTCACCATAAATATGCCAATAACACACAACACAGATTTAATTATTGCCAAGAAGTTCTGTCATGGTATGAAGCTAGTGCATAAGTGGATTTCGTTCCTAGCATGGTGAGTAGAGCGATATAGATGATATTGTATCAGCTCTGAACCTATTACGTAAATGTGTAAATGTGCCCACAAGGATCTATAAGAGTAGAGCGTGATAGCAAACCCGCCCCTCGAACCTGATGGTGGAAAGCGTGTGCCCAAGGGCGGTATTGATGCCATCCTGTTAGCTCTACAAAACCATTTGTCTTGACCCATTGTGCTCATATACCCAGAAAAGAACTATCTAAGTATAACGGTATGGCGTGATGGAAACCCCGCCCTTAAAACCAGCAGCGGAGGATATGCACTGCTGCCGGCTGAGTTAAAAGAAGGAAGAAGAAACCGTTGAAAACGTTTTCGGTGACCTTACCTTTCCGTCGGTACTCCAACGCGGCATCTGTGCCGTCTGGGGAGGTACCGGCGGTCTGTTTACTCGCAGTTTTATCACGTTGCTCCCGATTGGCTAAGGCCATCACGTGATGCGCGGACAAGCCGCGTCATGCGGTGGTAATGTTATAAGCGCTAGGATTGGTTAAGCCCAGATGGGATTAGACCAATCGCGCGCACACCGTGCGTAGTCATGGCAATAATTGGTAAATACATGGCGGTCCTGTAAACCTTCAATGTGCGCTAGAGTGTTTACTGCGCTTTTTTTGATGATGTGAATAAAGTGAATGCTCAAACTGAGCCCCACTCGGTCATAATGCACTAGATAACTGGAGGATGTTAGTCGATCACCTAAGACTGATACCATCTGAAACTGACAGTCCTGTTGGTTATGTTGCATATCAGAATCACCACTCCCAGAAGAATGATCTTATTGGTCATTGGTAAACATTAATCAGGAGGTGATTTCAGAACGAGGACCAAGGTATGTCATCATTCAGCCCTATCTGGTCAGTACCAAGTTTCAAAACCCATTTTTGTTCTTTCACTAGCAGGAAATTGCCCACATTCGTGACGTGTGATGGAATGAACGGTTTCTCTAGGACCGTCCATTTAAATGAAGTGGGTGAGTGATTCAAGGTGATGAAATGGGTGGTAAGCCTAGTAGCCTGCCTCTTACAGTTGATGGTACTTCTGTGTTCAGACAGCCTCACCTTGATCTTTCGAGTGGTCATCCCCACGTATCTGAGTCCGCAGGGGCAGGTGATCAAATAAATTAATTTGTCGCTGTTGCAGTTGGTGAATCTCACTTGTCTCCAGGGCCTGGATGTACCGATGTCAATTTCTGTGGTTTTTGACGTCTGAGCACATGATTGACATGTGCCACATGGATGATGGCCGGAAACTGGGGGCAAGTCCCATAGGGTACCCACTGCTCTAGGTGTTTCCTCTCGTGGTCTAGTGTGGACCATTCTATCTCTCAAGTTGGGTCCTCTCTTAAAGGAGAACAACGGCTGTTGGATAGAATGGGGTCCTGAATTTAAGATGGACCAACGTTTCTTCACCGCTTTCTTGATACTGTTGGACAATGTACCAAAAGTATGTACAAAAGTAAGCCTTTCCAGAGGTGCTTTTGGAGTAGGTGGTTCCAATAATGCTGCCCGATTATTGTTGCTAGCCCGCTTCATTGCCTGATGTACCATACGGGGAGGGTATTTCCTATTGACAAGCTGAGTCTTGAGTGCAGTAGAATGTGTTTTGAAAGCTGTGCCTGTGGAGCAATTTCTTTGTACCCGTAAAAATTGCCCAAAGGGCAAATTGTCCCGTAAAGATTTGGGATGATGGCTGTCGTACAACAGAAGGGAGTTTCTGGACATAGGCTTCCTATACAGTTCTGACTGTAATCCAGTAGTTGTGGCCTTAATCATGAGGTCAAGGAAAGCCAAACTGTCGCCGCCAATTTCTATGGTGAAGCGTAAAAAAGCATTCCTGCTGTTCAACCATCCTAGGAAATCCTGACAACTTGCTCTTGAACCTCGCCATACCACCAATATATCGTCGATATATCGTTTCCAGATTTTTATCTGCTCGAAGTATGGATTGGACTCGGTCAGGACATGTCGTTGTTCGAAGGAGTGTACATAAAGATTTGCCAGGCTGGGAGCATAAACGCTCCCCATGCTGGTTCCAGACACTTGTAAATATGTGTTGTCTTCAAACTTAAAAAAGTTCTTCTTCATCGCTAAAGTAGCGCAGGCCATGATGAAATGAACCGGAGTGATGGTGTCTATCTTGTTTGTGTCAAGCAGATAATGGATGACTTCAAGGGTTTCATCCTGAGGTATGGAGGTGTATAAGGCCTCTACATCAAACGAGACCAATAGGTCAGTTGTGGCATCAAAGGCCAGGTCAGGTAATAGACGTAAGACGTCAGTGGTGTCCTTTAAGTAAGTGGGCATCGTTTGGACCATTGGACGTAAGAAGTGGTCTACAAACGTCGACAGAGGTTCTAGGATCGACCCGATGCCCGAAATGATCGGTCTACCTGGTGGCGGGCGTTGCTCTTTGTGCACCTTCGGTAAGATGTAGAAATAAGGGGTCACTGGATGTTCTGTGTTGAGGAACTTAGCCTCGGACTCGGTTACCCATCCTTCAGTCAGAGGCTCCTCCGTCATGTTCCGAATTGTTCTTTGTAGATCCACCGTTGGATCCTGATCCAAAAGGCGGTAAGATCTTACGTCACTCAATTGTCGAAGACATTCAGCTCGATATGTCTCTGTATCAAGAATGACAATAGCCCCACCTTTATCGGCTGGTTTGATGGTTATTGACTTGTCTGCAGACAATGATTTGAGGGCCTGATGCTCCGCTTTAGGGAGATTACAGAATGTTCTTTCGTCTTGTTTGTATAACTCCTCAACATCCCGTTCAATGGCCTGTTCAAAGGCTAACACATGGGCCGGCATAAGATGGGTAGGTGGATTGAACTTAGACTTTGGTCTTAGCCCTGTATTGGTCATGATATCCTCTTGTTCTGATCTCTCTTTGTCAATGAAAAAAAAGTGTAATCTCACCTTCCTGATAAATCTAGCCAGTTCTAGTCGGGTTTCAAAATGTTCATTCCGATGTGTGGGAACAAAACCCAAGCCTCTATTGAGGGCCATCTGTTCAGTCTGAGTCAGAATATGTCTGCTCAGATTTATTACGATGCTGTCTCCGTGTGGGTCTGTTCCTTGTTCTTGGCCGTGGTGCTCCGTAAATTCCTGGTCGAGCTCATTGTCGGTGGTGAGTTGAATTGTACTTGGGGTTGTACTTGTGTTTGAACTTGAGATTGGCCTCTCCTTCTGCCGCGTGATCTGCCGTGGCCATACCCTAAAAAAGGCTGTCCGTTGAAATTTGTAGGGAAAGCAGGTGGGTAATTAGGTGGAAAAGGACCCACTGGAGGATGAAAAGGATTCTGTTGGTTGGGAAAAAAAACAGGACCTCCATACTGCCAGGGGTTGGGTGGCCACCACTGTTGTGGTCCTTGATTATGTTGGTTCCCCCGCCAGAATTGGTTGAAGTTCTTCTTTCCTCGGCCTCTGCTTTGTCTAGCCTGGTTGTCACTGCCAGAGTCACTCCCCGAGGTGTTACCGTCTGAATCAGAAGTACCATAGTTGGAACTAGTTTTGCGATTAGGCGGAGCATATGACTCGCTGGTATATGGATAGACCCGGTCAAATTTAAATTTGTCTAGGTCTTTCTTAAACTTTTCCATCTTCGTGAATAAAGTGTGGTCTTTGTAATCACTATTGTTCTTATCAGACTCATCCTTCTTCTTTCGGAAGATCTTATCCTAGCCGTTGTTCTCCTTTAAGAGAGGTCCCAACTTGAGAGATAGAATGGTCCACACTAGACCACGAGAGGAAACACCTAGAGCAGTGGGTACCCTGTGGGACTTGCCTCCAGTTTCCGGCCATCATCCATGTGGCACATGTCAATCATGTGCTCAGACGTCAAAAACCACAGAAATTGACATCGGTACATCCAGGCCCTGGAGACAAGTGAGATTCACCAACTGCAACAGCGACAAATTAAATTATTTGATCACCTGCCCCTGCGGACTCAGATACGTGGGGATGACCACTCGAAAGATCAAGGTGAGGCTGTCTGAACACAGAAGTACCATCAACTGTAAGAGGCAGGCTACTAGGCTTACCACTCATTTCATCACCTTGAATCACTCACCCACTTCATTTAAATGGACGGTCCTAGGGAAACCGTTCATTCCATCACACGTCACGAATGTGGGCAATTTCCTGCTAGTGAAAGAACAAAAATGGGTTTTGAAACTTGGTACTGACCAGATAGGGCTGAATGATGACATACCTTGGTCCTCGTTCTGAAATCACCTCCTGATTAATGTTTACCAATGACCAATAAGATCATTCTTCTGGGAGTGGTGATTCTGATATGCAACATAACCGACAGGACTGTCAGTTTCAGATGGTATCAGTCTTAGGTGATCGACTAACATCCTCCAGTTATCTAGTGCATTATGACCGAGTGGGGCTCAGTTTGAGCATTCACTTTATTCACATCATCAAAAAAAGCGCAGTAAACACTCTAGCGCACATTGAAGGTTTACAGGACCGCCATGTATTTACCAATTATTGCCATGACTACGCACGGTGTGCGCGCGATTGGTCTAATCCCATCTGGGCTTAACCAATCCTAGCGCTTATAACATTACCACCGCATGACGCGGCTTGTCCGCGCATCACGTGATGGCCTTAGCCAATCGGGAGCAACGTGATAAAACTGCGAGTAAACAGACCGCCGGTACCTCCCCAGACGGCACAGATGCCGCGTTGGAGTACCGACGGAAAGGTAAGGTCACCGAAAACGTTTTCAACGGTTTCTTCTTCCTTCTTTTAACTCAGCCGGCAGCAGTGCATATCCTCCGCTGCTGGTTTTAAGGGCGGGGTTTCCATCACGCCATACCGTTATACTTAGATAGTTCTTTTCTGGGTATATGAGCACAATGGGTCAAGACAAATGGTTTTGTAGAGCTAACAGGATGGCATCAATACCGCCCTTGGGCACACGCTTTCCACCATCAGGTTCGAGGGGCGGGTTTGCTATCACGCTCTACTCTTATAGATCCTTGTGGGCACATTTACACATTTACGTAATAGGTTCAGAGCTGATACAATATCATCTATATCGCTCTACTCACCATGCTAGGAACGAAATCCACTTATGCACTAGCTTCATACCATGACAGAACTTCTTGGCAATAATTAAATCTGTGTTGTGTGTTATTGGCATATTTATGTTGAATGATTCAATGGCTTGGATTTATTCACCTTTACAGAGCGGTGCTTCACCTATGTCCTGAGCCGCAGCCAGGTGGGGTGAGGTCTCTACTTCTTACAAATCAGGTAAGATGTAGCATGTGAAATTTGAAAAGTTTCAAGTTCTATAGGAACTAGAAGGCATTAGTACATACAATGCATTTGGCCTTATTCTTTGGATTTAGGCTTCACCAATGTTGGTACTTATCAATGGTGAGAAAAACGTTTTTTTTGTGGACAGGTGGTGAGTGATGTACTCATGCCATGCATTTCTTTTTCAGTGTACTACTGAATGTGTGAGAAGATACGGAACATGTACACCTAGAAGGTCCAGGTGACACATATAACAGTATTTAAGTTGTTCCGATAATTTCTTCTTTTTAAAAAAAACACCTCTTTACACGTTTGGGTTTTTTGTTGTTGTTTGCAGTAGCGTCATTCTAAGGTCCTGAAGAAAGCAAGGCCACATGGCCATTATTTGCTGAAACATGTCGACCACGTTCCACCACTAGACAGTTTATAAATTTTCCCCTGTCTTGGCTATTTTTTAATATTGGCATTGGGAGCTATATCCAATTAAAAATTTCTTTGCTTCCTAAACCAATTTTATTCACTTTTTCCTTATCCTTTGATATCACTTTGTTTCTTGCACTGCACATTTTTTCACCCCGTCAGTCACATCACTAATACATATCTTTCCAACTGAAAGTGACCACGCCCTGACCAGCAGGAAGGTCAGCCCTTTCCTGCTCAAGACAAGATCAGGTGCTGTGTTGGTCCTCGGAGCCCCAGATGATGAAGGGCGGTTCCGAGTGGTGACTGATGGGTGCCAGAGACCAGACACTGACCTGATCTGGCTCTTGTGATTTTCATTAAAAACACTTGTTATATGGCTAGTGGTAATAACTCACTACTATTGTCCCCAATAATCACCTGTATGAATTCTGGTTTGAGGGCAGGACACAATGAACATCGTTAGGCTGAGGAGGGGCGAGAGACCACCTGATGGGGAGTGGCCACGATATTTAAATCTGTGCCTTTGGCCCCCCTGGAAGAAGGAGCCCTTAAAACCTGCACTGATGAAGCCATTTGAAGGCTGAAACGCATCTGCCTAAGCGTGTCATGGAACTCAGATACTTGTGCAAAACAAGAGCTATTAAAGCCTTTTTAATCCCCGGAGCTGAGTCGTCCCTTTTTCCCTACCTGGGAGAAGGTTTTGGTGTCTATGTTTCGCCAAGAAGCAGGCGCTGGTTGACGACCGCCCTCTCGGTCTGGAGCAACGCTGAGAGCCTGTGATTTCTGGTAGCTGCATGAAACTGCAACGCGTCGCCCCCCATACTTTGGGGGAGAGGAGGCAACACTGTTTGCCTGAGAAGGAGACATAGGAAGGCAAAATCATTCCAAGTACATCTGGCGGCGTTGAGATCCTTAGCCAACCAGTTGGGACTTCACATGTTGTTAGGAGATGCTCAGTCACTGAATGGGCTTCCTCTGAGGACTCCCAGCCCCAGCATGCATCTGCCTGGTTGGTTTGAGTGCAGGACACCTGGACATCGTTGGGCTGAGGATGTGGGAGAGACCAACTGATGGGGAGTGGCCATGATATTTAAATCAGTGTGTTTGCCCCCCCTGGAAGAAGGAGCCATTGAAACCGGCACTGATGAAGCCATTTGAAGGGCTGAAACGCGTCTCCCTAAGCGTTTCATGGACCTTGCTTGCGCAAAACAAGAGCTATTAAAGCCTTTTTAATCCCGGAGCTGTGTCTTCCCTTTTTCCCTACCTGAGAGAAAGTTTTGGTGTCAATGTTTCGCCAGCAAGCAGGCGCTGGCTGACAACCGCCTTCGGTCTGGAGCAACGCTGAGAGCCTGTGAACTCTGGTAGCTGCATGAAGCTGCAACGTGTCGCCCCCATACTTTGGGAGAGAGGAGGCAACATTGTTTGCCTGAGAAGGGGACATAGGAAGGCAAAATCATTCCAAGTACATCTGGCGGCGTTGAGATTCTTAGCCAACTAGTTGGGACTTCACATGTTAGGAGATGCCCCCGTCACTGAATGGGCGTCCTCTGAGGACTCCCAGCCCCAACATGCATCCGCCTGGTTGGTTTGAGAGCAGGACATCTGAACATCGATGGGCTGGTCAGGGGCATGAGACCATGTGATGGGGAGTGGTCACGATATTTAAATCCATGCGTTTGGTCCCCCTAGAAGAAGGAGCAATTGAAACCGGCACCGATGAAGCCATTTAAAGGCTGAAACGTGTCTGCCTAGGCGTTTCATGCACCCCACTTGCTCGCGCAAAACAAATGCTCTAAAAGCCTTTATAATCCCCAGAGCTGTGTCGTCCCTTCTTCCCTCCCTGGGAGAAAGTTTTGGTGTCTATGTTTCGCCAGCAATCAGGCGCTGGCTGACAACCGCCCTCTCGGTCTGGAGCAGCGCTGAGAGCCTGTGAACTCTGGTAGCTGAGTGAAACTACAACTCATCGCACAACATATTTTGGGAGAGAGGAGGCAACACTGTTTGCCTGAGAAGGGGACATAGGAAGGCAAAATCATTCCAGGTACCTGTGGCGTCGTTAGGATCCCTAGCCAACCAGTTGGGACCTTACATGTTGTTAGGAGATGCCCCGTCACTGAATGGGCTTCCTCTGAGGACTCTCAGCCCCAGCATGCATCTACCTGGTTGGTTTGAGAACAGGACTCATGAACATCGTTGGGGTGAGGGACCACCTGATGGGGAGTGGCCACGGTATTTAAATATGTGAATTTGGCCCCCTGGAAGAAGGAGCAATTGAAACCAGCACTAATGAAGCCATTTGAAGGCCTAAACACGTCTGCGTAAGCGTTTCATGGACCTCACTTACTTGCGCAAAACAAGAGCTATTAAAGCCTATTTAATCCCCGGAGAGGTGTCGTCCATTTTTCCCTACCTGGGAGAAAGTTTTGGTGTCTATGTTTCTGCAGCAAGCAGGCACTGGCTGACCACCGCCTTCTCGGTCTGGACCAACGGTGAGAGCCTGTGAACTCTGGTAGCTGCATGAAACTGCAACACGTTGCCCTCCATACTTTGGGAGCGAGGAGGCAACACTGTTTGTCTGAGAAGGGGACATAGGAAGGCAAAACCATTCCAGGTACCTGTGGCGGCGTTGGGATCCTTAGCCAACCAGTTGGGACTTCACATTTTGTTAGGAGATGCCCCATCACTGAATGGGTTTTCTCTGAGTACTCCCAGCCCCAGCATACATCTGCCTGGTTGGTTTGAGCACAGGACACCTGAACATCATTGGGCTGAGGAGGGGCGAGGGACCACCTGATTGGGAGTGGCCACAATATTTAAATCTGTGAATTTGGCCCCCCATGGAAGAAGGAGGCATTGAAACCGGCACTGATGAAGCCATTTGAAGCCTGAAACGTGTTTGCCTAAGCGTTTCATGGACCTCACTTACTTGCGCCAAACAAGAGCTATTAAAGCCTTTTTAATCCCCGGAGCTGTGTCGTCCCTTTTTCCCTACCTGGGAGAAAGTTTTGGTGTCTATGTTTCGTCAGCAAGCAGGCGATGGCTGACAACCTCCCTCTCAGTCTGAAGCAATGCTGAGAGCCTGTGAACTCTGGTAGCTGCATGAAACTGCAACGCGTGGCCCCCCATTGCCTGAGAAGGGGGCATAGGAAGGCATATTCATTCCAGGTACCTCTGGCGGCTTTAGGATCCCTAGCCAACCAGTTGGGACTTCACATGTTGTTAGGAGATGCCCCGTCACTGAAAGGGCTTCCTCTGAGTACTCCCAGCCCCAGCATGCATCTGCCTGGTTGGTTTGAGCGCAGGATACCTGAACATCGTTGGGCTGAGGAGGGGCGAGAGACCATCTGGTGGGGAGTGGCCACGATATTTAAATCTGTGAGTTTGGCCCCCCTGGAAGAAGGAGCCATTGAAACCAGCACTGATTAAGCCATGTGAAGGCTGAAACGCCTCTTCCTATATGTTTCTTGAACCTCACTTTTCCTGCACTCCGCCTTAAGCGGAGATCACTGAGTTCCAAAAAACTCCACTTCGCGTTGTGTAGCAGAGTTTTTTACCTCGTTAGCGATCGTCAACATCAAGTTGGCGAGCGCGAGCTTGGAAAATCAACATCCCGGCAAGATTTCTCAATGCAGGGGGCAACATGTTTCTCTTGCAAGTGGTCGCGAATGCTTGTGACAGCACGCGTTGAGAAACTGCCCGTTCCCGTTAAGAAAGCTGGCACTCGAGTAAAAATCTACTTGAGCGGCACAAAAGGAAAGCAGGGTCCACTTGCACTGTGCATGGTGCCGTTCGCAATGATTGCACAGTGCGGACAAGCATCCGGCACTGTCCAATCACTGCAAACAGCATTTTCCTATTATACTCCGCCACTCGCATAGCTCTGCATAGTGCGGCGGAGATTTGTTTGCAGTTCGCATAGTGCCGCATAGTGCAACTCCGCAAACTCCGTCCAGGTTTAGTGCAGAGGCATTAGGCAGGAAATAAAGCAAAGATATATCAAACAATGTTGTTATCATAATACTTCATAATAAAAGCAACAGAAAATAGTGGCCAAACATTATTACACCATGCAAAAAGTGTGCAAATTGCACACTGCACGCTTGGTTATTACAACCATTTTCAAGTGGTTTAAAACATTGAAAAAAATAGCAATACTCCACAAGAATTGACAACAAATATAACTGTAAATTAGGAAACCCTTCCCATGATGTACATGCTTAATAAACATTGTATGCTTTTTCATTAAAGTGTACAGAAAAGTGATGCATGGATTGTTTGAATTAATCTCATTCATTGGTAATTACTTGGGCCGCATCCCAATCCATCATTATTTTCCATACCATGCCACTTAAGTTTGGATCCAACCATATGCAAATCACTCTTGACTCTGCTCCAATGAGAACAAGCTAAGTTCTCCCTGAACCGGAACCAAGCAACCCAGGAGTGGTTTTACCCTGGTTAGGGCTCCTCAAAAAGTATAGCTTTGTTCCTGTGACACAGGGTATGTCCAGACGTGGTTTCAGTGACACTGTGCCACTGGAACAAAGCTTACCTGAATTCGAAATCTTGTGGGCTTTCCCATATTGAGGAATGATGACCTTTCTGCATTTTAAATAAGGATAATCCTACTTCTTTTGTTTGTTGGAATTTCCCACACACCAGGATTCTCAATTCATCTTCCAACCTCTCCAGATTCTATGTGTGTGACATCATCAGACATTGCCAAGGAGCACAAATAGAAACATAACAAGCAGATGGTTGCTGATAGTGTCATAAGGGCTAAGAGTTCTAGATCTCTGGCGCAGTGGTCACTTTCCTTGGAGACTTGGAAGGAGGCAGTTGGAGCTGTATTAGCTTGTGAGAGCTGCAATTTCTTTAAACACTGACATTTATTTGTGAGCTTGAATACTACTACAACTGGTAAGGTCAATTATGTGTTAGAGTGCTTGACTGAGGGTCTTATTTAGAGGTTTGTGGATGGGATACTCAGTCAAAATGTGACAGATACTTCTTCCCTTATGTTACAAGTGCTTTAGGCTTTAGGTTATAATCCACTTGGAATTTGATGGATGGGATATCTGTGATGTTTTGAATCTAAAACATTATGTTAATATTAAACTTAAATAGAATATAGACATTGTTCTACCTCCAAAGGCCTGTGTATTTAAAGAATCCATGTGCACTTACATAAACACACACACATACTGGGGACAAATGATGAAACTTTATGTTAAAGTTCAGGGACTAGTGTTTATGCATTAGGGGAATAGATGTGAGGTAATGTGGTTTTAGGTTAGAGGTTTAGGGTATAATAGTTAAGATTTTGAGTTACAGATTTAAGTGTTAAGGGTTTTGGGTATAATGTTAAGGAGTGAAAAGGTTAGGAGTGAGGGTTATGACGGTTATAGGTGCTAGGGTTTAATATTGTGGGATATACGGTATTAGGATTAGCACTTTTGGGTATAGGGTTAATGGATTAAGGGAACAGAGATTAACATATAAGGTATAGGGCCTAAGGGTATGGCTTAAGTATTTCAGGAATCTTCTTAAGGTTATGGTGAAGAGGGTTAAAAGTGTAGGTTTAGGATTAAAGAAACCCTGATATTACATCTCTTTAATAATATAGAGGAACATGTTTTACATATGAGTTATGCTAATGAGTATTGTTTTAAATTTTATTAATCTGTATGAAAAATATGCAGGTTTACTTTTCATACTAACATTGCACTCAATTTATTTCAATGGAACACACATGACTTTCCAGCTATCTATTTCTCAGTAAACAACATGAATTATCTAGGTACACAAACACAAACACTCAAACACACACCTCTTGAGTATGTAGTTTTATTGTTATCTATAATAGTTCCTACGACAATCATAGATGTCTCTTTGATCCTCTTCTTTCTTAGCTTTAAACTAAGTACCCATAGAATTTTGTTCACTTAGCACCAGTTTAGATGATTTCTCATTTCAAAAAAAGATTATTATTTATGTTTACATGTTTAAATTGTTTATGATTGGTTGTGTTTTCTTGTATATTTTCAAAATATCTATAAATGTGGTAATTAAGCGTGAAGTGTTTTAATTTATAGGGGCTGAAGTCTGTACATATTACGACATACCTGATTTAAAAATTTCTTTCATTGTCAAACATTCCCTTAGTGGTTCAGAGTTGATGTTCTGAAGTGAAAAATACTTTTGTTGATTTATTGTCCTCAAAATTTTACAGGCATCTCTAGTTTTTGCTTAGCTATTTAGTTTTCTGGTAAGTTGTGTTTGTTGCTGCACTGTTGGGCTGGTATTGTTGTTATTAAACTCTGCTCTTCCTTCTGTCTGTTCATGTGAGTCTTGTGTTTGAGGGCTGTCAGGCTGTACACCCGTGTTATGAACCTGTGCATTGGTAAGGTATAGGAGAAAAACATATAGGCTGTGGGGAAAAGAAGAAAGATTACTTGTGTTCTGTTCAAACACTATTTACCATCTAGAGATATCTAATATATGTTGACGTTAGGGTTGGGCTTGTCGACCTATGAAATAGGACAAGGTTAGATACCTATGAGGTATAGTTGCATCTAATCAATGTCAGTGGTGATGGTTTCAATATCTCTTGGTCAGCCTTACAACCTGCAGAAATATTACTATTTAGTGGGCTGGTAATATGAGTTCTAAACGTTAAAAGCAGCAACAGTTGGTGTTCGAACTTTCCCTCTAAGCCAGGTCACCCCAGATTTTTGCCTTCCTTTGCTGAAAACAGTTATGTTGGCTTTTAGGACTCTGTGCACATTGCTCCTGATAATCACTGGTAAACTGATTGTGCTTTCCCTTTAAAACAGAGTAAAATTGGCCTACACCTGACTGGTACATTTAATTTACTTGTAAAACCCTAGTACATGGCACTAAATGTACCCACTGCCTGCGAATTAAATGCTACTAGTGGGCTGCAGCACTCATTGTGCCCCCCTCTCCCTAACTAAGGTAGCACTGCAAAACATATCTTACTTCTGCCACTAAATCTGTACTACAGTTTTTAACTAAACTGCCATTTCAACCAGGCACAACATGCCTTTTGCTAGGCCTAAGCATTCTTGTTTAATACCCCTAAGGCAAGCCCTAATAGCTCATATGGCAGGGTGCAGTGTATTTAAAAAGTAGCAAAGGTTTACTTCAGTTTTACATGCCCTGATAATGAGAATATCTTAAAAGCATGATTCACTGTCTCCCCTTTGTTACCCTGGACAGTTTTGAGCCAAATATAGGAAAGAGTGAAATTTAGACAAATGGGACATCCCTCACCTGCAGACTGGCACTGAAAATAAAAGCGGTACCTTCAAAACCTCTCATCAGAACATTCCTTGACTTGTGTAAGATTAGGAAGAAGAACTGTCCTGAACTGAAGATGGAAAATTGGACCTGCTTGACTTGGGCTCAGGCTCCATGGAAGTGACTCCAAGAGTCAGTTGACTGACCTCCTGTTTGAGCTAAAGGGACAAGGCATGCTTCCAGGTGCCTCCCTGCAACTGCAAAGCTGACCAGCAACTGGGCCTGCCTGAGCCCTGCTGCCGGCCTCTGCTGGAGTGAACTCTGATCCCCAATAGGTGCCCCTCCAAGTCATGGACCCTTTGCTAGCATTAGAGTGTTCCCTTCTTGTCTGAAACCGCAAGTCCTGAGTCCCAGGTGAAGATTCTGAAGTTTTTGGCCACTGTGCAACTGCGAATGGACTCCTCACGTCACCCGACAACCATCTGAAATGCCTGCCAGCGTGAATCTCCTGCGACAACCTGCTCTTTATGTCTGCTCCTAGATCCAGCACCACGCAAATAAATGATTGATGGACTGCTGAATGAATCAAACATTGACACCCACTCAAGAGACCTGGGTTAAATTTATCGATATTTTGCTCCCAATGCCATCCCAGTTTAGACACAGCCATATGCAAAACAGTCTTGACCCTGCTTATCATGGTAACAGTCTAGACCAAACTGAAAAGCCAGGCCATGTTTGAACCAGACACAAGCATCCTAGGACCGATTTTGGAGTATCACCCCTCATCAGCCATGCTAGCTTCAATCCAGTGCAACAGTGAGCAAGGGACCCATGTCTGGGCACACCCGTCCCACTTAGGGTGAAAAGTGCTATGCAAACAAATGATGGCTGGAATGCTGAATTAATCAAACATTCATCCCCAGTCAAGAGATCTGGGTTAAATCCATTGTTCCTTTGCTCACCATGCCACCCCAGCTTCGTCCACCTTGGGTAAGAACGGTAACGCAAACTGAATGTAGATTGTGCAACACCTATGAGGAGGATATCCTTCACCTTCTCTGTACTTGTCCGGAACTTTCCCCGGAGAGAAAAACTTTGCTTAAGATTCCTCTAAATGCACGAGGCATAAGGGCATGCAGGCAGGCCCTAATAAGGTGTCTGGACTCAAATGATTTTATTTTAAATGCTACGTTTGTAAAATTTCTTACGATAGTTAAACGGAAACTAGGAGATGTAACGATTTTAAATATTTAAATTGGGAATGATATTTTAACTGTTTTATGTATGAATATAGCTTTTATTGACTATTTTTCTCTCGAATATGTAATATTGTAAGATTTTAAATAATCAACACAATAAACTTACCTTACCAGTGCCGGTTTCGGACGATTTTGTTACAGGGTCCGATATTATAGCTGTGCTGCAAAAACGGCCCTGTAACAAAAACAACACCCCACAGGCCAAAAACCATCCCTCACACTGGCGGCCCACCGTGGAAAAACCTAGTGCCGGCTACGCCCAGTCTGGCCCTGTCTATGATGCATCTCAGAACTCTGAAGGAAAAGCCATTGCCTTACTCACTGATAAGCCTGGTATTTTGCCTCCCACCACACCTCTCTTTAAATCTTTCTCCTGACAAAATATAAAAACATTATTCCTGGCCTCTGGCTACCCTACCACATTTCTCTCTAGAGCTTTCCTTTCCTTCCTTGCTCCAAGGTGTGCTCTCTGCTCTTCATCCAATGCTGACAGGCTCTCTGAGAGCCATGGCAGGATAACCTGGAACTGATTTATCAGTTTGCAACATTATGAAACAACTTTTTTCTCCCAGTTTTTCTGTAATAGCAATAACAGGATTTGAAATTCGGTATTCATGCTAATGGCTCTCCCTTATAGTCATACATAGCAAAATATTAATGGCTGGTAAACAAGTCACATAACAGACTAGATATTTCACAGAGTCAGGTCAGCGGTAAAATGTTTGAGTCTGGTGCGCAAGGCACAAACATTTATTCATAAAGTTTTGTATAGCGCCATCGTGACCCTTACGGGTATCAGAGTGCTTCACAATTTTGGGTAAGAGGGATACAGTATTGGGAGGCAAAATAATCATTACATAACTATGCAAGACATGTGCAGTACTCCTGTAGGTGTTGGAACTCATCACATATGGGTACAGTAATGGGTGAGGAACATTCAAACATATGTATGTACAGTGCATGTTAACGATGTTGTTCACGATGTGTGGGAGTAGCTTCTGAATGTAAGTCTGAAAATCTTCTCCCACTCACGCAAGACCTTGATTCCTAATGTTGCAGCAAGATGGGCTTTCCAGATCCCCTTGCTCTAAAGCTTTTTACCCTTTGATAACACTCCAGATTGTGCCGACTTCATCATTTATTGGTTAAAGAAACTTTTGGAGGAACTCGTGTGATATTTGACTTATATGATTGATTATCCAGCCAACAGTTGTTAGCCCAGCTGTTTAGTTTGTTGCCCACTACTAAGTTTGATTTTATCCACGTTAAGCACTGGATAGGAAACAGACTCAAAAGAAGCCAAAAGGCCTAAAAGAATCAGGAATGCAACAGATGGAGGGCATCCAACAGGGACGTCAAGGCTTAATCAGAGGAGTGCATTGGTCTAAAACCTGATTGTTGCGGGCTGAGCAATTATTTGCCAAATAACTTGATAACTGATTATTAGCCAGGCTTTGCATCAGTTTGGTGCCAAACGATAAAATGATACAGGTCGGTAATTGACGTAAACTTTAATTATGCTCCAAAGACAGCAGTATTTTCCCACCCATTAGGTACCTGGCCTGATACATTAATTCTGTAAGTTTAATTCAAATAATTTCACAAACTGTGTGAATGATCTTCATCTTACAGATATCCCAAAGAGATCTTGATAATATCTCTTTCAGCTGCTCAAGTAGCTCTTCCTATTTTATAGGCTTAAAACGCATAAAAGTGTTTCCTTGAGAAGTAGGGTCCAGCTAATATGTTATTGAGGGGTCTGCAGAGGGTGAGCTAATTTCTAAAATGCTTCTTGCAAAAAAGTGATAGAGTTGGTTGTATAAAGTGTAGGAGGGCAGAGACTTATATCTTTCACAGTGAGTGGGCCAAACTCTCTAACAATCTCCAAAATCTGTCTAGTCCGAGAGGTGAACTGATTACTCTGAGCACAAAGTGAGTCGAATGTTTTGTTTTAATGGCTATTTTATAGGTTTTCAAATCTGGAAATGGCATTCTTATTAGGGTTTGAGTTAAAACCTTTCCTCCAGTGTCTTTAGACTTTCTTACATGCTTTCTAGCAACATCAATTTGCTATTGATACACACTTCATACAACTTTCAAGAGGACAACAGAATCAAGACCAGTCGGCACTACAATGTCTTCATCTGCCTCAAACAGATGCATCAGGTGGATGATTGAACAAGGGAGGGTTGAAATTTGCAGGTTTGAGCCACAATCGACAGGAGTTTCCAAGGCACTAAAAGCCCTGGTAGTGGAAGCGAGATTGGACAACATTTTCAAGGATGTCAAGTGGTGTGGGTATCCTACGTTTAAGTGGTTTTATTTTAAAGCTATGTAGTACAGTCGGTGGTGAGTACGCTTTAAACTATGCATAATCCTTCCCTACGGTCTTGACAAAAACTGAGATTTTTATAGACAGTGCAGAAAGAAGCTAGGATAATTACCATTCTTTTCTTAAGATGATGAGACAAATAGTTCCTTAATGGATTTCCACCTTTTACTGAATGGTTGGAAAGTATGACTTGGGGGTTCAATGAAAGCAACAGGTTGCTGTTACAGTCATGGCTACATGGATGATGCTAGAGCAAATAAAATTGGCATGACATGCTGCTGTTTTAAGGCTTCTGGTAGGCATCAGACTGGATCCAGATATTTAAAAGCAGCAGTACTCTTGTATACCAGTAGATGGCGATGTGCACCTCCGTGCTGACGTTGTTCCACTCCAGAAGACTTGGGTGTAAATAACCACCATCCAGGCGTGCTGATGCCAGTTCCTTTGTATACATGCTTTTTGAGGCGGAAACAGAGCTTACTCCTCCTCTCTTTGACAACTATTTTTCTCCCAAAACGTTCTTTTTCAGAGTCCCAGGGACAATATGTCACCTACCAAAACAACAGGGCTTAAACATTTCAGGGAATGTTGAAAAACAATGTCTGTGACAGATCCCCATGAACTATGTCTGTGGTGCCTAGGGTCTGAGGAGGTCCTTGACCTGACCCTACCTACAACAGAGGTGATAACTAACATCTTGACGAACAAGTTACTTACATTCCATAACGCTTTAGTTGGTAGAGGCTCTATCTAGACGCTGATTCTTTATATGAGAATATTCCCTAGTGTCAGACTGCATCCTGAATCATTTTTTGCAATTTCCCCTTGCATGCTGGTAGTTGGCATCACTTGGCACTGCATCGTATTGTTGGCGTAGTCAGCAGCAGATGTGACATTCGCGGTGCCAACATAGGCCCCGCCCCAGGGAGCAAACCTCCGTTCATAACAGTCTTTTTTATTTTTAATCCTTGCAATTTATTATGATATGAGCTTTGCAAAAGGAAGAAACGAAAAGAAGATGTGTACAAAGAATGTGTTTGTATTGTGGTAAATCTGGATATTATCTAAAAGATTGTCACAGTAAACATAGAATTTTCAAGAGTCAAATACAGATGCCTTCAGTTAGAAAGGTTACAACCAGTGGAAAACGGAGCGCCTCGACAATAAATGATGCTGCCTTGTTGAGTGAAGATAAGCAGTTTGTCACAAAATAGGCAGCTAATACTATGTAGTGATTGATTACTCATGTAGCAGTTCCTAACAAAATTATTGTATCCAATGAACAAGGTGAATTTGTTTCAGGACTTCAGGTCAGGTTTAGGTGTCCCAGGGAATTATATGGTTATCAAGTTTGGACAATCATTAGAGATACCTTGGATCACTAAGAATGTTCCTGCAGAGGTTAGGGCAGTAGATGGTTCAGCATTGCCTTCAATGTTAATATATGGACACAATCTTTGTGGTGGGTTTTGCAAGTCACTATGAATAAAATAGTTTTGATCTGATTGATGCCCCTCATTAGGTCGAGCCTAGCTATTGCGTAAGCAATCGCTATGCGAGATTATAGTAAGGGGAAAAGAAAAGTCTACCAAAGACCTCTGGAATGCGGTTTATGGCCAGTGCATGTGAGGCATTAAAGTGCGAAGCAGGCATCTGGCATTGACTTAAAAGCAGCAGACTGCTTTCGCCAGCGCGCGCTTGGCCTCACTTCCTGCTCCCCCTCTTACAGCAATTAACTTTCGCTCACTCACACCCCATGTGTTCGTTCCCGCCCACCCTTCCTTTGATGTCCGCTTTTCTTGTTTTCTCCTCCCTACCCCTCTCTCTCCACCCTCCAACTCTACCCTCCACCCTCCAACTCCACCCTCCAATTCCAACTCCACCCTCCAACTGCAACCTCCAACTCCACCCTCCAACTCCAACTCCACCCTCCAACTCCTCCCTTCAACTCCTACTCCACCCTCCAACTCTAACTCCACCCTCCAACTCCACACTCCAACTCCAACTCCACCCTCCACCCTCCAACTCCAACTCCACCCTCCAACTCCAACTCCACCTCCACCCTCCAACTCCACCCTCCAACTCCAACTCCACCCCCAACTCCACCCTCCAACTCCACCCTCCAACTCCACCCTCCAACTCCACCCTCCAACTCACCCTCCACCCTCCAACTCCTACTCCACACTCCACCCTCCAACTCCACCCTCCAAACCCAACTCCACCCTCCAACTTCAACTCCACCATCCACCCTTCAACTCCACCCTCCAACTCCACCCTCCAACTCCACCTCCACCCTCCAACTCTACCCTCCAACCTCAACTCCACCCTCTAACTCTACCCTCCAACTCCAACCCCACCCTCCAACTCCACCCTCAAATCCTCCCTCCAACGCCAGCCTCCACCATCAACTCCACCCTCCAACTCAACCTCCAACTCCACCCTCCAACTCTAACTCCACCCTCCACCTCTAACTCCACCCTCCAACTCCAACTTACCCTCCAACTCCAAAAACCACCCTCCAACTCCAACCTCCAACTCCACCCTCCAACTCCAACTCAAACTCCACCCTCCAACTCCAACTCCACCCTCCAACTCCAACTCCACCCCCAACTCCACCCTACAAATCCACCCTCCAACTCCACCCTCCAACTCCACCCCACCAACTCCAACTCCAGCTCCAACCTCCAACTCCACCCTCCACCCTTAACTCCACCCTCCAACTCCACCCTCCAACTCCAACTCCAACCTCCAACTCTACCCTCTAACTCCACCCTCCAACTCCATCCTCCAACTCCAACTCCACCCTCCAACTCCAAACCTACAACTACAACTGCACCCACCAACTCCAATTCACCCTCCAAATCCACCCTCCAACTCCAACTCAACCCTCTAACTCCACCCTCCAACTCCACCCTCCAACTCCAACTCCACCCTCCAACTCCACCCTTCAACTCCACCCTCCAACTCCACCCTCCAACTCCACCCACCAAATCCAACTCCACCCTCCAACTCTACCCTCAAACTCCACACTCCAACTCCAACTCCACCCTCCAACTCCACCCACCAACTCCAACTCCACCCTCCAAATCCAACTCCACCATCCACCCTTCAACTCCACCCTCCAATTCCAACCTCCAACTACAACTGCACCCTCCAACTCCAATTTCACCCTCCAAATCCACCCTCCAACTCCAACTCAACCCTCTAACTCCACCCTCCAACTCCACCTTCCAACTCCAACTCCACCCTCCAACTCCACCTCCACCCTCCAACTCCACCCTCCAACTCCAACCTCCAACTCCAACTCTACCCTCCACCCTTTAATTCCACCCTCCAACTCCACCCTCCAACTCCAACTCCACCTTCCAACTCCACCCTCAAACTCTACCCTCCAACTCTACCCTCCAACTCCACCCACCAACTCCAACTCCACCCTCCAACTACACCCTCCAACTCCAACTCCAACCTCCAACTGCAACCTCCACCCTCCAACCCACCCTCCACACTCCAACTCCACCCTCCAACTCCACCCTCCAACTCCAACTCCACCCTCCAACTCAACTCCACCCTCCAACTCCAACTCCACCCTCCAACTCCACCCTCCAACTCCAACTCCACCCTCCAACTCCAACTTCACCCTCCAACTCCACCCTCCAACTCCAACTCCACCCTCCAAATCCAACTCCACCATCCACCCTTCAACTCCACCCTCCAATTCCAACCTCGAACTCCACCCTCCACCTCCACCCTCCAACTCCAACTCCACCCTCTAACTCCACCCTTCAACTCCAACTCCACCCTCCAACTCCACCCTCCAACTCCACACTCCAACCTCAACTCCACAACCCAACTCCACCCTCCAACTCCAACTCCACCCTCCAACCTCAACTCCACAACCCAACTCCACCCTCCAACTCCACCCTCCAACTCCAACTCCACCCTCCACCGTTCAACTCCACCCTCCAACTCCAAATTGACCCTCCAACTCCACCCTCCAACTCCAACTCCACCCTCAACTCCAACGCCACCCTCCAACTCCACCCCCCAACTCCACCCTCCAACTCTACCCCCCAACTCCACCTTCCAACTCCAACTCCACCCTCCAACTCCACCTCCACCCTCCAACTCCACCCTCCAACTCCAACTCTAACCTCCAACTCCAACTCTACCCTCCACCCTTTAATTCCACCCTCCAACTCCACCCTCCAACTCCAACTCCACCTTCCAACTCCACCCTCAAACTCTACCCTCCAACTCTACCCTCCAACTCCACCCACCAACTCCAACTCCACCCTCCAACTACACCCTCCAACTCCAACTCCAACTCCAACCTCCAACTGCAACCTCCACCCTCCAACCCACCCTCCACACTCCAACTCCACCCTCCAACTCCACCCTCCAACTCCAACTCCACCCTCCAACTCAACTCCACTCTCCAACTCCAACTCCACCCTCCAACTCCACCCTCCAACTCCAACTCCACCCTCCAACTCCAACTTCACCCTCCAACTCCACCCTCCAACTCCAACTCCACCCTCCAAATCCAACTCCACCATCCACCCTTCAACTCCACCCTCCAATTCCAACCTCCAACTCGAACTCCACCCTCCACCTCCACCCTCCAACTCCAACTCCACCCTCTAACTCCACCCTTCAACTCCAACTCCACCCTCCAACTCCACACTCCAACCTCAACTCCACAACCCAACTCCACCCTCATACGCCAACTCCACCCTCCAACCTCAACTCCACAACCCAACTCCACCCTCCAACTCCAACTCCACCCTCCACCGTTCAACTCCACCCTCCAACTCCAAATTGACCCTCCAACTCCACCCTCCAACTCCAACTCCACCCTCAACTCCAATGCCACCCTCCAACTCCACCCCCCAACTCCACCCTCCAACTCTACCCCCCAACTCCACCCTCCAACTCCACCCTCCTACTCCTACTCCAACTCCACCCTCCAACTCCACTCTCCAACTCCACTCTCCAACTCCGCCCTCCAACCTCAACTCCACCCTCCATCTCCAACCTCAAACTCCAACTCCACCCTCCAACTCCACCCTCCAACTTCACCCTCCAACTCCACCGTCCAACTCCAACTCCACCCTCCACCATTCAACTCCACCCTCCAACTCCACCCTCCAACTCCAACTACACCCTCCAATTCCAACACCACCCTCCAACTCCACCCTCCAACTCCAAAAATCCAACTCCACCCTCCATCTCCACCCTCCAACTCCAACTCCAACTCCACCCTCCAACTCCAACTCCACCCTCCAACTCCAACTCCACCCTCCAACTCCAACTCCAACTCTATCCTCCAACTCCACCCTCTAACTCCAACTCCACCCTCCAACTTCACACTTCAACTCCAACTCCACCCTCCAACTCCACCCTCCAACTCCACCCTCCAACTCCAACTCCACCCTCCAACTCCAACTCCGACCTCCAACTCCAACTCTACCCTCCAACTCCACCCTCCAACTCCACCCTCCAACTCTACCCTCCAATTCCAACTCCACCCTCCAACTCTAACTCCACCCCCCAACTCCACCCTCCAACTCCAACTCCAACTCCAACTCCACCCTCCAACTCCACCCTCCAACTCAAACTCCACCCTCCAACTCCACCCTCCAACTCTACCCTCCAACTCTACCCTCCAATTCCATCCGCCAACTCCAACTCCACCCTCCAACTCCAACTGCACCCTTCAACTCCACATTCCAACTCCACCCTCCAACTACACCCTCCAACTCCAACTCTACCCTCCAACTCCAACCTCCACCCTCCAACCCTCCAACCCCCCCTCCACCCTCCAACTCCACCCTTCAACTCCAGCCTGAAACTCCAACTCCACTCTCCAACTCCACGCTCCAACTCCAACTCCACCCTCCAACTCCAATCTCCAACTCCAACTCCACCCTCCAACTCCCACTCCACCCTCCAACTCCACCCTCCAACTCCAACTCCACCCTCCAACTCTAACTCCACCCTCCAACTCCGCCCTACAACTCCACCTCCACCCTCCAACTCTACCCTCCAACCTCAACTCCACCCTCTAACTCCACCCTCCAACTCCAACCCCCACCCTCCAACTCCACCCTCAAATCCTCCCTCCACCTCCAACTCCACCCTCCACCATTCAACTCCACCCTCCAACTCCAACCTCCAACTCCACCCTCCAACTCTAACTCCACCCTCCAACTCCACCCTCCAACTCCACCCTCCAACTCCAACTTCACCCTCCAACTCCACCCTCCAACTCCAACTCCACCCTCCAACTCCAACTCCACCATCCACCCTTCAACTCCACCCTCCAATTCCACCCTCCAACTCCAACTCCTACCCTCCAACTCCACGCTCCAACTCCACCCTCCAACTCCACCCTCCAAATCCACCCTCCAACTCCACCCTCCAACTCCACCCTCCATCACTCAGGAACACCACCACATCCCTCAGGGACACCACCACATCACTCAGGGGCACCACCACATCACTCAGGGGCACCACCACATCACTCAGGAACACCACCACATCATTCAGGGACCACCACATCACTCGGGGACACCACCACATCACTTAGGGACACCACCACATCTCTCTGGGAATACCACCACATCACTCAGGAACACCACCACATCACTCAGGGACACCACCACATCACTCGGGGACACCACCACATCACTCGGGGACACCACCACATCACTCTTTGACACCACCACATCACTCTAATACACCGTCACTTCACTCAGCCCAACCACATCATCACTCAGCACCACAACAGCACTGTCCTTGCTTGCTACCAACAAGCATTGCCATAGCCAATAGGACCCTTCAACTGCACCCTCCAACTCCAACTCCACCCTCCAACTCCACCCTCCAACTCCACCCTCCATCTCCAACTCCACCCTCCAACTCCAACTCATTGTACTCTCACAATACGTCTGTCCTCACATCCAGTTCAAAGATATACACACACACACACACACATAATCTATTACAGGGGCACTGGGTGGCCTGCACTCATAAAATATCACTGTCACCCACACATCCATTCTGCGAACAGGAGGAGTGTAATGCTCCCCTACAAGTATGCCAACTACAATCCCTCCAAGAGACCTGCCCATTCCTTATTTTGATTCATCTACATACTTACTCCAGTAACTTATAAATTAGCTGATTAGGTAATTTTAAAGGCTTTTTGAACAGCCTAGGTGCCATCTTGAGCTGTTCTTACCATCTATTTCCTTCATACTTATACATTTAACTTACAACTTGAAAAGCAACCAAAAATATGTTTAAACAATGACGCTGTAGTAGACAGAGAATAGTTGTGTCACAAGCAGGTGATGTTTTAGGGCATGTCATGTCATGTCATGTCAAAGGTTCTTATATAGCGCCTTATCACCGCAAGGTCTCAAGGCGCTACCCTCCAACTCTTACTCCACCCTACAACTCCACCCTACAACTCCACCCTCGAACTCCAACTCCACCCTCTAACTCTTACTCCACCCTCCAACTCCGCTCTACAACTCCAACTCCAACTCCACCCTCCAACTCTTACTCCACCCTACAACTCCACCCTCGAACTCCACCCTACAACTCCACCCTCCAACTCCACCCTCCAACTCCAACTCCAACTCCACCCTCCAACTCCACCCTCCAACTCCAACTCCACCCTCCAACTCCACCCTCCAACTCCAACTCCTCCCTCCAACTCCAACTCCACACTCCAACTCCACCCTCCAATTCCACCCTCCAACTACACCCTCCAACTCCATCCCCACCCTCCAACTCCACCCTCCAACACCAACTCCACCCACAAACTCCACCCTCCAACTCTACCCTCCAACTCCAACTCCACCCTCCGACTCCAACTCCACCCGCCAACTCCAACTCCACCCTCCAACTCCAACTGCACCCTTCAACTCCACCCTCCAACTTCACCCTCAAACTCCACCCTCCGACTCCACCCTCCAACTCCAACTCCACCCTCCAACTCCAACCTCCACCCTCCAAACCACCCTCCAACTCCACCCGCCAATTTCAGCCTTCAACTCCACCCTCCAACGCCACCCTCCAACTCCAACTCCACCCTCCAACTCCACCTCCACCCTCCAACTCCGCCCTCCAACTCCAACTCCACCCTCCAACTCCAACTCCACCCTCCAACTCCAACAACACCCTCCAACTCCAAGTCCACCCTCCAACTCCAATTCTACCCTCCAACTCCACCCTCCAACTCTACCCTCCAACTCCAACTCCAACTCCACCCTCCAACTCCACCCGCCAACTCCAACTCCACCCTCCAACTCCAACTGCACCCTTCAACTCACCTCCAACTCCACCCTCCAACTCCACCCTCCAACTCCAACTCCAACCTCCACCCTCCAACCCACCCTCCACCCTCCAAACTCCACCCTCCAATTCCACCCTTCATCTCCACCCTCCAACTCCAACTCCACCCTGCAACTCCAACTCAACCCTCCAACTCCAACTCCACCCTCCAACTCCACCCTCCAAATCCACCCTCCACCCTCCATCACTCAGGAATACCACCACATCCCTCAGGGACACCACCACATCACTCGGGGACTCCCACATCACTCGGGGACACCGCCACATCACTCAGGGACACCACCACATCACTCGGGGACACCACCACATCACTCAGGGGCACCACCACATCACTCGGGTGCACCACCACATCACTCAGGGGCACCACCACATCACTCAGGGAAACCACCACATCACTCAGGAACACCACCACATCATTCAGGGAATACCACCACATCACTCAGGAACACCACCACATCACTCGGGGACTCCCACATCACTCGGGGACACCACCACATCACTCAGGGACACCACCACATCACTCTGGGACACCACCAATTCACTCTGGGACACCACCACATGACTCTAATACACCGCCACTTCACTCAGCCCATCCACATCATCACTCAGCACCACAACAGCACTGTCCTTACGTGCTACCAACAAGCATTGCCATAGCCAATAGGACCCTCCAACTCCAACTGCACCCTCCAACTCCAACTCCACCCTCCAACTCCACCCTCCAACTCCAACTCCACCCTCCAAATCCACCCTCCAACTCCACCCTCCATCTCCAACTCTACCCTCCAACTCCACCCTCCAACTCCTCCCTCCAACTCCAACTCCACCCTCCAACTCCACCCTCCAACTCCAACTCATTGAACTCTCACAATACGTCTGTCCTCACATCCAGTTCAAAGATATACACACACACACATAATCTATTACAGGGGCACTGGGTGGCCTGCATTCATAACATATCACTGTCACCCACACATCCATTCTGCGAACAGGAGTGTAATGCTCCCCTACAAGTCTCTTATGCCAACTACAATCCCTCCAAGAGACCTGCCAACATTCCTTATTTTGATTCATCTACATACTTACTCCAGTAACTTATAAATTAGCTGATTAGTTAATTTTAAAGGCTTTTTGAACAGCCTAGGTGCCATCTTGAGCTGTTCTTACCATCAATTTCCTTCATACTTATACATTTAACTTGCAACTTGAAAAGCAAGCAAAAATATGTTTAAACAATAACGCTGTAGTAGACAGAGAAAAGTTGTGTCACAAGCAGGTGATGTTTTAGGGCATTATTCTCATATAGCAAAATGAAGCTGATTCCATGTAACAAAAGCACTTTAGATAGTTAAAATCATTTACAAGGTTCCATAGGGCCAACATGTTTCATCCAAGTCTAGACAATTTTTAGTAGTCACTTATAGAAAGGGAGTGTTACTTGATGAAATAGTTAATCCCCACAGTTTCTGATATAGGCCAATCCTTTTATGAAAACAGTAACTTAAGGTCTGGGTTTTAGGGATGAGAAGTGAGGAATTCTTTTGTACAGCACATTGCAGTGAAGGTGTTTTCTCATTCTATTTGGCGAAATGATATTAAAATATTTTGGTATTTGGGGATTTAGTATAACAACAGCATAGGTGAGAATCAAGTTTTCTTTTCTCCTCTCGCCTCCCCTGAACTGAACCCTGGATATAGAGATAATGTTCTTTCTCTTATAATCCCTTTTAGACATCAGAAATTATTCATAATAAAAAATAAGGTCGTAGTTCACAGACCCGTCTTGAATCTCCAGTGTTTATAAAGCATATATTGTATACTGTTTCCTACTATGGGAGGCTATGCCACTAATCTCCGACTTTCACAGCTCATGGAATCGTTTGCTCTAAAATTATTGTGACAACTGAAGTTCTTGACTCAACTCATTACTTTTCTTTCTTGATTCCTAGTTAATTGTCTACAGTCTAGTTGAGTGAGCACCATCAACCACTGTTGAAATTTGAATTTTACCCAATTCAGGATGTCCAACAATGTGAGTTTTGATTTCATGCCTGTAAGTGTAAATGAGGTATTATGCTTGATTGTCATTATCAGGGTTTGAGTTTCTGAAATAGAGATGAGTACTGCTATTTGAGTGAAAATTCACATGTTAAGTCCGGATTCTAAAAGAAGCTGCAGGTGAACATAACATAAGACATGCAATGTTTTAAAACAGGAGAGGAAACAATATAGTGTCACATACTAAAAACACAGGGAGCGAGAAGAGTTTTTGTAGTGACCTTTGAACTATGTTTTTGTTTGATGACTGAGAAATGATCGGACCTAAATATATGGGAGCAGATTTACAGTCCCTATGTGCCGCAGTGCATCTAGTTGCATGAGGCACTTGTGGCGTAGCCTGCTGAGTGATATTTACAAGCACAGGTAAAGTCATTCTGCGTGACTTAACCTGTGCTCGTAAGTATCTCCCCAGTTCATGCAACACTTTGCGTGTTAGGGGCAGGATATTGGTGTTGATATGGGTGTTCCCACGCAACACCCATGTCCACTGATGCATTTCCAGATTTACAAGAAATCGTAAATCTGGAAATGTGTCAGAATGTCAGAAGGTGCCCCTTCCTGCACAAGAACAATCTCCCCATGACACAGGCATCTTTGCACCACTATGCAAGGATGCAGGCGCCAGCGCATGGCAGCTGTTTGTGTGCCAGCGCAAGGGGAAGCAGAGAGATGCAACATACTGTTGAAAATAGGTTGCATCCCTGTGCTTTGAAACTAACGCAGTGCAGCACAGCAAAATGACTTGCTTCATCGCGCTGCGTTAGTTTCTTTTAGATCTTCCCCGCGGTTTCTTCCCAACTTACAATGTCAGTTTAAAAGTTTGGGAGGATAAGTAGTGAGCAAATTATAGTGCCTACTTTAAAGTTTTCCCTTTCATGAAAAGAGTTGTCATTTGAGATGTTCTCAATTTTGTTGACAATCAATTTAGTTTCTTTAAAAAAAAGTATGGTTGTGATCTCTTTCCCATAGTTGTACAAACATCATGTTTAGAGCTCGCTCCACTACAGGCCTTCAATGTGAAGTGAAAGAGTTACACTTGGTGAAACAATTTACTTCCCCTTCAAGGCAGGAGTGAGATATAGGGCAGCTCACCGAGGAGACTCATAGAACGTGAAACAACACCGAATCAACCCCAGCCCACAAAACCACTCCTGACCCACCCACCAGCCAACAAACCAACCCGACCCTCCCCCTCCAGCCGGCAAAACAAAATCTGACTCACACCCAGCCTATAAAACTACCCCAAACCCACCAGCCTACTAAACTACAACAAAACAACCCCCAGCCCAAAACTACACCCAGCACAAATAAACTCACTGCTTCCTGCAAGGTCTTCTTGCTTCTGTCCGTAGCAGGCAGCAGTTAGTATGGATATTGCCTTAACCACACATATGCGTGCTTAGGGCATATGTGTGGTTAATACATGTGCTGTAGATCTAGCGGAGTTGGAACACTCATGGTTTAGTCCACAGTGTTCCGACTGTTCCCCGACCATGGCATTTGAATATAGCGGATTCCCTTCAGTAGTTAGCTACTACATTTCAACGAGAAAATGGCTGAGCGGCACAGGGTGTAACATTGTATATCAATATGATGAAATGGTGAAATCTGGTTTTAGAGAGAAAGATCAAATGATTCTTTCTGTTTCTCTTGTAGTTCCGCATGCAAGGCCGCCTGAGGGCAGTAATCTGCTGCTGCAGACCAGTCCCTGAGGGAGGTAAGTGGTCGAAAGCAAAACCCCTCATTACCTCATGCCACTAGACATAAATGTACTCTGAGGGGCAGATTTACAAGCCCCTTGACACACCGGTTCATCATTTTTTGTGTTGTACCGGTGGTGCATGGTAACGCTCCATATTTACAAGGACAGGAAAAGCCACCCTGTGTGACTTTGCTTGTCCTTGTAAATATGACCCCTTTACACGCAGCACTTTGCATGAAAGGGACTTTCAATGGGTGTTGCTATGGGTGTTCACACGCAGCACCCATGGAACCAGACACATTTTCAGATTCACAAGGAATCATAAATCTGGAAATGAGTGTGAATTCTATGCCTCCCCAGCGGCGGCGGAGGGAGGCGCAACAAGGAGAAATTTATTAATTTCTCCTCATTTTCTTTTCCTCTTTCTATGTGTGCTGCATTTTGCAGCACACATAGAAAGAGGAAATCACCTCTAATGATTGTTTATGTACAGGAAGGGTTCCCTTCCGGCACATCAACAATCATTGAAACAATGCAGTTTTTCAACTTCCATGGGTGCTAATGCAGCACACATAGAAGTTGAAAAACGGCATTTCAGATTGTTTTTGTGCAGGAAGGGAACCCTTCCTGAACAAAAACAATCTCCCCACGACGCACGGCAGCAGTTTGTACGCCAGCGCAGAGGGAAGCACTGAGATGTGACATATTGTTGTAAATATGTTGCATCCCTGTGCTTTGAAAGTGACTCAATATGGCTTGCATTAGGCACTGAGGGGCATATTATCAAGGACCGGTGTTGAAATTATTGCCATTTTATCGGCTGGAAA
This sequence comes from Lissotriton helveticus, assembly GCF_964261635.1. Taxonomy (NCBI): domain Eukaryota; kingdom Metazoa; phylum Chordata; class Amphibia; order Caudata; family Salamandridae; genus Lissotriton; species Lissotriton helveticus. Next base: position 659,027,375 of record NC_136073.1, on the reverse strand, counting down.
CTGCAGATAAAACGGTGATAATGGGCTTTATAATACGCCCTTATTAATTCCCATAGAAGCCCATGTTAATACCAGAACATGGGCTTCTATGGGAATTAACAAGGACGTATTATCAAGCCCATTATCGCCGTTTTATTGGCAGTTTCCTGACGATAAAACTGCGATAATTTTATCACCGGTCCTTGATAATATGCCCCTGGGTCACTTTCTTGTAAATCTGCCCCTGAGTTTTCCTCTTTCTGTGAGTTCTTTGATTGTTTATAGTTTTAATGAAATGAAGGGATGCATTTCTGTAAAAAGTACATTTTCAGCACAGAACACACTGTCCTTGAAGCTATTATGTAATAATATAGTACGTGAAATGCAGGTGAATCAACCCCTAAATATTCAAGTACATGCGGCTATGGAGGCAGCAGTCACTCAATGTTACAATGTATGGCGCCGGCATTGATCATTTAGTATTTCATTTCTGAGCATGTTGGGCCACAGTCATTGTGATGGGAGGTACTCGCTGTGTTTCAAATCCTGGCACCACCTCGGCAGAATGGTCTTTCAACAACCAAACACAGCACTGACAAATTATTGGAGCCTTATGGCATGTGTGTGGTAGGCTCTGGATCACCAGGCAAGATGGTCAAAGACGTTTTCAGGCATAGGCAAATTAGGCAATTGCCCAGGGCCCCCACCTTCCAAGAGGCACCATGGGAAAGTGGACTTTCTCACTATTTGATCTTTGACTATTCTGTTTCTCTGTTAAAACTCTCTACCTCATGCCACTACTGACACTTTTGAGTCATTTTAAGGACTTTTGGGATCCTGTCAGGACATATTTAATCTGTTATTGTGTGCTCCCGTTATAGTGTGACATATGATTTAGTATTGTTTGGCATCAAGCAGGATTGAAATAGTAGGAAATGGGTAATACATTTCAAATTTGTACTGTACAGATGCCCTCAAATTATGTCTTACCTAGGGCCCCCCAAATCCTTATGAGGACAATAAAGATGATCAAGTGTAGTGTGGGCTGTGAAAATGTGCAGCCAAATGCTGCTGGTGGCCGCAGAGCTACGTTAGACGGCAGGTGTCTTTGGAAGTACCTGGCTCACAGAGACCGAGGGACAGTGTATGCTGATGGCAAAAGGAGAAGCCTGGGCTCGCTCACAAATGGAATCTTTGTTCAGTACGGGCACATTTTTACAGAACTCCTAGGCTGTGGATAGGAGGTACCTAACCACAGAAATATAAAGCAAAATGAACAGTTGTAGGCTGGACCACCAAAAATGCTGACATTTTAGAACTTTCATAGATGTGGCAAATAGCTTCAGAAGTTATTGCCCAAAACAGTGACCTGGAGAAAATACATTCCAATGGGGAGCATAGGAGCAGGAACACAACTTGTAAGCCTCACTAACAAAATGCAGTGATTTGCTACATGGGCAAATTAGAAGAGCCTGCCATAGCAGTGCCTTCTAAATCTATATATATTAATCTCTTATATTTGATACAAAAGTCACAAACAGCTGCACCATTCCTGGGTAAAAAAAAACCTTATCATGAATTCACACGTATAGTCACATGACATGAACAATTGTTCAGATGTATCTGAAGTCTAACATAGATGAGTTGAATTGACCATGCATGGTCCCCCATCACCCATCCTGACTCAAATATTCACATTTTGCAAACAGAGAAAGGCAGGCAACAACTATACAATTGGGGGAATAGGGAGACCCAAGTTGGAGGGCCTTTTTCACCAGGAGCATTACAGGACTGGCAGTGAAACGTGTAGTTACCGAGTTTCAGGACATTTTTGTATCCATCTTTAAACTGATTAGTTTTCAAGCAAACATGGCTTTTAAACTCTAGTAGATTAATAAGTTATGTTATGTTATGTTATGTTAGTTTATATTATGTTATTATATTGTATTTAATGTTATAATTTCAATCAGCAGCAACTTGGGGCATGAAGGGAGGACCATCTGAGGAGCCACTTTCTTCAGTTTGTGCAGACATATGGGACTCTGTAATCGAAATTGACATTCAATCTAGAGATACTTGTGCCCTCAAACTAACCCTAATTTCTGACCAAAGGCTCTCTGTGATTTGCAAATGCCATTGGTGTCCCTTTGGGTAGGTTAGAGAGCTCCTGGATATGCTGTCTTGTATGTCGTGGGCTTTAACACAGCATAACATTTGAGGAGTCTCATTATAAAAATGGAGAGTAACAGCTCTAGAATTTATCATGAGAGGCACTTTTATTACGTCTGCATAGTTATGGAAGCTTTGTTGGGAGTGCTAATTCTCTTTACATTTCCCTCCGTAGGCTTCCTCACGTGCAAGGTGTAGTTCAAGCAGTTAGATTTACATAGAAGTAGGATACAGGAAATAACCAAACCTGAGCAAGACAGTCTGCCTTTCTCCCACAGAATGCTCCGAAATAAAATCAAGCACTCTATCACATAAATTCAACACATTCAAGATGAATCTATGATCAGTTATCATGGGGGTCTCAACTGCACTTAGGAAACGCCACACAACTCCAACAGAACACATCAGACGGAACATGTTTCACAAACTCAACACAGACAAGATATGTAATTTAGCTGGCCAGTATGTGAGTTACAGTAGCCCTACTGATTATGAAACTCACAGAGTTCCACAACATATTAAATAGAACGCCACCCACATATTCAGCATGCCACACACTGCAGGCATGCAGTATGATGGCTATCACAGTAGCTCCTCCAACAGAAAACATTAGCATACATTGAACACAGATTCAGATACACTATACAACCAAAAGCACCAACATTACAAACACTACACACACAGCACATACACAGAAGCACATGCACACCTATACTTAGCTATTTGGAGAATGTATGCGCTGTTGGTGAACACATACAGCCTTAACCCTTAACTATCCAGTTCACCCAAAGTATGACCAGCCCACAATACCAATAACACATCTTTACTCCATAAAGCAAAGCAGAGGCTGGTCTGCTTTGTTAACACTTGCATCACGTGGAAAGCCACCAGATTGCGGACAGCACCATAGGACAAAGCCAAAGGCAAAATGTACACCATGCAAATGCTCAAAATATAGTTTAACATGCAGATAAACTATGCTGTCGCTGATACATTTGAATAAATATGAAATATGAGACAACCTATAGAGCAATGATGCAAAATACCAAACATTTAGCTTTGTATCTCAATTTAGGTTTTGAGTTTAGAAAAGGTTGATATATGAAATGTATGATGGGAAGCTTTTAAGTAGATCCTTGGAGTTGATCATCAACATTTATTAGAAGTGAGCAAATAATTCCACCATTATTTTGCTATATCATTTGGTCCCCTTTCCACATTTATGTTTTCACCTTTTAGGCCTCGCCCCATTTTTTTGGTACCTACTGGTGGTGGGTCAGGTTAAGCGGATATATTCTGTCAAGTGACCTGGTGTTCACTTCTTAGACAGGACCTACTGTCCCCCCACCTGACCTAATCGTTACTTTCTTCTTAATGAAATACTTGTCATTTGTCAACCTGGATATACAGGGCCCTCGGGGAGCCACACCTACCTGCACATTGTCTAATGCTGCTTTATCTCACTGCTCTTGTTTTCAGCATCTGTTACCCCTTACACTACCTAACTTCTGTTCTGACAATTTTGACATGACGCTGCAGTTTAAGCAAGTGCTGTTTCTGAAGGCCCAGATAAAGGGCGTTTCCATAGTCCAGTCTGGCCAATGCCAAAGTTGTTACCAATGTTTTTACTGCAGGTGGGGGAATATAAGGTTTCACCTTCTGAATTAGTTTTAGAGTTAAATGTACCTGAGAGGCGACCTCGGTTTGATGTTGGAAGGTGAGACTGTCATCGAAGATGAAGCCTAGATTTTTAGTTTTAAGCACTGGGGTGGGAAGTATTCCCATAGCTGGGGGGCCACCATTTCTGAGACCAAATGGTGGAGTCTGAGCCCAGCAGAAGCACCTCTGTTTTACTTCCATTAAGCTTTAGGCAATTTGCCCGCATCCAGTGATCCATGCAGGTCATACACTGTTTAAAGCTGGCCGCCGTTTCTTCCAGATTGCCTGAGATGGATACTACAATCTGGGTATCATCGGTGTAGGACACTAGCAAGAAGCCAAACTGCCTGATGGCGTCAGCTAGGGGGGTGACATACTGATTGAACAGCTTAGGGCTTAAAGATGAGCCCTGCGGTACCCCACAAGGAAGTGAAAAAATGTTTTGAACAAGAATCATCAATCTGAACCTACTGTCGCCTATTGTTAAGGTAGGATTTGATTAAGCTTAGTGCTAAGCTTGACACTCCCAACTTCTGAAGCCTTAGAATGAGGATGTCATGGTTCACAGTGTCAAAGGCCGCTGAAAGATCCAAAAGGATCAAGGCGGCCTTTGCACCGGAAACCAGCATAGAGCGAAGCTCCTCTGCTGCCATGACCAAGGCCGTCTCCGTTCCATGCCCTTGCCGGAAGCCGTATCGTGAAGAGTCCAGCAGATTTTCTGAGGAAACAAAGGCCGTAAGTTGAAGATTTATTATTTTTTCCAAAACTTTAGCTGGGAACAGAATCCTTGCTATGGGTCGAAAATTATTGTGATCGCTGGTGTCTAGGTTTTTCAGCAGGGGGAGGATGGAGACCTTCTTCCAAGCCTCTGGGAAAATGCTGGACATAAGGATCTCGTTGAAAATCAGACAGAGTTGCTCGCTGATCTCATCAGCTGCCTGTTGGAATATTTTAGGGGGGCAGGGGTCAGATGGAGCCATTGCTTTCACCAATCTGACTATCTGCGAAACCTGTTCTACATTTGGGGGGATAAAAGCATTCAAGCCATGGCCAGGATGTCGCGTAGGTGAAGAGGGTTGATTCACTTGAGGCTCATTGACTTTTCCACTGAAGAAATCATAGATAGAAAGCACCATGTCCCTAAAGGAATCTACGAGTTGATTGCAGACAGTAACATTGCTATTCAGTGCTAGTGGGGTGGGAAGTGTCACTAATTCCTTTAAAGTTGAGAAAAGTAATTTACTTGAGTTGCCCGCCTGCTCAATTTATCAGAGAAACAGCTGCTTTTTTTCTCCAGAATCATCTTTTTATATTCGGTCAGTGACTGTGTATAAACCATTTTTTGGCTTCCGTATAAGTTTTTCTCCAGCGCCTTTCAGCTTGTCTGCATAGTTGCTTCTGGATGCGCAGTGAGTCACAGACCAAGGTTCTGATTTCTTCAACCATTTGCTAGTAAATGTTTTTTCTGGAGCTAAAATATTTACTGCGGTTGCTAAATTGCTAAACATATTGGTGGATGTATTTACTTTGGGCATTAGTGTCGGTTTAGAGGCAGCTAATGTTAATTGCAGCTGTTGTGGGCTGATTTCCTTCCAATTTCTCCCTTTAAAAGTCCTAAGAGCAGAATGAGGACGAGTAAGATGATGGGACGAGGTAAGTACCAACCGAATGGCCTTATGATCAGAACATGGGATTGGCAACCTCTCCTGCATTTTCAATTGAGGATTAGATATGAATATTCCATCTAGGGTGTGTCCATCCTCTTGGGTAGGATGCTTGATCAGTTGTTCCATCAAGACACTGGCCATCAGCTCTAGAAGCGAGATTGTATATTGGTCATTTATATTTTCTAAATGGTAGTTGAAGTCGCCTAAGATAGAAAATTCCTGAAAGTCATCACTAGACTCGATGATATGACCTTTTGGGGTATATTATCAAGGGGTTTTATCTCCGCTTTTTTGGCTTTAAAAGCCAAGAAAGCGGAGATAAAATTATCTCCCTATTACCAAGCTGTCGCTAACACCAGTTAGCGACAGCTAATAGGAGATAGCGACCATCATGGGCCCCACTTTGCATGTCAGTGATATTTATCACTAATGATATGCAAAGTGGGCGTGCCAAGATGTTAGCGACTGGAAACAGTCGCTAACATCGCTATCTCCTATTACCAACTTTTGGAGATATTTGCGCTAAGGGCGAATATCTCCAAAAGCTAACACCTGCCCTGAGCAGTTCTTAGCCATGTTATCCAATGGGAGGTGGATAACATGGCTAAGAGCATTTGCTCGATAATGGATGAATATCGCTGACTTTTCAGCGATATTCATGCATTGCGGGCGTTTTTTATCGCATTTGCGATAAACCTTGCTAATAGCAAGGTTTATCTGCGATAAAAATCGCCGATGTGCGGCGATAATTTTTGTCTCTAAACAAGTTAGAGACAAAAATTATCGCTAGTTGTTGATAATATACCCCTTTGTCTCTACAAACTTGTTCTTAGCCCCTGGTGGTCTATACAGCAGTATGCCTTTAAATATATAGTTTTCACTGATGGTGATTCCAAATGAAAGCAGTTCACAATCAGGACCGCTTCCTGAAGTAGAGCTTTTCATCGACAAGGTGTCCTTGATAATAATCGCTATTTCCCCTCCCCGCTTATCCTGTCTGTCATTCCTGATTAATAAGTATCCTTGGGGAATGGCTAATGATAGCTCCGGATCAGATGTTCCATCTGCCCACGTCTCCGTGACAAATGCCATATCTATATTGTGAGCTTCCAGCAGCTCAGCGAATTCAATGTTGTGTTTAATTAAAGAGCGTGTATTCAGGAGTAGGCCCTGGAGGGACTTTTGCAAAACTGTTTGCGGGTAAAGGACTTGATGCGAGTTAAAGCTGCATTTGTTTTGGTGAAAAGGAACTTCATGTCACAAAGAGGCACACCTTAGGCTCTTTCAAAGGATCGAGTTGAGGACAGGAATCCTTCATCTGGGGGTTAAGACTTACAAGAGTATCTCTTGTATATTTTAAACTTGGGCCCAAGATCAGTAGGGAATGGACAGGGGGGGTGGCCTTGGGCCCGATCTAGGCGCGGATGGGCGCAGACGGGCTTGCCTTTGGCGTGCCAGCGGCGCGCCCTCTGTGCATCCGCTCTGGCATGCTGCTCAAATAGCCGTGAGTCAGGCGTCTCGCGCACACATCAGTTGTTTCCAACCCAGAAGTACTAGTCAGGCATGTCCGGTCTCTTAGCCCTCCGCAACAAACGGCACAAGCCCCGGCAGAACGGGGCGGGGAGGGAAGATAACAACAGCTGCCACCCTGATTAGCAAGCTAAAACAAAGTGCCGGTAAGCATGTGGAGTGAGGTACAAAAACCAATTACGATCCCAGCAGGTGGAGTAAAAGTCTAAAATGAACACAAAGTGTCAATCTCAATGTGGTTTTTAAAAATAGCAGCAGGGCAAAATGATAGGTGACAAGACCTACTGCTGGTGTTCTCGCGTCCGCGCCGGCATGCTGCTTAAATAGCAGTGAGTCAGGCGTCTCGCGCACACATCAGCTGTTCCCAACCCACAAGTGCTAGTCAGGTATGTCCGGTCCTTTAGCCCTACACAACAAACAGCGAAAGCCACGGTGGAACGGGGCAGGGACGGAAGATCACAACAGCTGTCACCCTGAGTAGCAAGCTAAAACGAAGCGCCTGTAAGTTTTGTGGAATGAGGTACAAAAACCAATTATGATCCTAACAGTTGGAGTAAAAGTCTAAAATGAACACAATGTGTCAATCTCAATGTGGCAAGACCTACAGCTGAATTCCAGATATAATCAATCTGTAAGAAAATAACATGAAACTTAATTTGCACAAGCACCAATGCATCTTGGACAAGTGTCCTTTCTTTAGTATTTCATGCAAATTTTGCTGCAAGTTAAAAATATCTTGTGACACTTTTTTCTAAACTTCTGAAAAATGTCAAGTAACCTCTGTTTGGGCATTATTTATACATGTGTCTGTTTCTCTGGGTTGTCATTACAGTTCGACTGATGGAATCTATCCAGCGCATGGACATAAACATCCTTATGTTTTTTTTGCATACATCTGCTTCTGCAAATTCAAATGAGAACATCTTGTTATGTTGTAAAATCCTGGAACATCGAAAAGAGGTAACTGTGATTCTTCATTGCTTTACCGGGCATTCTAGGGAATAAGAGGCAATGTGCTTCATTTAAACATGTGGTTGTCTCATGGTATGATATATTATTTATGTGAGAATTTCAGAGTATTATATGATATGGCAGTAGAAGCCTTATCATGGAATACAGTCACAAAAACTGTCTTGGGTCCAGTGAAGCTTGTTTGTATCACCTTTGTTCAACCCTGGGTATCTGGGGCTTCGAGCAGCAAAGCTAGACAAAGGAACTTAGTGTAAATCATTTAAGAGCACCAAACAATGGAATAAGAAAGTCACACAAGAGATACAACAATACTTTATGAAAATAGAACATATTTTTGTACATTTTTAGAATACATGTTCATCAAATTTCATTGGAGGTTCCAGAGATATGTATTTTGAAAACAATAAAAAAAAACTTTAAATACAACCACAAAACAAAACTGGTCAACAAAAGTTTGTAATTTTTTTTAATGTTTAGTTTGTCAACTTCAGCCTGACTTAAGGTCACTTTGGGCAATCACCTGGCCACCAGACCCTTTTTCAGTTCAGTTCCAGCCTTTAGAAAACAACCACCATATAGAACAATGAAGTGGTTTCTATGCTGGGGATGCAGGCAGAAAAGATGTTCACATATCATCCTGGAGCTGTGCAGTCGACAAGGGTGAGCTGTGGGTGATTCCTTGGTGCTTGGGTCAGGTGGGGCAACTTTGGCCACTGCATGTGAGGTCCCAAGGCATCCTCTTTGTGACAGTCGAAGGCCAGCAGCGGCTGGGCTACTGTGCTCCCGACACATCAATCACTGCTAATATCCTTGGTAGAGGCTAGTGTCCCTCTAAGGCAAGAAATCCTTTGATAGCAGTCCTGGGTCGAGCAGACTCGAGTGCAACTTTTGGCTACATCGGAGATGTCTCTAGGAGTACCCAACAGCAGTCAGTGGTGATTCCTCTGAAGAGGATACTGCTTTGCCGGTTTCGTCTTTCTCAACTTTGGTATCCATGGTGCTGTTCCAGGGGGCCAACCAACTAACCCTTGGAGTCACTGCTTCAATCTGGCTCTGGGATCAATGTTTTCCCAAGCCGGGAGCCGCAGGCACAGTACAAATTTTACTAGTCCAAAGTGCAGCAGGTGCAGTCCTTCCAACAGTGAATCCTCTCTTTGTGCTATTCCAAGGGCAGGAGGACAGTCTTTGTTGGGTTATTTTTCCACATCCAATGTGTACTGAGGTTTAGCATGCCAGGGTTGCCTATTTTATCCTGGGAAAGTGCCTGGGGGGACAACGTGGTCACTATTCAATGGTCTTGTAGGCCCACTCCTTTTTTGCGACAAAGTTCAAATTATGTGTGGCATTTCGCAATCCCAGTATGCAATATTTTTGCTACTGTCAAGCCCACAGGAAAACAGGTTTGAGGACAGTGTTTTCCTCTCCGTCCCTGCCTCCAACTTGTCTGCAGGAACAAAAGTCATCCTGCTCGGGTGTGTTGTCACCCTTTAAAGGGGGCTTTTCCTTTGAGCCTGCCTTTTGGGCTAACACCTCAGTTGGCCTTTCTGGGAGAGGAGGTGACACCTCAGTCTGCGGCAACTGCCTTTGTGCTTAAGCCTTGGAGTTGTTCACATGTCTCCCCAGGTGGGCTGAAAGCTGTCTGTTGGCCCGGGCCTGCACAAAGCCACTGGACTATCTAGGGCACAGAGTGTCAACTTTTTAAAAGCTGCCTAACTTTAACAGTGACATTAATTTCGATTTGGGCATCAAGTTGAATTTGATGTAAGGTAGTCCCATTCAGAAGTTAGCCGGACTAACTTTCCTAATCAAAACGACAACTTTAAGGGTTTTGCTGCTAAGGCTATATAAACGTATATGTCTTGCTTAACAATATACAGCTCCCTGCCATAGGGGTCTATATGGCTTCCTTAGGGGTGAATTACATATATCATTAAGGGAACGGGTGGCTTTGCCATTAATGGCAATGCCATAGTCAAACTAGCATTGTGAACACTACCCTTCTAGTCTGCTGTGGGAGGCTGGTAGCCTTCTTGTCTTTTGTCACACTCTGCACCATATACTAGGGACTCACAAGTAAGTTAGTGCTTGCAAATTGGGGTCATCCAATTCAAGAAATCTTTTATAATGGGTCAGTACACTGGCACTGGGGTCAGGTTAACAGGCCTAAGTGCACTGAGTTGAAAAAACAGCAACTAGTACTCAAATAGGGTCAAGAACTGGGATGGGAACATGCAAAAAGCCAGTTTCCTGACAGTTTAGGGTTGTAGTGTGATGGTTATGGGCCCTAGGGTACTGCAAAGGTCTATGTGGTGTGAAGTAGAGTTGTATAAGGTTAGGTTGTCTTGGCTTGTAGTCAAATGCTTTGCTATAGTGTACAGAATAAGTAAGTTAGTGTGGTGTTGCAGTGTTATATCATATTTTTGTGCAGTGTACTATAGTCTTGTGTAGTTTGTCAGTGTCATGCTGTGCTGTAGTGCAGCTATGTGTGTTTTGTGGTGTTATGTTGTAATATGATGCAGAGATGTATTGTAATGCATTACATCGCTGTGTTGTGTTGCAAGTGCCTGGAATGACAGATTTTCATCTAAAGCATCCATTAAGTATACATATTGATATCGTACTTTATGGATGAGTCATTAGACAAAACAGTATTGTAGCCTTTGTTTGAACATTTCAACTCTGTTCGGTCAGAGACTGTGGGAGAAAATGGCAGACACTAACCTCTCACCGAAACATGTCATGGCAAATTCTTTCTTGGAGTGAAGAAAGAACAGTTACACTGCTAGTTTGCTGTAAAAATACTTCAGATCTTGGGGTCTACAACCTAGAACCAGAAAGACTGGATCCTGCCAGGTATTCAAGATATCCCTGTATAACAAATGTACATAACCTCATCGAAATGAAGATCATTTAAGCACTCTGGTAAATCCAGAAATGTAACCAGAATCTTGCTTTGAGGGACTTATTGTGAAATACCCTGATCCGGAGTACAGCAAATCTGTGAATGGAAAGCTCTCATGTCAGCTACTTTTGTCCTTACAATATTATGTTGAGTGTCATCTAAAGGAGCCGTTTGTGAGACGTAAGAATGCATGGCTAGTTTCTACTCTGGATAGGAATAATTGAGAAAAATGTGGCACAAGGAAAAGGTCAATAATTACAGGTCAAAAAAGACTATCATCCCTATTCACAAAAGTAGAAATACCGGCAAACGTGCACATTTACTCTTAGACTTTGTAGTAACTTTACTGCTTTTGGCTATTCACCGTTTTCACATGTAAAGTTACAACACAGTGGAAATGTGCATATCCTCGATCCCTGAAACTAGAGGGTGGAGGCAAATTTATAAGTGACTAGTTGCCACTGGTAACCTTTCACACTTATTTCACCAGGGCAGAGTTCTCCCTATGGTGTAGTATTGGGGATTTTTAATCTTTAAAATAGGTTAATGAAAATATTTTAATGTATTTTATAGTTTTTTTTAAACCTAAAAGAAATTGAAAATAAATCCTACAGCAATACTATCTTGAAAGTATGTTAAAATATTTCCTGTAAATATAATAAGCTAATACAAAATTATTTATTTAAATATTTATTTAAAAAAATCAACCAGAAAGTAAAATGTATATTTTTATTTAATCTGAATTAAAAATTACTAATTGTTTGTTGTTAAATGTATTTAAATTATAATAACTGTGTAATTCGTATATATATATATATATATATATATATATATATATATATATATATATATATATATATATATATATATATATATATATATATATATATATAACATACACGTTTCCCACCAGTTCCTCTGAACTCACAACTGGTGCCTCCAATTAGCGGGGGTGTGACCCATTTCATTCAACAACCAAAAAAGCAACTGGAACACTCCCGGGGCTTTTAAAATAACTTTATTGGCCACATACGCGTTTCAGCAATCAGCCTTCATCAGTGTGGCAAAAGTAGGTGTTCGACTTAGGCAAAACCATGAGAATTTAAGCAATTTAATGTCACAATTGACTATTTTCTATCCAATCGGGAGACAGTAGTTGAGCCAGTAGGCAGATGGTGAACCAACATCTCCGTTTGTTATTTTAAGGACTGTGTGACTTGTATGCCCAATGGAAAATTTGAGATGTCAACAGTGATGTCACTGAGCATGTCACGAGTGATGTAATATGTGACGTCATCAGCAGTGCATTGCATGGGCACGAGTTAAAGTTAGGTCTACTGACTATTTCTATGGTTTTGTACGAGTGAAATCTCCAACTAACTATAACGTCCCTGAAACCTATGTTTTTTTCAGTGTGGGGTCCAACTAGCCTGCTCAGTACATCCAGTAAGTGCCACAGTGGAGCTTGCCTCTGATTGGCTGCCAACACTTGTAACCAGGAAGTGTTGCCAGCCATCTTTTCACTTGGTGTGAGGAGAAAGAAAAACGATTAAAAAAGAAGAAAAGGTGGCAGGGTAAAAGCACCCTGACCGCATAGGCCTGATCAGAGGGTCCCACAGGGCCAAAAGAGCATTTTTTTTTGGGGCTGTATTTTCACACCCAACGTGACTCTGGACGAAAATATTTTAAAAATGAAGCGCGGGAGCCTTATGTATGTGGCGCTCCAGAAGGTGGCAGACCAAAGGGTCCATTAAGGGAACCATTGACTCCCATGCGTGCCACAGGATCAGGATATAAGAGCATGACCAAGGAGATGAGCGCGGTAGGGATTCCCAGTTTGATCAGAGCTTCTTTCAAGAAGGGCCACTCCAAGGGGTCAAACGTCTTTTCGGCATCCAATAGGGTAACTAAAGCAGGTGTTTGGCAGGAGATTCTGTTGACCACTGCAAAGAGATGTGGGTGACATGTTGTTTGAAAGCTTTATAGAAAGCTCTCATAAGGCCATCAAGGCCAGGGCCATTGGACCTGTCTAAAGAGTCAATCACCTGGGTGACCTCCTCGCAAAAAATCATCTTGCTAAAAAATTGTCATTGGCCATCAGTGGGCCAGACCTATGGCGATCTCCACCAAGTATGATGGGATCTCTGGTGCATTGTCAGGAGTGCAGGATGTACAAAGGAGTTCATAATAGCATTGGGACTCTGCCAGAACATCTTCGCCAGCAAAAACAGAGGACTCAGAGACGGTGCGCAATCCATCGACATAACTACCTAGGCGATTAGGGTGGATTATCCGCACAAAAGTGCGGTCGGGTGCGCCCCCTCATCATAGCACGGAGCCCTAGTGTGTTTCCCTAGATATGCGATTTCCCTATCAGCCAGATCGCGAAATTCAGTCAACAATACTAAACGTCAATGGAGTTGGAGGCCGCCGCCTTAGGAGGCACTTAAGTCTATACCTTGGAGGTTTAAAAGCATTGTGGTTGGGAGTGGATATCTCATAGGATACAAAGTTGGCATCTGCATGTCCCATATGGGCCTAAAACTCCTGAAAGAATTGTGGATACTCAGTGTTCGGGGCGTATATGTTGACTAATAGTACTCGTTTGTCAGTGAGGCTGCCTTGTAGGATTAAATAGCATCCATTTGGGTCCGAGTGACATTTATGGAGGGAATAGGGGCTGCTTTTATGCATGAGGGGGCAGAATCCACAGGAATAGGAGCCATGAGAGGAGAAATAGCGGGGTGGGGGCTCCAAGTAGTCGCATATGATTGGGCGCCATTGGGTAGGATACGTGTTTCCTGAAGGAAGGCTATGTCGCGACAGATATGAGAGGACTTGTTTGCCTTTACGTGGATTATTGATGCCACATATCTTTCATGTAAGGGAAGTAATGTCTATCACCTCTACAGGCCCTTTCTGAGATGGCATAGAGAAAACAGGTGTGAAAAGAACAGCGCCATGTCATAAGCTGGCATATAGTGTACCTGTTGTGAAAAGGGTAACAAACAAATACAAAACTGAAGAGAAAGCAGAAAGGGCCCACACCTATCCCCCCCCCCACTCCCACTATATAGGAAAACATCCAATAAAGCCCCAAAAAGGAGAAACAAAGAACTAAACAATCCCAATGAGGCTACTGCAGTGTTCTCCATGGGGGAGAGTTGACGTGTTTGCTTGGTGTGGTCTGTTCCTAGAGGAATAGCTGAAGCAGAAAGGAAGAATCAACCACATATAAACAGCATTTGTATGGAAAAAGTAATAAGAAGGCAATGATTAGCAAAGCATACTGTCTGGGGCAGTCCACATGTGTTATGCAGAAGTAGTCCCTATTTTGAGGGAGAATCCAAATACTGCAGGCCATATCAGCTCTAAGGGGACTAAGGAGCAGGAGTCGGTGATCCAGTAATTTGTAGTATGTTCTGTCTAGAAGAGGAGGACTTGAAAGCAAAGTGTTTGCAAAAGTCGTTTGCCTCTGCTGGGTTGTCAAGGAGCGAGGCCTCCCATTGACCTCAACTCATAGACAGGCAGGGTAGAGCATATCATATTTAAAGCCCAACTTGCGGAGAGAGTTCTTAACATCGCTGAATTTCCACCAGTTTCAAAACCTTCAAGGTGGGGAGTCATACCCTGGGTAAGGTCCCAGCTTTCTCTTACCTGCTGGTGCTATTTGATGCTAATATGAGTTTTAAACCCCTAGTTGAGGGTAAGACTTGTGATTTGTTCAAGACCACGGGGACTGTAGCTAGTGTTGCACAGGGGTTGGCCTCATGGTGACTGGACCCTCTAGTTAAGTATTTTAAGTCCAAGTGCATCTCCAAGGATCTATATGACAGTGATGTATGGGGTTACATGACGGTCGATAAAATTTAACTCACAGAAAATACATTCTAAGGTGTATTCTGCGGGTCCACAAAGTACCCCAGCTTTTTTTGTTTGTCAGGAACTTTGTTTTAGATACATTGGTGACCTTGTTGCTCTCAGACCCTTGCTGTGCTGGATCAAGATATAGACTGAGGAGGGTTGCAAAATAAATAGACTGATTTTGTCTGATTGTCTGACCCTTGACAACATGCATCAAATCCTCCCTTGGATTGCTTATATGCAGGCAGCTTTTACCAGCATGGGTTGGGTGAACATATACTGCAGTTATTAGTCCCCGTACCCCCTGGAACTCAAAAGAGGGAGAGACTTGTTTCTCAAAAGTCCCTTATTACAACATGAACACATAGAGCTTGTGAAAGCCATTGTATAGGGGCATTTATTATTAAAAACTGTTCAGGGTATGGAGCTTTCCTTTCACTCCTATCTAATGAAAGGGATAGATTTCTGTTGGTACGATTCAAGGTTAATGTTAGACCTGTCAGGCCTAGGGTGGTCTTCCCTATTTTTTTCGCCTTGGCCTCATTTTTCCCACCTACTTTTTGTTGGCCTTAGGTCTCTGGGCACCTTCCCATTGTTTCCCAATGCTAAGGTGCAGATGCTCTCTTCCCCTAAGATGGCTGCCACTGACCCCTGCTACTGCAGCGTGGTCTTTTTAGGCGCACTCTAGTAGCCAGGAGCTGACTGGAACCCTTAAACTATATAGCAATGCCAGCCTTCCAGCCTGCCCATAGCTAGAATGAGGGAAGCTCCTGGAACCTTCTAGAACAGGGGAGGTGACACCAACTGCCACTGCCAACTGCCAACTGTCGCTATATAAGGAAAGGGAGGGAAACTTTCCAGTCAGAGCGGAGTAGAGAGTTGGGGCATCACTGACCCGGGGGACCAACGCAGGAGATTTAGCACTGGGAGTGACAGGGCTTAGGTGCTGCCTTCCAAGTAGAGTGAGGAACCCTGAACTAGCCCACTGATCTTCCCCGGCGGAAGGGGAACCCAGGGACCACCTGAAGTGACCTGCTGTCAAGCCTTCAACTCTAACCCCCCCTCAAGAAACCAAGGAACTACAAACAAAGGGCGTCAGAACCAACACGCGCCAAGAAGAAGCTTTACCGCGCTAATCAGGAATCTTGGGGATCAACCAGGTACTGATCTGCCTGCCAAGCGCTCTCCCCTCTCTGCGCCAACCCCCCCTGACTGAACTGCGAGCCTAAACCTGAAGTGACTAGGGCCACCTGAGAAGCGCTCTCCCCCCCCCTCAGCGCTAGAACGCTGACCTGCCTGATAGCTGCGACGGCTATTTTGCCAGCATTATCTATCCAGCGCTCGTCAACTGTGCCCCCACTGGGAAGCGCTGTGAGGCCAGAGCCCCTGTCTGTCACAAAGCGCTGTGAGGCCAGAGCCCCTTTATTTCATGAAGCGCTGTGAAGCCAGAGCCCCTTTCTGTCACAAAGCGCTAGAGTTGAGACTGCCCCCTCAGCGCTGGAAAGACTGAGCGCACTGCGGAACTCACCATCGCAGCCTGGCAGTCCCTTGGCCGGTGCTGCCTTCATCACCCCCTTGATGGCCCCCGGGACCAGGAGAGGGCCGCCGCCACATTCCACAAGGACGCTCCGGGCCCGAAGCCGTTGCCTCCCCTGTCACATGGTGAGGGGATGCCTGCCGCGTCACCAGCCGCGCCCCCTCCACCACTTCCTGCTGTCGAGCGTGAGGCCTACACAGCCCCCGCAGGCTGCTCTGCAACCGGCAGCTGCGGGCGCACCTCCTCCCTGTCTCCTACAATTGGTCCTGGGCCCAGTGAGACTCGGTAGGCCTGGGACCCGGGGCAGATCCCGCAGCAGCGCTCGACGAGAGCGAGAGATCCTCTCCTGCTTGCTGCACCCGCGGGGCCTCGTGAAGCCCGGCTGCACCTCGCGACTGCCCCCCACAGTGCCAGACCACCGGAGAGCTCCCGAAGGAGCCCGAGCCCTCCTACACCAGTTGACCCGCCGCAAGGGCCCCGGAGGGTCAAAGATAGAAGGTAACACCCAGGGGAGGAGGGCGGAAGGCCGGAGAAGGCCCCGAATTCGCCCCTCCCCCGGGGAACATCGTGGTTGGGCCCTGTTGGCCTTAGATGACTCTGGGTGGGGGAGAAGTTCTTGCGAGACTGCCAGGCCTCTGAACTGGGCCAAGACATTGGTTAACCCCTGCCTGGGGTCCAGACGAATGCCAGCTGGTGTAGGCCCTGATGCTTGGGTAATGGTGGTATAAGGAAGTGCTTTTGCTGAATACAGGGGAATCTGTGCCTTAATGAATGCCCAGTTCTCTCGCCTAATGAGCTGATGCCCAATCTTCACTGTGATGTCCATTAATACAGAATGAAATGTTTTACTCCTACTTAATGGACGGTTTACTCTTGTCCAAGGCAAAGTTTCCTGGATGCTTTTAGTCACTAAATGAGATGGTTGCTTATATGAAGAAATGGTTATTGATGCTTGATGCAATGTTATTTGAATGTCTTTATAAAGATTGCCTTGCAGGTGCTGATTAGGAGCAAGGTTGTTGCCAAGCCCACGGTTATCTAATATTTAATATTTATTCATTTAAGTATTTATTGCAGAGTGATAAGACACATGTGCTTTTAATGGAAACTAATAAGTTATTGCTACTGTGAATTTTTGATTGCCCTGATTCTAATCTTATATAAAAGCTTATTAATTTGAATCAAACGTAACTGGTGGGGTCTATGTCCTTGCCTGCACTTATTGTCTCAGTGGATGCGTGTGCTGTGTAGTCACTTAACACCTGAGCTTTCAGGTGCCTACCTGCTCATGCCAGGCTACCCCCGGGGAACTGGTGACCTCAGTTCCTACATTTGGTGGCGAGCGGTGGGATCCAGGACCTGTGACTATACAGCACCCTCCAGTGGGACAGAGTGCGCTGCAATTAGACTGGATACCTATCGTGCCTACAACCTTTCTCAATTAACCCCCCCACTGTCTAGCCTGTAGAGTGTGTAGAGACCTGTGTTGCCCCAGTATTGTACCCACGTCCTAATATCTTTCCTTGATTTTATCTGGGTCCCCACCTGGCAAAATGGAGTTCCAGCTAGGTGATCTGGAGGAGTACACAGTGGTGCAGCTTAGGGAATTTTGTCAGGGGATGGGGATGCCGGTTGGGCGGAGAGCCGCAAAAGAAAGAACTCCGTACCGCCTTGAGGGCATGGTTAAGGGCCCACCCAGAGAAGAGAGGGGATGGGGAACAGGAGGGACAGGTCACGCAATGGGAGGTGGGCACTCCAGAAGACCCAGGCCTGCTCAACATTGATATGTCCGACAATGTGTTGCCAGGAAGACGTTCCGGGGCAGGGAGTAGTGTATCTGGGGGGAGCGCGTCATCGCAGGAGTATGAGGACAGGAGGGAGGAGAGGCAATTGAAGTGGGAGCTTGCCAAACTAGAGCACGAGAGGGAAAGAGAAAGGGAAGATAAGAAGCTTGCTTTGGAGGAACAAAAGTTAGCTATGGAAGAAAGGAAGTTGGCGCACGAGCTCCAGCTTAAAGAAATTGAGCTGCGAGCATTGCAATTGGGTGCGCCAGGAAGTCCCAATGGTGGCAGCGTACAAGGGGTTCAACAGGAGCCCAGATTTTGGTTACCCAAGGAGGTGATCGCGAGCCACACACAGGGGGATGACATTGCTAGGTGGTTGGAGGCGTATGAAGTGGCCTTGACCGCCCATGGGTACCTGAGAAACACTGGGGAGGTGGCCTGTATCGTTATATACCTCCCAACATCAGGGACACCCTCCTGTACTTGGATAAGGCAGACCAGTTCAGGTATTACCCCATGAAGGAGGCGCTCATTAAAAAGTTCGGCCTCAATCCTGAAAGGTATCGCCAAAAGTTCTGTGGCAGCCATAAGCTGTCCACTCAGAATTGGGTGGATTTCTTTGACTATGCCCGTAAGGCTCTGGATTGTTGGGTGCGTGGCAGCGAGGTACATGATTATGAGGGCCTGTACAATCTTTTTTTGAGAGAGCACCTCTTGGATAAATGTTTTCCGGAGCTGTGCCAACATCTGGTGGACCGCAAGCTGACTGATCCCCGTGAGCTTGCGGAGGAGGCAGATACTTGGGTCAGCACCCGGGTGTCACACAAGGCCCCCGGGGGAGATGGCCTGAAAGGCGGACAGGGCGGCCCCCAGAAGAAAGAGGGGGAGATAAAAAGAAGGAGTTCTCACAAGGCCCACAAACTAGACAGTTTGGGAGAGGAGTAGGTGCCCCACCTCAGTCCAGTTCCCCAAAACCCACTTACCTTGTCAAGAGTCAGCAGCCAAAAGTTGTCCGGTGCTATGAATGTGGGGAGGTTGGACACTACAAGGGAGATGCCCAGTGTCGCAAATGACCACCAGCCCCCACAGGTGGCAAGAGTCCTGGGGTGGCTAGTGTAGCGCTTGGGATAGAGCTGCCCCTAGATAGGGAGGGGGAGTAGACAGGCCTGACCCTGGTTTCACTTGGGGATAGAGAGATGGTCCCAGTGACGCCCTTACCATGGAATACTGCTAAGTACCAGCAGAGGGTGAAGGTCAATGGGGAGGAGGTGGACGCTCTGAGGGACACAGGTGCCAGCATGACCACCATAGTGAGGCGGCTGGTGTCCCCTGAGCAAGTAGTACCTGATGTGTTCCATCCGGCTGTGTTGGCTGACGGCAGTCTGAGCTACTATCCCGTGGCTCAGGTTCCCTTTGAGTGGGGAGGAGTTCAAGGCCCGTTGAGAGTTGCGATAAGCCCTGCCTTGCCTGTGGACTGTCTGCTAGGAAACGACCTGGAACATACCGCCTGGAAGGAAGTGGAGTTTAAGGCCCACACTGAGATTCTGGGGTTACCAGAGTGGACTTGCGTGGTCACGCTGTCCATGGCTGCCCGTCAAGAAACTCAACTCGGGTTGGAGCCTGAGACAATGGCCCAACCTAATGCTGATCCTGAAGGGGAGAATGGAGTAGAGAACACACCCCGTGTGATGGATGGGGAGCCTGTGGAGGTACCCCCGGAGTCCGTGGAGGTGGATGTTGTTCCCGTGGGGGACTAGCCGACCCTTGCCGAGTGGCATGTGGAAGGAGGGCCTACCCGGGAGGAATTCTGTCGGGCGCAAAAGAAGTGCCCCACGCTTGAAGGCATGCGGCGACAGGCCGAAACCCAAGCGATTCATCAGGAGACCGGCAGTTTTCACGTGTACTGGGAGAATGGCCTCCTTTACAGTGAGCCTAAGGTTCCGGTGCATGGATCCTCGAGGGCCTTAGTGGTCCCCCAATGCTACCGGGCCTTCTTATTGGAATTGGCGCATGAGATTACTTTAGCTGGATCCCTGGGCCAGGACAAGACCTTTGCAAGGCTAGTCCCACATTTTTATTGGCCCAGGATGAGAGTTGCCTCTGACACCTACTACAAGACCTGCAAGACTTGCCAGGCAAGTGGCAAGACGGGGACCAAAGTGAAGGCCCCTTTGGAACCGCTCCCGGTGGTCGGGACCCCTTTTGAGCGGGCCGGTATCGTCATCGTTGGGCCGTTAGACCCTCCGACCTCTGCGGGACACCGGTTCATCTTGGTGTTAGTGGACCACGCCACTCGGTACCCAGAGGCTATTCCTCTGAGGACCATCACTGCACCTGTGGTGGCGCGGGCCCTGATTGGGATATTTACCAGAGTGGGATTCCCCAAGGTCGTGGTGTCAGACAGGGGCACAAACTTCATGTCGGCCTACATGCAGGCCATGTGGAAGGAGTGCGGAGTGACCTGTCGGTTCTCCACTACTTACCACCCCCAGACTAACGGGCTCGTAGAGCGCTTCAACAAGACCTTGAAGGGTATGATTGGGAGCCTGCCAGAGGAATTGAGGTGGAAATGGGACATCCTCCTCCCTTGCCTGCTGTTTTCATACCGCGAGGTACCACAGAAGGGAGTCGGGTTCAGCCCCTTCGAACTGCTCTATGGCCATCCCGTTCGGGGGCCCCTCAGCCTTGTTAAGGAGGGTTGGGAGAAGACTTCGAAGAAGCTCCCCCGTGATGTCGTCAGCTACATGTTGGCATTCGGCAGCCAGATGGCCAAGCTGTGGAAGGAAGCATCAGACAACTTGGAGGCTAGCCAAGCCGTCATGAAGGAGTGGTATGACCGCAACACTCGGACGGTGGAGTTGGACGCTGGACAGAAGGTGTGGGTCATGGAGCCGGGGGAGCTTAGTGCCCTCCAGCACCGGTGGACTGGTCCGTACGAGATTGTTGAGCGTCGAGGCCAGACCACCTACGTCGTGGATTTGAAGACCCCCCGTCAGCCCCATCGGGTGCTCCACGTCAACCGCCTGAAGCCTCACCATGAGCGATCAGAGCATGCTCTCCTCATGGTGACGGATGGGAGCGAGGAGGAGGAGAGTGAGCCTCTTCCTGACCTTCTGGCGGCCCAGGAGAAGGATGGTTAAGTGGAGGGAGTTGTCCTCTCCCCATCCTTGACCCCAAAGCAACAGAGGGACTGCCGCCAGGTATTGGCGCAGCACGCCTCGTTGTTCTCCCTCAAACCTGGAATTACACATGTGTGTACCCATGATGTGGACACAGGGGACAGTCCGCCAGTGAAAACCAAGTCTTACTGGCTGTCCAAGAAAGTGAAGAACAGCATCCAGGGTGAGGTGGCCAAAATGCTGGAGCTGGGGGTGATCGAACCCTCCAGCAGCCCGTGGGCTAGTCCGGTCGTGTTGGTGCCGAAAGCGGCCCCACCGGGCACCACACCAGAACTTCGGTTCTGTGTGGACTATCGGGGATTGAACTCTGTCACCAAGACAGATGCTCACCCGATCCCATGGGCGGATGAGCTGATTGACCGGCTGGGAGCAGCCAAGTACCTCAGCACCATCGACTTGACATCAGGGTACTGGCAGATTGCCATGGCCGATGGAGCGAAGGAGAAGACAGCGTTCTCCACCCCCGAGTGCCACTTCCAATTCAGAGTGATGCCCTTCGGGCTCAAGAATGCTCCGGCCACCTTCCAGCGGTTGGTGAACCAGGTGGTGTCTGGCCTGGAGTCCTTCTCAGCGGCGTACCTGGATGACATAGCTGTCTACAGTAGCACCTGGGAAGACCATCTGCAGCATCTCCAGGAGGTGCTGCAGGCTCTGCAACGCGCTGGCCTCACCATCAAGGCTAGCAAGTGCCAGATTAGACAGGGATCTGTCGTGTACCTGGGACACCTGGTGGGCGGGGGTAAGGTGCAACCCCTCCAGGCCAAAATTGAGACAATCATGGCCTGGGAGCCCCCCAAAACCCAAACTGAGGTCCGAGCTTTCCTCGGCCTCACAGGATACTACCGCAGGTTCGTCAAGGGATATGGTACCATCGTACCCCCTTGACTGAGCTAAAGTCCAAGAAGCAGCCCCGCAAGACGGATGGTCTTGCGGGGCTGCTGGACTGCTGCTTGCCAGGAGGCATTCAAAACACTGAAGCGCGCGATGTGCACAGCTCCGGTGCTGGCCACTCCTGACTTCCAGAAAGAATTCATCGTGCAGACGGATGCCTCAGAGCATCTGTGGCCAAATAAAAAAAAAAAAAACAAGTACAGTCTCCTGTGCTTGTTTTCTTTAATTCCCTGGGCGGGTAAGGTCCCATGTTTTTTTTTTTACAGAGTTTTATATAGCGCGAACTTGACCCGAATCGGGTATCAAAGCGCTTTACATAGCACCAGTTGTATTACTTGAGGGCACATTAATTTTTGCTTATGCATATAGGTCAGAGGTGTACGTGGCCCACTTCCCAAGGATGAGCCAACCCTGATGTCCCCATTTCCCGGGGCCCAGCTTTATAAAATATTGAGAGGGCAGCACATAGGCCCCCTACCGTTTTCAGCCTCGAACTCCATCTTCTGGGGTACAGATGAAGGTAAGAAGGATGAGGGGGCACGCAGACCCCCTCCCCGGGCTGATTCAAGCCCTAGGGACCCCGTTCCCAATGGCCCGGCACTGTTACTAATGGGGAATAACTATACCTTGTGCCCTAAGGCAACTATAACTCGCAAGGTCACCATGCACCTCACATTTTACTTCACTTGTGACATCTTCTCTGATATTATTGATAATATCAGTGCAACTTTTGCTGTCAAATTGTTGATGAGATAACAGTTCATGGCTGGGTTGAGTTATAATTACCTTAGGCACAAGTTATAGTTACTTGAGATAACTCTAGCTATAACTGCTGAATTTCTATGGTTTTGAGTGTGGAAAATCTGAACCTAACTGTAACCTCCCTATAACCTTTGGTTTTCAATGAATATATATACCCAATCTACCTTTACCTAAAGCTCTCCCATTTAGTAATAACTATTACCTGTTTTCCAGCCACTCACTCCCATCCCTCCCACGGGTAGTAAAAAATTATAGTTGTATGTGTAGGGCAAAGATCTCGTAGTAAAGATAAGAGAGGTGGAGGCAGAGGTCTTCAGACAAAGGTTTTGGGATAAGCATTTTGCAGTATGTTGCAGTTTGTGAATAAGTTCCTGATTGACTCTGTTAATCACATGTATGAAATGTACTTTTTCTTCCAGTTAACACTCCAGCAGGAACTAGCCATTGTACATTGTATGTATACTACCATCACTCAAAGGGAGGTGACAATGAGCAACATGTTGGTGACTGCTGACACTCTGGATAGCATCTTGACGGACTCGGTAAGCAACAGGTTCTCACCGACAGATGGTGATCGTTCATTCAGTCTTGGAAAACCTCAGAACCTTCAGGGCAAAGCAGAATTACTTCTGATCATTCAGTCAGAACTTTGGTATTCCAGATAGTTCCATCATGGTCTGCAGCCGGTATGGAAACTAGCAGTGTTGTGATTGAATGGTTAACAGGGTTATACAGATGGCTCTCTCAAAGTATCTGAACAATTTTGCACAGGATGATCAACTTGTCGCCACAATGGATGTGAGTAGAGAGCCTGGCAGAAGTAGTGCATGGGAGACGCAATGGGGCACAAAAAACAACAAGATATTACTGACATGAAAAAGTCTAATCAGTTACCCAAAGGAAATAGAAGGGATTTTGTTGGATTGGGGATATCATGGGAGTTACAAGAAATATAGCAGCTCTTATAACGAGAACACTGTCTTAGTTTTACAGTGGGTGGGAATGTAGAAATCAACAGAACTATATATCAGAATATTACATATAGAATATCATTTGACAGAGGCAATATGGCAGCCGCCAGCTCAGTAGTGTGAGATGGTAGCCCTGTCCTCCTACACCCGTGAAGAAGATGTGCTGTGGATAGTGAGAGGACGAGAGGGTGAAAGTGGGTCTGAGCACTTACCGAGGTGTGCGAAGCTCAGTCCTGGTACTATTGGCATGTTCAGGTTATCTCAGCAAAATCCGACTTGGATACATTGTAGCCGCAAGGGGCCGGGCGTAGACGCCGAGCCGAGAAGCAGCAACTGTTGCAGGCAAAACTACTGGAGAGTCGAGAACAGGATATCGCAGAACACCGATAATGCCGCCTAAAGGAGCTAGAGGGAAAGCCCAGGCCCTGGCTGATGGTGCTACCGCTGCTGCTACAGTGGCAGCCGTTGGAATTGTCTCCAGAACGGTAGGAATAACCGCGGAGCCGCTGAGCCGTAAGAAAGCCTCTAATCTCAATGGTAAAACAAATAAAGGCGAGAGCTGTGCCCGTGGTAACTCTACGGGCATGGTCAGTCCCGCAAAATGCACTATCCCACAAATGTTCTCACAAGGCAAAGGTGGGAAGAGTGGGAAAACGGGGATCCAGGGTGTTCCGAATCCCCAAACAGACAAGCTCCTAGGAACATTGGGTGTTGAAGCTGTTGTTGGTTCCCCCGGTCATCATGAAGGAAAGTTCAGGTGCTCAGCAGATTTCTCTGTATGGCGCTGTTGCCGTGGACAATTTAATATCTGGCAGCAATATGGATCTGGCTAACGGCGCTGGTAAAAAGGATGGGCGCAATCCTGCAGGAGTGAACAACAGTGGGGTGAACCCCTGGAACTGGGTTGCCAAGATACTGAACCAGTTGTACCACAGAAGCTTTGTAATGATAATAACATTGTGGTTAGAAGCGAAAATGGCTCTGTTTGCTTGGCTGGGGCTCTTAATGGGACAGAGTCACACAGTCTAGATTCACTAACGAAGGAGGCGGAGTTGGTGGATCTTGTGAATAAGTTCTTGTCATTATCAGAACATTCGGATATATCCAGTGAGGAGATGATGAGAAATGGGAAAACGCATATGGCTCAACATTGGGATGAACTGAGTGAGCATAGTACTACACCCCCTGAGGATACGGAAAGGGATTCATCGGAGGGGAGCCCCCAGACAATGCGGAAGAAAAGGGCTTTGACAGAGGAGTCTTGCTACTTTGCCAATTCCTCTTTACCGGTGCAAAAGTCAATGGTTAAAACCCCGGATAAATCTGATCCCTCTGTGGTGCGTAGAACACTAGAGTCATCAGAAGAGGTATCCTTGAGTCTTATATATCGAACAGTGATTACTCACAGGGAGGAAACGTGATTAGAAATCCAAAGGACACAGAATGTCTGCCGTAAATTACAAAATTCAGTACGCGTATCGCCAAGACTTGCCCAGAGTTTACTGCAAGAATTACCGAGGCAGAAGCCTGTATTTTGTATTTGGAGGATAAACTAGCTTCACAAAAGATGATGCTATGGAAACTTATTGATTTGGAGAACAGAGCTCGGCGGAACAATCTGCGAGTCTTCCAAATTCCTGAGGGGGTTGAAGGACAGGACCCTCGTAAATTTATTATTGAATTGTTTACTGAGGCGTTTCCAGAATGAACTCAATGGGACTGGCAGACAGAGGATTCAGAGGGCTCACCGTTTTCCCTTTTCTGTCCGGGCCCGGCCAGGTCAGTCGGCAGAAGTGGCTAAACCAAGGGCCATACTGATTTAATTTAACAACTTTTTGGCACAAGAAGCAGTTTCCGATCTTGCCCGTCTCGATAGGAAAAGAGTTGGCAAGGGGGTTGAATTTTTTGTTAGGCCAGATTACGGCCATCAGACGGTAGAGAAACACTGGCAATTACCTCAGCTTATTCTTCCATTTCAAACTAAGGGGGCCCAAGCTTTCTTACTACAACCAGCCAAACTTAAAATCATCCATAAAGGGAATACTAGGTTTTTCACCTCTGAAATTTTGACGAAAGAGTTTCTGCAAACCCTCAAAGAAGGATAAGGAGGGATTAGGCTAATAGAAATATTATCAAATTTGCAGCTTCCTTTTGTGCTCTTATGCCTAATTATTTGCATAACTCTTGTTTATCAAGTTGTATACCCCCCAGCCGTTGCAACAGGTTATGTCATGGGGGAAGAGAATGAGTATGCATACTGTCTGTGGCCTATTGATCTGTAGGTTAATGTTTTTTTTGTTAGGTTCAATTGTTGGGGGACTTCACGGGTGTGGGAGGAACTTTTGGGTGTAGGGAGCATGTCACCGCTAGGACTAACAGTCCTAAAGCCTCGAGGTAGTGGGGCTGTGGGGTGTGCTGTTGGGGTGGTGTTGGGGGTGAGGGTGGTGGAGAGGGTAAGGAGGAGGGTGGGGGTAAAAGTAAAAGAAAAAGGAAGATTCATAGCAGCAAATAAAAGTACAGAGGGTTAAAAGGTTTGCGTATAGGCCTGTAGGTATGGCAACCTTGAATTTATGGCAAATTTAGGCCTTCGAATATGCACACTGAATGTGTGCGGGTTAAATAATTATAATAAAAGGCAGAGGGTCTCCAGAGAGCTTCGGGTGGTTCAGCCCGATGTGGTGTATCCACATCGGGCTGATTTTGGGCCATTGTGGAATGTAGGACAGGAGGGGTTATATTTACCCTCTGTACAATATAGGGCTCTAACCTTGATGAAGCCCCAATATTGGAATATTTGAATGGGGAGCTTGCTACATGGCCCATTCTGTTATTCTTGTGTGGGGATCTTAATATAAATTTGACCTCCGAAGCTTTTCAAAATTAGAGGCGAAACTATAAAGGTCGGAAACCCCGGGTCATCAAGGCTCTATTTCAATTACTAAATCTGTGTATACCCAAGGGATCATGCACTTGTGGTAGTTGAAATCCCGGACCTTGCTTGGTGTGTAGCCCCGAGAATGTTTACATTTGACAGGAAGCATTTGATGGATGAAAAATTTATTGAACACATGAAGGTGTTGATAAAGGAATTTTTGCAAATTAATAGACACTCCGCGTCCTGAGGGACTGTATGGGATACATCCAAAGCTGGATTTAGAGGGGAAACCCAGAGCCTTGGGTATTTAAAATGTAAATTAGTGAAACAGGCATTGCAGGTTTTTTATGATGAGCTTAAGATTGTCGAAGAGGAATTAGTTAACGGGTTAGCTGCAGGATATAACACCACACCACTTCAGAATAATCTAGCGAGATGTAAGGCCAAAATTAATCTAGAATGGAGCAAGGAGAGCTCCATAAAATATCAAACATATAGTGTCATGAGTATGGCGAGGCCACGGGCCGATGTTTAGCCTAGAAATTGCAAATATAAGAGGACGAATAAAGAACGGATGGGGTTATTGTGTCTGATCCCTAGAAAATTCTTATAGTGTTTCATGATTTTTATACAGAATTATATACAGAGAACGATACTGGGGGCCTTTCTCCGACAGATATGGGACTTCCAGCCACTTTATGGGGCAAATTGGCTCAAACGGATGTTGAACCTATTAGGATGGGGGAATTAGAGCAGGCCATAAATTCTCTTGCAGTAGGGAAAGCTGCGGGACCAGACAGACCCCCTTTGAATTATTTAAGATCTTTTTTCAGGAGATAAAAAATGATATGCTTAACGTTTATCAAACTTCACAAAAAGGGGAGATTCCACGAACCTGGTCCGAGGCCAATATTTGTGTGTTGAAGAAAAAGTGGAAACCATCTGAATTATCGGGGTCTTATCATCCAATCTCTCTTCTTAATGCCAAAGGTAAAATCTATGCAAAAATCTTTTCCACACGGTTGGCAAAAATGATACCATCAATAGTATTGTTAAAACAACACAGTTTCATACCTGGGAGAGGGACCGTAGACCATGTGCGTAGAGTAATTACTCTCCAAGATATCGTACAGGTAGAATCTCGAGAACTTGGCCTGATTTTACTCAATGCCGAAAAGGCGCTCAACCGGGTTTTGTGGCATTTCCTCTCATGGGGACTGCAACACATGGGTTTCGGGCAGGGCTATATACATGTTTTAAACGCCCTTTATCATCTCCCCTCAGTGAAAATTTGCTCAATGGGATATCACTCAGAGACCATCGCGATTTCTAGAGGCACGAGACAAGGCTGTCCTTGTTCACCACTTTTATCTACGCTGTATATTAACCCTTTTATTCTTATGCTAGAACAAAGTAGAAAGATTTTGCCTTGTAAAGTACAACAAGAACAGTATTCTGTAATGGTTTATGCCAATGATATAGCGATTGTTACTTGTAATCCCTTTCTCGCTATACCTGAAATAGAATCCCTGGCGCAGACTTTTGGGGCACTTTCTGGGTATAAACTTAATACTGCTAAAACCCAAATTTTATGTACAAGTCAAGCAATGGATGGGGATGCTAGGTGTGTTAAGGAAGCTATCTATCTGGGTATTAAGATCCGTACCTCTGTTAAAGAGATCATTGAGGTTAATTGGGGCGATATTATTTGGGGAGTAAAATGCTCACTTGAAAGGTAGGAGAATCTCCATCTGTCATTAGTGGCAGAGCTAACGTTCTGAAAATGAATGTCTTACCGCGAGTTATGTATTTTTTTAGGGCTGTGCCCCTGGAGGTATCCTATAAGCAAATTCAATATTTATATATTTACAATCTCTCTGTAGTAAGTTTATTTGGGCTCCTTGGAAACCTCGTAGGGCTGCTCGATATATGACTCCTTCTTGAGAAAGAGGAGGATGGTCTATCCCTGACTTTGCTTTGTATTACTGTTCCTGTATTTTGGTTAATGCACGTATTTTACGTACTGGAGAAGAGATTAGTAATCTGGCCAAAGCCCCCTCAATTTATCAGATGATTCTAGGGTCAAAGGTCAAGCATTGCCTATTCAAAAGAGTGGACAGCAGTTATTTTAAAAGAACGCACTTCAAAGTATTAAATGCTGTGTTTAAAGTCTGGAAGACTGTACGGAAAAGCTTCGAGATTCCAGTACTTTCCATGTATACCCCCACTAATGCCACTGGAGTGCTGCCCCCGATCTTCTGCGACCAGGTGGCC
Source organism: Lissotriton helveticus (assembly GCF_964261635.1). Taxonomy (NCBI): domain Eukaryota; kingdom Metazoa; phylum Chordata; class Amphibia; order Caudata; family Salamandridae; genus Lissotriton; species Lissotriton helveticus. The sequence goes on along the minus strand of NC_136073.1, from coordinate 658,998,360 downwards.
TTAGGCTTGAGAAGGAAGGGGATTACCTGACTTGGCGACTTATATCATGATGATGGGAGATTACACTTATTTGCGGAGTTGGCGGATAAATTCCATCTACCCATAACTCATTTTTTTAAATACTTACAAGTAAGGGACTTTCTGGGAAAATACCCTATTTGCATTATGAAGTTTAAAATTGTAGAATCTATTAGACAGCAGGGAAACATTGAGATAATTTATAAAACACTGTTAGAGGGCAGAACGGATGATCTAGAAAAATATAATATGAGATGGAGAACATGGTTAGGGAACCCTGAAATCTCATTGGAAAAATCTATTGATTTGACAGGGAGGATCTTTCCTGCAGCCAGCCTTAAAAGTCATCATCATAAAATGTTATTCAATTTGTATTATACCCCTCTTAAAATGATGAAGTGGGGGGTCAGCATGGTGGGAAGTGTTGCCGCTGTGGAAAGGATAGTGCAGACATTGTGCACGTGTTTTTTGCATGTGCGGTATTGGACACTCTGATAGAATCTATAGAGAGGTTTTTGTCAGAAATAACCGGGGACTGTGTTAAAATTTCTCAGTCTATGATGTTGCTTGGTATTGGGGAAGATTTCCGCCAGGGGCAGCTACTACATGAACACCGTTATCCTATTTTTATGGCCACGGTGGTTGCTCAGTTGGCAATTGCCTCACTTTAGCTACAGCAAGAGACTCCGCCCTTTGAGATGTGGCGGGCCAAGTTTCTCAATGAGTACCACATGGAATACAGTTTATATCCTGTTAAAGGATATAGAAAAAGGAGATTAGGGTTAATGATTTGGGGGTGGTGAGGGAGGGGGAACATCCTTTACGACGCGGATGTTACCCCGCAGTACCGTTACAACGCGTATTTAGGACGCAAGTTGTAACCACGACTTGCGCTGGAGGGCGCTAAAGGACAAGGAATAGTAGATTTACTATTCCAACACCTTCCCTACTGTACATAGGCTGGTGTTGGAATAGTAAATTAAACTATTCCTAAGTCCGCACCCCTACAGCGCAAGTCGTGGTAACTACTTGCGTTGTAAAATACGCGTTGTAACAGTATGCGTGGTAATACCACGCGTCGTAACAACGTACATCCGTGAGGGAGTATATGACGGGGTAATTAAGTCTATTATGTATCATATAGTTTGTACTTCATGTTAACTTGATGTCGAGGGCTTTGGTTAAGATTGGGGCTTAAAAGGGGCAATGATGGAAGTCTTGATGTATGTGTTCAGTTATGTATTATTTATTTTGCTACTATGGAATTCTTATAAAATTTAAAAAATAGTCGATCATTTGACATAAATATCATGTCCTAAATGTGGCAATAATGTTTATGAACAATGTTTAGTACAGAGTATTATGTCAGTCAATATTCTGACCATGCTATTCAGGTACAACACCTTCAATAGAATTTGACAAAGGATGACAGATTTAATAAAATAAGGGCTGTTAGCAGGAAAATCAGTAGCGCTCAGACAGGCTGATGTACCGTATGAAAATCCAGTATGTATGGCCACATGTTGACCTTGCACTTGGGGCCGTTCATTGAAGGCGGAGCAGAAAAACTCTATGTGCAGTACTGCATTGACACCAGCTGCAACTGTGTCATAACATTATGTCAGATGGACCTATATGATAGATTAGGTGCTAGTTCAGCTGTGTCTGCAGCAAGAAGTTATATTTGATTTCACAGACTTTGAAATTCAGCGATAGTATTTCTATTTCAATTAAACTGCAAACACTTAACGTAACACTGTATCCATACACATTATTTTTAAAATGGCCTTATTAACTAAGTAAGTTTAAGTAAGTCCGTTTTATTTGTAAAGTGCATAGGTAATTAAAACCATTGCACAGATAAAAAATTAATTAACTATAAAATAGGGCATGTTCCAAACAGTTTTGTTATGTACACACCGGTTTCTCATGTATTTCCATTAAGAATTCTTTAGGAAGGAGTAAAATGCAATGTGCTGATCTTTTTAACTACCATCCCTGATACTATTGTGGGTGCAATATTCAATTATTCCCTTTTAATAGTTTTAGTAAGGAGTTTCTCTGCTGTTAGCACTCAAAAGACAACAGTTAATTTTGTGTTATCTAGTGTTTGAATGTTATGTTTTTTATCATTCCAGGTCCTTTAGTTTGGTGTAGTAGTACTTTAGAGTTGATAGTGATGAATTATTATATTGATATTAGGGTGTGTCCTGAGGAAGAAAGAAATAGTGTGCCTTAAATGGTCTGCCTGTAGAAAATGAGTGTACTCAACATCATTATGCAATGCACATTAGGGTAAGCATGACACTCTCATACTTTTGTAGAGAAATCTGACACCACCAGCTAAACTATAACCTGCATCTACACTGCACTTCCATACCACACTTTCACTACCTACATCGTACATGAAACCTACATCCCAATGTTTGCTGTTCTACACTCCTGCATCACAAAAGACATCAGTTACAACTAGCTAGCATATACTTCTTTCCTAGAGTTCAAGTACACTCTTTAAATCAGGAGTCTCAAACCTTCCCTGAGCTACTGTCTAATATAGGAATTTTATAAATGCACACAGAGAACAAATAACTTAAACACTGCCCCTAGAGTACCCTTAAGTTCTTCATTCCAGATATAGGGAGCATAAAGTATTAATAGAACAGGAGCTGTAACGCAAAGGTTTACAATTGGGGTTCCTGAGGATCAGTGTTGTCCCTTTGCTCTTGAAACACCTAAATAGAGAGATGAGTATAAGAGAGGAAGATAAATAAAACAAAAAGAAAGAATGACAAAATAAAGAAAGAAATCAGGAAAGAAAAACAGAAAGAAAGGAAGAAAGAAAGAAAGAAAGGAAGAAAGAAAGAAAGAAAGAAAGAAAGAAAGAAAGAACGAAAGAAAGAAAGAAAGAATGAAAGAAAGAGAAATATAGGAAAAGTAATAACAAAATAAAGGAAAAAAACAACGAGGACAAAATACCCAGAGAAAAGAGTCAAATGCAGGAAATGAAGGAAGAAAGCAATTAAGAAGACATGAAAGACGAAGAAACAAACTAGGAAAGGTTGAATGAAAATACAGGAAGAAAGAAGGCCTGGTAAAAAAGAAGTACGCAAAGGAATGAAGAGCACAACAGAGACAGAATAAAGTAAGAAGGTGAGAGAAAGAAAAAGACAGCGAGAAAACAATGGAAGGAAAGAAAGAAAAAAAATAAGAGAAAAAAAGTAGAAGAAAACAGAAGGGAGAAGATCAGATCAGAGGTGGAATTAAGAAAAGATCCTTGTGGATGAAGAAAAGAGAACAAGAAAGAAACAGAACAATAAGTAATAACACCAAAAGGAGAAATACAGAAAAAGAATAACAGGGGAGGGAAGATGAAGGCAGAGAAAACAGATAAGACTGAAAAAAAGAAGGGAGAGAAGGAAACAACCAGAGAAAGAAAAACATTGAGAAAGATGGAGATAGGACAAAAGAAAAGAAAGAGAGAAGGAGGGAAATTAAGTAAGAGTAGAAGAAAGAATAATAAACGAAGAAAAGAGAAAAACAGAAATTGGAGAAAAAAGAAAAAATTAAAGAAGAAAGGAAAGAATTACTGAGAGACACAAGGTTGAAAAAGAGAAGAAAGAAATAGTAAGAAAGATACAAAGAACTGGAAAATGGAGGAAAAATTGAAAATAGAGTTTGAAATGAGAAAAGGTGAAGGAAGAAAGCAATTAAGAAGACATGAAAGACGAAGAAACAATCTAGGAAAGGTTGAATGAAAATACAGGAAGAAAGAAGGCATGGTAAAAAAGAAGTACGCAAAAGAATGAAGAGCACAACAAAGAAAGAATAAAGTAAGAAGGTGAGAGAAAGAAAAAGACAGCGAGAAAACAATGGAAGAAAGAAAGAAAAAAAATAAGAGAAAAAAGTAGAAGAAAACAGAAGGGAGAAGATCAGATCAGAGGTGGAATTAAGAAAAGATCCTTGTGGATGAAGAAAAGAGAACAAGAAAGAAACAGAACAATAAGTAATAACACCAAAAGGAGAAATACAGAAAAAGAATAACAGGGGAGGGAAGATGAAGGCAGAGAAAACAGATAAGACTGAAAAAAAGAAGGGAGAGAAGGAAACAACCAGAGAAAGAAAAACATTGAGAAAGATGGAGATAGGACAAAAGAAAAGAAAGAGAGAAGGAGGGAAATTAAGTAAGAGTAGAAGAAAGAATAATAAACGAAGAAAAGAGAAAAACAGAAATTGGAGAAAAAAGAAAAAATTAAAGAAGAAAGGAAAGAATTACTGAGAGACACAAGATTGAAAAAGAGAAGAAAGAAATAGTAAGAAAGATACAAAGAACTGGAAAATGGAGGAAAAATTGAAAATAGAGGTTGAAATGAGAAAAAAAGAAAGAAAAATATCAAGAAGAATATTAAGCCAATAAGAAAAAAAGAAAGAGAACTGAAAAAGAATGCACAACAAAGGAGGGAAGGAAAGAGATAGTGTAAACAAATAGGGGGGAAGCGGGAAAGAGGGAAAAATAAAGAAAGAGGACAGCAAGAAAGAGAGAATAAAATACATTGAGAAATTAAAGAGAGACATAAAAACAAGGAAAACAGAAAGACATGCAAAATGAGGCTAGAAAGAAGTAGAAAACAAAAAAATTATTTTCAGAAAAGGGTAGTCTGCATCCTCAAGCACTGTTAGCGTTTGAGTAAATCATAGGAACGGGAGCTGTGTTTTAAATAGCTGTGTTATCAGGTGGGCACCTGTATATTCTCAAGCTTGTTGACAGGCAATTATCATATGTGAGCTACTCAATGGCAGTCTGCGAGCTACTAGTAACATGTGATTGATTAGTTGGAGACCATTGCTTTTAATCCACCAATAGGAAACACGCCACTTCCTACTCTTTAAGTCTCGCTTACTTCTGTAACTACATTCCACCTCCTTCGGAGCCCTACATTAACACCTGCACCAGACATTCTATACATTTTTTATTTTTTTTGAAAACATATTTTATTAGGTTTTCATGCAATGCACAAACAATTCACCGATACATGCAACTTCAATACCTTAGTCTCGCAACACTTGACCAATAATTGTATCCCCATCCAGATTTTGCCTCGCCCCGCCAAGTCTGTGTTAGTCCATCCATTTGTTCCACATATAGAGTGAGGCCTTTCTAATTGCAAGAGTTATATCCCAGTGAACCCGAGACACAGTTCTACAGGGCTAAATTGTGTTGCTCTGAGCCTATTCAGGCACTGTCAGCCTCTATGTTTCAGCACGGATTAAAACAAACAAAATCCCCCCCTTCAACTCAAACTCCCCGCCCTCTACCCCCCGAACCCTACCACCTACCTCCCCTCAGACATGTCGCTTTCCCTAGCCGCGCATGTAATGCTCATAATGTGTTCTGCATACTCCACCCTAGTCCTATGTCAGTAGCCCACATCTTCGCCGGAGGGACACTCCCACTTCCATGCTTGCTCATCCCATTCTCTCAACTCACTACCTGTTGTTGCAGTCTCATATAATAAAGAGGGCACCCATAGCCGGCGAGGTCAGTCATCATCCTCAGTCGGATTCTTGAGCAAATCCACCAACGCCACCCAGGCTCTCGCCGACTCCCAGAATTTGTTGTTGTCAGTCCTCCGAGCTAATTGGAGGCGGAGCGTCCCCTCGCAATCCGCCCACTTAGTAAAGTCACTTAGCCAGCGTGCAACGCTAGGGGCCGTGGCCGCCTTCCAATGGCTAGTGATTTCACGCTTGGCTAGAACTAACCCCAGGTCTAGGAACTTACTGGTGGTTTTGTTGTGGGAAGTGTGAGGGAACCAGTGCAACAGGCATACCCCTGGAGTATTCTGCAGGTCCCTCTCCGTCACCTCCGTCAGTTTGGCCAGTACCTCTCCCCAGAATCCCCGAAGCAGCGGACAATCCCAGAACATGTGTATGCATACCGCACCCTCCAGTCTGCATCGTGGGCAGGTAGCGTGGGAGCCAAAAAACTTTGTGAGGCATAAGATACGCCCGATGAAACACATAAAATTGAATACGTTGGAATCTCGCATTTCGGGAACATTTCCAGGCCCGTTCCATTAACAATTCCCAAGGTTTCTCCTCTATAGGCGTTCCCAGGTCAGTTTCCCACTTAATACGCAGTCCCTCCAGAGGTGTCCTCAAACCCTGGATCAACCTCCGATACAAGCACGTCACCGCCTTGATCCTACCTACAGAGGTGACCACATACTGGCAGGGAAGGAAGACCCGTGGTTTCGCTAACCCTTTTTTCCAGTGCTTGCGCACAGCAGCTGTTAATCCCGCGTGCAAGAGAAAGTCCTGAGCAGGAAGTTCGTGCCTCTGCATGAGGTCTTGAAATGGTAAAAGTGCACCATCTTCATACAGATCTCCAATGGAGGAGATCCCCGATTCCTCCCAGTCATGTAGCCGCTGTCAATCTCCTCCATGGGGGAGCTCCTCACAGAACCACACCGGGATCTCAGGGGCATATGCCGGACCCCTTTATTGCGTCGTATAGCCCTATACCAAAATTGCCTCAGGACCCATAGATCCCTGGATACCTCACGTTCCCGCATAGGGAACGGTAGCAAAATCCGACTCAAGTGACGAAGCTCTAGGTCCCTTCTTCTCTGGTTTGTCTCCATTCCCAGCTTCCCTGCCAGCCGTTGTGTGAGCCATTGGAACTGGGCTGCATTGTAGTAAGCCTCAAATCCGGCACTGCAAAGCCTCCCTCCCGACGCGGGCGCATCATGGTCGGCAGAGACAGTCTTCTTCGTCCCGTTCCCCACAGGAAGCTCGAAACCATGGAGTTGAATTGGGCAAAGCACTTTCCAGGTATCCAAATCGGCAGGGTAACAAAGTAATAGAGTAAACGGAGGAGGGTTATCATTTTTAATAATGCCACACGCCCCGCAACCGACAAAGGCAGGGAGGCCCAGAAGTCAAGGTTACTCCTGGTTGAGCGCAGAGCCCTCCCTATGTTACCCTCAAATAAATCAACTGCCTCATGGTAAATTCTAACCCCCAGACCAGACATCCTATAATTTATACCTACATACTGACCACCAACTCCTGCACCACCACTGTCACTCTCAATACCCACCAAATCATAAGTCTCACAAACTTTACTCTATACAGCTTATCTCAAACATAAATACAACATCCCGCACCGATACCCATAACAAATGCAACAATAAAACTGTTCTGCTTTATCTCTGATTCTATTGCAAAATAATGGTATACTTGGTTGTGATTTTTGTAACTATTAAATACATTTTTTGCATATTGTGTTCAGAGGTTTTCAATTATGAATACATCTATACATTAGAAAAACATTAATCTGGTCAAACGGAAAAAGTCATAACATCTCAAATGTTATCCACTCTATTTTTTCTGCACATTGACAGTAAAAGAAAGAGAGGTTTATTTCACAACTAAGGACAAAAGAAAGCTGTAAATACATAAATCAATTAAAAAGTAAATGAGCATTCATCAAAGTAAATATTTCTTTGTAACAATATGATGCTCAATATATATCTAGGAGAGAAACCGGTGGATTTCAACGCAGGTCTATGATTGTTTCACCTCTTTATATATTTTGCACAGCCTTTAATAAGACTATAACAAACATTAGGCCCCTGATTTAGAGGTTGGCGTACAGGTTATACCGTTGCAAATATGACGGAGTACCCTGCCCTCCAAGCTTTTGTCCACCTGCCTTATTTACAGATGGGCAGACTACAACTTTTCAATCAGTGGATTTCTTGATGGCTCAGTTGACCAAAGCCTAGAATCATTTTCTTTTGCCAATCACTGCAAAAAAACTTGCCTGTGAGGGACAGGAAAAAACAATAATGATCTCCACACCTTGGGAGAAAACTCCCAGAGTGTGGACGTCATGAATCTTTTGTTTTTCAGAAACTGCCGCTTCATGGGTTTCTGAAAAAAAAAGATAAATAGTTGGTGAACGGCTGTCAAACCGAGGATGGCCATCCACCAAACCTTTTGTACCTTGATGGAAACCGCTGTGACAGTGGTTACTTTCAAAGTACAGAGATGATCGCTGGGCAAGAGGTCAGCTTGAAACATAACAACTCAAATACCATTGGGGTGGCGGACGCAATGTCCTCTGACACCCTGGAGGACACTGCTTTGCCTGTCAAATACAAAATCAGGCCCCAAATTCCATATTTTCACTCCTAAAGAACTTCTGAAATATCTTAACAAAGGTAGCAATATTGTAACACCGAGAATCGGATTCTTCTTTACATTCCACAGGTAGGCAAGGGCTGAGAACACAAAATAGAGTCAATCTGTATATAACAAACTAATAGATTCAAAGGTAAAGCTCTCTCATAGACCTTGATTTGTATTTTGTAGAATGAATTGCCTATTTTAGTACCAGATTTGCACACAGAAATGTGTGTGCATGTCTGTACTGGTTTGTGTGTGTAGTTGTTTATGTGTGTGAGAAACTGAGAGAAGAGAGAGTAAGAAAGGGGATGAGAGTTCGGGGCTGCACTCATTTTAAATCATGGACTATATTGGCAAAAACCACAGGAGGTAGGTGGTGTTTGTTTTGCAGCAGATTCTGCCAAGGCATGTGCTGGGCCTTTTGTAACAAGCATTGTACTTGCACCCATTTCACCCCCCACACTGTGTCAAGATGCATTACACCATTTGCTAGGAGGCTAGGGCCCATACAAATGAGGGAACACTTTTGTCCAGGTGTTTCTGTCAAATTACTAAGCACTGGCAAAGGCAAACTGGATCGCAGAAGATGTCTAACTCTAAGGGAAGCGGTGCAAAGGTAGCACGCCTACCGAGGCACACTTTGGGAGGTGCTACGGAGATTCTCAGAAACCCAGTCATCCCCATGAAAATGAAGTTAAGTAATATACCCACCTCCAAATGTGTTCCGATATGCTGGCAGTACAAAACAGAACAGCAGCTTGGAAGTGCCACACATCTTTCACTGTTGCACCCTCTCTGGCCTCTGAGACTTCAGGACTTCACTAGCAAGGTCATGTTTTTATCAAGATATACAAGGAGATGAAACAACTGTAGACCTATTTCGTAACACACCACATTGTTATTAGCATGTAGTTCATGTATTATACCATTACAGTACTGTTGATTTATTGACATTGTGCTTTATCATGTATTTCCATGTATTTTTTATCTAAGACAGTCCATTATTAATTAGAGTGTTTAAAATACATTTGTGTTAGACTTAAAATAGGTAAAATATTTGTAAATATAATCATTCAGTGTTTTTAAAGCCAGTTTACCTTTTGTTCCGCTCAAAAAGATATTGCAGTCTCTAAGGCCAGTATTGTGTTGAAAAGAGGTTAAATATTTCACAAACTCATACCCCTAGTACAGATATTTTATAAGTATAAAACACTAAGGTAATCCAGGTCTAGAGAATAGCCAAATAGAATTAATTATTTCTGATGATATATGCCCCATGCCAATACAGAAAGCGACTAGGTCGAATAGCTCGCACCTCTCAGCCTGTACCAAGCAATACATTTGGTGCACATCCTAAATGGTATCAGTCACTTTTGGATACCTCTGCAGTGCAGAAAGACATTCATTTATAAAAAAAGAAAAGCCTTTTTGATGTGAAATTAAGAAAAGACAAGAATGATATTTTGATGGACTTATTTATTCATTCATTGGGGGTACCAATATATTTATAATTTTATTATGACCCATTTTTATCCTGTAAACTTTCTTGCTGCTAGGGGTCAAGAAATCTCAGACTACAGCCTTATTTTCAATCTGTTTTGGCAACTGCTGGTTCTACTTGGTCTATTTCAAGGAGTGATTACATTGTTGTTATTTGCTCCGCTTCTATCTTATTGATAATTGAGTCTTAGGGCCTGATTAGGAGTTTGGAGGACAGGTTTACTCCAAAACAAACGTGAGGGATATCCCGACCTCCGTATTACAATTCCATTATATCCTATAGTTGGAACATGTAATATGGCGGACGGGATATCCGTCACGTTTGTGACGGTGTATCCCATCCGCCAAATTCATAATCAAGCCGTTATTGATTTGTTCAAGCATCTCCTGTTTCACAATATTCCCTCTATACCTGATCCATGGTACTTAATACTTGTTTTGGATTTGTTTTTCTCCTCTTGTTCGTCACAAATGTTTCAAATTACCAATATTTCCTATTTCTGCATATTTAGGACAATTCGCCTGAAGTTGAAAGGATGGCTTTACTGTGTCAAATTTCTCTTACCAAGTGGATACCACAGTCAATATCTTCTAAGATTGTAAATCTGTTTACGGTGCCTTCTATTCCAGAGGAGATTGTTTTTTGGGCCATTCATCAAATGACAATTCAATACGGTAATTTGAAAAAATGCTATGTTGTTGTCAAACACTGTGCTCTGTGGCAGTCTACCGGATTCTACATTCATTTTAGGTCTGTCTGCAAATATTTTATCTGTCCATGGCTCATGTCATCACAACACTCAAATACACAGAGTGGGCTCTGAAGCATGTGGCAACATGTTCTTTCAGTTCCCTTACTCCATTGTTCTTTCAGTTTCCATACTCCATTGTTCTTTCAGTTCCCTTTTTCCATTGCTTGTTTAAAGTATTTCTACATTTTGTACAAAACCCATAACAGTATGGCGAATTTATGCATTTTACAGTGGTGATTGAGAATGGATCAATCACCAGCATTGCATATACAATGCAAATTGAAAGTGGAAAGAAGCCACAGGGTATATTTAAGTTATTTTCTACATATATTTCAAACTGATTGTGGCATTCAGAATAGAGTCCCATGCCCATGCCTTTGCCATTTCAGCCCGCATAGTTAAAACAATTAATTTTTTAAGGAAGTGACAATTAATTGGAAGGAAATACAACAGCACCACTATGTGTTGCAATCCCATGTCATAATGGTAATTCAAATAAGCTCTAAAACGATTACTTTCTGTACAGTGCTAATTAAAGAAACAAGCCCTCCGTGCTTATGCCATCAGAAGGCTTCAAAATATGGAACTCCAGCAAGAGGCCTTAGAAGTGAATGGTTGCATCTTAAATACAGGTCCACTGACAGCCACTTTTGAAAGATGCAAATGTATTGCTGCTATTTTGGTTATTATGTTCAAATGATACATATTGTTTTAGATTTGTTGAAATTTAGTAATTTCACATTTTAGATTCACATTTTAGCACCACATACCAGCACCAGATGTCCCTTACAGGTTTTGTTTCATTATGTCTCTTGAGGAAAAACTGTTAAAAACTGAAACAGCTCTACACCAACCAGCTACTTAACTATTAAGCCTTTATTTGTACAAGGATTTAGAATTTCTGCAAATGCAGCAACTCTGCTATAATGCCGAACTCCTTCATCACCGTCATAAAAAGGTGCGAGTGAATCCTGGGAAAAGACAATGTGAAACGTTCTTTTCCGCTTATTGCATTACGTTTTATGTTCTGCTGGGTGGAAAATATACAAAGCCATGCATCAAGATTTTTTTACAATATGTTTCATGACCAACACCAACTTTGCAGCACACTCATCATCTTAAGTTAGTATTAGTATAACTAAACAAGTTTAAATAATTGTTTGTCCTATTTTCTCTCACAGGACCGGAAATGGAACCATATCTAGATCTGATTTTCAGAACGCTCTTTCCTGTAATGAAGAATGCTTCTACAATCAACCAGAAATATTGGTTTAGCCTTGGTGTGCACCTGCGCTGGTGGAGCGGTCGGGTTTGGTTTGATGGTTGGGAGAGTGTTGGGAGAGGACACCTTTATTAAGTTCACTTTTGTAACATTTCCTGAGAGCACCCTTCATGCAAAGAGATGCAATTTCTTATGTCTGATTGGTGCAGAGAATAACAGTCCCTATTCATCCCATTGTTTTCAACAATTGATTACTTATCTGCATTAAACTTTCATTTGTGGCACAAATCAGAACTCAACTGCAACAATGGTCTGCATAATGTGTAACTCCACTACTTTCTAGTACATTTGCCAATTGGACTGGCATGCTGAGCTGCTGTGTCAAGTTTGCCATGTAATGACTGGAACACATCTCTAGTCTGTATAGTGCACCTCCGGGAAAAACCCTATTCTTTTCAGTAATAAAAAACGAAGGGCTTGATTTAGAGTTCGGTGGACAAGTTGTATCCTATTGTATGTGTAATAAGAGGGACGGGCTATCCCATCACGTTTGTGACGGGATACCCATCTGCCACAGCCTGAATCAGACCTTATGTTGTGAACTTACACCCCTAGGAAGTGGAGCATTAAAACCTGTAGAAATTGTACATCATTTCCCAGAGGTAATTGTTCACTTCAATGGCACAGACATCTTGTTGCAACCTAGAGCTCGCACAATTGCAAACTAGTCACCGTGTTAAGTAAAGATTTAGACTGGTGCAAATCATGGAGTAAATATATATTTATCATTTTTGCCTCTTGAAAAATAAAGAATGCAGGAAGCAAGATTTGTTCCAACTAAACATTTTCTATATTAGGACAGAAAAAGGGGCAATGTGATTTCACACGTTTTGCTATGCTTAATATAGGAAATTGAATGAATCAGTGTTTATTTAGATGTGAGATTAAAACCAGTGTAGTGTCTTCCTGCCTGATTAGCAGAAGAGTGCAAAATCATTACACCACTTTTTACTCTGGTGATATCTGAACCAGCACTTCTTTGTAACCACATAAAATGATTCACAAAATTACTGATAAGGAATGCTCGGATGCATCATCTTTAATATTTTTACATACTTTTTTTTATTTTGCCAAGAGGGCAAATATCGTCATACAGTAATAACTTGTGCAAAATCTGATTTCTCCACTCTTATTTCATAAACAACAAAACTGTACAAACTAAATTGCTTTGTTGCTAATTGAATGCAAAAAGTACTCTGGTGAAACATATTCTGCCTTTCCTTCATTTTAGTTCAATACAATGAGTTGCAGTAATTTGGAATTATCACCATATATTGTCTAGAATGCTTCAAAAGTGCAATAGGATGCATGATCGAAATGGATACCATTACAGTATCTATGAGAGTCAGAGAATACCTATGTGAATTGAGTCTAATACCTGCTAAAACTCATTTCCTATCAGCAGACGCATTGCACTGTTTTTTCTCAGTATGTCCTATGCACTACCAGACGAGGTGGTACATGTGTAGATTAATGCAACACTTAAGCCTTTGAACTTAACTGTAATTTTTTTATTTTTGTGCAGTCATTGAGATGTTATCAGGCCAGTTTGCTTCCAGTGTAGACACTCCTCTAGTCACACTTTTCTTTGAAGCCTACTCAACCTGTAAGGTATTTCTTCTTGAAACCATCCCCAGTCTCCAGGAGGTGAGTTGGTAAAGTGGGGAAAGAACAGAGTGCAGTGGATGAAGGTTTAGAGCTGTTATGTTTTGTGAGATAACTGATGCATACACATTGACTGCCCCTTCCTCTGCCTTTGCATATATACTTCATTTGATGAAATACAAAAAAATATTAAATTCATTCTCTTGACCCAGACTTGTGATCTCTATTTATGTAGCTGAATAAAATGTGTAAAAACCTTTATTGTACCCGACCAAGTATCAAATTCCTATCAGGTCAGATATATAAAACAAAATCAAAGCTAAACCATGCTATAATACTTAAGTATTAGGGAACAGTAAGTGTAATAAGTATTTTTGAAAAAGAAAGTGACAGAATTAGATTCTAGGGCAATTTAATAAAATCACAGCTGCAGTAGTGTATTTTCTATGTCTACTACAACCTGTCCATGAATAGGAGGCAGGGGAAATATATTTTTTTAAAAGAGCTAGGGAGAGGGAGAAAATAGAGAGAGTAGGTGGGGAACCCTCATCCAAATAAGACAAGAGCGAAACAAATTCATGGATAACATTTCTATTTTAGAGAATCAGTTTTGTCTATTGTAATATTCTGCCAGTGACAGAAACCACTACCTTTGCATGACAGAATCACTTCCTAGTGAACAGATGTCAAGTGCAGCTGCCTCTCCAGGGAACCCTCTACTTCCACATGTGGCTCATCTTTTCTTAGTAGTTAATGTCTAGTGTGTGGAACTGAAAACCTGGTGTAATTTATCTTAACAGGTCTGGGGGCAGGTCATCACCACTCTGGGACATTTGGCCTCCATTCTGCCAGAGGAGCAACTAGATAAGGAGCTTCCTTGGTTGGTCAATGAAGTTGAAAGGCTCCAGCCCCAGCTGCCTGCTGATATGGCATTTCGTTTGCTCACGGTGAGTGTGACCTTTATTTGCTGTCCATGCTTGCCACTTCAACCAATCCCAAATGATCCACTCATAATGAACACTGTATCTCATAATGAGAGATTAGCTGCAATGAAACACTACATTATTGAGAAATGAGGGTACATACAGAACTACAGGATTCCATTGGTGAGTTAGTTACACCACAGGTGGAGTTGTGAGATGGTTCAGTCCTCCATCATGTGTACATTGGGCCAACATATTGGCATTCCGCTCCCAACAGTACCAATGTTGTGGGTATCAGAAATTTTGGGATGTAGGAAAAATGTATGATTCCAAGTTTGCCCCTTAGGTAACCCTGAGAAATAGAACCACCACACCTATTCGGACAGTAATTCCCCACTATTTGACACATTCACGCCTGGTAATTATTTCAGTTTTGAGCTGGTGTATTGTTTTGGGAGATGAAGGGATTACAGGGAATATAGTTTTCCAACATTAATTCCAAATACTGAACCAGCTCAATTGTGATTAGTACCAAGTCCATGAAGGCAGCCAGAGAAGCAAAATGCACATTTGTATTTGTTACATATGAAATCGGGATTAATAAAGGAGAAATGTGGACCGAAGCAATTGTGCTAGATTTTAAATAAACATCAACAGTGCTGAAATTTGCTTCACCTGTTGTTGTGATACTGGGTAAGTAAAATTGGTTATGGAAGTGAAATTGAGCATACTGACGCTCCATCTTGATGCGTTAATCATAACAAAACAGCAGATCTTCAGTCACTAGAGCCCTGACATAGGTCCCAAGCAGTAATTGGGCTTACTAAAGCCCTAGTGACCTCTTATAACAAACAGTGTGCCATTGCATTTTCTCTAGTCTGAGAGGCTGCTTACACCCTGTGAAATACAAGTACATTTACAAATGACCTTCACTAAGGAGCCCCATGACTTTGTATTGCACTCCTGGTGACCGAACATACAGGTAAAACAGTGAAGTCTTAAGAGGAGCACTGGAAATGTATCATGTTGGTAATCAATAATGTGTTGGAATTATATAATACTACTTTTAGTTGCTATAAAAACAAATATAAGCAAAGGAAAGAGTCCGTAGTTAGAGACGTGCAAACTGTATTAGCTGAAAAAGCAAGAGTGACGTAGACCTTGGTGGACACAATATTAGAATCATTACGTCTCCAATCTGCCAATTTTCATTTCCACAGAACTATTGTTTTTAAGGCTTGAGAATTGTAGATTAATGTTGAGGCTCTAAGTGGAACAGTTTCTGCTAGGTCTGAGCACTTACAGTTAAAAGGACAGGATGTTCAAATTTCCTTACAAGTCCTTCTTTTGACAGTCTCCACTTGTAATAAAAATTTGAATACCAGCTACAAACATAAAAACATGACAGAATTTTGTTGTATGGCATATTGACCATATACATAATTTGAGGTTGTTCCCCCAATGAGTCTTACAAGCCTTCATTGCAGGTGATCATTCTCCTCATTAGCATCCGTGTAGCTAAATGTGTTCCTAAAACTGATTTTTGTCGTCACCCATCTTCTGTGTTGCAGCTCCTGCCTCCACGTTGCCTTTGATTTTCATAAGCAAACACTATCCGTTTAGGCTCCTCTGTACTCCCATGGTTCACAGTGTGCAGGGGTGCAAGAGGCACATTGAGCAATCCTGGTCCACAACTGTTAATAGTGAAACAGATGTAGCGGCGCATACATGGATCCAGGTTTTAGAGGAGCACCCCAATTATGTCTGTATTTTACTATCTAACAGCAAAAAAGGGGAAAATGTATTTCCAATAGTGTTCATCCACCCATGCTACATCTAAGTGTGCCCTTTGGCTTGAGGGTGTATTTTGCTGACTTTGGATGAGACTACATGAGTGGAGTGTGGATCACTTGGAGAAGCAGGCAGATAACTAGAGGACCTGTAGGATGAACAGGGAGAAACAGGAGGATGAAAGGGAGGTCAAACAGAGGAGGCGGACAAGGGAACAAGACTCTCCAAAAAGTTCAGTACAACTGAATGGAGGAGGAGGAGGAGGAGGACCAAGATCATTTAGCAGGATTAGGAACACACGGAACTGGATTTCCAAGATAATGAAGAGAAAGCAATAGCAGGAGGACCATGGCAAAAACCTGGAGGATCAGGCAGCCAAAAACCACAGTCGACCAGCATGACTGAGACCCCAAGGATATAAGGCCCAGCATGCCCAAGACAAAGAGGAGGATCAGTAAAACCAGGAGAATAAGTAGAATGAAGTAGACCAGAAGGACCAGAACCAGGAGGCCAAAGAGGAGAAGAAGTACAAGTAGCCACTTTATTAAGCGCCATAGAAGCCAGAAACTAGCTGACTCCAAACCCTTTCGGTGGTATAACAATGAATGTAGGCAAGCAAGAATTGCCCTTGGCAATGCTATCAGGGTTGGGGAAATGGGTACAGTCCGTTGCAAGATATGAATACAAAAAAGCTATCCATAAAGCCAAGTGCCTATGGGATGAGCTTAGATGGCAGGACCTAAAAGAAGCTAGTTTGCAGAATAATACCAAATTAGTTTGGAATATCAAAAAGTGAGACAGAGGGGGTCAACCTGATCAGCCCCTAATTCATGTCTCTCATGAAGGATGGGTTAATTACTTTAGGTCCCAATATGGGCGTAACCCATTAGATGATCAAATGGAAGAAGTTAGTTATGTTTTTTATACTGATGAGGCTTTTAATGACAAATAAGTTTTAGCAGCTCTTAGTGCAGTTGCTGGAGGTAGAGCGCCAGGACCCGATGGTGTCCCTGCAGATGTGTTCCTCTACGACAAAATACGATGGGGTAGATACATCTTGTTGGCAAATGCAACGGCCCAGGGTGGCCCGATCCCGGTTTCCTGGAAAGGGGCCATGATAATTCCAGTGTATAAAAAAGGAGATAAAACTCAACCGGGGAACTACAGATCAGCGTGATGGATACAATTCAGAAGGTAGTTGGGAGGTTGATCCTAAACAAAATCTTAGATTGGATTGAAGAAAATAGTATATTGCCCCCTTTCCAAGAGGGTTTCCTTAAATACACTAGCACCATTGATCAAGTCATTCATTTTATTCTTTTATAGTGGAAGACTGTTACATTGGGCAAGGGCAGCCTTTATGCTGCCTTTGTCGATCCACGTTCAGCTTTTGACCTTGTCCCCCGTTCCCGGTTATGGGTGACGTTGAGGGAATTAGGCCTTTCGGACGAGATCCTAACCTTCGTAATGAGGCTGCACGAGGGCAATCATGCTAGAATCCGCTGGGGAGGGCAGGGTAGGGTCACCACCCAGTTTCCGGTTGAACGAGGGGGACGGCAAGGCTGTGCCATGGCACCAACGTTATTCTCTTTGTATATTAATGGAATAGTGGACCATTTGTTGCCAGTGAATACAGATGCCCCTTCTCTAGCAGGTGTAAAAATTCCGATTTTAATTTTTGCAGATGACACATTAATTATTTCCAAGACTCCTAATGGCCTCCAGTGAGCTCTATCAATTTTTGAAGATTTTTGTGCTGCTCGAGGCCTGGAAGTTAATGTGTCAAAAGCGAAATTCATGGCTTTTAATCCGCATCGAAGTTTTAAGGGGAGGGTTTTTATGAATAAACAACCACTTGAACTGGTCAGGGCTTTTACCTATTTGGGTATACAGTTAGAGAAGAAACTTAAGTGGGACTGCCATATAGATTTAGCAGCCCTGAAACATCGACAAGTTACGGGAGCTTTAAGTCTGGAGCATAAAAGGTCTCTAAAAAAAAAAAATTAGATCAGTCCTCCAAGTTTATGAATCTAAAGCTGTTAGCCCCGCTCTTTATGGTGCCGAATTATGGGGGTTTGAGAAAGCAGCACCTTTAACTCTTTCTGAAAATAAGTTCCTCCGTAGCATTACCAATTTCTCAAAAAGCACCCCTCTTAAGCTACTTAGATATGATTTGGGTAGAAAAGCTATTATTGATGTCGCCAAGTTGCGTCCGATTTTATATAACAACACATGAAGTCTCATCATATGCCTCAGGTTTTCTGGATGTAATAAAATCTGATGCCTTCCATAAAATCGGTTGGTTAAGAGGTGTTAGGAATAGCCTGATTGGCCTGGGAATGAGAATGCTATGGGAGAACCCATTAGAGGCTTCTTTTCCCTCTAAACATCCTAAAAGAGAAGTATTGGGAGTGGGCTGCTTTTAATGCTTGGAGTAACTCTGACTCATCTTCTATGGTGGGAATCTTCTTAGAAACAAAACTCACACCCAGATTAGAATCCTATTGGGATAATATCACCAGGCCGAGAGATAGGAAGCTTTACTTCCAACTCAGGGCAGGCTCCTTACCTTTAAAGTCCCTTATGTCCAGGTGGACTCCCACAAGTGATAACATCTGTCCTGCCTGTGGGAGTCATAGCGAAACAGTTGCCCACCTGCTATTTGCCTGTCCCGCCTATGCACTCCCTAGGCGAGTTTGGCTGGCTCCAGTGTGCAAACTACTTTGCACACTTAGGAGCGCCAAAGCGGAAAGGCTTATGCGCATCAGCACTTTACCATTTATCACAATAGCGGTAGCCAAATACCTAGGATGGGCGTGGGCTATAAGGCTGAAACCTAAATCTGGGTAATTCTTTGGTGAGCATTAATTTTAACTTCCCTTGCCTGGCCACTGAATGTAATTGATTATTTTAAATTGTTTTTGTCTGCTGTAATGTATTTCATAATGCAAAGAAAATTGAATGAACGTAACTTTTATCTCGTCCATTTGCTCTGAGATCTACGTTTTATCAAACATTTTTAACTATCCAGCCAAGGCATTTTTAACTGTATCTAAATGTTGTTTGTTTTGTGCTTTTATGAGTATACTTCGAATAAAGCTACTTTGGAATGGAATGGAATGGAGAAGAAGGATGTGCAAGTGGAAAGGGAGGGTCATCAGGAGGACCAGGATCACCAGAGCAAGAAGGAAGAAGATGGGCAGGTCAACACGGAGAACCTACACCACTGTGAAGACCCTACACAGAATGAGGAGGAGGAAGATGGCCATGAGGATGAGTAGAAGGGGAGGTGAGGGTCCAGGACAGCGAAGAAGCTTAGAAACTCCAGGACCACCAGAAGGATTTGGAAAACTTGAACCAACAGGGGACCAATACCATGTCCAAGAACTAGGGAAACCAAGAGGATCAAGACCAGGAAGAATAGGAAAAGGATTTCTAAGAGGACTGGGGGAATAATGAGGAAAACCAGGAGGAGGGAGACCAGTAAGAGGAAGAAGACCATGAAGAGAAAGCACAGGCTAGGAGGTCCAGAACCGCAGCCACCACCATGACCACCATGAAAAACCTGAGGGCCAACACCAGGATTGCTAAGAGTAACAGCACCAGAGGATCCAGAGGACCAGGAAGAGGATGACCAAGATTAGCTGGACCATGAACATAAGGACAATGAAGATCATGAGGACCAGCAGGACTGGGACCCGAAGAATGAAAAGATTGAAGAACACCAGGGCAAGAGCACCAGAAGAACAACTAGGAGGGGCACAGCAATAAGCACCATGGTAAAGATAATCCTTTTAACAGGAGTAGGATCTCAGGAGGATAAGGGCTACTTATGGCCAATGGCCAATACCTAGAAGATCAGGACCAAGAATATGTAGATGAAGACCAGGAGGATGATTTTGAGGAAAATATGAGTTGACAGAGAGGAAAGAAGAATAAGAGGATGATCAGGAGGAAGAGACCTAGAAAAGGAGAACATGAAAATCAGTACGAAGATTAAGAGAACTATTAAAAGGAAGACCTGGTAAACCAGGAGCATGAAGAGGAAAACCTATAGGTGGAAGACCAGGAAGAGGAGAATGACCAAGAGAAGTAGAGGGACTAGGGCTACCAGGAAGTCCAGGAGCACTAGGATTACCAGGTCCACCAAGAGGACACAACCATCACAACGGGACACCCATCAGGAGAACTAGGGACAGGAAAAGCAAAGGCTGTATGATGATATGAAAAGGAAAGAGAGATCAACAAAACTGATGGGTACCATTAAGACCAAGACCAGCAGGAAGACCAGGAGCAGGAAGACCAAGGCCAGGAAGGAAAGGACTAAGATGGCCAAGAGGATCTAGACAGTGCCATAAGAAGAAGGAGTATCAGACAGCCAAGAGAACTAGAACCACCAAGAGAACTAGGACAACCAAGGCAAGGGCCATCATCAACAGTGGCTAAGAATACAGGACCTTCGATGACAAGTGAGTCTAGGCTACATGTGTTAGGGCATGCCCCTGTTAAATGCTGAACATGTTCTCTTCTGGTTCCTTGATGGACTAAAATCCAACATCTGACTCCAACAGATAACCTCTACAGAAATCACTATGTGGATCTGAGAGATCTTAAGGCACTGTGAGTCAAGAAAACAGAACAACCAGGAAAGAAAAAATTAGACATAAGCACGGTCATCTGTCAAAATCTACTTGTGGTCATATGTATTTAGAATTAGTACACAAGAGAGCTCATTCGCACACCAACCCACTCTTGCATTCAGACAGAATTTACACCTTGAAGTTTGTAATTCACCACTGACCATCATCATTTGCACAAACTGCCCCTTGGCCTCATCTCAATTTTCTTATCTCCTTGCAGACCCTTGAGTTATGCATCAAGGCAGCTGTTACTAAGAGTTGCAGAGCGCTGAATGGAACTGTGCCAACCGTGCTTGCCGTCCTGCATCACCTGGTAAGTATATACATGAGGACAAACAAAGCATATCAGTGGGAGGCGACAGACATTTCCTGTGTAACATATTGTAACAAATAAAGTTTCTCCTTAATCCAATTTATAGTAGGAGTGTTTTTAAAGGGCATTTGGATAAAATATTAAATTATAATCCATAAAAATCCTATATGAACCAATTTGCTTCTAGGATGCTAAGAAAGAAGACAATGGATATAAATCTGCCAGTGTTGAGAGCTCCTCTGCAAGAACCACCCATAAGTCTGCCTCCCGGCAGCTCTGGCTCTGATAATAGGTAACAGAGGAACAGAGTGACAGGGAAAGGGAAGGGACCCAGGGTTAACACCAAGGATGGAGACCTGAAAGAAAAAAGCTGTACCCAATAACAATGGTTTACAACAGATACATAATACTAACAAAGCTTATCTCGGAGGTTCAATTGTCCAGTTAGACTTTACTATATAACATATACTGGACTCTTCATGACATTCCCAACAACAGTACACCCAATCTTAAATCTATATATTTAATAATAATAAGGCTATATCATATGCATTTGATTAATGCCATCAATCAAGGAAATTCAGTATTTATCCCACTAAGGTTCCTAAAGTCAATATGTGCAGAAACTACCCCACAATTTAGTTCAAATAATCCAAATACACAACATTTCTGGAATATCCTTACAATCCAAACTTGAAGCATTCAAGACCCCAGTCCACATATAAGAAGGCCCTCTGAAAACAGGTGCACAACTTGACGGCCATAAGCATGAAATTCCAAATAGCAATGCTGGCACGTGGAATCTGGAATGAATGGGAAACAAAAGACAAGCATCTCTGATGAGGGCCAAAGTGTGAGAACTGAATGCCGGTAAAGAAAAAAAAATGAAGTGGTACAGCAGAAACAGCAAGTGGCGGCGAGAACCGAAAAAGGCCCTAATGAAGCCACTGACAGAAACACTCGCTCCCCACTCTGCTGACTAGAGACCTGGGACGCAAAATGGGCAAAAAGTGAAGCAAAAAAGGCCTGCTCTGAAAAGCATGCAACCCACTATGCTGGCCAGACACCGTAGGACGCAAAAGGGGAACAGCTTTACCGTCCCCAGAGATAAACCAAGATGAAGTGTAACAACAGCCTTCGTCTTGATTACGTTGAATAGCCGCCACCAGTGCCAGCTTTGTTAAAAGCATTAAGTACCACTACCTTCTGCAATCTCGCCAGACTTCTGAGTCTACAAACTATCCTAAAACCATAGGAAACTAAGGCATCCATCTTAGAGTTGTATCTGAGAATTTGCACTTCCACCAATATCGGGCACCCTGAATATGCTGTATTCCACACAATTAGTTTTACTGTAGAGTGGTATGGATCATGGCCCCACAAGTCCTGACAAACTCCTATGATATCATTCCCCCACTGGAAGTTATTTGCTGTCTTGATGTATGGGATTGGCTTTCAGATAGCCTAGCTTCCATTATTATTTATTATGGCTTTGTTATTGGCAGATCTGCACACCCTCAAGTGGGGTTTCCGATGAAACAGAAGAGCCACTCAAGTTGTCCACGGCTATTATCCTGTCACTGGGTGAGTTGGTCATAAATGTATGTATGTATATATTTGTGATACTGCAAGTATATATTGGCCTTTACTAGGGATCAGGTCCTCTGTAACATTAATTTCTGTACACTGCCCTGCACGTAACTTGATCGTCTTAAAAGATACTTTTGCTTCAGTATTTATCTCCCCACCCAGTACATTGGTTGGCTTGCTACTGGAATATGGTGCCCAGTTTACTATATACAGCTATAGTAGTCACATGAGTACCATGTGCTCGTAAGATCATAATTAAATGTTGCAGACCATTAATACCATACCTCCTGGACATGCGTTGAAGAATGGCCTTGATGGGCTGCTCCCCGGCATTGAGTTCCTTCTTGCATAATTTTATGTTGTGTTATTTTTCAATTATGTCTATTTTTTCTTTTCACTTTACTTTTGCAGCCCATTCTCACTCTAGTGAGGTCCATAAATATTTCGAAAGTAGCTTGATGCAGATAGGTGCAGAGTCCCGTGTCACAACATTACAGCTGCTCTGCAAGCTCCTTTCGGAAACTGGTAAGACTGTCAGTGGGTGGGTGGCAGTGTGTTATTTAGGCAGGGAAAATAGTTAAAGGGATAAAATGCTTGTCATAGAATCCGGAGCCCTAAGTTGTATTCCCAACTTACTCCCTTACTTGTCCAACATGGTGCAGCTATAAGGAAAATACTTCAATTTTATATTCTTCAGCTACATTAACTGCCAACTTTTCCTGGTAGAGCACTGCAATTTACGAATAAAGTCTTGCTTACATCAACTTCAATTATGTGAATCATGGTGAAGAAATAAAGGAGTGCCACTGTTTTCTTTTCGGTTAATTGTTCCCATTGTGAGCCATTAATGGGACAGGGACACTGTGAAAACCGATCCTGACATAGACACTGGACAGGAACAAAAAGGGAAATAAAATATGGAGCAGGTCGACACAGACACGCTCAGTGGTACATGATGACACAGACATGCACGGCGAAACAGGAAGGCATTGATAGCCCCATGGGGGTCACAGTCACAGACTCACAAACCAAAACTGAAAGACAGGACCCTCAGGGTGGTGATCACAGTTGATAGCGGAAACTTCACTACTTATGTATTAATCTTGATCTTAATAGACAAAGTCAATATCTATGTGTTATGAACATTTGGTGTATGGCTTTATTTAATAGATTCAGAAGGTGCCTTTTATCTGGATGCTGTCCGTCACGTGCTTGAGGATGACAATCGCAAGGTACCATCAAGCTATTATACGTGTGTTAAAGCACTTTCATAATTAGCAACTCAATCTAATTAAGTTATGCAGTTTTTGCATAGTGCAGTAGTCCTACTTACATGGACTCAGAGCTGAGGTTTGCACACCGCAATCTGTTGACTTTCTCCAAGGCAAGTCTTCAGTGGAGGTGTTGGGTCATGCAACTTCCAGCCATTTCTGTCAGTTAAGTGTGTCTTGTGTTCCATTGTCTCCCTGTCCAAGTGGACATATGCCAGTTTCCTGCCCTAGTCTGTGTCAATGCATTATTTTCAGACCCAATCCCAGAGTTTGCTGATCCCTAATTGTTTATTAAATGTGTGTTAAAAGAAAGTTTGTGTATGCTGTTAACATATTTGGTCTGTATTTCACATTGAGTTGATCTGTAATACCCCTCACTGAGGAGGAGAATGTTGATGATCAAATAAGGGGTTTTGAAGTTCAGAATATTAATATATCCTCAAATCTTTAATAACCGTGGTGTAAGGTATATCAAATGTCTCTACCAAGAATAATATTTGGGCTATGTCTCAGCGAAATCTCACCAAACGTGGATCGATAATACAGGATAATATTCAATGTGCACATTTGAAAAGTCTGATTGTGATATAAAAGATGTATTTTATGGAGAAATTGGAATATATGTGACTTTCTTGATGCCATGTATGTCCACAATGTGCCTGACTTCAGTGCCATGGAGAAAGCAAGTAACTCAGTATCAGAATCACCATGTTCAGCATGTTAGCAAGCACAGGACATAGGCACAAAGGAAAATCAACAAAGCTGTTTTCTTTTGATAACAAACAAAAGGCTGTATTGCCATAACTTTGTCTCTATTGGATTCTCTTTGAGAGGTGTATTGGGTTTGTCATTTTTAACCTCAGGGCACGATATAAACCAAGTTATCCTTAGATATTTTTCAGATTAAACCAGGAACATCAGAGACAGGACTCTGCTAGGAATGTTAGAATCACAGAAATCAAGCATGGATGTATTCTTTGGCAGTTGAAGCCATTGTGGCCAGATTGTGCAAATATACAGCGTACAGAACCATGTTAGGGATGTGAATTTTAACTCAATACTGGATACAGGAGACTGTGACTATTTACGGTCTTGAGCCAAAACGACTTCTTGAAAGTGATATGGATCAACCAAACAACAAGGTGTGGGACAATGAACTCTAAGTACTGCAACCCATTTGTTATCTGCTGTCCGTGTTGGGATGTCTGCTCAATCTTACAGGTGGAGTTAGACAGCGGCCATCATTCTTCCCACAGACGACTCTAGTTTTTTTTTAAATTCCCTCAGCAGTGGAATCCACAGCCTATTGAATTCTCATTTGCATTTTTGTAATCAATATCAGGTCCTGAGAGCTTTTTTGTTGGTTGTAACCTACCTAGGCATATTTTGCAATGTTTTTTTTAAATCTATTATCAAATCTCAGGCACCTATAGAAGGTGTAGCCCACCTGGAATATTTGAATATTCCCTCAATCACACTTCAGTCAGACACTCTGTAAAAACAGTTTAATTAAATTGACTCTAGTTTCATTCTCAGAGTGTCATAATAGCCCCTTTTGCAACATACTTTAAAAGGTTGTATCCAGGTACTGGCTTTCCACACATAAAAATGTATATCTGTCTACTCTGTGGACAAAAGGAAGGAGAGAATGCATAGTTTTCTCACACTCCCTTGCTACTTTCTCACTGGAATGTGTGATTTTCTCCTATTCGTACACCAAAAGGGTTTCTCACTAACCATGCTTACCTTTTTTCTCAATTGCAGGTTATTCTTGCCACTTTACTTTTGATGTCCAGTTTAACAGCCAAAGGTTTTTATGATGTGAATGGAAGAGCTGTGATGGATTATGTGCTTAAAAAAACCAGCCTCCTTATCAAAGAGCAGGTATGTGGCAGATGTACATATTTGGGTAGGTGAATGTGTTAGGGAACAGCAACAGTAGTCAGCACGCAAGAAATAAGTGGACCTTTTAGCCCCCTTGTGCCCCAATGTAGTTACTTTGCCATATAATATACATTGGCAGTGTCACATATTTGCCCCTGGTGGTGGAATATAGACCTCATGTCCCTCTCGTTAGTTCCCATAGTCTCACCTTGACATTCTATGTTCTTCATTTGAGCTTGATGTTCCCTACTTCCACTCCAGTGCGTCTTTCTCCCTCCGTCACTTTTATGGGTGTCCCTTATCCATTTGTCTGCTTACATTTGCACCTGAAATTCAGCAGCTGCCCATCAGTGCCAACACTGTACATGCCTTTTCGTCATGTCTTGTTCTTCCAGGGTGCCCATGATGTGAACCAAACCACTCAAGTGAATTTACTTATAGCTTTCACTTCAAGAGTCATTCTTCCAGTACACCCAATCTATGCTTTTTCTATTATAGTGAAAAGTTTAACCTAGTGTACCCTTACTAATGTGGGGTCTGAGTTAGTGATGTCAAATGCAAGTGGAGTCGTTGTCCCGAAGTTCAACTATTGCAGCTGGTTTGATTCGTACTGTGGCACTTCTGGCAATTTTATAACTTTTATCCTGCTCTTATGTTGTGCAAAATCGTCCACTGTTGTGAACAACGAGTTTCAGAAAGTGGTCTGATAATATCCTTTAGTTATTCTCTTTCTCCTTCATTGCCCTCCTCTTCCACAGGCCTCATGTATGATTTTGTATTGGGCACTTCTTCTGTTTCTTCTCTTTTCTTGGACCATCTCAAGTCATTTGGGCACTTACACTTTGATCCTATCTCTAGTAGCTGGAGGACACACCTGTCATCTGACTAGGGGCCAGGAATGGGTGTTGGATCAGTGCCCTTCACTGGTGCTTGTGGGGCTGCAGGTGATATGTGGCAGCATGGGCAATGGCAGGTGGCATGG
The DNA here is from genome assembly GCF_964261635.1 of Lissotriton helveticus. Lineage (NCBI taxonomy): Eukaryota > Metazoa > Chordata > Amphibia > Caudata > Salamandridae > Lissotriton > Lissotriton helveticus. Next base: position 658,971,622 of record NC_136073.1, on the reverse strand, counting down.
TGTCTGAAAACTGCAGTATTCTTGGCTTTGTCAGTGTCTCTGGGAGAATAGGCCACAGTGGTTTATGGTCTCACCAATTCCTCCATAACAGCAGAGGTGCCATGACCTTCTTGATCACTGTGAACCAGGTAGGATTTCCTCAAGCTTGGCCAATGCATCCATGTTACAGAGTAGTTGTACCAAGATGCACAACTCAAGTCCATGCTCAGTAATATGTGTGGGGATTGGGCACTACTGATGACGTCTGGTATCCATCTCCTTGGGGCCTGACCATAATCCAGAGTGTCTGCAGTCCATGCTTAGTCTTACTCTTGGGTTCCCATTAAGCTCAACTAATAGATGAGCCAGACACTGTCCATAGTTTTTTTTACCACAGGCCAGAGGCATCATGCCAGGAACAATTCAGATGCCTGTCCTTATGTTGCATCGCATTGTAACAATGGTGCTTGAATACCTAGATCCCATCTTAGTAACCAGATGCACATGTTGACTGGCATGAGTGCAAAGAAATAAGATGCTCAGACACTGTGAGAGTGGGGCTCGCTCCATACACGTCTCAACAGCAGTGCTCCCATGCAGTATATAGGCCTACCACACAATCCAGCCTATGTGAGACAACTGGCCCTTAGACTTTGCCGGGGCTAACTGGGAAATTTCTTGGGTGATTGGGCAAGGCACATGGGCATTCAGCGAATGCACTGATAAGCTGTGTTTTTCACTGATAATACATTATCTAGTGGGCTCCTTTCTGTTACATACCCCGCTTTATCGTTGAAATGCCTAACAGGGCAAACTACCAAATCCTACACAAAGTAGCACAAACATACTTCAAATCAGTATTTCATATCAGCACTGCCTCCCAAAAATGCAGGTCCCGGTTTTGTCTTATTGAGTGTAAGAAGTACCATAATGTAGCACATACTTCCCCATCAAGCAGCAAGGGGAGGCCTCATGGGGCATCACAATCTTTGTAGTGAGCAAGAGAGACTACCTTGTGGTGCCAGAGGTGCAATGTGTCAGATGTAGTGCCCAGTGCATCAGAACCTTACATATTATAAGTGAGTCCACCGGTATTTTCACTGTATATGAATGCTATACACTTCTCCGCCAAATGACCATATACTTTTATTCTCTGTAGAGCGGAGCATGGGTGCATAACCTCATTTATACATTTTTATTTACATGTTTGCGGCTAGTGGTTTTAATTTCACATTTGAATTTAAGCCAAGAGGTTCTCTCTGTGCTTACAACCTTGATTTGAAAATTGTGATGTTTTCACTCTCAAATCTCTTGACCCTCCATGAGGAGAGAAAACACAGTGAAAATGATGTGAAAATATATGTTACTTTACTTCTCTTGCTTTTCCACATTTTCACAGGGCATTAGTCACATGGATCCTGAATCTGATGTTGAAGAAGAGACCATCCACATCCAAATCTTTCAGCTCCTCAATAAAATTGCACTACGCCATAAAAATACTGACGAGGTAAGTGAGAAGGATGTGAAATAAGGTGGGTCAATAAACTAGAAGTGTACAAAATATAAATTGCAGAATGTCCAAAGACTCCTCAATTCCCAGGTTATCTTCATTATCCTCTAACTCACATAATAGCATGTTTTAGTAAAGCTCTCTCTGCTGCATGTTTGTATGTGGGAAATATGCACATAGTGATCTGAACCATGAATGCATGTTTAAAATGCATTCCTTTTTCACCCAAGTCGTTACCATGATTTGCCTTCGGGAAAGCACTGGACTTTGGAATAGTATTTACTATTCCAACTCCAGTCTGTGTAACTGTAGGGAAAGAGTTGGACTTAAAGTACAACATTAGTCCAACAACGCTTTCCTTCAGGGAAGTGGTTGTATTGGCTTGCTTGATAAAGGAATGCATTGAAAAGACACATTAGGGCACGTACAGCAATTACGAGTCTTGCAGGGCAATGTGTTGGGATCTTAAATACCTTAAAAACATCTTGTCTTCCTGCCAGAAGCTGCCAGAAAGACAGTGGTCCAGTCTTTAATCATGTTGAGACTGTATTACTGCATTGTTCTGTATGACGGAGTGTCACAGACATGATGAAGAAGACGACAGTGGGTGCTGAATATGGCAGCTTGGCTGCTATTTCATCTGCCTAGACACTCAACATCAGCCCCAGCTCTACCAATGCTGCTCTGGATTCCGTTAAGGCATTGGGTATATTTCAAAGCCATGTGCTATTGTCACAAGATTCTCAATCATAAAGGCCCTAAATATCTTCACCTCTGATCACACCTTATCTTCCTAAAAGAAATCTGAGATCAGCTGATGTCTCTCTTGCATCTATCCCCAGAATCAAAAATGCTCACATTGGAGGCCATTCCTTCAACTACTTGGCAGGCAATATGTGGAACTCCCTACCACTTTGGCTTAGGCAAGAAAAATCTGAAATACGATATCGCAAGAATTTAAAAACATGTTTTTTCACGCTAACTTAGATTAGGGAAATTCATATTCTTACTCTGTATAATAGGACTGATACCCCAGTGCTGGGACACGCAGCTGACGCAGCTATATGCTTTATAAATCTCATTATTATTATTATTATTAGTGGTTTGGACCAAGTTGTTAAGGCACAGCGTGATTTGAGACGCGATGTAAAGTCTGTTTCCTCTGCTGCAGGGATAGAGGTCTGCTGTCCCATGCAGTCCTCATTCCCAGCATTTCCGACATTCATAGAAAATTGTCGAATCCTACCTCATTTTTTTAATGAGGCAGGTTTTCCAAATTAGTCTAAATAGCCACTTTGAAACGAGATTGAATGGCAAATCAGTCACATTACAAAACATAGCTACTCAATCTGCATCTCCTATTTGCTACTTGATACATCAAGCACCAATATTTCATATCAACAGGGTCGTTCATTCCCAGCCATAGCTTTGCACACTCTGGCACATTTATAAAGATAGTTCTGTTTTGTGATTGTTATGAGGATAACAGCAGATAATGAGATCATTTACAAAGCAGCTCACTCACAGGGTTTTTGGAGAATAAATGTTGCACTCATTCTCTGCAAATAATTGCTCGGATATAGAATCACGGATTGTAGCATTGAACAGGGTTGGTGCTACATCAGTGCAATACCAGCAATCTGTCTTGGACCCCATCAGCAAGGAATGGTATCAGGAAGGGGATAATTCAAATGTAGCCCCATCTTCAGAAGACCCACCAGAAACCCTCCCACCGGCTATGACTGTTTATCTGTGGGAATGCAGCCTTATTAAATGCTAATGATACTAATAACACATTCGCTGCTCTTTCTTGCAGGGATTTTGGAAAGAGATTTTGAGCTACATGCTGGAAGATGACTATACTTCATCTGTGCCAGCACTGTGCCAGATGCTACTTGTTGTAGATAAGAAAGCAAGCATCAACTTTCATGAATGTGGTGAGTCTTAAGCATCCTACTCATTGACACAGTGGGATCTACCATTGAAGGTGGTTAATGCTTCCTCCTCCGCTCCCCAGATCCCCTCTTACTTTGTCATGATCAGGCATGAGTTGAAGAACCAGTCCATTAGCTCAGGATGTGATGGTTGAGTTACTATAGAATGTGGGTGTCAATATTTCAAATAACATTTATTGCTCTCCTTTTAGAGATAGATGTGTCTGTGCTGATGTTGCTGCTCGCTGTGAGCCTTATTCATAAGGAATTAACTAATTGCTGTGCCTCAAGCCATTTGGCTGTGCCACGCTGCGTTAATTCCGCAGCACCGGGAGGCTTCAAATCTACAATGATATAATGGATCCCTTTGCTCTCCCAGTGCTGGTGCATAATTAGCTGCCATGCACCTATGAAGGCACCCTTGTACCATGGTGCAAGGGTGGCAGCGTCGCAGGGATGATTGTTTTTGTGCAGTAAGGCATAGCTTTGTGTTTATGCAGTTAGGCATACCTTTGTGCACAAAAACAATCACAATAGGTAATTTCCTCTTCCTAAATGTGCTGCAGTATGCAGTACGCGTAGAAAGAGGTAAACAACGAGGAGAAATAAAAATATGTGTTCTTGTTGCACCTCCCTATACCTCCCCCTGGGGAGGTGTAGCATTCTTACAGATTTCCAGGTGTACTATTTCTTGTAAATCTGGAAATGCGGCAGAAGCCTTGGGTGTTGCGCAGGAAATCTCACAGCAAAACCCATGGCACAACTGTTCCACACAAAGTGTTGCGTGTAAAGGGGCCATATTTACAAGGGCATTAAAAGCCACACAGGGTGGCTTTACCTGTCCTTGTAAATATGGAGCAGCAGGTTGCACTTCTGGTGTGTCTCAAAAAGTGATGCACAGGTGGCACAAAGGGCTTTTAAATAATCCCTATATACTTTTTGTAGTTTGCCAGACATAAAGTGACTTTCCTGTTTGTTTCAGCTCTTAGTCTGGTTAATGCTTCTACCCCCTAAATGCAATGTACTAACTGTCCCAGGTTTCCACACACCATGAGGCTACTGAGGGCTCTAATGCTCCTCTTCAATCCTTGGAGTATTCTTGCTCTCCATGATGTTACTTCTGTCTAGTATGTTGATCATACCCTGCTGGGTATGGTACCTATTTATGTGTTGTTACTTTTGCCGACCGCAACAGGGATGTATTTTATTTCTCCATGGAGTTACTTTTAGTTATGATATTTGTCTCTGCAATGTTTCTGGTTCAACATTTTGGACTTCAGCTCCATACTAAAATGCTAGTTATTGGCCCTCACTTGTAAGCAGGGATGCATGGTCAATGATGGTAAGTGAAAATAAATATTTTGACTGACTCCAAGGTTACGAAGGAGATTCGCATCTGGTGGTGAATACCTGTAAGTGCTATAATTCCAGGGTTCCAATTAGCTCTCCCCGCTCAACTTTCCAGTGGATGTGTTGATAAAGTGCAAGTGACCTGGGCAGATGGTATCATAGTCTATTTATTTGTCACTCATGTTAGGAGTCCTGAGCAGAATCGAACAGGCAAAATATGTGCTCGTTCTTGCTTGCCCCAGGTCGTTAACCTTATTAGAAAATAGATATGCAAGAACATGCTCTGGAGTCCTCTTTTCTTCTGGGGTATCCGCTGTCAGAAAATGGCTCCCATTTTTCCATGGTCCTTCAGGATGTAAAGCACGTCCACGGCTCATGACGCATCCTCTCTTATCCCACTGGAGTCTTCTATCCCTCAATGAAAGCTGTAGCAGGAACCTATGCATGGCAGCTTAGGTAGCTCCTCCTCCAGCTTTCATTCCTTGACAGCAACCACTAAGGGAGGGAGGAAGAGAATTTCAGCATAGGCTGTCAAGGTACTGTACACCCCTGGCAACTCCTTAGTGGTAAGGGTGCCTTTGCCAGTATTTGCAGGAATTTCAAAGCATCCTCATGACCGCTAGAGGCTCATTGAAATGCCACCCATCACCCATCATCTTCTTTACAGGTACTACTGGGTGTCTTAAGTGTGTGTGTCAGCCATGTGTCTTCCTTTGGCAAGTATTGCTCAGTAATTTATGGATTGAGTATGACATATCTTCGTTCTTTTGTACCTAAACAGCTAAAGAAATTCCAATACACAGACTCTTCATAAGATTGCTGGTGAGTGAGTATCACATTCCACCCCCATCATATTCCACCAGATCCCTCTTCCCAAGTTGTTTGCTGCCATTTCTATGCAACCTGCTAATAGAGATCTTAAATTCAACTCAGCTTTTTTCCTTTTGAATTTGATGGTTTTATTTCCAGTAAATTGGTTATCAGTACGACATGCTACTTACATTGAACAGAAACAGCCAAAATGTGGTTGGTACGAAGTACTGCATAGAGAACAAGGTAGCATTTCCAGAAGTTTTAGGCTAGAGAATAGGAACTCATGACAGAATCACTTTCTGAATTCTTTGTTGTGGGTTTTCAGGTAATTTCTTCATATCCTCGCTGGGATGTCGAAAGGGGAACTTTAGTCTTGGCTCTTCTCTCGCGGCTGATTCCTGCAAATTACCCATTTCTAGCAAAACTCCTCAGAAAGAAGATCCCCCCGCTGATAACATATTTAGAAGGTGAGACCCCAAAGCATGAACCAGTGAGCACACAATTTAAACAAGTATTAATGGCATTTCAAACAACCATTGACCACTGACAAAGCCATTAAGTCTGGTGTTGGCTGCTAGCTTTTAGACCTTGTCCGCTCATGTTTTTTTCACGTTTTTATAAACTTGTACTGTGGTAGGTGATGATGCCAGGTTCATACCAAGATAAAAAATAATGTTTTGGTCTCAAAAGGTCACATTCTTAATAAGTGAAAATAATGTGTGTGTGGATGTGCTCCTTGTGAAAAAGCAGAATGCCATTGTTCACAGTGAAGTTAGCCAAAGTCAGAATTGGCCCATGATGTATGCTGTGGAGGACAGAAGAGAATGTGAATGATAGGACACGTTAGACCAGCAGATGAGGAGGTCTGGCTGAGGGCTTGTATAAGTAAGCAAAAAAAGAAATAGTCACAGTCTTTCTTTGTAGCTGGCCGATGCCATACTCCAAACCGTATGAGGCAATAACTGAAACGGAGTCAGGTATCTTCTTGCAAGTTCTGGGTTACTTCCGCATATAACAGAAAGGCAGTTGACACATTGGTTTGCCGAAAAAATCAGTTTAATACAAAGCTTCTGCCATGAAGCGCTTCATCTGTCAGACGCAGCCTTGATCACATAAGAATGCGGCATCTTGATTCAGTGTTTTAAAGTACATATGTGCCAAAAAATTACATAAACATAGAAAAAAATATTTCTTCAGTATATCCAAGGTCAACATTATTTTAGAGCACTACCTGTTTTGGCACCTTTTCTTTTATTTCAATTGTGACTTATTGTAACAACTCTCCTAATGACTAAACTTGAAACAAAAACTCCTGGTGGCCTCAATACAGAAGAGATTTTGCACACACATTTATAAACACCAAACGCTCTCTCTGCGTTTGTATTAGAAGTAGGTATTAGTCAGGGTACATGGTAGGTTAGATTAGTCTACTCGGGCATAACATTGTTTGTGTGATGACTAAGGATGAACAGGGTATTTCACAGCAATTAATATGAAAGAAAATGTTAGAACTCTGGTACAACCATATGTTGCAGTTAAAAGTAATGTTTTAAATGTTTCATAATTGAATCCTTCTATGTGAGAAGTTCACATGGAGGAATATTTAGAATAGTTGGTGATATTATGTTGTTAATAAATTGATTGATACATATTTCTGTAAGGTTAGTCACCCTTGTTTTCTTAAAAAACAAGATTTATATTTCAGCCTGTGTAGCAGATATCATGCGGAAGTGTTTTATTGTGTTTTTAAGGTAGAATTAATTGCAAATTATAATGTCACTTATGTGAATTAGTCGGATAGTTCCTACAAATCTATAAAGGATCTCCACATTTTAGACAACATAAACTAAGGGATTGATGTCCAGACTGATTCCAGACACCCCCAAAGGATATGTTAGTATGTAGACCAGCTAGCTCACAGTGCCATTATAAGCCCCACAACCTTACCAAGGAGAGAATAGTTTCTGGCAACTATCGAACATGAGAACCCTGACCCCTCAGGGATCATGGAAACAGTACAATACTTTTTGCTTGGTCACTTGTGCTCACTTTATCTCAGAGAGATACACAGACTAAATGGTGGGGGTGTTTTCAATAAGTATTTATTGAACCAGAGTCATTCTAGCATAAAATACATGTGCTGCAACAACCACGAAACAGAAACAGATATAGACGATTACAAGCACCAATAGAGTAAATAAAAAGTAGAATTCTACCATGGTGATAAAATAGTGAATATATGCAGACATATAAATACATAAAGTTAATAGTGCGTACTCCTACGATGCAAACCCTAACTAGATGTACCTAAGTGTACCTAGCATGTATGTTGGAGTATAGCCAAGAACCTCCTAGGAAAGAGCAAACCCCAATACCTGATGTGAGAAAGCAAAGGACCCCATCTTGGTCTCGAGTGCACAACCCACAAGTAATGTCAGACGATTGCTAACTGGAGTGTCTGCATGCAGGGACTTCAGCGTCTCGTGTCAGCATGTCAGCATAGAATCTTTTTCTCCTCCGGCTTGCCCAGCAAAGATGTGGTACTTATATACATGAAAGGTACCATCAGGGGTTCTACCTAGATGTGCCATGGTACTGTGGGCATGTAAGCCAAGGATGACGATAGTGGTGACCCTTATACAGAGTTATTATGCACAAGATTGTAATCCTGCTGTGATACTAAGAATCCTCATGCATAATAAATTAGGCTAGTTTTTTGAGAAAACTACACAACATGTATGCAGCACCTAACTAGGTAAAAGGTCAGGGCCAGAACTGTTATGTAGAGCAAGGTAGGACAAATGTCGGTTAAAGCTTGTGCGACTACCTAGGACTATATTGGAGTACGTTGGGTATTATAGCAAATTAAGAAGTGTTACAAAATATTTTGGTCTTTGATATAATAAAGGAGTATTTTTCTATGTGTTTGTAATTTTAGAGCACATATGCACTTTTTTACTCTGAACCACAACGGCGATCCCCTATGTGATCAAGGCTTAATCTGACAGCTGAAATGCTTATTGGCAGTAGCTCTGTAATAAACTGATTTTCTGCAAACAAGTGGTGTGATGACCTTTCTGTTATATAAGAAAGGAAACCAGAATATATAAACCTAAAATTACAACCAGATATAAGGAGCTAAAAGTGACATCAAGGGCACATGAACAACTAATGACCTTGAACTCAATTGCCAGGACAGGCTGAGCCAACAAACACATTTTGCACACTTTGAATTGTGTGAATCTACTTCTGCTAGTGCTTGGTATGTAAGCACATTGCCTTTGAAATGTTGCTTGCTATTCACTTTTACTTACATATATTTCTTTTTTACCAACTACTATTTCAGCTTCCACGGAAAGAAACTTTGACTTGGCAAAGTGGAAATGCACGCTTGTTTCAGTAAGGATGAATTGCTAATGAATGTCACACATGACGCTTGTCTCTTTGTTTTCCATAGCCACTCATTCAGCATGAATATATGCAGATATTAAATTCACCCCATCATAGTGCTGTTCTGCTATGAGGTTGCAATATTCTCACCATATCCCTATTATTTCTATGGATTATGATCGTTACTATGATGTTGATTATGATTGTGCACAGAGGGGGAGCAGCTGTACCCGGTACATAACATTTCCCTAATATGTAATGTTTACCAGAGGCATAAAAAACCTTATTGGCCCAAGTTGGCATTCATAAAACTGGAAATTGCATGCTTACGACACCTAGTCCTACATGTATCAGAGTTTATCTGCATGTTTTACCCAGGTAACTTACAGGCTCCACAGTGATCATTGCATTACTCATAAATCTGACTGTTGTTGCACAGGGCTAAAAATGTAGCCCCTTACTGGTAATTGTTTCCTCCGACTCTTTTTTATCCCCCAGGATAGTCACACTAGCACAACGTTCTTCTTTGCCTGGATTGTCACACTATAACTCTTCCCACTGCATTCCACATTATCAGTAAATTCATATTCTGCAATCGAATAGGCACATGATCCATGCTCCCTATCTTCATTTGAATTGTCACTCTGTCACTGTATGTTTTGCCAGGCCATCACACTCCACTGAGCTTCTGTTGTGCTCCTGAGATGAAATTTTATGTTCCTTGTGTTCAGTCTTCACCCTTGTTAACACTAAATTTACATTCTGCTCCCTTGCTGGATACCCAAAATGTTTTTGCATTCTGCTTCTAAGTATGTGATATTGTTGTATAGTCCCAATGTGTTTTCTGTCTGCATGGCTGCACTGTTGCTCTTTTCACAATAATTTGTGGGCAGCCTGGTTTTGTTGCATGTGTTTCTGTGTAAATCACGGCCATTGTCAAGGCCTCCTGTTTCTTCTGAGCACTGATATCACACCACACTATTTAAGCATTGCTGTATGTGTTCTCTGGTTCTTATGTCCAAATATAATTTCATTACAGAGGTTGTTAGCTGAAGTTTGTTTACCCTTATCTTCTCAAAATCACTGCAGACGTCAGCCGTGGATACTGCATTTACATTTCTATTACTGCATTAAAGTCTCTCACTGTTTTTCTTGCAGTTCCTGGGGACTATCGTAAAACAAGCCCCATACAGAGAATGGCATGTCTCTTTTATGGAAGAACTCACCGAACAGATTGACAGTTTTGCCCATCATGTGAATGAGGAGGTTAGTGCTCTCAAGGGTCAGTATTGAACCATTGGAGAAGTCAATTTAACACAAAGTCGGAGAAGGGTAGAACTGTGTATTCCATTAGTAAAGGTAATTTTTATAATATGGGTACACAGCATTGGGCTTAGCCTGTTGGGAAAATCAGGTATGGTTCTCCCACTCCCTGGAAGGACTGACCTACTAAGAAGCAGATGGAGATGAACTCCCTGAGGTAATCCTCTCCACTTGAATCAATAAAAGCCACAACATGTCAGGGCTATACTCATTTCCCTAATGGATCTCCTTTAGCCAATAGGTAGTCTTCATGTTAGAGCCAATCCCCATTCAGGGGATGTGAGGCCATATTCATGCAAAAAGCAGTGGAGGTATTGTTCCTATCAAAAAGCAAAGAAGAAAGGAAGGCGGGCAAAGAAGGGGGAATATTAAGGATTATTTCTTGGTGCCCTCACACATCACTGAGGATGTAATGCTTCATAGTGGGCTTGCTTCTCATAGGTCCAGCGCTATAATGCCGTACGGGCCCCAAGAAGGGTCACTTTAGGGGAGATCTTTTTATTTTTGATGTCTGATGAGAAGTGCTTGTGTAAGGGCATTTTGTATGTGTGGGGTGATGTAAATGTGGGTACACAGTCAAAATATCGAGTTGAAAATTTCGACCTACCAAAATATCGTGTTTAAATTTTACCCATAAGCTATCCAACGCTTTCCCTACTGTTCCACTCACTGGAGTTTGAATAGTAATTTTTACCTTTACGCTATCCAACACTTTCCCTAATGTTGCACTCATTGGAGTGGGAATAGTAATTTTTCTCCCTACGCTATCCAACACTTTCCCTACTGTTGCACTCTCTGGAGTGGGAATAGTAATGTTTCCCCCTACGCTATCCAACGTTTTCCCTACTGTTGCACCCTCTGGAGTTGGAATAGTAATTAGCCAATCTACGCTATCCAACGCTTTCCTTACTGTTGCACCCTTTGGAGTTGGAATATTAAATAATATTTTTACGCTATCCAACGCTTTTCTTACTGTTGCACCCTTTGGAGTTGGCATAGTAATTTTTACCCATACGCTATCCAACGCTTTCCCTACTGTTCCACTCACTGGAGTGGGAATAGTAATTTTTACCCACCCGTTATCCAACGTTTTCCCTACTGTTGCACTCTCTGGAATGGGAATAGTAATTTTTACTCTTACTCTATCCAACGCTTTCCCTAATGTTGCACTCATTGGAGTGGGAATAGTCATTTTTACATACCCGCTATCCAATGCTTTCCCTATTGTTCCACTCACTGGAGTTGGAATAGTAATTTTTACCCTCCCGCTATCCAATGCTTTCCCTACGGTTGCACTCTCTGGAGTGGGAATAGTAATTTTTACTCTTACGCTATCCAACGCTTTCTCTACTGTTGCACTCATTGGAGTGGGAATAGTCATTTTTACATACCCGCTATCCAATGCTTTCCCTACTGTTCCACTCACTGGAGTTGGAATAGTAATTTTTACCCTCCCGCTATCCAATGCTTTCCCTACGGTTGCACTCTCTGGAGTGAGAATAGTAATTTTTACTCTTACGCTATCCAATGCTTTCTCTACTGTTCCACTCACTGGAGTGGGAATAGTAATTTTTAACCACCCGTTATCCAACGTTTTCACTACTGTTGCACTCTCTGGAGTGGGAATAGTAATTTTTACTCTTACGCTATCTAACGTTTTCCCTAATGTTGCACTCATTGGAGTGGGAATAGTCATTTTTACATACCCGCTATCCAACGCTTTCCCTACTGTTCCACTCACTGGAGTTGGAATAGTAATTTTTACCCACCCGCTATCCAACGTTTTCCCTACAGTTGCACTCTCTGGAGTGGGAATAGTAATTTTTACTTTTACGCTATCCAACGGTTTCCCTAATGTTGCACTCTCTGGAGTGGGAATAGTAATTTTTCCCCCTACGCTATCCAACGTTTTCCCTACTGTTGCACCCTCTGGAGTTGGAATAGTAATTTGCCAATCTACGCTATCCAACGCTTTCCATACTGTTGCACTCTTTGGAGTTGGAATATTAAATATTATTTTTACGCTATCCAACGCTTTTCGTACTGTTGCACCCTTTGGAGTTGGCATAGTAATTTTTACCCATACGCTATCCAACGCTTTCCCTACTGTTGCACTCATTGGAGTGGGAATAGTCATTTTTACATACCCGCTATCCAACACTTTCCCTACTGTTGCACTCTCTGGAGTGGGAATAGTAATTTTTACTCTTACGCTATCCAACGCTTTCCCTAATGTTGCACTCATTGGAGTTGGAATAGTAATTTTTACCCACTTGCTATCCAATGCTTTCCCTACTGTTGCACTCTCTGGAGTGGGAATAGTAATGTTTACTCTTACGCTATCCAACGCTTTCCCTAATGTTGTACTCATTGGAGTGGGAATAGTCATTTTTACATACCCGCGATCCAATGCTTTCCCTACTGTTCCACTCACTGGAGTTGGAATAGTAATTTTTACCCTTACGCTATCCAACGCTTTATCTACTGTTGCACCCTCTGGAGTTTGAATAGTAATTTTTACCCTTATGCTATTCAATAATATTTATATTTATTTATGTATTTAAGATGTTACATAATGTTGTATTTAATTAATTTTAAAAATATTGAAAGCATATTTAATTGTTGTTATTTATTAAATATAATTATTTATTATTATTTATGTTATTATTTTATGAGTGTTGATGTATTTTTAAATTGTAGTATTTGTTAATATTTTATAATTATTTAAAAAATTATGTATATATTATAAGTAATTAAGTACATATTATATATTTTATTATTCATTTTAATTAAATGTTTAATAGTAAATATGTATTATTTATTCATTTTAAACATTATAACACATTTTAACATAAGTTTAAAATATATATAAGTACTATTTACTTAATTTTATCTTTTTTTTTTTAAACGATATTTTTAATTACGATATTTTTACCATCGATATTTTTGTTTCGATATTTTTGTACTTACCATGTTGTAGATAGGGTGTCGATATACTTGCCTTCGATATTCCAGCGTCGATATTTTGTCTGTTGATATTTTCAGCCTCGATATTCTGTCAGAGATTCGTAAATGTGTACAGTGAAGTAAAGGGAGACTAAAACTATCTAAGAGATACCGAACTGAACTGTAATGTGATGGTTCCCTTGGTAGGATTAAAAAAATATAATTTGGTTGGGGCTAAGACAGGGGTGTGATGTACCCAAGTAGACTAAATCTGTGAGTGTGGTCATGCTTCGATGGCCTAAAAAGGTTCCACAATGATTCGTCAGGACCAAAAATATGGGGGATAGTCCGACCCCACACCTGAGACATGATATGCTGCTATGGTATTCCTTTAGAAGAAAATACCTGGTTCAAAATGTTTAGAATTAATCATCTAACCTAGAAAATAAATGAAAAAATAAAGAAAACACTCAGTAAACAAATGTTTTGTATGTTTGGTTCAATGTGTCACCAGAATCGATTTTCCAACTCACTGTATCATAGTGTCTCTAAAGGTAGACATGTGCATGCTATTTTTGGCGCTGACCAGTCACCACAACGTGAAAGAAGTGAAAAACACACAAGTACATATAATATAACAGAATAAGCAAGTGAACATACATGGAACAGACAAAATAAACCAATCTGTGTTCGTGTTACTCAGCGTATCATAAGTGATTGGTTGTCCTCCATTGTGAGTGACAGGTCTTACCCTTTGGATCAATTAATTATGCCCTATAGGTCAAAAGCAGAGGGTAGTGCTCAGCTGCTGACAGTGGAAAGAGCTATGATGGTCAGTAAAAAGAAACAGTAAATCAAGTGGACCCAATTGACTTAGTGTTAAAGAAAAAGAAAACGTTTTCAAGAGAAGCAACCATACTCACATGGTTTCTGCATGGAGAGCACAAGAGACCTACCCTCCTCTGCTCGCCTGGCTCGAGACTGAGCAGAGGAGAAGACCTGTCATTGAAGGTACGGGCAATTGGAGCGATTGTCCTCAGGTGTGGTGTGGGCAGCAGCTGGAAGGAGTGATGACCTAGTGGACAATGAGGAGAGGAGAGGAGGGGAGGGGCGAGTTTGAGCCAAAAGGAGTGAGCTTCTCACGTGCTGATGTAACAGAGGTATCATACCTCAGTGGCGCCTATCTCAGAGTGTGCAGTGGTTAAAAGCTGGGCATCCCAAAGTCATCCATGGTTTTTGTAAGGTGGCCTCTAAGTAGTAAACTAAGATAGTTGAATGTTTTGTTAAACAAGGGTAATGGAGAGCAAATCAGGTGCACATAACTCCTAGCGATCCCTCATGGTGGAATCAAGGCATATTGCCATCTGTGTTCATGTTGGAAATCTAGGCCACCTCATGTAATAAGTAACACGAGGCGGCCAAGTGGTCTATTCCCAATGGATTAGGATGCTTGGTGAGCACTATTGGGAATTGTCAAATGAGGAGAAGAGGAAAGAGAAGAGGTAGGCTGGAGCCAATAGGAGCAAGCCCCTCATGTGCTTGTGTAGCAAAAGTATCATCCCTCTGTGGTGGACATCTTGGAGTGTGTAGTGGTCAAATGCAGGCCGACCAAAGTTGTCAATGGTATTAGTAAGGCGGCTTTTGATGGATACAACTGCCAGTGGATTCCTCACCTTGTGAATATCCCCCTGCGTCAGCAACGTTCGGAAAATTCTTTGTAGCTCGCCAGCGTGGACGACGGTACAGGATCGCACGACATCGCGTGCGGCTCCGCTGACATCACCGACTCCATAATATGCCTATGCCGGCGTGATGACATCAGTTCCCTTTTTTCCACGTCGTCGACGCTAACGGTTTCGGAGAACCTCTGTAGCTGTTAGTAACTTGGTTACTGTTTTTCTCTGTTTGGTGTCTTCTTGCTTCTTTGTTTCTCGCTGAAGATGTCGTCTAAGAAGACCGGGTTCAAGCCATGTGGGGAGTGCGGCAAGATGATGTCGATTATGGACCCGCGCGAGGATTGTATCTGGTGCCTGAGTTCGGACCACGATGTCAAAGGCTGTTCTTTGTGTAAGGAGTTGAACCCAAAGGCTCTTTGAGAGAGGGAAGCAAAACTTCTGGTGGTGAAGTTGAAAGGTAGAAAGGAGAAGAAGACTTCGAGATCGCGTTCGAGTAGGGCGAGGTCAAAGTTGAGGTCGAGGTCGAGGTCCCGCACGGCGTCGCCTTCGAGGTCGTCATCTGGTCATGCTTCGAGGTCAACGAAGAAGACGCATAAGAAGCAAAGGCATGGATCTCGACATCAATCTGGTAAGGACTCAGAGTCGAGACCGAAGTCGCCTAAGAGGAGGCATAGAAAAGATGAGGTGTCTCCTTCACCTGGTGTTCCAGAAGGTGAGGCTTTGCCCTTGAAGTTGCCAGTGCGTTTTCCGGCTCCAGTATCGGATCCCTCTCCACGCCGTCCCCGGCTCGAGAGGAAGAAGAGGCTCCATTACCTGAGGGCTCGATGACTCCAGTCCATCCGCCTGTGGAAGAGGAGGCAAATCTGGAACCTCCGAGAGAGCATCCTGTGGGTCCTTACCCGCCCTTCCCAGCTCCAGGTCAAGACCCTACTTCGTTTTTAAACGCAATGTATGGAGTCTACTCGAGAGCTTTGTACCCCTCTGGTGCACCTTCGTGTCCCATGGGTCCATTGGCATATAATTTAGTAGTTCCCCATTCCTATGCTCCAGCTCCTTTTATGCCATTTATGCCGGCTCCACCTTGGCATTTCTCGGCGCCTCCGAGGTCATCGATGCCGATTCCATCGTCGCCGGCTCCGACTCGACCTCATGAGCAGCGACCTGGGCTTCCAGATCCGATCTCGACGCTGGCACCGGCTCCATCGGAGTCGGTCACGGATCCGATGGCGCGACTCTTGAAGGAGAGATCGAGGCGAGAAGCTCAGCGCCTTATAGAGGAGCAAAGATTTAGAGAGGCTGAGGCTGAGGTGGAAGAAGGTGAGCTTCAGGAGGACTATTTTGATGATTTGAGGGATGCTAGTGGTTTGGAGCTTTCCCCTGAATGGGAGCTGTCCTCTGTATCTGATGCCCCTTCAAAGGACGTTGCACCATACCATGTGGTCATCAAAAAAGCTGCGGATCTTTTAAATTTGACTTTGCCTACAGCTGAATACAAGTCTAATCTTTTGACTTAGGTCCTCCATTCCCCATCTTCAGTTGTGGAACCATTGCTTCCTTTTAATGAGGCTTTGACTGAGCCTATATTGGAGGTTTGGAACAGGTCTCTTACAGCTCCTGCAGTGGCTAAGGGTGTTGCAAGGAGGTATAGGGTAGCACCTGGTGATCCTGAGTTTCTATCCTCACATCCTTTGCCTGGAAGTCTGGTTATACAGGCAGCCTGTTTGAAGAAGACTGTTGGCGCTTTCCCTCAAGTGCCTGGGATAAGGAGTCCAAGAAACAGGATCAGACTGCGATGAAGATTTTCTCTTTGGCAAGTATGGCTCTAAAATCGATCAATGCCACATGTCTCTTGCGGAGATATATACATGCCCTGATGGACTCTGTACGGCAGTTGGCTCCTAAAATTCCTGAGGACAGCAGGAAGGATTTTAATGAGGTGTTGGCCGATAAAGAGGCGGCTGCACGTCAAGTGATTCAAAGTGGTCTTAACACCGCTGATTCAGTTGCTCGCATTATGGGAACTTCTGTTGCCTCTAGAAGGGCTGCCTGGCTGAAGTCATCTGACTTTTCTGTGGATGTTCAGGCAGCCTTGTTAGGTTTCCCATTTGATGGTGCTGGACTATTTGGCAAAAAATCTGATGCAGCTTTGGAAGGTTTTAAGGACAGTAGGGCTACTGCCAGATCTTTGGGGCTGCAGTCCAGAGGCTCTGCGACTAAGAGGTATAGAGGTTTTGGATGTTCGTCCTTTCGTCCCTACCGTCAAACTCAACAGCAGCAGCAAAAGCAAAATCCACTATATAAATCCTACAGGGGCAAACAAAGAGCTTGTCCTCGAGGACGTCAAGCCTCCTCTTCCTCTTCCCAACCCCCTTCACCATCAGCAAAGCAGCCCTAGATCCGCCATTCCGGATCATGCGGGTCCTGTAGGGGGTCGGCTTACCCCTTTTCTACGGGATTGGGAATCGGTTACATCAGATCTTTGGGTTCTCAATCTTGAAGAGAATGGGTATGCTCTTCCCTTTCTGGAATTTCCTCCAGATTACCCTCCTTGCCAAGGATTTTGCTCAGAGGACCGCCTACTTCTCCTGCAGGAGGAAATCCCGTCACTGTTACGAAAGGGTGCGATAGAGGTGGTTCCGGAGCAGGAAAGGGGGCAGGGATGCTACTCCCAGTATTTCCTGATTCCCAAGAAGGGTGGCAGACTTAGTCCAATCTTGGATCTTAGGATCTTGAACCTTTACCTGAAACAGGAGAAGTTCAAGATGCTCACCCTGGCTCAGGTTCTTCAGGCGCTGCTGGAAGAGGACTGAATGGTATCGATCGACTTGCAGGATGCTTATTTCCATATTCCTATCCTGAAGTCGCACAGAAAGTATCTCCGTTTCACGGTGGGATCGCAACATTACCTGTTTACGGTCCTTCCGTTTGGTCTTACTACTGCACCTCGAGTTTTCACCAAGGTGATGGCTGTGGTGGCAGAACATCTCAGAAGGTCGGGGATACCTGTATTCCCGTATCTGGGCGATTGGTTGATCAAAGCAGACAGTGCTCCATCATCTGCAAGTCACAACTCAGTTGTTGTACAGGTTGGGTTTTTCAATAAATGTACCCAAATCTCACCTGGTGCCCTCCCAGCGCAACCTGTTCATAGGTGCGGTACTGGACACAACTGTGTGTCGAGCATTCCCTCCACCTCAAAGGATTCTCGACATACAGGGAATGATTCCTTTATTTCACAATGGAGCGGTCGTTCCAGTCCTGAAGGTCCTTCGCCTGCTCGGTCTGATGCCTTCCTGCATTCTGTTGGTCAACCATGCACGCTGACCCATGAGGGCACTCCAGTGGTGTCTCCGCAGGCAGTGGTATCAACACAACAGGAATCTCAGGAAGTCTGTGAGGAGTCTGTGAGGATTTCCAGAGAAGCTGCAGCGGATGTATCTTGGTGGAGCGTGAAAGGCAATCTGTCTCAAGGAAAGCCTTTCCATCTACCTCCATCGGTTGCCACGGTGATAACGGATGCATCCACTCTAGGGTGGGGTGCTCATCTGGGGGATCTGGAGATCAAGAGGAAAGGTTGCTTCACATCAACCTTCTAGAGTTGCGGGCGATACGTCTAGCACTCACGGCCTTTCTCCCTTCCCTTCGCGGGTGGTCGGTTCAAGTCCTGACGGACAACACCACCGCGATGTGGTATGTCAACAAACAGGGAGGAGTGGGGTCGCAGTGTCTCTGCAGAGAGGCTCTGCGTCTCTGGTCCTGGGTTCTGGACCATCAGATTTGTCTGATGGCAAATCATCTGGCCGGAGTTCTGAACGTGCGTGCAGACAGTCTCAGTCGGCAGTTCTTGGCCGACCACGAGTGGAGGCTTCATCCAGAGGTAGTTTGTCAAGTCTTTCGGACGTGGGGAACTCCTCAGGTGGACCTGTTCGCCACTCACGAGAATGCTCACTGCCCGTCATTCTGCAGTCTTCAGTATCCGATGCTGGGAGCTTTGGGGGACGAGTTTCAGTTGAGTTGGGGCTCACAACTCCTTTACGCGTTTCCTCCCATACCATTGATTCCTCGGGTTCTGAGAAAGATTCGCCAAGACCGGGCCCAAGTCATATTGATCGCCCCGGATTGGCCAAGAAGGGTGTGGTACACAGATCTTCTCCACCTCTCCTCGTGCCCGCCGCTCTGTCTCCCTCTCAGGGCAGATCTCCTCTCTCAGGTTCTACACCCCCACCTCCAGACCTTACACCTTCATGCCTGGAGATTGAAAGGGGCAACCTGAATTCCTTTTCTCTCCCACATGATGTGGTGGATGTCATTCTATCGGCCAGACGTGACTCCACCAAGTCTATCTATTCTTATAGGTGGTCTTGGTTTGTTTCCTGGTGTGGGGAGAAATCCATCGATCCTTTGAGGGCTCGTTTATCAGCTATACTTCAATTTGCTCTTTCTTTAGTGCAGCAAGGGCTTGCTGTTCCTACAGTCAAAGGTTATCTTTCGGCTTTGTCTGCATTTCTCTGCCTGCCGGATCAGCCGTCCTTATTTGAGTCTCCTGTTGTTTTAAGATTTCTAAAGGGCCTTAGAATACATTTCCTCCTACTCCCTTTATTGTATCTCAATGGGACTTGAATCTGGTGCTTACTGGGTTCTCCTTTCGAACCTTTGCACAAGTGTCCCTTGAGACTCTTGTCTTTTAAGACGGTCTTTCTGGTTGCTATTACCTCAGCAAGGAGGGTAAGTGAGCTTCAAGCTCTTAGTTTGAAGCCCCCATTCTTGACCATTCATGATGAACGAATGGTTCTTAGGACCAGGGCTGCTTTTCTGCCTAAGGTGGTAACTCCCTTCCATCTAGGACAGTCTATTACCCTTCCTACCTTCTATCCTCCCCCTCACCCTTCCAAGGAGGAGGAACGGCTTCACCGTCTGGACCCTAAGAGGGCGGTGAGCTTTTATCATGATAAGACAAAGGACTATCGAGTGGATGACCAGTTGTTTGTTGGATTTGCTGGCAGTAGAAAAGGAAGAGCTGTGCACAAGCGCACACTTCTGAGATGGATTATTCTATGCATCAAGATCTGCTGCGCCCTGGCTGGTAAGGAACCTCCAGAGGGTATAAGAGCTCATTCTACTAGAGCAAAGTCATCAACATCTGCTTTGTCTAGGGGTGTTCCTATAGAGGACATTTGTAGAGAGGCAACTTGGGCCTCCCTCCACACTTTCGCGAAGCATTACTGCTTGGATACCAAAGTGAGGAGGGACGGCCACTTTGCGCGTTCTGTCCTTCAGGACTTTCTGGTATAGAGGAGTAGACACCCTCCTCCAGGAGTGGGGTCTGCTGTGGGAATCTATTCACAAGGTGAGGAATCCACTGGCAGATGTATCCATCAGAAGAACAAATTACTTACCTTCGGTAACGCTTTTTCTGGTGGATACAGTATCTGCCTGTCGATTACTCACATGCCCACCCGCCTCCCCGTTGTTCACTCTTCTATACCTGAATTTCTGGTAATGTTTTTTTAATGTATACATGTTATCCTCAAAGGAAGTGGGTTCTTGTACATGATTTACTATGTTATATTCACACTATGTGTGTTAACTTGACTAGTTTGTACTGTGTATACTGTGTATATATCTATTGTTGTTGGTCCGTCCGTGTGCCTCGAAGGCACGGAAAAAAGGGCAGAACTGATGTCATCACGCCGGCGTAGGCCTATTATGGAGTCGGTGACGTCAGCGCAGCCGCGCACGATGTCGTGCGTTCCTGTGACGTCGTCCACGCCGGCGAGCTACAAAGAATTTTCCGAACGTTGCTGACTCAGGGGGATATTCACAAGGTGAGGAATCCACAGGCAGATACTGTATCCACCAGAAAAAGCGTTACCGAAGGTAAGTAACTTGTTCATCTCAAACAGTAGACTAAGACAGTTACATGGTTTCTTATTGGAGGGTACCACCTCATTGGTATCAACAGAATCATTTGTGTTACTGAAGAAGAGACCAATGCCAAGTCGCAAAATGCTTATCATAAGCACTGCTTAGTGTGGTGTCTGGGACTCCATAGCCGGGCATTCAATATGTGACATGGTGTCAATGGTGATATGGTATATCAGGTCCCATGTATGAAGAAAATGTCAATCCAGCCATAGTAAGAGAGTATCTGATTTCACAGGGGACTGAATTACACCTCGCACTAGAGGATTTCATCTTTCAAACCTTTGCTGTTGGTGGAGAGGCATAAAATCCACCCTTGCTCCATTCTGAAAAGGTTTAAAGGGCTCCATGAATTAATAGCTTCCCAAATGATCTGCCGGATGTCATCTGGAGAGTGGTTGGATTTGGAAAAGTGATGGCACATTTTTTTAGTGCTGTGTCTGCAACATATGTTGCTCCAGTGCTCCATTATTCTTGGTTCGATAGCGCTCGTGGTCATTCCGGCGTAATGAAGGCCACAAAGGCAGGTGATCAGGTAAACACAGTTTTTTGTACTGCAGTTACTGTGACTTTTTTGTTTCCAGGCGAATTGGGGACCCAACCTGACGTCTTAGGAATGTTTAGTCAGTGGGCATACCCCATAGGACCCACAGGGATAGTGCCCTGTGACAGGTGGTAAGGCCCACAAGGTGTTCTGCATGTGGGACTGTTGAATATGAGGTCTGGTGTTTACCAGGAGGTCCTTCAGTTTCTGGGTACACTTAAAAGCGAATCATGGCTCTGGAATCTCAAGGGGCCCAGTGCGTCATCACTCCTTCCCACGGTCGCATGCACCCCACCCAAGGACAATCACTACAATTACCTGCACCTTAAAAGACGGGTCTTCTCCCCTGCTCAGTCTCAATCCAGATGAACAGAGGATGGTAGGTATCCTGTGCTCTCTGCACAGAAACCACATGAGTATGGTTGCATCTCTTGAAAACTCTGTTTTTCTTTTTTCTCTCACCCCAAGGCAATTTGGGTCCCCTTGACTTGGTGTTTCTTTATGTTGACTATCATTGTTCTTTCCACAGCTAGCAGCTGAGTGCTACACTCTGCTTTTGACCTATGGGTCACTGATCCAAAGGGTAAGACCCTTCACTCACTCCTGAGGACAACTTGTGATACACTGTGTAACAGCAACACAGATTGGTTTTATGTTATCTGTTGCCTGTATGTCCACTTGCCTATTCTGTTATATTGCATGTACTAGTGTGTTTTTTATTTCCGTCACATTGTGGCGACTGATCAGCCAAAACAATAGCATGCACATACAGTGTCCCGGAAAAGCGATCCTGGAGACACCTTGGCCCATACATGCAAAACATTTGTTTACTGTGTGTTTTCTTCAATTTCTCATTTTTTTCTAAGTTGGACGATCAATTTTAAACTTTTTGTACAAAGGTATTTTTTTAGGGGATTACCTACATCTTAGATGTGGGGTAGGGTTAGCTCTCCCTTTTTTAGGTCCTGAAGAAGTGGTACAGAAACATTTTGGGTCAACAGGCAAGAAACACGTTGACCTGACCACATTCACAAATTTAGGCTACTTGGATACATTACCTCCCTGTAGTCGCCCGTACCAAATTATGTTTTTTTAAACCTGCCAAGGAAACCATCAGTTTAAAGTCCAGTTGAATACCTCTTTTTAGTCTCTCTTCATTTCACTATACACATTCACTCAACCTCACACATTCAAAACGCCCTCACACTGGCACTTTCATCAGATGGCAAAAATAAAAAGATCTCTGCTAAAGCGACCCTTCGTGGGGCCCATAGGGCATTGCATTGCCAGCCCTATGAAGAACACCCTTGATGATGAGACTTTACATGCTCATGGATTTGTGAAGGCACCAAGAAAAAATCCTTAGGATTCCCCTTTCTTTGTCCGCCTTTCTTTCTACTTTGCTTTCTGAAAGGAGCAGTATTTCCACTGGTTTCTGCATTAGCACTTTCAGAGCCTTGGTACTGGACCTTCATTGGCTCACATTACCCCTCACTTCCTTATTTTGAGTCATATTAAGGCCATATACAAATCTCTACAATGTCCAGAAAATATAACTATACTATACATAAGATAACAAACATTTCACTCAACTTATTAAGTGCTATTTGAAAGTGGGAGACAAATATGTGTGTAGAGTGAATCAAAGATGAATACTCCAATATAAGTAAGACTTTCATAGAGTGAGCAGGAGATGCTGTTTATTCTTAACTCAGACTGTCTTTAATTCACTCCCATATTAGGGTTTTATTTTCCAGTGCCTTGGTAAGTGCATGGCCAGCTGTGATGATACGGCACTGATTTTACCCTTCCTTCGAAGCATGTTCGAATCTACTTGGTTCATCGCTACGCCTTACCATGCAGTAAGTATCAAGTGCATTTCTTACAATTATCATAGATTTATTTCCCTAGGGTATTTCACCCTGTACGACCACAACAAAAACAAGTTGAGAAGGTAGTCATATGGGCTGTAGAGCATCTGGATGTACATTGTGTAGGTTTGTAACTTCATTCATAGAGCTTGATGGTAAAATATTGATGACCGGTGAAACATTCCTCACTCAGTACTTCCTCTCACCCAAAAGTGTGATTTTGTACTTCGTGCATAGCCAAATTATAGTAGAGTGAAACCCCTCTACAGAGTAGATGAGGACTAAGTTAGCAGAAACTAAATGTAGAGCTCCTTTTTTCAGGTGACTAATAATGCATTTCATCAGGGATAGTTAGGAGCCTCTTTAGGTGATCTCTCTTGATAGAAGCCAGTATTTGAACAAGATAAATCAAGTTTAATCAATGTTGCAGATAAAGTGGTGAAAGACATAAAGCTATGTGAAGGCTTTGAAATGACTCTCTCAGAAAGGCCTTCAAAATAGACAACAGTAGACATGTGGAAAAAAAGATAAGCACCGCTTCTAAAGAAATCGCACTCCTTTGTTGTAAAGAAGGCTTGTGTATTGAACTATCCTTGCAGTTCCTTTATGTGAAACACCAGAGAGAACAAAGTGACAGAAAACAAATAGTGACAAAACTCTCATGTTATTGTCTAAAGATGCTTTTTAAGTAGCATGGTAAAGGCCCTCCAGCATAGCTGTATAAAGGTATCCTTAAATCATGCTTTCAGGCCACTGAATATATTTGCTTTACGGATGTATGTTCTTACAACGCATTCAGTTGCAACGCATGCCTTTACCACGCACGCGTTACAACGGAATGGTTTTTCAACGCATAACCCTTTCCTCTAATTCTTGCGTGGTGACGTTGTACGTCGTTAAGAGGAAGCGGAAGTTTCTTTCCGTTTCCTCTTAAACGACGCCGATTTCCTGCACTTTCTTACGTGATTTCAGGTGAGGTTTTTGTTTGGGGGGAGACCCCCACAAGCCCCCCTTTTTTATTTTGAACCTTTACCACATATGCCTTTACTACTTACCTCTTAGTAAAGGTATGCGTGGTAAAGGCTTTCGTGTTAACCACGCATGCGTTGTAATGCATGCATGGTTAATGCATTCGTGGAAACGGCCGCGTTGTAGTGGCTGTTTCCCTTGCTTTACTAGTTGACAATCATTCACCTATACCAGCTGTAAACACTGAATGTGAAATCAAGAACCAGCTTTATCCTTTCTTTCAAATATGAAATCTCTTCTACTAAATGTCTGTGTTTGGTTAATGTCTATTGTCTCCCTGAGGCTGTGAGTTGTCTTTCCCTATTTGCAGGGCATAGTAATTGGTTTCCAAACATGTGCCAAGGTTCATCCTTTCGCATGCCGGCAGGTACTTGAAGCGTACAAGGGTTGTCTTTCTGATATTGAGCTGGTAAGAACCATGCATCTCTTTCTGTCTCATATTTCAAACTTTCCTCAGCAGCGGCGGTTCACATTTATTAAATGTATTTTACAATTAGATAAAACTGTATCAAATAAATGGCCAGTGCAGCTTCCATTCCTCATGTGTATATAACATTTGTTGAAGAAATTTAGAAATTTGTTTAGAAAATTTATTTTGAAGGGGCTTATGATACCAAATGCAACACTTTCTTAAATTTACCATAAAAACAAGTCATTCAACCTTTACTTTCTCCTTTGATTTACTCATGACTTCAGAAGTAATAGAGCACTAACGGAAATGCCACCCTCCAAGACAACTTACATTTAGGAATGTGGGTGTTCAATACAAGACCAGGTCTAAGACCAGGCCCTGGACTCAAGGGGGGAGTGGTACTCGATATCAAACAACAGGCCTGGGTAAAGGCTGGGCTCTGTATCTACACAATACAGTTACATTGAGGAAAGGTATGCGGCTGAGTCCATATTCTATAGCACACAGCTTACTGGACTCTAAACTCCTACTGAAATGGTGACTGGCCCGGGCCAGGAGGCAACCGGCACCAGCACTGGTGTGTTGTGTTAAAGGACTACCTCTCCTGTCTGAGGATGGGCCTTCATGAGGCCAACGTGAACAACCCACCCTGACACATGGGTAAGGCAGTGTGATTGCGTTGTAGGGGCAGAGAACCACACATATCCCCTATGCCTAGGACAAGGCCAGGGAGGTTCATTGTATTTGGGGGCTGGGTGACACTGAGGCCAGGGTTGATTTAGGCAGCCGGGTAAGGCAATATTCACTGGATCATTGGTTTTGCAGGGCATTTTCTTCGTGGCGTTCCTGCCGCCTTTGAGGTTGTGTGTGTGTGTGTGTGTGTGTGTGTGAATAAGAGTTAGGGTAAGGGTAATGGTACACATTAAAGTTAGGTGTAGAGTTCATGTAAGCATAAAGGATAGATATTGACTTCAGGTTGCGTATATTGTGCCAGTTACGGAACAGTTCTTGATTAATGTTAGTCTTAGGGATAACTTTATGGCTAGAGAAGAAGTATGGGCATGATACAGGGTTAGGGTAAAGAATTTTGTTCAGCATACTTTGCTGGAATGAACTAGGTTCAGGTCTGTGAAAAGTGGTGGGTATATTATCCTCCTAGTGTTAGGGGGTTTGGGTTTCGGTTATAGTACATAATAGTAATGGGCAAGTGATAGTGATAGCATTATGGTTAGACATAGGATTTTGGATTTGTGTACCTTACAACAAGAATAAAATCCTACAAAATCATTTTCAGATACTTATACAGCATTAAAATTTGAAATATCAGTTTCTCACTTTTCTTTTTGTATTTTTTTCCTCTATATTTAATTTCTAAATTTTAACCTAAATACCACTGGCAGGGGACAAGTGTCTTTTGAGCAGACAGGTGCACGAGGTAGTGCTGCCCAAAAGTTCTTTGACACCATAATTCAACTTTGAGTGAATAATTTATGTTGCCTGTGCCACCACAATTGTATAGCACAGAAAAAGAATTGTGTTTAAACTTTATCATAACCAACAGCCATTACACATCCCTCACTTATTTCACAGTACATTGCGTACCAGGGCAAGTGGAAGCTGCACTCCAATAAATGCGCCAATAGCTATGACAAAATATGTGTTTGTTAAGGCATGAAACCTATGAGCTGCACCCTTTAAATGAAATAAAAATAAGCTGTATAAGTTTATAAATGATATTAAGTGTGATGGATCGATATCTGAAATTTAGGTTTTCGTTTGAAGTTTAGCAGTGCCCAGAAGCTGCATGAAGTCGTCACTAGATGGATGAAATTACTTTTTCCGACAGGTTAAAGATCCGCTTTCTGGCAAAGCTCTTAACTGTCAAAAGTGGTTACTTCATAGGTCTTTGCTCTAGACAGCGCGTGTGTGCTGCTCTAACCAGCCTGCCCATAGGCTTCCCTTTAGCTGCCCCAATCGTCACTCCATTCGTCCGTGGCATGAATACATCATGCCTCTTCCTGTATTGAACCCCCCCTGAAAGCATCAGCCAATTACTTATCTGTTAACACAGTGGCCATTTTAGGTACTCATTTTGGGAATACTTTTTCCATTGGTTAGAACTACTGTGCACGGTGGTTACAGGCGCAGTCTCTCGTTGATCTTGGAAATACTTGTTTTTTTATTGTTATCTTGTGCTTTTATCTCAACACATTATTGGCTCAGGTTTGTTTTCCGTTTGCGTGTTTCCGTTGTTCAGCAGGTGCCCCTTTATGGCAGCTGCTTCATTGATCTAAGGGGTATCGCAAAGAAATTGGAATTTCAACAGCACAATGCCTGTCGTCTAAAAAGCTGTTTTTCTGTAGTGAGAGCATAATTCTGACAATGCCCAATGCTGTGTTGGCTAAAACACCGCTTCTAAGTTGTGAAAATCAAATAGGAGCGCTCAGTCAGATCACATTGGAAGCAAGCCTGCCTATAGGACCTGGCAGTAAGATCATAGATGGGACCAAGCAAGATGTGAAAACATGGGGTATATGCTGCATAGGGCTGCAGTCTTCTCTGCAGGTTTCGTTCTCACCCAGCAGAAACATTCAGTTTACTCGTATACTTTCTTTCTGCTCTCCTCCTTCTGATTCTGCGCACATGTTCATGTTTAACAGCCTGAACACCGTAATAATAATAATGTATGTTTTCATTTATAGCTCATGTAACTGCATTTTTGTAGTTTCATAGCATTGCCGCACGTCTTGCAGATAATGTTTTTAACAACCCAGGCACAAATAGATATCACATAGGCCGAGGGCTTTAAGTGGGCTGGGTCTTGCTGGTGCACCAGCAGTTCTAAAAAGCAAGTGCCGGGACGTTCCCTTAACGGGGTCTCCATTTTTGCCCGCACCCTCCAGGCAGAAAACTCTGTTTTGTCTGATTCCTCTTTTTTGCTGGAATGTCTGCTCTGATCCCGCTGCTTAGGGGAAGTTCCTTGCTACAGGGAAGCATGGGTCTTTTACCATTGCAACATACTCTGCAGAACAGCAATATAATGCAGAGTACATTATTACAGTGTTCACTACAAATGACATTAACTGTCATTGTCCTCTACTAGGGAAGGTTTCTGCCCTTCATGTGCTTGTATACTTCTGCAATTAAGGCAACGATTATGCTTACATGCTGTTGTTGCACAAAAGGACATAAGACTTGCCAGGCCACACCAAGGTCACGTTATGCTTTTTTCTTTCTTTTTTTTCTGGCAGTTTATATAGTGTAAACTTGGCCCTAGGGCACTAAAGGGCTTTACATGTAAACCATATATTTTTACATGACAACTGTTCTGCAGGAAGAAATGCTTTGAGTGTGTAATCGAGGTATTGAAGCATATATTTTGTTAAACACCAAGGTTGTTAAAAATAAGTTGTGCAGGAAAAAAAGTTATGAGAGAAAGGCAAGGGCTTTACTTGAATATCCTGCGTTAAATTCAGGAAAAACAGAAGATGGCCTATTTAAACTAACCTTTTCAAATCCTCCCTTTGATAACCAGCCCCCATTGAGAGAGAAAAGACTTAAAAGGAAGCAAATTATTTGAAAAGGGCATGGAAATGTTCACCCTCAGATATAGCCAATGGAAATACACACCATTGACAAAGCTGACAACCTGGGCTTGTTGTATCAGTCATGTAACTTGCTGTATTATATATCTGGGTGCAATGACAGCAGCTCCAAAATACTAGTGGGGAGGCACACTATACAGAAGCACTTATTTTTTGCTTACATGTTTTAAGCCACATCCGTAATCTTCTTGCCACGCCCCTTTGAGGGACCCACCAGTTTTTTCATACCACTTGAAGCCCCGCATAGGCCTTTCGTCGTAGGCCAGGGTTTATTTAATGAAGCATGCTACAAACAGTAACTTGCTACATTTAATTTTTTTTCTTTCTGATTATGATGAGCTGCCAACTGTGGTAGACTTTTATGTTTATGGTAATTCAGCATTAGTCGTATCATGTTGGAAATTTGTATAACACGCCCTGGCAGCCGGGGCTGCTGCAAATTGCTGGACTCTTTGTTTCAAATTTTTTGAGACTAGTCTTGTTCATTATTCTATGATTCTAACTCCTGTGGCCTTGCACCCCTCACACTGCAGTGGAATTGAAAGTGTGAGCATTTAATTGTCCCTTTCCACCACCCACCTGGGCTCTGCAGGTAGGGCCTTTTCCTGCAAAGTGTGGCCCGCACTGAAGTGGCCTCCCACTCCGTGCACTGCCTGGTCAATAAAACATGAGCATTGCCTATTTTTCTCAGAAAGTAAATATAGGTCAAACGGTTAGTATGTGTATGGAAATGAGTGGCAAACTGTAATGTACTACACAATAAACATTTTGGTAACTGTCAAAGTCATTTTACACTCATTATCTGATCCAATGAATCCTGTTACATATGTTTCTGTTATTATATTGATTATACCGTAATTGCATGTACATGTGATTTTTCTAGGATTACCTTCGTGAGCATTCTTCCAAGGGCAGGATGACATATTGAACATTTAGTGACACCCATATTTTCTGCATCTACAAATCAGTCAACTGCCCCCACACCGTGGTCAAAACACACACAGCCATTTTGTTTGTCGGGAATGCTGCTACCACCAATTCATAAACTACAATGTCTGCTTGCTCATTCAATCTTGCTCTCTGTCTCACTATGAGAACACGGAAGAGAACACATATGCCCTTGTACAGGCAAAGCATTGGAGCGCTATTTGGTATCTCTCTGATGGTAAACCACGCAGCTGGATAAAGTCATGTTTTTTAGGCCTCAGCTCTAGACGGAGCATATGGGCTGTCTCAAACCGAGACATGCTGCATCTACTGGATGGGCTTTAGCCTGCCCATGGGCTTCCCATTTGCGGCCACCATCATCACTCTTCAGTTATATCCACATATTCCAGAGCACACAATGCCACATATTTCCTCTACACAGCTTCACACCATGCCATACAATTCCACAACAAACAATTCCAATCTAACACATCACTCACTTCCTTGCACTATCATCAACCCTGTCATCACTTCCCTACACACCCACTGCCTCTCTCTTCTGATAGATACATCTGCCGTGTGGATTCCTCACCTTGTGAATATCCCCTTGCGTCAGCAACATTCGGAAATTCTTTTTCGTAGCCTCGCGCCGACGTGGACTAGGACGTCATAGAGACACGACCTCGCTCGCGACTCCGCTGACGTCACCGACGCCTATAACAGGCCCACGCCGGCGTGATGACATCAGTTCCCTTTTTTCCGCGTCGATGACGCTAACGGTTATCGGGAATCTCAGTAGCCAACTGATACTTTGTGTCAATTTGTTACCATTTTCTGTTTCTCTGTATCCTGTCTCTTCGAAGATGTCTTCAAAGAAAACCGGATTCAAGCCCTGCAGAGAATGCGGTAAAATGATGTCCATTACCGACCCGCACAGCGACTGCATCTGGTGCTTGAGCTCGGACCATGATATGGATGATTGTTCTTCGTGTAAAAAGATGAACCCGAAGGCCCTGAGGGAAAGAGAGGCAAAGCTCCTGGTGGCTAAGATGAAAGCTGGAAAGGAGAAGTCGTCGAGATCTCGTTCTCGAAGGGCGAGGTCGAGGTCGAGATCGAGGTCGAGGTCTGGTTCTCGAGGGAGGTCATCTTCGAAGTCGGCTTCGGATCATGTTTCGAAGAAGAAGAAACATAAGAAGAGGAGACATGAGTCTCGACGTCGTTCTGGTAAGGAGTCGAAGTCAAGGTCGAGGTCACCGAAGAAGGTTCGTTCGAAGGTGGTGACTCTTGATGTTTCGGAACCAGAACCTGAAGGTGAGGCCTCTCCATCGGAGTCGAGGGTGCGGTCTCCGACTCCGGCTCCGAATCCGTCTCCGAATCCATCTCCGGCGCCGTCCCCGGCCCGAGAAGAGGAAGAGGTTCGAGAGGATGTGGATTCCGCGCCTATCGATAAGCCGAATCCAAGCACTCCTCAAGGCCAGCCAGAGGGTTCTCAACCACCCTTTCCAACCCCTGGCCAGGACCCATCAGCGTTTCTCAACGCAATGTATGGCGTCTTTTCAAGGGCGTGGTACCCCTCTGGTGCACCTTCGGGTCCCATGGGTCCTCTGGCTTTTAGTTTAGGAGTTCCTCACTCCTATCCTCCGGCTCCGTTTATGCCTTATATGCCGGCTCCGACGCCGCCTTGGCATTTTCCGCCTCCACCGAAGCCATCGACGCCAGTCCCGACGTCGCCTGCTCCGAGTCGGCCTCGAGCACATCCCTCTGAGCCATCGAGTTCGATTCCGACGTCTATCCCGAATCCATCGGATTCGATGGTGGATCCGGTTGCAAAACGTGTCAAGGTGAGATCCAGAAGGGAGGCTCAACGCCTGTTGGAAGAAAGGAGGTATTTAGATTCACATTCTGATATGGAAGAAGGTGAATTGGATGAGGACTGTTTTGAGGAGTTGGCAGATGCAGGAAGCCTAGATTTCTCTCCAGAGTGGGAGTTGCCCTCAGGCTCTAGTACACCTTCCAAGGATGTTCAACCCTATCATTTAGTCATGAGGAAGGCTGCTGAACTCCTTAAATTGACTTTGCCGACTGCGGAATTTAAGTCTAATATTCTGACTGAAGTCTTGCATTCTCCAAGTTCAGTGGTGGAACCTCTCCTTCCTTTTAATGATGCTCTAACAGAACCCATTTTGGAGATATGGAAGAAACTGTTGTCAGCTCCTGCTGTTTCTAAGAGTGTAGCCAGGAGGTACAGGGTTGCCCCTGAGGACCCTGCCTTTTTGACCTCTCACCCTTCACCGGAGAGCCTAGTCATTCAGGCTGCATGTTCCAAGAAGAACATTAGTGCTTTTCCCCAGGTTCCTTGTGAAAAGGAGGCGAAGAAACAAGATCAGGTGGCAAAGAAGACCTTCTCCTCTGCCAGTATGGCATTGAAGTCAACAAATGCCACTTGTCTAATGGGGAGGTATTTACATGCACTTATGGACTCTTTACGGGTTCTTGCTCCAAAAGTTCCTGATGCCAGCAAGAAGGACTTTGAGGAAGTGATCTCGGACGCCCAGGCAGCAGCTCTCCAGGTCATTCAGAGTGGTCTGGATACTTCAGACTCTGTGGCGTGCATCATGGGCACTGCTGTCTCTACTAGGAGGTCCGCCTGGTTGAAATCCTCGGACTTTTCAGCGGATGTTCAGGCTACATTGTTAGATCTTCCCTTCGATGGTTCTGGCCTCTTTGGGAAGAAAGCTGATGCGGCCCTTGAGAGGTTTAAGGATAGTAGAGCGACTGCCAAGTCTTTAGGTCTCCAGATAAGAGGTTCTTCGACTGGCAGAAGATTCAGGGGTTTTGGTCGTTCTTCCTTTCGGAATTTCCGGCAAGGCCAGCAGCAGCAGCAGCAGCAACAGCAGCAGCAGCAAAATTCCTTATATAGGTCATATAGGGGAAAGCAGAGAGCACGTCCTCGTGGACGTCAGGCCTCTTCCTCCTCCACTTCCTCCAACCCCCCTGCCCCTGAGAAGCAGTCCTAGATCCTCCATTCAGGATCATGTGGGTCCGGTTGGGGGCCGGCTTACCCATTTTCTACAGGATTGGGAATCGTTACATCAGATCTTTGGGTTCTCAATCTTGTAGAAAATGGGTATGCCCTTCCTTTTCGGGAATTCCCTCCCAATTACCCTCCTTGCCAGGGGTATTGCACTGAGGAACATCTGTCTCTTCTGCAGGAGGAAGTGTTAACTCTGATAAGGAAGGGTGCGATAGAGGTGGTCTCAGAGCAGGAAAGGGGTCAGGGATGCTACTCCCAGTATTTCCTGATTCCAAAAAAGGATGGCAGACTTCGTCCAATCCTGGATCTCAGGATCTTGAATCTCTATCTGAAACGGGAGAAAGTCAAGATGCTCACCCTTGCTCAGGTTCTTCAAGCGCTACAGGAAGAAGACTGGATGGTGTCGCTCGACTTGCAGGATGCTTACTTTCATATCCCAATCCTGAAGTCGCACAGGAGGTATCTCCGTTTTATGGTGGGATCACAGCACTACCAGTTTGCGGTCCTTCCGTTTGGACTTACTACTGCGCCTCGAGTCTTCACCAAGGTGATGGCAGTGGTGGCGGCGCATCTCAGGAGATCAGGGATTCCAGTATTCCCTTATTTAGACGACTGGCTGATCAAAGCAGAGTCGTCAGAGAGAGTGCTCCATCATCTGCAGGAGACAACTCAGTGGTTGTACAGGTTGGGTTTTTCAATAAATGTACCCAAATCTCACCTGGTGCCCTCCCAGCGCAACCTGTTCATAGGTGCTGTACTGGACACAACTGTATGTCGTGCATTCCCTCCTCCTCAAAGGATTCGCGACATACAGGAAATGATTCCTTTATTTTACAATGGAGCGGTCGTTCCAGTCCTGAAGGTCCTTCGCCTGCTCGGTCTGATGGCTTCTTGCATTCTGTTGATCATCCATGCACGCTGGCACATGAGGGCACTCCAGTGGTGCCTCCGCAGGCAGTGGTATCAGCACAACGGAGATCTCAGGGAGTCTGTGAGGATCTCCAGAGAAGCTGCGGCGGATCTGTCTTGGTGGGGCGTGGAAGGCAACCTGTCTCAAGGGAAGCCTTTTCAGCTGCCTTCATCGGTGGCCACGGTGATAACGGATGCATCCACTCTCGGGTGGGGTGCTCATCTGGGGGATCTGGAGGTCAAGGGCCTTTGGTCTCCAGAGGAAAGGTTGCTTCACATCAGCCTTCTAGAATTGCGGGCGATTCGTTTAGCGCTCAAGGCCTTCCTCCCTTCCCTTCACGGTCAGTCGGTTCAAGTCCTGACGGACAACACGACCGCGATGTGGTACATCAACAAACAGGGAGGAGTGGGGTCGCAGTGTCTCTACAGAGAGGCTCTGCGTCTCCGGTCCTGGGTTCAGGACCATCAGATTTGTCTGATGGCAAATCATCTGGCCGGGGTTCTGAACGTTTGTGCAGACAGTCTCAGTCGGCAGTTCTCTGCCGACCACGAGTGGAGGCTTCACCCGGAGGTAGTTCGCGACATCTTTCGGATGTGGGGGACTCCTCGGGTGGACCTGTTCGCCACTCACGAGAATGCTCACTGCCTGTCATTCTGCAGTCTCCAGTATCCGATGCAAGGAGCCTTGGGGGACGCGTTTCAATTGAGTTGGGGAGATCAACTCCTTTACGCGTTTCCTCCCATACCTTTGATTCCTCGGGTTCTGAGGAAGATTCGCCAAGACCGGGCCCAAGTCATATTGGTCGCCCCGGACTGGCCAAGAAGGGTGTGGTATACAGATCTTCTCCACCTCTCCTCTCACCCGCCGCTCCGTCTCCCTCTCAGGGCAGACCTCCTCTCTCAGATGGAGGGGCAGGTTCTACACCCCCACCTCCAGACATTACACCTTCATGCCTGGAGATTGAGCGGGGCAACCTGAATTCCTTTTCCCTCCCGCCTGACGTTGTGGATGTCATTTTATCCGCCAGGCGGGACTCCACTAAGTCCATCTATTCTTATAGATGGTCGAAATTTGTCGAGTGGTGTAGGGAAAAGTCTATTGACCCTGTGAGAGCCCATTTGTCTGATGTTCTCCAGTTTGCCCTTTCTCTGGCGCAACAGGGGCTTGCTGTTGCCACAGTGAAGGGCTACCTTTCAGCGCTGTCGGCATTTCTCTGCTTGCCTGACCAGCCATCTCTTTTTAAATCTCCTGTGGTTTTAAGATTTTTGAAGGGTCTCACAAATAAGTTCCCCCCTTCACCTTTTATTGTGCCTCAGTGGGACTTAAATCTTGTATTGACCTTTTTGATGGGTGCTCCCTTTGAGCCTCTTCACAAATGTCCCATGAGGCTTCTTACCTTTAAAACAGTCTTCCTCGTTGCGATAACCTCGGCAAGGAGGGTAAGTGAGCTTCAAGCTCTTTACAGCCTTATTCATCAACGGGCCGTTTTGCGAGCCCCTAATAGCGATTCATAGCGAATCGCTATTAAGGACTCGCAAAACGGTATTCATGTAGGAATTGCTAAATGAATAGCGATTCCTACACATTCCTTATTTGCGAGTAGCAAATTGCTAATCGCAAATAAGGAATAACTCCCCATTCATTCCTATGGGCCAAAAGGCCCATAGGAATAATTGGGGAGTTTTCCTTATTTGCGATTAGCAATTTGCTACTCGCAAATAAGATAGCGATTTAAAGGGTGCCAGGGGTGTCCAAAGGACACCCTGTAGCACCCCTTAAATGCAAATTGAAACAGGTGTTGCGCACACACATGTCCAAAGGACATGTGTGTGTGCAACATGCAACTTAGAAAAATGCTTTTAAAAGCATTTTTCTAAGTTTTTGCTATTTACCGAGAGGTCTGACCTCTTGGTAAATAGCGTCCCAAAATTGCATTTTCGCAATTTTAAAATGCTTCATGAATTGCATTTAAGGAATCTCAAATAGAGATTCCTTAAATTCAATTCTTCGCAAATGTGCGCATTCTTAAATAGCGAATTTTGCATTTGGGATGATGAATCCCAAATGCAAAAATTGCACTCGCAAAAGGCAAGATTCTGAGAATCTTGCCCTTTGCAAGTGCAATTTAGCTTGATGAATCAGGCGGATAGTTTCAAGCCCCCTTTCTTGACCATTCATGCTGATCGGATGGTTCTCAGGACCAGGGCTGCTTTTCTGCCTAAGGTGGTAACTCCCTTCCATCTAGGACAGTCCATTACCCTACCTACCTTCTATCCTCCCCCTCACCCTTCTAAGGAGGAAGAGAGACTGCACCGCCTGGACCCTAAGAGGGCGGTGTCCTTTTACTTGGACAGATCCAAGGACTTTCGTTTGGAAGACCAGCTCTTCGTTGGATTTGCTGGCTGCAAGAAAGGAAGAGCGGTCCATAAAAGAACTTTATCGAGATGGTTCGTCCTCTGCATAAAGATCTGCTACTCTTTGGCCGGTAAGGAACCACCAGAGGGTATAAGGGCTCATTCTACTAGAGCTAAGTCTTCAACCTCAGCATTGGCTAGAGGTGTACCTGTTGAGGATATTTGTAGGGCGGCAACTTGGTCTTCCCTTCACACTTTCGCGAAGCAATACTGCTTGGATTCCGAAGTGAGGAGGGACGGTCACTTTGCTCGCTCTGTCCTTCAGGATTTCCTGGTTTAGAAGAGTGGACACCCTCCTCCGGGAGTGGGGACTGCTGTGGGACTCTATTCACAAGGTGAGGAATCCACACGGCAGATGTATCTATCAGAAGAACAAGTTACTTACCTTCGGTAACGCTTTTTCTGGTAGATACAATATCTGCCTGTGGATTCCTCACTGACCCACCCGCCTCCCCGTTGTCCACTCTTCTATGCCAGAGTTACTGTAATGTAATTATTTTGTTGTCAAGGAGATGTTTCAACTGCTTGCTTGCATTTGCTTTACACTGTGTGTTTTGCCTTGACTATTGTGTACTGTGTATACTATGTATATATCTACTGTCATTGGTCCGTCCGTGTGCCTCGATGGCATGGAAAAAAGGGCGGAACTGATGTCATCACGCCGGCGTGGGCCTGTTATAGGCGTCGGTGACGTCAGCGGAGTCGCGAGCGAGGTCGTGTATCTATGACGTCCTAGTCCACGTCGGCGCGAGGCTACGAAAAAGAATTTCCGAATGTTGCTGACGCAGGGGGATATTCACAAAGTGAGGAATCCACAGGCAGATATTGTATCTACCAGAAAAAGCGTTACCGAAGGTAAGTAACTTCTTCATCTCTCCCTCAGACTCCCAGTACCCCCTCTCATCTTACAATACCGCTGATCTCTCCCTCCCTCACGCTCCCTGTCTTCTCTCTATACTGCCTGCTCACATCCGCTACCTTCCTGTACCTCCTCACGCTCTTCACTGGTCCACCTCTCGCCTCCCCCCCTATTATTGGTGCCCCTTCCAATTGTACCTCTATCTCTCTCTCTCTTACTCTCTCTCACTGTTCTCTCTCGCTCTCTCATGCACTCTTCCTGCCTCTCTCATACGGTTTACTTGAGTTCTCAAGCACAGTTTCCATACCATGCCTTTTCACAAATTTCTGTCCCTCAAAACCACACTCTCCTCTTATTCTTTAACTGTTTTACTTTCCTGCATACATATGTGCCCCCACTTTATGCATCTATGGCCTCCTCTCCCCTTCTTTCTCACATACACTTTCTGCTCCTCTATCTCAAATTTCTGTCCCTCAAACCCACACTCTCCTCTTATTCTTCAGGTGTTTTCCGCATACACATGTGCTCCCGTTTATGCATCTGTGGCCTGCTCTCCCCTTCTTTCTCACATACTCTTTCTGTTCTTCTATCTCAAATTCAATCACCATCTCCTGCACAAACTACCTCCCTCTCTATCATCCATTTCTATCTATTTTGTGCAGCTCTCACCCCTATCTATTCACAATGCACCGCAATTCCACTACACAAATACACCACACACTTCCACCCCACACAATTTCAAAACTAACAACTTGAATACAACTGACATAATTCCACTGGACATCACATACATCCACTACACTCCAAACCAAAAAACATAAGTAAAAGACATTGTCATTTACGTCTATAGCTCTAACCCGTGCAAATTCGAGACCTATTGTAAAATCATGCAAGCTAATATATGTGAAGGTCTCTGCTCATTGGCTGGGGGTATGACAATGGTGATTAAGATGATCAGTGGGTAACAAAAGCAAGACAATGAAAGGCTCAGATTAGATGAATAGTTTAGAGAAATGCAACAGCACCAAAAAAGGGGGAAGAAAGGTGTCTTAGAATATGTTGTATAGATGGGCCAGCCCATCTAATAATGAACTCCATTTGGGCAGGGCAGTGGAAGCATGTACTCCACTGACCTGGTAGCCATACAGCTCAACGTATTGAGGGATTTCTGACAGCCTGAAAATCCCATGATAGGTTGTAGGACTTCAGTCAATAATATTAAAAGTTGGGGAAAAGTCCAGCTGGCACACCTGCAGGGTCAGCTTTGACATCGAAGTGAACAGATTGGTTAAGTTTCATTGCTGCAATTTCACACTGGTTCAAGAGCAGTTATTGCGCAAGAGGAAATTCTTGTTGAGTTTTCCTGTAGCTGTATAGCAATTTCTTTATTTTTTGAAAATTCTTTTTATTCAGTTTTCAACACATTTAAGATCACACTACTGTACCACTGCATAGCACTCCATCCCATGCCCCCCTTGCACAACATCCCATTTAGTTCTGGAATACCATGAAGTAGATGTCAGTTAAGTCTGCTGTTACCAATCCGGTTCACTATAGATGGATATGTGCCATGGACAACTGTGCACTTTCCACCAAGAACTTCCTATGGGGGCCAGCTCAGGGTGTTTTGGGCTGTACTTTCCACTGTCCCCAGATTCTATCATACTTTTGTGGTTACCCTCTGGATCTGTACACTGCTTCCACAGCTAAAGAGCAGTTATACCATCCCTCTTGGCTACTTTGAGATTGTGGGGGGCCTGCATCTCCAATGGCCCGCTTTGTGACGTTTAGCAAAAACACAACTGGTCCCAATCATCAGTTTTTGTCCCCTTACCCATCCCATCCCAGAAATACTTCCATGATAGCCAACGTGGGATTGTGTTCTATCAGAATTCGGCATACCCTTTGTAGGTTAGGGTATTGCAGGATCCAGTACACCTGAATCACCTTGCATTTCCATACCACATGCA
Source organism: Lissotriton helveticus (assembly GCF_964261635.1). Taxonomy (NCBI): domain Eukaryota; kingdom Metazoa; phylum Chordata; class Amphibia; order Caudata; family Salamandridae; genus Lissotriton; species Lissotriton helveticus. Next base: position 658,933,204 of record NC_136073.1, on the reverse strand, counting down.
TGAAGGAGCTTCTGGTCTGTCCATAACGAAAATATTCAGGGCAGCTGTCCCTCCCCATCCTTCATAGCCTCTCAGGGGTTTAATATATTCTTTAACCTGGTCTAATCTCAGGTGAGGCAATATTACCCATTTTCGGCTGCCATTGTTTACCTTAATCCATTTGTCATCATCCAAGGGCTTCAGGTCTGACTCATATCTTTCCTGCAATTTGTTTAGCCGGTCTGGGACATTTAGCACCAGAATTCTGTATAAGCAAGATCTGCCTTTCCTACCAATAGCTAACATCATGAGTCAGATTTCTAATGGACTGTACTCTTGTGAGCGCTGTTATGTGGCCCGTGTGCCTAACCAGTGCATGTCCGCACAGTAGGTAAATAAACAACTGGGATCTCTGTAAATCCTCTTTAGCTTCAAGTTGGTCGTAGAACATCATATGGTATGTCTGCCAGATGTCTCCCTATTTACAGATCCCAAACTTATCTCAGGGCCCAGCAGCCCTACCGTTTCCGTTGGGCATGTACCCATGCACAACAGCTTCTTCCTAGTAGGCAACCTCCAGTTAATCAATGGAATGGCTGGAACGGCTAAAATGGCTGGAATAGTGGGCAGGAGAAACTCCCCATACAGCCAAAACTCTGGTGCTTACCCGGTAAAGGGAGTCTGCTTAAGTTTCGTGGCTGGGTCCCCCGGTCCCCAAAGATCCAGTCATTAACCGCCAGCAGCTGAGCTGAGCTGCCCAGTGTTATAGTCTGATGTCTACTGCCCCTAGTCCGCCATCACAAAGGATTGAATGCACTCCTTATGAGAGATTCATGGCACCGGTCCTCCCTACTTGTAGCTATTGATGTTGAACTGTAGGGTTGTAAACCAAAGGGTAAGGATTTTCTGGAGGTAGTGTGGCAAAACATGCAACAGCTGTGGCAATGCAACCATTATGAAGAGGGCTATACAACCTCATCATGGAAGGAAGCACCAGTGGTCTCAATCTTTAAAGAAAGGTGCAAAACGTGACCTGGCATGCCAAAGGCCCATTTAGTTGATAGACGCCACAGATAAGGTTTTGGGCAGAGTCCTCCTTGCACGCTTGAAAGATTGGGCAACAGAAAATTGGATTCTGTCCAATACTCAAAATGGTTTTAGGAGAGGGCGTGGTACAACTGAACAATATCTTAATTCATCTTTAATCATTAATAAGCACAGAAGGTCCTTGAAGAGTTCTATCCATCTGGCCTTCATGTACCTATCTGGTGCTTTTGACACTGTCAACCGAGATAAATTATGGGCTATGTTGGAAGGTATGGGTGTGGAAAAAGCGTTAGTAACCCTACTCCCCAGTCGTCACTCCGGTACAACAGTCATAGTAAGATATGGCAGTAATGGGGAAAAAACACATACTTAGATGCCTGTCAGGTTTTAGCACATTACACAGAAAAGGTAAGTAACTTCTCATACTTGGGCAATCTTTTTAGCAAACTGTTGAGATGGGAACCTCTTTTAACCATAAGGGCACAGCAGACAAGTAGGGTGATGGATGCACTATTCCGTTTTGCTTCTAAATTGGGGACAACTTTTTGTCTTTATTGCATTGTCCCTAGGGACCTGGGGGTCTTGTCCTTTTTCCTGTTTGAAAATTAATAAAAGATTTAAACCATACATTGGGGCACAAGCCTGTGAAGGAACTAATTACCCTTTATAGCCAAATGTCTCTCTATTGCCAGGTATGGAGCTGGGGTTTGGGGCTACGCTAAAAACCAACAGTTTGTAGGAATTGAAAATAAATTCATGAAAAGATTACTGATGCTCCCAAAAAGTGTTCCTACCTCTTTTGCCATACAGAACTTAACTAGAATTTATGGAAGACCGTATAGGCAGTGCCCCTTTTCTTCTATAGGCCAAGATAGGGACCTCTGAGGATTTAATACTTTCATGTGATGTTATTAAAGATTCCCAAAAATCAGACAATGTTTTAAAGGTTCCATGGTTTTAATATTTAGAGAGGATTTACCATGAGATTGGTCTGGAATACTTTATTGAAAACCCTGAAGGAATTCCTCTAAATGTCAAAGGAGTTTTCAAGGAGGCATACTGTTCCAGGGGCAATAGGCTTATTAGTTACCAACATGACAATATTGGAGTCCCCTGTTTGCTTCCTGCCCCTGCACAATGTTATCTATTTATTTCTAATACGTTCCAGTTCTGATTTTATCTAACCAGGTTCTGTTTATGCACTGTGCACTTTGTTGCCGGCATTTCCTCGGCAAGGAGGGTGATCAAACAAGGTTATGCTCTGCCCATGTGATAACGTCTCAGTTTAAAGAACTATGGACTTTGTATTATTTTGCACATTGTATAAATCAGAGAGAACTAGATTTCTGCTGCCATTACTAAGAAATACTCACTCTTGCTCGTATTGATGGTTTTAACTTCTTACCGTCTTTGGCTACGGCTGAAATCTGTATTGCAGTAGCTAATTACATAAGAGACTCCATTGCGATCAGATAGCCTTAGGAGTAAAATCTGTACAGAGATTTTACCTTTTTATGATGAATTGTGTATGTATTGTATTTTAATCATATTAATTTGAAAATCTTTTCATGGTTCTCTGAGTTGAAATAAAGTTATTCTTGACTTGACTGGCTCTATACTCCATTATGATCGGGGGGAGATCTATCTCACCATATTTCCCTTAATTTTGCGTGTCAACGGGGTCATATTCCTGTCCCAGGTTTCCTATGGGTCTCATGTGTTAGAAATTGGGTTTCTGGTTGGCAAAAGAATGCAGCCTGTCCAAGCAGAAGCAGTAATCCTAGTCAGGGTAAGCTAGATCCACACTAAAAGATAACCTGTGTTCACCCTCTGGTAGCTTGGCACAGAGCAGTGAGGCTTATATAAAGAGGCAATGCGTAAAGTGTTTGTGCAACACACAAACACACAGCAACAGAAAGAATACCCCACAAAAAGACTCCATACAGGTTTAGAAATACTAACACTATTATAAACAAAACAAGACCAAAATGACAAAAATCCAATGTATAGAAGTTGAGATATTAAATGTTAAAGGAATACATGCAGTGAAACGCTTAGAAGCAAGTAGCATTAAAAAAGTTACTTTACATCGTGATGGACCGGGTCAAAGTCAACGTTCAGGCTGACCGCGTGGAAGGGCAGGCCAGCTACAGGTCCCATGCAGGACCAAGTGATCAAATTACCTTTCCTGGTCACAAACAGTGAGATGAGTCTGATAGAGCAAGCTTCGCATTACGACTTGCTCGAGTCATGAACCTCGCCCGTGTGTAATCAATTAATAAAATTTGTACGTCTTACTAATCTTTTATTTTTATATCCGAATGAAGTAGATGAAGCTTGCATATGTGTTTTCTAATACAACTAATCCATGTCCCTAAAACATGGCCGCCGCTTGGAAAATTGCTTCTGCGCATGCGTCAGTCACACTCACGTGACCTGACGTAGTTATAAGTTGGTGGGAAAAGGGTGCGCATGCGTAATACACAGCTTTCGTGAATAACGTGGTGATGCTCTTGTGATCGTGTATATGTTGCTAATATTTCAATTGCATAGTATATTTTTATAATGATAAGTTTAAAGTACAAAACCAATGATGTGTTTACATACATTCACTTCTATGTTTTAATTTGTTCTCGCTTACTTTTCATGTACTGCGGGAAATGGGGGTCCGAACTGGTTGGGAGCCATATTGAAGGTCGCTTCTACGCATGCTCATGGTACGCAGCAAGTGGCAGCCTTGACCGGTGGAACTCAGCCAGCTGGCAGCCACAAGCAAGATGCTCATGTGAAAGCCACCTTTGACCTGGCAAGATGGAATCGACTGTCCTCGAGTTGTTACAAAGGAACAGTTCTTATTGTATTCCATGCAGTTTCTCATGGGAACCCCAATCTTGCTAGGCGGCACCTTACTATGCAAATTAGGCCTCCAAATAGTCTGTTCTGATTGGTGCGTTACCCAAAACCTACCTTAGCACCAATCCAAATTGAGGGATTCTGACACTTTGCAACATTGGGGGGTGGTACACCGTCCCAAAACAGTATATCTACCCTGGGTTCACCTAGGGAATTTGTCCGACTTGTCTGGTTTAGCTGACCTGTCACTGACCCAACGCACTCAATAGGTGACTGAAGATACAGAGCGCTGCGGAGCACTCTGTCCGAAATTTGACCATAGACTAAGGTTTTACTAAACCTTAAAGTGCTTGGCGGAGCACTTTGCTGGGAGTTCGCTGACCCAATCGGGGTCTTGATCGATAGCTGCAGAGAGGGTGGAGCGCAGGCGTTGCTTCCGAACTGCGGGTGCCGGTCCTGTCCTGAGGGTCCTGTCCTGACGGTCCTGTCCTGATCCTGATCTGGTCTTCCTGTCCTGTCCTGGGTGTCCATTCTGCACCTGCTGTCCATTGAGGGGTATCCTTCCTTGAGGGTTTCCTGTCCTTAACTGACCCGTGGCCAGGGTTTGGTTTCCACACCAGTCTAGGTAAATATCACTCTGAAAACTCTGAATCTTGCACCTTTCTAAACTTCCTGTCTTTTGCTTCAATAAAGACATATCTTTGCATATGTTAATTTTCCATGCTTTTCCGCAACCTTTGAATCATAAAGTCATTTGCATTTATTTCATAACATATTCCTATGTTACCCTACCTGTTAGAAATTATATTTTGCATTGCAGTTTGTCATTTCCTGATATGGTCTACAACATTCATACTTAAATTGTCTAAAGAACTTTTGCCTTGATGCATAGCGTGTTTCTCTTCATAGTCTCTCCTATAGATATATATATATGTCCCGAAATCCTGTCTCATTTCCTTGAGATAATTTCAGAATACTAGTCCTAATCAAAGACTATCCCATCTTCAGGGATTCATCTTAAACGTTCTAATTTCTGGTCCTTCATATTTGAATGTGCCCTGGTTCCATTAGCTTCTAAATGGTTGCACTGACGTATTTGCTATTTAGCTGTGTAATTTATGTTATTCTGGTTATTGATTGCTTAAGTACTGTGAATTTGATACTCTCTGAATTTTACTAAATTAGATAAAGACTTTAAAACTTCCAGTTGTCCGTGGTCATTTTACAAAGAGTTTTGAATGTTATTTGTTGGGTTTGTATTTTGCTGCCTTTCCTTTTACAGCTAGCTCCCTGATCCATTGGGGTCATAGGTACCCGTATCGGTGGATGGTAAGTCGGGTACTCTAAAGAATAACGAAAGGAACTCACTCAATTATTGATAGTAGACCGTGAGGTCATCCGATCAATGTATATGGTGATTTGAAATATATGGGCCCGAAGCCGGAAGTGGCGAAATTATTGGTTGGGTGACCCGCGCGCTCTATCAGTAATTTTCTGGTAGCAGAGTTATGGTTAGGGAATAGTTAAAGGTTAGGTAGGACTAGTTAGGCTAGCCAAGTCGGTAGCTGCTGACATTATTGCTGCTACAAGAGCTGCCATTTCGGAGACTTGATCACTCTCTTGAGATGCGTTGCTTTTGAAATTTATGAATTGTTTTAAAATTGTTATTCCTGTTCTTATATTGTTATATGTATTAATCCATGCGTATGTAAAACGGTTTGTTAAGTGTTGTCGGAAATCCCCGGGGAATTGAAAAGCGAGTGGTGAATAGAATCCACTTGCCTTGAGGTCGCAGGCTCAAGGAAGGTTAGGTGCAGGTTAGGTAGAACCGGAAGCACTAACTAGGGTTTTTTTTTTAATACATGTGTGAATAAATGTTAGCAACGAGGTTCATTGGCAAAATTCCCATAGTGGCGTAACCTAATAAGGGTCACATCGGAAGATTAGCAGGTTCATCGGAGCTTGGGTGAAAGCAAAAGGGTCCGCTGGGAAACCTTAGACTCGGATATATCCCGGAAAGAGTGGATGGCTCTAGGGAAGTAACAGGTTCACTGATGCTAGAGTGAAGGGTAGGCGGAAGAGATCTACCCGCAGAGTGTGAAAAGTAAATGGAAGTAGTTTACTTGCAGTGAAAACTTTTCCTGTCTAGACACTTGAGCACTGTGGCGAATGTGTATTCGTTGTAAATTAACCAAGCACTGAGCACTTTAGAAAGAAAGAAAGTTTCCGTTACCTTGTGAAAGGAGGGAGTCAGTCGCGAAGCTTCTCTGACGTCACTCTGTGCCGCGCTGGGATTGGTAGACGCAGCAGGCGGGTAGCGGGGCTGGAATTGTGAAGGAGGGGTGAGCGCCGGAGCGTGAGAACTGTCTCGCGAAGGGGCCGCGCACCCATTGGCTGAAAATATTTGAACTCGTGCACCTCATTGGTCGCACGGAACTACAAGACGCATTTTGATTGGGAGTAAATTTGTAAACAAAGCTAAGCGTAGGAATCGTATGTGGCACTCGTATACTCCAGAGACTAGACCTGATTCAAGACATCTAGGGTTCGAAAGAGATCAGTGGAAAGCTAATAGATACAACATTATGTACGGAAATAAGAGAAAAATGTCCCTTGTAAATAAGGTAAAGAATTACTTCAAAAAGGACAAGCCGATCAAAACTAGAGAGGGCATTGTTATTCCACCACCAAATACTCCCGCCTCTTTCATGATGTTCGACAGAGGGTACAATACATGTGTATGGTTAGAAAATTGGGTGAAATACACACAAGATGACGGAATAATGGCCTTTCCGTTAGAAGGTACCTTTAATGGTAGGATCCTATTCAATTTAAGAACCCGAATGAATGAATTACATCCCAGACCGAGACTAACACAGTATGAGGCATTAGAGGAATGGGAGATTGAGGCTTTCCAAAGAGAAAAGCCCCGAATGGACAAAGGGCTGACAAAGTATTACCCAAAACTGAAACAAGAAACCCGAGACAAAAAGATGAAAGAATGGAGACAGAGTATGATTGTTGAGGGACTGTTTCCCATGATGCCAGCAGAAGATCCTCCTGGGGGGGGGAAAAAGGACCGAGAAATCCAAACACTGGGGGCCCCTCGGAGAATCAGATGACAAATTGTTAGATGACATATGCATGAGGAGTCCGCCTCCTTATAATGAAGGACACCGACCTTCGAGTGCAGGAGATATTCCCCGGAGACCTCTACAAAGGGAAGAGGTCAGGTCTGCAAGTGTAGGAGGGAATTATCCAATTCCTCCTCATACTGAGAATCTAGGACCCGTAGAAGCCAGAAGTATTTACCCCAGGAGACCGGTAGGTGGGGAGATGGGATATTCACGGGAAGGAGATTTTTGCTCTCGTCCCCCCTACGGAGGTGAGGTGAGGTCCTTAGGTTTAGGATTACCGTTAGTGCAGCCCCGGGATGAAGAAGATCCGAGAATTCTAGGCACAGGAAGTTTGTTTCAGAAACCTAATTATGGCGGAGGACCAAGTGAGACACATCCCACTGCCCCGAGTTATGCTCCCATTCTAACCCTGCAGGTGTTACATGACAAATCCTTGGACAGGTTATTAGAAGAGAAAGAGCGGGAAGCGCTAGCAAAACAGAGAGCTGAGATAATACAGAAAATGTCACAGCTAAATGCAAGTCCTGAAGCCTTGACGATCCCAGTAACTATCGGACCAGTGGTTCCGTTGTACGGGGACCGTCAAGGGACTCCAAACCCTCCAGTAATTACTCCTGTCATTGCACCGACCAGACCAGAACCATTAATTGTAGATGACCAGACAAGTGAGTGCGAGTCGGAGGTCTCGCTGCTAGATCTGCCCGTTAGAAATGCCGGAAAAAGGATACAGAAAAGACATAATCCTTTTAACGCGAGGGAAATTCAAATGGAATCGACCTCAGGTACGAAGAGTGTCACATTGGTGACTCCTGAAGAAATCGAAAGATGGAGTCAAGAATTTGAAAAACAAGCGTCCCCAACGAAACCTTTAGATCTCTACAAGCTGAGAATAGAAATAGAGGAATTGATGGCAGGAAACGTAGGATTAGATAGATTAAATACCTACTCTGAAGACGAAATGCTGTTTATCTGCAAGAGTCTCACCCGAAATACCCGAGTACTTCATGAAAAACTGACAGACACTGCTGCTAGCATGGGAATAGATATTTCAAAATCGAAACCTCTGCAGAAACCATATAGGGCAGATTTCTCAGACAAGGATTTGGAAAACTTGAATGTTTCAGGGAAGAAAGCACAGGTCAAAGAACTATTGACAGTATTGCAAAAATGGGGAGATGTGGAAAGGTGGAAAGCCAGATGGGTCAAGAAAAAGGATGAGGCCAGGTCTAGGCAGGCAACTCCCGAATTCTTGCTAAAGGAAGCTGACAAACCGTAACAGTTATGCCCTATGCGCGAAGTACCAGGTGGAAAATATGTGCACGTTCCATGGTCCAGACAGGATATTGTGTCCTTCACTAACGATTTCCCGAAATTACGCGAAAAGCCCGTGGATTGGTACAGGCAGGTGGAGAGGTTTGTAAAGGTGCAAAAATGCCTGTGGAAGGACCTGGATGGGTTTTTCGACATAGTGGTCCCTGTGGATCTATGGACCGAGTGTAAAATAGTCATAGCTTGGCCTAGTGAGGAATACACAAGAGATGAAAAAACAGGGGAACCATCGAAGGAAGTAATGAGAAAATATGAACAGGTAATTCAGCATCTGAAACTAAAAGTGCCAGCAAAGGAAACTGATTGGACCAAGATAGATAGAACCACCCAGGAAAGAGACGAGACTGTGCACTCCTTTTATGAAAGGCTGTTGCAGGTGTTCAAAACATACAGTGGTATAGATAACATCGAGATGAAGGATATGACAAATTTTATTTACAGGTTTGTAAATGGTTTAAGACCCGAAATTTGTCAATGGATAAAAGATAACAAAATCTGTTGGCATACTAAAAAGATGGATGAGGTCCTACGGTACGCAAAATACTGTGAGGACGAGATGGCAGAAAAGAAAAAGGCCCTCAAGGAAAAGGTGATGTGGGCTCAAGTGAAGCTCGCAGAACAGCAGGAAAAACAATTGAATAAAATGGCTAAATCTACTCAGAACCAAGGTCCTGGGGGTGGGGGTGGAGGAAAGCCCCGGCCCAAAAATGAGAAAGAGAAGCTGAATCGCTTGCTGAAAGAGATAGAGTTGTATAAAGTGTGAGAAGTTGGCATCTGGTTCCATTATTTTGTGATGATAGTAAATATCATCAAAGAGGGGATTGATAGAGCAAGCTTTGCATTACGACTTGCTCGAGTCATGAACCTCGCCCGTGTGTAATCAATTAATAAAATTTGTACGTCTTACTAATCTTTTATTTTTATATCCGAACGAAGTAGATGAAGCTTGCATATGTGTTTTCTAATACAACTAATCCATGTCCCTAAAACATGGCCGCCGCTTGGAAAATTGCTTCTGCGCATGCGTCAGTCACACTCACGTGACCTGACGTAGTTATAAGTTGGTGGGAAAAGGGTGCGCATGCGTAATACACAGCTTTCGTGAATAACGTGGTGATGCTCTTGTGATCGTGTATATGTTGCTAATATTTCAATTGCATAGTATATTTTTATAATGATAAGTTTAAAGTACAAAACCAATGATGTGTTTACATACATTCACTTCTATGTTTTAATTTGTTCTCGCTTACTTTTCATGTACTGCGGGAAATGGGGGTCCGACTGGTTGGGAGCCATATTGAAGGTCGCTTCTACGCATGCTCATGGTACGCAGCAAGTGGCAGCCATGACCGGTGGAACTCAGCCAGCTGGCAGCCACAAGCAAGATGCTCATGTGAAAGCCACCTTTGACCTGGCAAGATGGAATCGACTGTCCTCGAGTTGTTACAAAGGAACAGTTCTTATTGTATTCCATGCAGTTTCTCACGGGAACCCCAATCTTGCTAGGCGGCACCTTACTATGCAAATTAGGCCTCCAAATAGTCTGTTCTGATTGGTGTGTTACCCAAAACCTACCTTAGGACCAATCCAAATTGAGGGATTCTGACACTTTGCAACATTGGGGGGTGGTACACCGTCCCAAAACAGTATATCTACCCTGGGTTCACCTAGGGAATTTGTCCGACTTGTCTGGTTTAGCTGACCTGTCACTGACCCAACGCACTCAATAGGTGACTGAAGATACAGAGCGCTGCGGAGCACTCTGTCCGAAATTTGACCATAGACTAAGGTTTTACTAAACCTTAAAGTGCTTGGCGGAGCACTTTGCTGGGAGTTCGCTGACCCAATCGGGGTCTTGATCGATAGCTGCAGAGAGGGTGGAGCGCAGGCGTTGCTTCCGAACTGCGGGTGCCGGTCCTGTCCTGAGGGTCCTGTCCTGACGGTCCTGTCCTGATCCTGATCTGGTCTTCCTGTCCTGTCCTGGGTGTCCATTCTGCACCTGCTGTCCATTGAGGGGTATCCTTCCTTGAGGGTTTCCTGTCCTTAACTGACCCGTGGCCAGGGTTTGGTTTCCACACCAGTCTAGGTAAATATCACTCTGAAAACTCTGAATCTTGCACCTTTCTAAACTTCCTGTCTTTTGCTTCAATAAAGACATATCTTTGCATATGTTAATTTTCCATGCTTTTCCGCAACCATTGAATCATAAAGTCATTTGCATTTATTTCATAACATATTCCTATGTTACCCTACCTGTTAGAAATTATATTTTGCATTGCAGTTTGTCATTTCCTGATATGGTCTAGAACATCCATACTTAAATTGTCTAAAGAACTTTTGCCTTGATGCATAGCGTGTTTCTCTTCATAGTCTCTCCTATAGATATATATATATATGTCCCGAAATCCTGTCTCATTTCCTTGAGATAATTTCAGAATACTAGTCCTAATCAAAGACTATCCCATCTTCAGGGATTCATCTTAAACGTTCTAATTTCTGGTCCTTCATATTTGAATGTGCCCTGGTTCCATTAGCTTATAAATGGTTGCACTGACGTATTTGCTATTTAGCTGTGTAATTTATGTTATTCTGGTTATTGATTGCTTAATTACTGTGAATTTGATACTCTCTGAATTTTACTAAATTAGATAAAGACTTTAAAACTTCCAGTTGTCCGTGGTCATTTCACAAAGAGTTTTGAATGTTATTTGTTGGGTTTGTATTTTGCTGCCTTTCCTTTTACAGCTAGCTCCCTGATCCATTGGGGTCATAGGTACCCGCATCGGTGGATGGTAAGTCGGGTACTCTAAAGAATAACGAAAGGAACTCACACAATTATTGATAGTAGACCGTGAGGTCATCCGATCAATGTATATGGTGATTTGAAATATATGGGCCCGAAGCCGGAAGTGGCGAAATTATTGGTCGGGTGACCCGCGCGCTCTATCAAGTCGATCTGTTCCACGTAGTGATGGCGATGTGTCAGTTCGGAAGATGGGTGCTTGAGTCGAGAGGTGTTGAGTGATGTGCCTCACCAGATTCTGCCACACAGTCGAGGGGATGCCTCGATCTCACCAAGCTGCAGTGGCGGAGATGTGCTGTCCGATGCATTAATCTCTAGAGGCAAAGTGCTGGTTCAAATGTGATGTGGCAATTAAACTCCAGCAACAGTGTTGATCGCCGGTTCTATTACACACAGACAGGAGATGCGCCAAATTCCATGTTGCAAGTATCTGGGCCACTTCCAGTAAGCTTCAAACAACGAAAGAGTGTAAATCAATAAATGTATAGAAGCACAAAAGGAGAGAAGATGAGTATGCAAGTCTTATTAGATTTGTATAGGAAGCCCTCACTCACCACCCTGGTTGGTGACATGCTTCATTATCGGGCCCACCGGGAGAAGCTGAATGCCTCCCCGGTGTGCTACAACGCCAGGATTACTGCGGAGCTGGTTAGTTGTGAAGATTATGTAAATGTGAAAAGGGTTTAAAAATGTCCAGATTGTGTCTCAAATAAAAACTTTATTCTGTGGCCAATCTGACATATTAAAAGCAATGTGTTTAGGAAACTACCAAGTTAATTGTTTGGCTATTTCCACTTACAGTGGGGTCAACATGTTTCTGCCCTTGATGTGTGATTTACTGGGCATTCGTCAGGACCATGGGGAGTGTACCTCGGCGGTATGGGCACGCTAAGGCCCACCCTGACCAGAGGACGTGAAAGTTAAAAATCAGTGTAAAAAAAGGTGCAAAATGAACAAACCAGCAAGTTGTGGGAAAATTACCTCATAATCAGAGGAACCTGTATAGTTTGAAAAATAAAAGATCCACGCCCCATAGGTCTCGGGAGGGGGGTGGAGGCGAAAATGGCACACCGCCTGCAACGCCTGGCACCCGTTCGATACCTGCGTGTAGCCTCCAACCGGACCACTTCCAGTAAGTTCAGGCACAGGAGCAGGGGTAAGGACTTTGATATCCCTGATTCTCAAGCAACAGGAGGCAAGCCACAAGCACCTGGAGATCACTTGGCGGTAAGGCAGAGTCAAGCTCTCCTTCAGCAGAGTCCGAGAACAGCAGACAGCAGGGCAATGCAAGATAGAAGCAGGCCTTTCAAGATTGCAGTCTAAAATGAGTCATTTGAGCACCACAACAGTCCTTCTGATAGATTCAGTTCAAGATCTAGAAGTGTCTGATTTTCGGGGTGGGGGGTCAAAGACCCAGTACTTATACCCAAAAGTGCCTTTGATGTGAGGGTGTGACTTCAAAGCAGCCCTCTGAAGTGCATAGATTCTCCTTTCAACTCAGTCCTGTCCATCAGGGATAATCTGTCCTTTTAGTGAGGACAGGAGACTGCCTATTCAAGTGACGTGTTGGACCCTCCCTCCCTTCCACCCCGCCCAAGCAAGGCCATCAGAATGCAGACATATTTAGATGGGTACATAGATCCATCTATCCTTTATGTGTTGTGGCGGTCTTGCTTGAATGCACAAAGTGTAGCTGTCACCCACCCCAGACGTATATTAGAGATGGGCTGTCACGCACAAAAAGCAGTAAGTGCAATGTCTACTTTCTAATAGTGCTGTAAATAAATAGAGCCTAAAAAGAGCCCGTTTGACTAGGGCCTGTGCAATGTGTCTTGCATGAGACGTAGTATTGTGACCTAACTCAACCCTAAAGTACCCAACTTTTTCCCCAACAACCCTCTAATCAACACTTCTAAAGAGGAAGCATCTGTCGCCCCAAAAACAAGCAACCTGAATAGGAACAACATACAATACAACATAGTACTCTATCAAAATAAAGAAATCACCATAGTCTTGTGTAGCAGGGAGTGATTTGCCCCAAGACAGCCCCTCTTTACAGATGCAATGTGTCTCTTCTTTGTCAGCGAATGAGAATAAACTTGTAGCTCTACATGGAAGAAAGGAAGGAAAGGGACCAAACTCTATACCACTGAATAACATCTCATCATCCACTGGTAGCGTCCCCTCCCCCATGATCACCAGAGCTCTCTGAGGAGGATGCCCTATGTCTGTCCTCCAGTTGTGACCGCAGTCGGCCTCCTATCAGTCTGCTGAGTTTCCTCCTAGAATGGGATGGTTGATCCCCTTCGGCCTCCCAAATTGTCATTGGCTCCTTAGTTGATATGGGCAGTTATTTCCTCTCCGCCGCTCAGTCCCAGAGCTGTTCCGGACAAAATGGTTCTCCACTGATACATTACTTTCAGTTTGGCAGGGTACATCAGCATATATTGAATGTCCTTAGCCCTAACTTTTAACTTAACCTCTAAGAAAGATGTAAGAAGGGGCTGCACTTTACCTGCATAATCGGGGGAGAGCGTAACCATAGAGTTGGTGCAATGGACGTTGTTGTGCCTGCCGCAGGATATAGTCTGTCCATAAGGTACAGTATACTGATGGTAATGCCTCTAGGCGGTCTTCCTTGCTGTGGCCTTAGGGCCAGTGCCCTGTGCGCCCTTTCCATAATGAAGTAGGAGGATAGCTCACAATCCATAATGCAGGTTCTGAAGTATTCTGTGGGGAATTTCTCTCATGTTGCCCACCCCCTCTTTTCTACTCTGGGCCACCAAATCAGCTGGGCTGTCACAAGCCCATGGGGGTGCTTAAAATGAAAGGTGGTCCCTACCACTCCCCTCCCATGTGGCTGTATCCTCTCCCTTGCGAGTCAAGAGTCAATGCAGAGGTAGAGGTAAGTCGCTGCAGTGAGATTGCAGCTCCAGGTTGTGTCTGTTGGCGGCATGTCCATCTCCCGGCAGGTCGTTGTTTGCATAATAAGTTTCTCTCATCCCCGACTCCCTACATGGGCTTAGGTTGGCCAAAGGGGACAAGTGTAGCGGGCACCACATTGATGTGTGCATCCAAGAAAAGGTTGCCCCATAGTTGGCTCAACCAGGCTGCAGTTTCAGTCCTAGCCATGTGTGGTGACCAGTCCATCTCCTCCACTCTAAGGTGCCCGTTACATTGTTACGGGCCACCACCTGGAAGTGAAAGCAGCAATGGCCACACCTCAGCCATGCGCCTGTCTTCTCTCCCTCTCACGCTCCAGGAGTCGATTCAGAGAGGGTTTGCCACTGTGGGTTTACAGCTCCAGGTGGTGTTTGCCTCCCATCTACAGGCAGGCCGTATGCACACCCAGGCCGTCGATTGCAGAAATTGGCTCTCTCATCCAGGGCTCCCTGGATAGGTTTGGGTGGGCCAAAGGGGGTGATTATAGGGCCACTGCACTGGTGCCTGCAACTGAAAATAGGTCACCTAAGGTTCGGATTCAGCAAGGTTCTAGGAGCTGGCATGTAGCTCGCTCAAAATGCGGCTACCATCTTCGGCTGCTTGGCCACGTCCTCCAATAATTTCTTTCTTGATTTCTTTACAATGTAGTGGAGGTGAGTGATCTGTCAATGGTAGGCGAGCCCTTTGGGAGCCAGGATGGTATCTATCAGATAAGGTAGAAACTGTATTGTTTAGAAAGAGCCATACAAGATTTCTTAGGTAAAGAGCAGAGTGAGCACGTATGGTAGCAGCACACGTATACACTGCAAAATCACTATTATTCACTGTTACTGCATCTTTGATCCATTACTCACATAAGCAATATTTCACTCACACATATGTTCTGCTTTTAGGTGATGAGTACAAGGTGCTAAGGATGTGAAATGCCAAAATAGGAGTGAACATAGTATGCTGTTTCTTGTACATATGTTTTTTATTTGCTTGAGGTGTGCAGCCTTTCATGACTTTCATCTTCAAGACTCATGACAGTCTACATTTGTTTACAACGGTCTTGGTAATGCTGATCTTTTTTATTATATTTTCAGGATCCAGACAATCTGCTTGAAGAACTACCACCACCAGAATACAGGGATGACTTCCACATCCCCAACTTTTCACCGGAGAAACATGTGAGTTTTCTTTAAAATACAATACCATCATGTTCATGTGCCTTCTCTCTCAAATTCTGTTTCTTCCATACCATCTTCACAAACAAAGTACATCCACATGATATCACACGAATAACTTCCCATGGAAACTATCCTCCATTCTCAGAAACACAAGGAATTCTTTACGTTATTAACAAGGAGTGAATGGTGTAGCAACTCAATCCGTCTCTCATCCACTGGTACCCTTAGAGAGCTAGAGCTGATTTCTTAACTTCAAAGCTGGTTTTAGTGCACAGTGTAAATGTACAGAGGTGGAATTTATCTCCTGAAGGAAAAAGAGATTATTTAAAACAATTACCCTTCTGACTACTAGACTAACCTCTTCTGCGAAACAAAATACACTGGGGTTGATCCAATTTGTGAGCGAGCAAGGATCCATGGGCTAAAAATTCCCTTTCACAATAGGAGCAAATTTAGCTTTTTCTATCCTCACTTCTAGACTAGACAA
Organism: Lissotriton helveticus; assembly: GCF_964261635.1. NCBI lineage: Eukaryota > Metazoa > Chordata > Amphibia > Caudata > Salamandridae > Lissotriton > Lissotriton helveticus. Next base: position 658,917,457 of record NC_136073.1, on the reverse strand, counting down.
AGAATTTGGCTGGCCTTGGCTATACTCAATGGAGAAAAAAGCTCCTATTCCTTGGGGTCAACCATTTACTGGCAATGCCCACAATTTGAGTTTTTTGAGAAAAATAAGTCAACTGTTATACATGTTGTCATGTCTAAATAGCCTTCTTGTTTCCATTCTCTCTATCTACCAGCTTGAGGACATGATCAAAATGATGAAAAGCACTCTCAGGTTGTGCGAGTTCATACTTTCTAAGTAGGGTGAGGTAAGATTTTGATGCTTTTTTCCTGTCAATGTTAGTGAGAGTGTGAGTACTATCAGACTAAAAGGATCACACAACAAACCATCACTTATCGATAGGGGTCACTGGAATGTAATGTAAATGTAGGGTGGATTTGTAGAGAGCTGCTTGTCACCCGTGAGGGTCTCCAGGCACTTCTTCCATACAATAATGGGTTTACTATACTTGCCAAACAATCCACCCTATGCTACATAGTTTACAGTTTTTTACAAATAAATGTTTTTCTAGTTTAGAAGAATCAACAATTACACATGGTGTTGCTCTGTGGCAAATGTTAACTACTCACCTGAATTTATCACCCATGTGTTATACTGGTACTAGAGAGGCAAAACATTTTGCGAGAACAGCATTAATATTTGATAAAACAGCAAAATAATATTGTCACAGAATGTACTACATTATGCTGCATAATTTGCACTGTGTTCCATAATTTGGCCTTCCTATGTGTCTCATGAATAACAATATTGTGGGACACTAATATCATTGATAAAAAAATCAAGAGACAAAATATCAAAAGGTAAGTATGTAAAGATTTTCTGTACCTAATTCAACATATGTGTATCAAAATACATATACTTATATCTTTATTTATTTGGAGAAAAGAATGGCAAATGTATATGTCCCTTTGTGCATTTACCCTTTAATATTTTGTCCCTCGATATTTTGTCCACAGTATTACTGTTTCACGATATTCTTGTACTAGATGTTCAAGAGTACAATCGGCCCTTCTTAGTCTCATAATTCCAGAGCCACTTATAATATAAGGACTTTGGTTACTGTTTTAAATTACATTACAGTTATGAGGGTTGAAAAGGAACGAAATACATAGGTTTTCAAGAGCCTAGGGAAATATGTCCCCAACAATGGAACTAGCGAGACTGAGCGATCACATCCCATTGGTGCTGGAGGAGGAGAGATTTCGGGGTAGGGTTATCCAAAGAACTCATCATCATAAAAGAAACACCTCTATTTTGGGGAAAATTGGGTGTAAAACCTTTTAGAAGAGAACTACTTTACCACTTCAGAGATTCATCATGTGAGAATAGAGCCACCAAGAGCTTAGCTGTAATTCCTCTATGGATGCTTTGTGATTGCACAGAAGAGCAAAATAATTCTGCAAATGTGGTACAGATGCAAAGGGGGGCCCATGAGTAAGCATCGTTATCTGCCCCCTTGAGCCCGCCCAACACTGTCATGGAAACATGGACCGACTGACCTCTAGTTGGCAGTCACAAACGCCTAATTATGATGCAACCACACATGGTGCGGTCACATACTTACATTTCCCTATGGCAGCATGTGTTGTGGCTATAAATCAGCTGTAGCACAAGCTCCCATAGAGAAATGGGAGGCTGTGTTCCTCCCTGCACCACGTGGCAGGCACCTCAAGGTGCCTGCCACACAGTGCTGGGATCAACGTGCCCCCTTGGACCCCAACCGGAGGCCGCAACAGGAGGAGCCCTGCTAGAGGCCCCCAAACACGCTTTCCAACAGGCTTTCCATGTCGGAAGCCGGCATGGAAAGTCTGCCCCGGAAACCGTGCATCATAATTAGGTCTCACGGTTTTATGGTATTTATTATTTTAACATTTCCGTCTGTATTTGTCTATATTTCTTTTTTGGCCAGCTTATTGGTATTTATCCATATTTAATTTGTGTTGTTTAAATAGATGAGGTGATAACTGGTGTATTTATGCATTTATTTAACAGATAAATGTGGACTCATACTTAAATGCCTGTCAGGTTTTAGCACATTACACAGTAAAAAATATAAACATAATAAACTCACATTAAAGAAATAGTGTAACAACACACATACATGTTGAGATATGCAGTAATTTAAGGACATATCATTGAGTTTTGTAGCTCCCCTTGCTGTCATTATGTACAGCTACTGGCCTGAAAGTGATTAATCTCAGCATGATGAATCACTCAAAAGAAGCTAAATTATCTGTATTTTTCCACTTTCAAAAATAAATACAGACAGGGGAGACAGTGTTTTCTGTCTGTGTTTATCTGTAGAAATCAGACAAAGCGGAAATCAGGGAACCCTAATCATAATATGGACAGTATAAAAATGCATCCATATGAATTAAGGGCCAGACTCCGCAGGCCGACGGGCTCCTTGAGCCTGTTGGAATCCAGCTGGAATGACTGGCCAGTTTCATTTCCGACAACTGAAATTGTATTTATGGGGTCAATAGTGAAACCAACCATCTCGGTCGGAAAGCTTCCGTTTCGACCGAGATCGTAATCGACCCCTAGGACTGACATTTAACAGGCCTGTTTCACATTGGTAAAAATAATCTGTATGATTCCAAAACAAAAGGGTGTGACACTAGAGAAGACAAGAGGCACCTGCTGGAGTACAATATTGTATGGCAGCACATTTTTATAAACTGCCTTACCTCTTGTCGTGTTTGAAGAGTCACAATCTCTTCAGTGCTGACTCCCCCGTCACCTTGGTGAACGTTATTCAAATTCTTTGCAAGCCAAAGTTGAACACAGAGCAAAATATATTTTATGAGCTCCTGGTGCCTCCATTGCTTGCTGGACTGTGAGGATGGGCAATTGCCTACTTGACCTATCTGACCTTGTACTTTTTCAACTTTCAGGTTTCAACCTACTTACCATTTCTTTGGCCTTTGATTCGACCACTGCGACTGATACCACTGACAAAATGTATTGAGGATCCCTAATCATCTGCCTTTCTCATAAACATTCGTTGCTGAAACACAATATCCCACCAGAGGACATCCAGAGAACCATTAGAAATCATTGAACAGTAAAGCTACACCAGCCATAGAGAAACATGAAGATTTGACTTTTGTGATTTGGCGAAGGACGACAACCGCATCTCAGGAGTATGGCTGAGGATCACTTTGAATGATAACGGAGCACTACTTCCCCCTGGTCTGGTGCTCCTACATGAAATCATTCACCAATATCATCCATGAAATGTTAGTTCATAATAACGAGCAATACTAAGCAGTTGTTCAATAGTCACTGTACAGCCATGGTGAATTTTAAATTGCTTACTATTTGTAATGTAAATCTTACTGTTTAACATGTTTGTATTGCAAATGGTCTTGTGCAAACTCTAGGAATGTGAACATTGTACATTATTTTATGTAATTTAATTTAATTTAAATGTTTTAAAAATTAAATCACTCTTGTCTTTAATGATGACTCTCATATATTCTTGGTTACATGACTGGCATAATCCTTCAAGACAGAGTTTCAAAACTAAGTAGGTGTGGGGCATGTTGCATCACAATGCGTCACTCTTGAAAAATCACTCTCAGCAATGTTTTTCTATGCAGAATTTAGGATTTGGATGGAACATGCTTCTTCAATCACATTCAAAAGTTTGAAACACAGAGACCCACTGGTCTTTGTCTATTAGTTCGCTTGGCTCAGATCTGTGCAAGGGAAGTAATATGAAAAAAACAATTCTGTTCATTAGACTAATTTGTAGGCCTGGGAGGTAAACTCTGCTACCCTTGAAGAGTTTGTGGACTTTTTCTAACTCTGCACTCCGCATGGACCTCAGAGCTTCTAAAAACTCAGCATAGAGGTGTGCAGCAGATTCTTTCCTCTCTCATGGCTCGCCAATATTGAGTTAGGAAGAGCGAGCTAGGAAAATCCAATGCTAGACTATCTCCCGGCGAGATTTCTCGTTGCGTGGGGTCGCGGTAGATCATTACTGCTCATGTTGAGAAACATGCCACTTGCATTGAGGAAGCTGCCACTCGAGTAGAACATCTCAAGTGGCAGAAGGATGCACCCTTTTGAGCTAAAAATCAGCAGTGCAACTTACCTCACTCCATCGCTTGCGGAACTCCATGGAGAGTTTTTTGGTCACTCCGCAAACTCTGGCCAGGCCTCCTACTTTGTCCCTTGTTTACGAAAACGCTTATGCCAGCCATTAAGAATCTAGGAAACCGCATTTACACAAACCACTATAAAAATAAATTCCATGTTGATCACATTTAGGAATCTTCTTTGGCTATTCTCAACGATCATCGTAATTTGTGGTGTTCAACGGACAAAAAGAATCTTACTGTTTAAACATACATCTTTCTTAAAGAAATAAATTAAGGACAAAGCTAAAAAAGTGGATCTGTGCACAAGCCCCTAACTTGCATGAGATCTTTACCCCAAATTATTTTTTCTACTCCTGACTCATTCTAAGAAGGAAGATATATACCTCAGGGTCACATGACTTCTCTGTCACAGGTCAGAGACGAGATAATTAGAAAACAAACCCCTGCCACTGTGTGTCTCAGAATGTATGTCTCAAAATTTGCTTGTTGTTTAGCAAAAGTGGGAGGGATGGGATCAGATAAGCAGGATGAGCGTTTGGTGCTTTTTATGGCAGGCTTAATACTGCAATCTCTGGAGGGATTTCTTTCCTCATGATGCCCCTCATTACTTCGTCTTTACTTGATACATGAAAACTCATGTCATATGGTATAGTGCCTCACTAAAGGCCTTTACTAACTGACTATTGGGGTACAAGTCTTGAAGGCCTAAGGAGATTTGATTGTGTGAAAATTGTCATAACAATATGATAGTGCTACTTTTATTCACTTAATCTCCCTGTGCCTTAAAAAATGAATGTGTCCTTCTGTAATGCAACTGGTGTTCATGTGAGGAGCTCTGATACCTTTGGGTCAAGTGTGCCCTATATACAACTGAAAAGAAAGTGCTTCACCCAACAACAGGTTGCCAGGCTCACTCACCAAACAATGGGTTTTCATGCCGTTCAAATAGGAAACAGCCATAACCAGGCGAAAGTACAATATAACCCTTTCTCTCCTAAGGAGAGGGAGAAAGGCTTTCTAGAGAACTGGGAGCAGTACTTGTTCAAAGGACATCCCATCTGATGAGGTAGAGGCCATTCTTGGGTGGTAAAAAGGAGTGCAGGTGGTTTTACATAGATTTACTGATCTGACAACAATGATAGGCTTGAATTCACTAACAAAATATAATATTTAGTATTTTTCTTCTTTTATCCCAAATTTATTGTGACATTGTTAGTACTGGTCTTGTTGAGATGACTGTTGTAATACTTAGATAATACTAGAAGATAGGATTTAATAAAAACCCATTATATTAATTATCTATTGCCTGTATAATGAATTGAGTAGACACAATTGGGGTAGGCACATCATGGTTCCTCCAACTACTCTGTTAGGTGTGCTCACAAATGGGCTTTCTTCTAATGTGTATGGGCCTCGGGGACGGGTATGAGATGACAGTGTGCTTTCCCTTACCTGCAGTAACGCACACACATTCCTACAGCTCTGGGAACTAGCAAAACCTAGCCAGGTGTGCCTTTATAAAGGAGTGATATGAACCAGTGGTACCCTATATTGGCCAGTTCACTGGTTGCTACAAATTTAAAATTTGAGTGACATACTAATGTGTTTGAAAAACCCATGTGTACTTATAAATCTTCCATAGAATCAAGTCCCCTTATCCCTTAGGGCTTTTTAAGTGTAACAGATACAAAAGAAACCTGAGATAAGAACCAGTACCTGAATGTTACTAAATTGTGGCTGATGAAGTAAATATTCCACAGAAAACGCACCCTGTGGTTACTATCTACTTGACAGGGAATAGAGATCCTGCTGACAGAAGAAGAGGTCTCATTCATTATAGGGACATCTTCACTCGTTAAATCTATCATTAATGAGTAGCTGTAGCTGCAGATGACAGTAACACCTGATGAAAAAAAATCACTTGCTATTACACCTGCCCAAAATCATCCTTACTAATGCAAAGAGCTTCTCTTGGCATATTCAGAGCTCACAAAGTAATACCAGGGAGGGTTACCACATATCATGGAGCCAGGGTGGGTGAGTCTATTAATGCCAGCAGTCAGCAATGACCAGCTTTAGTGGAATACACCTCTCACCTAGCAAGAGACCAACAGTAATTAGTGGTCAGCAAGAACATTCTACAAGAGGTTATAAATGTTTACTGACAGCTGAGACCATATGTATTCATGAACTAAGACTGTAGCAGGCCTACTTCACTTGTTACTCCTACTCCGATTAATTCATTGACTATAATGGTTACAGGGTACAATGAGATTTTCAGGAGTCACAAATTCAATTACAAAGAGTACCTGGGGCATCGGCATGCACCAGTTTACAGCTGCACTGCATACAGTCCATCAATCGTCTCAGTAAAAAATTCAGTAATCTTATGAGTAATCCTTTTCATCTAATTTTATCTGTGTTCAATTTAAAGTTCAGACAGAGAGAATGTGATTTAAAATCTTTCAATGCTCCAAGAATGCCCGTCTGGGCTTTGTCCAACAGCTCCGTGTATCACATTTCAATTTGAGTAACCAGATTTGAAGTCCACCCAATGCATTTTGGGCTGCAGACCCTTCGTCAGGGGTAACTGGAAATTTAGAACAACCCATCAGGAACCATGTATAAATTGTTAGACTCTTCAAAATTAATGTAAAATGTTATGCATATTGTACTCAAACATATATTTTCTCAAAATATGTGTGCCTATTATCAATTACTTAAAATTGAAAATTAGTGAAAAATTACCCATGCTGTTCATATATGTATATGTGCCTTTACACCGCAAAATGAATAAAGCACCAAAAAGTGAATGAAACAAAAAGTGAATAAACCCTGTGTTAAAATCAAACACTATTTATAAAAAACCTAACCCAAACACCCAGCTCAAAAATTCTATGAACGTTGTTTTTAGTCATCTCTGACTCAGCCTTACAACCTTCGGTGGAGCCGCTTGTTAAATAGTACATGCCTGTAACGAATAGAAAGAATAACCTTTGGGCCTCAAGCGCAGAACGGACCACAGTCAACTCTCAAGCTGTGTGAAAAAGGCTGCTTTATTGAAAACAGGTGCATCTAACAAAAAAAAACCTTGGCCTTTACCTCCCAAAACTAAACCTCTATATACATGCTTCATCTACGTATCCCCCTCGACCACCCCTAAGGTTTCCACTCCCATCTCCTGTCTTTGCAACTATTTAGCAACCCCAACTCAGTCAATCACGGTTGTCCCTTTAAACCCTGTAACCTCTTCTCTACCTGTCAAAAGATCTACCTAACTAAGGGGCATATTATCAACACAGGCGATAACATTATCGCTGCTTTTATCGGCAGAAAACTGCCGCTAAAGCCGCTTTTGCGGCAGAAAACTGCCGCTAAAGCCGCTTTTGCGGCAGTTTTCTGCCGATAAAAGCAGCGATAATTTAATCGCCTGTGTTGATAATATGCCCCTAAGTATCTCCTATCCTACTCTTATTACCTGCTCCTGGAGTAACTTGTTCCCAACTATCAAGTGAACTGTAAAATTGAACAGAACTAGCTTCCAGATGCCATGAACCTGCTTCAAGTGACAACCAATTACAATGCATTTTCACTCCCCCGATGCACCTGTACCCAACAAATTCGGCCATCCATCCCATAATAACCAAAATAACCCCCCCATCTTACCTTCTAAAGGGTCGGTAGGAGGGGATCGGAAACTGTCCCTAACTGCCGGCTGCCATGTCACCTTACAAAATGGTAACACAGCCTCCAAAAATTTCCAGCTAAAACACCCAAGCACATAGCCCAAGTGCAGCCCATAGAGAGACCAATTTGTCGCAGGCTGCACCAATGGCCCAAAAACCCTGGGAGTGCGAGCCTCCCCAAAGCCCCATTGGGCCACATGCCCAGAATGGACCACAATCAAATCTCAAGATGTGTGAAAAAGGACACTTTATTGAAAACGGGGGCATCTTACAAAAAACATAACCTTGTCCTATGCCTCACAAGACTAAACCCCGCTATAAATCTTTCATCTACATATCCTCCACCCCCACCCCTAAAGTTTCCCCGCCCTTCTCCTTTCTTTGCAACTATTTAACAACCCCAACTCAGTCAATAACTGGTGACCCTTTAAATCCTGTAACATCTTCTCTACCTGTCTAAATATCTACCTAACTAAGGGGCATATTACCAAGCAATAGCGATAATTATCGCTATTGCTTGGTTAGAGACAAAAATTTACCGCTGCGGCGATTTTTATTGCAGATAAACCTTGGTATTACCAAGGTTTATCGCAAATGCGATAAAAAACGGCCGCAATGCATGAATATTGCTGAAAAGTCAGCGATATTCATGCATTACCGAGCTAATGCTCTTAGCCATGTTATCCACCTCCCATTGGATAACATGGCTAAGAACTGCTCAGGGCAGGTGTTAGCTTTTGGAGATATTCGCGCTTAGCGCGAATATCTCCAAAAGTTGGTAATAGGAGATAGCGATGTTAGCGACTGTTTCCAGTCGCTAACATCTTGGCACGCCCACTTTGCATGTCATTAGTGATAAATATCACTGACATGCAAAGTGGGGCCCAAGATGGTCGCTATCTCCTACTAGCCGTCGCTAACTGGTGTTAGCGACAGCTAGGTAATAGGGAGATCATTTTATCTCTGCTTTCTTGGCTTTTAAAGCCAAAAAAGCGGAGATAAACCCCCTTGATAATATGCCCCTGAGTATCTCCTATCCTACCCTTATTATCTGCTACTGGAGTAACCTGTTCCCAACCATAAAGTGAACAGGAAAACTGTACAGAACCAGCGACCAGACGCCACTCAGAAACAGTCCCTATAACGTTCCTGCCAACCCCTCCCCCCATCACCTAGGCTATTCTTGGGTATCTTCGTATGTATAGTGCTTTGTCTAAAACTTCCTTTATTTGTATATCAGGTAAATCTCCATCCAGTAGTGAGGCAAATGAACGCCATCAACCCTGAAAAAGTACACTGCAGCATATCTTAGTTCTGGTTGTTCCACTCTACCGAAACCTGACTCACCACAAAAGACCCTCATGTCCCTGTTTATCTTCCTCCTGGCTTTATCAATGGCGGCACCCTCCATTGTCTTCCAGGGATGAATTCAGTCCAAACGACAAAGCACCCCGACCACTGCTGCTTAATCTCCCTCAAGTCCCTTTTCATTTGCTTTAGTAGGGCCAAAACCCTTGCAAACCACTAAATCATTCTTCCCGAAATTAATTATTAGAACATTCGGGCATCAATGTATTCAAACTGGGATTGAGCTTGTGCCAGCGCAAACCCCCTTTCCCATGCCAACTTATTTTAAACAAAGCAGGTTCCAATCCTAAGTTAACACCTTTCCCTTTTTGAAGCTAGTGTCTCTCTGCTAACTTGACGAATGAATGCCCGACTATGCAAATGGCTAGCGCCTCCGACTCTGGCCCTGCTACTGCACCTGAAAAGACACATGTCCATGTTTGTAATACGTACCCCCATCGAACGGGACATATCCAAGCCTCTTCATTGGCCCCTAGTAATACTGTCTTCTACACATCCCTTTGGTCCGTCTTCGAGTGCGTGAGGAGGATCATGACCGCTTCACTCCATGTACTTCCCTCAATGAAGGCCTGCAATCCATTTCCTCCTCAACAACTCTGATACTCTGAATGCTCTGAAATACAGCCATTACATTAAGGCAGCAAATAAATCTGCTTCCTGTAAGCTAATGCATATCCTGGGTAGCTCCTCTATCATCCTGCCTAATAATGCTTTTGACACCGGCATCCTGGCCCGCTGTCCTTTCCCTGCTTGCCTGGCCCAACCTTCCAGCATACACTTTCCTAATTCACCTGCCGAAGGGGCATATCCCCACCACAACTTGTCCATGAGTGCTATCCCCGCTAGCTTGGCAGCAACAGTGAACTTCACCAAACCCCTATCAGAGATATAATGAACTGTATGACATCCTCCTCTCTGGCCCAAGTCCCTGTCCTCCTCCTTGCCCCTCCTGTTATAAAGGCCTGCCAGATCCTGGCCATATGCCCATCTCGTAGAAACTCCTAATGACCCTACCACCAGTTGCAGCATCCTTTGTCTCCTTTGGACCACATCCCCGCAGGCACCAGCGTCTTCTGAAACTCCCTCTCCGTGGCCAGTCCATGGAACCTCCCCCACTGCGAACGAGACAAAGCATCGGCAATGTCATTGTCCACTCCCAGGTTGTGCTTCGGCCGCAACTGTATATCACACTTCAGACAACTTAGAATGAATACTCTCATCAACTTCAGGACCTGCTCATCTCTTGCTGACTGCTTGTTGACCACCTGCACCACTGCCATGTTAACCACCCCGAAAATGACCTTTCTATGCTCCAGGCTCTGCATCCACACTGTGACCGCTATGACTAAAGGAAACATCTCCAAGAAAGCAACACTCCTGCCCCCATTCTTCCATTGTTGCGGGCGTACCTCTGGACACCACCTGCCCTGCCAGTACATCCCAAACCGGCATGCTCGGACAGCGTCGGAAAATATCTGCACGTCCCATTTGCACTCCTCTGGTGCGGACATGGGAATCTCATTGAATTCTTCTAAGAACTTGCCTCACATGTGTAAATCCTCTTTCGTCCCTGCGGACAGTCACATGTGATTGTGTTGCAACATGAGTCCCACTAATGACCTGCCCAATCTCCTGCAAAATGCCCTTGCTGACCTAACTACCGTGCATGTAAAGTTCAGATGCCCTAGAAGCACCTGTACCATCCTCACCATCCCTTTTGTCTTGGCCAACATGTCATCAATAAATAATCTCACATGCATTTTCTTATCCGCCGGCAACCTCGCTTCCATGGCCACCAAATCCAACTCAATACCTAGAAATGACAACACCGTGCTTGGACCCTGCGTCTTCTCTGGTGCCAGGAGCACACCTAGTGCCCCATTTAGCTCTTGGAAATATGCCAACTGTTGCCGACAGTCCAACGAACCAGGCCATCCCAACAGGAAGAAGTCATCAAGGTAGCGTGTCACCGTCTCTTTGCCCGTTTTCCAAGGGAAGACCCATTGCAAGAAGGAACTAAACTTCTTGAACAAGACACATGATATTGAACAGCACATGAGAAACTCCTTATCCACAAAGATGTTCCCATCCACTTGGATGCCCAGCAGCTGAAAATCCTCTGGGTATACTGGCATCAGATGGAAGGCAGCCTTAATGTCACATTTTGCCTTCTAGGCACCCCTGCCAACGTGTTCCACTAGGTCCCTCGATTTGTCCCCTGATGAATAGGAAACGAATGTCAGGTCCTCGATATGAAATCTTTCACTAACCCTCCCTGTGGCCATGACAATTTCTGAATCAATCAATACTAGCCTGGTTCTTTCTTTGGCACCATCGGAGAAATAATCAAATCCATTATCGGGCTAACAGTGAATGAGCCCTCCATGCGCCCTGCTTCAACTTCCTTTTTTAGTTTTCCCCAAACCACTGATGTATGAGCCACCACTGACTTCAGATTCTCTGCCTATCTTGCTGTCCGAGGGGCCTCATACCCCAATTTAAAACCTTCCCTGAAACCCTTACTCAGTAACTATGCATCCTGCTCCCGTGGGTAGAATGTCAGCCAGGCATCCACGCAGTCATTCTTAATGGATGTATGAGCATTTGCCCATGTAACCCTGCGCCCCTCTTCCTCCCCTGCCTCTCAGCCCCCTGTTGTCCCTGCTGTCCACTATAAGCATTCTGTTGTTGGAAACCTTGCCCCCCTTGCAGTCCCCTTCCTGCATAGCCTGTCCCGAAGCATTGCACCAATGGGTGCTTTCCTGCGCATTTTGTGCATTCATGACAAAATCTATAATATACCCGCGTACAGGTTCCTTTATTGTAATCCCAACATACCCCCGGACCCCCCCACCTCCTTCGGTGTGTATCCTTCCCCTCCCCTGGTGGGGCGATTTTGAAAAGGGCGGTAAACTAAATGTAGCCCACTGGCCGTATACGTTGTCTTCCCAAAGCTGACTGCCCCCATCATCTGGTGATACAATACCTTCCCAATTTGCCTCGGGATCCCAAACTAGTCTGGCTCGGAACTCTTTGTAGTAGTGCGACCATGCATAACCCCGTATGTCAACTGTGCCCACCTAACCACGTCCATGTATTTAAACAAGGACACACACCTGTCTGGGTATTTCTCGCAATATACACTAGCGAAAATCAGAAAAAAGCTGCTGTCCAGTTTTCTATGGTCCTCTTTCGATCTCTCTTTGGGCCGCAATTCCATATGCAGGAGCTTCAACATATCCACATATTCTCCCTTCCAAATTTTTTCTTTTGTGGCTAACATGATGTATGCTCCCAAACGTTTTGTTGGTTTCATTGGTTTAGTTGATTTTAGGCAATCAGACCTCTTTGCTCTCTTTGGCCCCCATCGCTTGGCTTTTTCCTCCATCTGTTTTGCCATCTCCTGTGTCATCCATCTCTGTCACTGCTGTCTGAGCTTTCCCGTCTACCTTCCTTGTGTTTCCACTAGACCCTGTCTCCCCCTCTGTCTTCAGCCCTTCTGTACCTACCCCTGTGTCCTGTACACATTGTCCTTTGCGCAGATTGATCTCCCCGTCCTCCCCTCATGCATCAGTTCCCGTGGACACCTTCCATCTTGGACTAACTGCCCAGCCTTTTCCCCACTTTCTTAACAGGCTTCAAGGTTGTCATCCTCACTGGATCCCGCTGCCTAACCAGTCCTGCTGAGGGTTGAGTTGCATGAGGCTTGGCCGGGACAACCACTTCCTACTCTGTGTCCTGCAACATACTAGGCATACAATTACTTGTCCCCTCCTTTCTTCATCTACTATCTCCCCCTCCTTTATGTTATCTTCTTCATAATCCAATGGTATTTCTTCCCATAGCCACCATCTTGCTCTATTTGCTCCCCCAAATGTGCCTCTGCACACTGTCGCATACGCTGAATAAATTCCTCCAAATTGTGCTCCAAATGTGGCGGGAGCTTTCGCTGCCGTTCTGCCACCTCTTGCTGTCCCTGCATTGACCATGTTACCGCGGAGCTAGAGGCCGCGTCGGCCCAACCGGGCTGTCACCCCAACGTGACCATATCAAACCTCCACTTATCACTGAGTCCGTAGTCCCTGGCCGTGGTCCGGCTGGCCTTCCAAGACCCTGCCATCGCTTCCACTTGGTACTGCGGAGCAGCATCTGGCTCACCCGAGGTGTGTGCCTCTCGCACCCGTTGATCCTACAATGAAATGGCAAGGTCCGGCGGACAGGGTTTAGTATCCCTATCCGTCCCTGTCTCCCATTGGGCCGGGCACAACTGCTAATACCCCCTGGACCTGTACTGCTCTTCAGGTAACTGTCAGTGCCCCCTCACACCCCTGCCCCCCAAACAGTCTGCCTAAAACCTCCTCTACTCGTTCCCGCAGAGTACCCCTCCTGTTTGCCTGGGGCCTCTACTTTTGACCCATACGCTCATACAACCTTACCAGAAACTCTTGATTTCACTCTGCCTCACTACCATAAAACTAAACGGTAGATCTCAACGTTTGGAAAATGTGATCGAAAACTGTCCCTAACTGCTGGCTGCAGTGTCAGCTTACAAAATGGTAACACAGCCCCTAATATGTCTGGCCTAAAACCCAAGCCAGAAGCCCAAATGCAGCCCAAGGAGAGCAAAATTGGGACCGGGCTGCACCCATGGCAAAAAAAAACTAAGGGTGTGAGCCTCCCTACTGGACAGCCACCCCCCCAAAGCCCCATTGTGAACACCGCACGGGCAACGTTTTCAAACCTGCCGTGCAACTATCCTAACGTGTGAGAACCATGTGACTTAAGTAATCATTCTTAAACTAACTTAGAAAAAACAGATCTGCTAATGAAAACAAAATGAAAATAAATCATGTTGTTTACACCAACAAAGAAGTAATGCAAATCAAGCAATTAACCAAAACAAATTTGTGATAAACACATCAAGGAATAAACCGAAACAATTTTGTGAAAAACACATTTTTGTTTTTCAATAAAAAACAATGTTTGTTATCTTAATATGGCTGCTTGGTTATCTCAAATAGCCTCTGAGAGGGTGCTTTTTCCTTTAAAACATATGGGGTGTAAACATTGTTCATAGGTGAAAGGTGAGAGGTGGATCCTCTGGGTTCTTTTTGTGAAGAAGGCGATGATCCATCTGAGCGCGTCCCCTTAGATGCCGATATGTTAGATCCTTTTGATCAGAGTGTGGTGGGATACGGTGAAGAAGGCTGCTGAGAGGTCGAGGAGGATCAAAGCTGCTGTTTCTCCATAGTTGAGGAGGGTTCGTATGTCATCAGTGCTTGGAATTGTGCTGTGATTGCTGCGGAAGCCAGATTGGGAGGAGTCGAGTAGCAGGTGTGGCAAGAGTGGATTGTTGATAATCATTTCCAGTACCTTCACTGAGAATGGGATGGGAGAGATTGTCCAGAGGTTTTTGAGTTTGCTGGGGTCAGTGGAGGGTTTTTTGAGTAGTGGTCTGACATCTGCGTGTTTCCAGGTGTCGGGAAATGTTGCGGAAGTGATAGAGGTATTGAGTAAGATGGTGAGTTCCTGGCTAAACCTTTGGTTTATGAGGTTGAAGGTTTGGTGCAGGCATGGGTCTGTAGGAGCTCCTGAGTGGATGGATTTCATGGTGGAGGTGGTGTCATGGGTTGAGAGGATATTCCAGATGGTCAGAGTGTGTTTTGTGTCAGTTACGGTGGTGTTGTATTTGTCAAGGAAGTCCGTAGGTGTGGGTTGGGGTTTGCAGTTCCTGTATAAGGTTGCGATCTTGTCAATGAAGAAGTGGTCGAGGTTGTTGCACAGCTCCTGTGATGGTGTGATGTTGTTTTTGCTGGCAGACAGGTAAGAGAATTCGTTAATAATGTTGAAAGATTCCTTGGTGTTGTTGATGCTGGTTTCCATGTGTGCGGCAAGAGCTGTCTCCTTTGTTGCCCCCAGCAGGTGGTGGTAGAGGTTGAGGGAGGGCTTGAAGGCTGCCCTATCCGAGGTGTCCTTGAACCATCTTCTCTCCAACTGTTTGCTGTCTCATTTCACTGTCCTGATTTCTTGGATGTACCATCTGGCCTTTTTGGAGGATTTTCTCTGGATGTTGCTCTTGAGAGGGATGATTCTGTCTGTGGAATTTGTGATCCATGCATTAAAGTTTTTCACTCACTGTGCGAGGTATGTGTCGGTAGTAAGCTTGGAGGATTTGAGGGCATTTGCACAGCGGGTCTCAGAGAGTTGTTCTACCTCCAGTGGGTGGTGTTGGTCATCTTGGGGGTGATGGTGCGGGGGCTGGAGATGCTGAAGTGGATGATGGAGTGAGCGGTCCATGTGAATTCTATGACATGGCTGTATTTGATAAGGTTGCTGAAGGTGAAAATTGGGTCCAGTGTGTGTCCAGCAGTGTGTGTAGGGTGGTGGACAATCTGGGTCAATCTGAGGCTGCTCATATTTTGGGGGGTGCAGTGTTTTTGTCATTGGAGTCGTGGAAATTTAGGTCGCCGAAGAAGAGGGGTTCATTGTAGTCGGGGATGGTGCTGCAGAAACTGAAGGCAGGGCCATGGGTCAGAATGTGAGGGTACCTCTGATAGTTGTCTTGTCATCCATGTGGAGCATAAAATTGAGATGTTCCATGGGAGTGGTGGTGTTGTCGGTGGTGCTAGTACACTGTGTGGTTTTGTTGTGGATAATGGATGCCCAGTGTGAGGGTGGCGATGAGGTTCCATAATTCAAAAGAATGCTTGCATAGTAAGCGTGGGTTGAGAATGGCACATGCGAGTTGGTGTTTTGTACAGGTGGTGTCTGTGATGTGTTCGGGGTAGGGCTGGTTGGTGTGCTGGTCCTTGTGCCGTGGCTGGTAAAGTAGCAGTGGGTGCACATGAAAAGTCCTAGTTCTAACATAGAAATCTAAACAGTTCATACAATTGAGAGCAAACAAATAATACAAAGTTGTGAAAGCAATAATCGCTGAGTGCTGAGACTCATGGAACTAATCTATGCCGCTCCTCTGAGAAAGGTATAACATAGTTCTAAAATGAAAGTTAGGGCATTAGCCCTATTGAATAAGTGGTGGGTACAATTCTTATTTGTACTCTTTTAAGTCCATCTATTCGTTCTCAAGTAACTGTGGTAAGGTGGATCGTGGATAGTACCCAATGAAATTCTCCCTGGGTGACATTAAATTTCTATCTTTGTTGTTCCTCAGGCAGACCAAGGCTGTGAGTGCCAGTTGCTCTGCCTCAGCCCAGTTGATGTTGCCTCAGACCAAGCCTTCTGCATGTGGTGCACCTGCCCCTTCCTGACGAAGACAGGCAGCACCACCATCAACGATGAGGAGTTTGCACTCTGCTCTCTGGTTGTGCTCCATTGAATTTTCACTGGGGCAATCTTTCTCGGACCCAAACACAACCCAGTCACCCAAACAACCAGCCCACCATATGTCGCAGCAGTGACCAGGAGATAGAGACTGAGGCCACCACTGATTCTGGAGAGTGGTCTGACCTAGTGCTAAGCTGCCTAGGGCACTTTCAGATAAGGCTGTCAAATGTGATCACGATTTTCTCAGTCCAATTAATCACAGGCTCTATGTCTTCATGGGAGGGATACCACAAAATACATTTGTGGTATCCCTGGGCATGTCTCAGCTACAGGAGATACTTTCCTGGACACAAAGCAGTAATGCTGGGGTCTCGAAACCTCTCCACACAGCCTGAGGTGCAGATACTTCTCTGTTTAGCAGCACACAGCTACAAGTTGTTCCACTCCCAGTTCCTCACAGTTCACTCCTTATAGGTATGATCTTCTTCAGGCAAGAGTACCTCTACCACTCTTCCTCAGCAGTCAGCCTGCTGCATTCTTCAAGGCAGACTCCTGCATCTCTTTTCCTGACAGATCACAGAGCACCAATTTCCATATTTCCACACATGACAAAGGGTACCTGGCATTCAGCAGCCCCAAACTTCAAGTAAAAAATAATTTTGGGGCGCGGAAATGATGTGCATACCCATGCGGCCTGGGTTTCAAGAAAGTGGTCCGATCAGGCGTAAGACTTATGAGCTATCGAGTAATGTGTATAGTCTCTATCACTGGGGTGGTGGCTCCGCCATACGTCCCTGATCCCACAATCCTCCTACCACTCCCTACCACTCCCTGACATAGATCCTGCCCCCCCAGTCCTCGGGTTAGAGCGGTCCATCCTTGCATCCATGACCAAATTTAAATTGCCACCCACCACAACCAAGGAGTCGGACGTGTGGAGAACCTCGGCCAGGGCCTCAGTCAGGAACTTCTCCTGATGTTCGTTTGGGGAATAGATTGAGGCTATTGTTAGGTTATAGGTGCTGATCTGTAGCCTCATCGCAAAGAGATGCCCCTTAATCTCTGCCACTGAGCCTTCTATGAAACCTCTAAAGCGTTTGAAAAACAGGATGGCCACCCTACCCTTCTTACTCTTCCCTGAAGACCAGAACTGCAAGGGTAACCCCCTGGATTGCATACAGTGTCTATCTTTGTGAAGCAGGTGGGTTTCTTGAAGTAAAAATATATCCTCCTCCGAATGCTCGAGTAAGGAGAGCACTGCCCTCCGCTTGGTAGGATTGATAAGGCCTCCGACATTATAGCTGACTACCTTAACTTCCATCAGGTTGTAAAGAACCATGGAGATATATGTCTTATGCTATGGAGCCGAGAAAGGGGGACAGACCATGGAAGGGACCACAGAGACAGATGTGACTGGATGGACCCTCCCAAAAGGGCCACGAGTAAAAAGCTCACCGGAGAGAGGACCCCCATCCAATAAAAATATAAACAAACCAGAAAACAATAAACCACCAGCAAAGGCAAACACACAAAGTCCATCTCAACTTTGCTGCCACTTGATGATCGGCAGGCTTTGGCAAACACTTTTTCCTTGTGCTGGCAGGTCACATCCTATATTCAGGGTTGCTATATTTACTGCAGAATATATTAGGTTACTTGATAGGCATCTTGAGTAACACAACATTTTCTTTGCTCACTGATTAACCAGTTCTATTTTGATGGGGCAGTGGCTAGAGAGGCTACCATGTAAGCAGCACCCACCTCTGATAATTCAAGAGAATGCTCTAGAGTGAGCATAGCCAGTAGTGTCATTTTCACTTGGTGTAGAATTCTCTCCTTAGTTTTTGCGATTAACAGACCTGGATTATTTCAGCTCCAATTTCTTCATCTGTGTGGTCTAGCTCAGGTGTGCTGGCAGGATTGCACAGGCGAGCATAGAATGAGATTATAGTTTTGTCCAGACCTTGCTTAGTTTGACAATGAACCTCTCGCAGTCAGATTTTGACTGTGTGCTGTGCTGCCCATTTATGGCTACTATTGTGGCATTATAATTATTACCCCAGCGTTTGTTTGGAAGAGTGAAGAACATTTGTGAAGTGGAATAGGCCTTTTGGTGGTAGAATAGACCTATTGGATAAATCTTTCTCTTTATTAGCCGACAGGTAATTTTTAAAATGAGCTATCGAGATGTTCCAGCAAGAGAGTATGTCAAAAGGCTGGATCATCATATCTGCACTGTTCAACATGATTTCAATTCTGGAGTGCCAATTGTTGGCTGAAGTACGTGAGAAGACAATAGAAATGCTCCTTCTTTGGTCTTGGGTGTCATGACTGAGACTCGTCCCTGGAGAATGTCTCTCAGTGCTTGTTTTACTAGCTTTGAGCAAGTCACGTCAGTCGTAAAAGAAGCAAAAACTCAAACAGTAGCAAGAAACACAGCCAAAAACAAGTATTAGATTCTCCTGTTTGCACCTGTTGCCAGTGTTACTTCCGGTTCTATGATCGGAGAACAATTGGCCCAGCTGCAGTCTCACCTAGGGAAAACAGATGTTCATCACATATCAGATAGTGAGATGAATAGAGGAGAAAAGCCAAGTGTAGCTGAGAATCACCGTGGCATCCAGATCTTCCCTTATAGGGAAAATCAGACATGACTGCAGGTTGTGCCTTGGCACTTCTGATGTGTTAGCCTCATCCCCTTTGCTTTGGTTGCTGCTGTTATCATTCACCGATGGCGTTTTCCATCTTCACAGGAAAGCCCGGTCCAACCATGTAATTTGAGTGGGACTCCCAATCCAAGTACAAAAAATTAGCAAATGGTGGTGTTCTGCGCCTAGAAGAGCGAGCACCCACAAGGTCAATTTGGTATCCTTGTCAACAGATTTGGGTTCTAATACTTTACCATGGTCATGGGTTTCATAGGTTGACAGCATATCACAGCACAAGATCACACAGGTTCTTAGTCTCAGCTTGCACATGCAGAATTCCACACATGCCCATACATTTGTTTTAAACATATGTTGTTGCACAGAGACCATTTTGAGTGGGCTCTTAATGTGCCAGTATCCTTGTAAGTAAGACCCCTCTCAATTGTAGACCTATGTACATAATAGTTGTTCAACAATGGGCAGACCTCTACATCACCTACGAAAAACAGAAGAAGGTGGTACAAGCCTCCTTTTCTTTGGGAGGTATGCAGAGGGATGCCCAGAGGGAAGTTGAGAAGTCAGACAAGATGTCAGGTAGTGGCTTAATAAATCTGATGGACCCCACATTTTGTTTAATAAATTGGAACTGAAAGTGGTAAGATGAACTGATCCTCTCCCTTCCCTTGTAAGAATGCATTATTACTGCTAACCGCCACTGACAAGCTCTTACCATACTATGTAAGTACACTTGCACGACCTTTAAAGAGATGTTTCTGATGCACCATCACCTCAGGAGACTAGTATAAGAAGTGAATTATTATTTGAGGAGGGCAGCTGCCCATTTCAAGGAATAATGACAGTAACTGGCTAGGGTAAACCATAAAGTCCCTAAATAAACCTGAACTCAACCCCCTGGTAGTTGTGGCACAGAGCAGGCAGGCATACCTTAGGGTAATATGTAAAGTACTTATGCAGTGCCAGTCAGTCAGTCAGTCAAATTACTTTATTCGATAATTCAATATCATAAAAAGACAGAGATGATCAATATATAAATTACAGTTACATTATTAAAAAGTTCACAAATTTCATAAATATAAAAATATTAGAAAAAAGGTCAATTCATATACAAAGTAAGTACTATCCCATCCATATTTAAAAAACACACTGTGTACATAAAGTGCATGAATTATAAAAATACGGTCAAGTGTGAAGTTTCATTATCTTTTTTCTCTCCCTGGCAGCCCCCACCAAAAAACTAGCAACATGAGAGATGACCCTGGGACTGCTTAGTAGTTGCAAATATAGGAGAGCGCAGGCCTTACCTGAATAAACCCTGCTTCCTTGAGGATGGGGACACAAAACTTCCTCCTTGCAGCCATATAATGGCCACAGAACATTAAAAAATGCATTGTATCCTGCTTTGAAAAATTATCACAGGAGGCGCTTGATCGGAGGTACTCCATACTGTTAGTTGACCTAGATTCAGGTAAATCAAATTTAAACGGAAACGCGTTAAAAGAAATCTATGATAAGGTCTGTTGACTAAAACCAGGTAGGGCTCAGGACCTGGGGGATTTGAAACCATAAAATTGGATCTAACGGTTGTTTTTCTGAGCTCCTTCTCTTCTCTGCACAAAGACAACCTCTGTAGCATTGCCACCTTTGTTAAAGCTACATCCTTTATGGTTATATTTTCTGGCACAAGGAAGAGCTCTGGTCTTCCGATATTCTGAAAACCTTGTTTAACGTAAGATAACCACTTAATTTTGTTTGCGTTGTCTAAGCGGAGACAGTCCTTGAGTATGGAGTGATTCAGGGAGAGTTCCGCATTCAGCCAGGTCTTCAGCCAAGTTATTAGCGGCGCTACCTTTAGTAAATCCGTAATAAAACCGACGCCCAGCTCTGAATGCACCGAAAAAGAGGGGGTTGACTGCGGTACTGAAAAAATTGTTCTCATGAATTTATTTTCAGTGATTTGCAAGCAGACCGTAGCACTGTATCCCCATAGTGAGCAACCACATGTCGCTACCGCCAAACACTTTGCTTTATAAATATTTAACAGGACTTCAATGGGCCTTCCCCCGAGCTTTTTACTAAAGGCCATAATGGCCATAGAGGATCTTGCAAAGGCAGTGTTTCTTGCTTTAATCTGTGTGCCCCAATTCCACCTCTCCTCAAAGATAATACCTAGGTACGGGAATGTGGGTACTCTGCTTAGTTCCTCTCTGCCCCAGAAGAAGGTTTTCACGTTTTTCTTTCGACAACCTTTCCCTGTTATCATGATTTGGGATTTTTTACATTAATTTTAAGGTCTAATGAGTTCATAAAAACTCCGAATGCATCCAACAAGCGTTGAAGCCCCACCCCAGTTCGCGATAGAAGGACAGCGTTGTCCGCATACAAGAGAACCGGTATACCCAGATCTCCTGCATGTGGTATGTCTGCCATCACCTCCTTAAGCACCGGTTCAAGGGCGTTTATATAGATCGTGAACAAGAGAGGGGCCATGATACACCCCTGCCTGACCCCCCTTTCTGAATGAAAGTGGCTAGAACAACGCCCCTCTGTCTTCACCCTAACGGAGGCCCGCAGGCTAGAGTGTAAATCCGCCAGGAAGTTTACCAAAGTTGGATCAAGGCCTAGGTCAATTAGGATCTGCCAGAGTTTTGAGCGATTCACGAGGTCAAAGGCCGAAGAAAGGTCCATAAAACCTAAATATAAGGACCCCTCCCTGGCAACAGTGTATTTGTCCACTAACAGTTGTAGGTTGAGACACATACTTCTTTTGGATCAGAATCCATAATGGACATTAGATAAAATCCCTTTCTCATTGAGCCAATTCTGCAATTTGCGCAGGATGACCCGCCCCAGGATTTTGACAGATGAATCTATTAGAGAGATTGGGCGGTAACACGCTGGGTCTGACCGATCCCCCTTCTTAAATACTGGGACGATGATAGACTCTTTCCAGTATGATGGAATATTCCTGTAAGTTAATACATTGAAGACCTTGCTCAGGATTTTTGGCCATAATTTTGAGTCGCACTTAAAAATATCCCCATCGGGGCCATGGTGCCTTATTTTTCTGCGTTTCGTCTTGATGAAGCAAGATTTCGCATATTACGCGACTTGCTTGAATTCATGAACCTCGAATAACATGTAATAATGTAACTCAACCTGTATGTCTTACTAATTTCCCTTTTATTTTACACTTGGGGTGTCCTAGCGACGCTTGCCTATGTGTTTTACTAACTCTATAACCCTTGTTCCTAAAATGGCCGCTGCTTGGAGGGTTTTCTTCTGCGCATGCGTTAGTCACATTCACGTGACGTGACGTAGTTGCAGTTCTGGTGGGAAACTGTGCGCCTGCGTACTTGCTTCAAAGATGGCTGTCTGTGTCCTAACGTGGTGAAGCTTGTGCAGCTGCTTTCGTGTTATTGTCTGTTTGCACTAATCATTCACGCAATAGTATATTATAAAGTAAGGGGTATAGAGTAGCGAATCACAGTGTACAGTGAATTCATTTATTTCTATGTTTTAATTTGTTTTCGCTTACTTTTCATGTACCGCGATATTGGGGGTCTGAGGGAGACGTGAACCATCTTGAAAGTCCCTTCTGCGCATGTCCACATGGCAGAGAGAAGGCAACCTTGAGCAATGGAACTCAGCCAGCTGGCAGCCACAGTCAAGATGCTCCTGTGAACGCGACCTGCGGCCCAGCAGGATGGAGCTGCACTGTTCCTCAATCGATACAAATGTTATTTTTCAATTGTATTCAATAGAAGTTCTCATGAGAACCCCAAATTCAAATAGGCGGTTCCTAAGTATGTAAATAGGGGCTTGTAGACGTAAATTTTGATTGGTGTGTTGACCTAGCCTACTTGGGGACCAATCAAAATTGGGGATTCTGACACTTGCAACATTTGGGGGGTGGTACACTGACCCGAAAACAGTATAACTAGCCTAGGTTTAGCTAGAGAAATTGTCCGACTTGTCTGAATAGCTGACCTGTCACTGACCCAACGCACTCAATAGTTGACTGATACAGAGGTGCTGCGGAGCACTCTGTCCGAAATATACCATAGACTCTGGAGGTTTTACTGAACCTTAAGTGCTGGCGAAGCACTTTGCTGGGAAATTCGCTAACCCAATCGGGGTTCTGACTGATAGCTGCAGAGAGGGTGGAGCGCAGGCGTTGCTTCCAAACTGCGGGTGCTGGTCGTTCCTTGGTGGTCCTGTCCTGATCCTAATCTGGTTTTCCTGTCCTGTCCTGGGGTGTCCATTCTGTACCTGCTGTCCCATTGATGACTGTCCTTCCTTGGGGTATTTCCTGTCCTTGACTGATCCGTGGCCAGGGTTGGTCTTCACACCATTCTAGGTAAATATATATAGTGCTGAGAACTCTATACTGCACCTGTCTATTTTTCTGTCTTTGCTTTAATAAAGACATACCTTTGCGCATAATAGATTTTCCATGCTTTTGCAAAGCTCCTAAAAGAAAGCTACACGTTATTGCTGTTTCCTAGCATGTTCCTATGTTACCCTCCCTTTATGCACTTTTCTCGGTACTGTTTATGACATATAGATGTGGTTTATAATTTTCTCCTTTCAAGCTAATTGAAGTTAATTACTAGAACTTAGCGTGTTCCAATTTTCCCCTACCTATAGATGGCATGGATTTTTCAAAACTCTATTCAACTTTGTAGTATTTTCCCAGTAGTAAATTTCTAGACGTGCATAAAATTTGCCCTTTTTAGTTATCCATTCTCGAATTCCATTCCTGAAATCTGCTTAGCATATTCTCATGTTCTTACCCTCCTTAGACTCATAAATGGTTGCCTTGATTTACTTTTTGTATGGTTATGTGATTTTCGTTATTTTAATCATTGATTGCCTTTTGGTGGTGAATTGTATGATCTCCGAATCTGAAATCTAGATAAAGCTTTTAAAACTTCCCAGTAGTCTGTGGTTATTTTGATGAATACAGAAGAAATAGAGTCGGTATTGTATTTTGCCTGCCTTTCTTTTACAGCTAGCTCCCTGATCCATTGTGGTCATAGGTACCCGTAACGGTGGATTGGTAAGTCAGGTACACTAGAAATAAATAGGAAGGAATGAGGGTTACAGGTAGTAGAGAGTAAGGTCGCCTGATTAATGTATATGATAAAGTGAAACTTATGGGCCCGATACGTATATGGTAAAATTGTTGGTCGGGTGACCTGCGATCTCTATCAGTCTATTGCCCTTTCTACTTCTGTGACCTCGAAAGTAACATAATAACTCTCAACTCTCTCTTTAGTCATATATAATGACTCTTGAGGAGTGGTACTAGAGTATATGTTACTAAAGTGCATAATCCAAGCCTCGTCAGCAACGTTGGATTCAAGGGCACTATTCTCTACCGGAGCGAATAGGGGTTGATTTACTACTTTCCAGAAATGATAACTACTTTTTAAAACCTCTGGATCTAGTAACTGTGACCAAGCATTATCTTTTAGCACATTTTTTCTGCTTTGTATAGCCTTTTTATAGGTTGCTCTTAGCTTGGCTACTAATGCGCGATCTTTTGGATCAGACTTTAGGGCCTTTAACAGGTCAGCATGTGCCTTTGAGCAAGAGCGATCAAACCATCTCTTGGCCCGGTTTTGTGGGCGGCCCTTAACCACCATTAAGCTCTGGTTGATCTGTTTACAAATACAGTCAAATGAACTAATCACTTGCTCAGTAGCAGCCTGAGAGTCTAAACACATCGCTACATCATCATCCACCTTATTCAATACGTCCTGTATAACTGCCTCTGGATTTATGTTTGCCCATTTTAATCTGCGACCCTGATCTGTCGGGATCACTTCCTGACCACCCTTGTGTAACGCTGTTTTAAATGATAAAAAAACCCCAGACAGAACCTCCAGTAAAACTGGATAATGATCGCTAAAGACTGAGATTTCTGTTCTGTACTTTAATACCTTTCCTAAAATATAACAGGACATAAAAATAAAATCAATAACCGTACCATCACCTATACCTTTAAAAGTAGGGACAATCAAATCACCCCCCCTGCAGCTTGATTCGTAAAGGTTCCACGCTGCCAAGAATTCTTCAAGAGCCTCCCCCCTTTTTGTGTGTTCAAAATGCGCTACTGCAGAACATGGAGGACCCTCTTCTACTGAATTGGCACATGGGTAATTACACGGGTGAGTATTGAAGTCACCTAAGAGAATTATCTCAAAGCAAATTACCGTAGTTGTATAGACTGACAAAAAATTGTATCTAGCTGGTCCAGATTAAGTCTGGTGCTATCGTTTGCAGTGGCATTATAAAAGTTTATAAATAAAATACTAGTAGAATCTGGGGTATTCATTTCCACAATTAAACAATTGCTACATCCTGAGTCAAGCTGAGTCAACTTTCCTTTTAACTCTATTTTAAACAGACTTAGTAGACCACCTTTAGATCTTCCCGCCCGACTACCTGTGGCAGGGATAAAGAAATTTACATATCCGTCGAGCGAAAAACAGTTCGATTGGTCCCATGTTTCCTGTAAGGCCACAATGTCAAACGTTTTTAAGTAGTCAATCCAGATTTCATTCCCCATTTTGCCCCTTAATCCAGCAATGTTCCAAGTCATTATTCTTCATTGTTGTGTGTGGAACTGTCGGTTGTTTGCCAGTCAATCAACTTATGCAGTGCCAAACAGGAAAACCAGAAGAGGTCATGAAATCTCGCTGTGACCACAGACATCCTAAGTCATACACACTCTGAACCCATAGTAACTCTCAGAGTAAATGGTGACTCGTGAACCTTCTTAATTACAGCAAGCTCTTGTCAGGGCAATCAGTTTGGCTACTTGTGGAGAAGTTACATGGCACAGGTAGGACGCTTCCAAGACTCCAGTCAGAGTACATACACCATAAGCGGCTCTTAAGATACCATGTCGGTCTCTTAGGCAGGACCCATCAACAAAAAGAGTGAGGTCAGATTCGGGAAGAGGTACATCTAGTTTGTCAGGTCTTGGTTTTGTGCAAAAACTTGGTAATGCTAGCACAGTTGTGGTAAAATTTGCCCTCATCATCTCCCTCTGGATTCGGCAAAAGATAAGATGGGTTTAGTGTATTACATCGCTTAATGGAAACATTTTCTGCTGCCAAAATGATTCTCTCATAGTGAGTTAAATGGCAATTTGTCAAATGCTATGTGTGGGAATGGGTCATGATGTTCTCGATCGGGGTTCACCGCTACAACCACTTTGAGACATCTGTTGTGGAAAATGTGAAATATGAAAACATAGCGAAACAACAAACACCAGCAGAAAGCATTGCACAGTCATACATACTGAAAGAACAGTGTGGGCTAACATGTCGTACAGACAAGAGAGAGGCGAAGAGTTTGGGAAACAGCCATAACAACGCATGCCTTACATCGCATTCCTTTACAATGCGGTTGTTACAACAACCGTGTTGTTACAACGTGAACCATTACATCGCAAGTTGTTTCAACGACTTGCTGTAGGGGGCGCACTGGTGTTGGATTTAGAATCCAACGCCTTCCCTGCTGTTGCAGAAACTGGAGTAGGAATAGTAAATTATACTATTCCTAAGTCCTGCCCGCTCCCACAGCAAGTCGTTGAAATGACTGGTGATGTAATAGTTGGTGTTGTAACAACGTGGTTGTTGTAATAACCGCGTTGTAAAGGCATGCGATGTAACGCATGCGAAGTAAAAGAATATATTCGAAGAGTTCACTTGAGGACATAATATAATAAATAACTTGAAAGCGATGCAGTTAAAATGCAACTTGTGTTTAACAAGCTTAAAGAACTGTATGGCTTTAGCACATTGGTTTATTGGCACTTATTTTGTGTTTCCAAATAGATTGAAGCTTGACTAGACAGTAAGAGCAGGAGATAAAATTACTTAAAAAAGATATACTAAGGTCTTAGGGGCACGATGATAAAGCACACATACCACTAAAATTGTATTTACCACAAATATACATGCATTCAAGAATGAAGACTGGTTAGTTTGTTAAGCATTGTTGGAAACTGCAATAAAGACTGGGTAGAGGATTAGTTTTGAGTTTGAGGTTACGGGGCCACGTGCATTTCAATGCTTTCTACTTTCAATCTGTAACTATTAAGTCAATTAGTATTTGCTGGTCTGTAATAAAGTACTTTCCTATTTTGTATATAAGAAGCTGACTGTGAAACAGCAAATTGGGACCGGCTGCCTGCCTGTTTGAGGAGGGTCGATTTCCAGGTCACAACAGTAAAAAGCTGTCTTTACATTGCAAAAGAGGAGTCTGTCTTTTTTCATTTAGTTACGTTTTAAAGTCACCCTGCAACAGTTAGCAAACCAGCCTGAAAGTCCCTCTTGCCCTCACCTGACTGCTAAAGCCGTAAGACCACCTACCCCTGCTGCATAGATTATTGCACACCTTTTGATAAGGAAAGCAGCCACTGTGTTCTCTGAATTTCTGGCTGTACATGGGGGACTGGTAGGATCCAGAGATTGCCATCTTTTTATGGTGAGGACAATGCAGACAATGGTCCTTGTTTTTGTATATATTGTATCAGTAGTTTCCCTTGGCAATAGTAAACACAGATGTAGATATACGAGATATAAGGTTATAAGAGACATAAGGGTATTGCATGCAAGATTGTGTGAAAGGCGCTACATAACTGGTTACCTTGTTAGTCCCAATATAAAGTTGGAATTGGTCAATATGGGAAATTTGAAATTGGAAGGTGCCAATATGTGTTCCAATGTTTGACATACAGGGACAGATGCAAAGCTGATGTAGCCACACTTTACCTCCAGGTACGATCTGAACACGCAAATTACTGCCCTGGACCTTATGTCCAGAAGTCATTCGATAGACTAAGAGATACATGGTTTGAAAAGATTATCCTCTCTGAGAGCAGAGGCAAATGACCGGTGGTTGCCAGGAGTATTTATCGTTTAGAGTACAATAATGCTGATTAACATTTAGAAGTAGTTGAAGTGTTCATATTTCTTATGCTGATGGTGAGTGCGTGTGTGTGTATATAAATAAAATGTGGGCTCAGTATGATGATGTGTAATGTTGCATAATGTTATTTTCATGTGTATTGCACAATTGATAAAGGCAAAGTTTATGAATGTTCTTGTTTTTAAAAAACTTGTGTAAGTTTTAAAGTAAGAGTAATATTTGACCAGATAGATAAAAAAAATTACATTGTAGAAGAATTTGAAATACGAATGATCATGGAGACTCCCTTAGTGCATATAGAAAAGATATTTCCAAATGATCAGAGAAAATTGCAAAAATATCATTTAGAACGGTTTAAAGCCTCCCAGAAACATACAAATCCCAGGCCAAAAGAAGGGAGACTTGACGACAAAATACTAGAGCATATTGGTACACATCTCAGAAGTAAATATGCAGGAGCCAAATTACAGAAGCGAGAAGCCACTTTAGCTTTATTTTTATTTTTTTAAACATAATTTTTATTGTTTTGACAGCATATGAGCAGCAAGCATAGGCTAAACATAAGGTTAACAATCCCCTCATAATCAGTCGTCCACTATAATACATACATCCGGTTGGGTTTATCATCTCCTGAAATTTTGCACAAAGTCAGTCTTCTGGTGTCCAGAGTGCTATATCTGTGAAGGCAAACAGGTGGAGGACCATATATCCGAAACAACCCCACCAATCTCGACCCCAGCTTCTACCTCTCCCCCGCTACTTCCCACCCCCCACTCAAACGATGAATCAAAACAAAACATCCCACTCCCCCCTCCCTCCCCCAGGCGTGTCAGAGTACTACTTTCTTGGGACATGCCTGCCCCTCTGGACCTAACCAGCAATGAGACCAACGGAGTCATGTAAAATGTGTCACCTCTTGTCTCGGGAAGGGGCAGCAGTTGAGAATCTAAGTTCCATTCAGGTCGCACACTGTTTTATGGTGACCTTGCCACAGGGCTATGGGCGGGGGTCTCCTCATCCTCGTCAATCGGGAGTGTGAGTTCCATGACTAATCTTTCCCAGGTTCTCGCCCTCTCCTGTGCCTGTTCATTACCTGTCCTACGTGCCAATTGTAGCCGGGCTTGCCCTTCGCAACAGGCCCACCTACTGAACTCAGCTTTCCATTACTCTACACTGGGACCCTTGTTCGCCTTCCATTGGGAAGTTATAGTTCTTTTCGCTAAGATCAATCCCAGGTCAAGAAACTTACTAGTAATTTTGTTCTTGGAGGTGTGGGGAAACCAGTGCAGAATACAGTGCGCCATTGAGGCGTGCAAGTCTCGTTCTGTAACATCTCGTAACAGCTCCGTCACCCCTTGCCAAAAGGAATCAAGTGCTGGACAGGACCATAACATGTGTTTGAAATCAGCAACCTCCATTGGGCATCGTGGACAGGCCGCTGAGTGGGACGGAAAATATTTATGTAGGCGGGCTGGGGTCAGGTATGCCCTGTGTAGGATGTGAAAATGCACCAGCTGGAACCGTGTGTTGCGCGTACCCTTCCAAGCCCTTTCCACAATTCCATTCCACGCCGTGTCAGGTATTTCCATCTCTATATCCGCTTCCCATTTAGTTTTCAAGGCCATCAGAGGGGCCAGAGCCTCCAGGGTCATGCGTCTGTACAGGCACGTGACGGCATTGATAGTCCCCGCAGCAACCACTACATATTGGCAACCCATAGCTGTCGGTGGTTCTGTCACGCCCAGTTTCCAATGTTTGCGGATCGCCGTTGTCAGCGCAGCATGTACCAGGAAGTCACCTCCAGGTAGTTCGAAACGTTCTCTCAGAAGGTCAAATGGCATCAGCGAGCCATCTTCATATAAGTCGCCTATATTTTTCAGACCCTGTTGTTCCCAGGTCTCCAACCCTCGCCATGTGCCCCCGTTGGGGAGTTCCCTGCAAAATTTCAGTGGAATCTCGGGTGTGTATGGGAGCCGCATCCCTCCCCGTTTCAGGTACCTAATCCAACACTTTCGGGCCGTGGCAAATTCCTGAGTAAGGTGTAGATCTCCGAGAGGGAGGCACAGAACTATACGAGACAACACTTGCACGGGGCCGGTCGGTTCGCCATGCTCACCCCCCTCTCTGGTGGCCCTCGCCACCCATTGTGTGAGCCACTGAAGTTGGGCCGCCAAATAGTACGTCTCAAAGTCCGGGACCGCTAGACCTCCCTCCGCTTGAGGACTCATTAGCGTCCTGAGTGCCACCCTGCATCTGCCCGACCCCCACAAGAAGGAAGTAATCATCATCTGGAGCCTTCGGAAGTAGCTCGGTGGTATCCAGACCGGAAGAGTCCTAAAGAAGTGGAGTAGTCTCGGGAGGGTCACCATCTTAAGAAGTGCCACTCTCCCCATTACAGACAGCGGGAGCGTGCCCCAAAACTCAAAGTTTGCTCTGGCGCTCCTGATCGCCTTCCCCACGTTCCCTTCTAGAATGTCCCCCATTGCATGGTAAATCGCCGTGCCTAAATAGAGAAGGCACCTCCCCTCCTAGGTCACGCCTTCCGTAGTTTGCGGGCACTCCCTTCGTTCTTGAGTTGGGAATGTGGAATTTTAGTTCGTGTACTGAACATCATCTACGCCATCTTGCAGACTCACGTATGAACATACACGACAGCCATTTTAGGTACCATGGTCTCCCTGTTCACGATCGCCCGTCAACACACTTCCCTGAACCTTGCAAGCCTTCCCCGCGCACCCTGGCTGCCCCCGCACTCACATGCACAAGTCATGAACCCTCCCCTCCCATGACTCTGTCTCAGGGAATCACACCCCGCGCCTGACCAACACCTCCTTTCCGTCCATGAATACCCCTCCTTTGATGACCCCTTCCTCTGAGCCCGACTGCCTGTACGAACCGCTGGTCATCCCTTAGCCCGAGGATACAGTTTATTGCCCACTACTGTATGCACTCGCCTTTCCTGAAAGGAGCCACTATTGATCATGACCTCCCCACCCCCTGAGATTCGATCAGGCGCACACATTCCAAAGGAATCGGCAGAACACTCAGCTGCGTGATAGCCCCTCCCAATCATATGAGGGGAAAGGGCCTCTACTGTTGTCATGTGTTGGAATGGGCCGGAACTGGGGGGGTGCCGGGGATGTCGTTCTCATACTTCACAATGTCTTTGTTGTAATAAAGAGCGTTCACATGTCTTAAACCAGGGTATAAAAGACCAGGTCTCAGAGAGGCTGGGAGAGCACCTCGAGACGATACCTTGTTGTCCGATCTGATGTGTTCTACTCCGTCGGAATAAAACTTGTTTCCTGTCTTCCTGTCTCCAGCGCCTGCCTCTTTATTGGATAACTTCGTATGGTATTAGAGGCGTTTAATGCCGGGCAAATTTAACTTAGGAAACATCAACAGAATAGCCTGACCATTTTGAATTGATCTTTATCAATTGGTGTCCCAAACGCGGGGCCCATCAGCGACACGTGGATCCAGTGGGAGAGGTCCCGACGACAGAGTGAACGACTGCAAAGATCGGGAGAGCTCCTGTCCGATAGACCCTCGTCTGACAGCCGATCATCTGAACTTCACTGATTCCGAGCAGACCTCTCCCGAGTGATCTACGGTCCTGACTGGGAACCACCAGGAGTGCCGCCATAGCAACAGAGAATAGAGGATGATCGGGCGCTGGAAGCGGAAGACGAGAAACGGTCCATGCGGTCCGGGTAAGGTCGTGACACACGACGAATTGTGAAATTGATTGATTGATTGTTTGAAATTGAAAATACTAGTATTACTCGTTTTGTTGTCTCTGAGAGATTCTCTATTTGCAAACAAGCACAGAGTCGCCATACTCTGTTTAGTCTTTGCAGATAGTGAAGGATAGGTAACGCGGACTTTTGTCCCCCATTGTAATCTGCCGTGCCTATTTTTCTCCCCATTGATTGATTGATTGAATCGAGCATTGAATTGTTCGAAGTTGGATCTCTTAAGGATCTTCTCTGCCTACAAACGGGGAAGAATAGGAATATTCTCTCTCCCTTTGCAGATAGTGAAGGGTAGGTAACGCAGGCTTTTGCCCCCAATTGTAATCCGTCGTGCCTATTTCATTCCTCATTGATTGATTGTTTGTCCAAACATTGACTGTTTGGAATTGGTTCTTTCTGGAGGTATTCTCTGTTTGCAAACAGCGTAGAATAGAATATTCTGCCCAGTCTTTGCAAGTAGTGAAAAGATAGGTAGTGCAGGCTTTTGCCCCCATTGTAATCCGTCATGCCTATCTTCTCCCCATTGGTTAATAGTTGGGTCAACCCGGACCGCTTATTAGAGATGAACCATCCAGCTCCACTGGAAGGCACCCCTAATAAGGACATGTTTACTAAGCAAGGACTAGTCGCTATAGCTTATAGTAAGTTATGGCATAAATATACAAAAAAGGATCCTGAAAGTCAGTGGCCACTGATAGGTTCTTTTGATGAAAATAAAATAAAAACACTAGAAGCAGCTGTAAAAATAAATAAGGCAACGCCCACTATGCTCGATAGTATTGGCATGTGGCGCAAAGAAACAGAACAGCGAAGGAAAAGAGAGGAAGCAAAAATAGTGAAAGAGTTACGAAAAGCCGCCCATCTGGCCGCAAAAGAACTAGATGAAGAAATAAGAAGAAAAAAAGAAGTTAAACAAACGCAAGAATCAGGACTGGCAGGCCAATGCCCTGTCAGGACCCCCTCTACGCTCTACCCGGAGATGCCCTCCAAACAGCGGGCAAATGACGAGTTACTGCTCGGTCCTCCAATTATCTACATGCCTCCTCCATATGCTCCCTGCCAACCTCTAGCACAACACTCACCAGTTCAAAGTGCAGGCGTGGGTGACCCTAGCGCTAGTGCCCCGGCTCTTACAGCCTTCGCACCAGCCGCCTTGGTAACAACAGCAGATGAACGTGAGACTAGCAAGCAGCTAACAGCCAGACCAAATAGGTTGAGCAAAGATGAGCGGGATGGAATCGACAAGATAGCAAAAACATTGGTAGAACGGAAGGAGAGCGAAGAATATACGATGAATATGCACAACTCACATGCCGGTAGTCACCGACGGCATTTCATTTTACGGTTCAGCTACCACACCCTGAACGCCTATGAGGATAGGTACCAGAATAAGGGTCCTGCTAAACTGACGGCTCTATATAGAAGGGTCGATGTTGGAGATGGGACTGAGAGCGATGTGACGGACCTCTTCATGCAAACGCTTGAGGTTTTCCGCCACCTCGCGGAACAGAAACCAGAGGTCAAGATCAAAGTCCCTGAGACGATTGAACCCCCTTTAGAAGCAGCCAACACTATGATGCCTATCAGAGAAGCCGCCCCCTACTGGGTTCCCCCAAGAGGTCAGGGAACAAACGATGATATCAACCACGCAGATGCCAAAGGGAGGGTTGTGTACAACTGGGTTTACCAACCATGGGATCGGCAAGATATTTTAACTTTTAGGCAAACCCTGCCCGATTTAAGAAAGAACCCTACAGCATTTTATACCGAACTAGGCACAGCCTTGGGCTCAACCATAATGACTCTATCGGACATTGATTTGTTTTTCGGGTTGTGTCTGCCGGCCGATGTGTGGAAGCAAATCCGGAAAGCCGACCACGCAGAACTGTTCGTACACACCTGGAAACAACTCACTGTACTAGATAGGCAGCGAGAGCCCGGAAAGAAACCTGTAAAAGACATACTGGAACTCCCCGACAAAATAGTACAGAAGCTAAAGACGTTGATCCCAGAAAAGAAGGTAGACTGGTCGGTAGTCACGGCTTGCCGCCAGAAACCTCAGGAGGACGTATCAGAATACTTCTCCCGATTTGAGACGGTTTTCTCCGACTACAGTGGCCAAGATATGACCACCGCAACCGGACAACACCTATTCGTGCAAAACTACGTAAAGGGGCTATCGCAAGAGGTCTCCCAAAAGTTACAGACGAGCGAGAGTAGTTGGGGAGCCTCCAAACCTGCAGCTATCCTTCAGATGGCTCAGTATTACGAACACCAAAAGAACGAGAACGAGAGGGCGACTGAAAGAAAGAAAAAGGACTTAAAGGAACGAGTAATGATTGCTCAATTGCAGGGAGTGACTACAGGAAGGGAACGGTATAGGGGAAACTACCAGTCGAATGCCCCTAGGAATTCGCCCCCTAGAGACCGCAACCCCACACCT
Source organism: Lissotriton helveticus (assembly GCF_964261635.1). Taxonomy (NCBI): domain Eukaryota; kingdom Metazoa; phylum Chordata; class Amphibia; order Caudata; family Salamandridae; genus Lissotriton; species Lissotriton helveticus. Next base: position 658,883,200 of record NC_136073.1, on the reverse strand, counting down.
GGCGCTCCACGAACCGACCTCGATGAGAACCAGTGTGCATTTTGCAAAGAATTTGGACATTGGAAGTCTCAATGCCTGGCCCTTCGGGAACTGATTAAAAATAAAGAGACAAGGGACATGGCAAATGGCCCCAAAACTGGAGGGCAGGGACGAGGGCAGACCCACGACACCACCAATGACCGACCTGGCAGACCAAACACATTTGACCGCCCCCGACAGAATCAGTGCCAACAGTCCGACTGTAACAATGCTCACGACTCTGCATAGGACGGCCAAGGGCGAAGGAGGGATCCAGTCGAGCTATGTGTTGACCAGCAAGGTCCTTACGTCACTGATAAGGTCCTGGGTACAAAGTCTCCATTTTTGGTAGACACTGGAGCGACACGTAGTGTATTATCAAAACGACTGATTCCAAAGGCACCCTTGTCTGACTCACACATTACATCGATAGGTTTCGATGGAACGCCCTCCACTAATCCCCTGTCTGTACCTATCTCCTTTGACCTAGGAAACAATCCCACTGACACAACATTTCTGCTCTCCTCCAACTCCCCTGACGCCATTATGGGTATTGATTTACTGAAACATTTCCGAGCTACTATTAGGTGTTCCCCGGATGGAGTCCGAGTCATCCTGTACGACAACCCGAGCATGTCCAGACCCTACCCCGCACGACATATGTACACCATAACAGATGCTGACCTATCGTTGCTCGATACCCTACCCCTGTACCTATGGGCCAGAAACGACTCGGATGTAGGACGAATGATGATCGATCCTGTACACATAACTGTTCGACCAGATGCAATACTCCCAAAACTCCCACAGTACCGGATATCGCCCGAAGGCGAGAAGGCATTGGTAGCGATTATTCAGTCCTTGGTAGATGCAGGAGTGGTAGAGGAAGTGGTTAGTAATGTCTGCAATAGCCCTATCCTACCCATTGTTAAGAAGCAAGGTGAGGGAGATGAGAAAACGTACCGCTTCATCATCGACCTGCGAGAAGTCAACAAAGTGGTGGTGCCACAGTACCCCGTAGTCTCAGACATCGCCACCATTCTAACTCTCATCCCGTCCACTGCCACCACCTTCACCGTTATTGATCTTAAAAATGCATTTTTCTCTATCCCCATCCATCCAGACAGCCGTTATCTCTTCGGCTTCACTTTAAAAAACCGTTCATACCGATTTTGTAGAGCTCCCCAGGGCTACACTGAAAGTCCCAGCATTTACAGCCAGGCCCTCAAAAGACAGCTGGACGCCGTCCAGCTACCAGATGGAGTGGTGTTGATCCAATATGTCGATGATATCCTTTTGGCGGCCGACACCACTCCACTTGCAATCACAGCCACTATCCAACTCTTGCACTTTCTTGCGGAAAATGGCCACAAAGTCTCCAAAAAGAAGCTGCAGTTCTGCCAGCCCCAAGTGACATACCTAGGCCATCTCCTGTCCAAAGAAGGGAGGAAACTTACGCCCGACCGAATCCAAACCATCCTAGACACCCCCATTCCAAAAACACAGAAGCAAGTCCGTTCATTAGTGGGCCTTACCTCTTTCTGCCGACAATGGTTACCAAATTTCAGTCTCATTATAAAACCCCTACTTTCCCTGTTGGCCAAAGATGTTCCTTTCCCACTCCCTTGGACTCCCGAATGCCAAGCATCCTTTAAGGAGTTGCGGGATGCCCTTTGCTCGGCACCCGTTCTAGGAACACCAGATTACTCCAAGCCCTTCTCCCTCTTCACTCACGAAAGGGAGGGATGCGCATTGTCTGTTCTAACTCAGCCCATCGGCGCCAAACAACGCCCTTGTGCCTACTTCTCTGCCACTCTTGATCCAGTCGCCAGAGCTCTACCTGCCTGCCTTCGAGCAGTAGCCGCTGCTGCTGTCTCTATCCGCCAGAGTGAGGGAATTGTACTTTCGAACTCTCTCACGGTATTAGTACCCCATGCAGTTGACACCCTTTTGAACCAGACTAAGACTCAACACCTGACTAGCGCACGACTAACAGGGTACGAATTGACTCTACTTGCACCCCACATCACTCTGAAGAGATGCACGACATTGAATCCTGCTACACTGTTACCCTTGCCCGAAAATGACCCCGATGTGCCCCCTATACACGACTGTGTGACCCTCACGGACGAACAGACCAGGAGTAGAATTGACCTCCGAGACGTTGCCTTTACAGACCCTGATGGAGAACTATGGGTAGATGGCTCTTGTATCAAACTCCCAGACGGCACCACTTCTGCTGCCTATGCGGTGACGACAGCTCGAACAGTAGTTGAAACAGCTCGCATCACACAACGATCCGCACAGGCAGCAGAGCTAATCGCCCTCACACGAGCATGTATCATAGCAGCAGGAACCACGGCGAACATTTACACAGACAGCCAGTATGCCTTCGGGGTGGTTCATCATTTTGGGCTCTTGTGGAGGGAAAGGGGATTCCTGACGTCCCACGGCACGCCCATCCTTCACGGAGATCTAGTCTCCGCCCTGATTGAAGCAGTTCTTCTCCCCAAACAATTAGCAGTGATCAAATGCCAGGCACACAAGAAGGTGACAGATTTAGTTGGACAGGGAAACGCACTAGCCGATATCACTGCCCGAACCACAGCTGAGAATAGGACAACGACACGCATGTATGTGACCAGGTCACAAGCAGAAAAATGGACCGACGCTAGGGAAACAATCAGGGACATCCAATCGGCCAGCACACCACACGAACTGACTGAGTGGGCGCGGGTGGGTCTAAGGGACGATGAAGGCTGCTGGCGGACAAAAGACACAAACAAATGGTTGCTGCCTGATGCATACTTGATCCCCATACTGACCATGGCACACTCCCCTGCACACATAGGTTCTGCCCCCATGATTGAACTCATTTCCAAAGTCTGGCACAACAACAAGATCCATGACTCAGCCAAACGCCTGGTCCAGCAGTGCCTTATCTGCCTACAACACAACCCCGGGAAAGGAACTGTGGTACCCCGGGGAGGGTTTGGGATCCCCGACCACCCCTTTGAGGTCCTCCAGATGGATTACATCCAGCTGGAGAGGTGCCAAGGCTTGAAGTACGGATTAGTCATTGTATGTGCCTTCAGCAAATGGGTGGAAGCCTATCCGACCCGTGATAACACTGCCATGACTACTGCCAAAGTACTACTGAAAGAGTTTTTCCCTCGCTACGGCCTTTGTCGAATTTTATGGAGCGACAATGGCCCCCACTTCATAGCTGAAGTTATCCAACTAATCCTGAAGGGGCTGGGGGTAAAACAGAGGTTCCATGCAGTCTTCCACCCCCAATCCGCTGGCCTGGTTGAACGACACAACGCTACACTGAAACTGAAACTGTCAAAAATAGTGGCCACCACAGGACTTAAGTGGCCAGATGCCCTTCCACTGGCATTACTATCGATGCGCCCCACTCCCACTAAGCACCACCTAACGAGGTTGTGTTTGGGCGACCAATGAACCTCTGGACTGCTCCCAAACCGACCTCCATTCACGACGTCCCCGACGTCCTGCTGTCAGATTATTTATGCAAGTTAACTAAAACGTTGTCTGTCATTCATCAACAGGTGCAGCAGGCTATCCCCGATGCTTCCAGGGGTCCCGGCCACGATATCCAACCAGGAGATTACGTCCTAGTCCGGAACTTTCAACGGGCAAAGAGTCTGGAACCCCGGTGGACGGGCCCCTGGCAAGTACTGATCACCACTCGGACGGCTCTTCGAGTGGAGGGGAAGAAGCACTGGCTGCACGCACACCACTGCAAGAAGGTTTCCTCGACCCTGGCCACGACAGACAACGTCAGCACCCAAGAGGAGCTCCTGAACAAAGACCGACCATCACTGAACTGTTATCCCGAAACCGAGGCACTTGAACTTGCAAAACACTCTGATCCCACTGTGCCATCCCGAGAAGGGTATTTCCTGCGTCGAAAGGAGGGAGCTTCGGCTAAGTAGGCCACTGACTAAGTTAAAAATCTCAGAACGGTGACCCAAAGCAACCAAGGGTTACCCGGAGAGAAGCTAAACAAAGTCTGTGGTTCTGCCCACTACCGAGCACCTTGAAGATGAAGATGATGGAAGCGCCAGATAAGAAGATGATGGAAGCGCCAGATAAGAAGACGTCGGAAGCAACAGGAAATACCCACTACAGGAACCCAAAGACTGATAATTTGCACAAATCAAAGACAATCGCTTTCTTCATTGTCTTCCTCTTTTGCCTCCTCCTCATGACTTCCTTCTGGATCTTGGAGGAAAGCACACCCGCTCACCAGATGCTGCCAACCACTGTCAAGCCAACCACCATGAAAGAGCACCACCTGATCACCCTTTCACCTCAGCTCCGAGAAAGGCGTAAGGAGGTCTGGAACCATTTCTTTCGTACAACTGTTGCACCAGCACAACCTTGCTGCAAATGCCACGAACTGCTGGATCTGTGGGTTGCTCCCACATGCTACCGGACACTCCATCCCCTTCATCCCTTCTCCTTTCTCAGTTCACGGCTCCTGCCTCGCCTGGTTGATCCTCATGCAGGAAAGCCACAAGGACAACGCCGCTTCCGGTCAAACAGTGTCACACTTCTACTATGGGTTCTGGCTGAACAAAACAGGAAAGACGTCTGCCCCCTTTTGTCCTGCAATTTCAGGTTCAACCTTCCTTACGAACATCCCTGCCAAAGAAAGGGTCGAAATGCAAGTGCTCCACAATCCAGCCAGACCCACCTTCTCCCACCTGCGGAAACAAACGGCTGCCACCCTGACCGTGGCCCTGTCTGTCATCAATGTCACAGGACTCGTATGCCTCGAAGGACAGGGAACGCAGCTGGTGGGTCACAGTTCTTGTCGCATCACCAAAACATTGGTCTCAGCTGACCCCCCCTCCTTTGTTGCTTCCCCGAATATGTACTTTGTTTGTGGCACCAAAGCGCACACTTGGCTCCCGAAAGGCTGGAGGGGTACGTGCTACATCGCCTTCATTCTTCCTCCCACGTATGTGGCTCCAGCCTACCATCACCGGCAAAAGCGCGCCGGAGACATTGGACAAGCCGACTCCACCGGAGCACAGTTCCTGGATGCGGCAAAGGGACTTGTTCCTCTGTGTGGCCCAATGGCAAATAGCCGCGCTATCCGACACCTGACACAGGCAGTGGAAACAACCATTAACATCACGGCTGGCATCCTTGCTAACAACACGGCTGAGCTTCAGGCGGTCCGCCTGGTGGCTCTTCAAAACCGCCTTGTTCTAGATGTAGTTCTGGCCGATCGTGGAGGTGCATGCCGCATCATCGGCTCCAGCTGTTGCACCTACGTGCCAGATAACTCACCTTCAGTCTACAAAGCAATCGAACACCTCCACAGACTGTCTTCAGAGGTTCACCAGGAGCAGGAAGGATGGTCGCTTGGAGGCTGGTTCTGGGACACTTTGAAGAACTGGGGATGGAGATTGTTCACGTTTATATTGATACCGATCATGATACTATGTGGGTGTTGCTTAGGTATTCAATGTTTACCACCTTTATGTGCACTCATTTCCAACTGTATGTGCCCTAAGACTTTGGACTTTAAAACAGAGCACATGAGTCCCCTATACGAGATAGAGGTGCGTGGTCTCATGGGGATTGATCCGAACTGACAAGCTGGCGAGACATGTTAAAGGGAGGACTGTGGAATTTTAGTTCGTGTACTGAACATCATCTACGCCATCTTGCAGACTCACGTATGAACATACACGACAGCCATTTTAGGTACCATGGTCTCCCTGTTCACGATCGCCCGTCAACACACTTCCCTGAACCTTGCAAGCCTTCCCCGTGCACCCTGGCTGCCCCCGCACTCACATGCACAAGTCATGAACCCTCCCCTCCCATGACTCTGTCTCAGGGAATCACACCCCGCGCCTGACCAACACCTCCTTTCTGTCCATGAATACCCCTCCTTTGATGACCCCTTCCTCTGAGCCCGACTGCCTGTACGAACCGCTGGTCATCCCTTAGCCCGAGGATACAGTTTATTGCCCACTACTGTATGCACTCGCCTTTCCTGAAAGGAGCCACTATTGATCATGACCTCCCCACCCCCTGAGATTCGATCAGGCGCACACATTCCAAAGGAATCGGCAGAACACTCAGCTGCGTGATAGCCCCTCCCAATCATATGAGGGGAAAGGGCCTCTACTGTTGTCATGTGTTGGAATGGGCCGGAACTGGGGGGGTGCCGGGGATGTCGTTCTCATACTTCACAATGTCTTTGTTGTAATAAAGAGCGTTCACATGTCTTAAACCAGGGTATAAAAGACCAGGTCTCAGAGAGGCTGGGAGAGCACCTCGAGACGATACCTTGTTGTCCGATCTGATGTGTTCTACTCCGTCGGAATAAAACTTGTTTCCTGTCTTCCTGTCTCCAGCGCCTGCCTCTTTATTGGATAACTTCGTATGGTATTAGAGGCGTTTAACGCCGGGCAAATTTAACTTAGGAAACATCAACAGAATAGCCTGACCATTTTGAATTGATCTTTATCAGGAATAGACACGACTTCGTCCAGTTGACCCTTAATCCAGCTACCCCACTCAGTGCCCGCAGCAGGGACTTTGCTCCCCACAGGGATTCCCCCGTATCCGCCAGAAACATCAGGAGGTCATCAGCATAGAGCGCGGTATGATGCACCTGCCCATAGACATCCAACCCCCGATAAGCCTGTCCTGACCTAGCATGCGCTGCCAAAGGCTCCACCGCTATCGCAAATAGCAATGGCGAGAGGGGGCAGCCCTGGCGCGTTCCCCTACTCACTGCACATGCCTCCGAAATCACTCTGGCCTTTGCATCCTTATACAGGAGAGCCGTCCAATTCACAAAATCCGGACCCAGTCCCATCCGACGCATCACGTGAAAGAGGTAGGCCCACTCTAAGCTATCAAAAGCTTTTTCGTCAATGGCAAATTCTGCGGCTTCGTCTACCTCGTAAGTATTGGCCTCTAAAATTGGTAGAAGCCGTCGTATATTAAGCGCAGTATTGCGGGTAGGAATGAACCCGGATTGATCTACGTGAATCAGTGTGGACATATAGGGGAGCAACCGAGTCGCCAGAATTTTGCTCAAGATTTTATAATCTAGGTTGAGCATAGACAAAGGGTGAAACACCGATCTATCCCAGGGCTGCTTGCCCGGCTTCAACAACGGAACAATGATCGCCTCCACCGTAGAGGTCGGCAACCTACCCAGCCTCTTAGCTTCATTGTAGAGCCACGTCCGTCGGGGAGCCAGGAGGTCGACATAAGTGATATAGAACTCCGCCGGGAGGCCATCGGAACCCGGTGTTTTGTTCCGTGCCATACTTTTGATAGCTGCCCTCACCTCTCTCACCTCGAGGTTCCTGCCCAACAAAGTCGCATCGCCGTCCTCCAATTCCGGCAAGGGCAGATCTCCCACGAAACTCTGTAAGTCGACCTCCGAAGGGATCACCCTGCTATGGTATAGCTAGGTATAATAATCAAAGAACAACTCATTTATCCCCAGCTGAGCAAAACGGACCCCACCCGATTGATCCCTCTGTTCTAATATAACTGAGCCACAGCGAGCAGGGTTGGCCAGCCAGGCCAGGAGGGCCCCCGATTTATCGCGCTCAGAATGTGCTCGTGTGAGATAGGATTTGTGATCAAAACAGCGAAGGCGTTCTACCGTTGCTGCAGCCGCCTCTCTAGCCTCTAATAATTCTTCCTGTTTATTCGGGTGTTCAGGTCTCTCTTTCTCCAGGGTGCGCAACCTCTCATCTTCCCTTTGGATGTCTTGTAATAAGGTCTTCCGAGTCCCTGATACCGCCGCAATACAGCTCCCTCGCACCACCGTTTTGAAGGCATCCCATTCAATATTTACCAACCCCGCAGACCCCTTATTAATAAGGAAGTAGTTTTCTATGCTCGAGGCTAGAGTGGTTTGGAAGACCTGGTCCTCAAGCGCCTCCGGGCGCAATCTCCAGGTAGGTATTCTAGGACGCAGTCGCGACCACTTCAACTGGGCCATCAGCGGGTTATGATCAGAAATGGTGCGAGTGAGATACTCACTAGTGTAAATCGCGCCATGCACATCGGGGGAGCAAAGGAAGGCATCCATAAGCACATGCAATTCGCGAAGGGCGGAGAAAAAGGAGTAATCTCTATCTACAGGATGTTGAAACCTCCAGGTGTCAATCAATCCCCATTTTTGCTGCCAGGTAGAGCGCGGAACTGCCAGTTTGCCCGCTGGTGCATTTGGCAGTGGGGGGTGTGAGCGATCTAGGGCAATATCTGCAACACAGTTAAAATCTCCTCCAAGCAACAACGGACCCACCAGGACAGAAGCCAATTTACGGGACAGTGAGGAGAAGAAGGCGGGCTGTTCTACGTTAGGGGCATACACACATCCCAGCGTTAAATTCCTACCATCCAATTGTCCCTGTATCACTATATATCTGCCTTCTGGGTCAATAAATTGTGTTGTACATTGAAAAGGAAACCCAGCCCTTTTCCAAATTAAAACCCCTCTGGCGTAGGCCGAGAACGTAGTGTGAAAAACTTGGCCCCTCCATCGGCGTTGCAGAGCTTTCCCTTCTTTTGCCATGAGGTGTGTTTCCTGTAGAAAGGCGATTTGAATACCCCTTCGTATCAGAAAGGAGTGAATCTTGTGGCGCCTATGCATAGTGTGCATACCCTGTACATTCCAAGTGAGACATGCGTAGCCTAATGCGGGTCCCATTGCGGATAGTGTTACTTATAACATTCCATCCCAAATTCCTCCCTGACACGCCCAGGTCCCCTGATCCATATCCCACAAATAAAACAATCATAACCTCCCCAACTCCCCCTCCCCAGGACAGGCGTCCAACGTGGCATCCCCATCCAAACCAAGTAAGAAGAAACTCTTATATCGTTTAAGTCAGTTCAGGCTGCTTGGAACGTCAAACCAAAGGGTCCGGACGTCTCCCCCCCACCCCCTCCCATGTGTTCATCTCCGTGAACCAGGTCCCCATAAAAGAACCGCAAATCTTACAGTAATCATCTCCCCCCCCTCTCTTACAGCTGATGCCCCAGGGGCCAGCATGTACGCCGCTCGCCGCTTTGAATCGCTTCCCCTCCTCATCCGCTTCCAGGGGGTGCAGTGAGGTCCCTAGGAGGTCAGTGCTTACATAGGCCAGAGTCTAGGCGAATTTGAGTCCAGGGCTCCACACGTAAGGCCCCCGTTCAACCGCGTCAGCAGCTGCAAGGCACCAGGGTCGAGAACACCTACTCTCACTCCGCACCATTGGAGGCTCCCATGGCATTACTCCAACTAGGGAATTGCGTTTCTCCGCGGTTCAAACTCCGGCACTTTGGTCACTGTGGAAATGTTCCCCCCGGAGCCTCCTGGGCACCGCCATCTTAGGGTCAGGCAACCCACCTTCCGGCCACTTGTAGGGTGTTTCAGGGCAACGCTGCCGGTGTCCCACCTGCTATTTTCGTGTGGGCGATGGTCCTGCACCCTCCGCTCTTGTTTCCTGACAACAGGGGCCTCCCCGTTCTCAAGGGGGAGCCTCGGTCAGGCGCTCTCTCCTTGCGCTCCGGCCGCCATTTTGTAGCGCGGGGCTCGAGAGTCTCCAGACTCGCCCAAAAGCTCTCCTGCACCGCTCGCGGGATGCGATTTCCCGTGCCTCTCTTTCCAGCAAGGGCACGAGGCTCAGGGGGGGCCCTTTCTGGGGTAGGGGACCCAGTATTGTGTGCAGGATGAATGCGGGAGAGGGCGGCCACGGAGGAGCTCCGGAGTCCGCTGTCGCCTACATCGGCGTCCAAGCCACGCCCCCCAAGCCACTTTAGCTTTATGGCAAGATTTTTTTTGAGAAGCCTAAGAACCCCTCAAAAGTTGATATCCATAGTACCCCGTCTATTCCCCCACCCCTATATGATCCTATGAACACCTCTCCCAAGGTACCTGCTATTTATTCACTGGTGCAGCTCCAGGAAACCTCAGTGGTATTTGAGAACCCCGACATTGAGACGCCTTTACAATCTCTAAAAGTTACCTCTAATGTTACTCTACAAATGCCAAAGCAAAAACATGCAAGTATATCTAGGCAGCAAGTAAGGGTAGGTGACTACCAGTTTTCAGGACACCTAGAAACACAGTTAAGATACATTTAGATCCAGCTTGTCCCCAGGAAGACAGAAGCGAACAGCAAAGACCATGAGATAGTGATGACCAGTTACATGTTTCATCAGCAACATTGCTTTTGTTGCACAGAAGAGACACAAAAGGAAGGGCAGTTAGGAAGCAGATGTCCACCCACAGCAAAGAGATGGAGATGATGTTCGATATAGTGACTAGTTTATAGGGCTGTAGGTAAGGTGCAATGGGCAGTATCCCAAGAAAGGAATAGGACTGAAGGGGAACGTAATAGTTTCACCATAAAGTGTTTAAGAATGGATATCACGAAGTGAGAATAGAAGAGAGACAAGGGAAGTGAGGAGAGAGGGATATCACAATAATTTTTCAGGAAAGATTCAGGGAAGACTTGGGCGAATAACAAATGGAAGAGTATATACATAAGCGTGTGGATAGTATGGATGAAATGCTTCAACCACCAAAGGCAAGGCACCTTACCTATGATGTTAATATTCAAGAAAAAACCCTTATCGATTTGGATCACACAAAGAGTGCAAGACCATTGCCTATTCATCTTGATATTAAAGAAGGTGTGCAGAAAATGCTTTCTAGAGTTAAGAAAACTTGAGCAACAGAGCTTGAGCGATTGCAGTTTCAGGGAACACATGGCCACCCAGACCTCAGGATGGAATCTTGTGAGGCCATTGCAGGATTGACACTACATGATAGACCAGTACAGTATATTAATTTTCAATCAGTTTTGCACAGCACAGATCTCACCCCTAGTGAGATAGTCGTTGAAGGAGAAGAAAATAGCTGGCACAGTGGTGTGCCATATGGGGATAATTTAGTAGATGGGACTGAAAGGTTAGCCTCACAGATGAATCCATGACCACAGAAGGGAAGGCTTGTTTGTTCCATATGATATGGCGAATGCTGAGGATTGCATTCTTTTTAGTGAGGGAGATCTAGAATGGGATTATCCCTACATGCTGAAATGTTCCTTTGTATGTCAGAAATATGCTAGACAGCACTATCCCCAGCGTTCTACCACTCCCTTACAGATGCGCCCTGATAAGCAGGGGACCTGGGGCACCTTGTTCTGTTCCTTGGACCCAAGAAATGACTACCGCTGCTTACAGAGGGGGCAGGGAAATGGATTTGAGCTTTCGAACAGCAAACTGGAGGTATCACCTTGGCAGTAGGGTGCATAAGGTGTCTTCTTAGATTGCTTATAGAAGATGAAACAGACATTGATTTTCGAAAAGCTGGAGTGAGAAACGTTGGCCTCACTGACACCAGATATGATTGGTCTCCATTTGATTTGGTTAGAACAGTGCTTTGGGATCAGCTGATCAAAGTGTATCCTGATAGGCCAGACATTAGATCTCTCATGGCTCAATCAATGTAGCAAAATGAGGATCCCGCGCAGTTCCTTGATAGGATGAAAGAAAAATGGACAAACAAGAGGTGACATAAACATCAGCAGCTAAATTAGTGCAGCAAAAGTTGGCAAAGAAAGGAGCAATAGAAGGAGCTCAAGTGGCAGTCACGACTCGGGTGACTGCAATATCTGTGGGATTGGTCCCAGTGACTACTCGACAACAGTACCCTCAACAACAGGATAATGTAATGATAAAGGGAAGTATTAGAGGAGGACAAGGAGGAATAGAAAGAGGGACGCTATGGCATCAAAGGATGGATCAAGTAGGTCATTATTGTCAGAGGTATGGACATTTCATTAGAGACTTCAGAACTAAGAGATGGGATGAGCAAAATGGAAGAGCAGGAGTTTACAATCAGCCAGGAACCACAATAGTACAGCCACAGCCAAATCTGCAAATCATATATGTGTCTCATACGCCATCACAAAATATGCAGCCACCAGTAATGCCTCAAGCACAACAGGTGCCGCCTTAGCAAAACTACCAAACACTCCCAATGGTGACTCCACCTCAGCATGAACAAGGAGGTGTCTTTAGGAGAGGAGGGAATCCTTTCCAGATTAATTCTGTGTGAGGAAATACACAAGGAAGGTAAGCACAGAGTATTTATATGTGTCCATTATTGTCAGTGACATACAGGCCAGATGGGGAACCCACTGTGACAGTAGCTCTCAATGACAAAAGGTATGTATTACTCATAGATACAGGAGCAACAAGATCCTGTATTAGAGAGGAGGACCCTCTGATTTCCAACAGCTCATTGGACACTCAAGAATTCTCTGGGGAAGTATTGAGGGTTCCTTTACTAAACCAGTTGAGGTGGAAGTAGGAGGGAGGTACATCAATGGTTGTTTACAGTTATCACCAGCTGCCCTAGCCAATTTGTTAGGGAGAAATCTCAAGGCCAAGTTAAATATGACTATTCATTTTGAATCTGATGGTACCATGAATTGTTCTACCCCTGGAGTGCTACCTTCCAGGATCATAAAACAGTAGGGTCCCACTGGTACGTGAGCAATGACAAATGCAACATTTAATTAGCACTTAAGGCAAACACCTACCACTCTTGAAAATTGCTAGGGGAGAATGTACATTGATTCTACACCTCCCGCATCACATGGAGCGCTGGCACCATTGTGAGGTTGCCCTATATTTCATCGCACTTTTCTCTGTCCTGATGAAGACCGGTATGCTAGGATCTAAGTCACCTTAGGCAACAGTCGGGTCTAACCGTTGACTTTTTTAGACTAACAAGCCGGGACTGATTATTGAACAAGGAGAAATAAGAGACCGTACTAAATCCTGTAGACAGGCGACCTTTGTATTAATCCTTTCTTCACATTCTCCATATCACTGCACACTTGAGCACCATCTGAAACACATCTTTTCTTTTTGGAGCAACCGTTATACAATAAATTTCATGTATTCCTTTGCTGAATTATAACTAATGAATCTTGACACAAAAACTGAATCCCATTGTTTGACTCTTCATTAAGTGCATTTCATTTATGTTGTTGCCTTTTGTGTTTGAATTTGTTTTGTGCTCACCTAAAGCTCAAATTAAATGTTGTATTTGTCATTGCTCATGTACCAGTAGGACCATACTGTTTTACATACCACATGTTACCCAGGTCCTATGAGTTTTGTATGGGTTAGCCCAGTATCTTGTAATAGTACCTTCCAGGATCATGGCATTAACAGTAGATTCCTCTACCGAAGGTCAGATCAGAGCATGACCTGCATATATGGATGCATTTACTATGGCAGTATATACAATCATAGCAGAGACACAAGAGTTACCTAAAGAATTTCTATTTTGGCAACACTGGCAAGACTCTTAGATGCCTATTGCTGAATTATTACTGAAAATAGAGGCTTTAGAGGTGATACCAACTTATGGCGCTCTAACAGCCAGTGACCATAATCATGTCTAATGGGTATGTGTTATCTTCATTGAAGCAGGAAAAATGGATGACCAACTGTTTTGTGTTGATTGCATTAAAACAGTTGTCGTCTTTCAAAATGACATACCATTGAGGACAGTATTAGAAGTAAGGATGCCCACACCAGGTAGAGTTTTTGGTTCTGTTAGGGAAGCAGATCTGTCCCATGTACCAGACACCTTGTGGACTAATAGTCCAGATGATGTAGTCTTATTCGTACTGCTTCACCATTCAGAATTACATTAAAGGAATGTGCTACCTTACCTAGCGTGAGGAAGTATACCTTTTCTAAGGAGGCAAATGGGAGGCGTGGCCAAGATGACATTGTGCGCATACGTGCTTTGTAACCGTTCCACTCCGGCCCTGGATTTTTGCACTTACATCACTGAACCCCAGGGTCCTGGGGGGGCCCATCTGCTGCAGCTGCGACACTGGATATTCTCCGCCGCATTGGACGGCCCGGAGGGGTTTTTGGAGGTCGCTGCGGGGGCTCGGACGAAGCACTAGCGCTAATGAGCCGGCTCGCCTGGACCTGAGTGAGCAGGGCTGGCTGCACCCTCCGCTGTGGCTCGGTGGGATGCGAATGGCGTGGGACTAGGGAGCTGAGGTCCAGTTGACTGAGTGTGAAGCCTCCACGACGTCCAGGCCTGCTCGCTGGCCCCCATTCATATCTCACACGGCGGCCCGCGGAGGATGGGTCGTCGTCAGAACAAACACCTGCATCTGCATTGCCACTGGCCTTCTCCTGCGGGGCCTAGAGGCGGCGGCGCCTGGCCTTCCTTGCTGGTCTTTGAAGGTATGGCTGATCCTCCTGGAGGTAGCGGTCCTCTTATTACCGCATATCTGGCAGCTTGGCTCCATGGCCCCCAGGGGGGCGGCACTGTGCTCCCCCTAAGACACTCCCAAGCCCATCGGCAGTGGGAGGCCCGACCTGAGGCTGGCCCCCCTCATTCACGAAGGCTCTTTACTTCGCCGTGACTGCACCAGGTGGCCTGGGGGCTATAACAGGACTGTGGCTCCGCCCCACCCTCCTTTGTCTTGGCCCTTACTGCCAGAGAAAGGTGCTAGTTAGTGAATCGTGCTGAGGGCCTGGGGAGGGCTGACTTAGTGGCCTCCAGTATTCAGCGGCATTGTGTGGCAGGATGGCATGGGGCCGAGCTTAGAAGTGCCCCGGCGGTGGGACCGGACTCTGAGGGGACCTAATGCTTCACTGGCTCCTAACGCCTTATCTGAGGCCCAGGCTGTTGCACCGTCCCACTGCCTGTGGTGACTCAGGGGGTTCTCCCTTTGGGGCTCCCCTTGGAAACAGATGCTTTGCGGGTCCCTGCTGGTGAGCTCTGTCCTGGCGATTTCTTCTGGTGCCTCACAGGTTGGAACGCTCCATGCTCCCTTTGGACTAATTACCTGTCCGTCACCCTTGCGCCCTCCGAGCACACCTCTGCCTCCAAGATGACCACTGCCTGGGCTAAGAAGGAGCGTACGATCAAGGACATGCTTGCTAAACCCCCACCCCAAGAGCGCTCTCGAGGGAACCTTCGGCCCCGGAGGGAGGCTTAGATGGGGAATCCCCCATCACTCGCTCCTGTATGGATGCACTTTTCCTGTCGCTGAAGGAGGACCACCAGCAGATCAAGAACAACCTGGCTAAGGACTTGCAGGCCGTACCGCAGGATGTCTTAGAGATTGGGGACTGAGTGGACTCCTTGGAATCCAACGACACTGCTAGGGGTGAAGAAATTGAGTTCTCCGCCAAGAAATAATTTGCCTTTCTGATAGACAGATTGATTTACAGGCACATGCTGAAGACCTGGAGAACAGGTCAGACTCAACAATGTGAGGATTCAGAATGTGCTGATCTCAGTGGAGGCAGGAAATGTTGAGGAGTTTGTCTAGGCCCTCTACGCACAGATCTTGGAGGATGTACCCGTCTCTGAGATACGCCTTGACGGTGTGCACCGGGTCGGACTCCCCCGTGCCTCCAACAGGCCCCCGCCGGACATCCTGGCCTGTGTCCACAGCTTCCCCATGAAGGAACATATCCTGCGAACTGTCCGGGGGTCCGATTCCATTAGCTTTCGGGGTCACTCCCTCTAACTGTTTCAGGACCTCTCTGGTGTAACCCTCCAGAAGCGACGACAATTCTGCCCAGTGACATTGCATCTTCGCAGCCTTGGCATCCCCTATTCTTGGGGCTACCCTTTCCATTTACTTTTCTACTGGGAAGGTCAGACTTGCCAGAACCTTTCGCACCAAGCAGCATATGCCCTCCTTAAGATCGCACAGCCAGAATCTCAAGCTGGAAGATTGGATGAGCCAGGGGCGGGAGGTGGGTGCTGGGAGACACAGCGGAGGAGACTGAGGGGCAAGAAACTTTCAAAGTCTAGCCCAAGGTCATCATCCAAGAACTCAAGGCAGTCCTGGAGAGCATTACAGGAAGGTCTTTGGTGGAAAGGACAAACTGAATCTACAGGGCCCATTACCAGGGTCTCGGAGGCCGGTTGGTTGCAGTTTGGGCCTCAAGGCGGAGCAGCGCTCGGACTGACTATGGCCATGATAGACCCCATCCGGACCTTTCCTCATCGGTGGTAGGGGACCCCTTTCCAGGGCCTATCCCCCCAGAGGTTCTATTTTTCTTACTGTTTGGTCATGTTTGTGGGGGTTCTTTTTATGTCTTTTGTTTCCACACCAAGTACTTCTGCACTGAGCACTGATGTTTGACACACCTACGGACACCTCAGGTTACGCTCTGTGGGTTTCAGGGTACTCATGGGGTACCTTTGCTGAGAGGGCAGACTGAGGGCTAGCGCCCTTGACATGGTATACTCTCTTTCCCCTAGTATGGTGCCCCATGGTTGGCTGAAGGTTCTCTCCCTTGACGTAAAGGGCCTAAACAATCCGGTTAAATGGAGGGCCATCCTCCCGTTTCTAGAGAATTCAGGAGCAGATATCTCTCTCTTGCCATAGACTCACCTCCTGACCGGGGACGCACACTGGATTCAATCCAGTAAATTCCCGCAACAATTCTTTTCCTCCTCTGGCCATAAGAAGGGCGGGGTGGCTATCCTTTTTTCCCACTCCTTTAGGGGTTCCATTGGTCCAAAACTGGCAAAACTCAAGGGTCGCCTTTTGGCATTTGACATTGGGCACCATATATACCCCGAACGAGGGGCAGGAACGTTTTATTTGGGACGCTCTGGCTTATTCACTGCTTTTGCATGACCGCCTCATACTAATAGGTGGCGACCTCAATCTGGTCATGGACAACCTCATGGGCCGTTCGCCCCACAGGGAGGGCGGGGGCCTTCTGGAACGCAGGCATTTCTTGGTTGAAGGCAGCTGGACTTGTAGACCTCTTAAGGGTTCACCACCCAAACTCTAGGGACTTTACTTTCTTCTCTCATGCACACAGGACCTACACTAGAATTGATTACTTCATGGGCTCTCAGGACTTCCTTAGGCTTTCTACTTCAGTGAAATTTATCCGCACACCCTCTCTGACCACTCCGCGCTTGTTTTGGAGTTCAGACCCCCCTTCCACAACAGGCTAGAAGACAGTGGCGCTTACAGGAGACCTTGTTAAGCAAACCAGAGACCCAGGGGAAGATCAGGAAACTTATCACTGACTATCTAGCCACTAATGACACCCCGGAGGTTCCTCTGGCTGTTGTTTGGGACGCAATGAAGGCTGTTGTCAGGGGAGAATTTATCTCCTTGGCAGCAGCTGACAATAAGGACCGGAACTGGAAACGGGGGGGGGGGTACTTCAATCTAAAGTTAAGGAGTTGGAGGGGATTCATCATCGCACAGGGACCCCAAGAGTGTGGCGCCAATTGGAAGCTGCCAGGAAACAGTTGGCGGGGTTCGACTTAGACAGGGCAGAATTCAGCTTGCTTCACCTCAAGCATTTGTATTATCTTAGTGGTATCAAAAGTGGTAGGCTCTTGGCTGCTAAATTGCATGCCCAATGCTTAGCTAACATAATATGAACTTTACGGACTGAGAGGGGTACTGACCTTACAGAGGACGATTCCATTGCTGAGCACTTTAGACTCTTTTATTCCTCCCTATACACTGCACAGACCACCTCATCCAACGATATTACTGACTATCTGCTTACCTCTACTGTTACTAAGCTCACTGATGACTTGGCGTCATCACTCGACTTTCCTATCAGAGAGGGGGAAGTCGTTTCGGCATTAGCCAGACAGAAGCTGCTGAAGTCCCCAAGCCAAAATGGGTTTCCCGCCGGGTTTTATAAGACCTTCTGCCCTGACCTTGCCCCAATCCTGACCAACTTTTTCAATTTCATAACTGACTCTGGCTCTCTTCCAGCGTCCCTGCTGGATGCGACCACAACCATTATCCCAAAGCCAGGGAAAGACCCCACACTTTGTGCGAACTATCATCCAATTTTGCTTCTTAACTCTGACTTTAAACTCTTCACAGGAATACTGGCATCTTGCCTTAACCTTCTCATGCAGGGCCTCATACACCCCGTCCAAGCCGAGTTTGTTCCACACAGACTCTTCACAGACAACACCAAAATACTTTTACATGCCATCGACAAAGATCACCGTAAATGAGGCTTCAGTATGTTGCTTACAGTGGATGCGGAAAAGGCCTTTGATCTGGTCCACTGCCCTTTTTTCACTGCACACTGGAGCATTTTGGTTTTGGGGAATGCTTTGGTCCTTGGTTTTAGTGCTTATAAGGCACCACAGGCGTCTGTCAGAGTCAATGGGTGAGTTCTGAAAAGTTCCTTATTGGTAGAGGCACTAGGCAGGGCTGTCCCCTATCGCCCTTTTTGTTTGCTTTATACATGGAGCCATTTGCCCAGCACATCAGAGACCATGGGCGGATTAAGAGGATCCCCATGGAGGGGGGAGCACCGCATTAGCCTATACATGGACAATGTTATGGTCATGCTGGACTCTAGTCCAAAGAGCCTCTCTGGGTCTCATAACATGTCACAGAATACCCTCTGCATGCAAGCTTGACTGCAAACAGTGCACTGACCTGCAAACACATGCCATAACATTCTTACTTTTATGGGCCAGAGGGAGTTGCACTCTTTCGACTCAAGCTCTTCATCTCTTGTGGAGAAATCAGAGCTGGAACATTTGAAATACTGAATATCAAAAGTTAAAAACTCTAAGAAAAATGGAAGTTAAGGAAAGAGTTCAAGGGCAGCCAAATAAATGACACTTACATCTCTGCAAAGCACATGAGTAACAAAGAGCACACTGCTTATTGCAGAGAACTGATTTGGGTTTATGCCTCTCTGGTGCCTGTTACTATCTTTGCATCTGCGTGACCGAGACCCAGTCCTATCTGTGACTCAGCAGTCACAATATGGGTAAGCCCAGGGAAACTGTGCCCAACGAGGTAGAAGAAATACGAAAGGGGTGGTAACGTGTTACGAGTGTACAGGCATCGATTCTGGCTCATTCTGAGAAAGTAGAAGAGGGGTTGACAAATCCAGTAGTGTTTTTGTTGAGCATCATCCAGCAGTGTTACCACTAATGCCCCCTCTATGGACCCATGCCTTGCTCAGTTGGGTCGGACTAGAGCAGACAATTTGTTTATTCTCCTTGACATTGTGTGTACACCTGGCATCTCTCAAAGAAGTGTCTCACAGCAAACAAGGAAGACTAGCAGCTCCGCGTGGGAGATAATTAACAATCTTACCATTATTTACCCCCAGCCTGTTTCCTGTATGCGGCAATAATGACTAATGTACCCCCTTTTCCCCAGGTGTAGCTGAGTCATCTAACCAACTAAGGTCCTCTATTGGTTACAATCTAAGAGTCTCTTTCCAACAGTGAGGGAGGACCTAATAATTATGACAAGAAGGGTTGGGTGGGTTGGACCTAATAGGAAAAGTATTGAGGGGGACTGTGTTACTATAAATGTTAAAGACCCCCATGTAGCAGGTGAGAATCTGTCTAGGTCTCCATGCCTAGTAACAATCCTAATAACATAGCTCTTCTGCCCTGGTGTATTTCTATCACCACATGCATCACTCTCGCAGGGTGCCAGCCCCCGCTCCACCTTCCCAATTTCCAGCGGCTGATTGTCAACCTGCGGTTCCTCATCCAAAAGATTTATGGCACTAAGCGAGTTATAGGTAATAGAATGACATAACATCATTGGGGATTCAACCAATCAGGGGACTGGGGTAACCAGACAGTAGTTAAAACAATCAATTACTAAGGACATTAATATGTGTAATTTATTTAACTAATTCCCTCCCTATATATCTTTTCTATTCTCACGAGCACAATCCATTTCCACACTCCCCCTGGATCAACCCACTTTTCTCTTTTGGAACGTTCCTGACAGTGATCTGTTATAATAACTGTGAGATTAAACAGTCACCATTGAAACTATTTAGGGTGCTTGTCTGTCTTTTTGAGGATATGATTAATTGAATTGAGGAACTACTGGGGTACACTTATGATGTAACTTGAGTACTCTGTGTACCATATTCATAGAGTTTGACTTAATGAATACCTTCCTAAGGAAATTAGTCTAGCATCCCCACTACCAGCATCAGTGGGACATAAAGGAGTATCTTTTTTACATCATGGAACATATTTGGTTTTAAAAACAAGTTAGAGACCCCAGGCTGAGTCTATAGTACCTCCACTTCTCATGTGATTTGTCTTCAGGAAACCTGGGATGTAGTCCCCTACTACGTGGAAGGATTCTCTTCTATTTGTAAGCCCGCTGCTCCATCATTATCAGGTTGGCCAAAAGGTGGTCTTTAAATTCCAATTTCAAATGTGTTACCTGCTGTTATTAGGAGTTCCTTTACTGCCTCACCCTATTACAAGCTTGTTTGACTTTCCTTTTCAGGCAGATCTCACCTGGTTTTAATTAATTTTTATAATAATATTTTTGATTCCACATGTAGTGAGGTTGTTACTTCTTTAGAGGCGGATTTAGATATATTTTTACAAACCAGTTCTTCAAATTGTTTTGTTTTATTAACAGGGGATTGTAATATACAGACATGTATGCTTGCTGCTAAATTGGTGTGTGGTATAACCCGTAAGCAGGTGACGGAGTCCCTCACTTTTCACTTAACTCCTATGGGTACTATCTCAAATCCCTAATTTTTAAGTACGATTGATTATTACTGGAGAAAATTACAGAGGAAATGAAACGCCGACTCACACGTATACGCTGAATATGTTGCTCTGACCGGTTTGATGCTGATCGTACTTTTAACACATAATTAGGAAAGGCCACACACCTTTATGGCTAAGTCCACATCGTGCAAAATCACGGCAACTGGAATTTTCCCTATTTTATGAATTTGAAAACTACTAATTGGCTTTACGCTATAATCCTACAAGAATTAGACGAAGTCTGTGGTTGTTACCACGAAAGACGAAACACGTGTTGGCTAGGTTTGGAGTTGAAGATCACCATTGAATAAGGATATTAAATGAAGATTATGAGAAGATAGCGACGACTTTGATTTATTTTGAACATTGATTGGTATTGGAATTTAGCTCAGGATATACCTGTTTGTTTTTTAAATAAATTACCAGATCCCTTTGTTTATTGGTATAGGAGCCAGTATGACTATTGATCATTTTAGTCTTCCTTTCAACCAGGAACCTTGTTATTGATCATGGAATAATACCAAGTGCACTAAGTGACTATAAGCCGCTAGTTGTCTCTTGTTATTGTAGACTGAAAAGCAGAGGGTTAGCTCCAAGACTGCTAACATGGATGCCATAAGTAGATGGGGATAGATCCTCCAGCTGTGCTCCAGAAGCTGTTAATTACTAATAAAGCAGAGTTTAAGTATTGCCTGGGTGACAAGGTAGATATGTTACTCATTTTTGCATTTGAAGCTATTACTAGGCCACTTAATGCTTTCTTAACCAAAAAGCCTAGACACCCGGCCCATAGCAAAGCATGATTGGTTTCATCATTCATACATTCAGGATGCTAAAGTGCTGCGGACAGCACTGTACAGCTCACCAAGGGAGCAAACTGTCTTCAAAATACTTAGGAAGAACTACAACTCAGCTTCAGGCAATAGTAAGTAGGCTCTCAGGGTAAAGACTTAGGCAAATTTAACCCAGGCAATCGAGGCCAATGATGCCACTCTGTTTTGGAATACTGTTAATGCCCCATTGCTGAAAGGTGAAACAGTTCCAGAGCTCACTCTGCATGTCCCCCCCCCATACATGGGTTGAGCATTATTCAGACATTATTGGCTCTCTAGCGAGTAACACAGAGCCGATCGGCAGCTGAGTTGTTAAGAGTCCTCTAGAAACATCCCTGGAGGAAGATATTTTGGCCTTCGACAACAGTGCAGGGGTAAATTGCCCGGGACAGATGGTTTTCTGGTTGATGCCTTCAAGGCTGTGGGAGAACTCTGGGGCCCTCATTTTCTTGACATAGTTGCAGAGAGTATGATTTCCCCTAGCTGCGCTGACTCTATTATAGTTTCCATCTTTAGGAAGGGGATAGATCAGATTTGAAGTGCTTCCTCGTTATTTCATTACTGGATTCTTCTGCCAAACTAATCAGCAGGGCTCTCCTACAAAAATTGGAGCGATGGGCCACCGATAACTCTTTCCTGTCAGGAGCCCAGTTTGGTTTTAAGAAAGGGTTGGGGGACCTTAAAACAGTGTGCCAACCTGGACCTTCTTTTCTGGAAATCTACAAAGGTCAAAGCTGGCTCACTATCTTTATTTTTGCTGACCTCAGTAGTGCCTTTGATTTGATAGATTTGGCTCAAGCTGGGAATGTACTCACTCCTTTAAAGTCAAGAAGGGAATAAGGAAGGGTTATGTTCTGGCTTGTTTCTTTTTGCCCTTTACATCAATGGGGTTGATGATGCTCTCAGGGCTCTGCAGGCCAACCCGCCTATTGTCGCCCGCCGGTTGGTCCCTGTGGAACTTTCCGCCAGTGGCGCAGTTTTGATGTCAAGAACACCGTCGGCCTGCACAGACTATGGACAACTTTGTCGATTTTATGGAGAGGAGGAAATTGAAGATCATTATTACCAAAACCTGTATGAGAACATATGGTAAAAAGACCTAGAGGAGCAGAAGCATCTATATCACAGATTCCCTGATTACAAGGATCAATACATTCAATTATTTGGGTATATCGCTTGCCAGCAATGGCTCATGGGTCAATCACATACAAAGTGGTAGGCTACAAATAAGTGGAGTCTGCATGGGTGTCTTTAGATCTTCAAGGAAGCTCAGTAGTCATCCTACTAGAGAAATGATAAATATATATGAAGCCAAAGCACTGGCTGATGGCTTGTATGGAGGAGGCATCTGAGGATATGTTCTGAGTGGCTCTTTACAGACAGAGGAGAATGCCTTCCTCGAGCATCTGCTAAGAATCCCTACCTATGTCTCAACATACATTACCCATAGTGAGGTGGGACTTAGCTATCTAGAGCATTTACTCTTACTAAAGCCGATCTTGCTTTGGCGGTCAATTTGAGCTAAGCCTGAAATGACCTTTACTAGATCTATCATCACGGATTGTCATACACTTGACCATGTTTTGAACATTCCTTGGCTCTTCTATATTAATGATGTGCTAAAGAAGTTTCATGACTCCCTCATAATTCAATCCCCATCCAGTGTGATGGACCTGCATAAAAGTGATTTTAAAGACCTTTTTTAGGCTCCAGATCTGGAAATAGGGCACTGGTGGAGGGTAGGTAACCTATGGTCAACCTATACATGTCAATTTCATCCGGGGAAGGCTTCCAGCTGTATTAGTCTATGGGCTTGCGTTCTCACCAGGCTTCGAAAATCGAATTGTGCACTTTCTAGTCTCCTTTCCAGTAATGACACAACGACATAGCGATATGACCCCCATGCCCATGACCATGTTTTGAACATACCTTGGCTCTCCTATATTAATGATGTGCTAAAGAAGTTTAATGACTCCCTCATAATTCAATCCCCATATAGTGTGATTAACCTGCATAAAAGTGAGTTAAAAGCCCTTTAAGGCTCCAGATCCGAAAATAGGACACTTGTTGAGGGTAGGAAACATATGGTCACCCTATACATGGCAATTGCATCCGGAGAAGGCTTCCAACTGTATTAGTCTATGGTCTTATGATCCCAGCACCAATTTGTTCTAACCAGGCTTCGGAAATTGAATTGTGCACTTTCTAGTCCCCTTTCCAGTAATGAAACAATGACCTAGCGATGTGACCCCCCATGCCCATGTGATGACACTTCAAAGCTGAGCACTAACAGCCTGATTCATCAAGCTAAATTGCACTTGCAAAGGGCAAGATTCTCAGAATCTTGCCTTTTGCGAGTGCAATTTTTGCATTTGGGATTCATCATCCCAAATGCAAAATTCGCTATTAAAGAATTCGCACATTTGCGAAGAATTGCATTTAAGGAATCTCTATTTGAGATTCCTTAAATGCAATTCATGAATCATTTTAAAATTGCGAAATTGCAATTTTGGGCCGCTATTTACCGAGAGGTCAGACCTTGTGGTAAATAGCAAAAACTTAGAAAATGCATTTAAATGCATTTTTCTAAGTTGCATGTTACACACACACATGTCCTTTGGACATGTGTGTGCGCAACACCAATGTAGATTACATTTCAGGGGTGCTACAGGGTGTCCTTTGGACACCCCTGCACCCTTGAAATTGCATCCTTATTTGCGATTAGCAATTTGCTAATCGCAAATAAGGAACATGTAGGAATCGCAATATTTTTTGCAATTCCTACATGAATCCCGTTTTGCAAGTCCTTAATAGCGATTCCCTATGATTCGCTATTAGGGGCTCGCAAAACGGGAGATTGATGAATCAGGCTGTAAGCACTTTATTCTTTTTTGATGTTTTATGATGGACTGCAATGATTTTATCTGAAACCACTTTTCATTGCAAATAATGCCAGGTACCACAAAGCTGCACTAAAATTCCTACATGCCTTGACGGACTCTTTTTTATTTTCTAGTATTGCTTCATTTATACAAATTAGGAGCATTTGTTTTCTAGCTTAATACGGAGCATACTCATTTAACGTATTTTATTATATTTTAGAAGCATATGATGAACTGAAGACACACTGTCAAGAATCGTCCTTCTAGGGACCATTAACTGAAGTTCTGGGGCCCTCCAAATCTGCTGCCTATCAATCAATCACTTATTTGCATAGCACGGCTAATCCCTCTGGGGGGTATCCAGGTGCCGTGCTGAAGGTATACGGTGAAGACCCAATTCTTGAGTTCCTTCCTGAAGTGGTTCAGCGAGGGAGAAGTGCGGAGGTGGGGGGTGTTCCAGGCTTTGGCGGAGAGATGGGAGAAGGAGTGTCCTTCAGAGTGGCGGATATGCTGTGTCTGAGTGAGCGCAAGGTGTGTGGAGCGGGGTTTCTGGGGGTTGGTGGACGATCAGGCGGTGGTTCATGTAGTCTGGTCCTTGGTTGTAGAGGGCTTTGTATGCGTGGGTCAGGAGTTTGAACTGGCATCTCTTCTGGATGGGGAGCCAGTGAAGGTCTTTCAGATGCTGGGTGATAAGTGCCATCTTGAGCAGGTTGAGGAGCAGTCTGGCTGCTGCATTCTGGAGTCTTTGTATGAGTTGGGTGGAGGTGCCGGCATAGAGTGTGTTGCTGTAGTCAAACTGGCTGATGAGGAGGGCCTGCGTCACAGTTTTCCTCATGCTGATAAGGATCCATCTGAAGATTTTGTGGAGCATGCCGTTCATATAGAAGAAGGCCGAGGCCATGGTGTTGACCTGATGTTTCACTGAGAGTTTGCTCTCCATTACGATGCCGAGGTTTCAAGCAAGGTCTTTCGATGTAGGTATCAGGCTCGGCTTCAGACTTCCTCGGGGCTGTGTTGAGAGTCCAATACCCGTCCCTACCGAACTACCTCAGAGTCCAATATGCATTGAAACGAACAACCGAGATAGTACAGCGGGGCGCGGGAAAGGAAGGGGACAGCAGGGAGGGAGATCTGTAACAACAAAGAACAAGAGTTTAGAACACCCTATCTCCCTCACTCTAAGCAGTAGTTTTCTACAATAAATGTCCCTTAACCAAAAACACCCCACTGTGGCTAAACAATACCTGTAAAGGAAAATACACAAAGATCAAATCCAAAGGGAGACAGTGGTTGGAGGTGGTATGAGGAACTGTACCCAGCTGAAAAGACAAAACGGACACCATTCAATGCCTTCTAGTAAATGGGAACTGTTGTTTCTGTTGTAGATCAAAAGGTGCCATACACATACCATAAATAGTACATTATTCCTATTTTATGGGTAATCCACAATTCCCTTTCTCCAATCCCTCCTGTCTCCTGTAGAAATGAGATAATGAAAGAATAATGAATACTGTTCTCCACGGGGACCTCCCAGAGAATAACAGAGAGAATGCTCCTTAGGTGTTGAACACAGTGTTGAAATCACACTACGTTACAGTTTCTCATAAGTAAGTTATCACACCTGAAGGATCTGAGGGCTTACTCCTTCATAGTTTAAACATAGCGAGGCTCAGTGATAAGCTTCAAGTGAGTCCCATCGCAACTGAAATAATTATATACAGATATATACAGCGTGATATTATGCTTGGCACTGCACCAACAAAAGGTCTCTGTTCCTCAGACCAAACGCAATACCAAACAACGTCTAGGACCGATGGCGAAGGTCTAGGAACCTTCGTGAAACACTCAGCCGGGTGAAGTATCCACTCCGAATACTTCTGGCAGGTGTGCTGTTGGGATCGATGGAACCAACGCCTCACACCGCCAATTACCAGGCTACTCATGGTCTCGTCGGACTTGGGACAACAAGTCGAATCCTACCGCTTACGATCCTGGGCTCCAGAAACGTCCCCGCCAAAACGGAATTATCGGCGTTTCACCGCCGTCGGCTTCACTCCTTTATTTCCTGGCATGCGCGCGCAACTCGTAGGCGAGGCATGCCGGGAACTGTAGTCTTTGTTCTTTTAGGCTGCCCGTGATCGTTTGGCGCTGTGGAACATGACAGTACATCCCCCTTCACAAAGGGGCCAGTCCCGCCCGCGGCTTCTCAGGAAACAATCGATGGAAGTTGGCCACCAACCGGGGAGCCTGAACGGCCCCCGCCGGTTCCCAAGAATCCTCCTCCGGACCAAACCCCTTCCAGGAGAGCAGGTATTGCAGGCGACCCCTCACCCATCTAGAGTCCAAGACACTCTGCACCTCATACTCCCTATCTTGCTGTACCCAGATAGGCAAAGGGACCCTACGAACAGGACTTTTGGAGGGTTTCAGGAGCGAAACATGGAAAACAGGATGGATGCGCAACTGCGCAGGCAAACGCAGACGCACAGCCACCGGATTCACATGCCCCACCACCCTGTAAGGGCCTATGAACCGGGGGTTAAACACGCTGTGTTTCTTGAATTTGATGTTTTTGGTAGACAACCATACCAGATCACCACTCCGATACACCGGATTGGGTCTCCGGTGTTTGTCGGCTTGGTGTTTATATCTAGCTTTGGCCCTTGCAAGATTCCTGCGCGTATCCAAAAGAACTTTGCGTACCCGCAGCAATCGTTCCCTTACCTCTGGCAGCTTCACATTATCGGATGGTAACAGCATGGGGTGAATCTGGGGTGATGCCCGTAGGAGCAATAGAAAGGAGTGTGTTGTGTGGATGCATGTTGGGTGCTATTATAGGCCACCTCTGCCACCCACAACCAATCCACCCAAGAATCACTGCTTTCTTGTACATAACATCGTAGATATTGTTTCAAAGATTGGTTCAGTCTCTCCGTCTGTCCATCCGTCTGCGGATGGAAACTGGTGGACACTGATGAGGTTATGTGCAATGCTGTACACCATGTTCTCCAAAATCTAGCCGTAAACTGGGCCCCTCGATCTGATACAATGTCCCGGGGTAGGCCATGCAGTCTTACAACGTTCACCAGAAGTAGCTGAGCCAATTGGCCCGCAGTGGGCACCTGAGCGCAGGCAATGAAGTGGCCCATTTTTGTCAGAAAGTCCACTACCACTACTATGGCTGTTTTGCCTTGGTCGAGGCATGCCGGGAACTGTAGTCTTTGTTCTTTTAGGCTGCCCGTGATCGTTTGGCGCTGTGGAACATGACAGTAGGGATGGGTCCGAGCTCCGTTGGTCGCCAGGAGTCATTCCAAAAGGGCAGTATGGTTGCCGAAGATCAGAACCTCCTTCTGTCTGTGTTGAGGTTCAGGCAGTTGCGACAATCTTCATGCAGTTGTGGCAGTTGGTTTTTGTCAAGGTGGGGTTTGTTGAGAGTGAGAGGAGGAGTTGAGTGTCGTTGGCGTAGGAGAGGATGTTGATGTGCAATCTGACAATACCTGCAAGTGGAGTCATAAATATGTTGAAGAGGGTAGGGCTGAGCTGAGGGATGAGCATTGGGGGACTCCGCAGATGGTGTGCTTGGGTTGCGAGGTGAAGGGAGGGATGTAATGTATGTTGTATGCATCCCCTGTATTGTTCTAATTATTGAGAATTGTAGTAGTTTTGAAGTATGCACTGTATTTTATTACCACAAAGCAATGGTCCGGGCATTAGTTAATAGCCTTTTATTAATAATGTTGTATTATTGTTCTTTTATGGTCAACTTGTTTGCCCTAAAGAAAGCCTTTAAACAAAGCCGAGTCTCCTGGGCATACACAACACCTGCTTCCCCTGGAAAAGTGGCCTCCGGGCAGCAATTTGCCTTTAGTGGTACAGGCTACAAATAAGGCACAGGAAGGAATCTGGCTGGGCTACAAATATTACAAGTAGCACATCTGTATCAACTGAAACACCTTAAGCCAGGTAACAGGAATAAGTGCTTAACACCTTGCAGGAAAGCAGTAGTTCACACAGTTTGAAAGGTCTAATAATACAGTGTGAGACCTAAACCACAAACAGCACCATAGAAAAGTCAAAAAGAGAGGTTATAGAAAATGAAGGAATAGATACTGTGAAGGATTTCCATTGTTTGAAGTCTGTGGTTTAAATGGCAGTTGCAATGTGTGAGTTGTAAATGTTTTTGCTTTAAATGATTAGTAAATAAAAGGCAAACCACAATAAAAGCCTCACTGCCTTGATGTAGAATGAGGTTCCCTAGTACTTGTGTGGTAGAGGAGTAGAGTACAGAATGTTTAAATCTGAAACAAAATCAACTTAAAACACTGATTCTATAAAACTATGGGAGCATGAGCTGCACGCTATTACTATTCTAATGTATGTACTTGTTTTTGTAAGAGGAATTGTGTGCCATCAAGAGTAGTCTCAAACCAATGGACAACACAAAATGCAGAATTGGAATGGTTTAAAAGAGTTACTTGAAAAAAGTGATCCAAACACATTCAAAAGAATGGAATACAGCTTGAGGAATATCTATTCTATTAATGGACATGAAGAAAGATCTAAGCTTGAGTAAATGCTTTTTACCTTTCAGGGTTAATTTACATCCAGAATATGAGTATATTCAATTTCCACTGGAACGAACATGCTGTCTCCACCCGAGCATTGGCTCCTTGCGAGACCCTGAATCCCATCGTGGAATAGGACCGACACCCTGAATCCCATTGTGGAATTGGACCGACAACGAAACCCGGGGCTACTTCCCAGTTCCCCGTATTGCAGCAGACCTGCGGTTCCGGTCTCTGCTATTGTAATATACACAGTTGACCTTCATTGACGTAAACACCTCGTACCAATGCGTCTGTAAAGGCATGAATCTTGAATGTCCTGATGATGATCCCGCTATGTCATAAGGGGATCGGAACGCCGTCGACACCTTACACTGGATGATTTGATTGTATCATTGGTTAAATCACAACAGTGTACTCTTTGTAGTATTCGTCTGCAAAAACGTGGAACACATGCAGACTGCCTGTTCTTGCCTCACTCGTTCATGTATGTCACAATTGTCTCCATACAGTAATAGGACACAGGCTGTGTCCCACTTTGATACTGTACAAATTGATTAACTATACCTGCATTTGTGTTATTAAACCCTGTCCGGCTGGACAGATTATATAGATATCAATCTTGATCTATATTTATTTCCAACCATCTTCTACTTGTTAGGGACCACTGTTCCTTGAAATAGTATGTGAGGTGTGAAGCAGCAGCAGTTCCCCAGTAACAGTGTTAACCATTCTCATCCCTTCAGGTCAATCAACCTTCCCGCTGATTCGTAGGGTATTTTGAGAGAAAACATCAATATGGCTTAGTGAGCTAACCACCGTTGCTAGTGTCTGTTTGAATCCAGGTAAGACCAACTAAGCTGTTCATACTTCCTAGTTCTAGGATAAATTCAGTACCACTGATCGGGTAAAGTCTGCACCCATTATTGACAGCGTTTAAAAAAGGCCTAGCCCTCTCCACTCAATGTCAAGTGCGAAAAGGGTTGTACTTGGCCTACTGTCCAGAGCCATAGAAGGATTATCTCTAGGACACCAGTTGCAAATGACCTCAACCACCATGGTTGGGGCCCAGTAACTCCTGTCTACCCTGGGGACCTTGAATGGGGACTGACAACTTGACTCAGATACTAATTGCCTTTCATGCACCTCCCCAAGATTTTTCCCGGGAAAGCTTTCATCACATGGACAGGCAAACAACTTTCTTTGGCATGTACATTGACCATGATTAGATCTTGCTTCCTTTTGAGAGGATTGGAACTCCAAACCATTAGGTTGTCACTGCACTAGCTTTGCTAGAACTGAAAACTCTACAAGACTCCGTATGAATTTAGTAAATGTAGGCAACATACAGAGGAAATACAATTATCTTGGAATTCATCGGTATGGTATTGACACCATCACGATCATCATCTTTATTTCGGCTCAAAAGAGCCATAAAAGTACACAATAACACAGCACCTACAAAGGAAAAATAATAAAATAAACACATGATAAGAACATACAATTCTCATAAAAAAGAAACATTCAGCAGCCGCCAACATTCCTGAGCGAAGTTATAAAAACCTTCATAAAAACATAATTAGGATCACAAAGTTTGCAATTAATAAAAGGAAACACAGAGATACCCCCTTGTCCTAACAGCATCACAGATGGGCAGCCTCTAACAGAAGCCTAAACTAAGCTCTCAGTGGCCAAACTGTGCTATCGGGCAGCTAAAGTAAAAATCTGAATTTGGGTTCCCCTCATATCACTAGGTTTTACAAGTGTGTTAAAGTGCACAGTGTAAAAAGGTAGTAAAAGTTTAACCAATATAGTCTAGTATTTACAGGTCACAGCTCTAAAAGGCGCTTGCCCCAACAACTTTTTGTGTAATATATCACATTGAATGGAAAAAGTTGTAATCTGAATATACAACACTGGGCCTAGCATGTGACTAACAGATTCTTAAAGGTAAATGTCAGTGGAAGAGCTGGCAAAGAGAGATGATCCAACATGTGCGCTGCTTAGCATAAACAGTACAAGAGAATAAGACATGTTCTTCATTTTCAATATTTGGACATCCCAGAGGGCATAAATTATTGTTGGCCATAGTTGAGATTTTATTCCATGTGCCAGTAAAGACAGCCAGTGGGAGTATTCCAAGTCTGAACTTAACCCCTTCAGTGCTAATGACAAGGGTAACTCGTCATGGAGTTTCCATTGATTTCAATGGAAATTTAGTGTAAATCATGAGCATGCCTTAGCATCCAAGTGGTTAATAAACAAAGATCTCACTGAAGAGACACTCAGAAAATCCATAAAATCTTCAAAGTGGGACTCACATTTGGTGGATAAATAAAGATCAGATAAACTACCTGCAGGAACAATGGAAATCCTATTGCAGAAAACGATGTTCCAATAACATGATTTAACAATTTCATGGGAATTCTTGGGCATGGAAGAAGTATGCAGAAAGGCAACGCTTGAACAGCCAGGTTTTGATGTGAGATACCCGGGGATCGTGAGGCCCAGGCGATTGTCGATTATCTCACTGACATAGTCTCTATATATGGCCACGTCCTCATTTAACCAGAGTATTGTCCAATATAAGATAGGTTTCAGACAGACTACATTAGTGAGGTATGTAAGGTTTAAGTTAAACCTCCGAGGAAGTGATAGAGTGCTTTTTGGTAATCTCATAAGAGATTTATTAAAAGTGTTTTTACGAATATGGGTCTTAAAAATTTCTTTTTTTTTTTTTTTTCATTGTAAAATTTGCCATATTTATTCTTACTTTTGCTGATACAGTCTGTTCTTTTTTTTTTTTTTTTTTTTTTTATTCAGAAAAAAAAAAAAAAAAAATTAGGTTACAACACACCATGTATAAATGTACACTCAGTGACTTAAAACATCCGGTTTAACAAAAAAACATTTCCGTCTTAATCATCTTTTCAAACACTGTCCAACATGATGTATAATTTTCTTGAGATATATCCTAACCTATCCCCGACCGCCAATCTGCTATTGGTTTCCAAATCCGCATCCCTCTTTCCCTCCCCCTCCTACCTTTCCTTGCATAAATTGGCTTTTCCAGATTGTATGAGGACAGTAAATTAGCCAACCAAACTTGTAGAGTCGGGGGGTTAGGGTCTAGCCATGCCCTAGCAATACACAATCTATATACTGCCATAGCCAAAAAAACAAACTCATGATGTTCACCTTCTTCTGGTACTATTCCTAAAAGTATGTGGACTGGCTTAAGTTCCAACTTGATCTTAAGTGAAGCCTCCATGAAATGTTCAAGATTTCGTAGCAGTGTGTGTAATTGTGGGCATAATGCAAACATATGTATTATATCCGCCTCTCCTGAGTTACAACGCGGACAGGTTATACCCTCTGTTCCTCCCCATTGCGCTATCCTTGCTGGCGTGTAGTATAGGGAGTATATAGTTTTATAGTGCTGCGACTGTAAAGACGCCGAACACAGCACTAAACATCCTAGCTCCAAAGAATCCTGGAACCACCCTAGTTCTCCTTCCAGCTTTTCTGCCCATTTTTCACTGTGTTTATCCAAATCGTCCTGCATACCGCACACAAAGCTAGCATATAGACTTCTTATTGAACAGTCCCCCCCTAGCCTTATTTTTTCCATTATCTCTACTTTATTATAGCCAGCCGGCCCTCCTTGCTTATTCCCTAAGAAGCTCCTAATCTGTAAATATTTAAAGAAATCCTTATTGTTTAAACCAAACTTAATACATATCTCCGAAAAGGTGGCCAAACCCTGGATCCCCCACAGATCTCCAATACTTGTTACCCCCTTTTTCATCCAGCTTTCCATTACTCTATCTCCGAACACCTCGTCTGGGAATGACCTATTTTTAAACAGTCTTGTATAGCGGTTGAATCTTCCTAGCCCCACTTTCTTCATATATGCCGTCCATATCTTCGCTCCTGCCTCAACCGTCTTATATCTAGTTCTTTTATAGCGCCCGTATTCCACACAAGCCAGAAAGCAGTTTTCAGCCTCTTCCCCTAATACAGCCTTATAGATTCTAGTAGACCCCTCTCTTACCCTTGAATCATCTCCCCCCCCTATTAAGCCTTGGATATATTGAATGGTCGCAGCCCAATAATACAGCTTGAAGTCAGGTGCGCCCCATCCCCCTCTTTCTCTTGGAAGTGTCATATACCGATAAGCCCTGCGCGTTTTCCCATGGGCCCAAATAAATTTATTAAGAACCCTCTCTAATGCTGAAAACCACTTTGCTTCAAAGAATAGTGGGATTGCCCTAAAAAAATACAAAAATCTTGGGAGTATCAACATTTTAATCACATTCGTACATCCCAGCAAGGACAGGTGAAGGTTGTTAAGTCGTTCTAGGTCTGATTTTACCTTCGCTAGCAGGGGAACCACATTATTCTGTACTGCTACTTCCAAATTCGCAAATTCGCAGATACCTCTACCCCCAAGTAGACTGCTGAGTTAACCTTTCTTAAATCTACGTTGTTTTGCTCATTTTGCACATACCGATTGCTCACTATTTGGGTCTTGGTTTTATTTAAGCTATACCCAGAGACTTTCCCAAAAGACTCGGCCTCCCTTTCTACTTCCACCATTGCCTCATCTGGATATGGGGTTAGGATGGCCACGTCATCCGCATACGCCAAGATACGCCAAGATCTTCGCTTCCGACCCATTCAAGCTCATCCTAGCAATTCCATCATTCAATTCAAGCCGGCGCAGAAAAGGATCCAAATACAGCGCAAACAGTAAGGGAGACGACGGGCAGCCCTGTCTCGTGCCTCTTTCAATCCTGATTCCCTCTGAAAATCCCCTACACACCCTAATTCTAGCCGTAGGGTTCTTATACAATGCCTGCATTGCTTTGATATATCTGTTGCCAATGCCATTCCATCTCAATACTTCCCACAAATACTCCCAGGAGACTCTATCGAAAGCCTTCTCGGCGTCTAAGAAGATCGCAGCCATAGGGTCTCCTGGGGTACTAGCTGCGTCAAAAAAAGTTAAGACCTGCCTTGTGTGTTGTGTGGTGTCCTTGCCTGGTATGAACCCATGTTGGGAATGAACAACTAGTTCCTCAATAACTCCTGCCAACCTTCTAGCCAGAATTTTGGAATAGATTTTTGAGTCCGCATTCATTAGCGTTATTGGGCGGTATGATCCTGGCTGACTTAGAGGTTTCCCTTTTTTGGGAATCACCACTATATCGGCCCCCCCCCAGGAGTCGGGGATTGATTCCCCTAGCTGTGCCTTAATCATCACATCAAACATATCCTTAGCCAACACTTCCGAGAAAACTTTGTAAAATTCCACCGGTAGCTGGTCGGGACCTGCAGCCTTTCCGGAAGGAAGAAGTTTTAATGCTTCTATAAACTCCTCTTTCTTGAATGGTTGCTCTAACTCCTCCTTCCTTTCTGGAGAGATACCCTCTGGAGCCACCCCTCTCAGATACCCCTCTATCTCATGAGAGTTCCCCTTTATGTTTTCCGTATATAATGTTGCATAGAACTGCCTGAAGACTTTCTGTATCCCATCTGCTCCTACCACTCGGTTTCCAAATTGATCTATCATCTCAAGGATATCAGCTGCTGCTGCTCGCTGCCTGGTGCGAACAGCCAACAAGTGCCCTACCTTTTCGCTGAATTCATATATCCCCTCTTTTCGGGCCAGGTACTCCCCCACCGCCTTGGATAACATATGTTCAGAGGCTTCTGCCTTTAGTGACACCGTCTTCAATAACACTGGCTCTAAGGGGAGTTGCTGGTATATTGCTTCGCCCAATTCCCTCTCTACATTAAGGAGTTTCATGTTCCATTCCGTGATCTTGTTTTTTTCCTTTGTCCTTGCAGCGGCCACATAGCTCATGGTCTCCCCTCTTGCCCCCGCCTTAAAGGCGTCCCAAACCATTCCCGGGCTAGCGGTACCCCTGTTAAAGTCCCAATAGTCTCTGATCCATGATCCCATACGCTCTTTGTATCCCTCCTCCTGCAGTAATGCCCTTTCAAAAGTCCACTCCCTTTTTTCCCTCTTATCCAACCCTATTTTAATTGTTAGAACCAAGGGGTTATGGTCTGAAATTAGGCGGGGGTATTTTTCTATTGAAACTGCATTAATGAGGGATCCAGAAACCAGAAAATAATCCAGCCTAACCATCAGTTTATGAGGGGCAGAATAAAATGTGCTACCATCTAAAGCTGAATGCAGCTCTGAATGCAGCTCTATCCAAGGGTCGAATAAAGAGTTGTTACTAACCAAATCACACAATGCCCTATAGGTTCTTTTTTTCCTTCCTGGATAAGGAGTCCCTGACTGTAGAATAGGGTCACGTCCTCATTTAACCAGAGTATTGTCCAATATAAGATAGGTTTCAGACAGACTACATTAGTGAGGTATGTAAGGTTTAAGTTAAACCTCCGAGGAAGTGATAGAGTGCTTTTTGGTAATCTCATAAGAGATTTATTAAAAGTGTTTTTACGAATATGGGTCTTAAAAATTTCAACAACGAGAAAATTGGATAAGAAGCTGCCTTGCTGATGAATCCTAATAGTAGTAAAAGACCTTTGACATTTTACAGCTTGGCATGGATAGCACTATGCTAATCCTATGCTTAAAAACTTTCTGTAGAAATGGCAAAATACTTTGGCCCTTTCTATCTCAACGTGAATGGCATTTTGCTAATGCTATGCTCAAAAATATTGATAGAAAAGCATACATTTGAGATTAGCAAATTCAGAGTGTGGCTGGTGTTGTAGGGTGCTGTACATAGGAGCTGCTCAAGACCTAAACTTGGGAACTATTCAGAGTAATCTGCTTATTTTTTGCATAATTTATGCAGCAACCTATCCTTAAAAGGGTATTGTTTTGACTTATACTAAGTACACCCTTGTGTCTGGACAAAGCTAAACCTCGCTGAAGAGCTAGAATGATAGCAAAACAGATGTCAAGGGTTGCTTTTGTTCATTTCAGGTTGCCTTGGATGGTTTTTAACTAACCCAAAGCTGTAATACAGTGCCTGGAGTGGCAAAAGGTTTATGTAATCTTACAGTTTGGCATGAATAGCACTGTACTAATCCCAATGCTTAAAGACTTTGCTGTAGAAATGGCAAAAGACGGTGTCCCTTTCTATATTGGTGTGGATGTCCGTGTGCTAATTCTATGCTTAAATACTTTGATAGAAAAGCAAACATTTCAGGTGAGCAAATTCAGAGTGTCGCTGGTGTTGTAGGGTGCTCTACATAGGATCTGCTCTCCACCTAAACTTTGGAACTAACCAGAGATCTCTGCTTCTTTTATGCATATTGTATGCTGCACTTTATGCCCCACATATACATAGATCAAGTCAAGTCAAAATTTATATAGCGCACTACATACCCAGAGGGTCTCAAGGCGCATGAGGAAGGGGGAGAGGTTTACTTATCGAATATCCAGGTTTTAAGCTGTTTTCTGAAGGCTAGGTGGTTTTGAGTGAGGCGGAGGTGGATGGGAAGGGAATTCCAGGTTTTGGCCGCTAAGTAGGAGAAGGATCTTCCTCCCATGGTGGCTTTGTGGATGCGCGGGATGGCGGCGAGGGCTTGGTTGGACGACTGCAGCTGGCGGGTGGGGGTGTAAAAGGAAAGGCGCGTGTTGAGGCAATCTGGTCCAAGTTCGTAGAGGGCTTTGTGTGCGTGGGTGAGGAGACGGAACGTTATCCTTTTGTTGACGGGGAGCCAGTGCAGGTCTTTCAGGTGACCGGAGATGTGGTCTTTGCGAGGGATGTCTAATATGAGGATGCGTTGGAGTTTTTTCTGCAGTTTGGCGGTGGTACCGGCGTAAAGGGTGTTTCCGTAGTCTAGATGGCTAGTAATCAGTGCGTGGGTGACCGTTTTTCTTGTTTCGGTGGGGATCCAGCGAAATGTTTTTTTGAGCATGCGTAGGATGTTGAAGCATAATGATGAGACCGCATTGACTTGTCTGGTCATCGAGAGTGAGGAGTCCAGGATGATGCCCAGGTTCCGTGCGTGGTCAGTCGGTATGGGGGCTTTTCCTAGGGCCGTTGGCCACCAAGAATTGTCCCAGGCGGAAGGGGATGCACCTAAGATGAGGACTTCCATTTTGTCCGAGTTCAGTTTCAGACGGCTGTGCTTCATCCATTCTGCTACTTCTTTCATCCCTTCATGTAAGTTGGTTTTGGCGGTGTTTGGGTCTTTGGTGAGTGAGAGGATCAGCTGAGTGTCATCAGCGTAGGAGATGATGTTGAGGTTGTGTTGACGTGCGATGGTTGCGAGGGGGCTCATGTAAACATTGAAGAGGGTGGGGCTGAGTGATGATCCTTGCGGGACGCCGCAGATGACTTCGGAGGCCTCTGACTTAAAAGGGGGGAGGCGGACTCTCTGAGTTCTTCCAGGGAGGAACGAGATGATCCAGTCCAATGCTTTTCCTTGAATTCCGATGTTTCTGAGGCGTTGTATCAGGGTGCTATGGCAGACTGTGTCGAAGGCTGCAGAGAGGTCAAGGAGGATGAGGGCGACTGTGTCTCCGTTGTCCAGTAGAGTTCGGATGTCGTCTGTTGCTGCGATGAGGGCGGTCTCGGTGCTGTGTTTGGCTCGGAAGCCAGACTGTGAGGAGTCGAGTGATTTGTTGGTTTCGAGGAAGGCGGCGAGTTGATTGTTGATGGCTTTCTCAATGACTTTGGCAGGGGAATGGGAGGAGCGAGATGGGGCAGTAGTTTTTGAGTTCGGTGGGGTCAGCTGTGGGTTTCTTCAGAAGGGCGCTGAGTTTGGCGTGTTTCCAGCTTTCTGGGAATGTGGCGGAGTTGAGGGAGCAGTTGATGACTTCTCGGAGATGGGGTGCGATAACGGAGTTTGCTTTGTTGAAGATGTGATGGGGGCATGGGTCTGTAGGGGATCCTGAATGGATGGAGTTCATCAGGTGAATGGTGTCTTCTGTGGTGATTGGGTTCCAGTCAAGAAGGATATTCGGAAGAGGCACAGGTTCGGAGGTGAGAGGGGTGGACTTGTTTACGGGTTGGTTGTCAAAGCTGTTATGAATGTCGGCGATTTTGTCATGGAAGAATGAGGCGAGGGAGTCGCAAAGGACTTGAGAGGGGGTGATGTCGTCGTAGCTGGCGGTAGGGTTGGTGAATTCTTTGATGATGTTGAAAAGTTCCTTGCTGTTGCGAGCGTTGTTGTCTAGTCGGTCTTTGAGTGCTGATTTCTTGGCTGTCCAGATTAGTTGGTGGTGTTTGCGGGTGGCGTTTTTGAAGGCGGCTAGGGTGGTAGTGTTTGGGTCATTTTTCAAAGTTTTCTCAAGGGAGCGACAGAGCTTCTTGGATTTCTTAAGGTCGTCGTTAAACCAGGGTGCGTTCTTGCTTCCTTGCTTGATTTGATGTTTTTTCAGGGGTGCTAGTTTGTCGGCGGTTTGGGTTAGCCATTGTGTGAGGTTGATAGCGGCTTGGTTAGGGTTCGTTGAATAGGCAGGGGTTTTTTGAAGAAGCGATGAGGAGATCTGGTCGATGGTGATTTTGTTCCAATTTCTTCGCAAAGTTGGTTGAGGGTGGTTGTGGGTCGTGGTCTTGTTGTAAATGAAGTGGACGCAGCTGTGGTCCGTCCAGTAGAGGGGTGTGGTGTGAGTGAAGGAGATATGCTTGCTGGAAGTGAAGATAGGGTCGAGTGTGTGTCCTGCGTAATGTGTGGGGGTGTTGACAAGTTGTTTGAGTCCGAGATTGGCGAGATTGTCCAGAAGAGTGGTAGTGTTACTGTCGGTGCTCTTTTCCAGATGGAAATTGAGGTCTCCAAGTAAAATATATTCTTCCGAGGGGAGGGCGTGTGGGGTGATGAAGTCAGTGATGTCTTCGCTGAATTTTGTACGGGGTCCTGGTGGCCTGTAGAGGAGGGTGCCTCTGAGTGTGGTCTTGGGGTCGGTGTGGATCTGGAAGTGAAGGTGTTCGGCAATGGTGAGGTTGTCTTCTGAGCTGGTTGTGACGCGGATGGTGTTCTTGTGGACGATGGCGATGCCTCCTCCTGTTTGGATGGGGCGGTCCTTACGGATGATCTTGTAGCCGTCCGGGATGGCTATGGTGATGTCTGGAGCTGAGGAGGCATTCATCCAGGTTTCTGTTAGGAAGGCGATGTCCGGAGAAGTGGTGTCGAGTAGATTCCAAAGGTCGATGGCGTGTTTGTGAACCGAGCGGGTGTTGAGAAGGATGCAGTTAAGGTGGTTGGTGTTGGATCTCTGTTTGGTGTTTGAGGGTTTGGTGTGGGTCTAGATGCAGGAGAATTTGCAGGAGTGGCAGGTGAAGGGTCCATGGGTGAGTCCTGGTGCTGCTTGGGCGCAGTTAGGGAGTCGGCCGGGGTTCAGTGATAGGAGGGTGGAGGCGTCGTAAGTAATGCGGGAGGGGTGGGTGATGCAGGGACCAGGGGGTCTGGCGCTGGGCGCGGTCCAGGCGCGGACGGGCGTAGACGGGCTTACCTTTGGCGCACCTTCGGCGCGGCCGCAGCGCGTGGACGCTGCGCGTTGGGACATCTGTCATAAATGGATAGTGGAGGGAGGCGGAGCGTGGGAGGGTCAGCTGGGAGGCGGGAGCGAGGTGGAGGGAGGGCTCGGGTCAACAAACAAGATGGCAGCAACAACAACAAACGCTGCAGGCAGGGCGAAATTGGGGCACAGGCAGTGGAAGCAATTGGGCCTTATGAGAGCGAGATCAAGTTAAAAATACAGTCGCAGTCAAAGCGGAATTGAAGCACGGACTCCAAGCGCTATGCTAATAGTGAGTACAATGTAAGGTAATGCACAGCCAGTTAAATTCAGTCAAAGCGCTATGAAAAGTTATACTCAATAATGCACAGCATGAGATAATGCCCAGAGGCGCGCGCTAGCGGAGCGACTTGCAAAGCAGAGATAAATGCTACGATACCGGGAGTATCAGGTGAGGAGGGTGCGAGGGGAGCGACCTCTCGAGTGAAAGGCAAGATGGTCACCTCCAGACAGTGGTGGCTGGTGACATTTGAAAGTGGTGGGGCGTAATCTTTCTGTTGGAGTACACCATGGTGAGCGAGCGAGCTTGGACAACTTCAACATTTTGAAAAAAGAGTGGGTAAATGGTGCATTTTTAAGAAAATTTGAGAAGCAAGAAGGTTAATAAAGCAATTGTGAAAGTGCAGTTATTACATTAATAGAGGGATGTCTTATAACAACATAGGTAGCTGCTTATTCAGTATAGGCCCTGCCAGTGCCACGCACCTCTGAGCAAAATACATGCTGTGTGCCAGCAGGGCTTAGCGTCAGAAACATTTCTATTGTTATTAGGCCGACCAGGTGATGTTTTTTGATGCTCTGAGGACACATATATACATGGGTTAAATGAATCAAATATCAAATGTAAATATTATGAAGCAGATGCACACACACACATGCACACTCTCAAACACACACACTCACACTCACAATAGATGCATAAATATACATACATACACATACATATACCTATACAGCTATATACAATTTAACACAATTAATAAAAATATATATATTTAATTTACTGTAATAAAAAAAGCATACATATAATATATTTTTAAATAAAATATAAACACAAGTACAAAAAATGAAAAAAATATTAAACATATTACAATTGTTTAAAAAATCTATGTATAAACACATGATATAAAAGCAAACAAACAAACAAATAATACTAATATATTTTAACCCAAAAAGATGGGTCCGGAGGATGGTAAACGGAGGCAAGATGGCGTCCGCACGGCGGACGTTTCTGTGAGCAGTTCCTGGTTACCTCGCTTTTCCCGTCTGCTCCATGGAGGAGGCTGCAAGGCGGTAACGGTGGCAGAAGCGGCGGTGTTGGCTACAGTGGATTGGGGCTTCACTCTGAGTGTTTCTGCTGCCCGTACGGAAGGTTTTTTGAAGTCGGGACAGTAAAAAGGAACCGCCGCGCTCCCCGCTGTAAAACTAGCAAAAACGGCAATGGTAGAAGGGGAGTGGCATCCGGAGTTCAGCCTCACCTGAGTCGGCTTGCTAACGGCTGCTAATGGAGTCTACTGCTGAGCTCGCGGCCGGGCTTGGAAAATCCTAATATTGAAAGCAGTGAAAGCAGCGGAGTATTTAACCTTTACTGTTGTGGAGAGCCAGCATCTTCTGTTAAATCTGTTACTATAAAGTTACTTTCTGATAAATTCTGATGAATTCTTGCTACAAAGACATTGATGCCAGGCTGTGAGCAGACTACGGGAGAGCGGCTCAGGTTACAAGGCTCCGGTGAGTTCACGTGTGAAAGCACATTAACTGTTCATTGGATGTTTTTCTGCTGGGCTTCATTATATTAAAATAAGCAGCTGGACTCTTTGAAATCTATTGTTCACGGTTTTTCTGGGACACTATAGGTAGTCTGGCATGGCACCTAAAGTTGCGCGAGGTGGGAAAACAAGAGCCACTGGGGAGTCTGCGGTAGGAACACGTGCAGCACTCGCCGCAAAGAGCTCCAAAGAAATGTCTGATGGGGCTGAGCACCTGAAGAGTACTGTACAGGAGAAGGGCATGGTACAAGTGACACCCAAGATACCGCAGATTTTCCAAGTGGCTGCTGGTAAAAAAGCTGCGATTTCTTTGACAATCACTTCAAAACCCAGTGTTCTTGACGTCCAGCCAGGGGGGGGTGAACTGACCGGTTTATCTCTTGAGGAGAGTCACTTGTCTTTGGAACATGTTGAGCCACTGCAGGCTGATTTAGACATTGTTCATGAGCCTGTATTAATGGATGATAATGGCATTATCAGTGACAATAGGAATGAACCCACCAGTAGTAAGGAAAGCGAGTTTTATTCACTTTCAGAGCACGCAGAGGAGTCTGATATGGAAGGAGATTTTCAACTGCAGGAAGAAGGGTTTGGAGACATGACCCCTACAACCATGGATGTAAGCCATACCAAGAATTCTTCTTTGGGGGGCGGATGACAGAAACGCCTGATTGGGATAGATCCAGTGGGGAGCAGTCATTGCAAAACACAGGGACAGCCTTGAAAGGAGATACATTGGAGGAGCAAGATGGCGGCTGAGTGAAAACGGCCAAAGGTGGCTCCCGCAGGGGTGATAATCATTGAAATGAAATAGGTGATAAGGTGATAAAACCCCCAGCCCCCACATTGGGAAATGCAAGTTAATCGGAAGCGGAGAGATCCCCTCATACCAGGCATCATTGAGTGGGTTGCGGCGTTGACGGCGACTGCAGAGGTTTTGATTGCCGGCTGCTCGGCGTTTAGGAGCGGTCTCTCGGAGGTGCTGCGGCAGGACCCAGCACTTTCGAATCGTATCATAATGCCGCCGAAAGGAGCAGCACGGGGCAGGGGGGGGTCAGTGCAAGCAGGCCCCCTCGGCTCTCCTGGGGGGGTGAGCAAGAGACAACCCCAGTGGCAGTCCAGGAGAAGAAGCAAAAGCTCCGAACGGAGAATCCTGACGGGAAGGGAAGAGGCCCGGCCTCGCAGCCCCAGCAACAGCGGACTGTCATCGATCTACTCCGGCAAACAGGGAGAACAGAGGAGCAGAAAGGGGCTGGCGGCCAGAGAAGGAAGATTCTGGGTAAGCCACTGTCAGGATCAGAGGAAGCGGGGCTTGAGGCTGACCCAATACAGGGGCCAATACCTGAGACTGTGCACACACCTGAAAGAGAGCAATTGGGGGACATGGGACCTTTCAGTGAGCCAGAAGATCAGCGGGACATAACAACTGGAAATGAAGGGCTCCCCATTAGTGTTGTCAACGCACTTACAGTCTTAACCTCCCCAACACTCATTAACATTCAGAACCCTGACAATTTAGTCCTGCCGCTTCCAATGCAGAAAGAGAGGGGGGAAGGCCCCCTCAAGAGCCTGGAGATGAGCCTGATGCACAGAGGGGTTCTATTAGCATGGGGGAGGCTCAAGAGGCTCAGGAGAAACCCGGGGGGGGGGCGATTTACTAAAACCAGAACGGATCAGCGTACCCCCAATAGACATGAATCAATGGGCGACGGACCCCAGAAAGGAGCAGTGAAGGATCCCATTGGTCCCAAAAAATACATAG
This sequence comes from Lissotriton helveticus, assembly GCF_964261635.1. Taxonomy (NCBI): domain Eukaryota; kingdom Metazoa; phylum Chordata; class Amphibia; order Caudata; family Salamandridae; genus Lissotriton; species Lissotriton helveticus. Next base: position 658,840,226 of record NC_136073.1, on the reverse strand, counting down.
GATCCCCGGGGAGAAGGATGCAGACTCCGAAGCAAACGACTTCTACTCCATGTCAGATTCAGAGTCAGGCTTCGAATTTGAATCTAGTGAGGACAGTGGGTCAGACAAAGGCTCCAGTGGCAGGCAAGCCTTTCAGGCCACTCAAACGCTAAATAACAGAGCCCAAAGAGCCGACAACTTGAAATCAAAGGAATCACAGGAGTTATGGTGGGATTATTCACTGGGGGATCAACTGGTAGGGTAAAAAAAAGCTCAGAGAAACAACCTAAAAATACGGCGGCTGCTCTGGTTCCTCCTACTCTGGAATCTATCCTTCAGAAGGCCGAATGGAGAGCAAATGCGCACAAAATGTTGCCAGAAAATTGCAGGGGGCTGTGAGGAAAATTGGAAGAACCTGCAGCAACATTTGCGATTGGATGTCTGAAGTGGAAACTAGAACAGCAACCCTCGAGGAGGATCTCGCAGGATCAAAGGGGGTAGTTGAAGCACACGAGGCACAATTGGTAGATATCCAATGGAAACTTGAGGAGAGTGAGAACCACCAAAGAAGGAATAACTTATGATTTTTGGGGGTACCAGAAGAAAAGGACGGGCAAGATATGAGAGCATTCATGGTCCAGATGTTGCAAAAAACCTTTCCAGATTTAGAAGGGTAGAGGTGGTCCCATGAAGTTCAAAGGGCACAACGAGCCCCATTTAATATTCGCCAACCAGTCCGCCACGATGCCAAACCTCGGGCAATTTTAGTCTATTTTGGGAACTTTTTATTAAGGCAACTGATTTTCGAGAAGGCTAGACCAGATGCACAACGGGCAATAGACGGGTTCTCCTTCTTCACAAGGCCTGATTTCTGCCACATCACTGTGGAACGAAGGTGGCGATTGCGTCAAATGATCTCTCAGTTTCAGGAGAAGGGAGCACAAACCTTCCTATTAAACCCTGCCCGGCTTAAAATTATTTGGAAGGATCGGGTCAGAGTCTTCACATCGGAAATCAAGGCTAAAGAGTTCTTAGATGCTGGTTGTAAATAAATTATGATGGGGCTGGTGGTCAGGGGACAAGTGGTGGATAAGGGATAGTAAGACTGATCAGAATTTTTTTCAGAATTTTCTTTTTTGGACTTAAGACTGCCTAATACCATGGCCCTTCGGATCTGATGGGAAACCTCTCTATGTACTCATCTTGCTTACCTTCCCCTATTACCCTTGAGCTAAAACAATGATGATCTAATCTGGAAGGGGTAGGTGTAGGTCTAGATCTGACGAGAGAGCCGGGGGAGGGGGTATCGTCTTTTTTTGGTTTTTTTGTTATTTTTTCCCTTGTATAATGTCACCCTAGCGGGGGATCCACCTTTAACCATCACCCACAGAAGTCAGATCTGTTGCTTCACGATGCAGGGGTAGTCGGGTGGGGGGTGGGGTGTGGGGGGGGGGAGGGAGGCAGAGGAAGGGACAAAAAACAAAAAAATTTCAGGAAAGTAAATCAGTGCATATTGGATAGCTGGGTGGTTAGAGTCGGGGCTCAATATAGCTGGATGGTATGGTACAGGAAGCAGAGCAGGCAAAGGGGGTACCAAGGTAGATTTAGGGATGGGTAAGCTAATTGTCTGTACGATTAACATTGGGGTGCTGAATGACCGAGCTAAGAGAGATAGGATGAGTGAAGCACTGCGAACGTTGGGTTTGGATGTCATTTGTCAGCAGGAGACACACCTTCCGTGGCAGAAGAGAAGTCTCAATTTTGTCCCGGGCTTCACACAAGTAACTTGCTCTTCACAAACCTCAAATACCAGAGGAGTGGCAATACATGTTTCCAATAGGCTTCCGCCAAGCAATCGCAAACTATCTGATAAATGGGGCCGGTGGGCAATTGCTGTAATTCCCACCCTTGGTACACTCTGCACAATATACGGATCAAATCTAGATGATGCAGATTTATTGATAGAACTAGAGGTAGAGCTCGCCTCCTGGCCTACACCACTGATAATATGTGGAGATTTTAATATTCATATGGATTCAGGGGGGCTAGGGAGGGTCGGGTATCAAGTCAGGTAACCACGAGTTTTTTATGCAGTACAGGCCGCAAACCATGGGCTGGTAGATATTTGGTCTATAACAAAATCTGGAGATCCAGGCTATACATATTATTCGTGTTCACATAGAAAGTATGTTAGGCTGGATTATTTCTATATTTCGAATTCATTAGTAAACAAAACTCAGATAAGGAAGTTACCCAAGGTTCTTTTCGGACCATAACCCCCTTGTTCTAGAGATTGAGATCTCAGGGTATTTAAAACCCCCAGCAAGGTGGACCTTCGATAGGAAATGTCTGGCTACCAACAGGTTCACCGATCATATCAAACGGTGGACTATACAGTTTTTTTACAGTAATAGGTATAGTACTTCACGGGAGATGGTGTGGGATGCATATAAATCCGGCTTAGAGGGGAGGTAATTAGCTTTGCCGGGTTTCATAGGAATAATCAACTAGAGCTGATCAGATCACTGATGCTAGACCAGAGTAGATATGAGACAGAACATATGGGTATTATTGTCCAAAAACAGACTCAGCGGCAATCAGAGATTGAATTAAAAGTTATTAATACCAAAGCGAAGATAAATGGGTTGTTTAATCAATCTATAGCTGAAAGATTTCAAACTAGTAGACAGGATCACTATGAATACAGGGAAAAGACAGGGAAACATCTGGCACTGCGGATCAGACAAAAAACAGCGGCAAGCAGCATTACGAAGCTAGAAAGGAAGGATGGTACAGTGTCCTCGGATCCTAACGAGATAGTAAATATTTTCCTAGACTTTTATCAAGATCTCTATAAGTCCAGGCATCAAACCATGGTTGATCCTGGGACTAGGTCTCAGCCTGTGATACAAGAACTAGAGGGAGACATCTTAATGGAAGAAGTTAACAAATTATTGCTATCCATGGCCTCCGGAAAGGCGGCAGGCCCAGATGGCCTACCCATGGAGATCTATAAGATATTGCATAAGGAAATTGCCCCTTTGTTGTGGGATTTGTTCTTAGCAGTCCAGCAGGAAGGCACTCCTCCAAAGTCATGGGAGGAGACTAGTATAGTTATTGTTTAGAAAAAGGTGAAGCCGGCTGACGATCCGGCCTCTTATAGGCCCATTACGTTAATAAACACGAACGAGAAGCTTTATTCTAAAATCCTAGCAAGGAGGCTTTCAAAGGTCATAGATTCCTTAGTAAGTCCGTGGCAACACAGCTTCGTACCTGGTCGTAGTACAACAGACCATATTAAAAGGGTAATCTCATTATTTAACATCGCTGAGAGCTCTGGGCAACAAATGTCATTAATATTATTAGATGCTCAAAGAGCGTTCGATCAAGTGGAATGGGGATACCTCTGGCAGAACTTAAGATCGAATGGCTTTGGACCCCGTATACTTACTGCCCTAAGAGCAATGTATGTACAGTCATACGCAAAAATACAACTGATGGGGCAGCATTCTGGACAGGTAAAGATTGCACGGGGGACAAGGCAGGGCTGCCCATGCTCCCCACACCTTTTTTCACTATACATAGATCCGTTAATTAGAGCTATTGTCAATGATCCGGTGATTACTCTGGTGGTGGTCAGGGGTTACTGTACCAAAGTGCTAGCATACGCAGATGACATCGCGGTTGTTACCCCTGACCCCAGTTAACAATTAGTAGAATAGAAGATCTTGCCCGGGTATGGGTTAAACGCGGATAAAACTAAAATCATCTGTTCAAGCTCAATTCTGTGGCAGGATCCCAGGAGGGAAGAGGCAGCAACCTGTTTAGGGGTCTCAATAGCAGCCGATGTTGACACCATCTGGAATATTATTGTAGAACCTCTTTTGAGTAGAATAAGTGCAGATCTTAATAGGATGAACAATCTACATTTATCTATCATAGGTAGGGCAAATGTCATAAAAATGACGATGTTCCCGAAAATATTCTACTTACTCCGTTGTATACAATTAGAACCCCCTAACTTCCTGTTTAAAAAAGTTGAAGCGATCTTTTCACAGTTAATCTGGGGATATGGGAAGGTAAGGAGATCCTTGAGATTCATGTCCCTCCCCCAAAACCGAGGGGGGTTGGCAGTGCCAAACATCCTATAATATTACTGGGCTATTATGCTGCAACAAATGACTATATTGTTTAGACGAATCCCGGTAATACACCAGACAGAGACCCCACCATCTATGTTTGAATTAGCTATGGGTAACCAAGCTCCAGGTCTAATATTTAGACAACTGGATAATAGCTATTACAAAATAACCCGCTTTAAACCTCTTACAGAAGCTTGGAGGGTGTGGTAGAAAACCAGTAAATTGCTGAATATCCCTAAATTACATTGTTACCTTTTATTAAGGCGTTCTTCAATTTTCCTAGGTTTTCTATTTGATAGGATTGGTAGTAAGTGGGAACAGGCGGGAATTAATTCAGTAGGTGATATTATGAATTTAACTGGCATTATGACATTTGCAGAGATTCAGGACCGATTTGAGATAGATCCTCGAAGCTTATTTAAGTACTTGCAACTAAGGGAATGTACTAAAACCGCTATGACTCATCCTACTTTTCATTTAAGCTTCCCGCTCTTGGACATTCTGGTTCGGAAACATCCCCAAGTTAAAGAAGTATATGCGATGATGATCGAAGCTAACGAAGACGATATAGTCAAAGTAGAATGTGCTCGGGCTGCTAAGCTTGGAAACCAGGATGTGGACCTATGTAGGTCCCTTGAATTGTCCAACATGGTCCTTTTATCGGCTAACTTAAAGGCACAACACTTCAAGACTATATATAGTCTATATTTTACACCGGCCAAACTTTGGACCTGGGGGAAGAGGGATTCGAACGAATGCCAAGATGTGGGACAGGCCCGGCCAACATGATCCATATGTTTGCAGAATGTTCAGAATTGGGGCTGGTTAAAGTGGGGATTGAATGCTTCCTTAGTAAGATTATGGGATGTTCTATCATACTAACTCCCACTCTAATAATGTTGGGATGGGACGAATCCCTGCAGCTAGAAATAAAGCAGGTTTATTTTTGTTTCATGGTAACAGCAGCCCTCCGTATAATGATTGCTTCCAAATGGAAGGATAAGGACCCCTCGACATATCAGGCTTGGTATGCCAGACTGCTTCATATATTTAATTTGGAATCTGCGTTATACAAATGCAAGGGGAGCAGAGCGAGGAAAAAAGGGCAGCAAATCTGGTGACCCTTACTGGAGCTGCAGACACAGGGTTAGGAAGGGGGGGGAGGAGTTGAGGCGAGGAGGCAGGGGGTGAGAGAGTGGATTGTGCGTATAGTGAATTGTATATGTTTGGTTTTTTCTCTTCCTCTGCCTCTTCTGGGTTCCAACTCCCTCCCTCTCCGTGCTTTTGCTTCTTCCATTTTTCTGCTCCCTCCCTCTTTCTTTTTTTCTCTCTCTCTTTTTCTTTTGGGCTCTCTCTTCTTCCACTGTTCCTTAGTGAATTTTGTTGATCCAAAAAATGCTTCATTTATGTATTCTGTTGTTATTGTATATGGATCTTTATGTATGGTTATGTATCTGACGTTAAACAACAATGGAGGGTCAAGGGGAATATATTTAGTGACCTGTCCGCCCAAACCCCTATTATCAATACAAAACACAAAAAGGAGCGGAACAGGTCCAGGAAATGGTGTGTAACTAGACCAGTAACCCTGGCTGGTTCAAGACCCATCAGACCACCCTTACGGTGGAATTAACGTCACGTGGGAATTGCTGATCAAACCAAGCCAATCTGCACAGCGCCATGAGGTAGTCTTACTACCTGGCGTGCTTTTAAAACTTGACACATAGATCTCTGTATACACGCTCTGTCAGTATCTGTGTAGCCAATCTTAATTTTTCACAATCACTTAAGCACTGCATATTATTTTGTCCACTCCATGGTAATAGATCATGGCTGGATTTCTGACATCCATTCCCACACTGGCACTGATTGGCTGGATGTGGCTTGGTTTGATCAGCAATTCCCACGTGACGTTAATTCCACCGTAAGGGTGGTCTGATGGGTCTTGAACCAGCCATGGGGTTACCAATAATTTTCCAGCAGCTCAGGTTCGCGGGTGGATTCTGTTGCTTTCAGGGTTACTGGTCTAGTTACACACCATTTCCTGGACCTGTTCCGCTCCTTTTTGTGTTTTGTATGTATCTGACGTACCTTTCCTGAAAATAAGAAAGAAAAAAAGAAAGAAAAAAAAAAAAGAAAAACACAGTTAGACAGCTGGCAAAAATGTGTAACGATTTTACCGAGAGGATGGCAGAAGTGGAGACTCGCATATCACTCCTAGAAGATCAGTTGGTGGTTCAAAAAGACACTGTCGCAGACCTAAAAGCCAATAAAGACGATGTGCACGATAAGCTAGTGGACTTAGAAAACCATCTGCGCCGTAACAACCTGCGTATTTTAGGGGTGCCAGAAGGACTTGAGGGGCAAGATGTGCGAAAATTTGTAGCTGAGCTGTTTGAAGAGGCGCTGCCTGAGCTGAAAGATTGGAATTGGCTGCAGGAAATTCAACGGGCACATAGATTTCTGTTTCGGCAATGGCCAGCAAGGAGTGGATAAGCAGTGCAACAACCGCAGGCTATTTTGATTTCCCTCAATAATTTCTTGGCTAGACAGGCATTGTACGATCTGGCTAGACCAGATAAGAAGAGAATTGGTAAAGGGACGCAATTCTTTGTGAGACCCGATTACTGCCACTCCACAGTGGAAAAGAGATGGCAGCTGCGGCAGGGGCGTAACACAAGCCCCCGCAGGCCCTGCATTGCGGGGGGGCCTCGCGCTGGCTGGGGGCCCCGCCGGCCCCTCCTCCGGCCTCCAGTCCTGCCGACCTCACGTCATAACAAAACAATGGTGGTGGGTAGTGCCAGTGGCTCTAAAATGCTAAAATGTTGTTGCGCAGCGCGGGCCCGGCCACCGGGCCGGCCGGGGCCCCTGTGACTGAAATGGTGCGGGCCGCGGGGCCCCCGGCCGGCCCGGGGCCCCTGCGAGACTCCTAGTGGAGTGGTTAAAAGTGTTTGTCTGCAGCTCAGCTGCTCTGCTGTTTGGTGGTGCAGGTGCCTTGCGGGGCCCCGGCCGCCGCCGGCGGGGCCCCCTGGTGTCGGGACTGGGAGAGAGAGAGGCACTGGCACTGCAGTCTTCAATGGTGGGGGCAACCAGGCCCCCGGCCCCGTCCCGGGGCCCCCCGAGACAGTCAGTCTTCAAAATGGTGCGGGGGCCCCCGAGAGCAAGTCCGTCCGTCCGACTGCGAAATGGTGCTGTGTGGGCACTGCATTAACATTTATTTTTATTATTACACTCTCCACTCTAATTAAATCTCGAATCTTATGAAATGGCGGCTGCAGGACTGAGTAGACTGTCTTTCACTTTCGGTCCTTCGTTCCGCCGCCGCGTATGCGCGTGCCGTGTCACTGTGGGGGGGCGGGCTGCTTGTGAGTGGTGACCAATGCCAGGCAGCCCCAGGGGTACAAGGCCCAATAAGCAGTAGGGCGCAGGGTCAGGTCAGGTGTGAGGTGTAACTGGCGTCACGTCACGTCACGTGTGCGTGTGGGCAGGGGGCGCGCTCGCATGGCCATAGTGAAGAAGAAGGAGGAACAGGCAGGCAACAACAACGATCGATTCGAATTGAAGTGGAAAAGCCCACCCACGCTCAGGTCAGGACTCGAGACGAGTGTGACATAAACAGAACCCGAAGTAAGTCTGTTACAGACCGGTGACGGTCACCAGCGGGGCCTGCCGCCTGCATGGGAGGGTGTACTGGCTCGTGGCTCCGAATGAAAAAGGTTAATGGAAAGGGTTCGCATTTTCGCGCTGTAACTAGGACCGCATCGCATGCCATAGTTTGGGATTGGCAAAGTTTGTCTCCAAATCCGGGTCTGCCCTAAAAGCGGCCAAAGGTTCCACCAGGGCTTTCAGATCCTTATGAGTATGTGCCAAAAGCAAAAGAACGGTGTCACCTTCATATATTATCAAAGTGCTCAAATAGGTTTAAAAGCGATCAAAGGCACGTCCTGACTGCAATTAAGCAAAGCAGTTTAAATGAATGATATAAAGAATAAATGAGAGTGACAAGGACGCCATCTTAACGTACCTTACACTGTAAATCAAAGGAATGCAAGAGCTCTCCATTAGACAAATCTCATCCTGGCGGCCAAATTAGAATGTAACGTCAGGCATTCAGGCCCAGCTCAATTAAAAGTCAATGGTGCATTAAAGGCCGATGAAAAGCCAAATAAAATGGCCAACCCTTGGCTATAGCATATTTGCCAATAATAAGATAGAGGTTCAAGCACCGCTCCACCACACCCAGGCCTTCCCTGAACCCATATTGGGAAATACATAAGATGTTAAATGTGTTAATCCAGTCCATATTCTAATGTATAATCTTCTCTTAATAACTTTGTTCAAGCACTGCTCCATCACACCCAGGCCTTGCCTGAACCCATATTGAGAAATACATAAAATGTTACGTTTGTTAACCCAGTCCATAATCTAATGTATAATCTTCTCCCATTCACTTTGACATTAGAGCCAATAAGAGATATTGATCTGCTACGAACAAACATTAGTAAGTAAGGGCGCCCAAAGATTGATATTGCACTTAAATAGACCCATGGGGATCCCGCCCGGCTCTGGGGCAGTGCACAGGGGCTCTCCACTAAAGCAGAAACTACCTCATAATAATCACAAATGAAACTATTGCAGACATAAATAGAGCTAAGTTAAGAAGTTTTTCACTATCATGTACCATCGGTGCCAAGACAGTAAATACTTGAAAATGGGAAAACCATTGACTGGCGGTAATGTGTGCACCTAAAATGGACAATACCTTATGGCTGACCTTAATTGAATTAAAAGCATGCCAAAACACCCTTGAATTTTTACTGATTAAATGCAGCCATTAGCTTTCCCATTTTTCAGGGTCGCTTTATAATGGGCTTCTTCTTTGTCCTTGATTTTCCAGCTAAAACATCACACCAGTTCCAGTTAATGAGAGAATAGGCTGCGTGTACCATCTAGTGTAATGTGCCCCGGGTGTCGAGCCTGCTTAAGTAGTAAATGTTCAATCAAGTCTCTTAGATTAGCATTGTTGGCACGACTATTTGCACCGAAAAGACAGATATAAAAAAACGGGCCAAGTGACGTTTGAGCAAAGTCTCTAAGAACCTGCCTGGATTTGGGAAGTTCCACTATCCTTCAGTGAAAGAATTAAATGTGAGTGCAGTCATATACAGTAGTACCGCCAGGCGGGAAGGGGCCGGGGGAGCGGGCGGTCCGGAAGGGCACGTGACGTCACGAGCGTTTGTTGTTGCTCGGATTTTTGCCCACAACAATGATATAGAAACATTTCGCCCAATCGACCTTGCTGATGCTGTAGGGGTCACTTGGGTATTGGTAATCTCCTGGAGTCTGTCTGTACTGCAGCTCGAGAAAACGCTGCCACTGAGGACTTTCCCCCACATGCATCAAGCATTTTTGAAGTCGCAAACGGTGCGATTCCTTAAAATCGGCCGTTTGCGAATGCAAAAGTGCTTTTTGGGATGCATGAAGCAATTTTAGAATTCGTAACATGTTTGCGAGTTCTAAAATTGCGGGTGCTTTTAAGAAGTCGCAGATGTGCGATTTCTTAAAAGCAATGCATCATTATTTTTAAAAGTGAAAATTCGCAAATAGGGTGCCAAATTTACCGAGTGGTTGAACCACTCTGTAAATTTGGAAAAAGTGTTTAAAAAGCTGAAAATGTTTTTTTTTCAACATTCATGTTTCAAACACACATGTCCTTAGGACATGTGTGTGTGAAACATGATGCGAAAAATACATTTCAGGGGTGCATGGGGGGGTCCTTTGGACCCCCCCCTGCACCCATGAAATTTTCTAAGTGCCACTCGCAATTTGCATTGACTCCTATGGGCCTTTTGGCCCATAGGAATCAATGGGAATTGCGAAAATTAACTTAAGAATTCGGTATTTCTTTGGGATTCGGTAAAAATTGCGATTTTTACCGAATCACAAATGAATACCGAAAATAATGATGCATAGCATTTTGCACTTCTTAATTTGCGATTCCTTATTTTTCGCAAATTAAGAAGTGCAAAATGTCACAATGATGCATGTGGGGGTTTGACCTTTGTTTTCACAGTGTTGACTGAATTATAACATACATTACTAAACATTTAGTAGGTTGTGCACACCAACTGATGAGATACCTTTGGCAACCAGGCCAATACCTCGGCTGCCGCTTCAATCAAAAGCTTTCCACTTCCTGCTGCCTTCGTTGTCTTCTGTGTTTCAGTTGTTCAATGAACTATCTCGTCAAATGACTATATTAGTACTACTGAAATGGAGGAGCTCCCAGAAGGCAGCTGCCAGACTGATTCACAACCTACAAATGCAAACTCGAAGAACACCTGGCTCTATGTGCCTGCACTGGCTACTGATTGCCAGACTCTTTGGGGCAGATTTATGTTAACTGGCGCATCCCCAGGGATGCGCCAGTTAACATGCGCCACAGTGCGCCACTGCTCCGCCACCCATGGTGCGCCGCATTTATGATGCGGCGCACCATGGGGCAAAAACGGCACAGATGCGTGACGCATCTGTGCCGTAAAGGTGGCGCATTGCTGGAGTTGCGTCGCAAGCGCGACGCAGCTCCAGCAAGGCTCGGGGGTGCCCATCTTAACAATGCTGCGTCAAGACCTACGCCTGCTTCAAGCAGGCGCCGGCTTTTGACGCAGCATTGGCCTGAAAGTGACTGAGTGAAATCTCATAGATTTCACTCAGCCACTTTTGCGAGGCGCACCTGCCCCGGAACGCCCCCCCTGCGCCGGAACGCCCACAAGCGGCGCAGGGCTTTACAACGTGACGCATCTGCCTAGATGCGTCACGTTGTAAATCGTTCGTAGGGATGCGCCACGTTTACGCCGCCTTGCGTGACGCAACAGCGGCGTAAACGTGGCGCAAGGGCCTCATAAATCTGCCCCTTTATATTTAAAGCAATGTGCATCACTTAACAAGCAATCCACTCAATTGGACCATGCTTCTTTCAATAGGTGGGCTCTGCGTGCACTCCGTGCAGATCAATTGTGTAAGGGAGTCCTGACTTCTCCTGCTCCTCTCTCCCACTAGGTTCAGGATTGTAGGCTGTAGACTGTCTGTCCGGGACCGTGCATGCTTCATGGAGGGAAGAAAGTAAATGGGCATTACCTGTATATATTCTGCAACGGTCTTACATTTCATATCCCCCACATCACACTTGTCTCTTTAATTACAATTCTAAGAAGAGCGTTACAGTCAAGTAAACGCCATATAATCTACAGACTGATGAATTGTGAGGTTTCTGTTTTCTTTCTATTTTCGTTCGATAATTGCCTGTTATTTTTACACAGTCAGAGCCTGTTTCCTCACCGTTGTCACGTACTGCCAGCTCAAACACTTTCTCAAAGGTGGTAATTTTGCATTCTCTGTTGCATCTTAAGCAAGTTCTTGTCCCTCATGTTCATGGCCTCATGAATGCAGTGCACCTCCGTGAGTCTAGGCAAGGAGGCCTGCTAGGGCGGTGTGCGGGTGAAGTAGAGCTAGGAGCAGCAGGGTAGGGAGGAAGGAGAGTATAAAGTAATGGTAGAATCACAGACAGGGGGATTCTAGACTCTCCATCCCTTCCCCTCTTCTGCATGTATTCATTGAAAATGTAATTTCTAACTATTTCCAAAAGTCGAGTTCAAAGCTCAGAAACCCCTAAAAGGATTCTCCCTAAAAAATATCAGTGTTGTGCATTGATTGGATATGGACCAGTCTGTTGTGGGAGTTACTGACATGGCCTTGTTCATGGCACCTGTAAAAGGCATCTTCTCTTCTGTCTTCTAAAATTGTTCTTCACAGGGTGGTGCTTCTCTTTTCTGGGGCTTCTTAGACAGTAGTTAGTGGTGCATACAGTATCCCAGCCGGTGGTGCATGCAGTGAGGACACCGTGTGATAAGCAGTGATGTTGGCTGGCAGTGAGTCCCTTGCTCACTAGGCCACTGGAGTCAAGCTATCCTGGATGAAGACGGCTGTAATGCCAGAAACCGGTCCTGTGAAGCTTGATTCCGGTCCAGGGAAGACATGGCTTGGCAGTTCGGTCTGGACTGTTCCCATGAGGCACAGGGTCAGACTGATTTGCATATGGACATGTCTCAACTGGGGTGGCAGAGTGAGCTAAAGAACGGTGATGGATTAAACCCAGATCTGTTGACTGGGGGTGAGTGTTTGTATTGTCAACGCTCCGTCCATCATCACCTTTGGTTTTTCTTGGCAGTGAGGACACACAGTAGGAGGCAGTGGTGCATACGGTGAACATAGCATAGGAGGCAGCGATACATACATTGTAGAGAAATTATATGGTGCATACAGTGAAGGCAGTATAGGAGGTAGTGCTGCATGCGGTAAACAGGAGGCAGTACTGCATACAGTGCGAAGACAGTAAAGGAGGCAGTGGTGCATACAGTGCAGATAATAGCGTAGGCAGTGGTGCATACAGTGAAGGCAGTATAGGAGGCAGTGCTGACTGCACTGCTGCCATCTGCGTTCTACCTGCTGTGTGTGTGTGTGTGTGTGGGTGGGGTGGGTAAGGTAAGAGAGGAAACTTTCACCACCTCTACTGCATGGACTTATTGTCTGCTAGCTTGCTCTTGCTCCTCGTGTTAGGGAAGCTTCCCATGCTGTAACCCTGCTGTAGGCCAGTGAAGCCTGTTAAAACCTTTCAGCAAACACAAGTCTAACTCAATGGCATTTGCCAGTGCTTGCTTTCTTCCCTATCTCATTGGAAAGGCTACTCAAGTGATTTTGACTTTTTTGAGGTATGTAATCTAAGCTCGAGCAGCCAAGAGTTCCGATGGTAACAGTACATGCTGGTGAGTGCATGTTTGTTTCAAGGGTATTTTTTGCTTTACCAGCGCAGAACCTCTTCATAAGAATGTTAAGCTGATGAGGTCCTTCCAGGTGCGCTGCTGCGCGCGAGGACGGGCACCAACACATGCATGCAACTGAAGCAGCAATAATAAACTGGGGAAATCTTGGGAATGACGCTTTGAAAGTTTTGATAAAAGTTTATGGTACACGCTAAGCTGGAGAAATGTTTAAAATGGAGAAATGTCCTTGTGTCTAAACTGCAACTTTGATGAGAATGGATAAGCCTCATTTAAAAAAAAAAAACTGTTGTTTAAAAGTGATGGCAAAACAGCGTTGAATTGTACATAACAGCACTTTGACTTCATAAATCATGACGGACTGGCGCACTAGCTTTCGATATTCATAAACTTGGGTAGCAGGCTGCAGCATGTATGATTAATGTATGATTCAGTGACTTGTCCGTAGCACCTCACAGGTCAACTCATCATTTTCCTAAAATTGTATTCTATCTCGTTCCTAATTGTTTGTCTGAAAGTAGGATTCCCCGCAGTAGCCTTTGGAGTCCTCATGAGAGTACTGTTGTCCTGGCATTGTGCTATTACACAAACAAGGGTAACGGACACGACTGTGATCTTACAATCCTGGGTCTGCATAGATATTCGGCATGTAATATCGATGTCAACAACCCTTTAGTGCCATACAAATTGTTTCACACGTAAGCCAAAGTCTGTCTGCAGACAGACTGTAGAAAATGAGATGGTAGCGAGCCTAGGCCAGGAAGGTATTGCTATGCCAGACACTCTACCACAAAATGACCACTATGACTTATTCCCAGTGTTTAATAATAATGCTTTCGATTTCCCTTACTTTTAGGCAGTATTGGTGAAATAAAAACTACAATTACAATCTTGGTGGTGTACACAAAATATTCTTACTGGTACCTTCATATTCGTGGACTCTACAGCTCTACTACTACATTGACTTTCTACAATTACATTTTAATCAAAGAAACGAGCAAACAGCCAAGAAAGTATTTGAGCGGTGCTCAAAAGCGGCAAATTAAATCAAAACAAGAGGAGTTTAAAGGCAAATTTATGAAAATTGACTCTATGTTTAGGTCTCAAGGTGATCATGACGCATCATCATCTCGTGCATCATTACCGGAAGACGATGCAGCTGCCTCATCAACAGGGGACAAAGCAGCATTGCCACTGCTACCAGTGACTGAAGGAAGCGCAGAGACTGAGAATACACCATCACCAGACGAATCTCTGAGTGTAATATTGCAAACAAGTGAAGGAAGTGCTGAAATTGTAAGTGCACCAGATGTATCAAAAGAACGTGAAGAACCTTCAAATGTGCTACTTGTTTCTGAAGTATTGCCTAACATTGAAGAAGAAACTGAAGACCTTATGAGTAAGTATGTGGATTTAGACTTAGAAGAACTAGAATCAAGCAGTACCCAGTTTTGCCAGGATTTGTACCCGAGTGATAGAGGGAACTTTTTAGACAAACCGTGGCATGATACCGAGTTACGAAGGTTTGTCATTGCAAGTGGCCCATGCAAGCCTAGAGGACCCTTCCCACGAGATAATAAAAACAGGTGCTTTTCCACAAACTACTACTACAAGGAAAATAGGACTGGAGATAAGACTCCAAGACTGTGGTTGTGCTACTCTTTAAAAATGGACAGTGCATACTGTGAACCTTGTTGGCTTTTTGGAGATAGAAAACTTTCATCCTATCAGCAAGCATGGGCTAATGGTATTAAAGATTGTCAAGGCATATCTCGAAAAATTAAAGAACATGAAATGACGCACTCATATTTAGCAGCTTGTGCTGTACATGGAAGATAGAGGCAGGATGACACGATCGATACACAACTGGAATCCGACTACAAAGAGCAGGTGAACTATTGGACACAAATTCTGAGTAGGATCATCGATGTTACACTTCTGTTGTCAACTTGCAATTTACCTTTCAGAGGACATAGAGAAAAACTGAAAGAAAAAGATGGTGGGAACTTTCTGGCAGTCATTGAACTTTTGGCCAAATATGATCCTGTTCTAAACCATCTGATTACAAGAGAGAGTAGAGTTAAATACTTGAGTCCTGCTATTCAAAATGAGCTGATTGAAATGCTTTCAAATAAAGTGCAAAATGAGATAGTAAGTGAAATCAAAAATGCACCATTTTACTCCGTTATAATGGACACAACGCAGGATATTAAAAAAGAAGACCAATTAAGCCTGGTCATCCGATATGTGACACTGTGCCTGAACACTGAGGAAATTCCAACTGAAATCAAAATTAATGAAAGCTTTGTTGGTTTCTATAAAATTACAGACCAAAGTGCTGAGGGGATAGCAACAGAACTTGTAAAGCTTGTAGATGACAAAGGCCTAATGCTTAATAAATGTAGAGGTCAGGGATATGATGGTGCCAGCACAATGAGTGGTATATATAGTGGAGTGCAAACCAGAATACGGCAAAAAGAACCCACTGCTGTCTATGTACACTGTGCTGCTCATAATCTCAATTTAGTGTTGAATGATGCATGCATGCACATTCCTGAAATTAAAGAATTTTATGATATTATAGAGAAAGTATATTTATTTTTCAGCCAAAGCATCAAACGGTGGGAACTTCTTATGGTTACAAATGAGAGCACAACTCATTCAAAGCCAACACTGAAGAGACTCTGTCCAACACGTTGGGCATCCAGACATGATGCTCTCCATGCTCTACGCTATCGTTTTATGGACATCATAAAAGCACTCACTACAATTTTACTGCAGTCTAACAAGGTTGAGGAGCGCGCAGAAGCTCAGGGTCTTAGGAAGTGCATGGAGACTTTTGAGTTTGTGGTAATGGTTGTAATCCAGTCCAAAGTGCTGGAGACAATAAATATTGTGTCGAAACTGCTTCAGTCTAAAGATCTGGACCTTTTACAAGCATTAAATATGCTAAGTACTGCAGCGAATACATTTGCCAGTTTTAGAGAACAGTTTGACGATGTTAAAAGCTCAGCATGTTTACTTGCGGCTGCATGGGGAATTCAATTGCATTTTACCCAAAAACTACCACGACGCAAAAAAAAGCACTTCGATGAACTCTGTGAAGACCAAAGGCTGTGCAATCCTGAAGAAAATTTTAAGGTGTCTGTGTTTTATGCTACCATAGACATTGTTGTAAATCAAATAAAAAGTCGTTTTGCTGGTATGAACACCATAATCCAATGCTTCCATTTCATGATGCCTTCAGAAATCCTCAGAGCTACCGAGGAGGAGTTGTTTGAAGCAGCCATGACCCTTGCAGCTCATTACGAAAAAGACTTGTCCCCAGAGTTTCCACAACAACTCATCGCTTTCAAGGCAGTGTTGAAAGAACAAATAAAACTTATCTCAGGTGGCACAATAAAGGATCTGGCTGACCTTTTATTTTTGAGAAACCATGCAATTCTGCCCAGTGTTTTGGATGTTGCAACAGCACTGAAACTTTTTCTAACAATTCCAGTTACTGTAGCCAGTGCAGAAAGGTAATTTTCAAAGTTAAAATTAATCAAAAACTATCTCTGAAGCACAATGACGCAGGAAAGGCTGTCGGGGCTGGCAACTTTAAGCATCGAGAGCGATCGAGCAAGAAAAATAAATGTGAAAGCTTTAACAGAAGACTTTGCACGAAGAAAGGCCAAGAGGCAAACATTCTTTCATTCAAGTACATCTCTCCAGTTCAGTGAACCAAGCAGTAGTAGCCTTCAGCCACCAGTCTAATTTGCCAGCCCAGTCACTCTTCCTGATGTAAGCAGCATGTGTTCACTCTAACTATTGTTTTCTGCTGTATCACCCTTAAAACTCTGCAATACATTTCATCAGGCTCCTGCAAGCACTGTTCCTACTTCATGTATCTGTCCTGTGAGGAGTCCCATGAGGAAGCAGTAAGTAATATGGTATTCTGCCAGTATATCATACTTTAAATATTGGACGCTTATATATAGGCTTGGCTACCTCAGTATTCTGAACATGCGTTTATAGAGGCAAGAAGAAAAGTATACAGATTAACTGAACCTGACATATATTCACCCCCTTGACACTTTTCTTTTGCACAGACAAAAGGGCCATTATTGAGTAAACAGCTTTGTTTATTTTGCTGCTGCACTTGTTATTGTTTTGATGGTCCCTTACATATTTGCGCCTTTATGCCCAAACTAAAGGGGCATACTTTGTCATAACTGGTTTAATGTTTATGCTGCTAAACTTGTTGTACTTTTTATCACTTACGTTTAAATATTTGCACCTTTATGCAAAAATAAAAGGGGCATTGTTTGACTGGATGGGTTTGATGTGTATGCTGCTAAATTGTTATTACTTTACCAGGCACTTTGAAATATTTATGCCTTCAGGCACAAACAAAGGGGATTAGTCTGACTAAATAGGTTTGATTTATGTATGCTGCTTTGCTGTTGCTGTACTTGTTACTGTTTTGCTAGTCACTTTGACATATTTGAGCCTTCAAAAAGGGAATTGATAGTTTAAACTGGTTTGGTTATTGAATGTGCTGTAGTTGTTGTTTATCAGTTGGTTTGAAATATATGTGCCTTTATGCACACACCAAGCTGGGAATTGTTTGACTAACCTGGCTTCAATTTTGCATACTACTGGACTTTTTTTTACCATGCACTTTGAAAGTATTTTCACCTTGATGCAAGAAGAAAGTTGGATTGTTTTGCAAAACATGCTTGATTTCTGTATTTTGCTGGCCTGGTGATTGCTTAATTTTGCCCTTTGAAGTATTTGCACTTTTTCTTTTCCTATACCAAGTACAGTTTGTATAGATTGTCATTAGGTACTTGCTGATATGGTTTGTTTTTATTGTACATACAGTGTTATTTATGGTGTTGCTTGCACTTGTCTGTAATACGTGTGCTTTAAATCTTGTATTTAGTCATTGTTTACACTACAGAAATGATAAATTAAAACAAACATCTGCATCAGTGTTCTGAAGCATCCAAACCGTTTTCTTCCTCAGCCTGGCTTGTTTGCCTGCCTGTTTTGCAGTGCTTACTAATAAAGACATTATGATTGAAATTCCTTCCTCAGTTCACGTTATTATCATGCACAACCCTTGACAGTTGCTACTGTGTAGCATGCATATAATTCAACATGTCAATTTCTCTTGACTTTCGCAGGATACTGAGTTATAGCTTGTGTACTTCTCATGTATATTGTCAGACGGATTTTTATGGAATTGCAGGTTTGGGTTTCTCTTTCAAAGTTTCAAGGTATTGTCAATTCTATATCAGACCCTTCATAGTTGTTCTTTGTTCTTCAGCCATAGGCAGTTCATGAGACAATAGGATCACTCCTTGGCATTGTTCTGATTGCTGCATCAGTTACATAATCTGCTTTTGACAGGATTGTTGCAAATGCCATAGCATGTATGTTGAGAGTGTTTCCCACTTTCTCACTAGAACTTACAGAAAGACAATACAGAGGCATTTCATTTAAATGTTAGAGGTTTCAAAGCAAAATATGCAAGATTTCGGGGTGGTAGGGCAAAGTGGTACATGGTGGGCCGCGCCGCCGGGGAGGCATGGTGGTCTGCGCCGCGGGGGGGGGGCCCTCCATGTGTTTTGCGGGGGGGGCCCCCTCAAGTTTCGTTACACCACTGAGCTGCGGCAGCTGATTACTCCTTTCGAAGCAAAAGGCGTACAGGTGTTTCTACAACAACCAGCTACTTTAAAGACTGTTAATAAGTTACATATACGTTGTTTCACTTCGGTCATTACAGCCAAAGAATATCTTCAATTCTTGGGCTGAGGATAATTATACAGGCTAATGGATCTTGTATGTAGTGATATGACTTCTTTTCTTGCCACTTCCAGTGATTGTTTTTCTTCTGTTTTTCCTAAGCTGCACATATAAGGATGCGGGAAAGGCGATCACCAAGTGGGCTATTCACCAAGCATCACAAGGGCGATTGGCCCTAAGGCCTCTTTGATGGGGAGGGTCACATGCAGGGGGGTGGGTGGGCTCTTTTGGGTGGTGGCGGTGGGGGGGTGTAGAGGGCCACTTGGGGAGTAAGTGGTTGGGTGGGAATCTGCTAAAGGGTAAAAATTTAGTTCATAGCACGTGCGGTAGGAATCTTAGAGTATATCTCTCGTATATATTGATGGCCATTAGATACTCATATAGTAATGGCAGATAGGAGGCTGTGAATATGTTCGTTTAATGTTTGTGGGCTGAACAATGTCCCAAAGAGGAAACGTGTTATCTCTGAACTCCGGCTAATAAACCCTGATATTCTTTGTCTGCAAGAGACGCATGTTCCCTGGTCTAATCGTAGGATACTATCTGAGCTGGGATTTACATTGTTATCAACTTTGAAACAATCCATTATGAATAGGGGGTGGCGATCTTGGTGCGTCATGGCATAATTGGTATGGGTAGATTGAGGGTGGATAATCTCGGGAGGTGGGCTATTACTGAGTGTATTGTAGGGGGTACCAAGATCGCGCTTTGTACTGTATATGGGTCAAATTTGGATGAGGCTGAGATCTTGGAGTTTTTGAATGTTGAGTTGGCACTTTGGGGGACCCCATTGATACTACTTGGGGATTTTAATATACATGGGGATGCACAGACATGGGATTCTCATTTTGCTAAGTATAAAGGGCGTAAGCCTAAAGTATTTAGGGCCTTGCAGCAACTTTTACAGAATCACGGACTAGTTGATGGGTGGATAACTGTGAATCTTGGAGATCCGGGTTATACATTCTTTTTGTCCCCACACAACAAGTTTGTTCGGTTCGACCTCGGTTGTTGACCGTTGGTGCAAAGATGCAGGTGTGGCCCCGTATTACATCAGATCATGGCCCCGTGGTTATGGACCTTGCTAGTCTTAGCCTTCCACTGGAACAGCGGTCCTTTACATTCAATAAAAAATTGTTAAGTGATGGGGAGTATATTCGTCATATCCAAATTTGGGCTACGCTGTTCTTGGATAGTAATAGAGGATCGGCAACCCAACCAATGATCTGGGATTCTTTGAAAGCTGGGCTAAGGGGCGAAACACTTAGTTATGGCTGGGCTAACCAGAAACGACAGAAAAAACATATGCAGGCTTTACTCGAGGAGTTAAGGAAGGTTGAGTGTGAATTTATACAAGCGGTTAGAGTTAATGCGGATACTAAAGAAGTGCAAACTAAGACAACACGCTGTAAGGACCGGATTAATTGGGTATGGAGTCAAGAAATAGCTGTTCAGTTCAAAATTCATAAGAAAGAAAGATGTGAATATGGGGAAGCAACTGGTAGATGCTTAGCTCAAAGACTGCAGGGCAGACAAACCTCCCAGCAAATTGAAATTATGGAGGATGGTAAAGGGGGCACAGTTGAGACCATGGAAGGCATAATGGCGGTATTTCATTTGTATTATAAGGAACGAGGGGCATATTATCAAGGGGGTTTATCTCCGCTTTTTTGGCTTTAAAAGCCAAGAAAGCGGAGATAAAATTATCTCCCTATTACCTAGCTGTCGCTAACACCAGTTAGCGACAGCTAGTAGGAGATAGCGACCATCTTGGGCCCCACTTTGCATGTCAGTGATATTTATCACTAATGACATGCAAAGTGGGCGTGCCAAGATGTTAGCGACTGGAAACAGTCGCTAACATCGCTATCTCCTATTACCAACTTTTGGAGATATTCGCGCTAAGCGCGAATATCTCCAAAAACTAACACCTGCCCTGAGCAGTTCTTAGCCATGTTATCCAATGGGAGGTGGATAACATGGCTAAGAGCATTAGCTCGGTAATGCATGAATATCGCTGACTTTTCAGCGATATTCATGCATTGCGGCCGTTTTTTATCGCATTTGCGATAAACCTTGATAATAGCAAGGTTTATCTGCGATAATTTCTGACGATGCTTAGCGTTAAAAAATTCGTTGCTAAGTATCGTTAGCGATAAATATCGCTTAACGTTGGTAATATGCCCCTATATACCCAAGATTATGTGGAGTTGGGCAGCATAGAGCGGTATCTCCATAATTTTGATTTAACTGAATTAGGACTAATCGAACGGGAAGAGCCAGAAACTCCAATTACTATGCTAGAACTTCAGATTGCAATCGATGGATTAGTGTTAGGGAAAGTGGCAGGGCCAGATAAACTCCCTTTGGAGGTCTATCGCATACTTTTCCCATTATAAAGGATGATATGCTCGCCACTTTTATCGAAGCCTAATGTGGGAATCCCCGACCATCCTGGGATGATGCGAACATAGTGATCTTAAAGAAAAAGGATAAATCTCCCAGGATTCGGCGGTCGTATAGACTGATATCATTAATAAATGCTGATGGCAAGGAGTATTCAAATATCCTTGCCACACGGTTAGCACAAGTTATACCATCGTTGGTATCCCAGCACCAGCACGTTTTTGTGCCTGGCAGGAGCACAGTTAATCACATACAGAGGATTATTGCATCGCTAGACTATGCTATTACATTGCAAAAGCAAATAGGGATATTTTTTTAGATGTTGAAAAAGCATTTGACCGTGTATCGTGGTCATTTTTGTGGGCTACAATGCGAAAGATGGGGTTCGGCCCCCAATTCTTGGTAGCATTTCAGACTATGTACAAACGCCCGCGGGCTAAAATTTGTACATTGGGGAAAGAGTCATCCTTTGTAGATATC
The DNA here is from genome assembly GCF_964261635.1 of Lissotriton helveticus. Lineage (NCBI taxonomy): Eukaryota > Metazoa > Chordata > Amphibia > Caudata > Salamandridae > Lissotriton > Lissotriton helveticus. The sequence continues at coordinate 658,818,589 of NC_136073.1, read as the reverse complement.
ACTATGGGCACCCGGCAGGGATGCCCCTGCTCGCCCTTACTTTTTGCCATCTATATCAACCCATTGTGGTTAATATTGGAGACTACTAATGGAATACAATCAATGGTAGTTGGGCAGCATTAGGTACGTGTTCTTGCTTTCGCTGATGATATAGCGGTAGTAACATCTGACCCAGAGCAAGCAATAAGTGAGATTGAGAACCTGACTCAGCAATATGGGGAAGTGGCCGGGTGTAAGCTAAATGTTACCAAAAGCCAGGTTGTTTGTACAGAGGGGCTCTGTCCTGGGGAAGCACGTGTTACACCAGAATCAAGATATCTGGGCATAAAGATTAGGATGTCACTTCAAGAGATAGTTGAAGTGAATTGGGTAGATATACTAGCTTCAGTACGAAGTCAACTGGAAAGGGTTGAGTGTCTGCACTTATCAATGGTAGGATGATGCAATGTTTTAAAAATGAGTATACTTCCCCGGGTAATGTTTTTTTTTAGGACGGTACCGTTAGAGCTCATACGAGTACAATTAATGCAGCTTCAGTCTGTTGTAGACAGGTTTATATGGGGCTGGAAGAAAACTCAAAGTGCTCCAAAATATATGATATGATGAAAATATTTATACAGCGCACGTACACCAGCGGCTTCTTGGCGCTTAGGGACAGGCAAAGGCTAACTGCAGAACGGGGAGATCTTAATCAAATGCTTGAGAAAACAGCCACGTCTTCAAAGCTTTCCTAAATGACTGGTAAGAAGAGATGAGACGGAGGTCAAGTGGGAGGGAATTCCAAAGGAGGGGGGCTTGCAACGCAAATCTTAAGCCCCCAAGCCTCTTCCGCTTGAAAGGGCATGAGGACAGCAAATTGAGGCCAGCCGAGCGAAGTGCTCGGGTAGGAATATATCGGTGGAGGAGAGAGGCAATGAAAGATGGGCCTTGGTCGCTAAGGGCTTGATAGGTTAAGCAGCCAACCTTAAAAAGGCTGCGCTGGACTACAGGAAGCCAATGTAGGTTTCTCAAAAGTGATTTCGCAGAACTTGTCCTGGGCTGTCGAAAAACCAGTCTAGCGGCTTGGTTTTGGACAAGTTGGAGTTGATGGGACTGGTAGAGAGGAATCCCAATGTACAGTGAGTTCGCGTAACCAATTCGGGAAACCACTAGACCCAGTGTGGCATGGACCAGAGCGTCATGGGTAAGGAAACTGCTAATCTTAGGGATGCGGCGTAGATGGAAGAAACATGCCGATATTACAGATTTAATTTGGTGTTTCATAGACAGATCCTTACTGATGGTCACACCAAGACTCTTGACCGAGCTCGCCGGGCAGGGAGCACAGCCCAGCGAGTGCGGCCAGAAGCCTGGATGCCATGGATTGGTCAAGGGTCCTGTGAGTACCAGCTCAGTCTTGTCTGGATTAAGCTTGAGCTGGTTGGCGCTCATCCAGCTGCTGATAAACCTCAATGTATTCTGGAAGTTCTCAATTGAGGCGGGGGAGGAGTCAATATTAAAAATAAGCTGGAGGTCATCCGCATAATTGAAGATGACCACCGGCTTTTCCCTAAGTTTAGAAATCAGTGGAAGGATGTACAAATTAAATAACAAGGGAGACAGGGAGGAACCTTGAGGGACCCCACAGGTAAGATCCTTCGACTCAGACATGAAAGAGCCAAGCCGAACCGCTTGCTTACGATCTTGCAAAAATGATGCAAGCCATCTGAGCGCGGTGCCCCTGATGCCGGCATTCTCGACCCGCTGAATAAGGGTGGAGTGATCAACGGTGTCGAACGCCGCCGACAAATCAAGGAGCACCAAGGCCTGGGAGATGTTTTGGTCGGCCCCCTTTCTGAGTTCGTCATGAACTGCCACCATGACTGACTCGGTTGAATGCTGGGGTCTAAAACCCGCCTGGTGCTGGTCCAAGAACTGTGAACTCTCAATGAAAGAGCCAAGGCAACTGGCGACATGGGCCTCCAGTAGTTTACCCAAAAACGGGAGCAGGGATATTGGTCGAAAGTTGCTGAGAGTGGCCGGATCTGCCCCTGGTTTTTTAAGAATAGGTGCCACAACAGTCAATTTGAAGGACTTGGGGACCAGGCCCTGGCCAAGGGAGTTATTGAGCAAGGAGAGGGGGACATCAGGAAGACCAGAAAAGATCTTGCGGGCAATGGGGGCAGGGCAGCTGTCGGAGGGAGAGCCTGAACGAACTCTGCAAAGAAGTGAAGGGAACGTCTCTTTGGTGACTAAGGGAAAGTTCAAGAGAGACAAGGGATTTATTGGGGGACAGCCTGTATCTATTCCTGGTGCAGGGTTAGGGATGCTTGCTTTGATTAGGTCAATCTTCTCAACAAAATAATTGTTGAGAAAGTCGCAGAGAGGCTGAGAGAACAAGGGAGTCATCGTAACCCTATAAGGTTTAGCAAGTTCATCCACTATGGTGAAAATCTCCCTCAATTTGTTAGAGGAGTTAAGGACCTTTTGCGAAAAATACTCCGTTTTGGCTGCGAGGATTGCAAATTTATATTCTTTCAGTGCCGTCAAAAAGGCCTTCTTCTTGAAGTAGCAGTAATTGGCCCTCCACTTACGCTCTGCTTGCCGAAGGGCAAGTTTCATTTCGGTTAGCTCTTTGGAGAACCAGCGCTGAGCGTCATGAGGGACGCTTTATCCTAAGTCTCTTTAGTGGGGCAACAGCGTCTCGGGCGTCCGCCAGCCAGGTGTTGATGTTACCAGCCTGATCATGGACCGACAAGGGGGAACCAGCCGTCCCCGTGAGAGAGGGAGTTGTTGTGGCCAATGAAAGGCAAAGTGAAGGGAGGTCGACTCGGCCCCAGTTGCGGATCAGTGAGGGGTTGTGAGAACGTGCTTTGGTAGTAGAGGCCTCAGGATCAGCAAAGGAAATAAAGAAATGGTTCGACCAGACACATGGGAAAATCTGTAGATTAAGAATGTCCTGTTTTAATGACCACAGCTGGTCGAGGGTGTGACCCTTAGCGTGGGTAGATACATGGATAAACTGAAGAAAATTGAGAACAGTTAAGAGGGTGGTGAACTCCCTGGAGGGGGCATTTTCATGCAGGGCGTTGGGCCAGTAATTAAAATCCCCAATTACTAGGATCCTGGCATGATTTATTGCCATTCGGCTATCATGCTTCCAAAATGATGCAGGAATCTGGGTGACAAGCCAGGGGGGTGGTAAAGCAAGACAAAGGTAAGAGGGAAAATATCCAGTTCGAGAGTAAAGGTAGTGAAATCTACAGACGGTATAGGGAGCAGAGTAAGGGACTTGGATTTATAAGAGTGAGAGATAATGGCCGCCACTCCCACCCCTAGTTTTGTCCTGGGCTCGATCTGCCTGGAGAACATAAAAGCCTGAGCATGCTTTTAAAGAGATGGAGGTAGGAGCGCTAGACTGCTCACCTCCTTCGACCGGAAGTAGGTTAATCACCGTCAAGTGTCGCTGCCGATGGGCTCCCTCTACAACAATCGAGCACTAGTCAGCTCGTGGTGGAACGGGGAGTCCAGCGGCACAGACACGCAACAGGGAAGGTAAGGCAAGAGTTAAAAACACCACACAGCTATTAGATCAGCTTTAGCAGAGAACATAAAAAGTTTGAAATTAAAATCACCGCAGCAGTGAGCAGCAGCGCGTATGACTCTACTATTGACACATGGTGGCTGGGGGTGGTGGCGATTTTTGTTTTTTATTATTTAGTTTGTCTTTTGCAGAACATGCAGTATCTGGTGACCAAGGTGAAAGTAAGGTTATTTGAAGCCCCTAATATATATCAGATGTTGTTGGAGACCCAGGCAAGAGAGACTCTGCTCAAGTTCTATGAACCAAGTTATTCTAAAAGAACGAGATTTAAAATTATATTAGCTGCTTACAATGCGTGGAAGATAATACGTAAAATTGTATCTATAAACTGGATTGGTTATTACATGCATTTTAACTCCAAGGAAATATTCCCTCTGTTTTTTTGGGATACAAAGATGGATATTTGGAGGGATAAGGGGATACGACATTTAGGTCTTTTTCAGATTTAGTTGAACGATATAAAATATCTAAGAATGATTTCTTTAAACACTTGCAAATTCGTGAGTTTATTAATAAACATTGTAGACACTCGCCCATTATAACTAATGATTTAGTAGAGGCTCTGATTAAAAGAGCTAACATTGGGACACTGTACGATATATTGCAGGCAACTCAGCGGGATGATATTGAGATGCACAAAGCAAAGTAGAGGGATAGATTTGGTAACACTGGCTCATATAGTCTGACGGCAAATCTACGCACCCAAAACTTTGTTTAATTTATACTATACACCTGTTAAAATGATGAAGTGGGGCGGGCTTCATGACAGGAAATGTTTTAGGTGTCAGGCGGAGAAAGCTGACATTGTACATATATTTTTTGATTGCATAGTGTTAAAACAATTTTTAGAAGGCATCTCAGAATTTCTATCATAAACTACGGGGGTTGGTGTTGAAGTGGGTGAGGATATTGTACCCATGCAGACTTGTTATCCTTTTCGATATTTCATATTTATGGCTATGGCCGTTACTCGATTATGCGTTGCCTCTATGTGGCTGCAATCATACCTTGTCATTTTAAACTATTTATTGAACTATTGCTGCTATTCCGTTTAGCTGATGGTAGATCGCATTACATCAATTGATATAAATTTCTCCCACAGTGAAATCCTTTGTTCCTCCTTCCCCCACTCTTGGCTTGACGGTAAAAACCCATTGTACTCGCCTCTAAACTGTGATTGTATTACAAATGGAGTGTTCCTTTTTAACTCTGATAAATATAATTTTAATAATGTGTGCCATTTTGTGCTTCTGTTACTTTTTATGGTCCTGGAGACTGAACTAAAAGTTTTTGAAACGAAACGAATAATTCATTAATAATTCATTATTAATAAATTATTACTTAACTTCCCAGCATATAACCCTGCAAATCCAAAAGTCCCACTCCTAAAATATAACATTAAAAATATTATATTTACACAATTTGAATAATTGAAAATCAATTAAATGATTATTAATAAACTAATAATTCATTATTAATCAATAATTACTTAATTAACTTCCCAACACATACCCCTACAAACCCTACAAACCACACCTAAAATATGACAAAAAAATAATTACACAATTTACATAAATAAATATCAGTTACAAATTATTACTAAATTAAAAATGCATTATTCATTAAATATACTTAATTAACTTCCCACCTTGCACCCCTACAAATCTTGAAACCTGCTAGGACACTATAAATTACTATTAACAATTAAATTTAAAATTATAAATAACGTAAACTTGCAAACTGTATTTAAAAAGATTGTCAGCAGTTCTACAAACAATATATAACATATGGAATTGACATTCGAACTAAAACACATAAAGATAATTAAAAATTGGCATTTATATCTGCAATATTATTGAAAACAATATTTAAAAAATTAATATTCTGGAAACTACATTATTCCCTTAAAAAAATCAATATTGTTGTCAACGATATATCTGCATCACAATTTTTATGTGTGACAATATTAAGAACTCAATATTTGTGTATCTCAATATTTTAAAATTCGATATTGTTTCTAAATACGGGTCCACACCATATTAGAACTCTCATATGCCATTCAATAATTACTGTTTTGGCATTATATTGCCTATGGTACTGGAATTATAGTCAAATACATTACCTTCAGGGCGATGATGACTTTATTAATTGACTGACTGTTTGTGATTTTCTTTTTCCTGCCATCTAGTTGCTTTTAGTTCCTGTTCACGTCTTGTACATTTTATGGAGACCTGTTTTAGTGGAAATAGGCATAGTAGTATTTGCACTTGTACAGTGCTTCATTCTCCATTGCACATTATTGTCCAGGAAGCACACTACACAGTGAGGAGTGCTTGTTTGGAAGAGTGCTATTCTTTGTGGGAAGCCTACATGACTTGTGTGTGAGTAACCAGAGTCGTGAGCCTATCGTGTGTTGGTGTCAGAGAGAAAACATGAGATAGGGTTACTACGCAATATACTTCTCTGCAGTTGGCAAGCTGAGTTTATAGTGATTACTGAGATCTTTCAAAACACCTCCTGCAGTGAATACAGTAATTAGGAGATCCTCTGTGTAGACCTGGTGTATCTAAAGAAGAGACTATGGAGACCCAAACAGATGATCTACAGGGATGCTCATCCCTTAAATTGCAGATTTTCTCAAGGGGTTTGTAGTGCTTTAGAATATCCAAGATTTAATCCAGTGGATTCTAAGTGGCTTAGTTTAGGTGCAATAATGGTGTTTTTCTGATAGTACTAGAGTTTCATATGGCATTAAGCTCTGTTCTGGTAGTAGCCAGGTTAGAAGTGCTTTCTCTGGACCACTGAGAATGCAGAACATTCCTCCAGACTTTGTGAAGTTCGTTGGGCAAGATTCTTTTGTGCCGGGGCTATGAAAACTTACTCTATTGTTCCCTACAACTGGCGTGTCTACCAAAATTAAGATGAACATATAATTTGATAAAAGAGAAACATCTTCATACCTTCTGCACGTCTGTTACCTATTCTTTCTCCACAGGTGCCAACGAACTCCAGGTTTACAGTTGCTTACCTATTAATTCTGTTACACTTGGGCGCATTTCTGAAATTGTTTTGGCCCAACATCTTTGTCTTGTAGGCTGCACAGCGTACAGCTATAATACTCCAGAAAAAAATAAAGAAAAAACAATTGAGAGAGACATTTAATAATAATGAAAAAATTTGCTTCATGTTAATGCACTTTTTTAAGTTTATCGGAGAACGCATAATAGAACAATAACATTGTTAGGGTAATTTGCAAGATTTTTCGGAATCATAATATTTGACAAATGTTAAAATATACATCCATTGCTCGGCAAATGTTTATTGAAGATGTTGGGGTTCAGAATGAATCTTTAAATATACTGGTTGTAAGGTGCTCTTTTTCGGGTTCCAGTTATCATCACTAGTCATCATAATTTATTAGAACAGAGGATATGAGAACTTGAACTTTTTATCACCATTATATATACCTGTGGATGAAAATGCTGAATCTACCGCTTTCTTGTGCTAATATGTTTACATTATTTTTTTTTACAATAAAGATTTTCTTAGGGGGATATTCTCAAGAACGTATGATAACCATCGCAAATTTAGCTTATTGCAACTTTGCATATCCTTGTCTATCGCGGGGAAGCAACGCAGTATTATAGTAGCATTCTCAACGCATTCTCAACCTGGCGGCACCATGTGATAGTCCCACGATAATGCGTCAAATTACTGCATTGAAATCAATGCGATGCCGCAAAAATGCAAAACACAAACAGGAATAAAGTTGAGATTAGGCCAACCGCACTACAAAAATCTGCTATAACCAGCGACAGGCCTGCAATTCTCAGGCGTAATGCGGGAAAATGCACTATAAAAGCTGAACAAGAAAAACACACCATAAACAAAATAACCTGCGTAGCAACATGAATGCACCCGTAATGAGTGCTCAGGTCAACTTGAACCCCACAAGCCTCACAGGCCACCTGTAAGGATCCTTGGTTTCGGGGAAGGCCAAGGAGAAGAGGAAGAGGAAGACGGGAGACAGTCCGCATGACAACAGGATCGTCGTCACAGAGGTGACAGAACACTAACAACAACTGTCCGTCACCTCCACCGTGTCATTGGATACACAGATGGAAAAATGGTTTTCCATCGTGAATGCAGTCGGAGTGTCGAGGAGGCCAAGATGCGCTGGCACGTTGTGAAAAGCTAAACCAAGCAGAAACCTGCTGCCAACAGGAAGGCAGCAACGGCGAATGGAGGTTGGGAGTCCTGCCCCATAGGAGGAGCTGGAGCAAATGGTAGCCACAGTCATCAGTGTGGAGATGGTGCAAGGAGTCAGAAGTCCGGACACTGTTCGACATGACCTGACACAACATTAACAGGGTGAGTAACGAACAGGTACTGGGGGGACGGGGGTGATAGACACAATTGCACATATGCACAACGAGGCATAGTACACCGCACACCCACAATAACGCAAAAGACAATGCCTGCTCTTTCGGCACAGTATGTGAAAAACTAGGGAGGATGACATCCTCGCACCTCGGAGCGGCTAAAACAAAAGTTGGGGGCCAATCTGCCTCAGCTAACAAGATATCATAAGAAGAAGACAGATTTTTCCCAAAAATCCCTTTAATAACACGTTGGATGTCACCTTCAATTAGGAATACTATGTCATATAATCTGTCAGGGGGACCAACTCGGGTGTCAGCAGTCTCAACTGTGATGAATGTGTCAGTTGCTGTCACCTTCAGAAATGGACGCAGTGCTTGCCTCACTATGGTAACCACCGCTGCGCTCTCTAGCCACGTTACTGCCCATGTTAGGTTCTGAAGTTGTGTTCTCACCGTCCGTGGCATATCGTGTTGTTAAAGCAGCAACTTTCTTTTTCTGAAACTGAGGGCGCATATGAGTAAAATAGCTCTTTCCTTTACCGTTAGTCTGACGAGGCTGTTCGCGTTCTTGCGGGGCTCCTCGACCTCTGCTGCAAACCTGGCGATCTCCTCCACTGGCTTATGAGCCTGATGTTTCCTGTGAAGAACAAGGAGAACACTGATCAGGGACATGAAACCTGTCAGGAGACCTAATTCTAGCACGGTTGCACAAATCATAAGTGTGCTCAGAATACTCGGGTATTGGTGACGCAGCACGCAACCCTTGTTTCTGTTGTTGCTTACCCTGTTTTTTATTTTTCTAATTCTTTTTAGGAAAAATAGACGGTCGTCCTTATTAGACTGCGCCATCTGAGTTTGCTGTTGTGCCTGTATTTTAGCAAAAGGCTTAAAACCCAATGGTCTTGTAAGCATCTGCAATAATTTTCGGTAAGTCACCGGGTTTCTCATGCTCTGGGACAAGGCGCAAAGCATTAGACACCTGAAAGTTAACCGCATCTCCCTTCACATTTGCTAGTATGAGATCAGCAACCAGGTCAAACACTCCAACAAGCCTCATTCCCAATTCAACCACTGTCTCAGGGCCATGCTCATCTTGAACAAGCTTAATCATGGAGGGCAGTACCGTCATAGAAGGTGTGCCGAAACATTTCGCATACACCGCTGCAAATACTTTACCCCAATTCTCACAATCGGCTATATCTGGTATTAAGTCTTTCGGCAAACTAATTGTTAGGATCCTGTGTTTTTCCACAGGAGTGGTATTAGGAAATACTGCTTCCAGCTGGTCAAATTTCTCAGCAAGCCAGTAAGGTAAATCATCCTTATTCTGGGGACGCTTGCCCATAACCGAATTAACCATGACGGGACTAATTGAGATCCGGACCGGGCCAGCTGGTTGTGCCGCAACCCCATGTGCTCCCACCTTGAGATTGCGGGAAACCTATTGGACTAGAGCCCTATGTACCCCAATTAAAAAGGTATGTAAGACACGCAATTCGTCTACAGAGACTGCTACATAACGTGGATGAGATGTGTACCCTGCTAAAACTGGCCAAGTGGCCCCAGGAATCGACAAAGGGCCTAAATGGACCGGAGTCACTGTGTGGGGGAGGGCGCCATTAAACCAAATACAGTGTTTTCATGCCGAAATCGGAACTTCGAGTGTCCCATATGGCCGATATACTATAGGTACTTCAGTGGGAGTGTATGTATGGAACAACTTATCATCTCCATTCACAGCCGGAAAGGTTACCCAAGAGTAGAATACCTCAAAGTAGTAATCCGGGTTAGCACCAACTACAAAAATAAGCACAATCCCTCGTCAGGCACTCCATATGCAGCCAAATGACGACGGAGTGGTGCGTGACCATGCGCAGCAATATCGATATATACCTTTTTATAATATCAAGCTTGAAAGAACCTATAAAATATCAATATAGGTAGGTTACAACTGTTTATCTGGAAAACAGGAGTGAGGGTATTGTGGACAAGTACAACTACTACTGAAGTGTCTTGAAAATAAGTACCAGACAAACGTTAGGTGCGCCATGTTGCAGGGATTCTGCTCATGCACAGAACTATGCGCAGGACCTCGGTGTATTGTGGTGTACCAAAAAGCCACCTCAGTGCCTAGAACCCCAGTCCGACTAGCATTAGTGTCTCATTCGTTCTCTGTACTACAGCGAAGCTACCAATGATAAGACAACCTAGAACATGCGACTTAGTAAACCCATCAAGAATAGTGGGAAACAAGACACTCTTTCGCTCTAACACTCCTACTAGTCCACAATGGTATAGTTTAAAATGTTTATTTTAACTAACGTTCTCTAATGTACAGTACACTAGCCAACACTAGCAGCAAAATGCATAAGAATAATGCAATCAGCATTGTTACAATTCCATAAAACACAAAAGGGCAAATCATATTATAATGAAAGTGGAAACAGAACTATAGCGCCTTTACCACCTTTCCCATGCTGGAAGCTAGTTTATTTATAATTATAGAAGACTTCTAGGCTTTGTCAGGGGGACCCCATACCTCCAAGATCAGATGCAATGGATCACATCCCAGGACACTCACAGGTCATCTCAGTTGGAAAGGTTTTTTCCAAGTGCCCTTTCATGTATATAATGCCATATTGAAAAGCACCCGAGTTTCTTTTGGACAGCTGTGCCTCCTGTTATGTTTATGTGCGTGGGACTGACTAACGTGAATCAACAGCATACATTGTTATTCGACCTTGAACACACTGTGCAGACAGAGAGCACAGTGTACGTATAGATATGTGAAAATCAGACCGTTCTCATGTGAAGAAGGCAAGCCCTGTATTTACGAGAAGAGAGCCAGGCAGTGTCATGTGCAAAAGCAGAAAAATGGTGTCTAAGCATATATTTCACTTATGCTAACTTAACAATGTCTGCAGCTGACCCCATATTCTCACTACAGTGTGGGCCATGTGAAGTATCACCAGGTAGGTACATGTGAAGAGCTGCGTGCATAGTCACTAAAACGAAAATGCATTGCACGCAGCTGTCCTGATGTGTGGGATGAGCGCATACAGGGTTTGCCTGACATGGCAGAGACCACCCTAACTCCTGCCATGTGCAAATTCATACTGGGGTTTGGGTTGAATGTAAGTGATGCACACCAGAGGATCATGAGCTTCATTGAAAGGAATTTGGCGAAAGGCAGTGCAGCAAGTCACCTTGCTCCGCTGCCCTAGGCCAAAGCTAAATGGCAGGAATGCACCGCATGTATGCAATATGATGCATTCCTGTCTTTTCTCCCTGCACTTGTGGATTTTTGGCAGGCTAGTGACAGCACATGCACCCTTGCACCATAGTGGAAGGGTGCATTTTTTGCATGCAGGATCGCATTTTGTCAGGAAGGGGCACCTTCCTGCACAGAAACATTGCTAAGAGGTGTTTTCTTCTTTGTATGTGTGCTGCAGAACGCAACACAAATGGAAAGAGGAAGTAACAAGGAGAAATAAAGAAATTGCTACTTGTTAGGCCTCACCTCAGGAAGCATAAGGATTTTGCACTTCCCCAGGTTTTTTACAATAATGTGTTAATCTGGGGCAGCGTCAAAATCCAAGGGTGCTGTTGGAAACACCCACTGCCAACTCCCATGGAAGATATCCCAACCACAAAGTAAGGCAAGGCACCGATTGGCACTGCTTTGCCCTAATCAACATTTATGAAGACACTCAAAGCCATGCAGGGTAACTTTGCTTCATTTAGGAAATATGATTTAGAGCCCTGCACCACTGATGTACCTCTTCACATGGTACAAAGATGATGCAAGGCTCTCAATAATAAGCCCCCATGTGTGTGTGTGTGTTCTTTTTTTTAAAGAATAGATGGTGCGTGAGCCCGGTGTGCCCCTGGAGTACATTGAACTGGTACAGTGTTTGAATGGAGAGACATTGCACGGCAAGGAGATGAGAAGTGACATGAATGCTGCAAGATTGCCTGAGCAAAACACATTCACTGGTGTATGATACCTTGAACTGGCTTTTATTCCTCATCTTTGCTTGCATGTTCACGGATGTGATTTTATTCTGTATATCTCCACGTAATGCCACAATAAAAAATATATAAAAAAAAAAACATATGCACTGCTGTGTGTGATAGTGTCACACTTGCTTCACAGCTGTAAATGAATTACAAAGATGAGGTCATTGATGTTCTACATCCTAAATGTGATGTGGACCTGGGTGAAGATATTGCACGTGTCAGGAGGGTGCTGAAAAAAGAAATATCTTACCTTGCTACATATGTCAAAGCAGTAGCGTGTGAAAATGGGAATTGTGAAGTGACAGGATGAGCTAGGTTGTCACAACTAGGGCCTGGATTCGTGGATGGTTGGAGGGTGAGGTGTATGGGCCTAGTTGTGTGGCAACCCTTGGTAGGTACATGTCACAGAATATCATGACTACTAGCATGTGGGGTACAGCTTGACCCATAACCCTCGAATATAGGCAGCCTTGTCAGTCAATTAGATATGTTAACTCACAATGTTGGTGTTGAATTCACATGAGAGTCAATGTATGATATGGGTGCCATCAGTGTGTGACAGTAAAGGGAGTCCCAGGGACACACTGAGGATTGTCAGGGGAGTTTTGTACATGTACAAGTGAGCAGGGCTCAGTCAAATTATGTTTAATACTCTGCGGATAACCACATTTTGTATTGATGAAATAGGTGGGCGTCAGTGCTAGCAACCTGCCTAGTCTGAGTGGGCCTAACACTTCAGAGTTCGTACACTGCATACTGTTCTGAACTATGGAGCAAAGTGTGTTAGTAATTACATCACAAGAGTAAACAAACATTGGAAAACCATGGTAAGTGCATGCCCCAACACATCCCTGCAGTATGGCATGGTTGCTAACTGTGTAGTGAGTTGTGTGCACGCACTTGAAATATGAGACTTTGGCCACATGTATGCACAATGTACATGCAAGACAGCAGAACAATGCAGAATGCAGTGGTGTAGTGTGTGAAAGGCAGACTGCAGGATCAAATCAAATACATGACCAAACCCACATCTCTTTCCCTGGAGCTGTGGGCTGAGTAGTGCCTAGAGGAAATGCAGGTACCCGGGTGCCGTGGTGCAATGTGCATAGTAGTGGTGTCAATATGGGAAACCACATTCAGAATAGCCATCAAGAAAAACAAATACTAATCTAATCAGCAAGGCAGATTTGGATCTCACATCAACATACCAGCACAGACAGGACAGGCCAGCAACTGTTTATCTATGTTTCAATGTCTGGTCTAAAAAGTCACCCTTTGTCTGTAATGTTTGGCACCTGAGGGCAGAATGTGGGTGGTAGACAGAAGCCACATGGAAGTCTGGCTCATTTTGTTCTCGAGGTTCCGACCAAGAAGACCCAGAGCTATCAACTGCACAGAGGGTCCGATCTAGCTGCTGTGCCGGAGCTGGTCAAGCCCCTTCACCCAACTGAAAGCAGGATATCAGGAGAAAGGAAACAGGCCAGGCTGAGCGGACCTCCCATCAAGCCTCATTTGGAAAGCAGCCTGTGCAACTGGGGGTTGCCAGACATTGTAAACTTCCCAAGAGAAGCAACGCTTTCCCACCACCTCTCTCTGAGAAGAGAAATACAGAACCACGAAAGAGGAAGAATACAAAGAGGTTCTGGGTCTACTCCCTGCTCAGGTGAAAATATGCCTCAGAGGAGCTGGCACTACCCACGAAGTTTGTGGCGATGCAACATTAAAACTGCTGGATGGTGCCCTTCACCTACGCAAGGGAGCTGGCTGTATAAACCTTCTTGTGCCCACCCCCTTCCCTCTTGTGTCTTAGTGCACTTAAGGAAATCTATATCTGCCTGCAGCACTCTTTAAATCAGCAATGGTATGCCGTATCAAAGCCCGGTAACAAAACACAATATAAAAGCATGACAACATAACACATAGAGAAATGTGGCACACCATACTATTGAACAACATAACATAACATATCATGCAATTTAATTATTCCATAAGCCAACATACATGACAAAGCAGCTTTTATAAGGTGGTGCAATTCTTACAATGTTGCTCTCCAGCGTGAGCGTGGACGTCGAACTTCTATATGCCTCTCAGACTTTAGTAGGCGTGGTCCCATGGTAAAATCATAATTCTCATTTTTTTAAAAAGAACCCCTGATTGGACAACAGTAGTGAATATGTCAGTCTAGTAACTACATAGTTGCACTAATGGTTTTACTTGGTTTTGGCGGAGAAGGGGGAGGGGGGCATTTTACTGCATTTTACTGCATTTTATTGTAATTCCTTGTATTCTACACTGTAAAGATTTTAAGTAATCACACAGTTTATCAATAAACAATGTTTACTATAACCTTTCATTTAAAACAGCAGGATAACAGATTTTTAAAATTTTCAAAATCATCTTTAGAGTCACACGTTCATCAAACAATCCACTACACTCTGTCTCGTGTTAAAAACACTAATGGTGCAACCTCAAACAGGGCTGGTCTAAGGCATGCACTCAAATAAGGAGTCCTGCCCCTTATAGGGTCATCCAAGAAATTAAGCATCCAAAAGCCCTGCCAAGCTAACTAACACATAAGTCAGCCTCACCCATGCAACCCAGGGCATTACAGTCAGGATTTTGAAAAAACAGCTTTTCTGAAAAATTGTCACGTTTTTTTCTATCTAATAAGATGTCAATAAAATTCATTTTACTAATGTGCTTTTTACTATTATGACCACATTATCAATACTTTCAGCCAGTGTAAAACTAGATCATAAATATACCCACCCACACTTTCTGTCAATGACAGGGGCAGTACTGGCAATGTGGGGTCAAGAACACACACATGCTGGAGAAGTATCTCTTTCTAATAAATATCACAGTCAATGGTGGCTTGCGTATTTGAACTGACGTGTTACTAACTTGGTAGCAACCCATAGTATCCTTAGTCATTTGTTCTCAAAATAGCTACATTGTGTATTTTGTAATCCTTAGCACATTAGCAAGGACAAGAACCACTTCAAGACTGTGTTATGACGGAAAGGCAGACATTGCGCTGTAGAAACTACAGGGACATACAAGGTAGGTCCAGGAGAGCCAGGGCCTTGCCAAATTTTTAGGATTTCCAAATAGAAGACATCAACATAAAATGATTCTAAATTGCATTTGTTAACATAGCGCATGGATAGCTGATTATCTTGCATTGATCCGGTTCTCCTGGACCTACGTTGGACACCCCTGAGAGACTCAACGTTTGCATTTCTTTCTGAGGAGGCACAGAAAGAAAAAGTAGCAAGAGTAGCTTTGTATTTCAAGTTGCTGCTGAATTTTAACAAGTGTAGATTTTAGAGCTGACAGTTCTAAAAGCAAATCGCCTACAGTGCTAAATGACCAACCATGGACAGACGCACTGATAACCCAGGCTAAAGTGATCATAGTCATTTGAAAAACCGGTCTGCACCAGGGCAGTGCAGCCCAAGCCGATAAAAAAGTAATTAGTGGAGGTGGCAGCCTACGCAAAAGTTAGTGGAAAGTGCTGGAGGTGCTTTTCTGCCTGCAGATGCACTCTTTTTGTGTAATCTAAGTATATTTGTTCATTTCAGAGTCAAAGAGAGGGGGGGAGATCTATCTTAAACAACGTTCCAAAGGTTTTTCATTTTTTTATTTAATCAAAATAATGTTCACAGTTTTGTTAAGAAAATACTCAGCCAGATGCATCAACAGATGGAATTGCGATTCCTAAATAGTGATTTTTAAGGAATCGCTATTTAGGAATCGCAAAAGCCTATGCATGTAGGAATAGCGATTCATACACTTTCCTTAATTGCGACTCGCAAATTGCGAATCGCAATTAAGGAATACCTCCCCATTCATTCCTATGGGCCTAGAGGCCCATAGGAATGAATGGGAAGACATTCTCAATTTACGATTAGCAATTAGCGAATCGCAAATTGAGAATGCAGGGGCATATTACCAACAACTAGCGATAATTTTTGTCTCTAACTTGTTTAGAGACAAAAATTATCGCCGCACATTGGCGATTTTTATCGCAGATAAACCTTGCTATTAGCAAGGTTTATCGCAAATGCGATAAAAAACGGCCGCAATGCATGAATATCGCTGAAAAGTCAGCGATATTCATGCATTATCGAGCAAATGCTCTTAGCCATGTTATCCACCTCCCATTGGATAACATGGTGAAGAACTGCTCAGGGCAGGTATTAGCTTTTGGAGATATTCGCGCTTAGCGCGAATATCTCCAAAAGTTGGTAATAGGAGATAGCGATGTTAGCGACTGTTTCCAGTCGCTAACATCTTGGCACGCCCACTTTGCATGTCATTAGTGATAAATATCACTGACATGCAAAGCGGGGCCCAAGATGGTCGCTATCTCCTATTAGCTGTCACTAACTCGTGTTAGCGACAGCTTGGTAATAGGGAGATCATTTTATCTCCGCTTTCTTGGCTTTTAAAGCCAAAAAAGCGGAGATAAACCCCCTTGATAATATGCCCCGCAATTTCAAGGGTGCAGGGGTGTCCAAAGGACACCCTGTTGCACCCCTGAAATCTGCATATGGGTACATCTTGCACACACACATGCCCTAAGGGCATGTGTGTGTGTAAAATGGAACTTTGAAAAATGCCCTTTAGTGCATTTTTCAATGTTTTTGCAAATTACCATGAAGTTCAACTTCATGGTAATTTGCTACTCCTATTTGCGAAATCGCTATTTTTTTTTTGTTTGATGCATTGCATTTAAGGAATCTCAATTTGGGATTCCTTAAATGCAATGGCAATTTAAGGAATCTCAATTTAGAGATTCCTTAATTGCAATTTTTGCATTTGGGATGATGCATCCCAAATGCAAAAATACCCGTCGCAAAGGGGAAGATTCTGAGAATCTGCCCGTTTGCGACCGGTTTTTAGGTTGATGCATCTGGCTGATTGTTCCTGCAGTCTGACGAAGGCAGATAACAATTAGCAAAGGTGCTGAGGACATGTTGTCTGGACAGGCAGGAGAGCAGAGTCGCAGAAACTTGTCATGGACAGGTAGACTGGCACACAGGGGTCACATATAGATTCATCAAAGTCCTGTTTTGCGAGTCTGTAATAGCGATTATTAAGGAATCGCTATTACAGACTCACAAAACGGGATTCATGTACAAATCGCAATTTATTGTGCGATTCCTACAGCTTCCTTATTTGCGATTAGCTAATTGCTAATCGCAAATAAGGAATAACTCCCCATTCATTCCTATGGGCCTAAAGGCCCATAGGAATGAATGGGAAGACATATCAATGTGCGAATCGCTATTAGCGATTCGCATTTTGAGTTTGCGATTTCAAGGGTCCAGGGGTGTCCAAAGGACACCCTGTTGCACCCCTGAAATGATCTTGGATGCTGGTGTTACGCACACACATGTCCCAAGGACATGTGTGTGTGTAACATACAACTTAGAAAAATGCACTTAAGTGCATTTTTCTAAGTTTCCGCGATTTACCACAAGGTTTGACTTCGCGGTAAATAGCGGGCCAAAATTGCGAATTCGCAATTTTTCAAAGGTTCATGAATAGCATTTAAGGAATCTCTAATTGAGATTCCTTAAATGCAATTGCAATTTGAGAAATCGCAATTATTTGCGATTTTTCTAATTGCGAGTTCATGACCCATTGATGAATTCCAAATGACATTTTTGCAGACGCAAACGGCCGAATTTTGCAATTCGCACCGTTTGCGCTCGCAAAAATGCTTGATGAATCTATATGTCAGCTCCTTAACACTGAGCAGTCAACACTGGGGTGGCACTTGATTATAGTGCGGCTGTTTCTCGTATTAAGGCTCATGATCTCATACTGTACAGAAGAGCTACAGAAGTGCAGAAGCAGGGGCCTCTACCCCAGCTTCATCCTCCATCTTAGCTATAGAATATACAGTTAGATGATCCAGCCAGTGCCAGATCAGTGAAAAGATGTAGCAGACAGGCTCTCACCACTACAAGCACACATCAATGGCTGAAATAGCAAATACATCCAACTCATACAGTGCATGTTGCAGTCATTGAGTAGTGGTTTCATCTGAATCTGTATTCAGCTTAATATCACGGCCTTTGACACAGTAATGTTACTCAAAAAGTAAAACATACTAAGACGACTTTCTTCAAACTGCTGCCCTTTGCTGCAAGTCTCTTTTATTATCCTGAGAGGCATGAAGTATTTATGGAAGAAGCATGCATGCCAACAGCTGCAACAGCATAAGACGCCGGCCGACTTTGTGTGGCCTCCGCCAAACAATGATGTACATATTAGCATGTTTAATTTATATTTCAAGGAGGAAATCAGCAGGTGATTAGGCTCCATCTGAATTCTCCCTGGCCTTAAAAGTGTGCTTGTAATGCTTATCCAGTCTAACTCGGTACAGATGCGGGCTAAACTCCTCCATATAAATAACTGGGTCTTCTGACATTTTGCTGTAATGATGACACAGGGCCCGGCCGTCCTGGTGATCAACCTTGCCTTGCAGTGCGTGCCCATTTACTAAGCCCGCCGCAAGACCTTCTACTGTGGCAGCCTACTAAACACCTTTCATCCTGCAAATCCAACAAGCGCAATGACCTTTTACAGGGTCAGACTGGCGCACCGCTCCGCTACAGGTTGTGCCGTGAGTGAGCGCAGAGCGACGTTGTCTTTCTTTTATTTCTGTGATGACTGATTCAGAAATAAAAGAGGGACAATGGCGTTTAGTTTAACCCCAGTGCTGCTACTTCTAAAGCTGGCATTTAGGCCACGCCAAGCACCTTTGATGGGTCGGGTGGCCAGGGAACCCCCAGGTACTGCCAGTCTAGGCCTGTTTCAGGGCAAGGGCCTGCTGCACATGCACAGTGCCAGAGGTGGGCCCCTGGAGCTCGGAGCCTGCCGCGCTGTAGGGGCTATTATAACGCCCCTGCATTAAGCACAGTGACAGTTAACTGGCACACTCATTTATTCCGCAACCCTCCAGACAGCAATTAGATGAGCCAAGGAACTAATACAAGGGAATAGAGTGGGGGCGAGACGAAAATGAACAATCAAGGTAACATAATGAAAGATGTATTGCAGTGCCTGAGTTAGAATCATAGTTAGACCAAACACATTCATAAAGAGGAGGCTGCTGTAAGACAGGTGGAGAGAGTGATCGTCATTGACGAGAAACAATGCAGAAGGAGAGAGGCAGCAAGAAAATAAGAGCAGTCAAACAGCGATAGACAGCAGGCCATAATGGATGTATAAGAGGAAAGAGAGACTGCAAGAGGATGCAAGATAATACAGTCAGAGAAAGAGAAAGAAAAGGAGATCGAGAAGGAAAGTCATAACAAAAAGTGGGTAGAGAGAGTCTGAGTAATGGAGGAGAACTCTTAAATAATGTGTATGAGAGAGCGTAAGTGAAAGAGTTAGGGATAAAGGGAGAGAAAGACTACTTAGAAAGTCAGGAATGTTGGCAAAGAGATTAAGGAATGAGTGCGAGAAACAGGTCAGAGAGCTAAGAGCAGAAAGGAGGGACATTTATGAAAAAGAGAATAAAACAAGAAAGGAAAAAACAGAGAAAGAAACAAAAGAGCTAGAAATAGAAAGGGGATATGGAGGGTTAAGAGTGACCATCTCTGAGCAGATGTTGTCTAGAGAGTAAGATTACCTGAAATGAGGATCATTCACAGTGCATGAAGGGGACTATATGGAAGAATGAGGAACAGAAGAACAGGACATCATAGTAGAAGCTAGTCAGAGGGGAGGAAAGAAAGCAGGATGAAAACTACACATTAGGAGATAGCGGAGATCAAGTAACCCAAAGAATAAAAAGTGAGGCAACCAACAGGGAAAAAAAGAGATATTGTGTTGGGCGTAGAAATTTGCAAGGTGATGGGAAGACACTAGGAATAAGTACATTGAATGCAGCATGACTATGGCAGTTTAAATGTTTGCTTTATTCTGAGTAGCAGAGCTGTGAGGGCTTTTACACAAGTTTTCAGTGCTTTCCTAAAACTTGAAAAGCAAACATTATAAGAAAGTGCAGTGCACTCATTTTAATGCCGTTTGAAAAACAGAAAAGCTGTCCCATCTTTTTCACCCAGCTTTCAATATTTATGAAGGAGCAATGCCCACTATTCAGTGGATCATTGGGATAGAGCTGCAGGCCAGGGCTTTGAGCCATAAGGCCACCTTGCGACAATACCTAGACACTGACAGTCTGAGCCCAGAGCGCCACTGCCAGAGTCACAGGATCCGAACCTGGCTTGGTTCTCGTCTCCCTTCCAGAGCAACATGTGCAATCCACATATGTGGTAAATGTTATTCTGCTTGAGGTTGGAAATCCTAATGCAGGTGCATTTACTTGGTCAGATCTCACTTTTGGGGGCGGGGCAGAACCTACCGCTGAAAAGCAGACCAAGCAATGCAAGGAGTCACTCATACCCAGATTCCACCCGCTATCAGGCATTGTTAAAACAGTTGCCTTTGTTCAGTACTTGCAGGGGCCCCAGTGGGGGCTTCTGGGGTTTTGTTAAGTCTGGTGTGAACAGGTGGTGAGGCATAATGAATGCTATGGTATCGGCCCAGTACCCCCAGGGCCTGTCAGTTACTCCATGCCTCCCTTTATTACGTCACGGTAGAAAGAAAAGGGCTGTCGGTGAACTCACCTGTTTGGATGACCCCAGTTAGTCCAGCGCTAGCCTCACTACTTCTTTAACCCCCAGGAATCACAGCCCTTCAGCAGCTGAAGGATGCCAACATGGCCAAGTGAAAGCCTGCTGCCCTGTGCTGCTTGCCACCTCTGTAGTCTGACTCCGATACTGGACTCTTACTGAGGCTGGATGTGGGGTGGTCCACAGACAATCACTGAATCCTGCTTTAGTCATCCATCTCGGCCTTCTGCAAGAGCCCTCCACCCTCTCCTGCAATTACAAAACCCCTGGCCTGGCTTCCTGTGGAATCAGTGGCTTCCTAAAATGTAACACTAAAGTGTTACTTACATTTCTTCAGGGCAGTGTCAACTTATTGCACTCTGCACAAAGAAAAGAGCAAGTTGTTGTCTGCTGAATATCAGGACAAACAAGGTGCATGGCTGGGGGGTCCCTGGGTCTCCTGCAGGGGAGGGGTGGGCGGGGTAAGCCCCTTTGTGCGCACACACATTTACACACAGAGTTCTAACACCTGTCTCTCCCTCTCAGCATTGCTTCTTCCTTTGAACTTCCTTCTGACCTTTTTCTTTGCTGCGCTGACCACTGTTTCTTTCTCCACCCCAGTGCTCAGATTCACTGATAAATCCTGGGGTGCCTCTCATTCCAGGACTCTGTACACCAGAAAGAAACAAAAGCTATAAATTGCAATTGTTTCTTTTTTGTGTGGAGACCTTTCAGAACACAGCTACCTGCCCAAAGAAAGGCTGAAGCTAAACAGAACTGATGCATTGCTTAGGCCTGTGCTTCAGCACTCTCTTCAGTGTGGGTCCGAGGGTGCCCCTTCAAGTGTAGAGAATCCTGCAGCTGCAAACTGTCTTATTACCTACCGGTAATCTTCATTACCCCGATTCGGTTCCTCCCCATCCCAGTCCTAACAACTTGAGGCAGTTATGCCTCCACCCAGCCAATCACAACGCCAGTATTTCCATAGTACATAATCCCCGCCCACCTACCACCATGACTGTTATCAACAAGACTCCGACACAAACACAGCGGGAGGGTGGGAGGGAAGAGGACTGGCACGGGGAGGACCCTAATCGGGGTAATGAAGATTACCGGTAAGTAATAAGACATTACCCCCTCATGGGTCCTCCCCGTCCCAGTCCTAACAACGTGAGAAACTCACAAGCAGAGAACCAATAAAGAAAACAAGCAGGACACCAGGGATCCATGCAGAGTACAAAACTTTAATCAATAAAAGATCAATGAACAACAGCGTTCAAGACGCCAACAGAAAAACTGTCAGCAGAGGCATGTAAAACATCAAGCCGATAATGTCGCACAAATGTGTGATGAGATTGCCAGGTGGCTGCCCTACAAATCTCCTGGATAGAGACCCCCGCCGCCTCAGCCCAGGAAGCAGACACAGAACGCATCGACCGACCCTGTATATGAGTCGGAGGAGGCAAATCCAAAGACTTGTAAGATTGACAGAGTGCCAAACGGACCCACCGACTGATCGTGGAAGTGGAAACCTTCTTCCCTTTAGACACACCCCCACAGGAGACAAACAGGGCAGGAGAACTCCGGAACCCCAGGGAACGTTGGACGTAAATCTGGAGAGCCCTGCGAACATCCAAATAAGGGGGAATAAGGGAATCTCCCTCAGCAGGCAAATCAGGAAGAATCACCTCCTGCTGCAAATGAAAACTCGAAGAAACCTTAGGCATAAAAGACGGATCAAGCCGCAAAACGACCCGATCCGGGAGGATCTGCAAATAGGGAAATGAAACGAGGAAGGCTCCCAACTCACCCAACCTGCGAGCGGAGATAATAGCCAACAGGAAAGCCACCTTAGCGGACAGCCACAACAAATCCGCCTCCATCAAAGGCTCAAAAGGGGGCAACTGTAGACCACGCAAAACAGTAGGCAAATCCCAAGAAGGAATGAGAACAGGAGAAACCAGCCGAGGAAGCCGAAAGCTCCGAAGAAGCCGACTAACCAAAGGGCCAACACCCTCGACGAAGACAAGGCAGAGACAGGAGTTGAAACTGAAGAGGAGACGGACACAAGGAAGCCGGACAAACCGACCCTCCGCCAGCATCAGCAGGAGAGGAAACCAAATGCGGCGAGGCCAGAAAGGAGCAATCAAAGGACTGAAACCTTCTCCCTCCGAATCTTCTGCAGCACCCTCGGGAGGAGGGGAATGAGAGGGAATGCATACAGAAGGCCCGAAGGCCAGGGAATCGAAAGAGCATCCACCGCCCAAGCCTGAGGACACAGCACCTCCAAACAAAACCGGGGCAGGAGAGAGTTGTGAGGGGATGCAAAAAGATCGATCCAAGGAGTCCCGAACCGAAGGCAAAGGGACAGGAACAGAGGAAGAGAGAGATGGTACAGAACAGAAGATGGAAGGTCGCGGCTCAAAGCGTCCGCATGAAAATTCAACCGTCCCGGAACTTACACCGCCCTCAAGGCCAACAGATGAGATTCCGCCCAAGCACAAATCATGGAGGCCAACATGTTCAGAGACATGCACCTGGTCCCCCCGTGACGGTTAAAGTAACAACGAGCCACCTGGTTGTCGGTACGAACCAACAGATTCGCCCCCAGGAGAGGAACCTGAAAGAACTGCACCGCCTCCCAGACAGCCGCCAACTCCCGCCAGTTCGAGGAACGGGTGCTGTCCACCTGAGACCACCAACCCTTGGCTTCCAAGGAGCTCAACGTGGCGCCCCAACCCCAGAGACTGGCATCCGTCATCAACAAAAGGGGAGGAGGAAGACAAAACCGCACCCCCTTCTCCAGGTTGAGAGTGCAAAGCCTGTAATACAACAAAAGACCCAGTCCCAGGGCGTCAAAACATGTCAGTGACTCCAAAAAGGGGCAGTCAATATATACTGCTACCTATCGCTCTCTTATACACTTTATAAGGAGATACTGCACTGCACTCCGCCCACGTTAAAAGAAAAAGAAAAAGAAAAAGAAAAACCTATTCTCCCTGACAGTGCCACAGAACAACAAGAATTGTGACCTAAATAAGTTAGTCACAGGTGTCCACACAGTAGTGTTGGACTAAATTCTCCTTAGAAAAAATGTGTGAGAAACAAGTGACGCCTCACGGAAACACCACCAACGGGGTAACTGGTATGTAATTTCCAGACAAGCCCCTGTCTCATCATCGGTAGTCACTTGATTCTCAAAGAAAAAAAAGAAAGGAAAGAAGTGTCCAAAACAAACAACAAAAATTGTGACAAACATTGGAAAGCAGAAGTATCTGCTAGTGACAAACACATAACATAAACAAGTGCATAAAACACAACATAAAGTTCCCTTAACCAACTTTATTTATAGGGAGGTGATTATGCTGTTGTGTTAAAAAGGCTGGTAGCTATTCATGCATACCATTACCTAATACCAGTGCCGACATGTTTCACTGCTATAACACTTTAAGCAGTTTCATCAGGGCTGCACTCATATGCCACCACTCCACTTTTGGACACTAGTTCTGTGTGTACTGTCAAAGAAGAATAGGCAAAGAGACGTGAATTAAAAACATGTAAACCCACAGTTAGCAATCTGTATGTGAAACAAATGGTGTATAACTAATGTTACCCAGAGTCAGCCAAGTTAGTCATACCATCCGCTCCGGGGTTGAAAAGGTGCCAGGGTACTCCAATAGTGAGCTATCACCTTCACTTATCCTTAAGTTTTCTGTTGGAAAAAAAGTTTCACACATTTGTAAAACAAATACTAATAAGACCCGAGAGGCAATCTTATCAGTGTGTAAAACACGACTCTTAGTTAGTTGAGGACTCTAATTGTAAAAGCGCTGGGAAGGACAGGTAAAAAAAAAAAAAAAAAGGACAGGTAACCACAAGATGCCAGAATTGCTTCAAGAACCGTATGTAACTGTCCGAGCCCGTCTGCCTTCTTACTCAGACAGGTGCCCGTGTGCTACCCTGCCCGCCAAATAGGAACAGTCAGAAAACCAAAATGCTCGACAATTGCAAACTATTGGTCCTGCCCCCAGTCTTGGTGCCTGCCTGGCACCGGACCTCGTTAAAAACTCCTCAGCGTGTTACCATAGGGTAGACGCTTTTCCTCCACCTCAACTTTGCAAGGCACGGACGCGCTGAAGTAATAGCTTCAAGCGGTCTCCGCCCCTGCACTCCTGTCATGTGACTCCGGTGCCGACCACGGCGGCCATCTTAGACTAGTCAATTCGAGCGCTGGAGCTTATAGACATACCAGCTCAAAAGACATTTAGTTATGCACCCGATGCTTAACATAACACCCCATTTCCAACCAAATGTATACCAAAACCACTGTCGATGGTAAAACGCACTTCGAAGTTAATTCCCATACTGTGTGTGGTGGCACTCTTAAAGTGGTATCGAGAACATGTTATACTGGATCAGGCTCCAAAGTCATGCTACCACAGTACTCCAAATGGCGGCCATGTTGGAATGCAACCTGGTACACGGGGAGGGCATGATATTATATATTTTGAAGACAAAAACGTGATTGTATATATGTCTAGGACTTGGCTATGGCTGCAGCAAAACAATGTCCATGTCCGGACAGATCAGCCAACCTACATGACTGGTAGACACTTGGTTATGCCTCTAGACAATCGAGGAACTATGTGTGCCCCATACCAATGTGGACCTCATGCTCAGAGAACCATCCGGTCTCATTTTGCTAAATGCCAAAAGATCAACATGCAGAAAACCATGGGGAGCAAGTGGAAAAACAAGTGGAAAACAAGTAGTCTACCCTGACCCTACTATCAAATGTAGGCAAGAATCATCCCTGAGGTCACTACTCCGTGTATAGGGGACAAGGGCAAGAAAGAACACTCACAGTTTAACCTTGTTCCATTCTATAATTTCATTTAGCCCAATTTGGTCAGTTTTATCGTTGTAAATCCAACATGCTTCCTTTGCAAGTAGAATGCCTTCAATATTATGGGGGGTACCCTTAACCTTCTCTAACACTGTCCAATTAAAGGTGTGTTTCTCTGTGAAACAGTGTTGAACCAGCTTTGTTGTTAATTTGTCCGGACATGGACATTGTTTTGCTGCAGCCATAGCCAAGTCCTAGACATATATACAATCACGTTTTTGTCTTCAAAATATATAATATCATGCCCTCCCCCGTGTACCAGGTTGCATTCCAAGATGGCCGCCATTTGGAGTACTGTGGTAGCATGACTTTGGAGCCTGATCCAGTATAACATGTTCTCGATACCACTTTAAGAGTGCCACCACACACAGTATGGGAATTAACTTCGAAGTGCGTTTTACCATCGACAGTGGTTTTGGTATACATTTGGTTGGAAATGGGGTGTTATGTTAAGCATCAGGTGCATAACTAAATGTCTTTTGAGCTGGTTTGTCTATAAGCTCCAGCGCTCGAATTGACTAGTCTAAGATGGCCGCCGTGGTCGGCACCGGAGTCACATGACAGGAGTGCAGGGGCGAAGACCGCTTGAAGCTATTACTTCAGCGCGTCCGTGCCTTGCAAAGTTGAGGTGGAGGAAAAGCGTCTACCCTACGGTAACACGGTGAGGAGTTTTTGACGAGGTCCGGTGCCAGGCAGGCACCGAGACTGGGGGCAGGACCAATAGTTTGCAATTGTCGAGCATTTTGGTTTTCTCACTGTTCCTATTAGGCGGGCAGGGTAGCACATGGGCACCTGTCTGAGTAAGAAGGCAGACGGGCTCGGACAGTTACATACGGCTTCTCGAAGCAATTCTGGCATCTTGTGGTTACCTGTCCTTCCCAGCGCTTTTACAATTAGAGTCCTCAACTAACTAAGAGTCGTGTTTTACACACTGATAAGATTGACTCTCGGGTCTTATTATCATTTGTTTTACAAATGTGTGAAACCTTTTTTCCAACAGAAAACTTAAGGATAAGTGAAGGTGATAGCTCGCTATTGGAGTACCCTGGCACCTTTTCAACCCCGGAGCGGCTGGTATGACTAACTTGGCTGACTCTGGGTAACTTTAGTTATACACCATTTGTTTCACATACAGATTGCTAACTGTGGGTTTACATGTTTTTAATTCACGTCTCTTTGCCTATTCTTCTTTGACAGTACACACAGAACTAGTGTCCAAAAGTGGAGTGGTGGTATATGAGTGCAGCCCTGATGAAACTGCTCAAAGTGTTATAGCAGTGAAACATGTCGGCACTGGTATTAGGTAATGGTATGCATGAATAGCTACCAGCCTTTTTAACACAACAGCATAATCACCTCCCTATAAATAAAGTTGGTTAAGGGAACTTTATGTTGTGTTTTATGCACTTGTTTATGTTATGTGTTTGTCACTAGCAGATACTTCTGCTTTCCACTGTTTGTCACAATTTTTGTTGTTTGTTTTGGACACTTCTTTCCTTTCTTCTTTTTCTTTGAGAATCAAGTGACTACCGATGATGAGACAGGGGATTGTCTGGAAATTACATACCAGTTACCCCGTTGGTGGTGTTTCCGTGATGCGTCACTTGTTTCTCACACATTTTTTCTAAGGAGAATTTAGTCCAACACTACTGTGTGGACACCTGTGACTAACTTATTTAGGTCACAATTCTTGTTGTTCTGTGGCACTGTCAGGGAGAATAGTTTTTTTTTTCTTTTTCTTTTTCTTTTTCTTTTAACGTGGGCGGAGTGCAGTGCAGTATCTCCTTATAAAGTGTATAGGAGAGCGATAGGTAGCAGTATATATTGACTGCCACTTTTTGGAGTCACTGACATGTTTTGACGCCCTTGGACTGGGTCTTTTGTTGTATTACAGGTTTTGAGTGGAGGGCGACCCTTTCCTTTCTCCCTCTGAGCTCCCATCGAGAGATTTTGATGGGAGTGCAAAGCCACCAGTCCAAGTTCTGAATCAGAGCAGGAGAGAGAGGAATCAGAGTCTCGTAATCCGCCCGGGAGGGGTCCCACTGAGCTAACAGATGAGTCACCAAGGGCTTGAGATGGAGGCGAGCCCAAGGAACCACAGCAGTGGTCGCAGCCATCAACCCCTGGACCCGCAACCAAACACGAGCTAGGGCAGAGGGATGACTCAACAGATCCCACAGCAGAGTCTGTAAGGAAGGGATCTGAACAGGAGGGAGAAACACCACCCCCAGAGAGGTGTCGAACAGACCCCCGATGAACTGAAGTCTCTGAACAGGATCCAGATGAGACTTGGCCAAATTCACCTTGAACCCCAGCTCCTGGAACAGGGACAACGTAGCCTCCACCGCCAGAAGAGCCTGAGGGAAAGAGGAAGCAGAGACCAAACAATCATCAATACTGGGAAACACGGAGAAACCCTGATGATGCAATACTCCCACAGCAGGAGCCAATACCTTGGTAAAAGTCCTGGGAGCAGTGGAGAGGCCGAACAGCAGAACCAGAAACTGGAAATGCATCCCCTGGACCACAAACCTCAGGAACCGCTGATTGGCAGGATGGACCGGAACGTGAAAATAGGCGTCCTCCAAGGCCAGGGAAGCCAAAAAATCTCCCTCCTGGATGAGGGGAATGATGGACTGCAATGTGACCATCCGAAAATGATCCAACCGCACCAACTTGTTCAAGGAACGGAGATTCAATATGGGGTGGAAGGAACCATCAGGCTTTGGAACCAGAAACAGACGGGAATAGAACCCCAGGCCCACTTCCTCCACTGGAACCGGGACCACCGCCCCTTTCTGGAACAATATAGTGACGCCGGACAACATGGCAGACCGCCGCACGGGGTCTCTTGACAACGGGGTAACCATAAGACAATCCAGAAGGGGAGGGCCTCGGAAGGGAATCCGGTAACCCCACCTGATGATATCCAAGACCCATTGATCGGAGATCAGAGCTGACCAACGGTCCAGAAACAAATGGAGACGAGCCCCCACAGCGGCATAGTCACTTTTGTCCAGCACCCGAGGGAGGCTGTGGCAGCTGCTGCTGCTCTTGCTGCTGAGGCCGGGATTTATAATGGAACGCGGCCCCCCAACCACGGGCCCGACCACGAAAGGGCTGAGAGGACAAAACCCCCTGAAAAAAGACCTATTCTTAGGAGCAGGCTGAAAAGGCTTCAACAACTTCTTTTCCTCCGCAGAACGCTGCACCATCAAATTCAAGGCATCCCCAAAGAGACGAGGACCCTCAAAAGGCAGTTTATGGACCAAAGACTTCTGAGCAACATCAAGACGCCATGGCTTTGTCCACAGAGACCTCCTACCAGCCACCGCCGCCCCAGCAGCCGAGGAGAAAGCCCACAAGGAATCAAAAGTGACATCTGACAGGAATTGCGCCAAAACCTCCATTTGAGCCAACACAGGAGTAGGCTCCCCGTGATCCTGAAGATCTTCTCTCGAAATCCTTGAGCAGGACCTGTGACGCATAGGCCGCATAAGTGCTAGCACGCACCCCAAAGTGAGAAGCGGCGTAAGAACGCTTGAGAGCAGATTCCACCTTACGCTCCACCGGATCAGACAAGGAAGCCTCCTCCGAAAATAAAGAGGAAGAGGAGGAAGCCATTGAAGCCAAAATAGAATTAACCTTCGGAATCGCAGGAAACTGGGAATCAAAGTCCACCAGGCGATATTGCTTCCCCAGGAATCGCGGAATACCCTGCTTATCCACCTCCAGCCACTCTTTCGTGAGGATATCCTTCAGGACATCATGGAAGGGGAGGTCATCCACCACAGAGGAACTATACTGTGCGTAAAACCTATCTTCAGTCAGGGATTTAGGGTCAAATCCAAGCACCTCTCGAATATGCACCAGCATGTCCGAAAACACCTTGCCCTGGATGAACTTTCCCTTAGGGGAATTGTCCAGTTCTTCCTCATCATCCTTAGCCCGCTTAGCCGCAGGCTTCACCAGCGCAGACTGGACCGCAGAATCAATCAAGTCCCATATATCAGCCCTAGAAATCTGCAAGACGTTGTCCTCCTGCAGATCCTGAACATTATGCTGCTTGGAAACAGCCTTAGCCAGCACAGGAGAAGAAGCCCCCTCACTCATGGTGAAAAAAACCAGAAGTAACCAAACAGGAAATCACCACAACAAAGGAAGTGCCCAGCAACCTCCAATAAATACTTCCCCCAATCAACCAATCACGCAAAGGTGTGTAGAACAATGAAATAAAAAGAGGGCAGCCCTGACGTCTCCACCCACAGCCACAGGTCAAAAGAGAATGGCCACGGGGGCCAGACGCTGCGATAGACCCGAGGCCAGGACACCATCAAAACTCCCCGGCCCAGCCCAGCACATGAGCGGGGAGCGCACCTGACCCCAGAACAGGAGCTCGGCCGACCGGAAAACCGGAGCGGCCGAGCCGTGCATTACAAGAAACACAACAGAATTAATCAAACATACAAGAAAAACTCACGGAACCGCCACCAAAGGAAACTGGATCCAGGGACCGGAACCGGGAGCACCAGCGTTCCGACAGCCGTCGGAGCAGAAAAAAAACAGGCATGGTGGTAGGTGGGCAAGGCTTATGTACTGTCGAAATACTGGCGTTGTGATTGGCTGGGTGGAGGCAGGACTGCCTCATGTTGTTAGGACTGGGACGGGGAGGACCCATGAGGGGGTAAAGTCTCTGGGCCAAGTTAGCTCTGTGCATGCCTCCTGCTCTCTCTGGGGCCCCCACCCTCATCCTCCTTCCGGCCTGGCTCTGACCGAAGAGAAATATTGTAACTTTACTTTGTTTCTCTTCAGTCAGCGCGAGGAGCTCAGCGAAGGCTCAGACTGCAGCTGCTGCTTTGGAGCCTGTCTCTGTCACAGCTCTGCAGATGAGCTGAGGGGGCCCCCTTCATGTACTGGACACTGCCACCCCCCCGCACTGCGGGAGCTGCGGGGGTATTTGTTACGCCCCTGCTGTGTATGTCATGGCCCTGGCCTGGCTTGGCCCTAGTCTGGCCTGGTTTGACCGTAGTCTGGCATGGCCTGTGACATACTAGGGATTGACTGTGTGCTGGGTCTGGCAATGTTCCAAGTACCAGAGGCTTTAGCACATGTCTACAATTTCTGCATCTTCCGGTATGCTTTGCGGACATTCCCTACATGCTGGTGACTTTCCTTGCACAGCTTGAAGGTGCAGGTCTCATCAGCAGTCATGTTGGCTAGGGAGAAAATATAAATACATTGTTAACATAGTCTAGACATGTACATGATGTCTGACATAATTAGTCTGACATTGTAAGACAATTACTCTGTACCTGACCATAACAACACCAGCAATAGGGACTGAAGATATAGACAATATGTTGTCACTACATAGACATCACCAACTAGTACCAGTTAAGTTGAGTCAAGTGCCATCTGTGTATTTGCACAGACTGTAACATAACTCACAATGAGATAGAACCCATATCATATGGTCCAGTTGTTCACACTCATGTAGATGTCCAGATCGACAAATTTGACACATGGGCCTGGTTACAGTAAATTGGGAATTGGAGTGGCGGCCAGCATAAGTTTAGATCATTGATCATAAACATAAGTGTATATGGATGAGGTGATACAGTACAGACAATGTGGCTATCTTGGCATACCCCATTTGGGCTTTCACAAGGCTGCACACGTTGCAGCTCTCACTCAGGGGTTTATTTATGAGAGCCCTGCAGCACTTTACCCCACATAAAGTGGTACATGCATGACACAGGGCTCTGAATAAAATTCATGAACCCACACTAATCCATCCTGCGTGGCTTTGAGTGGCCTCATAAATATATACAGGCCAAATAGGAATATGTCTCATTACAACTAATGCGTTTTTCACGCATTCCATTCCGTTTCAACGCGAACCAGTACATCGCTAGTCGTTACAACGACTTGCTGTAGGGGGCGCACTGGACTTAGGAATAGTATTAGTTATGTGTTGTATCTACATTTCTCCTCGTCCTTATCTCTGTCTATGTGCTCTGTATTCTGCAGCACACATAGAAAGGGGAAAAAGCCTCCTAGGATTGTTGCAGTGCAGGAAGGTACACCTTTCTGCACAGTAACAATTCTGATGACAGCACAGGCACCTTTGCACCATGTTGCAAGTGTGCTTGCATTTGCACTAGTTTGCTGAAACTGTGCCAGTGGAGGGGGAATGGACAAGAACGCACTGTATTGCATAATACGGTGCATTCACACCCTTTCATATTGGTGCAGGGCAGTGCAGTAAGGTGACTTGCTGTGCTGCCCTAAGCCAATTCCCTGTAACTAAGGGCCTAGGTACATATTTAGAGATGTGTATTTCCTGTGGCCAGCTTACATGTCCCTTACTGTAAAAACAGTGGTCTTTGTGAGAATTTCTAAAGACAGTTTTGCCCAGTGATGCGCTGAATCGCTGACAGCTCATTGAGGGTAGCTGGGTGTTACCTCCCGCCACATATTGCAATAGCTCATTCCTACATCAATCAGACACATACATCAAAATAGTACAATTTACTATTGACACTTACTGGTGGCATTGGGGTCCTGGAATAATTGCACCTCTCCCCATGAGAATGGAAGATGGCCACCTAAAAGACATGAAAGAGAATATGGCATTTTGAATTTTGCATTTTAGCATGTCAACATATTTATAAACTTTACCATAAGATAACAGTATTGATGAAGTGCACACCTTGGAAAACGCATTTGGCAATATGCCCAGCTCATTGCATGCATCAAGTCCATTTGCACCCCATAACATCTGGGATGCTGGACTTCAGGGGTACTGATAATGACATGCCTGAAGCATGCGTCCAGGATGGGATAGATTGAATAATGCTGGCCAGCACAACGGCAGAGTCCAGTGTGCCAAGGCACATGGGTGACACGATTTACCCTGGAAGTATCTAAGGAGCAAGTTAATGAACACCTTGCACCGCACAAGCATAACATGTTTAAATGCTCCAGTGGGCCGAATTGATATGTCACATAAATTTGATGTGACACAAAGCCACTTTGGGTGGGTTACTATTGCCTAATACATATGGAGTACGGCAACGCAGGCAAAATCACTTCCTTGCCAGACTCAGCACTAGGTAGGTATTCCATGGGCCTTGTGGGGGCTTTAATCACACAACACCCATGTCTAATGATGGCTGCCCAGATTTATGACACAGTGCTGACCTGGTAATGTGCAAAGACCATATGGCTCCCCAGGGGAGGCAAAAGGAGGAGACATGATTGGAGTTCTCCTCGTTTTCTGATGTATGCATGTGTGCTGCATTCTGCAATACATTTAGAAAGAGGATAAAGGGTCTCAGGTTTTACATTTGTGCAAGAAGTTGTGCCTTCCTGCGCAAACACAATCCTTGCAACAACACTGGCACCCTTACACCATTGTGCAAGGGTGCCTGTGTTGGGGCCAGGCTGCCAATACAGCACCAGTGGAGGGTGAAGGAACAGGAATGCACCCTAGTCCCTATATTGTTGGAAAAGATAAATGTAGTACTAATCATGTTTCCGTTTAGTGTTCCAGATAAAGGTACATCACTATATGCAGACATGACATACATACATACTGACAGGTCCACCGATCTCCAGCCCCAGGAAGTCTATTGGATCGGTATCCACAGAGCCAATATCTGCTCATACTGCTTTAGCTGGTGTGTAGTAAGGGACTAAGAAAGAGAAGAGAGAGACCCCTTCACGCAACCAGGGGAGTAGGGTACTATTGCGAGAGCAAAATCGGAAAAGGGAAGTATTAGAGATCCTCAAAAGATTGCTTTTAAAGGTAGGTGAAGGTTAGGACTAACTAGGGTCTGTCGTTCAAAAAGGAATTAATGAAGGGTAAAAAGTAATGTGGGACCCTTTTACCTCAACAGATAGAAGTGGAAGAAAATATGTTTTTACAAAAAGGAAGTTAAACCAGGGAACAGACAAAGCGATAAGACTCGACAAAAAGGAGAGGAAATAAAAGGGTTTCCAACAAGAAGGTGAGAAGGAGAACCTCATATTCAGTCATGCAGTAAGAGCAGCATGAAAGTGTGTTAATTAAGTTACTTATTGTAAATTTAATTACATTCCCCAGAATCGTGTAAACCCCCCAAAAAGAAGAGTATGTCAATTTAAAAAGGAGTGCTAATACAGCAGTAAGATGAGATAAGGTAATACATCTACTGTTTGTTTTAAACTAAGCAGAAATGTACACTTTTGATACAAAGCGATTCTAACCAGAGATGGGGCATGGTGAAATTATCACCTATAGGCTTTGCATAAATCAAAATACATGACTTAGAATACTATACCGGGGTGTTTACCAGGGTTGTAAATGAATCAGATTGTGAGAAGTATTCAACCATGGAGCTGAATTAATCTTTGGACTAAAATGTTGCTAGTCTAAGATGTTAAGTCATTACAGGAATGGAATGATGCTAAATGGAATACAAAATAGAGAATTAATATGATGTATCTGCAACAGGCATAACCCCAGCAGGCAACCAATCAGTGCCTAAAAAAGAGAGACATATCCTGGTCTTGAAAAAGATGGAACAATAAGAGAAAGCCATCGAAACACGTCAATGCCATTAATAGGCACGATCTTTTTGGGGACTGTGACCAATTCTTAAACACAAGCTAAAGGCATATGCGAAGAGGATTGATTTGAAAAATTAATGTTACCCTGATGTGTCGTAGGATGACAAATTTAATTGTCTGTGTTTTTGTCTCTCTGTTTATTGTTGTGCGGTTAAATAGCAGAAGGGGTAATAGTGGGGTGTTCAGTCTACACATTTGAAAAATGTATTTGTATTTCCCTCTTATGTGAATATTGATTTTCATGTAATTTTATGATGAAGTGTTTTTTATGATATATGTAGAGAGCATTATAAATTGTGTTTTTTTTTACAAATATATGTTTTTAACTGCAGATCATGCAAAACAAAAAATGTTTCAATAAAGAAATTATTTTATAATATTCTAATTCGGATTTGGATTGTGTATGTTTTGAGGTAACAGGTATTGGGCCATATCCAATACTGTGTAGTAAGGGACACCTTGAAAATATTTTTGTGGTGCCAGCGCACATGCTCCCATCCGTCATGTTTTTCCTTTGCAGGATAGCCCTTGCTCATCTTGCCACCAGCCTCAAGCATTGTTGAGAGGTAATGTGGTATGAGCCAGACCAGCCATCCCAGCTGTGGCTCACTGAAGTTCCACCCCCTACCCTCCCAGACATACCCCAACCCTCAACAATCCCCCAAAAATGGTCTACTCTAAATCTAAAA
This sequence comes from Lissotriton helveticus, assembly GCF_964261635.1. Lineage (NCBI taxonomy): Eukaryota > Metazoa > Chordata > Amphibia > Caudata > Salamandridae > Lissotriton > Lissotriton helveticus. The sequence continues at coordinate 658,783,760 of NC_136073.1, read as the reverse complement.
CCCCTACCAACTATACCTACGCACAGTACCCCAAAACACAAACACCAACAGTACAATGACAATACAAAATACATAACGATGACACTACACAATATATGACAGCAACAGGGACCTGGACACAACACACACTCTCAATATCAACTAACACACTTCTCCAACAGATACCCTCAGGCAACCTCCTCCACTATGCACTGGCTAACAGAGAAGTGAAGGCGTAAGCAAATTCACATTTCCTAGTTAGCAGGCTGTCACACCCAATGCATCACTTCCTGCCTGTATCCCGCCCATTTTTTACAAATACATTGGTTTTTTAATGCATTGGTACTGGAATAGATGGTTTTATGTTATGCCAATTTAATTTATGACTCACTCGAATCACCCCAAGGGGTATCTCGGTGCAACCAAGAGACAGGGCAACAAGAGCAGATAGATAAGAACAACATTGTCTTAAGTACTTTCCTAAATCGAGAATGATCTGAATAGATCCAAATACGGTGTGACAGTTTGTTCTAATAATAAGGAGCCGGATAGGAATAAGACATGCTGCCCGAACGGGCGCTTTTGACACGTGGAATGAGTAACAATGCTTTATCACTCGGTTTCAAAAATCTCAGCTGGTTGTAGTGCCTACGTTTGGTAGCTATTTAACCAGGACAGTTTCTAGTTAGAGTTCTATGCGTAAGACAACACATTTTAAAAATTATTCTCTTCCGAACCGGGAGCCAATGCAAGTCTGCAGATGGGGAGCTGAGGCAGCCCCAGGTGACAAATTGCAAAGCAGGCGATCCACGGTGTTCTGTACCACCTGTAATTTTGATAGCAACGTCTCATTTGCAAAAGCAAAACAAACGTTGCAATAATCCAGGCGGCTAACCACAAGGGCCTGGACCGTCGTTTTCCTTGCTGAGAGTGGAAGGAAGAGAAACGCTCTTCTGAATAAGTCCATGATATGGAAACAAGAACCTGAAGTTGACATCACCTGTTCTTTCATGGCAAGAGGTGGGTCAAGGCGGACTCCCAAGTTCTGGACCACCCGCTTGGATGTTGGCACAATCCCAAGTTCTGATGGACACCAGTTAACAGTCCATAGTTGGTGGGCCTTGCCAAACAGCATAATCTCATTTTTTTCTGCATTCAACTTGAGAAAGTTTACTGTAATCCATGTGCCAATTGCTGGCATCCGTCTAAAAAGCTGTGTTTTGTTTTGGCTAAATCTTTCTCAAAGTAGATTACAAGCTGTGTATAGTCTGCATATATTATGATCTCAAAGCCAAAGGCTCTTACAATCTTGGCGAGTGGTGCAAAAATATATGTTGAAGAGCAGAGGGTCAAGACAAGAGCCCTGGGGCACCCCCTTGTCCAGCGACATTGTGCGAGATTTAAAACAGCATAAAATAATGGTTTGGGTTCTGTTGGACAGAAAACCGCCAAGCCAATTTAGCTCTGTCCTATGAATGCCAATCTATTGTAACCTATAGAGTAATTTGTGATGGGACACTGCATGGAACGTGGTCGACAAGTCGAGCAATACTAGCATAGATGGTATATTGCCATCTACAGAACCTCTGATATGGTCTGTGACCACTACCAAGGCTTTCTCAGTGCTGTAAGATGGTGTGAAACCCGCTGTGATGGGTCTAGGATGTTGTTAACCTCAAGTTACTCTAAAAATTGTTTGTTAATTAATTCTTCCAAGAGCTCACCTAATTAACGAAGCAATGAGATTGGGCGGTAATTAGAGAGGTTCAAATGTGTTAAACTAGCCTTTTTTTGGATTGGCCTAAACTGGGCAGCCTTCCATGTGGCAGGGAATTTTCCAGTGTTAACTAAAAGATTGAACATTAAATATATGGCAGGAGCAAACTGATAGGCGAGAGCAATGGAGGTCTTGGCGGGACAAATATCTAAAGGAGATCCGGATTTGGCTGAAGCAAGTGTTACCTGAATTTCCTCCAAGGGAAGCTTTTCGAACTTTTCCAAGTTTGATACCCCATGGGCGAGGGGAGGTAAGGAAAAGTCACCTCCAGATAGTAGGGGGAATTCTGATAGATTTTGTTTAGTTTTTCTTCACAGAGATTAGCCAGAGAATCACAAGGAGGCTGAGATGGCTGGATCACTAGAGTAAATTCTCTAGGGTTTACAGAATCATTTTGAACTCTAAATAACATTTCAATTAGTTTTTTGCCTGTGAAATTTGATCCGAGATGTATAGTTTCCGAGATGTATAGTTTCCGAGCAGCATTTGCGGTGGTAGCATGTACGTGCTGCTCTATACAGCTCTCTGTCACAGGTATTATTAGAGCACCTCCACTGGCTTTCTATTTTTTACATGATGATTTCTCCGTTCTAAGAGCCAATGTATACCAAGGGGCGTGGGCACCATGTGAGGGAATATGATCCCTTTGAAGAAGGGTAATCTTATCAGAGGCACAATTTAGAACATTGTGATATTTAGAAAGAGCATGATCCATGTTTGGGGTACTTGCTGTGATGGGATGATTAAATGCTAAAGCAAAGGACTCAGGAGTGATTTTGCGCCAATGTCTACTTAGGTTTTTACCTACTTTAGATGATTTATGCATTTCTGTTGTCGTAGGAATCCTAAAATTGATCAAAGAGTGGTCCGTTCAAAGTAAAAATTGTTGATGTTCGCAAACCAGAGGAATAGAGATGGTGAAAACTATGTGACATGCGTGGACCCGTTTACTCTTTGATGCAGTCCGAGAGAGGCCATGTCAGCAATAAACAGGCTCGCCTCCTCGTTGTCAGGGTCATCCGGGTAGCAATAAAAATCACCTGATATAAAAACTGTTTTTCTGCCAGGATATGAGGAGCCATGTATTCAATTAGGTGATGAATAAACTCCATTTTAGTCCCTGTAGTCGATATACTAAGGCACATCTCCAGTGATCCTTGGGCGAAAGTTCCAGTTTGAATATGCAAATCTCTGCCCAATCAATCGGGTCAGCATCTATAATAGACATTTTAATCGTGTTTTTGAAAATATTATCAATACCTCCCCCTATCCTGAGATCCCTATCCAATCTAAACATGGAGTCATTTAGTGGGAGGGCCGTTGTTTTAGCTGAGAAGGAGGCTGGGGTCAACAGGTTTCAGTAAGGAAACCTACCTTCGGAAGGCTTGCAGAGTTCTGTCGTATGTTTAGGTAGTGACCTAACATTAAGAAGGAAGCAATCTAAGCCCTGCAGAGTTGAAACAAGGCATGCTTGACACACGACGCATTGACCGCAATGCCTTTTTCACTGCATTCAAAAATATATATATGCCAACCCACTCTGTTCAGTTTTGCTCTAAATCCTCAGCAACAGATCAAGCTTAATTTTGATTTGTTCGGTATATTTATTTTTACCTTTTCTTTTAAATACACTCCATAGAAAAAATCAATTGTTTCTATGTCAGAAAAAACAACACCACATATAGAACAAATATACACATTAACTTATACATACCATTTATCAAAAAACACATTACTACATACATATAAACATTCACTGTACACTATACACTAGGTTTTCATTATATACAACCTCACTTATACAAATCTATTTTCAACTATTCCTTTGGCAAATATCAGCTCTTTGCCTTTTGACAATCAATGAATCAAATCAGAGGAACAATAGTAGACAAAGTCGTAGTTAACAGGAGATAGCCCTTGTTATCAATTCAATTAATCAATAATTATTAATATTTTGAACAAATTGTATCTCCGTTCTGCCGACGCGTTTCGAACACCACACATAAGTTGTGAGTTCTCCTCAGGGCTTTGTCACTTCTATCTGCAAGTGTATAGAAAAGAAGAAAAGCACCAAAAGGTGTTTCAGTGTACATTCTCTAGCCTCATTTCGCTGCATGGCTTACATTATACAGCGTTTAGTCCATATTACCTTTCAAGTGGCTGGGGTAGTCCTATGTTCGGTTTTTAAATCTTTAGAGCTGCAATCTAAAGAATAAATCTAGTTTAGAGCCAATCACAGCCTGAGCCTTACAGTTACTTTCACAAAACACTGCGTGACATACCTTTATTTGATCTTGTGGGTCTGCCTATGGGCGTCTCCCTATGGCTCGGACACACTTTTCACCTATAAGTAATGCAGAGGTATTTTAATATATACAGGCTTGTGTAATCTCTCAAATGCGTGAAGCAGTTCGCAACTCTAATCCTACCTTCATTAGGTAATTCGATCACTTCAGGAGCATGTCACTCCATATTTAATTTCTGGGTGCGGGCAATCTGTAGGAGAAAAGTGGATTCTAAGTACACTCGTCACTATTTGGGTGGAAGCTGAGTCCGCTTCGTTTGTGCTCTGTGACTGACCTGGGTAATAATGGATCTCCGGTCGTTTTCAAGCGCGCTGTCAGTTTCCCTTCACCTCACTTATAGTGATTTCGCTGTTTTGAAGACAAAACAGGGAGCGCATTAATTCCCCCTTCTTAGCGCGTTTCATTCCCAACTCGTGCCTGCCCGTCCCAAGCCGATTCTCCTTACCTCCTATCTGCTTCTCTGCAGCTCTTCCACACTTCACTCTAGAAGGAGGCGGCCATGTAGTTTGCTTCCTTATGGTGACCATGTGACTTCAGGAATTCTGGGTGTTGTAGTTTGACTACACTCGCCTCTGTATTTGCATTAACTGGATTACGACAAGATATCTCATGAAGCCCATGAGTTGGTGCTTAGGCGTTGCCTTAGTGTTGATTACTCATTTCTACATTACGAGTCAGTCGTTTCTCGTGGAGCCCCACGCAAACCTCCAAATTTACAATCTTGAAACCTCGGAGAGGGTATTTAATCCATTTTACGCACTATTAAATTTTAGAATTAGGTACGCTTCTTTTCTCAGCAATGTATCCTCGATGTCAATCGGGCCTTTGCCTCCTGATTGCACTATGGCACACAATACAGTCCATTTAAAGTCCATTTCGCTATGGTTCGAGTCCATAAAGTGTTGGACCATTGGCGCACTCACTACCTTCTTTTTAATTCTTGACCTGTGTTGTGTTATCCTGCTGTTGACCTGCTGTGTGGTTTTCCCAATGTACATTTTTTTGCAGGCACAAACTACTGCGTACACTACATTACGTGTCCTGCAGTTCGTAAATCCATGGTTTTTCCATCTCGCGCCCCTATGTTCAAACTCGATACCCTCAATTGTTGAGTCGCATGAGATGCAATTACCACATTTGTGGTGGCCCTCAATTGGTTTAAGGCCCCATCTAGAGCGTAGGTCACTTTTAGGTTTAGCGGTTGCTACATCCGCCCGGATTACACATTGGCCAATGCTCCTATTCTTTCTGTATGCGAAAATGGGTTTTGGAAAAGCACATTCGAGCCCCTCCAACAGATGTTAATTTTTAAGAACCATTTGTCGTACTTTGTGCGGGTCAGGCCCAAACGTAGTTACACATACTAACCTATCCAGGTCGTGTTTAACTTTGCGTTCAAGTAAGCACTCCCGTGGGGTGTAGTGCACCCTCTTTTTGGAGTTACTTAACAGTTTTTTATGGTACCCTCGATTTCTCATCTCCTCACAGAACCTTGTGGCATGTTTTTCATACTCAGTCACCTCCGAGCAGTTCCTCCGAATCCGAAGCAGCTGCCCATAAGGTAAATTATCCTTTAGGCTTCTGGGGTGTGCGCTTTGGTGGTGAAGGATTGTGTTTTTATCCGTCTTCTTCTTAAAAAGAGACGTTTTCAATTGCCCATCCATATGGTTTACTTCAAGATCCAGAAAAGTCATCTTTTCATTACTAGACTCAAGGGAGAACTTGATATCTTGGTGTCTCCTGTTGAGCCATGTGTGAAAGTCCATCAACTCCGTGCGACTCCCCTGCCACAGGAGCCACACGTCGTCAATGTACCTAAACCATTGTTTAATATGTTTGCTGTAGGGGTTGTTAGAGTAAAGAAATCTGTTCTCGTACTCGGCCATATACAGTATGGCCATCTCCGGCGCATAGGGACAACCCATGGCTGTCCCCTTGATCTGCATATAGAATCGGTCATTAAACCTGAAATAGTTCTTTTTCAGTGTCACTTCTGCTAGTTGCAGGATAAACGAGGTAGGGACTTGATGCGGCCTTTCTCTCTTATCCAGGTATAGTTCTAGTACCTCTAGCGCCTCGTCTTGCGGAATTTGGGTGTACAATGACGTAACGTCCATTGTCACCATCAATTCCGTTGACGGGTCGAACTGCATTCCGTCAATTTTTAACAAGAAGTCTGTGGTATCCTTCAGGTAAGACTTTACACTGCCAACAAAGGGCTTAAGAAAGAAGTCTATATATTTAGACAGTGACTCCAGGCAAGACTCACACCCTGAGACAATTGGCCTTCCAGGAGGCTCCTCAGGGTTCTTGTGGATCTTGGGTAGAAAATATAAAATAGGAGTCCTTGGAAATTTCTTGATCAGGAATTCACTTTCTTTCTGGCCCACGAAACCACTCTCCCGCCCGTTTTGTATAATTCCACCGATTTGCCCCTGGATCTCTCTAACAGGGTCCTCGGTGAGTTCCCTATACCATTCCACGTTGTTCACCTGTACTGCTCCCTCCTTGAGATATTTATCCTTTGACCAGATCACCACCGCTCCCCCCTTGTCAGCGGGTTTAATGACCACGGACGTGTCTTCTTTCAAATTTTTGATGGCAATGCGTTGGCCTTTAGTGATATTCTGTTTGACGTATTTCTTAGTTTTCTCAAGTTTGTCTATGGATGATAGCATGACTTGCTCAAATGCTACGACCTGTTTAGGAATATTTTGATATGGAATAAAGGTCGATTTGTTCCTCAGGCCTGTTACTTCTACGTCAACGGCCGGTGGTTTATTTGCAAAGAAGGCTCGCAGGCGGATTTTTCTGCAAAAGGCTATAGCTTCCAGTTTTAATTTTGTAAAATCAGTCTGTTGGCTAGGGACAAACTTCAGACCTAGGTTGAGGACTGATTCCTCGTCCTTGGTTAGTATCTTCGTAGATAGATTAACAACTGTGGATGGTGGGGCTTCTACGATTTGTAGTAGTTTCTGCGCGTGCGCATTTCCCACGCGGGTTTGAATCGTGTTTTGGCTTGTTGGCCTTTCTCTAAAAAAGCCACCTTCTTGTTCGGATTATTACCCCTCTCCTCTGAACCTGATGAGTTGGAGGAGGATGTATCAGAGAATGTTTTAAATCGGTTTCTTGATCGCCCCTGAAAATTAGATAGGGCTCCACGAGATTCCGTCTGAGTGTAGTAATCCTCCTTGAGGAATGGGTAGGCCCTTTCTAGGGTAAATGCTTTTGAATCCCTCTCGTACTGTGCAGATTTCGAATTGATGGTAATGTCTTTAAATGTTAGAATATCTTTCTCAATTTTCTCAAGCAGTGTTTTTGCGTCAGCAACAGCTGGGCTCTCCTGTAGGCTCTTTGTTAACACCTCAATTTCTTCTAGTTCTTTAAGACAGAGTCTCTGAGCTGTCTCGATCGTGTGGACCATTAGGTCCCGACTACATTTAGTGTTTATACCACTAAAGCCTTTCTTGTATTCGCTGTCCTCCGTAAATATGACAGGGACATTTTTAACCTGAAGACCCCATGGGATGGTCCCACCCCTGAGGTGTTTCAGGAGAAAATGCCCGTGAAGCTCCGTTCGGATATGTTTTTTCTTGAGTCTTATAAGTTTATCCGACTCGTTTTGTTGTTGAGCGGAGGTGCTCAAAGTAATATTACCAAAAGCAGCTGAGGCTAGTAAATTTTGAATGTGTGATTCTGAAAAAGACAGTGTATCTTTTTCCGACATCACCTCGGAGGGGCAAAAAGACCCTCCACGTTTTTTATGATGAGTGATTGAGGGGCCCTTTTCAATGCCCGTATTCCACTCTCGCGGGTATGCACCCGCTCTGAACTTTTTAGAAAAAAGGAGTTAGGTTCTTGAAATATGGGACTGGCTGAACCCTATATGAATACAAAAATATATATATGCCAACCCACTCTGTTCAGTTTTGCTCTAAATCCTCAGCAACAGATCAAGCTTAATTTTGATTTGTTCGGTATATTTATTTTTACCTTTTCTTTTAAATACACTCCATAGAAAAAATCAATTGTTTCTATGTCAGAAAAAACAACACCACATATAGAACAAATATACACATTAACTTATACATACCATTTATCAAAAAACACATTACTACATACATATAAACATTCACTGTACACTATACACTAGGTTTTCATTATATACAACCTCACTTATACAAATCTATTTTCAACTGTTCCTTTGGCAAATATCAGCTCTTTGCCTTTTGACAATCAATGAATCAAATCAGAGGAACAATAGTAGACAAAGTCGTAGTTAACAGGAGATAGCCCTTGTTATCAATTCAATGAATCAATAATTATTAATATTTTGAACAAATTGTATCTCCGTTCTGCCGACGCGTTTCGAACACCACACATAAGTTGTGAGTTCTCCTCAGGGCTTTGTCACTTCTATCTGCAAGTGTATAGAAAAGAAGAAAAGCACCAAAAGGTGTTTCAGTGTACATTCTCTAGCCTCATTTCGCTGCATGGCTTACATTATACAGCGTTTAGTCCATATTACCTTTCAAGTGGCTGGGGTAGTCCTATGTTCGGTTTTTAAATCTTTAGAGCTGCAATCTAAAGAATAAATCTAGTTTAGAGCCAATCACAGCCTGAGCCTTACAGTTACTTTCACAAAACACTGCGTGACATACCTTTATTTGATCTTGTGGGTCTGCCTATGGGCGTCTCCCTATGGCTCGGACACACTTTTCACCTATAAGTAATGCAGAGGTATTTTAATATATACAGGCTTGTGTAATCTCTCAAATGCGTGAAGCAGTTCGCAACTCTAATCCTACCTTCATTAGGTAATCCGATCACTTCAGGAGCATGTCACTCCATATTTAATTTCTGGGTGCGGGCAATCTGTAGGAGAAAAGTGGATTCTAAGTACACTCGTCACTATTTGGGTGGAAGCTGAGTCCGCTTCGTTTGTGCTCTGTGACTGACCTGGTTAATAATGGATCTCCGGTCGTTTTCAAGCGCGCTGTCAGTTTCCCTTCACCTCACTTATAGTGATTTCGCTGTTTTGAAGACAAAACAGGGAGCGCATTAATTCCCCCTTCTTAGCGCGTTTCATTCCCAACTCGTGCCTGCCCGTCCCAAGCCGATTCTCCTTACCTCCTATCTGCTTCTCTGCAGCTCTTCCACACTTCACTCTAGAAGGAGGCGGCCATGTAGTTTGCTTCCTTATGGCGACCATGTGACTTCAGGAATTCTGGGTGTTGTAGTTTGACTACACTCGCCTCTGTATTTGCATTAACTGGATTACGACAAGATATCTCATGAAGCCCATGAGTTGGTGCTTAGGCGTTGCCTTAGTGTTGATTACTCATTTCTACATTACGAGTCAGTCGTTTCTCGTGGAGCCCCACGCAAACCTCCAAATTTACAATCTTGAAACCTCGGAGAGGGTATTTAATCCATTTTGCGCACTATTAAATTTTAGAATTAGGTACGCTTCTTTTCTCAGCAATGTATCCTCGATGTCAATCGGGCCTTTGCCTCCTGATTGCACTATGGCACACAATACAGTCCATTTAAAGTCCATTTCGCTATGGTTCGAGTCCATAAAGTGTTGGACCATTGGCGCACTCACTACCTTCTTTTTAATTCTTGACCTGTGTTGTGTTATCCTGCTGTTGACCTGCTGTGTGGTTTTCCCAATGTACATTTTTTTGCAGGCACAAACTACTGCGTACACTACATTACGTGTCCTGCAGTTCGTAAATCCATGGTTTTTCCATCTCGCGCCCCTATGTTCAAACTCGATACCCTCAATTGTTGAGTCGCATGAGATGCAATTACCACATTTGTGGTGGCCCTCAATTGGTTTAAGGCCCCATCTAGAGCGTAGGTCACTTTTAGGTTTAGCGGTTGCTACATCCCCCCGGTTACACATTGGCCAATGCTCCTATTCTTTCTGTATGCGAAAATGGGTTTTGGAAAAGCACATTCGAGCCCCTCCAACAGATGCCAATTTTTAAGAACCATTTGTCGTACTTTGTGCGTGTCAGGCCCAAACGTAGTTACACATACTAACCTATCCAGGTCGTGTTTAACTTTGCGTTCAAGTAAGCACTCCCGTGGGGTGTAGTGCACCCTCTTTTTGGAGTTACTTAACAGTTTTTTATGGTACCCTCGATTTCTCATGTTTTTCATACTCAGTCACCTCCGAGCAGTTCCTCCGAATCCGAAGCAGCTGCCCATAAGGTAAATTTTTCACTGCATTGGCACTGATGTGTGACTTACGAGCAAAACTACGTTTGCAATGCAATGCACAAAAGGATGAATTTTTGAGTTTTGGCCTCGCACGCAACTGGCCTATTGTCTGCGATACACTGTGTAGTAATTTCTACATTGCAGGTGAACACAGCTTGAGCCTCACTTACCTTGCTCCTCTCATCCCACCTGACAGGCTTGATATCATCAGATGGCTGCATTGTCATTGTAAAAATAGCGCCTATGGGTGGATTTTTGTCTTTCTTGTGCTGACATGTTGGTTGAAAATATGTTTATGTGAAGAACACATCCATGTTGTGATGTGTAGAGACATAACAAACCATTTGGTGTTTTGTGGGTTGCAGTATGTTTGGTGGAACGTGGGTAGCTGCGGAGTAGTAATCTTTTTGCTCTATTATATAGCATTACTATGCCTATGAAATACAATGTTGTATAAACTATCATGCACCACATCAATATTCATACATTCTGTCTGCATTGCAGACATAGATTTGTTTACGGATGCAATTGACACTAAGGGAGGCACAGAGACTGACTCAGCCCTGCAAAGTACCACGCATCATGCGTTAAAATAACGCATTTTAGTATGGTGGTCCGCATCACTGCACTAAAATGCGAAGTCACACATTTATAGCGGCTCCTGATGCTGTCAAGCCGAAGCACTATAACTGACCAAAGCACTGCATGGCCCATTTCGCTGCTCTCACCGAATCTGAATGCTGCAGGAACTGGGGGCTGCCTCAGCTGCACTCGCTGGCTTCATTCGGCATTGCATTCACATGACAAAGAGTCATGAAAAGTCATTGCAACAATGTGTCCATATTTAATTTGCCCAGTAATGCCGGCCAGGATGCAAACTATAAATAGTGCAGGCCACACGGGGAGCGGGAGTGGATGCCAGTTATCACATTTTCTTAAAGTTACATTCTGGCTGGTATTTGGTGCGTACCTGCTGCCTCTCAAGTGAGTGCCGCCTCATGGGCTTCTGGACAGACTGTGGTTGGTGCCTGCAGCCTGTTATGATCATGTTGTGTGAGTTTGGACCAGACACAGCTGCCAGAGAAAGGATGCCTCTCATAACCCTGGCCCCAACAGTACTCCTTAGATCGCTCTGCCAGAGCCAGACTGTCAGAAGTCTCAACAAGCTTATTTAATACTATTATATTAATTTTTGAGCATCAAAAATCACTGTGCTGTGCCTGTTACAGAGCTTACTGCTTAACTTTCTACTCTGTGTTTTAATTGGATTCAGGACACCTGACTGGGACCTGCAACAGTGTCCGGTGCCCTTTCACTTCATTCCTGGCCGGTAATCCCAGGCAGAAAGGGAACCATGAGCCCTTCACCAGGGCAAGTCGGGATAACATGGGGGAGCGGTGGTGGCGGTGGAGGAACCCGTCCCGCCCCCGTAGAGCAAATCTCAGGTGACACAGGTCAGACCTCCGTTAGGTTGCCCAGTGCAGAAGAGAGTGTGCAACTGCAAAGTGCCCGTGCACTACCCAATTGCCCTAGGTATTCAAGCGCTGAGAATAGCCACTCGCCCCTCCTCCTCCCCTCAATTCATTTCTATGGGCCAGGAGGCCCATAGGAATGAAGGGGAAATGTGCGATTAGCAATTAGCTAATCGCAAATTGGGAATATTTTCATGGGTGCAGGGGTGTCCAAAGGACACCCTGCTGCACCCCTGAAAATGACATGTGTGCGCATATGGCGCACATACATGCCCTAAGGGCATGTATGAGCGTCACATGGCACCTTTTATTTTTAAATAAAATGCTTTTTAAAAGGAATTCGCAACTTACCACCAACTTGAAGTTGGTGGTAATTTGCGATTCCTTAGGGACAATTAGCAATATTTTTTTGCATCATACATTGCATTTAAGGAATCGCAAATTTTGCGATTCCTTAAATGCAATCGCAAAATAAGGAATAGCAAATTGTGCGATTCATTATTTTGAACCACATTTGTTTCATACATACCATATTGAGGATTGAATTTCAATGATACATATGCCCCTAATACTTTTCATAGTCTCAGGGTTTCCTCAAAGACCACTCTCTGTTCTTGAGGGTTCATAGCATTAAAAAGTACAATCAACATGGCTCCAGTATACATTTCTGCGGATAATGAAACCTTTTCCTTCCGCCTTTGAATTTCCATTCCACCGTATAACCCCGCGTCGTATCAGACACCAATAGAGCCACTGTACAATGTGAAATCCATTGACTAGTCTCCAAAGAAAGCTGAGCACATCTCATCTAATTTAAAAGAACTGCATTGGGTGGTTCTCACTGCCAGAATCAACTGCATGGATGCAGTGAGGGACTCCGGCTCTGGGTGTGGTCTTTCATGAATAACCCCACCGGCTTGCTGACTCTGACTTCCTGGTGTCCCCTGTTGCGCTTCACCCCTTGCCTGGTCTGCTGAGACCTGATCTGCATTCTATCCCCTTTACTTTTCCCCCATTACCCTCTATACCCTATTGATCTTGTTTGCTATGTTATTAAATATCCAAGTAATGTCATTTCCTTTTTCTATGCCAAGCTCTTGTAACTGATGTAACTTTGTAACACTGTTTAATCCTCATGTAAAGCGCTCAGATACCTCCGGGTCTAGCCAGAGCAATATAAAACTCGGCAAATAAATAAAAAACTTGAACATCATTTGTGTGATCTGTGATGCTCTCTACTTGAGTAAACCTATCAGCCTTTTCTCTAAACTCAACAAATCTGGTTGAGCACAAACATAGTCATGTTCAGGGCTCGAGTCAGGGTACCACGCGGGTGGACGGCATCCCCCCACTTATTTTACCGGGAGCTCGGTAACTGGAGCAAATGGAGCCACACATTCACTCTTTGGCCTCTCTGGGGCGAGATCGGAGCTCATTCAGAATGCTGCTCACACGCTGGCTTCTCTGATGCAATCGCATCTAAGGGGTGAGCGAGGGGAGGCAATGAGTCTGATGGTGCAAGCCACCTTTCGTGACGTCACTTCCTGTCGTGATGTCAGCGTCCCCCCACTTCTTTTTGTAGGACTTGTGCCCTGGTCATGTTGTAAATCTGAAAGAATCGATTGAATGCAATAGACTGTCTCTGCATGTGGACTAAGGGCCTTATTCTGAGTCTGGCAGTCCACGCACCGCCAGACTCACGGTGGTGGTCGCCCGACCACCCTATTATGACTAGGGCAGTCAGGCTGCCCTGGGACCACCGCAATCGACTTTCCCTGGCAGTTGTGCGGTGATCCTGAGGCTGCAATATGCTAGGCAGGACCACTGCAGTCCCCCCAAGCATAATATGAGTTTCCCATCCACCACGATTTTCATGGCAGTGAGTCCGCCATGAAAACCGTGGCGGAGAGGTAACTAAGGGAGCCCTACAGGGGACCCCGCTGCCTCACACCATGTGATTGCAAACAGGAGGGCACAATATGAGCCCCCCTGTACCCCAGCACCTACACCCAGTTCCTCCACCCCAGTATCTGCACGGCCAGGTACTGCCTTTGACATTCTCATTGCAGTGACTTCATAGGCACCGCCATGGCAAACGCCAAAGAACCACCCCCCAGACCAGAAGTAAACTCCTGATCTGACGGGCAGTTCATACACAGGTTTGGCGGTGCGGGAGTGGGCGGTCCCGCTCTTGCACCGCCAAACTCATAATAAGGCCCTAAGACTCTTCAACAATCTGCGTTTGAACCTCTGACTTGCTCAATCATTGGTGCAATTAAGGACAGGCTTAAAACACCACCTCCAGCCCATAATCTTCCTTTCACCCAAGGCTATATCCCTTCACAATCCCACCTCTATCACTATGATGTTGTGCTTCTGACCTGTTCTTATCTGCATTTGTATGCCTATTGCCTTGAGTTATTTTAAAAAATATATCTGCACGTCTGCCTATCTCAATATTAGTTGGGTATCCTGCTGCTATGCACAGTGCCCTATTGCCCTCTGAGTTTGATTTGATGCTTAATGAATACCCAAATAAAATATAAGAAATAAAATATTGTCTGGCACTGTTTGATGTCCATCTGTGGAAGCTTGCTTCAGTCTATTCTTACCATGAAAACCCAGTGGACAAGCTGATCAGAGATTGAGGGGATATGAAAATTGACCTGAAGTGTACCTAAAAAAGCAGTGCAGATTTTAATTGTGGGGTATGTGCACAACAACATGCATAATTGTTTAATTTCTTTCACCAACACTCAACTCACATCACAAGTTAACATATGGAAAAACGTGAACATTTAAGTTTCAAACTGTGATCACCTCAGCCGGTGAACCGGAAACCCACGCAGGTGGTAAGTGATCATGTTGTCAGCTGCAAGTTTCGCCTGTCACGGGGCAGTAGCCCCAGCTGCTTTTGGGCACACCCTGTGACACAGATGGGACAGTCCACTTCTTAAAATAGAGCTTTATGTCCTCTCAGTTTTCATAGGTTATTTTTTTCGCATTATTGCATCACCCAAATGTGAAACATAGATGTCCAGAAAGAGAAAAATGTGAAATAAAGACAGAATAAATTGCAAATTTATCAAGGAAAAGAGCAGTTGAACATAAATCATTTGGCATAAATCTCAGTACTGTATATTGCAATCTTATAAGGAAACACGAATAAAACTCTAACAGAGTGTACTTTGTGAATGTCAAATATACAGATGTAAAGCATCACTAAAAACATGTTTTAATTGCTTCAAAGTACAATTTAATAAACGGTACAGCACATCATGGCTTTGATTAGTGCCTTGATATTTCGGTATTATTTTTTCACACCAATAAATAACAATATCCGTGGGACCTTTATTTTTACAGTATGTGTATAATAACGCCAATTACAAGTTTCCCAATTAAAATGGGAAATAACATGCATATGTTGGTGCTAACCATTCCAAAAATCGGCAGATCTCGGTATTTATTCCCATTTTTCACTGACTACATTTTAGAGGGTTTGACTTATCAAAAAATGATTGTCGCAAAAATCCAACTATCACACTTTGCAGACAAATTCATAATTCTGACATTTGTAAAAATGGTGGTTTGCAAGGGTGTGGTAATTTTATTGGGCAGGTGTAACTCCATTTAATAAATGTGTAAAGCATCTAATAATATTTGGAAAAAGAATACAAAATAAAACAAACTGATTTTAAAATAAGATATCTAGGGCCATATGTAGGAGGCCCAATACCGGTCGGTAACGGCCGAAATTACCGAAATTCGGCCGTTACCGACCGGTATTTGGCATTTGGAATGTAGGTGGCATGATTGTAGGATTCGGTATTTTACCGAATCGGTAAGTTAAAGAATCGGTAAATTACCGAATTCTTAACATACCGATTCAGTAAATTACGGAATCCGCAATGTAGGGAGCACTCAAGTTAGTGCTTTTCTGAATTAAGGATTCGTTATTTACCACCAAGTACAAGTTGGTGGTAAATATCGAAAACCTTAGAAAAAGCCATTTTTTTGCTTTTACAACAGTGTGATGTGGCAGACATACATGCCCTTAGGGGGTTGTATGTTCTTACAACGAACTCCGTTGTAACGCATGCCTTTACCACGCATGCGTTACTACGGAATGCTATTTTTACGCTTATCCTTCTCCACGTATTTTTCCGTGGTGACGTCATACGTAGGAAAAAAGAAACGGCCGTTTCCTTCCTCTGCGACGCCGATTGCCTGCACATCTCGTCTACAGGTTAGCGTTTTTTTGGGGGGGAAGCCCCCCAACCCCCCTTTTTTTATTTGTACCCTTTACCACACATGCCTTTACATATGCCTTACGACTCATCCTGGACATCCCCCGCCGCAGCCACATCTCCGGACACCTGAGAGACCTGCACTGGCTCCCGGTCAACAAGAGAATCACCTTCCGGCTCCTCACCCACGCACACAAAGCCCTACACAACCAAGGCCCAGGATACCTCAACAGCCGCCTCAACTTCTACGCCCCCAAACGCCAGCTTCGATCGACCAGCCACGCCCTCGCCGCCGTCCCCCGCATCCGAAGAGCCACCACAGGAGAAAGGTCCTTCTCCTACCTGGCCGCCAAGACTTGGAACTCCCTTCCGACCCACCTCCGCCTGACCCAAGACCACCTCGCCTTCAGGAAGCAGCTCAAGACCTGGCTGTTCGAGCAGTAGCGGACCCCCTCCCCCCAGCGCCTTGAGACCCTCCGGGTGACTAGTGCGCTATATAAATGCTTTGATTGATTGACTACGTACCTCGTAGTAAACGTATGCGTGGTAAAGGCTGTCGTTGTAACCACGCATGCGTTGTAATGCATGCGTTGTTAAGGTTTTCGTTGAAACGGCCTCGTTGTAGTGGCCGTTTCCCCCCTTAGGGCATGTATGTGTGCCACTTGTGCACACATGCATGATTCAGGGATGCAACAGGCTGTCAATGTGACACCCTGCCACCCTTGAATATGTGCCCCCTATTACTGATTCGGTATTTACCGAATCGGTAATTCCAATACATTCCTATGGGGAATACCGAATTTTACCGATTCGGTAAAAATTACCGAATCTATACCTACATACCATTTACCGATTCTAAAATACAGAATCTGTAAAATTTGGTATTTTACAATCGGTACATAGTATTTACCTACTTATGGTCCCTAGTAATTAAGTAAACAGGGGATATTAAGACATGCTGGTAATGACTTTGGATGTCAACATACAAGTGCTATCCCTTCTATCACTGGTAATCTGGTTGCCTCTTAAGGTCATACGGAAAATATTCTCCTGTTAAACAGGGTCTGTCTAAGGGGCACATTCCAGTTTTACAACTGGATGTCCAAAGCGTAATTACAAGGCTTATCGCTCAAGATTTACAGAAACCACCCAAATATTTGCATCTTTTGTGGAATAATTCAAGGTGAGATTTCAAATGTCTTTCACTTGGCCATTAGTCAGCGCCCTAGGACTTAATTAAGGCCTTGGAAACAGTGATGAAGTTGGTTTATAAGACAAATGATATCTTACGGTAACATCCGTCAGTCTATGACTCTGAAGCATCATGGAGAAGTAGCGAACCAAATAAAAAAAATGTGACATGGATACTCTCTTATTAAAAATGCTTTTAAGAACAGTAGTCAGGCGAATCACCTTCCTCTTGAGTTCATTTCAACCAATATTTGTACTATGCCTTATTATGGTCACTTTTAGAATCTACTAGCACGAGCATTGAGCTGGTTGGTGGTAGGGGTCTTCCAATTCATATTAAGGATGAGTATTCGGGATTTGTTGGGATTGTTGCGCAATTTACAATAAACTGCACAGCAACACCAGAGTACTCGAGACCCATTTCAGAGAGAGAAACCTTGATTGATAATCAATGATCAATGGTTATATTGATCCTCAGTTTCTTCAAGGACGCTTTTAATGAAGAGGAAACTGATCGATGGATGATGGATGGTCTGATGGTAAGGGAGGAATCCTTTGGACGGACAGTCTTTGTAAATGTATCCGGTATCAATGTATTATCATATGTATAAGTCTAATCGTGTAACAGCACATGCTGTTTCCTCACAGCGCTCTACTCACCCAAACCGCCCATCGCGCCCTGTGCCTGCGGAGTAAACTAGCGGGGGGATGTGGGGGTAGGTGCCTTTGAACCACTGCTGTTCGCATTAAAATAGCTTTTATTTTACTTATGGGCTCGTGGACTCTTCTGAAGTCCTTGTCCAGACTAGTTAGGTAATTCTGGGACTTGTAGTCTTAGTTTTGCACTGGGCAAAATAAGACTACAAGTCCCAGAATTCTAAGAACACAACGGCACTGGCCTTACTATTCAAGCAAGGACACAGGGAACATGATAGCTGTGCCCATGTGCCCATTTTTGAAAAAAAGCATTTTAAATGTAATTGGCTCTGAATGAAAACAATAAAGGTGATGATGTACATACCTAAATATTGCACTGGCTTTTGTGGTGCTGTTTGGCCAAAAAATTTATATATTTATTTATTCATTTGTTTGGCAATTTTATCGAGCGTGAAAAAGACCCAAGTGGCAATCTTATTACTTTTCTTAAGAACCGAAATAGCATGCAGGGCAGAAAAATCTTATTAACGTAGAAGTGAACGAGAAATAATACTCTGCCCTAAAAAGGGTACTTAATGCTCGTTTCGGTGAAAGATGCCGCCATGCTCTTCTAGTAAACGATGGATATTCCCACAGCTAATAGGATTACCCTTAAATCCCCCCATTGCGACTGCACACGTGCCTCATTGGGATCCTACACCCCCCCCCCGCCAGCTACGCTCCTCCAACCAAGCCCTTGCTGCCATACCCCGCATCAACAAAACCACCATGGGAGGTAGATCCTTCTCCTACCTGGCAGCTAAAACCTGGAACTCACTCCCCATTCACCTTCGCCTCACTCAGAACCACCTAGCATTCAGAAAGCAACTTAAAACTTGGATATTCGACAAGTAATTCCCCACCCTTCCTCAAGCGCCTTGAGACCCTCTGGGTATGTAGCGCGCTATATAAATTATTTGACTTGACTTGACATCCTTAAGTGCTCGTTAAGAAGGAGTTCTTTGAGGCCATCCTGTTAACAGATTAGGCTCATTAAAGAGGCAAAGGAAACATGAACAGCTTTTGTTGCTCCCAGATTTATACAGATTTTCTTTCTTTAAAAAAATGAGTATTAAAGACCCAAAAGTCCCAAAATGCACTGTTCGGTTAAAGCAGCTGCTTCACCTCAACTGAAATAGTTTTCTGTCAAATTTACATTTGTTCATGATATTTTGGCGAGTACTTCACACTTTCATTTGCACTGCTTGATCAACATGAAAACAAAAGGTTGTCACTGTCAGTAAATTCGCATCTCCTCTTAAAGATAATGAAAAGAAAATGCCCTAAAAAAATATAAACCACAGATTCCTGGTAGAATTCACGTGATCTAAGATTTCTAGGGCCTCATTTATGAAAGCCTTGCGCCACCGGTGCGTCACTTTTTCCCATGTTAAAAGTGAGGCACCGGCGGCGCAAGGCCTTCATAAATAAGGCCCCTAATTTTTATTGATTCGCTTCTACTAATAGAGGGGGCGGGGACTAATAAAAACATATAATGTACTTATAATGTACATTCATATGAAATACTGTGATGAAAAATGATCATTAAATAGCACATATAATCACAAGGGGATACATTTGTAACCGAGATAAAATCCAATTTCACAAGTATGCATAAAGGGACCTACATTTATGTCCCAATTCCTAAATCCGGGCCTAAGAATAATTTAGTTATTGAAGTCTTGTTATTACATGCCTGTAGTATGAAAATGCCAATCACTTGGTCATTGTAGTAGTATGCTACTTTCAAGTTCTGACCTCATAACGTCAGCTGACAACTTTTTCCATATAGTCTTTCAATTCATGACAGTTCACATTATTTATTTGATAGGGAAACTAGAGGTGGGTGAAATATTCTGTTCCACACGCGGAATTGGCAGAATTTTGGCACTCCGTGTTACTCTTTAATGTGGAGTTCAGGCCAAATTCATCTAATTGTTGCAAAGCGGAATTTTTCCCCCACGAGGCTCCAAAATATGTGAGCTGGCGCGCACGAATTAGATTTGGAGTTCCCTAGCATGATTTTCGAGCGTGGTTGGTTACCCACGTCACTGGCGTAATGAAAGTTGAGGCCCCCCCCTGCATGGTACGTGGAGGGGCTCCCTCCAGACTAAATGGGGAGCTCTCTGGCCAGAGTTCTGTGTTGAGGGGGCCCCCTGGAGCTTGGGGGCCTGTGTTACGCCACTGACCGCGTTTGCGAGTTTTCATGGTCAGAGGGCTTCCATTTGAGTACATTTATTGGCCGCTCTAGTAAATTTTCTATTCAATCGGCAGCAAAATCAACGCGACTGGCCAAGGGCGCAGTGCATGGTGTTGTTTGTGCTGATTATTAGTGGTGCTTGTATTACTGGGGTTAAATTGCAACATGAGCTGCATATTTTTCTCCCGTTGGCGAAATTCCGCAGACTTTTCCTGTGAAACTCCTAGAGTTCCGCCCACCCCTTATTTAGGGATATATGACGGTACAATGCGTACTTTTACAACGCGTACCGTTACCACGCTACTTTTACCACGCAAGTCGTTACCACGACTTGCGTGGAGGGGCGCTGGATAGTAATTTTTTTAATTTACTATTCCAACTCCAGTCCCCGTGGACTCAAGGGAAAGGAGTTGGATAGTAAATTAATATATTTACTATCCTGGAGCGCCCTCCAGCGCAAGTCGTGGTAACGACTTGCGTGGTAAAAGTAGCGTGGTAACGGTACCGCGTTGTAAAAAATGCGTGGTTACCGTTGTATACCCTTATTTAGTGGACTGATTGACGTGAGAGCAGAAGTGTTTACATAAAAGGTAACACACTTGGTCAACATGCCTTAAAATGATTTACACTAAACTGCTGGAAGGGTTCTTTGCCCACAATAGCAGGCAGCATTTAGGATTGTGTAATTTCTATTGTAGGTATTGACCTGCTGTGGTCATAGCTACACTTGAAAGAAATCTTGCATCAGATATGAGTTGATCACACAGGTGTGCTCATTAAGCGTCGAATAGAAAACGGAAGCATTTCACCATCACGCCACATAATTAGTGATTGGACTCTTTTAAAATATAGAGGTTTAAAAAAATTATAAATGTAAAAATGCATGCAAATATGGTGTTTTCTATTGATGCTCTCTATAAGCAATGCCTAATTTGACCAAGGGTGTCTAGTGAGCAAATAATCATCAACACCAGCACTTTTCATGAGCACCAGTTAAGGGCACGTTCATTTATGGCACAGGGAGATTAAGTGATTTACCCAGTATCACAGGATATTGAGCCAATGCCGAGACTCAAACCTAGTTCCCCAGCCCGGAAGTCGACAGCTCTGGCCATTACGCCACATCCTCCCCCCACTTTCATGGTTACTAGTTGGTTCTGTTTTAGGCGGCGCTAACACAAGAAAGGGCTGGTGCAAGCTGCCTCCTGACGAGAGCCCCGGCATGTATTTTTCACCAAATGAACCACTGTCTATAAGATGTTCCCTATTGTATTTTCTCAAAACACTACATTAAAGAGTAACTGGGCGTTGAATTATTATTGTTGGCTTCCAGGCACGCTCTTAGAAATCTTGTGAAATCAATGTTCTCATGCCAAAATAGAAACAAATATATTTTCATGAAATAGTCCGCAATTGCAATCCTGACTTTTTCACTAGATTATCCCCAGGGATTTATTCCCCCATTGAGGAACCCCTACCACCCTATGCCTATCAGCAGGGCCACTGGAATTATACAGCAGGGGAGGATCAAATTATGTGGCATGGGTGAGTAAATTGTGTGGCAAGAAAAGTCAAATTATGCTGCATAATGCAGCACATTTTGTTATAGTATTACATCATTATTTTGTCATTTATACACTTGTTAACACTGTCTTGGCATTGGTTGCACCTCAGTAGTACCATGTTAACTTCCTAATATAGTAACAAGCAACAGAAATGTGACCAGTTAACCTGTGCAAGGGGCCTTCCACTGCACGCACACGTCGCTTCGTTTTTAACTTTCGAACCGTTTGAGCTAGAAACAATTTTTTTGTTTTGTTAAAATCTGCAGATTTTGCAGCTGATGATGGTTTATGTAGCAACTGCAGCAAATCTATAATTATGCTGAAAATGCCATGCCACAAAATTGCATGATTCCAGTGGCACTAACTACCAGTTTTTAGGTCTCGCACCTGCGACGATCGCGAAGCGAGGTCGCTGCGAGCCCTATTGTGGTCGGCTCTGCTTACAAGGCGCTAAGGGAGACAAGAGATGTGCACGCGCCGCCTGCCGTAATCGGATCAGGTCGCGCACACGTTCACCATCTTCTGTCTCCCCTAGCTCGTACAGCACACAGACACTCGCGCACACATCCCCTCTCCCCCCACCAGTCATCGGGCTCTTTTAACACACGCACGCATACATACACACGCATACACACACACGCAGACACACACACGCGCACACACACACACACACACAAGCGCACACACAGACACACACACACAGACACACTCGCACACACACACACGCGCACACATCCCCCCTCACACCCCACTCACTGGGTTCTTTTCGCGTGTCCCTCTCTCCCTTGGCAGCCAGGGGGTCATTCTCGGCAGCAGGCGGGGCTCTCCAAGATCACGGGAGCCCCGCTAGCTGACACGCAAATCTTCTGGCTGACGGGCACAGGAGCGCGGGGTAAGCTCCTGTCTGCTTCCTGTATTTTTGCGGCCCCGCCCCCGTCCCAACATAGGTTGCCTGGCTTCCTGTTCAAGCCGGGCTTCGGCGGTGAGTTTTTTTTCCAGGTTTGCCATAGCAGTTAATTTTATGCTTAAAGATGTAAAAACGAATTAGATTAGTGGCTAACCAGTATTAGTAAAGCCACTGGTTATTTCCAGGGCTCGAACGGCCACTCTTATCTCTAGGCCTCGGTTCCCTTAGCTACAGAAACAGAGAGCATTTATAAACAGGCTAGCACCTCCGGCTTTAAGTGTTATATGAAAAGCTGGACATTCACGTTAACGTTTAATACGGGAAATTAGCAATTCATAGTGGGAAGATGAACACTCTCTCCAGTGGCTGGCAGCGCGAGCCGGGCTTGGCAGGCCTCGTGCCGGCAGCTGATGCTCTCGGCTCCTTTGCCAAAGCAGGCAGATGGCGCGAGAAGGGCAGGGAAAGTCCTGTCAGATGAAGTGCAAAGGCTATCCGCGAGCAAGGCCTTGGCAGCGGACTGGGAGCTGCCCTCTGGCCTGCCCGCCCCCTTAGAGCCCCTGCTGCTTGCCCTGTCATGGTGGCAGCCCCTCCAGGGCATGGAGGTGTTTCACGTGGCAGGCATGTCTGCGCTTGTGAGTGGAAAGGTTACCTTGGCACCGATGCCATGTGCGAAGGCGGCAGTGACGCCGCCAGCCTGGCAGCTGGCCAAAGGCGAGGCATATAAACACCAACGCAAAGCCTCGAGGGGGCATTGAGGGGGCCCTGGGCTCTGGTTCACCTTCATGCACAGTAAAGCCCGCTACCGGTAAAATGTGCAACATCACGCAGCAGGCACGGAGCACAGAGCAGAGACAGCAGGGCTTTATGTATTCTCACAGGCACAGAGGAGCAGAGGGAAAAAATACCAGCCAGGACGCGCCAGACGTGCAGACCAGTGGTCGAAGTAGACGGGAACGGCAGGGCACGGCGTGCCCCTACTTCTTTAATTCTGTAGATTCCGTTCCTCTACTTTTTTATTATGAACATGTGTCCCTGGACGTCAGAAATATACTGTTCGTGGATGGGCGGGGAGCAGAGAAGGAGAAGGTCACTGTCTCTTACTTCCTGCCCAGACAAGACAAGGAAGGTGTCCGCTTCTGCTCTGCCGCTGGCAGCTGCCCCCTCTTTCTTACTCCTATTCCCTCTCGTTCTAACTCCTTCTCACTTACCGAAAATCATGAATCAAGAATTGTTTCGCACCGTCTCTTCCTGTCGTCCATTTGTGCACCTCCAGTCTTGCGGGCAGGCCTACGAAGTAGCAGACCCTAGAGCAACAGTGACTCTGTCACTGAGGTCACAGGACCCCTGAGAAGAGCTGGCTCTAGGGCAGTGCAACTGGTGTGATCGCAATGGGCGCTGACTTTGAGTGGGGGCATTGTATATTATGGTTTTAAAAGCACTTGCTGCCTCCTTCCTGGCCACCAGCTATTTTCGGCAATAATAACAATGTCATGATAACTCTGATGAATAAAATTCTTCCTAGAGCGAGATCGGAGATTTGTCTAGTGGAAGTTTTGACTCATGGAAAGATAGCGCAGAGGGTTAAGGTGCCTGCTGCAAAGAAAATGTACCAGGCCCATCACAAAGTGCACATATTGTAAATAGGTCAGTGGGTTACTGCTTTTGTCAGTGAGATCCTTTTCCTACTTGCAGTTTATAAGTTAAAATCCTAACAAAGAACAGTGAGCTATTAACTTTCATCTAAGAGCTTCATACAAACTGCAAGGTATAAAGTAGAGTGTTGTGTTTTTTTCCCTAAGCCTTTGATTATCCTAGTATGCAAAAAGTGTTATTTTTGATACAAATCAATAATGATTTTTAAAGAGAACCCCCAATCATGGTATTACGTTTTAAATTCTGAGTTTGTGTTTCTCCAGGCCAATCACTATTAAACTATACTGTCTACTAGTATGGTTATCATGTGACTCCTACACCTTGTAGTCCTTTGTCTTATGTAACATTTCCTATACAGTCATTTACACACGTAAAATTGATTGTCTCTGTGTATATTGCTGACGACTGAAACTCCATGGCTCGGAAACAAATGGCTCATGCTTCCACTTTTAAGCATTTTTGGGACATTCTGTGATTAAAATAAATTCACAAAGTGGAATATGTTTCTAATGTCAATAGCTCATATTAATCGTTAAATAATCATGTGTATCCATCGGTTGAATTACATAACATAATAAGCTGTAAATAGTCAGTGAAATACCACACAAATACTAAAGATTGGGATGTTTTGCGCATCCTGGCCACACCTCTAATTCCGCCCACTGATCCGATCCTCAGGTTATTCCCGCCCTCTGATTCTCCGCCCACAGTTCCCCTACTTTTTTTCCCCACTTCGACCACTGGAGGGCAGAGGGCAGAGGGCCGAGGGCAGAGGGCTGAGGGCAGAGGGCAGAGTGTTGAGGGCGGAGTGCAGAGTGTTGAGGGCAGAGGGCAAAGTGTTGAGGGCAGAGTGCAGAGTGTTGAGGGCAGAGTGTTGAGGGCAGAGTGCAGAGTGTTGAGGTCGGAGTGTTGAGGGCAGAGGGCAGAGTGTTGAGGGCAGAGTGTTGAGGGCAGAGGGCAGAGTGTTGAGGGCAGAGTGTTGAGGGCAGAGGGCACAGTGTTGACGGCAGAGTGCAGAGTGTTGAGGGCAGAGGGCAGAGTGTTGAGGGCAGAGGGCAGAGGGCAGAGTTTTGAGGGCAGAGTGTTGAGGGCAGAGTGTTGAGGGCAGAGTGCAGAGTGTTGAGGGCAGAGTGTTGAGGGCAGATGGTTGAGGACAGAGTGTTGAGGGCAGTGAGCATAGTGTTGGGGCAGAGTGTTGAGGGCAGAGTGTTGAGGGCAGAGTGTTGAGGGCAGAGTGCAGAGTGTTGCGGGCAGAGTGCAGAGTGTTGAGGGCAGAGTATTGAGGGCAGAGTGTTGAGGGCAGAGGGCAGAGTGTTGAGGGCAGAGGCCAGAGTGTTGAGGGCAGAGTGATGAGGGAAGAGGGCACAGTGTTGAGGGCAGAGTGCAGACTGTTGGGGGCAGAGGGCAGAGTGTTCAGGGCAGAGGGCAGAGTGTTGAGGGCAGAGGGCAGAGTGTTGATGGCAGAGGGCAGAGTTTCGAGGGCAGAGTGTTGAGGGCAGAGTGTTGAGGGCAGAGTGCAGAGTGTTGAGGGCAGAGGGCAGAGTGTTGAGGGCAGAGTGTTGAGGGCAGAGTGTTGAGAGCAGAGTGCAGAAGGTTGAGGGCAGAGTGTTGAGGGCAGAGTGCAGAGTGTTGAGGGCTGAGTGCAGAGTGTTGAGGGCAGAGTATTGAGGGCAGAGTGTTGAGGGCAGAGGGCAGAGTGTTGAGGGCATAGTGTTGAGGGCAGAGGGCAGAGGGTTGATGGCAGAGGGCAGAGTTTCGAGGGCAGAGTGTTGAGGGCAGAGTGTTGAGGGCAGAGTGCAGAGTGTTGAGGGCAGAGGGCAGAGTGTTGAGGGCAGAGTGTTGAGGGCAGAGTGTTGAGAGCAGAGTGCAGAGTGTTGAGGGCAGAGTGCAGAGTGTTGAGGGATGAGTGCAGAGTGTTGAGGGCAGAGTATTGAGGGCAGAGTGTTGGGGCAGAGGGCAGAGTGTTGAGGGCAGAGTGTTGATGGCAGAGTGTTGAGGGCAGAGGGCAGAGTGTTGAGGGCAGAGGGCAGAGTGTTTTGGGCAGAGGGCAGAGTGTTGAGGGCAGAGTGTTGAGGGCAGAGTGTTGAAGGCAGAGTGCAGAGTGTTGAGGGCAGAGTTCAGAGTGTTGAGGGCAGAGTGTTGAGGGCAGAGTGTTGAGGGCAGAGTGTTGAGGGCAGAGTGCTGAGGGCAGAGTGGTGAGGGCAGAGGCAGAGGGCAGAGTGTTGAGGGCAGAGGGCAGAGTGTTGAGGGCAGAGGGCAGAGTGTTGAAGGCAGTAAACGTGCCTGGCGTGTACTGTAGAGTTAACTGAATCCGGCACGCTGCAGTGCCTAATAGGTGCTTGAGATAGACAACGCGGGAGGGGATCAGGACTTGCAGCCACCTTCTCTATTTGGAGGTGGGGTAGATTGTGCGGACCGTAGATCCAACTGTGAGCATGCGAGCTTTGCGCCACTCTGTAGTACAGCTCCAGATCCGGTGCCACCAGGCCTCCCGCTGAGTAGGGCAGAGGTAGGATATAGAGTTTGACACACAGAGTTTTACCAGCCCATGCCAATTTACCCATTAAAAAAATGGGGTTGACCCAGACAAAAGTCCAAGGACCTGGGTATCGAATAGTATAGAGAACAAAGTGGTCCTAGACATAAATTAATCTACACATTTGAATGTACTATTCATTGTTAATCTGAGTAAATTCATTTGGATTAAATCCTGAAAAATAAACAGAAAGAAAAACAAGCAGAAAAAACCTTATGCGCTTGTGGCCTTATTAATGATACCCAAGACCAAATGGAATAGTTTGGCAATGAAATGTACAATTCATTTCCTATATACATTTACATATTTATACAAAACATGAGGTTGGGGAAAGTTCTGCTAGATGGAGTAGAAGGTGCAAAAGTGCGTGCTCAAGTGAAAGAAAAAGATAGATGAAAAAGAAATCCAATGGTTTGAGATGCTAAGGTATTATTCCCTTCGAGTTGAGCCTGCCCCACGTATACCAATCATACGATTTGTTTGTAGTTTTCAAAAAAGGGGACAAGGGAAAACAGGGGTACAGGCATCACAAACTGGGGGTAGTTCGTCGACGTTTCGACCCTGACGCTGCAGAGGGAGGATCAACACCTCAGCTATGGGTCTTCCTCAGGACGGGGAGGGTGGGAGGTGGGGGAGACCTAGACTTCGTTAGGCAAAAAAAAAAACAACAATGAGGTAGGCCACCAATTAAAGGTGTGTTCCTAAAGTTCCAAATTAATTGGTTTAAAACTCATCCTTAAAAGCAGAGTTCACATTGTGAAATGTCAATCACCTCAGGTGAAACTAGAAGTGGTCCAGCAACGAGGTGAAATAGTTACCAACCACATACGCTCCTTGCATTCATCGTCCAAATCTGTATCGGATAATGAATATCCTAACACTGGAGCGTGAGGGTGTCAGCATCTCGCCAGATCAGCAAGCTTGGGCTGTGTCTTGTCCGGTTTCCCCATGTTGGCTCTGACCAGTATCGGTACAAATAGCGCAGGGCCTGCATTTTTTTCAACACCAGCTACTTCGCCAGTGAGTGTAGGCGCCTGCTTATGCTGGCCGCACGCCTCACAAAGGAAGTCAGATAGGGCCTCACAGCGTGCAGTGCAGCGACCTACTCAGGAGGCAGGTGCCCAACTCCGCTGTCACATTTTGTGAGATGGCCCCCACGATTCTCCCATGCAGGGTCCCAAAACAGTCATGTGTGCAGCCCCCAGGTGCCTTGGGCCCAGTGCAGGAGTGGAGCTGTGCCGAGGGAAGGGGCCACACGCACCTGGCAATTGGTTTAGCTCGCAGAAGATCCGGGTTTTTCCTTCAAGCCCCACAAGGGCTCAGTGCAGGCGGCGACTCACCATCAGGCCTCCACAGCAAGCCACAGCCGACCAGGCCATGTGCTAGGGATCCGCACCGCGCTTCAGCCCAGGCCTCCGCAGCGTCTCACCCACTACAGATCACAGAGGAGCCAACAGTTCCTCAGCTCTCACCAAAGGCTCCACACGGCGTCCAGGAGTTACGCTGCCGAGCAGGGGTCCAGCCGCTTCTTCGAGCCAGTGTTCATCATGGCAGGGTGATCACGCAGTCGCAACCCAGCAGGAGGCACCACCCTCGCAGGCCGCAATGTCGCTCAGCATGGAGGAGTGTAGCATTTGGTCCAATTTTTAATGATCAGCTGGGTCAATCATCTCCATTTCACCAGCTTTCAGGGCCCCGTCTGCATGGCTCAGTGTGCTCAGTCCCTCGAGTGACATGCAAGTTTGATATCAGTCAATACGTGCCGGATTGATGTGACGGCTTGTGAAGCTCACTTAATTAGCGACCATCTTTAGGCTAGGCAAGCTCCGCCCGCCCAACCTGGATCAACTACTTAATCAATAATTTCTAAAGCACTGCCAATCACCGGCAAGAGCGTCTTGGTGCCGGGCGTAAATTTGCTTGGGTGGAATCAGCTGAACAGTGAGGTCTTGTGTCCCTTTCTGAAATCCTGCAGAAAGGGTAAGGTCCCTAGGTTGAGGCGGACTTCATGGTGAGGTAGGAGAAGGAGTATCTTCCTCCTCAGTTGCTTCGGTGTGAATGAGGGAGAAGCAGGTGGAGCATAGGTGTCTGGTGGGTTGATGGCAGCTCAGGTGGTGGTTGATATATGCCGCATCTTGATTGTGCAAGACTTTGTAGGTGTGGGTCAGCATCTTGAATTGCCATCTCTTCTGCAAGGGAAGCCAGTGGAGCTTCTTAAGGTGTGGAATGATGTGGGTCTTTTTGCAAAAAAGGGGGTATCCAAGTGCACACCTTTGTTCATAATATTCGACTTGTCAAATTTAAGCAATGTAATCTTGGTTGCGTGCAGCCTGTAATCGTGGTCTGCCCTACAACCACGACTTGAATGTTCAGCAAAAGCCAGAGCGAAGTAACACTCCTGTTCTGGACGCACAGCTAAATCCCTAAATCATAACTGATTCCACAACTTTTTCCACATTCAAATCAGTTTTTTTCCTTATATGATGTGAGTCTGCTTGGGGAGGTTGAGGATGAGTCTGGGCGCTGAGTTCTGTATGGTCTGCCATCTCTTCTGGAGATGAGTGGTGATTCCGATATAGAGCTTGTTGCCGTAATCCAAGCGGCTAGTGACGAGGGCTTGCGTGATGGAATGCCATTTGAAGATCTTTCAGAGCATGCGAAGCGTGAGGAAGCAGGCGAAGGAGACTGCGTTGATCTGGTTTTTCATGGTGAGTTTGCTGTCATGGATGATGCTGAGGTTCCGGGCGTAGTCCAGGAGTGGATGAGGGTCCTAGTTCAGCGGGCTAACAGAAGTTGCTCCATGGGGAGGTGTTTTTCTCAAAGATTAGTACTTCTGTTTTGTCTGTGTTGAGTTTGAGGTAGTTGTTTTTGCATCCAGACGGCAATCCTGGTCATGCACAGGTGGAAGTTGGCTCTTGTGGTGGATGGGTCTTCTGATAGAGAGAGGATGAGTTGGGTTTTGTCGGCGTAGGATATTATGTTTAGCCTATGGGTTCTGAAGATGTTTGCCAGGGGCATCATGTAGGCGTTGAACAGACATGGGCTGAGGGATGAGCCTTGAGGGATAGGCAGGTGATGTTCTTGGGTTCCTAAGTAAAAGGTGAAAGGCAGATTCTCTGGGTTCTTCCGGTGAGGAAGGAGGCGATCCGTTTGAGGGCTGCTCGACCTTAGACTTTGAAACTCGAGATCTTTGAGGACACAAGGACTTAGAATTTGTAGGAGTGAAACTTATTTGCCGATGTGATCACACCACAGAAGTGGTCCCACAAGCTTTAACATCTATGTAACTGCCAATTTTCCCAGGTTTTTACATCTTACATTTAATTTTATTTTTCTGATGTCACTTCCTGTGCTTTTATAGATGCAGCGTTGTTAAGTTATCCAGGTTGATGCGTGATGTGCTGCTCCAGTCCAGTTTTTTTTCCTTTGTATTCTGGGACTTGTAGTCCTGTATTACAGTGGAATAACACAACTACTAAAAGTTTCAGAATTCAAAGAAAACACCTGGCATGGAGCAGCACATTAGACAGTAACTTGGGTTAGTTAATGCTGCATCTATGAAAGCATAGGAAGTGATATCAGCAAAATGGTAAAAAACAAAAAATAAATGTAAAATGGAAATAACAACAAAACCTGACTGAAGTAGACAAAATCCTGGAAAGGGTTAAGGATTTCGGTTATTTGGGTATCCGTCTATCTGATTCCATGCAGTGGGGTCCTCACCTCCAGAAAAGGTTGCTGGGCCATAAAAGGGTTGTGGGGGCACTTCTTAAAGAGCAGCGCTCGTCCTCATTTAGACCTATTGCCCCAGTTTTAGACATCTATAGAGCAAGAGGAGTCAGTGCAGCACTTTACGGGGCAGAACCTTGGGGATTAAACAACATTGATCATCTCTCCAAATCGGAGAATACATTTTTGAAGGATTTGATGTCCCTCCCCCAGAGCACCTCTACGTTGCCCCTGTTGCTGGATATGGGTTGCCGCTCGATTAAAGACCAGGCCCAACTCCGCCCGCTATTATTGTGGGCTCGCTAGTGGAGGGTTCCTGAACTTGCCAGTTATGCGGAAGGGCTCTTGGAAATATTGTCAATGCCCGGCTGGTCTAAAATTGGGTGGCTTAACGATGTCAAAACTTTGCTTGGCGATCTGGGACTTGGGGATGCTTGGGTATCTAGAAGCGCTCCCCCCAAAGCTGTCCTCAAAACTATGTACTGGCAGTGGGTAGCCAACAAATTAAGTTCCAATCCCAAGCATAGCAGGACAACCACCGAGTTCCTTAGGATCAAGGATGTGACCTTCTGTGAAACTTACCTGAACTTGATCTCAAAATCCTTTGATAGGGCCTTGTATTTTAAGTTTAGGGTGGGTTTGTTACCATTGAGAGAATTTTCTGCTCACTGGAATATCCCGGCACAAACTTCTCCCTTTTGTATATTTTGTATTTCTAGAGTGGAGTCTGTTGCCCACTTTTTATTTGAATGTCCGGCTTACAACTCCCCGAGGTCTAGGTGGCTAAAACCCCTATGTAGGGAGCTAGTTGCCAGACAGCACATAGTCGCTCTGCCAATTTTGATGTACGACACCCGGCCCCTGTATGTTTGTGACATGGCCAAATACCTCAGCTGGGCTTGGTCAATCAGATTCAAATGGCTAAAAGTTATTGTTTAATCGTGGTCATGTATTTAGACCTTTTTTATCTAATTTATTGGAAAGTACATTATTTTAATTGATTAGCCAATGGATTTTAAATGTCATGGTTTTTAATTGCTGTTTCATGTAATGCTTTTAAGATATTTTTCTTATCGAAATAAAGCCGATTGACTGACTGACTGACAAAATCATGGCAAAAGTTGCAGATCTGTGGGTTCATTTCCTGTCAAGTTTCCCACATCTAATGCTTAACAGTTCATCCAGTCCAGGTTTTTTCTAGTCCTAATTTTATGATGGGCTATATTTCTACAAAGCAAAAATATAAACAAGTCTGGAAGTGGGCATTGGAAAACATGACATCTCTGCTAGCCCTGGTGTGGCTTCCAAAAACTTCTACATCTCCAAGAATCTGCCCAGCAAACAGCGGAACTCCGATATACAGTTTAATACCACCCGCTCCACCAGGTGTGACATTAAGCTTGTGAGTGAAGGCTCAGCCTGACCTCCAGTGTGTCTTACTAGCAACGACTGAGTTTGAGATCTTTAAATGGAGATGAATTGAGTTTTGGCATGTATGCCAACACCTGATTTGCTGAGCAAACATCATCTGATTTTACCTCTCTCCCAACTTGTTCCACTCCAATGCAAGTTCATTCCGAAATACAATCCACGGGACAGTGTTTCCTAAATCACCCTCTAAAGAGCCCCAATGGTGGAATGTATGTTCTCTATGTACATCTGATAAGATCATTACGCATGCGCACACACTCACAAACACATACACACACACACACACAAACACACGCACGTACACACACACACACTTGCTATGGTGTTGTTGCTCCGGTTCCAGGCTGTTCCCATCAGGTCACCTACATTTTTGCACAGTCACAAATTTAGCCTTCTACCTGCAAAAACACTGGGGCATATTATCAAGCCTGTGAGATAAAATTATCGCCGCTTTATCGGCCGAAAACGGCCGATAAAGCGGCGATAATGGGCTTGATAATATGCTCTAAGGAATTCCAATCGAAGCCCATGTTAGGTGTGAAGACATCTAACATGGGCTTCGATTGGAATTCCATAGAGCATATTATCAAGCCCATTACCGCCGCTTTATCGGCCGTTTTCGGCCGATAAAGCGGCGATAATTTTATCGCACAGGCTTGATAATATGCCCCACTGTGCTTCAGGCTGGCAATGTATCGTCTGCCTGTCAGGGTAGAGCAGTGGTCGATGTGCATTAAAAAAGGTATTGGAACTGTGATCTTGCAAGCAGTGGGGGCAGGGTGAGTGAGCGTGGGGTGAAAGGCATGGCTAATACCAAAATATTCTGTGACTTATTTTGGTCTTTTACCTTCAGGTAACTACATATAAAACAATGCACAGCTTAAATGAAAAATAACTATAAAGTAAGTTAATCAGTAGGACATGCACTATCATGCATTATGAAACCTCTATTAGTTACACTGCCAAGATCTTCGTGTGTATCCAGATGGTCACAGCATTGAATCCTTCTTGGTGCAGTGGAGAATAGAGACTTGTATATATTTAGTACTACAAGGTCTCATTCTGTGACTGAAAGTACTGAATATGTAAATCATTATTTTAAACTTGCATTACAGACAGTATAAGATAGGCTGCTACAGAATGAGCTAAAAGTTTTCAGATTGAAAAATGCTTCTAAAATCCAGATTTGAGTAATACCCAAACTGTACGTAGTGCAAATGTTTTTATAATTGTCCTTGAAAAGCACACACATCACAGCCCAGCTGGTAACTCACTCGCAACACCACTCAAAAAGAATACATCTGTGCCACCAGGACGCTTCAAGAGATTCCACCAATTAAAGCCAGTACCAGCTTCCAAGTTGCCTTTACATTGCAGATTAACCAGTTGGCACATTTACATTTCTTTCAGGCAAGCAGACATCCTGGCAAGAAGGCTTGTTTTTTGATTAGCTGTCCGCTCCTCCTTAGGTTTCACAGCACAGGAGACTTCCTGCCTTACACTTCGGCTGAAGCATTTTAACTGTCGGAATTAACCATCCTGTGATGGTTGTCGTTTCATGAAAAGTAGGGGAATTGAGGGGCATATTATCAAGGGGGTTTATCTCCGCTTTTTTGGCTTTAAAAGCCAAGAAAGCGGAGATAAAATTATCTCCCTATTACCTAGCTGTCGCCAACACCAGTTAGCGACAGCTAGTAGGAGATAGCGACCATCTTGGGCCCCACTTTGCATGTCAGTGATATTTATCACTAATGACATGCAAAGTGAGCTTACCAAGATGTTAGCGACTGGAAACAGTCGCTAACATCGCTATCTCCTATTACCAACTTTTGGAGATATTCGCGCTAAGCGCGAATATCTCCAAAAGCTAACACCTGCCCTGAGCAGTTCTTAGCCATGTTATCCAATGGGAGGTGGATAACATGGCTAAGAGCATTAGCTCGATAATGCATGAATATCGCTGACTTATCAGCGATATTCATGCATTGCGGCCGTTTTTTATCGCATTTGCGATAAACCTTGGTAATACCAAGGTTTATCTGCGGTAAAAATCGCAGCAGCTTAGCGGTAAAATTTTCTCTCTAACCAAGCAATAGCGATAATTATCGCTATTGCTTGGTAATATGCCCCTGTTTTCCTTAAATAAAAAAATTACAGGCACATCGTGCTCCTCTTATTTCGCCAACTTTGGCCTCTGATGTGGAGAAGTTCAGTTCTTGTCACAGGTTAATAGCATGACAATGGCCCCACTGAACCTCATGCCACATTTGTGGTTGATTTATGGCAAAGACAAATCAGAAAAGCTGAACGGCTATTGCAGAATGGGCTCCAGTCGTTATGTTTGTTGATCCTCATGGACAAGAACTAAAAGTATTTCTACTAATGTGCTGAGATGAAAAGGATCAAATGGCTGTCCCATGAGCTAAAGCAGCTGCATGTGTACTGGGAGGACAGGACTGGGCAGTACATGGTGATGCAGAGCTAACTGGGGATGGACTCATAGCATAGTTTGCAAGTTAGCAAGAGGGTGGCAAAGGACCTATGAGTATTTTCTCAACATGGCAGCTGTTCTTACAATGTCACTTCCCTCTAATGGTGAACTGTCCAGTCCTTTAACTAGGCTGAAAAAATGTGACATGGCATAAAAAACATAACTGAGAAACTTGCTAAAGTGGAATTACGTCAGTAACCAAATGCATATCTTAATACGTGTGGTCTAGAACCACCTCTGGTCTTGCTAGTCCATGTGCTTTTAGCCCTCATCCTCCTCTTGATCATAATCTTGAGATGCCTGGTGATCCTTCTTCCCCCTGATAGTCATGGCCATGATTCCCATGGTGGCCCTCATTCTCCTCGTCCTAATCCTCTGCATCCTCCTTCTTTTATCTATGGGTGACCTGGTCTCCAGTCTCCTGTTCATCATGGCCTGCCCTACATGCCATGTTCCTTCTGGTGGTTGTGATAATGATTCGCCAGGTTCTGCTGGTGGCCTGCTCCTGATCTTCAGTATCCTCTGCCTTTTTGTTCTCCCCAGTCTTCTTTGGTCCTGGTCCCCTGTCTTTGTTCTTCTGGTTGAATTTGCATTGCTGGTGTTCCTGGTTCTAGTTTACGAGTCCTCATGGTCATATTGTTCCTCATACTCCTTGCAGCCTACCTTCTCACTGTCTTCTGAGTCATCCTTCTCCTCCTTCAAGACCTTCTCTTCATTATCCTGGTCTTGGTTTTCAAGGGTCTGGATCTTCTTGTGAGCTTCCACCTCCTGGTCCTCTCCATTCTCTTGGTTCTACACTGATGTTCCTCCCTTTGTTCTGGTTGTCTAGTTGATGATCATTATGATGGTGGTGGGCCTACTGGTGGTCATATCCCTCTTCCTCTTGGAGGTCCTGGTGTGTCCTGATCCACCTAGAAGTACTTATCCTGGCCCTGATGTTCCTGGCCCTCCTGGTCTTCCTGTTCCTGATCTTCCTCCTCCTCTCCCTCTCTGTCTATCTCTTCATCCTTATGATTATCCTCATCCACCTCCTCTTGATGCTTGTGAACCTCTTCCTTCTGCCCATGGCAGCTCTCATCTTCAAGTGGTCTTGTTCGCTGAGGGATTCATCCTCTTCCTCTTCTTCTGCCTGTTATCCTCATGGCTCCACTATACCTCCCGCGGCCCGCACCTTTGCACTTCTTTGCCCCTGTCTTCCTCTTCTGACACTCACACTCCTCCTACTCAAAATAATGCAGGGCTAGGCTTTTAATTAGGGCTCATGTGCCTGAGAAACCGGTGTTTATTTACAAGCCTGTAGTGAAACCACCGAGAACAAGCAGGGCAGAGGCCATACACTAGCAGTGGAGCAGGGAATTGTTTCTGAAAAAGAAAAACTTAGTGATGCTGAAGCAAAGGTTTTGTATCCTTCTGTTTGGGGAAAATTGTGTTGTTCCTTGCTTGGGCCTTTCATGCCTCCCATGGCAAATCCCGGATGGGTTGCTGTTGCCCTAATTAGAGCTTGAATATGAAATATTAGGGATCACCATCTACACATAATGTGTATTTCTTATTATGCAATATTCAAAAAGAAATGATAACCCAGTCACTAATGTGTCCTGAATGTATTTCTTCATGCATATGCAATTTTTCTCTTAATGTCTGTTGAGCGGCTAACAGATTATTCATTCCTAAATAATATCCTTGTATAATACACTCAAGAAACACAGCCAGTTTTATGCGCTCTTAGTAGGATCAGAGTCTCACGGATCACCCAATGCAGCCATACAGGAGAGTTAGAATTAAAATATAATCTTTCTTTTCTGAATTGTAGCCACTAAACAACATATCTGCTTCTCACTAGCATTGAATTCCTTTGCCTGAAAAAATATAAAAGGTTGACAAAATTGACCCATTCACTGTTGTCCCTTTCCCACAAATGTAGATGGCACGCTGGACTTAGGAATAGTATAGATTACTATTCCTACTCCAGTTAGCGCAACAGCAGGGAATGTGTTGGACTTAAAATCCAACACATTCCCTGGTGTTGCACGCCATCTAGCGCAAGTCGTAGAAACGACTAGCAATGTAAAGCCACGCGGTCGTTGTAACGACTGCATTGTTACCTATCTGTGTGGTAACAGCAGCGTTGTAAACGCTGTTTCCCCTTTCCAACTGATAACATCTCATTGGGACTTCGGGATTGAAGAGAGTGACTCTACAACGCTCTCCTCAATAGCAGAGGCCACAGCCCTGTAGGAGTTGGCGCCTTTGGGTCTTTTTTTACGTGTTAGTGACAAAGGAAGTGAGGTTGAAGTTGGGTATGAGCATACGTTCCTTTGTTTTTCGAAAAACTGGTGTTTTAATATAGCACGGGTAAATCCTTTTTTATGTATGGTTTGATGACAAACTCAGTTGATGATGATGATGATGATTACGTATTTGTATCGCGCATGGCTACCCGAAGGCATCCCAGCGCTTTAGACCAACGTTCATTCACCAAGGCTAAACGAACAGGAGGGTTTTTACCATTTTCCTGAAACTAAGAGGGTTACTTTCCATTCTGATAGAGAGTGGAAGATTGTTCCAGAGTTTTGAGGCCTGTACGGAGAAGCGTCGACCACCCATACGCACTCTCCTTGTTTTAGGAACTGTCAGGAGATTTTTGTCATGGGATCCTAATTCCAGACCAGGGGAATACGGGCAGAATAATGATTGCATCAATGCAGGTCCTGTTTTATGAACTACTTTATGGACCGTGACCAGAGCTTTAAATTCGATCCTCTGTTGCACTGGAAGCCAATGCAGCTGGCGGAGTGCAGGTTTGGCAGATGTTCTCCGTGGGACCTTCATCAACATACGTGCAGCGCAGTTCTGCACAGTCTGCAGTATCTTAGTTGTCCCTTGAGGGGCCCCTAAATATAGTGCATTTGAATAATCTAGGCGTGATAGTATCAACGCCTGAACTAGAATCCTTCTAGCTTCGAAGGGGAGAAGGATGATAATTTTCCTCAGAAGCCTCATGAGTGCATAGCATGTAGCAGCTACCTTCCGGCCTGTACTGAAAAGTTAAGAGCTGGGTCCATCCACACCCCAAGGCTCTTGATTTGAGTCTTGGGCTTGGGTGGTTGGCCCAAGCTATCCGGCCACCATTCCTCCACTGTGGTGGGTGCCTTGTGTCCCAGCATCATCACCTCTGTTTTTGCCCCATTAAGTTTTAGGAAGGATTCATCCATCCATTCCCGAACTCTATTAAGGCAGATAGAGAGGTTTTCAAAAGGGGCATCATGTGTGGTTAATGAAATAATCAGTTGTGTGTCATCTGCTTATGTTACGAGTTGTACTCCCCAGGGAAGCACCACCTCAGCCAAAGGCCTCATGTAAATGTTAAATAGGGTAGGGCTGAGGGACGATCCCTGGGGAACACCGGAATTAAGACACATTTGGGGGGAGGAAGCCTCGTTTTCAACGACCACAAAGGTCCTATCAGACAGGAAAGAGTGCAGCCACTGTAACGCGCGGCCCGAGACACCAACTTCCTCCAGCCTGTGTAACAGGATGGAGTGGTTCACGGTGTCGAAGGCCGCGCTAAGATCTAATAGTAATATGGCCGCATGGTTTCCGTTGTCTACGATCTTCCTTGCTTCCTCAACCACTGACATGAGAGCTGTTTCAGTGCCCTGGTCTCTCCTAAACCCTGTCTGTGTGGTATGGAAGGAGTTGTTATCCTCCAGAAAAGTGGCCAATAGAGAATTAACATATTTCTCAGTGAGCTTTCTGATAGTGGGCAGAAGGGAAATGGGGCGGTAGTTTGCCCAGTCTTCAGGGTTAAGGTTAGGTTTCTTCAACAGAGCCTTAACTTTGGCCTGTTTCCAGGTAGGCGGAACCAGGCCTGAGGCCAGAGAAGCATTAATCACCTCCTGAATAACTGGGGCAACAGTGTCTGATACCAAGTATGATGGACAGAGTTATTGCATGTTTTGTTCATTCATCTCCTTAGAAAAATCCATTCTCGTTGTAGGTTTTCATAGCTTTATTGAACACAGAAAAGAGGACTGCCGACATGTGTTTCACCCTATATGGCGAGTAGCGCCAGGGCTTTCTCAAGGCTAAGCAGTTATATCACACCATTTTCAGGTTTTGCACCATTCAAAATCACAGTATAGTACATCTGCATCAAAATTGTCTTTGAAATGAAGATCTTGTAGCAGCAAAGTCCTCCAGGTAATCTGGTGTTTATGCGATGGTCCCACAAAGGAAGTGAGGTGTTTTGAAGACTGCATAAATACCAACACTGCTGATTAAGGCAAGATATTCCTGATTTTTTTTTTTTTAAATGTATTTTATTTTCTGTTCCAAAAAAGCACACATTACAGGAAAAAAGCAAAATTTCCTCTTGCACTTATTCGTCTTACAATATAACGGGGAAACTTAAAAGAAGAAAAAATAAAATATAAACTCCTGGGGGAAAGACCAAGGTGACAAAATATCATAACACTTTAGATTTGACAGATTCATGGGTCATCCCCCCCATGCATCAACCTATCCCTGTTCTCCATTTCTCCAAGGGTCCCCATATTTTAATACCTCGTGCTCTCCCGTTCCTCCCCTTTCTTGCATAGATGTATTTCTCTAAGTTATGTATAGCCATAAGGTTTGATACCCATATTTGCATGGTTGGGGGATTCTTATCTAGCCAGACTCTGGCTAACATTAATCTAAAGACAGCAGCTGCCATAAACACAAACATTGCCTCGCTTGAGTTCATTTGCACATTTCCTGCGTCCACTCCCAGCATAATTAAACTTACTGTAAGGGTCATCTTTATCTTTAATGAGTTGACTAAAAAATGCTCAATGTCCTTAATTAAAGTATATAGCTGAGGGCATGTAGCAAACATGTGGACAATATCAGCCTCCATGGAGTTGCACCTAGGGCAGGTAGTACCCTCAGTACCCCCCCATTTCGCAATCCTGGCTGGGGTGTGATACAATGAAAATAGTGTTTTGTAGTGTTGTGATTGCAAAGGGGCAGAACAGAGCATAGTCCGGCCTAGTTCCAATGACTCATCAAATGCTTCAGAGGTAGCCTCTATTCTATCTCCCCATTTAGCCCTGTGTTTATTCAGATCGTCTGGTCTATTCTTTGCCAAGGCAGCATATATTATCCTAATGGAGTATTCCTCCCCCGAGGTTATCCCTTCCATCAGATCGTTTGGATTAAAGCCCATTGGCCCCCCTCGTTTATTTCTAAGAAAACTCCTGATCTGAAGATATTTAAAAAAGTCCCTTCTGTTTATTTTATATGTTTTTACCAAATCCTCGAACTGTACGATCCCCTCTGTGTTTGTTAGAGCCCCAATTTGATGTATCCCTTTATCTTCCCAATCCGCCATTACTGAATCAGCGAAAATTTCTTCCGGGAAGGATTTATTTTTGTAGACTTTTGTGTACCTATTGAATCTTCCCATGCCTGTTTTTTTCAAAAAGGAGCTCCAAATTTTAAGTGCCGCCCTAATAGTCTTATTTATTTAATGGTTTTATAAAGCGCGTAGTAACTCAAAGAGCATCCCAGCGCTGAGCTGTTTCTCCTGAGGCTTCCAGCCATCTGAATGAAGTTATGTTTGCGGGAAAAGGAGGGTCTTTAAGGATTTCCTGAACCGAAGATGGTTTGATTCTGTCCTCAGACTTCGTGGTAAACAGTTCCAGTGTTTGGCCGTATGGACCGAAAAGCGGCGGCCACCGGTTTTGGCTTTTTTAACTCTGGGAACTGAAATAAGATTTTCTCCATTGGACCGGAGGTCTCTTTTCGCTTTATAGGGGATTAAGATTTCTTTGAGAAGGGGGGGGCCGTTATTGTTGAGGGTCTTATGGGCCAGGCAGAGGGCCTTAAAGATGACTCTTTCTCTGATTGGCAGCCAGTGCAGAGACCTGAGGGCTGGCTTGGCGGAGGATCTTGCAGGTGTGCCCGTGAGAAGGCGGGCGGCGGCGTTTTGGACTTTCTGCAGCGCATTAAGGGTGGCTTCGGGAGCTCCCAGGTAGATGGCGTTACAGTAGTCTAATCTCGCTAGGATTAGGCCCTGTATAAGGAGCTTCCTTGCAGTGGCTGGGAGCAGAGGGAAGATCTTCCTGCAGGCCCGGAGGAGACCAAAGCATGTCCCTGCTGTTTTATTTGCCTGGGTTTTGAAGGTCGTGTCCTTGTCAATCCACACACCTAGGCTTTTAACCTCGTCCTTAGGTGCGGGGGGGTCGCCCAGGCAGCTGGGCCAGAGATGAGGTGGAAGGGCAGGGCCCGTGTGACCTAACAGTAGTATCTCGGTCTTTGATCCGTTCAGTTTTAATGATGAAAGATTCATCCATCGATGGACTTCCGAGAGACAGCTGTGAAGGTCAGAAGGGGCATGATGAGGATGGGTGAGGGTGACAACCAACTGGGTGTCGTCGGCGTAGTTGATTAAGGACACGCCGAACGGGGTGATCCTCTTCTCCAATGGAGCCATGTATACGTTGAATAACGTAGGGCTCAAGGATGAGCCCTGCGGTACTCCACATCGGAGGGGGATGATAGGTGAGTGGCTGTCGTTCTCCCAAACCTGGAAGGATCGTCCTGCTAAGAAGGATTTTAGCCATTTCAGGGCCATACCCTTTATTCCAATTTCTCCCAGTCGTTGGACTAGGGTGGGATGGTCTACAGTGTCGAAGGCCGCACTGAGGTCCAGGAGGATCACTGCCACTGATCCTCCCGTGTCCAGAGTGCTTCTGGCCTTCTCTACTGCCGCCAGGAGGGCGATGTCAGTGCCCTGACCTGGACGGAACCCTGTCTGGGAGACCCCCAATAAGTTGTTGTTTTCTAGGAAGAGTGACAGTTGTTTGTTCACCAACTTCTCAGTGATCTTGCTGTTTCCTGGGAGGAGGGAAATGGGCCTGTAGTTGGAAAGGTCCTTCGGGTCTAAGGAGGGTTTTTTTAGGAGGCCTTTAACAGCTGCCGCTTTCCAGCCGGGGGGGACTATACCTTCCGAAAAGGAGGAGTTAATTAGAGCCGTGAGGGGGGGGATGATGGTCCTGGACACTTTTTTCAGGAAGCGGAGGGGTGCGGGGTCGAGGGGAGAGCCACTTTTGATTGAGGCCATCGTTGCCTCTTATATGTCTGCCTTCTAAGAAAGCCCAGATCCGTAAAGTACAGGAAACAGTTTACAGTATTTTGTCCTAGTACCACAGTGTAGGCTTCGTTTGACATATTAATGGCCTTCGACGACCCCCCGCCCCCTCCTATTAGTCCCTGCATGTATTGGAGGGCGGCAGCCAGGTAGTATGATCTAAAATCCGGTGCACCCCATCCCCCTCTATCCCTTGGCAGAGCGATAAATTTATAAGCCCTACGGGTTTTACCTCTGGCCCAGATAAACCTATTGACTACACTCTCCAACCTGATAAACCATTTGTTCTCGAATGTTAAAGGAATTGACCTGAATAGATACAGAAATTTAGGGAGAACCACCATTTTCAACACATTCGTACATCCTACCAGGGAAAGGTGCAAGTTGTTTATCCTTTCCAGGTCATTTTTAACTTTCGCTAACAGTGGCTCCATATTGCGCTCAACTATCTCCTCCAGATTTGAAGATACATCGATCCCCAAATATATTGCATTCTTGACCACTCTATTATCCAGGCTTGTTACATACCTATTCACAACTATCTGGGTCTTTGTTTTATTTAAGCTATATCCTGAGATCGAACCAAATACATGCGCTTCTGCTTCTACTCCCAGCATGGCTATATCTGGATTTGGGGTCAATATAGCCACGTCATCGGCGTAGGCTAGAGTTTTCACAGTACAGCCATTAAATGACATAGGCTGGATGTCCTGGTTGCCTTCTAACTTACGTAATAATGGCTCTAAGTATAGAGCAAACAATAATGGGGAAGATGGGCATCCCTGGCGAGTCCCCCTTTGGATATGTACTAAATCTGAGTGCCCTCCGTTTACTCTAATTTTTACGACCGGATCTCTGTATAAAGCTTGTATAGCCCGTATACATCCAGGACCAATACCACACCACCTCATGACTTCCCATAGATATTCCCAGGCGACCCTATCAAAAGCCTTCTCGGCATCTAAAAAGATTGCAGAGAGAGGGTCGCCTGCGACCTCAGCCGCGTCGATCATTGTAATCAATGTCCTGATGTGCTGTGTAGTGCCCTTCCCGGGTATAAAGCCATGCTGCGAAGGGCTCACTAGTTGTTCAATACAACCGGCTTGTCTCTTTGCCAACATCTTTGAGAATACCTTGCTGTCTGAATTCATCAAAGTAATTGGTCTATAGGATCCGGGGAGAGTTGCAGGCTTCCCCTTCTTAGCAATAACAACTATATCAGCCCCTCTCCATGAATCTGGCGACTGCCCCCCTTGCTGTACATATAGCATAACCTCAAACATATATATCAACAAATAATCCCTGAATACTTTGTAGAACTCAACCGGGATTTGATCGGGGCCAGATGCCTTTCCTGCTGGTAGACTATTTAATGCATCCGTGAGTTCCTCCAACTCTAAGGTAGACTCTAGCATTTCTTCTTCCTCCTTAGTGACAGTTGTTGGACGAATGTCTTTCAGATAGTTCCTGACTTCCGCTTCTCCCGCTGTATCTACCTGTGTGTATAATTTTTCATAGAATACCCTAAAGACCTCCCTTATCCTATCTGGACCTGTAACAATAACACCCAGTGGATCCATTATCTCCTTAATCTCAGCCGCTGCCCTCTGCTGCCTAACTTTAACAGCAAGGATGTGTCCCACTTTCTCGCTGCACTCGTAGGACTCTTCTTTTTTGGCCAAATATTTTTCAGCAAGCTTTCTAGAGAAGCTTTCTACTGCATCTGCCTGCAGTGCTACCAATGTTAATAATACATTCTCAAGGCTGGATTTAGAATTTACTGCAACAGCTAATTTCCCTTCCTCTACAATCAACTTTTGTCGGATACCTTCCGTCTTTAGCCTCTCTTTCTTGCGCCTTGTCAACACATAGCCCAGCGTTTCTCCCCTCACACCTGCTTTAAAACAATCCCAAGTATGTCCTACAGAGGCGGTACCATGATTAATCTCCCAGAAGGACCTAATCCACCCTTCCATATGCTTCCTGTAATCAGCGTCTTGGAGAAGACTCCTCTCAAAAGTCCACGTTGATCTCTCACTCTGTATGTGTGGAACTTTAACTGTCAGTATTAATGGACTATGATCCGAAAT
The DNA here is from genome assembly GCF_964261635.1 of Lissotriton helveticus. Taxonomy (NCBI): domain Eukaryota; kingdom Metazoa; phylum Chordata; class Amphibia; order Caudata; family Salamandridae; genus Lissotriton; species Lissotriton helveticus. The sequence continues at coordinate 658,740,124 of NC_136073.1, read as the reverse complement.
AACCCTTGGTTGTTTTTCTATCAATGTCTCAGAGACCAACGACCTTGAAACTAAGAAATAGTCTAGTCTTACCAGCACCTGATGAGGTGCCGAGAAAAAAGTGCTGCCGTCTAACAGTGGATGCTGTATCACCCAAGGGTCCACCAAAAGATTATTGTTAACCATATTGGCAATAGCCTTATTTACCTTTCTCTTTCTACCGTTATATACCGCACCCATACTCATAAATGAACTTGTAGGATTGTGCAGATTTAAATCGCCGCAGCATATCACTGGTTCTGGCCACTGTGCTAGTTCTACATCCAAGAATTGCCATATCTCCGGATCATCCTCCGTAGAGCCATATATAGTTACTAATGTTACGTTGAGCCCTTTTAAGCTTAATTCCACCATGACCCATCTCCCCCAGCGGTCCTCTTTCTTCCTTTTAACTATCACCTCTCTTCTTTTCCCCAGGATTGCCACTCCTCTTGTCCTAGAACCTTGCCTACTAGCTGCTAGTACATCCAAGCCCAATTGATTCATTAGGTATATCTGCTTTTCCTCTATGTGTGTTTCTTGTAGGCATACTAGGTCCACTTGCAGGGTTCTAATATAAGCTGCCACGTTCGCCCTCTTCCTAGGATCATTTAGACCACATACATTAATAGAAACTAACTTACATGACATTGTGTATTATAAAAAAAAACATTTCTTCGTTTCCCAGCTGAATCCTTAGTGTGCAACAAACAATACATATAAACAATGTGTGCGATCTGACAAATCCAATCGATACCTTTCCACTGGTTTTTTGCCCTCCCCCCCCTCTCCCCCCCCACCCCTGTCCTACCCTCCCTACCCACTCCCTACGGGCAAATAGGTCAGCAATGACCTATATGTGGTCGCTTCCTGGTTGCGTTGGTCGCACCCCTCTCCCATCTACTCAAGTGTTCCCGCCCTCTCTATCCCATAGAATCTTTTCCACCATGACCCTCTTATTTTTTCACCCCTGCCCTCCCGAGCTCCTGCATAAACTCCTGTGCTTTCACTTCTGACATGAACACCCTAACTCTGCCCTTTGTGATCACTTTCAGCCTAGCTGGGAAGAGCAGATATGCCTCTGATCCTAAAGCCTGAAACTCCGTGATCATCTTCCTGAGCCTCCACCTCCTTTCAACAGTCACGTGACAGAAGTCTGGTCTGGTAAAAAAAGTAACCCCCTCCACGGTTCTTTTGCTCTCAGGTCTGATTTTCTGGATAATTTCCTCGCGGAGCAAGAAGTTACCAACATATACTAATATTGCTCGGGGGAGTGGTGCTCTAGAACCTCCTTCGGCCCCATACGTCTTACGCTGGGCAAAAGGGAACCTATGCGCCCTTTGTATCTCTGCCTCCCACTGCCACTGGGACTCAGGAAGAGCACCCTTTAGTAATTTAATCACGAACCCCCGAGGATCTTGCCCTTCCAGCCCTTCCGCCACCCCCAAAATGCGGACATTGTTACGTCGTTGGCGATTTTCAAAATCCTCCATTTTCCAACAAAAATCGTCCGCCTTCTTCTCCTGTTGTACTTTAAATTCACTGAAACTGCGAAAGTCGTCTTCCATCTTTCCTGTTCTCTCCTCCACCTCGGTGACTCTCCCAGCTAGGCCTTCATATAGCTTGTTTGTCTTCCGAAGTGACGTTTGGATCTTCTTAAAGTCCTGTCTTGATTTTCGACTTGTAGATCTCGCTTCAGTCTGTATTTGTTTCAACATGTCGAATACCTTTCCTAATACATCGTCTTGACTTGGGCCTGTTTCTGGCTCTTCCTGGTAGGTCTGCGATGTCGCCGAATAGTCCCAGTCCAGTTTCCGCTCAGCGCCTCCAATGGGCGATCTTTCATGCCTGCGGCGCCTTATTTGTTTCTTTTTTAGCATGGACTCTTTATCTATGTCAGTTCCAGAAGAGGTAGAGGCTGTCCATGAGTCATCTTCCTCCTCATCTTTCCCCACCTTCTCTGCCTCGGCTTCATCTTCATCATCTTCCTCTTCCTCTGTTGCCTTGTCCTCCTGTTGAACAGAGTCGGAGTCCTCATCTATTGAGTAGAAGCGCTCTCCCTCCACCGAGCACACCTCTTCCTTCTCCCTGGGGTACCCAGCTTCTAACTTCTCTGCTGCCAGGCTTGCCGAGCTTCCCCATGATGGATTCAGGGGTTTAGACATTAATTCCGCTTCCACCTGCATAATCGCCTGTAGCATGTCAGAGTTCTCTTGTCCCTTTACCCCTCTTGACCCCCCATTACCGTTTTCAGTGTCCACCACCGAAGCCCTCTCATCGTTCGGTATCTCCAGGGGCACCGCTTTCTCTCTTTCCTCTCCTTCCTTCCCAGCTAACAGCACAGTCCTCGCAGCATTCTGGCTTACGCTCCCCTCTGCTGCCCCTTCTGCACTGCTGCTGGTGTTCTGCATGTGTTTTGGGAAGAGCGCAGAAGTGAGCGGGGAAGTGAGCAAGTCCGGTCGCCTAGTGACAGCTGCGTCCTCGCGGGTGCTCTGCTGTCTGTCTCCAAGCTCCGGTGGTGCAGCGCCGAGGGCTCCCGCCGCTGGTGGTTCTGCCATCCCTAGGCTTACTGGGCGGGTGAACGAGTCGGGTAAGGTGGGCTGCCTCAGAGGGGTCCCTTTGCCTTTATTTCTTAGGGCCGCCGGCTTTTCTGCTGTTTTCACTTTAGTGCGCTCTTTTGCTGAGGCGCTCTCGTCTCTGTTCAGAGGCTTGCTCTTCAAATCCACTTTCTTTCTCGTGGACGACTCAGTTGTTTTCCTGATAGCGCCCGGGTTCTTCGCCGGTAGCTGCATTTTCGGCTTACCGGGTGTCTCCGCAGGGGTTGAGTCTCTCAATTCAGTCTCGTCCCTGACATTTTTCTTCTCCGCTTTTGCAGGCTTTGGTGGCATTTTCGCGCGGATCGCGTCAAACCAGGTCTGCACTCCGCTCGCTGGTTTCTTCTCCGCTCGATTAGACAAAGTGCTTTTAAGTGCCCTAAGCTTCAGTGTTAGACTTCCAAGCAGAGCAGTCACCCAAACTCCGAGGTGGGTAGTGGAAGCCCCCGCAGTATTTAGTCTTAAGCGGGCAAGGTCCAGTACGAGGTTAATAGCCATCCGAGGGGGTCTTGCGCTAGCATTCTAGGCGCTGAGCTACCTCATGCTCCATCCAGATAGGAGAGAGGGTTTGGTGCGACCATTCACCACAACCCACCCGCGGCCATCTTGCCTTCCGTCGTGATTCCGAGATATTCCTGAATTTTAATGGAAAACCAAACTGTTATTTTATCTTTCTCCTCCTTAAAAAATCCTCCACTGCAAATTACTTAAATTTTGTTCCGGAAGTACTCAGCATATTAACTGTAGCCAATGCACTATTTTGAGGTTTACAACCATTAAAATGCTTTTTTCTGTGCACCAGTTCATTTTAGGAAACCGAAATGTTATTCCAACTCCACAAACGGGATTTCAAATGAATTCTGCATTGGTATCTCGATGGGGAATGTTGTAGGTGTATGTTCAATATACCAAATCAATTTTTCATGTATTAATGATTTGGACTGAAATACAGACACAAAAAATTGAACATTTTCCAACACCTCAAATGAGGTAGTAATGCATTTGCAAAAGGGAAGAGATCCCCAGCGACCCATTCCGCTTTGTCAATGTGAAAAAAAGTTTGTTGAGGAATGGGCAGTTGACCATGGTTCTACTGCCAACTCTTAAACAAACTTTAAAAAGGAAACTTTTGTTCTATAAACACAGCCTTGTTTTATTTAAGGAAATTGGTCTGCAGTCCCCAGTTTGCTTTATTGAAAATGCATTCACAGACATGTTAGTTTGTTGACCCCAGCAGACTACTATTACTGTGATGGCCCCCAATTTCATTGAGTCCCAATTTGAGACCTGCCTCATTATTAAAGAACCATGTTGGATTCAACCCAGATCTGTGACTGGGGGTGAGTGTCTTAAAAGTTTCAGAGCTCCTTCCATCATCTCCTTGTATTTGCTTTGTTCGCTCTAAGTTGGCAGGGTATGCCCAGATGTGGGGCCCTTGCTCACTTTGCCACTAGATTCAAGCTAGCCTGGCTGATGAGGGATGTTACTCTGAAACCGATCCCAGGATGCTTGTTTCCCATCCAGGGAAGACGCCGCTCTTCTCTGGTCCCTGGATCGGTGGCCGGTAGCTCTCAGCCCTTCCACTAACCCCAAAACCCTAGTCAAAAATGTGGGCATTCGCCTTGATCGTGCCTTAACATTATAGGAGCATGCTGCCCATACTGCAAGCACTTGCTTCTAGGTGTTGGGCCTGCTACGATGAGTCTTCCCTCTATTGCCAGACTATACTAAAAAAACTCTCATTCAGACCATGGTAATGAGCCGTCTTGATTATTGCAATGCTCTCTTGGTCTCTGGGAATGAGTCATCCCTTAGCAGGTTACAGGTGGCTCAGAATACTGCTGCGCGACTCATCAAAAATTCTCCGTTCATAACCCCGTACCTTCCTTTGCTACAAAAATTTGGAAGCATGTCAAGTTCAAGGTTTGCTGCACAGTCTATAAAGCCTTGCATAAAAAAGGTCCTTTCTACATTTCTAGGAAGCTTAAGCCTTATAGCCCCTCAAGGACTCTTAGGCCTTGCAGCAAATCACTTTTCCAAGTCCCCAGGGTTAGGAAAGCAAGGCTAGGTGGAACATCATTTTCCTACCTTGCTCCCCTGTATTGGAACCAGCTCCCTATGCACCCGAGGCAATGCCCAGACTAGCAGCACTTCAGGAAACTTCTTAAGGCCTCCCTGTTTTAACATCTTCCTCAGCCCACCAGCAGCTTCGCCCAAAAGCACAGAGATACCCCTTCAGGGGTGATTCAGGCGCTCTATAAAACCAACAACTAAATAAATAAATAAACTGGCTTGGCTTGGCAGTTCGGGCTGGACTGTTCCCATGAGGCACAGGGTCAAGACTGATTTTCAAATAGCTGGGTCAGAACTGGGGTGGCAGAAGAATGATGATGGATTCAACCCAGATCTTTGACTGGGGGTGAGTGTCTGAAAAGTTTCAGCGCTCCGTCCATCATCTCCTTGTGTATGCTTCATTATTATTCATGAGATAGGTCATATTACGACTCACTGTGATTAAGAAGTTTAAGAAGAAACATATTCGTACATAAACCAGTTCTTAAAACTCTGTACTGGTTGCAAAAATACTGGTCCTAATTTACAACTAGTATTTTGCGGCTAGTCATTCATAAATCGTGCCTCAGTTCCCCCCTTATCTCGTTAACCATATCTCACTTTTAGCTATTTCAAATTATTGGCATGCATGTGGCAGTCATGTGAGCCACAATTTGACATGCCCCAGATATAAAAAGGCCATAAATGCTGGTCTGTTTTGAGACCCAGGGGCCCTTTGTCTTGGGTGCGGCTGCCATGTCCTCTTCTCCACCCTGTAATATTGTTAACTCTTTCCTGTAAGGGAAAACATGAAAAAGGATATTCCAGATGGTTTTCCCAGACACCTGGGCCAGACACCCTAACGCAGTGATACTCAAAGTACGGCCCTGAGGCCGCATTCGACACTCCTGACCTTTACATGCGGAACCCTGGGCAGCAGCAGCACTGGGCTGCTGTTTACTCGACTCAGTACTAACATGGAAAAAAATGTGAAATATTCAGCAATCACTTTTTTCAAGGTTAATTGAGTTAGGGAGAGGAAGTAGCTAGGCCTTTAACTTTAGGACCACCTTCATTTAAAGACCGCCACTAGATATACATGCTTTGATTCCACTGCATTCACTTTAAACCCCCCGCTGGCATCAGTGCGGCCCTCGGACACACCATTGCTCAAACTTGGCAGCCCTCGGGAAAATGTTTTTCCTTTTTTTTGCATATTTTATATAGCGCGAACTCGACCCGAAGGTATTGGAGCACTTTACATGAGCACCGTATTTACATTGCACATTCAGGCACGATGAGATTAAGTGATTTGCCCAGAATCACAGGATGTGGACGCGACCTTGAGACTCGAACCCTGATTTCCGGCACCAGCGTCAGGCGTTTGCCCTAAAGCAAGACTAGTTGATGAGGCCTTGCATGTAATATGAGCCATAGTGTACTTTTGAGTAAGGCTTGTTCAACCATTGATTTTTTTTACACCGTACCGCCAGCCACTGGCCCTGCCTACCGTCTTGTTTTCGTCTGTCAGATTCCTTCTGACAGTGGTGAGTTTTTGGATACCGAGGCAGTAGCCTCATTACTACACATTCATTTTGAATTTTTAGTCGCTGTTTAGGTTGTCTTATTGATGTGTGACGCTTTGTCACAGTTGAGGTTGTATCACAGGGTCAGCTCAGTGACCGAGGTATTGCCTCATATTTATAGTCACGTCTTCTATTTCTTTTTTGGGTGTATCCTTCCACCTTCTTTTGAATGCTAAAGGTACTATTTTAGACCTGGAAAGTAGACTCAACATCACGCTTTTTGACAAATGAAAATACTTTATGTAATACGCGCATTGCATTCAGAAAGTAATATGTTTCTGTTGTATTTATTGCAGTAGCCATTCTTAATCCTTCTGACAGGACTCAAGTATGAGCTGAACGAACCCAAGGACAGCAGCACGAAAATAAAATAAACAGCAGGTCCAACCTTTACTCCCAGACATGATGCCACTACCCTGCATTTAGCAATGAAACGCGCTTAATTAATAAAACCACAAGAGGGAAGCAGAGGCTCAGTAATAGGTGAGTCACTTTTACATTTAGGCAATCCTCTGCTTACGACGCTTGTAAAACAGATTTGAGTGTCCCGCGCTGTGCACAGCGTAATTAAAACCTCCTCAAAAGAAATCTAGGATATCAGCTGCTATGGTGGGGAACTTGAGATGGTATATGGATGGAAGAAATGTTGTATTATGCTGAGCTATTCATAACATACTGCGCAGACAGCAAGTGACACGTCATGAGCAAAGGGTGAACTGTGAGATGGCTGATTAAAAACATATACAGCCTGATTCATCAACGGGCCGTTTTGCGAGCGCCTATTAGCGAATCATAGCGAATCTCTACTAAGGACTCGCAAAACGGTATTCATGTAGGAATTGCTAAATAAATAGCGATTCCTACACATTCCTTATTTGCGAGTAGCAAATTGCTAATCGCAAATAAGGAATAACTCCCCATTCATTCCTATGGGCCAAAAGGCCCATAGGAATGAATGGGGAGTATTCCTTATTAGCGAGTAGCAATTTGCTACTCGCAAATAAGATAGCGATTGAAAGGGTGCCAGGGGTGTCCAAAGGACACCCTGTAGCACCCCTGAAATGCAAATTGAAACAGGTGTTGCGCACACACATGTCCAAGGGACATGTGTGTGTGCAACATGCAACTTAGAAAAATGCTTTTAAAAGCATTTTTCTAAGTTTTTGCTATTTACCGAGAGGTCTGACCTCTCGGTAAATAGCGGCCCAAAATTGCAAAATCGCAATTTTTAAATGTGTCATGAATAGCATTTAAGGAATCTCTAATAGAGATTCCTTAAATGCTAATCCTCGCATATTTGCTAATTCTTTATTAGCGATTTTTGCATTTGGGATGATGAATCCCAAAAGCAAAAATTGCACTCGCAAAGGGCCAGATTCTGAGAATCTGGCCCTTTTGCGAGCGCATTTAGCTTCATGAATCAGGCTGATAGGGCCTTATTTATGAAGCCCTTGCGCCGCCGGAGCGTCACTTTTTCCCATTTTAAAAGTGTCGCATCGGCGGCGCAAGGCCTTCATAAATAAGGCCCATAGTCCTTCTTGTGTTAACGCATACAGCAGGCGCAGTCAATGCTTATTATAGCGCATCATTTAATGCCTGACTTCGCAGCACAGAGGTGTCTGCTTGACCTATTCTTACCAATTCTTTTACCCAGTGCTTTAAATTATCAGGTACTGGCCGGTGCTGAGTATCTGCACTTTTTTCACTTGAAAGGGCGAGTACGGGCACTTAGCAGCACTGCTGCAATACGATGGAAGAGTACCGGCACTTCTCAGCACTGCTGCAATACGATGGAAGAGTACCGGCACTTCTCAGCGCTGCTGCAATACATTTAAAGGGAGAGTACTGGCACTTAGCAGCACTGCTGCATACATTTATTGGGAGAGCACCAGCACTTCTCAGCAGTGCTGCAATAAATTTAAAGGGAGCGTACCAGCACTTGTCAGCAATGCTAAAATACATTTGATGGGAGAGCACTGGTACTTCTCAGCACTGCTGCAATACGTTTAATGGGAGAGCACTGGCACTTCTCAGCACTGCTGCATACATTTAATGGGAGAGTACGGCACTTCTCAGCAGTGCTGCAATAAATTTGAAGGGAGAGTACCAGCACTTGTCAGCAATGCTAAAATACATTTAATGGGAGAGCACCGGTACTTCTCAGCACTGCTGCATACATTTAATGGGAGAGTACCGGCACTTCTCAGCAGTGCTGCAATAAATTTAAAGGGAGAGTACCCGCAAGTCTCAGTAATGCTGCAATACGTTTAATGGGAGAGCACTGGCACGTCTCAGCACTGCTGCAATACGTTTAATGAGAGAGCACTGGCACTTCTCAGCACTGCCGCAGTACACTTAATAGGAAAATACCCGCACTTCGCAGCCCTGTTTCAATACATTTAATGGGAGAGTACTGGCACTTCTCAGGAATGCTGTAATACATTTAATGGGAGAGTACCACCACTTCTCAGTAATGCTGCAATACATGTAACGGGAGAGTACCGGTACTTCTCAGCAGTGCTGCAAACATTTAATGGGAGAGCACTGGAACTTCTCAGCACTGCTGCATACACTTAATGGGAGAGTACCGGCACTTCTCAGCAGTGCTGCAATAAATTTAAAGGGAGAGTACCAGCACTTGTCAGCAATGCTAAAATATATTTAATGGGAGAATACCGGTACTTCTCAGCACTGCTGCATACATTTAATGGGAGAGTACCGGCACTTCTCAGCAGTGCTGCAATAAATTTAAAGGGAGAGTACCAGCACTTGTCAGCAATGCTAAAATACATTTAATGGGAGAGCACCGGTACTTCTCAGCACTGCTGCAATACGTTTAATGGGAGAGCACTGGCACTTCTCAGCACTGCTGCATACATTTAATGGGAGAGTACCGGCACTTCTCAGCAGTGCTGCAATAAATTTAAAGGGAGAGTACCAGCACTTGTCAGCAATGCTAAAATACATTTAATGGGAGAGCAACGGTACTTCTCAGCCCTGCTGCAATACGTTTAATGGGAGAGCACTGGCACTTCTCAGCACTGCTGCATACATTTAATGGGAGAGCACCAGCACTTCTCAGCACTTCTGCAATACATTTAATGGGAGAGTACTGGCACTTCTCAGGAATGCTGCAATACATTTAATGGGAGAGTATCACCACTTCTCAGTAATGCTTCAATACATGTAATGGGAGAGTACCGTTACTTCTCAGCAGTGCTGCAATAAATTTAAAGGGAGAGTACCAGCACTTCTCAGCAATGCTAAAATACATTTAATGAGAGAGTACCCGCACTTCTCAGTAATGCTTCAGTACAATTAATGAGAGAATAGCCACACTTCTCAGCAATGCTGCAATACGTTCGTCCTAAAACTTTATTCAAACTTTGCATTTAAGATCATAAAAGTACTTGGCAAGTATTCACCGAGATACAAATAAAAAGTTATACAAACATTTCGCAAAAGATAAAAAGAAAGCAATAAAAATTCCTTTAACTCTCAAGTGGGTATACCTTTACACACCTATCCATTCTTCAATTAAGTTTTGAGTCATATCAATTAAAAAAACAAAGTAAAATAAAACGATCCATAACCTTTTTACAGTTGCACATGTCTCCTTTTGTTCCTACAAGTCCACAAAAATGAAACTTATGACAAACACACTAAAGGATCAGGCAAGGATTTAAAAAAGTATAAGGCAACACAACGTTGTTTAAAATTGTATTGTTTTAAAATGGGTAAAATACATTGATTTCTTTCCCTCTGATAAAAGCCACAAAAAAATAAAATGTGGATGTCACTTTGGGGGGATTTTAAGTCACAAGGATAGAGGGACAGTTCCAAATGTTTAAAAGTCCTCTCTGGGAACCCTAACATTAAAGGTACTAGGCTCAGACGGAACCTCAGCAGGATGAATTTGTGGTGGGCAATGGGAATATCTTCTAAGTAAAAATATCCTCCCTCTAACAATGGTGGTGTTAATTGGTACATGAGGGCTGCCTGCTTACAATAATTCCTTTCCTTTCGGACATATTGAGCCCGGCGCATAAAAGTGTCCGCCAACTTCTGTTTGGACATCTTTTTGCACGTTGTAGGGATTTCAAAAAGCTCCCCCAAGCCCAGGGTGGTTAACTCCTGTTTCACATATTTCAACCACCCAATCCTGCCGTGGTTATCCATCTTTAAAATATCTCTAATTATGTTTTGGGTCACTGTGTCCCTGCGCCAGATGGAAAGCCATAGACACATCATGGCAACAGGACCCCCCACCCCACAACATAGCATGCATCCCGCAAATAACACACTAGACACCAGTGTTAGATTGGGAAGAAAACTGCTGCAGGTTTATTACATACAACGTTATGTAATCATAGTGGGTTATCTTACGGACGATCCAAGGGCAGGCCGCATTCTCACCACCTGCCCGCCTGATGAGCCCAGCAGCACCGTGGCGAACCACCATGTGCTGCCCCTTATGGTAAACGTTATACTCACGCCCCTTGCGGGGCGTAGCTAGGCAAACCCCCGGTTGCACAGGCCCACAACCGCCCGAAGGACTACTGGGGCGCCGACACGTGTTCCCGGAACCTCCCATGAGGCCCCAGGTCTTAGGCTCTGGCACCCCTATGTGCCCGCTGAGGTACAGTGCTGCACCTCTCTGCTTCCGGATCGCCCTGTAACTCCGCCTGCAACGAAAATTAAAACATTAAAACGTTCAAACTGTCCCCCTCAAGCTGACACCCAGGGTGAGAGGTTGGGAGGGAAAATGTGTGTCCCCACGAGGTCATCCCGACGCGTCCGGTGCGGCAAAGAGGCAGAGAAAATTGCGAGGGGGGCTTAAGTACCCCTCGCCCTGCCTGCCGCACCGGACGTGACCACTTAGCTCCTCCTTGCTCCACTCGGGACACCTCTTGCCCGAGGGAGGAGAGGATGCTGGCGAGGGGCGGGGGAAGCCCTCTGTGTCCAGGGGGCCACCCTCTTTATGGCCACTGCGTGGCCTCGGGCAGCAGGCCAGTCTGATAAAGCTGCAATACATTTAATGAGAGAGTACCCACACTTCTCAGCAATGCTGCAATACATGTAATGGGAGAGTCCCAGCACTTCTCAGCAATGCTGCACTACATGTAATGGGAGAGTGCAGGCACTTCTCAGGTGCAAACATGTACTCTAAAGAGTGCGTACCTGCACTTCTATCAAATATACATTGAGTGCGCTCTGGAGGCTCACAGAGTAGAACCACTCTTTTCATCACCTTTAGCTATTGGTTGGTGTAACATTCCTCCTCCTATTGAAAGCTTGCATTGCAATTCATCAGGGACTATTTTACAACTGAAAGTAGTCACACATACATTTCTTTTTATCTCATATATGCATTATATATGTAAAGCTTTTTTTTGCTACATCAGGCTTTTTAATGTTTTAATGAGGAATCATGTGTAGTAAGCCACACCTACTTGTACTCGTATATGTTATTTATTTAATTAATGCGATTTTATATAGCACGAACATTACCCGAAGGTGTCAGAGCGCTTTACATAAGAACCAGTTGCGATACAAAAGGACTTGGGATTACATGAGTTACACAAAAAGATACAAAAAACGCACAAACGCAGGAGGGTGTGGAATACATCAATTTAAATCAAAACAGCATAAGAAAGTCAATAATAATAGTTTTAATGTACAATAGTGCATGAGATACAGGAATGCGCATATGCAGTTTCAATGTCATGGCTCTGTAAAGCAAGACGCTCTGAGAAACGCCTGTTTACTGAGTTACTTGTTGTTTGTGTAAAAGTAGCATTATATTTCATTATCGAACTTTGGTGACATCTAGCGGTCTTTAGTGGTATTTCAGGTGACCTATGGTTATCTTTATGTGTAATAAAAAAAGTGGAAGTGATAGTTGTGCGTTTTATTGTGAACGCAAATATGTGTTCGTCACAGGCTTTCTGAAACTATAAAACATAACTCTCATAAAAAAACAACTGAAGTAGGTAACGTTTACAGTTTGTACCACGTAGAGATGGAAAGGGAGTGCTTGAACCCTGGAGCAAGGCACATACATCGAGAAACTTGGCAGGCACAATGCAGTACACTTTATAAGGGTTATAAACGTTTTAGGGGCCTCATTTATGAGGCCGTGCGTCACTTTTACGCCGCCGGTGCGTCACTTTTTGTGACGAACCAGCAGCGTAAAAAATGTGCCTTGTTGCACCATATTTACAAAGTGACGTATCTAGGTAGATGCGTCACTTTGTAAACCTCTGCGCTACATTATACCTACACCAGGTATAATGTATGCAGGGGGGGCGTTCTGACGCAAGACAGGGTCATAGAAGTAACGCAGTGAAATCTATAAGATTTCACTGCGCCACTTCTAGGACACAAATGCGTCAATTTCTTACGCCTGCCTCACAGCAGGCGTAGGACTGACGCAGGCCCTTTCACATGGGGAATGCCCCATGTGAAAGGACACATTGCTGGAGTTGCGTCACTTTTGTGACACACTCCAGCAATGCGTCACTTTTGCGCCATACAGATACGTCAGAAATACTGACGTATCTGTAACTCCTTGTGCCATGATGCGTCATACTGTAAATATGTCGCATCATTGGTCTCGCAAGGAGGGTGCAGTGAAAAGTGACGCGTCGCTGTTTTCACGCAGCGATGCATCACTTTTCATAAATGAGGCCCTAGATTTTTACTCTTGTTGTATAAAAATATCACAGTCGCTTTCTAAAGATGTTTTATGGTTGTAAGTGAAGTTGTTAGACCAAGGATTTTTTTTACTTGGAATGCAGGGTCATGTTGAAGAGAAGAACATTTCCACCTCCTCACGAGGTGGCAAAAACAGTTTCAGAAATAAATGATCTTCATCTGTGAGTAAGGGCGTAGCTTTGTCCGTAAGATTGGGGTGGGGGTGTGTATGAGCTTCAGATTTCACACAAATCAGGCTGGCACATAATGTTAAAATACATTATATGACAAGCAGGGTGCATGAAAGAGGCCTAAGGGGTCGAGGAATGAGGATTGGTGGAAGAACTAAGAGAAAAAAAAAACATTTTACAAAACGACCAATATTTTTTTGCACTTTCACAACAGAGAGAGAGTGTGTTTGCGTTTTTATCTCTGAGTATGTAAAAATCCCTGGTGAAATGTGGCAGACATCTCACCGTAACTGACTGAAAGCACCTGTACAAGTCAAGTCAAGTCAAGTCAAGTTAGAATTTGTATAGCACACTACTCACCCAGAGGGTCTCAAGTCGCTTGAGGGAGGGGGGTACGCTATCTATCGAATATCCAAGTTTTTAGTTGTTTTCTGAAGGAGAGGTGGTTCTGTGTAAGGCGGAGGTGGGTGGGGAGAGAATTCCAGGTCTTGGCCGCTAAGTAGGAGAAGGATCTTCCCCCCATGGTGGTTCTTTGGATGCGTGGAATCACGGCGAGGGCTTGATTGGACGATCGTAGTTGGCGGGTGGGGGTGTAAAAGGTCAGGCGCGTGTTGAGGTATTCGGGTCCTAGGTCGTAAAGGGCTTTGTGTGCGTGGGTGAGGAGACGGAACGTTATTCTTTTGTTGACGGGGAGCCAGTGGAGGTCTTTCAGGTGACCGGAGATGTGAGCTTGGCGGGGGATATCTAGGATGAGTCTGGCTGAGGCGTTCTGGATGCGTTGGAGTTTTTTCTGTACCCAACTATTTATCAGAAAATACATTTATTAGGGTGTGGAATACCCCAACCCCCCCCCCCCCTCCCAAAGCTAAGCCCCTGTCTGTGAGTATGTTTTCACGGAAGGCTACTAAAGATTTCTAGATTGCCACAGTGTGCTCTACAAGCCATTATTGGTCCACTGCAAGGTAATGTTCACCTGCCAAATTCTAGTGCCTATGACAACTCACCGGGACTTCAATGGCTAGTATGTTCCGCTACAGCAGTCTATATGTATAACCAAGGGCACTGTGTAAGGGTTGCCAGGGCAGAAGCCACAATCTTTGCCTTGCCATTTGTGACCTCTTACACTGCCCTCGAAATACCTGATATTTACAGAGTCTGCAACTCAAGGAAAAGGGGGCTCTGCCTGACCAGTGTTTTTAATTTTTTTAGAGTATTTGTTGCATTTCAACATGGTCAGGGGCATTCAGGCAGTGCCCGATGGGCTGATCTGGCAGGTCAGTGTGTGGGCTGTTTTGTTGACTGTTTGTGGGCCTGTTTTATTGTTTGCCAAGTGAGTTTTTAATGTTAATTTCCCTGATATTATGACAAATATTCCATGCACAAAGCTCAAATCTAAGCAGCCTCCCACACCTTGCAAAGCACTTATACAACTTGTCTTTAAAATTGTCAAAACTGATGCAATTTTGAAACTTGGCTTTCTAATTCACTAATGAGGGCACCTTTATTTTGGTGGCGGGCCTATTTTCTGTCCCCGTCCGGCCTGCACTTCAGAATGTATTTATTTTGAAAAGTTAACACTCCATGAAGCGTATTGCACAAACTACTAATTGCAAAGTTGCTATTCAGTAGGTGTGTAAAAACACTCCGTGGATGTACCGAATCTGCAGGAATACGATGTTCGCTTCCTCACTTCTTGATGCAAAAGCATAGAGCACTGGCTGCTTAGCTGAGTCAGAAAAGAGATAATCCCCTTGACTAAACAATATGGTCAATACACAATGATTAACAATACATCAAATTGTAAATGCCATATTAAATTTGTACATTTCAAAAGTTTTTATTAAAAAACATAAGATTAAAAAATGTAAAAACATATGACATCACAGTTATGACCCAATAAACACTTTAGGATACAATACATATAATACAGAGGAAATTGATCGGCTCAAAATACAAATACCGTTGTGACCAGCATAACAGAGACAACACCATATGTAAGACACAACACCTGTCATTTACTATTGCACATCATGTGGAACTAACATTTTAAAACACAGCTAATGATACATTGATCTAATCAGTATCTACACGTCTATGTTGATCCTTAGATTGTGCCTGCAGAAGCGTTGACACGTTTCGATGGTTTAAACTTATAATTCCATCTTTATCAGGACACAATGATTTTCACTCCCCTCAAATGTTGGGTTTTTGTGCGTTGGCTCATTCTTCACTTTCAAACATCCTTTCATATATGTAGCAGTTCCTTAATTGTTCATGGATTAGGTACGTCCTCGTGCCTATCGTTTGTTTGTAAACTTCGATTTTGTGTGTGTTCTGTAAGTCCCACGTATATTTATTAGCAGGGCCGGACTGGCTACTGGGCAGTTGTGTGTCCTGCCGAGCTGGGGGCTAATTTCTCTGTGGTGTGGGCTTATTTCGTTGATGGGGACGTGCGTGCGCTTTGAAATAAAAAAAGCAAATCGAATTTCGTTTTGCACACACAGGTCCCCATCAACAAAATCATCCCCCTGCTCGGCACGAAACACAACTGCCCGGTAGCCAGTCCAGCCCTGTTTATTAGAACACTGCGCTCCCCTCGGGTCTTAATCCCAGTTTGGTTGTGGGCCCCTTGTTCTGCTTTAAAATTAGGTTGAACTACGGCGGACCGTCGAGGCTTTCAATCCTCTTCTTAAACGTGCAGGCTCTAGTTCTGCAGCGTGCTACCGAGGAAACGAGTGTCGTCCTTTCCAATAAGGGGATTAAGGGATTATCTCTTTTCTGGTTGAAAGTACCTCATTTCCCTTGATACCTGTAAGGGGTCCCTCTCCCTCTTTTACACATGCTTAGCTGAGCCTGCATAAGGCATGACTGGATAGGCCTTTTATTTATAATTTATTTATAACTTTATTTCGGCCATTTTGGCCATAAAAGTCATATACATACATAAAAAAGTCATCATTAATATAACAGTATTTAAAAAAGTGCTATACGGGCAAGGAATAGTTTTCACAGTTCATTTTTACATGGAAAATCACGCATTATATTTCATTTCAAAAATTAAAAGAAGAAAAGGTTTAGCTAAAAGAATATCACAAATACAAGGGTTAAATAAACATATACACTTTTCCAACTCAAAGACAGTATCCTTGTTTTTTACGGATTATGTAAACAGAATATAGAAATTTACTTAAGCTGAATACGATAAACTGGGTTGAATTGCTTTTCATGATCCTAAAAGCTAATGAACAGGACCTAGTCCCTAGAAGGTTACACATTGGTTTCAACCATTTCTTTCTCGGTTTCGCATATGCGCTACAAACAAAGAGCATGTGAACCTCATTCTCGGAACAGTCAGTGGAGCACATAGGACAGCTATTGATTTTAACAGACAAGGCCCCCAGTCTTTTTTGTGCCCATCTTTCAGTATTGTAATTCAGCATAAGTATCCCATATCTGAACTTTAGGAAAAGGGTTTTTGCAATGGGTGGCTCTATCTCGTCCAAGAATGGTTCGAAATAAAGCTCGTCTTTAAATAGTAGAAAAGCCTGGACTGCGGAACCAGCACTAACTCCATCCACTAGCTTCCCACTTATATGATTCCAGAATGCTCGCTTAACTATTAATTTAGAAAAGGTAGGCATTTTATCTGGAGTCTCCCACATTGAGTGTAAGCCCAAGAGTATAAGCCATTTTTTAATGTGCACTAGCCAGTGCAGGGAGTTAAAAGAATCAAGCATCATCAGTTCTTGCAGGCCATGCCTATAATCTATCAGTTCAGGTGTAGACCAAAGCCTAACCCAAAATAGTAATGGCCTTAAGATAGTTAGATGATCCGTTCTCCTAAAGTTTAGGTCAAGTTGGAGTGGTAAAAGGGGTGTACTAATAGGAACCCTAACGGAGGCCCGCATGAATTTATTGTCCATAACTTGGAAGCTATTCTTTGCCCATGGGCCCCATATTTCTGCTCCATATAGTACAGCAGATTGTATTTTAAATTTAAAAAGTTCTAAAACCGGGGTTACACTTTTGCTTGTACTAGAGTTCATTTTGCTTAGAATTGGTTTGACATTTTGGGCATATGTTATTTTACTTTTCTCAATTTGGGGTTTCCAGCTTTGCTTGGAATCGAGTACAACACCCAAATAAGAAAAGTTCTCCACAGTATCTAGTTTTTGGCTATTCAGAAACAAAAAACCTCTATCTGGTATACTGGGATTTAGTGACATGCATTTCGTTTTGTTTGCATTAATTTCCAAGCCCTTTGTCTGGCAATAGCAGCTAAAGGAGTTAAGGAGTGCCTGGAGACCCTTTTTTGTTTGGGATATGAGTATAGTGTCATCTGCAAAAAGCAGCGCAGGCACCCTTACACCATTGAGCTGCGGCGAATCATTGACACAAGCATTTAAATAGTCAGGGACATCATTAATAAACAGGGAGAATAAAGTAGGGGCCAGGACACACCCCTGGCGAACCCCACGTTCAATGGGAATATTGCGAGTCAGCTCACCATTAGCGCCCCACCTAATGTTTGCAAAATTATCAGCATGCAGCTCAACTATTTGGGCTAGGAGACGTCCCGGCAACCCAAGTTCTTGCAGGGTTTTCCAAAGTAAGCTGCGTGGGACTAAGTCAAATGCAGCCCTCAGGTCAATGAAGGCTACATACAGATGACCTTTTTTGAGCTGGACATATTTCCAAATCAAACAACAGAAGCGAAAAATTTGGTCTGTTGTGCTGGTCTTACTCCGGAAGCCTGCCTGGAATTTGGAAATTATATTCGTAGCTTCAAGCCAGTCGTTGATTCTGAATAGGAGATGTTTGGCATATAGTTTTTGAAGTGTGTCCATCAGACTGATTGGTCTGTAGTTGGAGGGTGTCATTCTATCCCCCTTTTTGAATATTAACACGACCTCCGCTGCCCGCCAGCTGTCAGGAAAGTTACAATTTGAGGATAGGGCGTTAAACAGACGATTCAGATAGGGGGCCCAAACGTCAACTTCATGTTTATAAAGATCCCCCGGTATTCTGTCCGGACCAGGGGCTTTAGAATTTTTAAGATCATTGATCGCCCTTACTGTCTCTTCCAGTGTGAAGTTGAGCGGTTCAATCGGGGGAGGGGACCTTAAGCTCCATTGGATATCACTGTCGTATTGTTTGTAAAGGTTTGTAAAGTGAGATACCCAAGTCATCTCATCCAGGAATACATCTTTCACGACTCTCCCAGCATGACCCCCGTTGGCCACTAGTCTCCAGAAACCAACATTGTCATTGGTTTTTGCAGCAGTTAACATTTCGGCCCAAATTGATTCCTCCCAAAGTTTTTTAGATGTTTCCAATGTACGTTTGTATTCCAATCTTGCAAATTTTACTTCTTCTTTGGTCTTGTTTTTAATGGCAAACAATAGATTTGATTTGGCAGTTCTACACGAGTGGTCATACCATAACTTTCCGTGGTTGGCCACTCTTTGATTTTGCTGCTTCTTTCTTGGCATTTTTGATAAAAGCACTTTTAATTCGGAAAAGAAGATTTTGTGTAGATCAATAAAATGGTCAAAGTGTTCCGGTAGGAAGGCATAGTCAGCTACATGTGCAAATGTTTGTTCGAAAAGAGAGTAAACCAGTGCTAAGGCATTGCCATCTGCCAGAACACGTGGCCATCTCACTGCACGCCTGTTGTTGCTTATGTGGACATCCTCACATAGGGTGACTTCGGTGGATTCAGTGATATCACTAACCATGCTCTTGTTGATGTAAAGTTCCAAAGGGTAGTGATCACTTTCCCCCCTACTTACTACTTTCAGATCTATCATAAAATGCCAGATACTAAGAGAAACAAGTACAAAGTCTAAATTACTTTTAGCTTTAGAGAAGGTTGGTTGTTTTTGCAGGTCAGATGGGAGTCGGCCATTGCCTGCTCTAAGGCCGTGATCTGCGGAAAGTCTCAGAAGTTGGCTGGCCAGTGTTGAATATTTAACAAATTTGGTGGTTTCGAGCTGGGGGATATTGTAGGCTGAGTCCTCTTCCTCGAACACTTCAGAAATGCCCAGAACAGGTTCGAAGTTACAATTTAAGTCTCCTCCTAGGATGACCGGGATATCTCCAATTACGTTTTTAAACAGGAGCTCCAGGGCCTCAAGTGTTGTTGATACCTTCGAGTGACTGGTCGGTCTATTATAGACATTGACAATGTACCATTCATTGCCACACGATGGGGTGACCCTTAGGGCTAAAATATCCAGAGAACCTGTATCCACAATTTCAGCCTGCATGGCTAGGGTGATTTTTAGCCAGATTAATAGACCCCCTGATGGTCTTCCTCTGTCAGACTGAACTGCCTTAGTGCCATAGGTTTTGTAACCTACCCGGTGCG
This sequence comes from Lissotriton helveticus, assembly GCF_964261635.1. Classification (NCBI taxonomy): domain Eukaryota; kingdom Metazoa; phylum Chordata; class Amphibia; order Caudata; family Salamandridae; genus Lissotriton; species Lissotriton helveticus. The sequence goes on along the minus strand of NC_136073.1, from coordinate 658,720,617 downwards.
GAACTTCTAAGGCCCAAGTTTCTTGTAGTAGACAAATATCACAAGTGTCAATGTAATTTGCCCACTCAGGGTCTTTTAGATTTTTATAAACACCTGCAATGTTCCACGATAGGATAAGTAAGCAAGGGTCAGTACTCTGAGTGGCAGGGTGGGGATTGACTACGCACTGATTACTCCGAATGCCTACTTGCAGTTTTGTTATGTCTTTCTCAGCAACCTTTACTTTCTCTCTAACTGCAGAAGTTACCCTCCCATCCCGACCACCCTCAGCTGTGCAGCAGCATATATTTCCAGCCCCACAAAGTGGTCCCGTTTTCTGTGGAGCTGGGTTAGACCTGTGCAACATATTCCTATTGGGCTGGTTATCATCATGGAAGTGTGCGACATTTTTAAGTTTGGGATAGCCTTTATTCACCCTACAAAAACCATCATATAATTCGTGGATGCAGTCAGGCATAGTGGCAAGTCAATCCACAGCATCTAGGCAACTAAATCTATTAAAGGTGGAAATGCCAGACCACATATTGTAATCGCCATGACCAGCCAAGTTTGGAGCACCAGACCACATATTATAATCTCCATACCTAGCCAAGTTTGGAGCACTGTCAAAATACTGGTTGACAGGATTCCAATTGGGGCCGTGATGGATAGGTCTTGGTGGAGGATAAAAGAATGATAGAGGTCTTGCTTCAATAGGGGGATTCACACCATACGATTTCCAATTGCAGATTTGTTCAGCACTCTGGGGTTCCTCAAAGGATATGACAATGCAATCGCCCGTGATTGATTTTGCAGTTGACCCTACCCATGGTACCCTCCTAACCATAAGGATCTTACTTTTCAAGTGGTTGGGGATGGGTTTGTATTTATTTAGCCAAAAAATCACTTTATTTTTTAGCGATTGGAAATTTTCTTCGTATTGACTATCCAGTTCTGGCACCCCTGTGAGAACAACTACAAATGTACTAGCGTCTGGTGGCAAATCTATGTACCCTCCTCTAAAATTATTGCGAGTGCGGTTGGACTGGTAATTTGACTTATGGGAGGCATTTGCAAAGATTTTGTCAGGCATGGATTGAATGCCTGCAGCACTAATCTAGGGGTAGGCAGGAATATTAGGTTGAGATTTATTTAAAATTAATGTGCTCTGATTGGAAGAGTGGGAGGAAGGGGGAATTTGAGGCAGGGGAAAGTTAGTATGTGCCTGGTTTTTCTGTATTGGTTTGCTAATAGTATTAGCAGCTGTCGCTGTGGAAGTTGAGGGGGTTGGGTTTGATTGTGTTTTGGTGCTAGTTAATTGAGTAATATTTGTGTTATTTGCTAACCCCACCTTTTCTTGCTGCACATCCAACGGACTAATATATGAATCTTTTGATATGGTCGGAACAAGGACCGGTATTTGCTGGGTGACTCTAGGCGCTTCAGTACAGTTAAGACTTATACTGGAAAGAGTGATAACACTTTTCTCAACCTCGAGAAGCTGGTTCTCAATTCCAGTTAACCTGGTTTCCAGTGGTTTAAGTAATCTCTTAAGCGTCTCCCATACTATTTTTAAAAATTCTTCTCTTCCACCATCTGGTTCTGCCATGACACAGGAGACTCTTTGCCCCTCGCTACCTAAGTGATCAGATTTATCAAGGGAAATATGTCCATCTATACTATTGTTAATGTTGTCAGCATTTACTAGTGCTGAATCGTGTACAGAGATCTCGGATGTTACAACAGGCGTGTTAGAAATTCCACCCCTGATATTATGACTAAGTACAACTTTTGCTTTTTTCCTAGCAAAAGCGGTAAGATGTTTACGCTTTCTTTTGTGCTTTGATGGTACTTTAGCTAGTGATTTGTTTTTGAAAGACTCTGTTTCAACTGGCAACTGACTGGTAGAAAATGGGCTTGTGTTTGGTATCGACCCACCTAGTGACTTACAGGGCACCCCATCTGGGAGGACCTCAACATTCTCCTTTGAGAGTATCAGCTGTGATGAGCTTCCTAACTCGGCCCTAGCTGAAGGCCCATGGGGTTCGTGGTTGGTAGGAGGAGTTGATTCCTCTACTACCGAGTGCACCTCAGCTACGGCTATGATTGATTTTGGACCAGAAGTGCGCTCGGGGGTTTTAGATGTAGCAATGCTGCCTAGGGAAGATTTTTTTCTAAGCGCAAGTTCAATTGAAAGCCTCCTAGCGCATTCAAGTTCAGTTGATACTCTGTGCTGGAGTTTGGTAATTTCATTATCAATGGAGAGGCTGGTCCTGGTGATAAAGTCATCTAGGGTACCTGTGGCTTTTTTGGGGATCTTGGTTGCCTTGCTCCTAGTTTCACGTGAGGACATTGTGGGGAAGGAAAATTACAATAAATATATAAAATAGTCCAAGTATACTACTGAGAATCAAAGGGATAGAACCAAGGGAAATGGCCCGGTCCGGTCTTAAACGGTCTCTAATGGCCTAAAACGGCCCTGTCTTTGCCCAGTCTTAGCCCGGGCTGCGTCCCGCGCTGCGGGAGTAGGCTGATGTTATGAGGCCTCAGGAGGGCGGGGGGCGGGCCAGCAGGGAGAGCGGACCGGAAGTTCTCCCTCGGTCTAGCAGGGACTTCTGGGAATTGAAGTCCCTGCACGCTCGCAGCCCCGCTGCAGCCACACGCCCGGTTCCGCTTACCTCCTTACTGCCTCTGCACTCCTCGCTAGCAGCAGCAGGTGTGTCTCCCTCCTCAGGCAGGCGAAGGGGCACCCGCGAAGCGGGTGCGCCGAGAGGTGGATTGGTGCCGGGTAGAGACAAGGTGAGACAAGGTGAGCCGCTCTGACTCGTTGTTGGCGCTGATTTCCTCCGTTTGACGTGGCAAAATGTTCAAAAGAGGCCTTTTATGTTTTGGATTATTGCATTTATACAGTGTGTGGCACCGAAGTGCCTTTTCAAACGGGTCGCCTGCTACACTGTGGGGGAGTGCATGGTTGGTAGAATGTTGTCCTTCTTGTGAGTGCCTGCTTTGCGCTCATGTTAACATAGGGAAACTGACAATGGGCCTGCACAGAACATATGACATGAGTTCAGAAAGGAAGCGTTTTGGTGTCATGTGGGAGTGACCAGAGATGTGCTCTTATCTTGCTTTAGGTCATAGCGCTGAGCAGTGCCATGGAAGAGGAACGGTGAGGGTTACAGGGCAAGTTAAGGTGTGTTTGGTGCAGGACTGGAATGGGAACCCAAAGCAGCCCTGGCACTTTTCTTGAACCAGCCCCTGGAGAAGCACTGCCTGGCTCCGGGAGTCTGGAAATGTAAATGTAAATGTAAATGTGTTTGTATTGATATAGCGCACTTCTACCCAGAGGTCTCGTAGCGCTGTATTCATACTGCTGTGGAACCCATCCTGGCTTTCCTGTGAAATGTCCACTCCTGGGCACCCCCAAGGTGAAGCCAGGCATCCAAGCGCTGCTGGGGCCGTTGTGGAGATTAAGCAAGCTATTGCCCAGAGTCACAGAGTGGGACCCATGATTAGACTAGGCACCGAGGCGAGAATTATCAGGTCCGGGGAGATTGAGTCCAAGAGCTGCCGAGGCAGGAATTGAACCCTGGTCCCGGGCCAAACCTCTGCATCAGGGTCTGGCCTGCTGCTTTTGTTACTGGGGCCCGATAATCCAGCACTGCTGCAAATCCGCCCCGTAACAAAAGAATGGGGCCCCCAGCTGCAAAACCATCCCCCACCCTTTCAGCCTCCTGGGGAAACGCCCAATGCCCGGTCTGGCCAGTCCGGCCCTGGTTTGGAGTGTATCTATGGAGGGCTGTACTGGTGACCTCCTATGATGATGTTTTTCTTTGTCTTATTTTCATTTCCATGCTCATCACAGCAGATAGGTCAACCACTCTGAGGTTTCATGGGTCAAGTGGGGGTGGAAGACAGGGAAACAGGAGGGGAAGACAGACAGAGAGGAGGACAGCTAATCTAAGGTGCAGCCCTACCTGCATGGCTAGTGTATATTAGTGCTGCCTGCCAGGAGCAGAGTTTGTTTCACCTTCTGGACTGCTGTTGCCATGCACTGGGACTCATTAGCCTGAAGCAAAAAGCTATTTTGGCAAGGAAGGCCTCTGAGGTCCTCATTACGTTTCTCCTGGTAATGTCGCTACGGTTGATAAAAACACTCACTAGCCCAAATTGGATTAATGCAATAGATTTTGTGCATTTCGCCTAGACACGTCAGCAGCTTAAAATGGCGGAAAAGTCTGGTTGAAACTCGAGGGAGAAATAGGCATGACTAGGGGAATCGGACATGGTACACCTAGTTTCCTCAATGGTTACTCATTTGTGAGGGCACCCTCAGCGATCATCGAGTAATGCCCAGCAATCCACCCTGCTGGGTGTACTGATGCCACAGGTATCGCTGATTCTTGGCGGCTGGTACATGGCCCACTTGTAAAGAGGATCTAAGCCTGTGGCTTGCTGGGGTCGACTATGGGGGTGCACCGAATGCAATTAACCTGGTCCTGCCGCAGATGGGTAGGCTCCATGTCTGACCTCTATTCCCAGACCACTGTGCATCAAATAGACCATAAGCTTTTACTCTCTTACAGTTAGGTAACATGTCTTAGCAAGAGCCAATGGAAAGACATGGACAAAAAAAGGGTAAAGGATAAACTGAGAAAGTAAAAAGTGTAAACATGAGAGGAAGAGAAAGAGATGGACATTATGAGAGTAAGGCTAAGAAAGGGAGGCTAAGAAAGGTTATGTGGGAGAAAGAGTGAGGGAGATGAAGCTACCTAGTACATGATGTATAAGAAGGTAAGAGGATAAACGGAGGCCTAGCAGACTGAGTGGAGAGCAGGGATGGCAAAGGGGGTGCCAGACTGCTGCAGTGCAGATGTGAGGGAGAAGAGTGAAGGAAGAGACAGGAACAAAACTAAGTTATGAGGAAAACTTGGAAAGATGGAAACAAGAAGCAATGAATTACCAGCAAGGCAGAGTAACATGGAATCCAGTGGTGTCAATGAACACCTGTGCCAGAGGTGAGGGAATCGTTGTAAAGAGGTAGATATAAAAGGGAGAGGTAGAGATGGAAACTAAAGAAGAACAAACAAACAGCGGTCAAAAATAAGGGTGAAGTGTGTTTGAGACTGAGCTGGGAGAATATAAGACCTTTAGGTCGAATGGAGATGGTGCAAGGACTAGAGGTGAGAATAAGAGAAGTAAAGTTATAAGTAGAACTAGAAGAGATTTAGGTAAACAATGACCAGGTAGGGAATAAGGCCAGAGGAGGGGAGTTGTGCAATTGAACTGTAGAGGCAAACTCTGAGGTAATGCGGGCAGAGGGTATGAGGGAGTGGTTACTTCTATTCGATACAGATGTGAAAGTTAACATAAACAGAGAGGAGGAAGAAGGACAGAGTGAAGAGGGAAAACTGAAAGACAGAGATGGGTATGACAGGGAGATGGTGGGGGCAGAGGGTATGAGGGAGTGGTTACTTCTATTCGATACAGATGTGAAAGTTAACATAAACAGAGAGGAGGAAGAAGGACAGAGTGAAGAGGGAAAACTGAAAGACAGAGATGGGTATGACAGGGAGATGGTGGGAGAAGAAGCTTAGGAAGGCACTATGAGGCTAGGAGCTACAGAGGTGAGACAGATACTGAGCGAAACTGAGAAGGGCAGAGATGGTGAAAGAAAGAGATATGGGAGTGTATGATTCGGGTATGAATGCGATCTGCATTTTAATAATCGTGCACTCCATGTATGTTTTTTAAAGAATGTATGACATTACAACGCATACATTTACAACGCATGCCTTTACAACACAGTTTTTACATCGCAACATCCTTTACAACGCATACATTTACATCGCATTCCACTACAATGAACTTTTTAAAACTACATTTACAACGCATACCATTACATTGCATTTAAGGTAAGTGTTGGATAGTGTAGGGGTAAAAATTAATATTCTAACTCCAGGGGGTGCAATTATAGGCTAAGTGTTGGATTGTGTAGGGGTACTATGCGTTGTAATATTATGCATTGTAATGACATGCGATGTAATGCCTGCGTTGTAGTGACATGCGATGTAGAGTCATGCGTTGTAATGGTATGCGTTGTATTGCCTGCGTTGTAGTGACATGCATTGTAAAGGATGTTGCGATGTAATGACTGCGTTGTAAATGTAGTGTGATGTAATGATTGCGTTGTAAAGGTTGTTTCCCTTTTTTAATTATAGTGCAGTGCTTCCTGTGATGTCACTAGAGTCAAAGGTCATGTGATATAATTTCCTGTGGGAACATGAAGGGCCAAATGACGTAACCACACAAGATGAAGTTTGGTCAATAAGCATGTGATGTAACTTCCACCACCACTAGCATTTTGAAGACTCAACAGCCACACTTCTATTAGAAAATGGCGCCCAATGAGGCTAAACACAAGGTTTAAAAACCCCTGCTACTCTCCCCCTTCTTTGACAGCTCCTGCTGTCCATTCCTTTCAGCGGTGGTGTGTCAGTATATGTGGCTCTGCAGTACCAGACTGGAAGGGACAGGAGCTGTCAAAGATGAGGCAGAGGCGTTCCTGAAGCCCTAATTGCTAATTGTTTGTTTTATTTACTAGGGCAGAGGGAGACATAGGTGCAGGGGCGTTGCTTGGTCAGTAAAATTGTTGGGGGAGGGGTGAGCCTCAGGTTTTCTGACAATCTGGCTGGCTACGAGGCCTCCGGGTAGTTAGGCGCTATAGAAATATTCTTTCAATTCAATTCAATTCAATATAATGTTTAAATGCATAATACGACAAGCCGGATGCATGAGAGGGGCCTAAGGGGCAGTAAAAAGGGAGAGGAAGGCGGATTTGTAGGAGTACTGAGAAAACCCCCACAATATGTTTAATAACTAATATTTTTGAGGACTTGCAAAACAGAAAGTGAGAGAGTGTATGTGAGTTTCTGTCTGTGTGTATGTAAAAATCCCTGCTGAAATCTGATCGGCATCTCACAATACCCAACGGAAGCACCTGTACCCAACTATTTATCCAAGAATACATTTATTAGGGGGGATTATAACACAGCAAACACCCCCCTGAAGCTACGTCCCTGCACAGGTGCTGTGGAGACCTCCCCCTCTTTCTTCTATGACTGCAAAGCAGACCAGTGCCCGTGGGAGCAGCGGGAGGGACTATGGGAATCTTGATCTCTTTTGCAGCCTCTGCTCTGGGCAGCTCTTCGTATCTTGAGGAGGGACAGCGGAGAGGGACAGCCAGTGAATATCTATTAGTGAATTCCAATGTTGATGGCTGTGAGACTATTCCAGCGGCAATAGCCCGTTACCCCACCATCGTCTTCAGTTGAGCACTCGACATTCCACCCTTAGAATACAAATTGTGGCCAGCAGTTTCTGGATCTGGAAGTGTTAGTCATTTTTTATTAAATACAATAGGGTATGCAGTTCCTAACTGCTTCAGGGGGACAAGAAGGGGTCACAAGTCCTTACTGGTTACAGGGGGAACGGGGAATTCCTCCTGTTGGAATTAGGGCCCAATTCCTGTTTTAACTTCACTGATTCATTCACTTTCACTCCCTCCATCTACACATATGGGCCCCTCACCCCCACTGCACCAAATTGCCTCTTGGAATAAAAGATCTCCGCCAAAGAGCCCCTCATAGGGAGCCCGTCAAGTAGTGCGGCGCGGACCTGACGAGGAGCAAGCCCTATGATGAAGTATGACACCCAGCCGGGTGTGTGAGGTCCCTAATTCCAACAGAAGGTATTCCCTGTTCCCCCTGTAACAAGTGAGGACTTGTGACCACCTAACCCTCTTGTCCCCCTAAACAGCTAGGAACTGCAAACCCTTCTGTATTTACTATTGTTGGGGCATGTATGCTGGACTTCTAAAAAAGCACCTAGTCCCTCCTTTTGAGTAGTTATTTTTTATTCACACTTGGGTATTCCAAAGTGCAGTTGGAAACTTCCATGAGGGTTCTAAACTGAGAAAACCATCAAATTGCACCTACTTAACCCGATCCATCTATAAATGGATTCACAGAGGAACTGTGCTGTCTAGCTCTTGTATTTAAAAACAATGGCCATTTTTCCTTTTTGATTCATATTGTTGTATAATACATGGGATTCTGTAATCCTGTATAAACGTCAGTCTCTGATTTCTTTACAATCGGCCACTTGTGATGCTCACAGTCATCAGTTATAACGAAAAGACGTCAGCACTTGACTAATATAAGTTATTAGAACATTAGACTGTGGAGAGCTCCATTGATGACAATGGGGTAGCTCTGGGCTTATAATGACTGGTATAAACCTTATGCACCAACATTCCAAAGTTTTTCTTTCTGTTTTTTCTTTTTAAATTTAGAACATTCTGCCCTCAATGGGTGGAATGTTCTAATAGCCTTGTAGCCCTTCTGCCTCAGACTATACCAGTTGTTAAAGGCCCTCTCCCTAACTTTTTTTTGTATGTGGAGTTTCATATAGTGCGTACTAGTCCCGAAGGTAGCAGAGCGCTTTACATGAGCACCAATTAGGTTACAGATGGACACATTCTTATAGGCCCCCGCCTGCGGCTCAGCCCTAGGATATTTGTTTTATTTATGTTCAGCTGCTGTGCATTTCGTAATGCATAATAAAGTTCAATTGCTTTTTAAAAGATCCACCTTAAGTTAGGTGTGCACATTTTTCATAGAGTTCAGTTAGTAGAAAAAGCTAAATTATACTATGTGTAGTAGCTAGTATTTTGATAAGCGTTAGGCTCATGCTGCTGAGCTCGACCATTGCTTGCTCCTGGATGTCTGGATCAGACGTCTTGGTGCACAAAATGTCATATAAAAAGTGAACCCTCCCACTGAACACCGCTAGATGGTTGGAGGGTAGCTGGGAGAGTCAGCCTGGGTGTGTGCAGATTGTGATTGTGCCAGGTATACTTTGTGGATGGATGGAAAGACTGGGCACTATGCCACAAGTGCGTGTTGGGTGGGGCCGGCTGGACAGGCAGGAAACTACAGGTAGGCCATCAGTTCACAGCGGAGTATTGTATCAATGGGAAACATCCATCACAACGCAACTTTTACGACGCACTACCATTACAACGCAGGCTTTACAATGCAAGTCATTACAACGACTTGCGTTGGAGGGCGCTGTAGGATAGGGAATAGTTTAATTTACTATCCAAAACCTACCCTACTATCCACAGGGACTGGAGTTGGAATAGTAAATTAAACTATTCCACTATCCAGCACCCCCCAACGCAAGTCGTGGTGACGACTTGCATTGTAAAACCTGCGTTGTAAAGGCATGCGTAGTAAAAGCATGCGTTGTGATGATATACATCCGTATCAATAGCTTCCTAGCTGTACCAGTCCTGCGTTGCCCTGAGGAGCCTGTAATTTATTTATTTTTAACTGGGAATACTAATGAACATTGCTGAGTTGTCAGTCAATGGGCTTGATAATTTCACACATTGCACTACTAGGTTATTCCCTAGTTGCTTTATCAATTTCCACTGGCGAGATTTGGAAATATAACACAATTGAAGTAAAAAATGGTCTTCATTGATGTAAGAAAAATCACCACCAAAGCAGTGCACAGTCACTGCTGCTGCTAAAGCCACTGACTTGACATTAGAACCATGACAGAGAACTGACCACACTTTGCCTAAGTGACAGATGAAGGCAAATAGCACATCCCATCTATAAAACACTTTATAACAAGGGTCAAGTGCGCAAAGGAAAATGACACATGAACCTCAGGTTCTTGCTAGGACTCTATACCTAGGACCGGAGAAAAGGCTACATGTCGTGTATTCTATTCAGTGTGAAAACTCCCCTTCCCTCCAGCAAGACTCTTTCTAGGTGGTAATCTTGGTCACCATTTTGTAAAAACCACATATTCAAATAATGACTTTCTTCAGGGGTGTAAACTTTAATAAGTGAGATGGAGAATAGAGAGGGTGGTTCAATTCTGAGATTTCCCAACATAGATGATGCAACGTCCAGGTCGGTGGGCGGGTGACCAGCTCTTGGGAGAATGTTAGCGGAGTAAGTTAGAGTGAGACAATATACAGAAAAGTAGACAACATTCTTGGCAGCAATAACGTATAGAAACATAAACCACAAAGTATGTAAATGCTGATTTAGAGTTTGGTGGACTGGTTAATACATCACAAATGTGACCTATATCCCGTCCACTGTATTACAATTCCATTATATCCTATAGAACTTGGAATATGAAGGACGGATCACCCGTCAAGTATGTGACAGAGAAACTCTAAATCAGGCCCTTAATCTCGAATGCACCACAAAGTGTTGTATAACCACTTCCAATGTTTCATTTTGATTGTGGACTTAAAAATGTAACAATATGATACAATAGAGGTCTGCATTAACAACTAATATCGAAGATATGCTCTCACAGACTTATAACCGGGCTAATATGGGTAGCAGTCTGAGAAACAGAGAACCACCCTACAATAACATGCTCAAAGACCTAATTGATTACTATGCAAATTAAAACAATATTCAAAATAGCAATTCAGAGTGTGACATATGAACAATGTGCTGAAAATATCTACTCAGTATGTGATCTGTAAACCGGTGTTCAAAATAGCTACTCAAATCATGCCCTTTCACTATCACTCCTCGGGATACGCCAACCACGTGAGACAGCATAACAGAATCTCTTTATTGGATTATTTTAACATATACTATGTACATATGCTTATATACATTTTTATTGACATCCTCGTTTTGTTTCTTCTTTAAATTCATCGATAAATGATCCCTGTTTTGAAAGACTTAAAGGTTAGAATTACAATTGTGAAAATAAAAGTTTAATGCCAACGTTTTCTTCTTTATTGTATGACCGTCACAAAGATTGTTAGTTATTAACTTTACAGATAAGATGTGAAGATATTCATGAAGCAATGTGAGTTACTTATTATAGGGTCTTGTCGTAATAAGATATTACAAATCAATACACTATCTAGTAGTGGAATGGAACACGTCACTACTGTGATAATAGGAATTCATTTTTAGTATGGTTTACATCCATAATTTTGTATTTTATGAGGTTGTGACGGATGTTTTCACTGTACCTGATATAGTTTTTACGATTCATCCTGTATTTTACGTTGCCCAGACGACGTGTTTTCCACAACTCGGGCTCTCTTGTTCTTGATATAGTGCTTGTTTTCTTTTTAACCCTGTGATATTGAACCCATGACGGTTATTTTGCACTGTTTTACTATGTATCAGATGGAGATATTTTTAAGTGTGTTTGTTTGACTTTTATGGTTTTCTTTGCAAAAACCGAATAAAGTGTTTTTGATGATGATGAACACATCAGTATCTAGTTTGACTAGGCCAACGACTTTCTGTTGAAAACATTCGAATGAATAAATCCACGTCACTCTAGTTTTTTCTTGACTATATATTTTGTAACTCACATGCACTGTGGCGTATATCCCATGCACAGATATCTAGCTCCAAAGGCATCATTAATTTAAATACTACTAATGCAATACAATCCAGACTAGCATCAGGTGCGGATATACCAGCCTGAGACGTCATTTGGGCTTCTACTGTACAGCTAGACTGTTTGACGTCATACTCTGACGTCCAAGTAGTTCTTACAAAGCAATTCTAGTTGTGAGCTGGAGCAAGTCCTTTTTGGTAAGATAGTGCAGTGGTTTGGCATGCCGGTTCCATTGGCCTCCTTGCCCTGCGTGTTCACTGTGCCGAATACCAGAGTGTTTTATCATTGCTTAATTTGTAAAATAAAGCAAGTGCTAGGGCCCTCATCGGGAGGCCGCTGCAGCTTGCACCGCCTACTGCCCGTGTAGTACCCGTTTGAAAATGTGATCATTCAGACTATTTGAGGCCTCCTATACTATAAGAATGGCTTGGGCTGCAGGTATTTGTTTATATTGTAGATTGAATTAATAAATAACTGTTTTTCTGCTCACATCTAAATTGCACAAACAGCGCCATCATGTGGCAGCTGTCACAAGTGCCAGTGTTGACAATTAAGTGCCAGTGCTGAGCACCGGAAACTACCGGCTCAAATTAAGCACTGTGGTTGATTGAACTTTTCCTTCTCCAGTGGATGATGAATTGAGTTTCATATCACACTAACACTGTACCAAGGCGGAAGTGTGATACAAGGAAAACTCATAAGAACAACCACGGATAAATACTGCGTATCCTTTCCTTTAGTAAAGCTTTGTAGGTATCTGGTGGGTAGGTAAAGACTGTGATGTGGTAGGTTGCACCTTTTTTAGTAGTATAATTTGACCCAGGTCTGAATCTGCCGGAAAGGTACCATCAGGTCAACACGCATATGGCAATCTATCTGCTACATACATGTCAGTAAGATGGCCAAGAGTATTTTAAAGTCCATTGCAGCAATCACTCTCAGATAACTCAGGGTGTTTATATGCTGCTGCCTCAATGTGGGTGGGTGTAATCTGCTGGGAGTGTGTGTGATCTGCAGGTCACAGTTTGTTCAAGGTGTGAATATCTCTATTGCAAAATCTACTTCAACCCAAAGGTCATGGGTTTCAATACCTGTTGTACTGATAAGGTGGAGCGCAGAGCGGTGATGTTTTGGGTGCACTGACCTACCAGTCACATGCAGGCCTCAAGTCTCGGCCCAATAAATATATCTCAGTAGTATGAGAACAATAAAGACAGTTGAGTGTTGGTCGAGTCAATTGTCAGTGCACAACTTGCATTGCAGTTAGAAGACCACAGTGGTGGAACACTCGACTGCATTATCTCCACTACATTACCAGACCACTACATCTCCTCAAGTGCTTTGCCTGACGTTACTTCGCCAAAGGTAAGTTATGTAAAATAGCTGAAAGGTAAGGGTTATTTAAGTAATAATCAGTAAGGGTAAATTAAATAAAAGATGTGGCCGACTGAGGACCAATCATATCAACTTCTTAGATCCCAAGTGGTTTGTAAAGATGTGACGCAACCCTTTAATATCAACATGCAGTGTGTACTGGGTCCACAAATAGGGCATAATTGAGAATTCTATGTCTACTGCACTGAAACAGACAAATGCTTGCAATTTACAGGTATTTTCCCCTGGTACATTTCAGCAGGGTTGTCTTGGCAGAAATGACCAGGGCATTATATGACTGCAAAGTTGATTGCAGCTAACAATTTCTGGGTGTGTTAACCTCTTCATTGTTTGGAACTTCGATCCCTGTGCAAACAGTGGTTTCCAATTGGATCACAAATTTGAGTCCCCTTGTGAAGGGGTCCAGACTGGGATCTGTTAGAGGAAATTTCTCATGTGATCGTAAGAAAGAAATGCTACTTGGTTGTGCGGAATGCGAATATGGAATGAAATGGATAAGGTGGTGAAGGTTTTGGATACTGAATATTGACTACGGAATATCTTGGGACACTAATACTGTGGACAGACTATTGAGGGACAAAATATCAAAAGGTAAATATGTACAGATTTTCTATACCTAACTCCACATCTAGGTACCATGATGATATGTATATCTTCAATTTACACATATGTGCATTTAAGAATAATAATTCTATACCTCCCTATTTGCCTTACATTTCAATATTTTCTCCCTCGATATTTTGTCAATGACATTAGTGCGCAAAGATATTCTTGTAGTCAATATTCCAGAATACAGTCGTGGCAAAGGCATTCCTTAAAGGGATAGGCTGTAGGGATGGGTATGTATAGGACATATGGCCAATGATGAGCATCAGAAACATGTAACTCAGATTTCATATATGAAACCGTACCATGTTCATTTTTAACAAGTCAAAATAATCTTTTGGCTTGAACTAAATTTACATTTTATGGTATTAGGGCCTAATTTTGAAAATGAAGCAAGAAGCGTTAAGTATTTTTTCGAATTCAATTTAACGTGTGCTGGAAGGGCATTGAATTTTATGGGAGAATTTTGTTTTCTATTTTTAAGGTAATAACCTTAAGAGCATGCTCTGGAGGACTAGGCCCCAATACATAAGTCAAATAAAGAATCAAGAATGAAGAGCCAGTAGAAGTAATTCCAAAGGTAATAGACAGCCAGTTTTTGTTTTGATGCATTCATCAGGATTCATTTAGAGAAACAGCATGTAATTCTTGAAGTAATGTTTTTCACATCTCCCACAGAGGAAAAAATGTTAGATCACAGAGGAAAACTTCTTTCTAAAAAAAAAAAAAAAAAAAAATGGAACAGAAGATGTTAAATCATGTATTACAGATACTTTGTTTAAAATAGTTGTCTTGCATGTTGCTGATGAAACCCAACCGGTCCTCCGTGTTGGCTCTTGGGCACTTTTAGATAGCCCCGGGCCTGCATAGCTGGGACAACAGACAAGTCTTTTAGTGGGATGTATGACACTACAATGCATGCTTTTACCACGCATGCTGTTACAACGCAGTTTTTACAACGCATGCTGTTACAACGCATAGCGCTTTGGGGTGCTGGATAGTGAATAGTTTAATTTACTATTCCAACTCCAGTCCCCGTGGATAGTAGGGAAGGTGTTGGATAGTAAATTAAATCTATTCCCTATCCTAGAGCGCCCCCAGTGCAATGCGTTGTAATGGTTTTCGTTGCAAAACCTGCGTTGTAAAAGTTTCGTTGTAAAGGATCTTTCCCCTTTTAGTGACCCTCAATGGGCTAAATCACAGGGGATGTGTCAGAACCAAAACTGTTCCAGGACTAACAAAAACAGTTGTATAGTTATTTGTTTTCTGGGGCACCAATTTAGGTCTGAGAAGTCAAGAAATACAATTAGAGGTTTTCAAATCTTTATTACAAACTAATCTGGGGAGTAGAAAATTACACTCGGTTATAGTAATAGGAGGTAGCACATTAGCATAGGCAAGTATTAGAAATGTAAACAAAGACACAATATTTAGTATAGTAATAGCAGTGGCGGCTGGCACAGTGGGGGACGCTGGGGTGGGGCATGGCGCTGCATGAAGGAAGTCGACAGACGACGGAATAAGTATTATTTATTTATTTAATTATACCTAGTCTATCGTCGGTCGACTCCTAACCCCCACCCTGCCCCGCCCCGCCTCACCACCTCACAGCATTTAACTGCGCCGGCCGCCGCTGAGTAAGGGGCTAGTTGAAGCATGGATTACAGTCTGTCAATTTTTAGAAATTTACAGCAATTCATTACACATTTCCTCTGGTTAACCGGGTAAGTGCAGTCCATGTTTTGTTAATATTCTGAATTAATGAGCAATTTCTTGTGTGTCTGTCATAGTTCCCCACCCTGCGTCAGATGTTCTCAACCCCAGTTGTTAAAAGCTGAAGGTTGCTTACACTAGTGCAGTGGGTTACAAACATATGAATGGACTTTTCCCAAGTTTTCCACTATCAAAGTTTTGCATGGGAATACACTATGAGAAACATACATAACATACATGTATGAGGTAATGAGCATGAGATTCTGAATGGCACAAAGTGTCGGCACAATAGGCTCTTAAAAGTATAATTGTAATGTAAGAGAGTTAGGGCTCGATTTAGATCTTGGCGGACAGGTTACTACATCACAATGGTGACGGATATCCCATCCGCGGAAATATAAATCCCATTATATCTGATGGGATTTCTATTTCGTTGGCCGGGATATCCGCCACCGTTGTGATGGAGTAACCTGTCCGCCAAGATCTAAGTCAGGCCCCCAGTCATAATCATTCCCATACATATAACATCCATGTAAGAATATTGTCAACTAAATTAATCCAGAAAAATAATTGCATATCTTAAAACACAAATGAAATAAAACCACATATTACCCCTTTATTTGGTGGCTGGGGTTTAAAGTCATTGGTTATGACAACAGAGATTTCTGACATTGTGCTGGACAGCAGCTCTTTCTAAGCATGGCTATTCTCCATAACAATACGTTTGTAAATTGTTAACCAGTTTGCACACGTTTGTTTGTAAATGCCACAAAACTCAAGGGTTTTCATAAAGGATCATTTTAAACATGTTTCATATTCTGTATTTTTCCTATTACATGTTCATTTTAGGGTAATTAGCATGAAAATAGCTGTTCTCTCCAAAAGGCTGATAACACAGGGCGCTAATTGGAATTAAAATGTTTCAGTTTTATCTTTTGTGAGTAAAATGCTTAAAAAATATTGTTGAGGGCCTGAGGATTTATGTGATTCTCTGGCTCCAGGGCTTACCACATAATTTTTGGGTTAAGACATTTGTCAACTAATTTGCTACATAATTTTCAATATAATTGTCTTATTAAAATACAAGAAAGTTGTTTCTGGATATAAATAGTACAGCCACAGAAAGTGTGGGGTAATTTCTTTTCTTTCTACATAATTTAAACTTGCCACATAACTTGGGCTTCCGTCTAATGAGGGTATTTAGGATCTCCAAATGAAACTAAAGGTCGCTTCAGTGTACTTTTCAAGTAAAAGGAGATTGCATAAGGAGTTAAAAGTAGCAAGTTCAGCAGTTAGTAGGATATTGGCAATGACAAGGAGATTCCAGAGACTGGATTATCAGCAGAGGTTTGTCACAAGGCAGATCTGCACATACCATGTGCCTTCAGGGACTCCTTTGAATCATGGAAATTTGTCTTCAGTGACAATGGGTAAGCAAAATGAGTTAGAAATGCAGATTGAAGAGATCATGTTCGGTGGCGGACCTTGGCTGTCTGTTAGGTCACTAAGGCACCAACAGGTTTGCAAGGCTGAAAGATGTCTGTCCACGGACAGTCTTGTGCGCCAGTGTTTTTCGTATATTTTTTCTCTGATCAGGATTATGTTTGGTCTCAAACATTGGGCGGTATTGAACATTTGGAAGGATTTGGGGGGGTCCTAATAAGGTCTTATTTGTCTCAAATAAGAATATATTTTATTTCTAATATAGGTATATTGTCGTAATACCTCTAAAAGCAGGATACTGAATGCAACATAGAACATCATTAAACTTTAATACTGGAATCACATGTTTGAATGCTTCTCTTTGATGCAAATGGTGGTCTACATTGGATCACATGCAATGAAAGCTGGTCTTCAGATAAAATAATTATTTGTCAACTGTCAATGGCTTTAAAGTTAGATCCTAAGAGTGGATAACAGTTTTTCATGGTGTCAAGAAAACAAGCAATAACATTATATTGACATATAAATCAAGCAAAACATAGAATAATTCAGGATAGCTTCCATCAGAGAGGAAATGCTTTGGATGTGAATGTGTTCAATGCCCCGGTGCTCTAGTTTGTCAATTCTGATGCTCTGTAGTGAGACAAAGAAATGTGCCAGGAGCTACTTTTCCTTTGTTACAGGCGGCCTCAGGTGGAATTGTACTGTTTCAAAAGTTATAATTCATTTCTACTAATTAATGCAGATGCAGTGCTTGAACATATTGGGCCTGATTAGACTTTGGTGGACACAGTGCTTTATCACAATGGTGACAGAATAACTTGTTCGCCAAACTCTTGGTCCCCTGCACTGATTTAAGATGCCAGATAGTCAGTTTTCCAACGGTGGTAATGGCTTACCCATTAGAAAACTTATTCCGCCATCATGATGCAGTGTGGGCCATTAAAGTAAGGGCATAAGACCGTCCACCCTATTTTGAGGGGATGGTCTGATGTCCTCTTTTTTCATATCTAGGGATCACCGCATGGTTGGCGGCGATCTCTGGCTATAGCAGACAGGATCCCAACCAGGGAGACAGAGGTAGCAACCGCTGCCCCCATGACGACCGTGCCCCGCCCACCATACCTTAAATCAGGCCTCCTATAATGTAAATCAGATTACAATAATGCTGTAGCTCAAAATGTGTAGAAACATGCAGAGAATCCTATAGTTACCCATAGTGTGGACAAAAATAAACATCTTGCTATAAATATAGACTTTCTGCTGATCACCTTAATTTTAGAAAAAAACAAATCAGAAGAAAGAAAAGCCAGTTCTCCTATTTTCTTGTTCATGCACTGTAACCAGTCTTTCAGCTAGGCTACGCACTCCGGTAGTGGGCATTTTACATGAAAACTATAATAACTTATTACAGTTGAGCAACTACATCGTTTTCGTCTTACGAGTGACTAGAGACTTCACAACTTGACTGTAATAAGGGAATTAGATTAGAAGTTTTTATACAGGGATAGCATGCTCCGATAAATGATATTGCTAATGAAATATGAGGTATGATTATTACACATTATAAGAGTACTGTTACGATTGGGACAATGCTTGGTCCATAGTCTATGATATGCATGGACCATGTGCGATGTCTTGTCACAGAGCATCAGCATCATCATTGAAGGCCCTTTGCAGTGCCACCTTAACACATCCTCTGTCTTTCCTGTGTTTTATCCTCCCCACTAAGTAGTAGATGTATGGGTTGGCACTGCTGTTCATGGCTGTGCAAAGCACATGAGCGTAACTAATTACATAATAGTTAAATTCGTGCTGTGCAATAACTCGGAAGTAGTAAAGCAGAGCTATGACCCTTGTGGGATAGATAGTGAGCAAGAAGACCACAATATTGAGGAGGATAACCCAATACACTGTTGTAGGCTGATGCCTCATAGACCTCATTTTGATTTTGACAATCAATGTCACACTTGGCAGAATCATGAGTGGGAACACAATCCCAAAAGCTAAAATTGTATAGAACAATACCGCTGCCGTGCAATGTGGGACTCTTGCAATGTATAACTCCTCTGTACAGGCCAAACACTCAGCTGTGGTGAAAAGGGTTGCAAAAACCCACATGAGTGTGCATACAATGCTGGATAGTCATGTTGGCCGCTTGCATTTGTACCATATGGGACACAGGACTGAAAGACACCTCTCTATGCTGAGGGCTGTTAAAAGAAAGAGGCTGGTGTAGTGGCCTGATGTAAAGAGAAGCCGTAGGGAAAACAGGAGGACATTATTGGAGGAAGCAATGGTCGACCGTGCAGAGATTCCAAAAATGTATAGGAGAGCGACAATGAGGTAAAAGTGGAGGCAAAAGTCAGCTACTGCTAAGTTGAGGATGTAGACGGTGTAGGGGTTCCTCTTGATCCGGAGGCACAGGAACCAAAGGACGATCCCGTTGCCTATTAGTCCAAGTATGGAGATTACCAGCGAGGGCGCAAACATCTTCATCAACAGCGTTACGCCAATGTCTTCTGTCTCATTGACACTCACCGCTACAGTTTTGTTGTGAGGCTGGAGAAGCGCCGCTAGCATGATGAGCCGTCTAGGCGCTGCTGGGACTGTTGAGTTTCCTTTAGACCTGTCAACATGGGTTGAAATTGAATTAGATTAATTCCTTTTGTTTTAGAAGGGTGCAGACTGAGAATCAATGTGTGTTTATAGGCCATTTTGTGTTGCTCTCAGCAGTAGAAAAACAATGATTTCCTAAGATATCAGAGCCTATTTTCAACAGTATTTTGCAGTACCTCAAACAGTATTCCTGATGTCCCCTTCTTACTTTTACTTGTGAGCCCAACAACTTGCACAATAAGAAAACATTGTGAATGCTCTTCTTGTACAGTTAGCAACAGTGAGTTAGACTTTTCAGGGCTGATTCACAAATGGCTGTATGAGAACATAAAAGAGTACTTCTGTAGTGCTGCTTATGGTACTCTCGTGAATATCCACTCTCAGAGATTTGTGTTGAGGGGTAATTGTGATTGTGTGTGTGGTTGGCCCTGCCAAACTTTACTTTCCATTTTTAAGAGATTTTATGTTTATAATACAAGCTTTAAAACTTTGGCCCAATTCTCATTGCGTTCTTATGGGTAAGTGTGACTTGCTGTTGAGCCATACATAACAAGAGTAATTTGCTTAACAGAGCACTCCCTAGTCAGGGGTTTTCAGTAGTTTGGTGTTGCGCGGCCATTTATGGAAGAGCTGGTCATTCATTCAGGGAAAAATTCCTGTTACATGCATCAGCTCTAGTTTTTATGTCCCCCTTCTGGATCATTTTCCCATGAATCCGAACTTGCCAGGGGCTGATTTGAAAACATGGGCCATGCAGGATTACTGTGAAGAAACAAATGAACATGACTTTCCAAATGCAAGACAACATTCATCCGAAGAAACAAAAGATCATGATCTTCCAAATGAAAGACAACATTTTTCCAGAGAAACTAAAGAATATGATTTTCCAAATGAAAGACTAAATCCATCCAAGGAAACAAAAGAACAAGACACAATTCATCCAGATAACAAAAGAATATGATCTTCCAAATAATAGACAAAATTCATCCAAATGGAACACATTCTATCCAAGGCATACCTCAGTCTCACATTCAGAGCCTAAATTTAGAGGTGGAGAGTCCTAATCCTGCCACCATCCATCCCCCATTCCTGTGTACTGGTGCTAATTACAACAAATTGCATGATTGGCCAGCTGTGTAAGGGCCATCATGCTGATGTTTGTTCAATAAGCAGCCCTACTGGGCCAGCAGTCTGGAGGTGGGAACATCAAAGGTGACACTAAACCATGTGGATTTGAGTGGAGAAATATCACCAACTCCTAATTGGCGTACCGTATTCCATTTTCTGAACATGCGGGTAATATTGAATTAGGCAGAAAAAACCATCACATGATTCATATACGGAGAGGCTGGTTTGATGCCTGCAGATGATCTGAATGTAAGATCTGATATTGCAACTCCCTTGCCTCTAAATTGGGTTGTTCAACCATATCCTGGACCCAGCACGACTAAAAAAACATCTCCATCAGCATGCCTAGAATACTGTTATCACTAAGCACAGTTTCCAGGTTGTAAATTACATATCTTTTTTCCATTTATTATATAAAATTCTTGTGGTCTTATTACAATGGAACATTCCCCTCCCCCTTTTCTACCCGTTCCCTTGTTCTTTTCCATAGAATGTTGGGAGGGTTCTTGGGTTGACAGTTGACAGCCTATTATGTGAATAAGCTGA
The DNA here is from genome assembly GCF_964261635.1 of Lissotriton helveticus. NCBI lineage: Eukaryota > Metazoa > Chordata > Amphibia > Caudata > Salamandridae > Lissotriton > Lissotriton helveticus. The sequence goes on along the minus strand of NC_136073.1, from coordinate 658,699,725 downwards.
AGAGAATGTTGGTAATTGATGTTGTCAAGCAATAAAGCATGTAAAGTCTTCATGTGCTTGTTTATTATTTTGGATGTTAAAATTAACTTAACAGATACCCAACTTTATCTCATAGTATCTGATCCCTCTGACATATCTGGAAACCGTTTCATGGTAGAACTGATAAATTAACTCTTTTTCTCTCAAATTTAATACAGCTATGCTGTATTTTCTCATCCTAACCTCAAAAGAATGTCCACCACATTTCGAAAATGGCATAAAAAGCTTTTTGGCTCAAAGGGTCTTGGAATCTGCCCCATTTTCAACCTCTTTGCCAAATTGAATCACTTCATTGTAGACCGAAGGCTGCCAAAGACTCCACATCTTTAAACTCAATCAATTTACTTCCTTCAAAGTATTTTGTCTACAACACCTGAAACCCTTCATCCCTACATTAGCTGTCAGAACTGCTGTCCATAATTTAGTCCTCTCAAACCTAGATGACAGCAATTTTTTTAGGGGAGCCAACCTCCCCAAATTTGACCCAGATTCCTTGAAAGATATCCTCCGTGCTGAAACATACCTAGTAAAAAAGGGCAAATAAGTTTGAACACATCACCATATATCTTCACTGGCTCCTGAAAGCCAGAATCTACTTCAGGTAAAAATGTCAAATCCAACCGTAAAATCCATAAAGAGCCGTACATCACAGTTGAGCAAACTTATAGTCTTTCAAGTATATTATGGCGTGCAAATCATACAGCGAGAAAACTTCTATAAACAAGCTCAATTTTAAGTTAATCAAACCATTTAGACTACATTGAACTTTCTTAAATTCATCTTAGTGTTTCTGAAACATTCTGATATAATCCAAATGGGATTGTATTTAATCATTCGGTCTTTTGTCAGGGGCATATTGGGTCTCAATTAAGGGGTTATAGAAAATTTAGAGGGTCAGTGCTAGCACCTATTTTGAGTCCGTAATTATAGTATATTTGTTGCTTACAAATTAATAAGATATGAAACTAGTCTTTAATTTGGGGCACACTTGGATTCTGATGTGTTATGTTTATAATGAAATGCATATTGTTTAAAATGTGGCTGTAGTGTATAATGAGGCACATGGCATCTATAATAAATTGGACTGTATTGAGAGACATTAAGTCTCCATTGAGCTATATTTATTTAATAATGAGTTAAATGATGATCTCTGATTCCTGGGGTGATATTGGGTCTTTAATGGACAGCACAATATTAATGTAAAGCCGTTTTATTGGGTTACTAATTAATGCAAACTAGTTATCTAATCAATATCTGTTAAATATATATGAGACACAAAAAGGAGCTCATTGTTTAACATATAACTGATTTCGTTTTTCGAATAGGAAACATTTCATAAACATTCTTAGAACAATTTTGGTGTGCAGTACTTATCAGTTCCTGATCTTCGTGACGCTTAAATCATGAACGATATCTTAAGGAGCATCAGCCTCGTCAATGATGGCCACCTTTATGGATCTTCTGTGTTTTTTTGGCCTCACCTCTAAGTGGCTGATTGATAGTGGGCTGGTTGATTCCAAACACCGTCATATTGAGGCTACTTTTTTCCCCAAAACCAGTGGTGACAGCCTTTACTGCAGTTGCAGGTACACTTAATCCTTCATCTTCTTTAGTTTATTTTTCTGTCTCATTTTATACCATGTTTTTCCACTTCTGTTACTTTGAAACATACAGCATCCCATGCAAGGAACCTATCTGGTTGATTCCAACCCAGGAAGAGGTGTGGCGCTGCGGCTAGGGCGACTGACTCTGGAATCTGGGGATCACCGTTTGATCCCCGGCACCGGTGGCAGATTAGGCCAGCTCCTTGTGACTCTGGGCAATAGCTTGCTTAATCTTCCCGACGTCCCCCAGCGCCTAGAGACCCTTACGGGGGATTGTGCGCTTTACAAATGTGGATCAATATTATTATTATGTGTAAAAAATCCTGTTGACGCATGTATCGAAATCGCGAGTTTTCTTTTATTAAACACATCCAATAATTATTGAATGTGTTAAATAATTCAACCTTTGCTAAACTTCCACTGGTCAAACCTGCTGAAATTTAACAGGGGAAATTGAACAGTGTTTTCCGTACAATGTAGATTTGAGTGCATTAAGCACCAAAATCTGCATGTTAATCTCCTCAAACTTGTAATTTATCCCATATGATAAATAACATACTCAGTGGTATCGTTATTTATCATGTGCATAAATAACACCTACACCAGCAATCAGGCCCTAGGAAGTAGATGTAGGACCAGGCACAGGTGTTCATCGAAGGGCAAAGTAAAATGACATTACAAATGGAACAACAGTTGAAAACATGCTGTGTGATGACACTGAAGTAGAAAAGTACACCCAATAAACTAGTTGCAAATGCAGTGGTTGGAAGATTATAATATTGGGCAAAATCACTGCACACAGCTTTGTGGATTGAATACACTTAAAGGTCCTTTTCATTTTTAAGATCAACGTACAACCTGATAATATTATGAATAGAGAATATTATGAGATAACCACGAATTTTAAAAAAGGTAAACAACTGTCCCTTCTTCAGAATGAGGCTCTGCACAGCATAGCCTTAAACATGGAGGGTCCTTGTAGAATTAAATTCTGTTTAACCTGCTCAAGGAATCTCTTCAGAGTGAGAAGATCTTGTGTTTCTCCACTGAGTGCTGTTGGGCTGGCACATTCCTCCAATGGTTCTCTGAAGTTAGGAATCTTTTTCTTTGAAGTAATTGTATGGGTACCTGGTGGTTGCGTGGAGGTGTCAGTAAAGTAGTAGTAATAATTACTAAACTGTGTCAAAAATATTCAGGATTGGAAACTGCGACCCCAATCCTGGTGATTATACCTTCGGTGACATTGCCACAAAGTTGTGCGTAATTCTGAAAAGCCACAACATTTTGTTGCTATTGGACCTGCCGCGATGCCTTCTTGCATATGTATGCCTAGTGCTGTTGGTATGTGCTATGAGAACCTGGCACACTAGCATGCGTTGTGAGGTATGTTGTGGGTCCTGGGACTAAGGGGTTGTGATGCTAGAAATTTATTCAGATGGCAATTAGGGGTATTATCTTCACCTATAGACTTCTGAAAGGAGTTGCTAGTTCTTCTGGAAGGTAAAGAATGGATAGCTGTTGAGGATACGTGATTTCACAAATATTTACAAAATGGTGAGCAAGTCTAAGCACAGCTGGTAATTTAACCAGATAAAGATGTTTTGCCAGGGGGGAGGCCGAAGCTAAGAGTGCAACAAAGCCTAGGTACACTATTGCCCGGGATCACGGGTTCCTCTTTCCGAAAGAATTTGTAGAGGTGTTAAATGGGCGGTTAGCACAGCTAAAGACTTCTATTGCGACTCATGTACAGCGGTATTCCAAAGCTAAATCCTGATCTTACTCAGACATTGAAGCCAGACCATTCCAATTGGTGAGTTTTATTTAATCAGTAAAAGTACATCTTTTGAATGCGCTTCCCATTTAAGTAAGTAAGTAAGCTCGATAATCATTGACTTGCAAAAGGGAAACGTGATTTACAGTATTTAAGATTGAGATCTAAGCATTCTTTCCAAATTTCTAAGTCTGATAACTTTTATTGTATTTATTCTGTTTATATAGCACACAGGCAGCCGAGGGCAGGTTCACAGTACTGATAAAAAAGTACAATATTAACAGATTTTAAATACGTCACGCACATTTTTTAATATATCCATGATAAAAACTTAATGATTTGGAATTGATAACACACATAAGAATGTTTATTTTGTTAAAGGAGATTATTCATTATATAGGTTTTGTTTCGCAATTGTATGGCAGGTATACACCTACTTGTTATTTTAAACTATATAAATATTACCACATAAATTAATGCTTTATATTCCCTACTGGTGACAATCAGTAGGTAGTTATAGTTAGGTCCAGATTTCCATAGCAAAAGAGTTCTTGACTTACCTATTTGACGAATCTTCACAAAAGTTTCCCAAATAAGTGTCAGAGTGAGTCTTGTTATGCATGGGACGTTTTGGGGTGATCCGTCAAGCGGGGGCCGCAAAAAAGAGGGGGTAAAAAAAGTTTGTCTCCAATGTCAATTTCCATAGGAGCTTTGAACACAACAACAGCCTGAACCGCTGAACGGAATTACACAAAATTTGGCAGAAAAGTAGATTTGGTTACACAGATCATGCTTTCAGTTGTTTGGTGTAGATCGGTTTAGTAGTTGCTGAGAAATTTAAGTATATCCAAATGTGTATATCTGGGGTCGGAACGACTTCACAAATAATAACAAGCTCATGCAGGGAAATACAGAGCTCTCCACCAGGAAGTGTTGGCAGCCATTTTGGAACTTGGCTTCAGTCGAGTCCCACAAAAAAAAACAGAAAAACAAAAAGTGGACAGGGCAGGCATACTCAGACTCTAAAGCCTTGGTTTAGGGGTTCCCTTGGCACCCTGCTACAGTAAAAAAGCATTTTGGGCCAGATTTAGGTGGCCCAATACCGGTCGGTAACAGCCAAATTTACCAAATTTTGGCCGTTACCGACTGGTATTGGGCATTTGGGATGTAGGGGAGGATTAGGTAAATAACGAATCAGTATTTACCGATTCGGTATTTACCAAATCATCATTTACCGATTCGGTATTTACCGAATCGGTAAATGACATGTAGGAAGCACTTTGAAGAGTGCTTCTGTGCTTTAAGGATTCGTTATTCAAATCTGTGCATTTACACCTGTGCCATGTGACAGACATACATGCCCTTAGGGCATGTATGTGTGCCACATGTGCACACACGCACTATTCAGGGGTGCAACAGGGTGTCAAAGTGACACCCTGCCACCCTTGACTCTTTCCCTATTTTACCGAATCGGTAATTACCGATTCGGTAATTGACATTCATTCCTATGGGCCTCCAGGCCAATAGGAATGAATGGCAATTACCGAATCAGTAAATACCGATTCGGTAAATACCGAATCTTAACGATTCGGTAATTTTTACCGAATTATTAGCTACATAGGATTTACCGTTATTAAAATACCGAATCGGTAAAATCCGGTATTTTAGAATCGGTAAATCCTATTTACCTACATCTAGCCCTTTGTTTTTAAATTCACATTGATTTTCGTGAAATATTCACGAATATTGCTGTGCATTAAAAACAAATCTCCTGCGCTTGTTTTAATTGTAGCACCGGGGTAGGCCAGGTCCCTGGGGCATGCAGGGATTATTAAAAAAATGCAGGGGTGCCCGGGCCTAAAAATACCCTAGGGACCACCAACTCCCCAGGCCTAATGCTACCAGTAAGCGGGAGGGACGTGCAGGCCCACAAACTCCCAGGGCCACAAATTCGACGTTGGGGGCGGCCTCGTTGGCCCCTCTGATCCCCAGGGACCACCACCTATCCGGGGCTAACTTAAACATGGAGTGAGGGGGCCGCAGGGCCCCCCGCGCCTCCCGCACGACCACCTTCTTGGGTTTTCTTTATTTTTCTCTGCCCCGGGTACCACCACCTCCCTTGGGCAGACCTTGCAGAAGAAAAGACGGGAGCCACACAGCCCACCTCCTGGAGCCAATAATGGCCTTGGCGACTGTCAGTTCCAGGGCCAGCTCTTGCTATGTCTCGGGGTGCCCACCCCAGGACATTGCTGTCTGCTTTTGCTTGGCAGAAGGGTTGCCCAAGCAAAATCAAACACTCCGGTTCCAGCGGGCGGGAGCTGTCAAAGTGCTCCTGCCTGCTGGAAGCAGAGGTTTCATCTTTTTATTTTTCCAAACATGTGGGCAGGGAAAGAGATGAAAAGATTGCTCCAGCTTGGAGGGAGCTGCCTTTCCAGCAGCTCACTCCATGCAGCAGCAATGCCGGCTCTCGCAGAAGGTGGAGAGCTGCCAAGGAACATGGGGCATTTGAGCTCCACCTGCGGTCCCCAACGCTGGTGACTGGGTGCCCTAGGTGGGCACCAGAGCATCCAGAATAACAAGGCTGGACCAGGGGGAATGTGGTACCTGGGGCTGAAATTGGCCTGGAGAAGGGGGCACATGCCCCCCACTGTATTGTAGCTCGACTCCGAGGGATGAGTCCCCAGGGACAAAATTGGCCCAAGGAGGAGGGCCATTCAGCCCTCTCCCCCATTTGTTTATGGTTGGGCCCTGGGGGATGAAGCCAAAATCACCCCTGGGACGGGTGCTGCATGGCCGAGCATGCAGCCCCCCACCCCCATTCAAATGTGGCCTGGCCACTCACACATCTACTCACAAACCCACTTACCCACCCACTGACCCACACAGACACTCATGCACCCACTCACAGAGCCACTCAGAAACTCCTGCACCCATTCACAGACCCAATCCTTGACTCACACACCCACTCACAGACCCAATCAGACACTCACTCACAGGCCCACTTAGAAATACACGCATCCAATCACTGACCCACTCAGAGACTCACACACCCACTCACAACCCTCTCAGAGATTCATACACCTACACATCAACCCACTCACGCACTTTCTCACAGATCCAATCAGAGTCTCATGCACCTACTCACAGACCTACTCAGAGACTCATGCCCCCACTCACAGACTCATGCACCCACTCATGTGCCCACTCACAGACCCGCTCACACACTCATCCACTCACTCACTGACCCACTCAGACACACACACCTCCAATCACAGACTCACTCGGAGTCTCAAACACACACTCACAGACCCATTCAGAGAATCATGCACTCACCCACAGACCCATTCAGGTACTCCCAGACCCACTCAGACACTTACACACCAACTCACACAGCCACTTACACACCCAGTGAGGCACATATGCAGGTACTCCCAGACCGACACAGAATCTCACGCACCCACTCACACACCCATTGAGACACTCATGCACTCAGTCACACACACACTGAGCTACTCTTGCACTCACTCACACACACATTTTTAAAGTTTACAGTTCGGAAATAGAATTTAAAAATACTTAGAAATTAACTGAAAAAATAAAGGTTACATAATCAGTATAGCTACACTACCATTTCTCTTACAAAACCAAAGAAATTCAGCAGGTATAGTTACCTGAGCTAACTATAACTTATGCCCCTGCAATGCATTGCTTATGACCTCACATCTTGCATCACTCATGGCATGGTCAGTGACACCACTTATGACATCATTGATGCTATCTCAAATGACATCACTAATGACATCATCTACAGACCCACTTGCACACCCACTCACACCCCATAAATCCTCTAATACACACACACACAACCACTCACATACCCATTTACAGACCCATACAAGTACTCACACAACCACTCACTCTTCCATAGAGCCACTCAGACACTCACTCACTCACTCACTCATACAGGCACTCACACAACCATTCACTTACCCATACTGTCGTGTATTTCTATAGGTTCTGAATCAGTCCCCCTATTCCTGACCCTATTCTGGTTAAACTAACTATCAAGTTAACTAACAGTCAGCCCATGAGGCAAGACAAGCCCCCATGATGCAGATACCGTTATCTGACGCAGTCACACTACGGCACAGGAACGTGTTATCTGATTAGGTCATAACGCTTGAGATCTAATTAGACAAGCGACATTCCTCCAGCCCCTGATAAGGCATACGACGTTCTCATAACAAATCAAACCTATGACAACCTGGATAATCCGTGCGGCCATTGTTTTGATTTCACAGAGAATTTTAGTAAAGAATGTGCTAACGAGCAAGTCGTATGACATCTTTATTGACGTATCTATGTCCATCCTTACGTCAATCTCGGCACCTTTAAGGTATAAATATTGCCGACCTTGCCCTATGCAAACACACGCGTGGTGACAAGACGGAGCAGCCATACTTGCCGAAGCCGAGAGCAGAAGCAGACCCCGCTGGCAGCAGCCCCGCCTTCCTGACGCGCTGAGAGATGCGCTGCTATCTCAACCCGAGAGACCCAGCACCGGCGCTTCTAGGCAGCCCTCGCAGGCAGCCTGGAATATCGAGAGCAGAGAAAGAGATACCATTCCTCATTCATCCTAAATTCCAGGTACAGAACTGAATAACCCCTCACAGAGAATTCTTTAGTTATTCACTTGGCAAAAACAAACTTAACTTAAACTGTAACTTTCTATTCCCGCCCACGCATTAGACTTAGGTCAGGTACACGGGGTAGGCGTATTTAGAAACACCAGTTGAGTACGTTTAGTCAAATGTATATGTGTATGTAAATATATTTTAATCATTTTAAACATCATATGGCTCAGAAACCATATCAATGTTTTTACAGTATTATTTTATACTATTGCTTTTAATGTATGCACTTTACTTAACTATAAGTATTGCAATAATATCGATCCATTTCTCTTGTACGAGAAAAGAGACTGATCAATAAATAACATCTTTTATTGAACACGCCCATCTCTTCCTTTTCTCTACATTCTGATGAGACTAAGAATGCACGTACTGACTGAGTAAAATAATTGCCTTGTGCTCACACGACTCTTGAGATTGACTCTTGATTAGGGGAGAGCAAAGTTGTCATGTTCTATGGTTGTCAGAAACTAAATCCCTTCTTGTCTAATCAGGGGAGTTAATTCCTTCCTTGAACATTCGAGAAAGTTTCTAGCGAACTCTGAGCTTAGCTGGCAAACCCAAAAATTAAGTCTAGTATTGACAGTAGTAGACCTAGTTAACGTCTGGCCTAGGCCTTTACTGCTGTAGGTACTATTCCAATGCGCAGAGCCTATTGGGAAAATAGGAGCTACACTACAATACAGCCACTCATACAGCCGGTCACATAACCATACAGCCAGTCACATCACCACACAATAACCCATACAGATACTCACACACCCACGTATTCACCTATACTGCCACTCACACACCCACTTACTCACCCATACAGCCAACCAACTACAAGTTGGTGGTAAATAACGAAAACCGTTAAAAAAGCAATTTTGTGCTTTTTTAACAGTGCCATGTGGTAGACATACATGCCCTTAGGGCATGCATGTGTACCACATGTGCACCCATGCACTATTCAGGGGTGCAACAGGGTGTCAATGTGCCACCCTGCCACCCTTGTAGGTCTTCCCCCTAACAGACAGGCTTATCTCAGAGGCAGTGTTTTAAGCATTTGTGAATATACATAGTAATGCAGTGAAAACACTACAGATGGACTCAACACAGGTTTTATAAAAATACGTACTCTTTATATAGACTTAACACAAGACCACAAACGACAAAAATCCACAATACTACACTTGAGATTGCTTTAAAGATGATAAAAGTTACTTAGTTCAAGTTGATGATAAATATGACAAAGTACCTGGATGTGTAACACAAAGTAAACAAAAAGATTCGCAAAAGGGGAGATGCGTCTGTTCCGTGATCCGGGGGAGATGATGCGTCGTCCCTCAATACTTGCGCAGAGTAGGGGATGCTTCGTGATCCTTACCGGTGCGGAGGTGATGCGGAGATTCTCGGCCTGCTGGCCCGTTGCGGTGTGCAAGATGGCACCTTGAGGCGATGCGATGATCCGGTTGTGATGCGAGAAGATGGCGCCCTTGATGCGTAGACGCCCTGGCAGCCTTGCGACAACTCTGTACTTTGGAGCCGCGACAGGCCCTATGACATGCTTCTCCAGTGATGCGATGGCGACTCTCTCGATGGCGTCATGCTTCTACGGTGATGCGACAGCAGGCAGCTTCGATAAACACACGCTTCCAGGGAGATGCGGCGAAGGTTTGCTTCTCCAGCGATGCGACGATTTCAGCTGTGGCGGCGACACTCTTCCTCTCAATACGTTTGGCTTCCAGCTCCCAGCGACACGCAAATGCCTGTAGTCAGAATTCCCAGCAAGGAAATTCAGAGGGGAGCTGGAGATGAAGTATTTTGTCCCTGAGACTTCAGCAGGAGGCAAGCACAGTTCAAGCCCATAGAGAATATTCTGTAGAGGATGAAAGTCCTTAAAAAGTTCCTTCTCCTTTCCTTGGCAAGGATGCAACCACAGTAGGCCAACCTAGCAAACAGCACACTGACAGAGGGTCAGTCAAACTCCTGCCGCAGCTTCCTTGGTTCTTCTCCTTGGCAAAAGGTTTCTTGCTCCAGAAGTGATCTAAAGTTCTTGGGATCAGGGTCCCAATATTTATACCCCAAAATCCTTTGTTCTCTGAAGGCAGAGAGGCCTCTGCCCAGTCTAAACCAGTTCCTGAGGGAAATGGACCACCTCGACAATTTTGGGTTTTCACCCCTCATCTGCATCAGCCATCTGAGGGGCCTGTGGTCGGTCTGAACCAGGAAGTGAGTCCCAAACAAGTATAGTCTCTATTTCTTCAGTGCCCAGACCACAGCAAATTCCTCACGCTCAATTGCACTCCACCTCTGTTCCCGTGGAAGTAACCTCCTACTGATGAAGGCTACCGGTTGCTCTAGGCCCTGTTCATTAATCTGTGATAGAACAGCCCCCACACCATGCTCTGAAGGCGTCTGTCTGTACAATGAATTCTTTTGAGAAGTTGGGCGCATGAAGCACTGGTGCTGTGCACATGGTAGTCTTCAGGGCGTCAAAAGCCTTCTGACAGGTGTCAGTCCAGTTCCCTTTCTTGGGCTGCTTCCTGGAAGTCAGCTCAGTCAAGGGTGCAACAATTTTGCTATATTCCTTGACAACCCGCCTGTAGTACCCCGTGAGTCCTAAAAAGGCTCTCACCTGTGTCTGAGTCTTAGGGGGTTCCAATGCCAGGATGGTATCAATCTTGGGTTACAGGGGCGCCACCTGGACGCTTCCTTCATACCTGGTGACTCAAGTACACCACGGAACCCTGCCCGATCTGGCACTTACTCACCTTGATCGAGAGGCCTGCCTTCCGCAGTGCCATCAACACTTCCCAGAGGTGGTGCAGATGTTCTTCCCACTGGCGCTAAACACTGCAATGTCATCCAGGTAGGCGGTGCTGTAATACTCCAGTCCAGCCAACACCTGGTTGACCAACCTCTGAAAGGTGGCAGGGGCATTCTTCATCCCAAAGGGCATAACCCGGAATTGGTAGTGCCCATCTGGTGTGGAGAATGCTGACCTCTCCTTAGCCCCATCAGTCAAGGCTATCTGCCAGTACCCAGACGTCAAATCAAACGTGCTGAGGTACCGTGCAGCCCCTAACCGATCAATAAGCTCATCAGCTCTGGGGATGGGATGTGCATCAGTCCTGGTGACTGAATTGAGCCCTCTGTAGTCCACACAGAACTGGAGTTTGGGTGTGGCACCCGGCAAGGCAGCCTTTGGGACTAAGACCACTGGGCTGGCCCAAGGACTGTTTGAGGACTCAATGACCCCTAAAGCAAACATCTTGGAGGTTTCCTCCTTAATGTAAGCCCTAACCTTGTCAGTCACTCTGTAAGCCTTGTACTTTACAGGAGGACCGTCTCCAGTGTCCAAATCATGGACGCACCACTCTGTGACACCAGGAACCAGGAAAATAGATCAGAGAATTGCCCCAACAGCTGGCGACAATCTAGCTGCTGATCAGTGGTCAGTGTAGCAGAGAGGCTGACACCATCCACTGACCCATCTTGCTCTGTTGCAGACAGGTGGTCAGGAAGAGGCTCGGTCTCTTTCTTCATTCCATCATCTGTCGATAGGAGCATGCCCACTTTGGACCATTTTTTTAAGTGGGGCTTCAGGCGGTTAACATGCAGGACCTGCAAGGGGTTCCTGGGAGACTGCAAGTTCACAAGATAAGTGACATCACTCTTGCGCTCCACCACCTCATATGGACTGGTCCACCTGTCCTTGAGCGCACAAGGCTCCACAGGGGCCATGACCCAAACTTTCTGTCCAGGCTGAAGCTCAATCAGAGTGGCATTCTGATCGTACCACCGCTTCATTTCCTCCTGGCTGGCTTCCAGATTTGCCTGAGCGAGATCTCTGAATCGCTGAGCCTGGTTCCTTAATGCTAGCATGTAACTATATACATCCTGGGGAGGTTTCCTGGGAGATTGCGCCCAGCCTTCCTTGACCAAAATCAAAGGTCCTCTTACCGGGTGACCATAAAAAAGCTCAAAGGGCATGAACCCTAGGGTCTTTTGTGGCACTTCACGGTAGGCAAACAGAAGGCATGGCAAAAGGATGTCCCACTTATGCCTCATTGGTTCCTCAAGACCCATGATCATGCCTTTGAGTGTCTGGTTGAATCTTTCAACCAGCCCATTTCCTTGTGGGTGTTAAGGAATGGTGAACTTGTAGGTAACACCACACTCCTTCCACAGAGACTTCATATAATTAGAAATGAAGTTTGTACCTCGGTCAGACACCACCTCTCTGGGGAACCCCACACGGGAAAAGATCCCCATAAGTGCATGTCCTACCACGGGGGCTGTCACTGTCCTGAGTGGAATGGCTTCCGGGTACGGAGTAGCACGGTCCACCAAGACCAGGATAAACCTGTTGCCCATGGCTGTCTTGGGGTCCAGTGGCCCCACAATGTCAATGCCCACCCGTTCAAAGGGGGTACTGACTACAGGGAAAGGTTGGAGAGGGGCCTTGTGCCTCCTCCCACTTTTCCCACTTGCCTGGCAAGTTTGAAAGGTCCTAAAATGAGTATCTGAACTCTTCTGCATCTGGGGCTAATAAAAGTGGGAGGCAAGCCTTTCAAAGGTCTTGTTCTGCCCCAGATGACCAGCTAAAGGAACATCATGAGCCAAAGCCAGTAGAAGGCTCTAAAGCGCTGGGGTACCACCAGCACACAGGCTGACCCAGGCTCAGCAACCTTAGGCTCGCTATACAGGAGACCGTTCTCCCAGTTGATCCAATGTGATCCAGACTGATCACCTGCTAACTGGTTTGTGGCCTGTTGCCTCAAACCCACAAGAGAAGGGCACTTCTGCTGCTCTTCACAAAATTCCTCCCTGGAGGGACCCCTTCTTGCTGCCAATGGGTCAGCTCAGGTAGGTTCCCCAGTTCAGAACCTTTTTCCCCTGTAGGTTCCAGGGCATCCCCCTACCTTTTCTGCCTCCTCCTGGACTGTAGGAACAATGGGGGATGGTTTCCTGTGCCCCCTACCTCTTCTCTTTAAGGCAAGTCCCTGGGCCATACTTTCAGGCTCCAGGGTCTCTTGAACACCCTTAACTGCCATAGACTGAGTGGTCACACATGCCCACTCAGGCAGACCCAACATCTCTAAATGAGCCTTTTTCTCCACCTTAACCCAAGTGGAGCTTTCTAAATCATTGCCTAACACAATCAACAGGCATGGCTGGCATCACAGGTACTTGAAGAGTACCAGAGACCCCCCCCCCCCCACACTCAAAGAGAACTTGAGCCAATTTGTACTGGCTCTCTGTGTTGTCAGCGGCAACAACTGGGAAGAATGTTTGGGGACCACATGCTCTTCAGACAACAAGTGACACTTGACAGCTGCCACACTGGCTCCGGTGTCTCTCAGAGCTTTTTCTATTTGGCCATTGATGGTCACCCACTGCCTGTATTTCTTAGTGTTATCAGGCAGCTGAGTTCTAGGGACCATCTCATAGTATCCTAATGAGATAAGGGACATTTCTGCGGAACCCCACCCACCTTGGGCACCCATCGTCTCCCCACCCAGGGTTCCACTGACCATCTGACGGGGTAGGCCACGGGGTGGCACATACTGAGCCTTTTGGGGACACTGGGGATCATACCAACAGTGTCCCACCTGCTTACACTGAAAGCAGGTAACAGGCCCACTATGAACAGGTTTACCTGTCGGGGGTCCTGACTTCTTCTCAGGGGAAGGTTGGGAACCCTTACCTCGGTTCCCTTGGGAATTACTTTGGGGCCCTTTCTGGAACTCTCTCTGTTTATCCTTGTTCCCCCCACTCTTCTGATGGGGACCCTGCCCACCTTTGGTGGAGTCTCCCACAAGACCCTTGTGGGCCCTGGTACTGACCAAGCGGTCCGCCTCTTCAGCAAGCTTCCTAGGGTTAGTCAACTTGCTATCAATAAGGTGCTGGCGTAGCTCTGGAAAACATTTAGCAGACAAGTGCTCCCTAGAAATCAAATCATAGAGCACTTGAACATTATCCACATTGCTACCCCTCACCCAACCATCCATGGCTCTGCAAAAGAAAGATACATATTCTACCCAAGTGGTTCCCTCCAACTTCATAAAATTCCTGAACCTTTGTCTATAGAGTTCTGGAGTTAAACCATACCTTGTCATCAGTGCTCCTTTCATGTGGGCATAAGACATCCTATGATCACTGGGCAAGTGTAACAAAGTATCCCTACATTCAGTTAAAAAGCGGCCCCACAAACCCGCTCCCCAATCTTTCTCAGGGACCCGGTGGGGCAACATTGCTATCTCATAGGCTGAAAACGACTGCCCAATATCTTCACTTTTGTGGAAATCTTTGATGACATCCTTGGGAATATGTACTCTGCCTTCTGAAGGCACAGATGGTGCGCTGCCACCAGAGGGATTGATTTCTAAGGCTCTTTGTCTTGATTTGTAACTCCCTCAACATCCTCTCATGTTCCTAGAAAACAAAAACACCAGTGCACATCATATCCAGTTACTATAATCCTTGTGCATTCAGCACTATTTTTCAACGTCAGTTAATTCCACAGACACTTCTTCTCAATCCAATGGAGTCTCGTAGTGTAGACAAGTTTAAGATTTTATTTCTTTTTAAAAACAAAGGGGCATATTACCAACGTTAAGCGATATTTATCGCTAATGATGCTTAGCAACGAATTAGTTAACGCTAAGCATCGTCAGAAATTATCGCAGATAAACCTTGCTACTATCAAGGTTTATCGCAAATGCGATAAAAAACGGCCGCAATGCATGAATATCGCTGAAAAGTCAGCGATATTCATGCATTACTGAGCTAATGCTCTTAGCCATGTTATCCACCTCCCATTGGATAACATGGCTAAGAACTGCTCAGGGCAGGTGTTAGTTTTTGGAGATATTCGCGCTTAGCGCGAATATCTCCAAAAGTTGGTAATAGGAGATAGCAATGTTAGCGACTGTTTCCAGTCGCTAACATCTTGGCACGCCCACTTTGCATGTCATTAGTGATAAATATCACTGACATGCAAAATGGGGCCCAAGATGGTCGCTATCTCCTACTAGCTGTCGCTAACTGGTGTTAGCGACAGCTAGGTAATAGAGAGATAATTTTATCTCCGCTTTCTTGGCTTTTAAAGCCAAAAAAGCGGAGATAAACCCCCTTGATAATATGCCCCAAAGTGCTTCAGATTTCCAATATGGTCAGCACCGTGTCTACCAACACTTGTTAGATTCTATAACCCTTAAAGTGCACTTCACCCCATGTATGTCTCTATCCTTCCAAACATCAACACGAGTAGTAGTTGACTTCCTTCAGTATATAACCAGAGCCATGATAAGTTCCATCACGAAGACGCCAGTGTTCTTTCGCTCTATTCTTTCCGCGACCAGAGTATTTGTTTTCTATGGATGTGACACTCTGTAACACCCTCGGTGGGAAGATTGTCTATGGTTAATGCTTGAGGTGGATAAGCATTTTACACCAAGGCTGCACTCAATAGTTAATTGATATAAATAGATGGTATTGCTTGTGTAATAGGCAGGAGACAATTTGTGATGTGCAGATCGAATATAGCAAATCCACCTTCTTTGTGATATCCTCTCATGTTCCATTCTCATTCTCTCCCTTTCCAAAGACAACCTGTTATTCTCTGTTTCCCTCTGACTCTCCATCTTAAGCTTAGCCAACTCCAGCTACAGTGCCCTATTTCTCTCTCTATCTTCCAACTCTCTGGGGGAAAGGTCTTTGGAAGAGATACTGCTGCCAGGTGGAAAGAGACCCCCTTCCCTAGCTGAAAACACTGGCCTCTCAATGGGTCCATCTGTATCAATCATATGATTTGTAAAGCGCACTACTCACCCGTGAGGGTCTCAAGGCACTGGGGTGGGGAATTCTGCTACTGCTTGAAAAGCCAGGTCTTGAGGAGTTTTCTGAAGGTCAGCAGGTCTTGGGTCTGCCGTAGGTGGATGGGGAGGGTGATCCAGGTCTTGGCGGCGAGGTGGGAGAACGATCTGCCGCCTGAGGTCGCTCTTCGGAAGCGGGGGACCGGGAGCCAGTGCAGGTCTCTCAGGTGGGGTGTGATGTGGCTGTGGCGAGGGATGTCGAGGATCAGGCGTTCAGAGGCGTTCTGGATCCGTTGGAGCCGTCTCAGGAGTTTGGCCGAGGCTCCTGCATAGAGGGCATTTCCATAGTCCAACCTGCTGCTGACAAGGGCCTGGGTGACTGTTCTTCTCGTTTCAGTGGGGATCCACTTGTAGATCCTACGGAGCATGCGGAGGGTGTTGAAGCAGGAGGAGGACGCGGTTGACCTGTTTAGTCATGGAGAGGGTTGAGTCGAGGATGACCCCTAGGTTGCGTGCGTGGTCGGTGGGTGTTGGAGCAGTTCCGAGTACGGTCGGCCACCAGGAGTCGTCCCAGGCCGAAGGGTTGGATCCGAGGATGAGGACCTCTGTCTGTCCGAGTTCAGCTTCAGTCGGCTGTTCCTCATCCATTCAGCAACGGCCTTCATTCCTTCGTGAAGGTTGGTTTTGGCGGTTTGGGGGTCCTTGGTGAGGGAGAGTATCAGCTGGGTGTCATCGGCGTAGGAGAGGATGTTGAGGTCGTGGCGACGTGGGCGAGCGGTGCCATGTAGATGTTAAACAGAGTTGGGCTGAGGGGTGAGCCCTTGGGTTCGCCGCAAATGATCTTGGTGGCTTCGGAGCGGAAGGGGGGAAGGCGGACGCTCTCTGTTCTGCCGGAGAGGAAGGAGGTGGTCCAGTCCAGGGCCTTCTCTTGGATCCCAGCGTTGTGGAGGCGTGTTCGTAGTGTGTGGTGACAGATCGTGTCGAAGGCGGCTGACGGGTCCAGGAGGATGAGGGCCGCCGTTTTTCCGTTGTCCAGCAGGGACTTGATATCATCGGTGGCGGTGATGAGGGCAGTCTCGGTGCTGTTGTTGATGTGGAACCCAGACTGGGAAGGGTCCAGAATGTTGTTCTCCTCGAGGTAGTGGGTCAGTTGTTCGTTGACGGTCTTCTCGATGACCTTTGCCGGGAACGGGAGCAGGGAGATGGGCCGGAAGTTCTTGAGGTCCTTGGGGTCCGCCTTGGGTTTCTTGAGTAAGGCTTTGACCTTGGCATGCTTCCAGCTCTCCGGGAAGGTTGCTGTCTCGAAGGAGGTGTTGATGAGTTTCCGGAGATGGGGTGCGATGGATGTGCTGGCTTTGTTGAAGATGTGGTGTGGGCATGAATCTGACGGAGATCCAGAGTGGATGGTGTTCATGATCTTGATGGTGTCATCGTCTTTGATGTTGGTCCAGTAGAGCAGGTGGTTGGTGCGGATGGTGGTTGTGGGGGTGGAGGTCTCAGTGGTTGTCGGGGCGGTCGTGGCATTGAAACTGTCGTGGATGTCTGTGATCTTGCGGTGGAAGAAGGTGGCCAGCGAGTGGCACAGGTCTTGCGAGGGTGGGACGTAGTTGGTGTTGGAGCTGGGGTTGGAGAGTTCCTTCACGGCGTTGAAGAGCTCTTTGCTGTTGTGCACGTTGTTGTCTAGGCGGTCTTTGAAGGAGGCCCTTTTGGCGGATCTGATGAGGTGATGGTGTCTGCGGGTGGCATTCTTGTGGGCGGCGTGACTGTCCGGTGTTCGTTCACGGAGCCAGATCCTCTCCAGCTTTCGGCAGGTTTGCTTGGAGGCCCGGAGGTCTTCAGTGAACCAGCTGGCTTTCTTGTTGGTATGATTGTTGGAGGGTTTCTTGATCGGGGCGAGGGTGTTGACGCAGTCGTTGATCCACTGTCTGAGGTTGCGGGCGGCGGTGTTGGGGTCGGCGGGTGGGCTCTGGGCGAGGGTGGTGGTTAGCTGGTCTTCGGTTACTTTGCTCCAGCAGCGGTGAGGCATCTGTTGGGTGCAGTGGTGCGTGGTGGGTTTCTTGAAGGTGAAGTGGATGCAGCGGTGGTCGGTCCAGTGGAGTTGTGTATCCACAACTGGCTCCACCACAAGATCAGGGGCATTTCTTGCTTCTACCCAGGCCCTCAGCGCCTTCTGGTAGTCATCATTTTTAGAAATGCCTGGTGTAGCAACTTTCAATTTCCTGCATAGATGTTTGAGCTGTTTCACAGTGTAGGCATCCAACCTCTCTTGCTCAAATTCAAGATCCATAGATGCGACAGATGCTGGTTTACTCATGGTAGTAAAAATTGGGTGTTTTCAGGAAAAACTTAACAGTCCAAGGAAAAAGATTCTAAAGAAAGTATGTGGTCTCATTTGGTCTGCACTCACTAGTAGTGTACACCAATTACTGTGTATGAAACACAAATGCAAGGTCCAAATCCTCACCGCTGACCACCAATGTTAGATCTGATGGTCTCTATTTGGCAATGGTATTCACCTTTCTCCAAATAGGGACCATTACTTATAAGTCAGGATAAGGGTTTACACTCCTTAATAACCCCTGCTCACCCCTTCGGTAGCTTGGCACGAGCAGACAGGCCTATCTCAGAGGCAGTGTGTTAAGAATGTGTGAATAAACACAGTAATACAGTGAAAACAATACAGATGGACACAACACAGGTTTTATAAAAATAAGTATTCTTTATATAGACTTAACACAAAACCACAAATGACAAAAATCCACAATACTACACTTAAGATTGCTTTAAAGAATTTAAAAGTTACTTAGTTCAAGTTGATGATAAATGCGACAAAGTTCCCAACAAAGTACCTGGATGCATAACGCAAAGTAAACAAAAAGGCTTGCAAAAGGGGAGATGCGTCGGTTCCGTGATCCGGGGGAGATGATGCGTTGTGCCTCAATGCTTGCTATAGTAGGCGATGCATCATGATCCTTACAGGTGAGGAGGTGATGCGTAGATTCTCGGCCTGCAGGCCCGTTGCGGTGCACAAGCTGGTTCTTTGATGCGATGCGATGATGCGGTTGCGATGCGAGAAGATGGCGCCCTTGTTGCGGCGATGCGATGACGATACGTAGATGCCCTGGCAGCCTTGTGACGATTCTGTACTTTGGAGCCGCGACAGGCCCTGCGACACACTTCTCCGGTGATGCGATGGTGACTCTCTCGATGGCGTCATGCTTCTCCGGTGATGCGACAGCAGGCAGCTTCGATGAACACACGCTTCCAGGGAGATGCGGCGAAGGTTTGCTTCTCCAGCGATGCGACGATTTCAGCTGTGGCAGCGACACTCTTCCTCTCAATACGTTTGGCTTCCAGCTCCCAGCGACACGCAAATGCCTGTAGTCAGAATTCCCAGCAAGGAAATTCAGAGGGGAGCTGGAGATTAAGTCTTTTGTCCCTGAGACTTCAGCAGGAGGCAAGCACAGTTCAAGCCCTTGGAGAATATTCTGTAGAATTGCTTTGCTCACTTTGCACCTGAGGCTGAAGCCGGGTGGTTGTCATTTTTAAATCTTGTGCTGTCTACTACTTGTTTTTCCCTCTGTGTCTGTTCCCCCCTGCTTAGCATCAGCGCTCGGATCTTAGCGAAGCGCCACATGCTATTGAACCGATCTTAAGGTTCACAGGCCAAATAGAATTTTAAATCACTCTCTGCGCGCTGCCCCGTGTTGGCAGTTTTAATTCACATTTCCCCGAGGCTGCTGGCCGAGTTGCGGGTCATAGCCACGGGTCCCGGGTTGCGTGCTTTGGTGGCGGCCATATTGGGTAGGGCTCCCCACTCCTGGTGCTCCAGTCGCCTCTACATAAGCAGTTCTCGTAGGGAGGGCGCGAGATTGCTTTGCTCACTTTGCACCTGAGGCTGAAGCCGGGTGGTAGTCATTTTTAAATCTTGTGCTGTATACTACTTGTTTTTCCCTCTGTGTCCGTTCCCCCCTGCTTAGCATCAGCGCTCGGATCTTATGGAAGCGCCACATGCTATTGAACCGATCTTAAGGTTCACGGGCCAAACAGAATTTTAAATCACTCACTGCGCGCTGCCCCGTGTTGGCAGTTTTAATTCACATTTCCCCGAGGCTGCTGGCCGAGTTGCGGGTCATAGCCACGGGTCCCGGCTGCGTGTTTTTTGGTGGCGGCCATATTGGGTAGGGCTCCCCACTCCTGGCGCTCTAGTCGCCTCTACATAAACAGAGGGCCATGACTCCGTGCAGCGGACGCGTTCAGCGGACGCGCCGCATTCGCGCCGGAGTCAAGCCAGAGTCTAGCCCGTCTGCGCCTGTCCGGGGCCGGACCCCCTGATCCTCTAGCCCTCGTTGATAGTGATGGTATTAACAGGGAAAAATTTCGTTATACTAAAAATTAATTACTAACCCTTTGCCCTGAATTTAAAGACAGTTGCTGCCATACACTGTCAGTGGACTCGCCGTCGCTTCTTTGCGAGACTTGCAATTTTACCACCCAATGGCGGAAGAGCGATGAGTTGGTGCCGACCAAAACAAAAATGACATTATTAAACTGCAGATCCATGAAAAAGCACAAATTAGAGATACATGATCTGTTGACAGAGGGGGACCTTGATGTGCTCTTCCTAACAGAGACATGGCTAGACGAAGCCTCGACGCCCGAAATTCTGGAAGCTATTCCCCCAGGTTACTGTCTGCTCAGAATCGATAGAGAAGGGCAGAGAGGCGGGGGACTAGCATTAATCTATAAAAGTGATTTACAATGCACCTTAGAGAAGGCCATACTGCCCAACAGTGAGAGTGGCTTTTTTACGATAAAAGTAAGCCCTAAAAATATCATCAACGGGTTCCTCTTGTACCGTCCCCCAGGCAGGACCACACAGTTCTGCAACCAATTGACAGAACTGGTAACTCAGCCTGCACTCCGGTATACAAAATTTCTCATCTTGGGAGACCTTAACCTCCACTTCGAGGATATTAACTGCGGGGAGGCACAGGCTGTGGTTGAAGCACTGAAATCCCTGATGCTCAACTTACAATCAGTGTCCCCGTCGCATCAATTAGGTCACCTCCTGGACCCTGTATTCGCTAATTGGGAGGGTATTAAAGTTTCCACCCCGATCAGAATAACATGGTCTGATCATCTTATCATTCACTTCCAGGTAGAAGGTGCCCCACAGGAAATCAGGATGATCAAGCCCAGGCCCCAGAAACGTAGAGATTGGAAGAAGTTTAATCAGGAAACCTTCAAATCCGCCTTGCTCAAGGAACCTCTCCCCCGTAGCGACACTCTACTGGAGGCGTGGGACGACTATGAAAAATGGATGTCCAGGGCGCTGGACACAGTAGCGCCATGGACACTCAATCCCCCTGCTCGAAAAACCAAAACTGCCCCATGGTTCTCCAAAGAGCTTAAGGAAGCCAAAGCCAAATGCAAAAACCTCGAACGAGGCTGGAGGAAAAATTACAATCCAGAATGTAAGCTTAACTATAAAATAGAGCTAAAAAATACCACAAACTCGTGAGAGCAGCCAAAGGCGCTCATTTTAGGGAACGAATAGAATTTGCCGATAACCCCACCAAAGAACTTTTTTCCATTTATAAAGAGCTTACGGTCCCCATCAGACTTGAGGCCCAAGACACCTACTCCAATGAGCTATGTAATGACATAGCAGATTACTTTGTAAACAAAGTGGATATAATACATACCACTTTCACAGGCGGCATGGACCTGCCGATTAAATACACGGAAGTGGGAGATGACTCTGCCATCAAACCTCATCTGACTTGCTTTAAAGTACCTGATAGGCAAGACCTGCTTAATATTGCTAACAGCATTCAGTCCGGCTCCCCCTATGATGTGATTCCTCCTAATCGCTGTAAGGGAGTCCTAGAATGCATGATCGACCAGATTGGACACATGGTCACCCTATCCTTCCAAGAGTGCCATGTGCTTGACACATGGAAAATGGCCCAAGTCATCCCTCTGAAAAAAAAAACAACGTACATATCTCCCAGCTACAGAATCTCCGCCCCATTTCCCTTCTTCCTTTCTCCGTGAAAGTTGTGGAGAAGGTGGTTAACAGCCAACTCATGAAATACCTTGAGGAGGAATCCCTCCTCCATCCCACACAGTCAGGGTTCAGAGCAGGCCACTCGACGGAGTCAGCTGTTCTCTTCTCCACAGAATGTCTCAGACAGTTAGTGGATGAGGGGCAGACAGCAGCGTTGGTTTTATTAGATATTAGTGCAGCTTTTGACACCGTGCTGCACACAACGCTGCTGTCTCGCCTCTCAGACATGGGAGTGGAGGGTTCTGCTTATGAATTGATAAGATCTTTTCTAGAAAACAGGAGTTTTCAGATGCATTGCCCTCCTTTCAAATCCTCCCCCCGGAAGCTGAGACATGGGGTTCCACAGGGCTCCAGTTTGAGCCCTACGTTGTTCAATCTTTACATGGAACCCCTGGCTCACATTGTGGAAGCTTTCGGAGTGGATATTGTCACATGTACTGACGATACCCAACTGATGATTAAACTCACGCACAATCAGATGGAAGACGCCACCAACTTTTCCAACTGCATGCTATCTGTGGCAAGGTGGATGAACAACAACTGCCTGCGCCTGAACGGCGACAAAACAGAACTGCTGGTTATTGGCAAATCCCCCTCTGCCTGGTCACATGCGTGGTGGCCCACTGAATTGGGTGCGATTCCCTCCCCGGCGGAATCCGTAAGAAATCTTGGAATCATGCTTGATGCTGAGCTTTCTTTTAAACAACAGGTCAGCAAAGTCACGGGAAGATGTTTTGGTATACTCAAAACTCTTCGCAAAATTCTTGACCTTCTCCTCATCAGCGCCAGGAAGACACTTATCCACGCTCTAACCACACCGCATCTGGACTACGGCAATGCCATGCTCTTAGGCTTAAGCAAAAAAGGCATACACCAACTGCAGTGCGTTCAAAATGCTGCCGCTCGCCTGGTGCTCAATCTCCCCCGTAGAGCATCGGGAAATACGGCACTATTTAAACTACACTGGCTCCCTACTGAGGAACGCATTTAGTTTAAAGCGCTATGCTTTGCACACCGCATTGCCCAGGGAAAAGGCCCAGGTTACTTGCGAAAACTTCTTACCATCCATCGCCCTACCCGGAACTTAAGATCTGCCGGAGCGATGTTGTTCAAACTTCCCCGCATTCGCAAGGCCAGGATGGGAGGTCGCTCCTTCAGGTTTTTAGCAAGCAAAATACAACATATATCCTGAGCTAACACCAAAAAAATAGTAAGATGAACAAATAACAAGTCGCTTTTTTCTTCTTTTCTTCTTTTATTTCATGTGGTAAAACGTTCTTAAAATTCTCTAGCTAGTTTTACCATGTGAAATAAAAGAAGAAAAGAAGAAAACAGCGACTTGTTATTTGTTCATCTTACTATTTTTTTGGTGTTAGCTCAGGATATATGTTGTATTTTGCTAATAGGGCAATGAGATGATCATGCCTGTTGGTTGTAGAGAGATGGCCTAAACCCTATCCTTGGAGCTTTCCATATTGTTTGCAACACCACTGATATCACTGTGACCCAGCGCAACTGTAACCCAGCCATCTTTGCTTGTTTTTGTTTTTTAGCAAGCAAACACTGGAATAAACTTCCGTTGATCTACGCATGGAACCCTCTGAAACTAGATTCAGACTGAGACTTAAAACCTATCTCTTCCCACGTAAATAAAGCTTTCTTGTTTCTTTGACTTAGGCCACTCGCTTCTGGACTTCTGTCTCTCTGGGAGCAGCAGCAATTTTAGCGCGGGGACACACTTGAGTGTAACCAGGCGCTCTAAAAATGGCTTTATTATTATTATTATTAGATGAGGAAAGTCCTTAAAAAGTTCCTTCTCCTTTCCTTGGCAATGAAGCAACTACTGCAGGCCAACCCCGCAAACAGCACACTGGCAGAGGGGTAGTCAAACTCCTGCAGCTTCCTTGGTTATTCTCCTTGGCAAAAGGTTTCTTGTTCCAGAAGTGATCTAACGTTCTTGAGATCAGGGTCCCAATATTTATACCCCAAAATCCTTTGTTCTCTGAAGGCAGAGAGGCCTCTGCCTAGTCCAAACCAGTGCACTTTGTTTACATGACTCTCTCCTTCCTTTCATTGTGCAGGGCAGAGACATCAGCTGCCCCACAGGAGGTGGAGCCGGCACAGGGGAGGGAAGGCACTGCTCTGGAGCACTTTTTTGACAAGATTCCTTCTCTCCTTTCACAGTGCAGGGCAGAGACATCAGACAAGCCACAGGAGGTGGAGCCAGCATTGTAGAGGGAAGGCCCAGCCCTATTCAGGATCCAGGTGCAACTCCTCCCTCCCATCTAGATGCAGATCTGTCTATTCACCACTGGGCGGACCCAGCCAGTCTCCTGGAATCCCCCAGCCCTGTCACTCACAAACCCAGACAAGGAATACACAACCTAGCAGAGGCAGGCCTAGACAGTTAGCCAAGAAAATACCTACTTTCTAAAAGTGGTATTTTCGAACACAGAATATTAAAACCAACTTTACTAAAAGATGTATTTTATTATTCTGAGTTCAGGCATACTAAATTTGAATTTCTACCATGTTCCCTGGGTCAGTTAGGATTATAAGAATGTATCTTACTGCCCATTCTAGCCTATGGAGAACAGGTAGCCTTCAATAGTGAAAAACGAAAATGGCTGTAATTCATTATTAGGACATGCTACACACACCATAGCATGTCCTACCTTCTACTTACAATGCGCCCTGCCCTTGGGCCTACCATAGGGGTGTCTAATATGAAGCAAATGGAAGGTTTAGGGGCTGGCAAGTGGGTGCACTTGCCAAGTCGACATGGCAGTCACAGACTGCACACAGGCCTTGCAATGGCAGGCCTGAGACACACTTTACAAGCTGCTCCTGTGGGTGGTACAATCAGTGCTGCAAGCCGACCAGCAGCATTTGATTTATAAGCCCTGTGCACACATGGTGCACTGTACTAGGGTCTGACAAGTAAATCAAATAACCCTATCATGGAATCACTAATTAGTACATCAATTTAACATAGGGAGCACTTGCACTGTGGCACTGAATAGCAGTGGCACAGTGCAAAAAGCATATAACCAGCAAAAACATATCAAAACAGAGGAGGCAATCCATCAAAATGGAAGGGAGACTCACACCAATTATGCCAGGTCTAACAGGCAAGAAATACAATACGGGAGCTGATTAGTGGTGAATTGGGCGACCTTCTGAATGTTAATCCAAATATGTGTAAGGAGGCTTGTTGATATATGAAAGACCTATATAGAGATGATATAACACCTAGTCAAGTAGATATAAAGGAGTGGCTTGGGTTAACAACACTCCCTCGGCTATCTTCCGAGCAATTGAATGTCCTAGAAGGAGAGATCAAGGAGGGGGAGATAAGAGCCCAGTGTAATAAAATGGTTAAGGGAAAGGCAGCTGAACTGGATGGTCTCCCTGTGGAAGTTTTCCTCTGTATCATAGATGTTGTAACTCTTGCCCTACAAATTTTATTTAATAAGATATATTGGTGGAAAAAAGGTCCCTAAATCTTAGCTAGAAGCAACAGTTACCATGATCCTGAAATCTAATAAGGATCCATGGAAGATAGACTCGTATAGGCTGATTTCTTTATTAAATACAGATTTCAATATCTTTTTTGGTATTATTGCATTTCGGGTAGCTAAGGCAATATATGAGGTCATCCATCCTAATCAAAGAGGTTTCATTCCCGGGAGGCAATTAAATCAATTGACGTTTCAGTTATTAGGAGCTATAGATGTGGCGGAGGCGCGGAAATTACCCTTGACTTTAGTGGCAGTGAATGCAGCCAAAGCTTTCGACCAGATAAAACTGGCCTTACCTATGGGAGGCTTTGCAAAGCGTTGGTTTTCCACAGAATACGGTAAGGGCTGTGCAGACTCTATATCATGGTCCCAAAACTAGAGTATTGATAAACGGGAGGTTGTCAGATTGGTTTGAAATCTTTAGAGGGACAAGGCAGGGCTGCCCCCTTTCCCCGGTCCTTTTTAAGGTATATATTGAGCCTTTAGCTAATTTGATCAGGGCGGATATAGCTATCTTTCCTTTTAAATTTCATGCTTTTGAAGTTAAGTTAGGGCTCTACGCAGATGATCTGCTGCTTTACACAAGTAATCTGCGAGAAGCAATTCTAAACTTGATGAGGAAGGCGGAGGTTTTTGGGCACATTTCTGGGTATAAAGTGAACCCAGGGAAAACTGAAATTATGGATTGGAATCAGGGTGTGGCAAGCTGTGGGGCGAAGAACCAAATAAGATACTTGGGACTGCAAATAACACAGAAAATGGAAGACATTATGAAGTAAATTGGAAGAAAGTTAGTCGAGAAGTTATAGGCCTACTCTCTAAATGGGCAAATCTGGATGTATGACGTTACAACGCATGCTTTTACCACGCATGCTGTTACAACGCGGTTTTTACAACGCATACCATTACAACGCATAGCGCTTTGGGGTGCTGGATAGTGAATAGTTTAATTTACTATTCAAACTCCAGTCCCCATGGAACCTAGGAAAGGTGTTGGATAGTAAATTAAATCTATTCCCTATCCTAGAGCGCCCCCCAGCGCAATGCGTTGTAATGGATTTCGTTGTAAAACCTGCGTTGTAATAGCACTGCGTGGTAAAAGTTGCGTTGTAAAGGATGTTTCCCGGCAAATCTACCACTTAATATTTATGGTAGGGTTAATCTCATAAGAATTATCATTCTACCAAAAGTGACATTTCTTTTTAATGCTATCCCGTTGACTTTCCAGAAGAAAGACATAGCAAAACTTCAGGGAAGAATAGGAAGTTTTATTTGGGCATCAAAAGGTCCCAGGCTTTCCTGGAAAAAACTACGTAGGCAGCTCGAAATTGGAGGACTGGCATTAGCAGACATACTTGCATATTGTTATGCTTTTCAGTTTAAGAATGTTCGCATGCTGGCCAACAAAGTTGACAAATCAACGATAGGTGCACTTTTTGAAGCATTACTGACAGATGTACTACAAGGTCAAACTAATTTTCTTTTTAAATATGGGGACCCTAAATTCTTTAAAAAGGTGAGGCTTAAGATTTTAAAGTTAGCACTAAATACGTGGGTGTATGTGCAAAAATTTCTAAAAGACCCATATTTTTCATCATAGGCACCAATTTGGGACTCTCCCGGTACGCCAGCGTGCTTAAGGGATCAATTAAGTCAGCCTTTGAGGACTGGAGGTCTTCGCTACTGGGCAGACCTTAAGGTCGGTATAAATTTGATGAGTTGGGAGGCATTGAGCAATTGTACTAATGGTCTGCTGACAAGGTTCAAATACTATCAACTGAGTTCCTGGTTGGCAACCCAAGACTGGGTAGAGGTCGAGGGTTCTAAATTTGACCAAGTAATGAGAACCGGTCAGTGGAGTAAGGAAACATCGTTTTGGTATTGGGCCTTCGTGGAGACGGGTGGAAAGATTAAGAATGAAATCTTAAAATTGTGGGGTGAATGGTTCAATAATTGGGACTTGATGCAAATGTGGAGTAACTCATATACTACGCTACGAAAAGAAGTAAAATCAGCACCACTAAAACGTAATCACATGTTCACCACATTTAGAGTTTATTGGTCACCTGTAAAACTCTCCAAGGTCACAGGTAACCCCTATACTGGTCCCAGGTGCACGCAAGTAAAGCCTGACGATACACATATGTTTATGTCATGTTCAAAAATAGTCCCTTTTTGGAATGCAATAAATGCTTTTGTGGGAGAAACCATTGGGATACAACTAAAAGTAACATTATGCTTAATTTTCTTCGGGCTAAGTTTTGCTCAAGAAGTGCAAATTTCTGCTGTAAAATCCAAATTTTTGTTTTATGTAGTTTTGTTGGCAAGACGGGAGATTTGTAAATTATGGAAATCTGGGAATCCCCTACTTTTTCTGAGTGCCTCAGGAGTATTATATATATTAGTGAATCCGATAGGGCGTGTGACAAAAAAAGCAGAGAGAAAGTGTGGGCTCGGTTGATAAAGTGGAGAGAAAAGGAAACGTGAGTCCCTTGATTATGCCACCTACTCTGTTGGCCGTATTATCTCCTATTCCTCGGCAGGCTCAGTTAGTAATGGAGATGGAATTGGAAACAGTTGTATACTTGTGGGTAACCACTCTTTTGGTCTTGCTCTATGGTCCGGGGTCTGGCTCCTCATGGTATGACCTAGAGAGTCTAGAGTATAACCCAGCAAGATATTTGGCAAATTAAATAAATAAAAACAGACTGATTTGCATATGGCTGGGTCTCAACTGGAGTGGCGTAGAGGGCAAAATAACAATGGATTTAACCCTGATCTTTTGACTGGGGGAGAATGTTTGCATTGTCAGCATTCCGTCCATCATTTTTTTGCTGTAACACTTTGAACGATTGATTTAATCCAGATCTTTTGACGGGGGGAGAATTCTTGCATTGTCAGCATTCCATCCATCATTTGTTCGCTGTAACACCAGGTACTACCCAGGCTTAATTTTGTGAAACTTTACAAATAGCACATTTTGCTACTTAACATTTTGATTTCTTGTTCAGTCCATTGTCAATGACAGAGTTATTCTGTAAAGGATTTCCACACCTCTGCCCATATTTATCATTATTTGACACAGAGCAATGAAGCAAGAGAACTTGTTGCTCTGTCTCGAATAGAGAAGGAAGGAATGCCCATATCTATCAAGATATGGGACAGTCTTGCTCTCTCCCTTTGCAGGCGCATTATGTGCTGCCTACTGGCAACGCAGGCTCCATTTTGCCATGATGCATGGGTGCCTGTGTTGCAGGCAGCATTGTTTTTGTTCAGGAAGGAAAATATTCCTGGTGGGAGTTTCAATCAAGCGCAAATTGAGATTTGCATTGGATTGTAATCCAAAGTAACGCAAAGCAGCATAAAGCGCTGACTTGAGTTACTTTGCATCAAGGAGGCATTCTGTGAATGGTGCACAGGCTTTCATATGCAACCACCCATGAGCTGTGACTCAACTCCCAATCTGCAAAGAATTGTAGACAGAGATTTGCATCAAAATCCTGCTCCACCCTGAGGTAGGCACATTGAGGAGAAATGTTTTAATATCTCCCTATTTTAATGGTCTGACTTCACAGTGCAAAAAACACAGTTGATGGACAGAATGTAGAACAATGTCATACATTCACCCCAGTACAAGGATCTGGGCCTAAATCCATCGTTTTTTTGCACTCCACACCACCCTGGGTTAGACACTGGCTATATGCAAATCAGCTCTGACCCTGTGCCTCATGGGAACAGTCCAGTCCGAACTACCAAGCCATGTCTTTCCCAGACCGGAATCAAGCATCCAAGGACCGGTTTCTGGCTATCAGCCTTCATCAGCCTGGATAGCTTGACTCCAGTGGTGTGGAGAGCCTGGGACTCACGTCTGAGCATACCCAGCCCACTCGGGGTGAAAATTGCAAAAAACACAGTTGATGGACAGAATGTAGAACAATGTCATACATTCACCCCAGTACAAGGATCTGGGCCTAAATCCATCGTTTTTTTGCACTCCACACCACCCTAAGTTAGACACTGGCTATATGCAAATCAGCTCTGACCCTGTGCCTCATGGGAACAGTCCAGTCCGAACTACCAAGCCATGTCTTTCCCAGACCGGAATCAAGCATCCAAGGACCGGTTTCTGGCTATCAGCCTTCATCAGCCTGGATAGCTTGACTCCAGTGGTGTGGAGAGCCTGGGACTCACGTCCGAGCATACCCAGCCCACTCGGGGTGAAAATTGCAAAAAACACAGTTGATGGACAGAATGTAGAACAATGTCATACATTCACCCCAGTACAAGGATCTGGGCCTAAATCCATCGTTTTTTTGCATTCCACACCACCCTGGGTTAGACACTGGCTATATGCAAATCAGCTCTGACCCTGTGCCTCATGGGAACAGTCCAGTCCGAACTACCAAGCCATGTCTTTCCCAGACCGGAATAAAGCTTCCAAGGACCGGTTTCTGGCTATCAGCCTTCATCAGCCTGGATAGCTTGACTCCAGTGGTGTGGAGAGCCTGGTACTCACGTCTGAGCATACCCAGCCCACTCGGGATGAAAATTGCAAAAAACACATTTGATGGACAGACTGTAGAACAATGTCATACATTCACCCCACTACAAGGATCTGGGCCTAAATCCTTTGTTTTTTTGCACTCCACACCACAACCTGGGTTAGACACTGGCTATATGCAAATCAGCTCTGACCCTGTGCCTCATGGGAACAGTCCAGTCCGAACTACCAAGCCATGTCTTTCCCAGACCGGAATCAAGCATCCAAGGACCGGTTTCTGGCTATCAGCCTTCATCAGCCTGGATAGCTTGGCTCCAGTTGTGTGGAGAGCCTGGGACTCACGTCTGAGCATACCCAGCCTACTCGGGTGAAAATTGCAAAAAATACAGTTGATAGACAGAATGTAGAACAATGTCATACATTCACCCCAGTACAAGGATCTGGGCCTAAATCCATCGTTTTTTTGCACTCCACACCACCCTGGGTTAGACACTGGCTATATGCAAATCAGCTCTGACCCTGTGCCTCATGGGAACAGTCCAGTCCGAACTACCAAGCCATGTCTTTCCCAGACCGGAATCAAGCATCCAAGGACCGGTTTCTGGCTATCAGCCTTCATCAGCCTGGATAGCTTGACTCCAGTGATGTGGAGAGCCTGGGACTCACGTCTGAGCATACCAAGCCCACTCGGGGTGAAAATTGCAAAAAAAACACAGTTGATGGACAGAATGTAGAACAATGTCATACATTCACCCCAGTACAAGGATCTGGGCCTACATCCATTGTTTTTTTTGCACTCCACACCACCCTGGGTTAGACACTGGCTATATGCAAATCAGCTCTGACCCTGTGCCTCATGGGAACAGTCCAGTCCGAACTACCAAGCCTTGTCTTTCCCAGACTGGAATCAAGCATCCAAGGACCGGTTTCTGGCTATCAGCCTGGATAGCTTGACTCCAGTGGTGTGAAGAGCCTGGGACTCACGTCTGAGCATACCCAGCCAACTCGGGGTGAAAATTGCAAAAAACACAGTTGATGGACAGAATGTAGAACAATATCATACATTCACCCCAGTACAAGGATCTGGGCCTAAATCCATCGTTTTTTTGCACTCCACACCACCCTGGGTTAGACACTGGATATATGCAAATCAGCTCTGACCCTGTGCCTCATGGGAACAGTCCAGTCCGAACTACCAAGCCATGTCTTTCCCAGACCGGAATCAAGCATCAAAGGACCCATGAGGCACAGGGTCAGAGCTGATTTGCATATAGCCAGTGTCTATAGCCGAGTGGGCTGGGGATGCTCAGACGTGAGTCCCAGGCTCTCCACACCACTGGAGTCAAGCTATCCAGGCTGATGAAGGCTGATAGCCAGAAACCAGTCCTTGGATGCTTGATTCCGGCCTGGGAAAGACATGGCTTGGTAGTTCGGACTTGACTGTTCCCATGAGGCACAAGGTCAGAGCTGATTTGCATATAGCCAGTGTCTAACCCAGGGTGGTGTGGAGTGCAAAAAAACGATGGATTTAGGCCCAGATCCCTGTACTGGGGTGAATGTATGACATTGTTCTACATTCTGTCCATCAACTGTGTTTTTTGCAATTTCACCCCGAGTGGGCTGGGGATGCTCAGACGTGAGTCCCAGGCTCTCCACACCACTGGAGTCAAGCTATCCAGGCTGATGGCCAGAAACCGGTCCTTGGATGCTTGATTCCGGTCTGGGAAAGACATGGCTTCGTAGTTCGGACTGGACTGTTCCCATGAGGCACAGGGTCAGAGCTGATTTGCATATAGCCAGTGTCTAACCCAGGGTGGTGTGGAGTGCAAAAAAACGATGGATTTAGGCCCAGATCCTTGTACTGGGGTGAATGTATGACATTGTTCTACATTCTGTCCATCAACTGTGTTTTTTTGCAATTTTCACCCCGAGTGGGCTGGGTATGCTCAGACGTGAGTCCCAAGCTCTCCACACCACTGAAGTCAAGCTATCTAGGCTGATGAAGGCTGATAGCCAGAAACCGGTCCTTGAATGCTTGATTCCGGTCTGGGAAAGACATGGCTTGGTAGTTCGGACTGGACTGTTCCCATGAGGCCCAGGGTCAGAGCTGATTTGCATATAGCCAGTGTCTAACCCAGGGTGGTGTGGAGTGCAAACAAAACCGATGGATTTAGGCCCAGATCCTTGTACTGGGGTGAATGTATGACATTGTTCTACATTCTGTCCATCAACTGTGTTTTTTGCAATTTCACCCCGAGTGGGCTCGGGATGCTCAGACGTGAGTCCCAGGCTCTCCACACCACTGGAGTCAAGCTATTCAGGCTGATGAAGGCTGATAGCCAGAAACCGGTCCTTGGCTGCTTGATTCCGGTCTGGGAAAGACATGGCTTGGTAGTTCGGACTGGACTGTTCCCATGAGGCACAGGGTCAGAGCTGATCTGCATATAGCCAGTGTCTAACCCAGGGTGGTGTGGAGTGCAAATAAATGATGGATTTAGGCCCAGATCCTTGTACTGGGGTGAATGTATGACATTGTTCTACATTCTGTCCATCAACTGTGTTTTTTGCAATTTCACCCCGAGTGGGCTGGGGATGCTCAGACATGAGTCCCAGGCTCTCCACACCACTGGAGTCAAGATATCCAGGCTGATGAAGGCTGATAGCCTGAAACCGGTCCTTGGATGCTTGATTCCGGTCTGGGAAAGACATGGCTTGGTAGTTCAGACTGGACTGTTCCCATGAGGCACAGGGTCAGCGCTGATTTGCATATAGCCAGTGTCTAACCCAGGGTGGTGTGGAGTGCAAAAAAGTATGGATTTAGGCCCAGATCCTTGTACTGGGGTGAATGTATGACATTGTTCTACATTCTGTCCATCAACTGTGTTTTTTGACTTCACAGTGCAGCTGTCTCCAGACAATTATGTGGGCATCACTATAGCAAAGCTTTGGCTACACCCAAATGTTGGGAGCCAGGCGTTTGATTGGGCTGAAGCTGTGTGCTTCCACAAACAGAATGCTTGTCCTCCAAGCAACCGTGATAATTTTCTTTATTTATACAGCTGCCTAAGCTTGAACTTCACACACACATACACACCCACACACACACAGACACACACACACACCCACACACACACACACACTTGTAATTCTGTAAAAGGCAGATTTGTGTTTGAGATCAGTATAAGATAATTAGGTATATACTACTTCTACATGATTTTTTAGGTCTGGCTTGTCAGTGCAACTGTCACATGAACTTATGTGATCAACAAAAAATATTTATTTTAAAGTAGTACCACTTAGCTAGGGGATTAGGTTCCATCAACAGGTTTGTTCCAGAGTACAGGATTTGATAGGGTCGAATTTGTGTGCGTTCACTAAAAAGACTGCTTGTATTGAAGTTTTTAGCTTCTGATAAAGCATATTCTTAATATAGGATTGAGTTGGTTATGGTAGCAAGCCAATAATCATGGATATAGGCCTGATCTGTTTGTGAAATATTATGATAAAGCCACTAGGCCTGACATATTTATTATGAAAAGCATGTATTGAAGTCAATAGGCATTTAAGTGTTGAATGTTATTACTCTTCATTAAAACCTACAGACGGGTATTTTGTTACATAAAAATCTCACAAAATGCCACAGCAGCAAATGATTTTGGTGTTGGTTAACCCTTTTAACAAACCTTGGATATACAAGGTTTACTCTGTGAGAATCCATGTTAGACAGTTTTAGGAGAGAAATAATTTTGCTTACCCGAACAGTAATTTTGTATTCCTTTCTAAGTCAAGCCTAGACAGCGCTTGCTCTGTCGCTTAGTGACCTGGTGTATGTTTGTGGACTTCCAAGTCCACCCATTTATTGCCCTTGCTTTTCATTTGTCTGTGTCAGTATCCTTTAAAAGTCCTTTCTTGCTAGTGGTCAGTCTTGCCTCTTTGTCCCTACTTTTTCTCTTCAGTTCCGCACAGGGAGCAGGGCTCAAAGTACAATCTCTTTACAGTATGGTTCTATATCTGTTCTTTGGAGGACTATTTTTTTCTTGGTTTCCTTTTCAGTTTGCCTGTGTTCAGATTTGGCACCATAGTTGCTTGGATTTAACTATAGCATTTCTCCCTCCCACCTCCTCCTAATGCCATAGTTGTGTTAGTGCTATCTCCTGCCATGCCTCTCACTCAATTGGTTGCATTTTGTTAGACTTTTTGCAGTTTCTGATATCAAAAATCAGTTGAGTTTTTTGGCAGGATATTCATTTGATTTTGGGCTTCCTTTTAAGGAGCCTGTAATTGTTGCTGTTGTCGATGTCAGTTGGGATTTTTTGGTAGAATATTTATTTGGTTTTGGGCTTTCTTTTAAGGGGGATTGGGCTTGTTGAAGTCTTGTTCTCTTTGTGTTCACTCACTCTGTATGTGTTTCCTGGCTCAGTGCTGTGCGCAGGCGCTCGCTCTTCTCCCTTTGCACTGTATCTATAAAAGAAAACTGCGTGGATGCTTATTTTGTGTTGAGTGCACACGTTATTTTACATATTTATTTTTATAAAGTGTCTTCACATGCTCGCTGTCGTCCATGTGCGTATTCATCAAACAAAGCTGTGCAGCCACTTACTCGCACATGCCAGTGTTCCACACTCCATACCCTTTGTGCTGCTTGTTAAGTTAATTAAGTGGCTTTTTCTGCTGCTGTCAGTAAAGCATGGATGTTTCATGCTCCTTTTCATGCCGCTCTTCACCCAAAGTTTTTGTTTTACTTTATTAGTGCGGCACCACTTCATGAACTCCGCACTCCAGCTTCTTCTCGAGTCTCTTCCCCTTTCATAATTTATGTACGGCATGGCCGCCATGGCCTCGACTCAAACTATGAGCCGCTAGGGACAGCACTCTTTCCAAATTGTGACTGCTTCGGCCATAGGGCCCAAACCCATGGAAGCCTAGCACATGTGGCGTTCATGTCAACATGCCCGTGTCCTTAATAAAATCACCCTATGCAGGCTTTTTTCCTACCCTGCCCAAAACATCAGGGGAACACAGTGCTACCTATTTGGCCCTCACCAAACTGATAAGGGCCACTCCGTACTCTCCCCTCAACCCACTACTGCCCTTAGATGGTGATGGACACCCAGTGGCCGGAGCGTATGTATTGCCGGCATGGAAGGAACATGCAAAAACAGCATGCCCTCCCATCAAGTACAGGAGACCAACCAGCCTAGACGTACGGGAGACCAACCAGCCTAGACGTACGGCAGACCAACCAGCCTGGACGCACACATTCAAACAGCACAGCAAGTGAGGCACTTGCAAATATGTAAGCTCAAACTACCACTTCTAGAAATATTTGAATTCAAATAAGTACTTTTCAATGCAATTTTAAAATATGTCTATCTTTCCTTTTTTTAATGTTAACTCCACTTTCATTCCCTCTGTAAAAAACAGGCTCTTGTTAAACATGCACTGCAGTAGCGAAATTTGTGCCTGAGGAAGGTCATATTTTTATCCATAAGACAAGATGTGAAGGACATCTAACATGGGCTTCAATTGGAATTCCATAGAGCATATTATCAAGCCAATTATCGCCGTTTTAGTGTCAGTTTTATGCCGTTAAAGCAGTGGTAATTGTATAGCCTGTCTTCATAATATGCCCGTAGTTTCTGACATATAATCACACAGATTTACCATAACATAACATATGTATAGCGCACGTTCACCCAGAGGTATCTTGGCGCTGAATAACAGATGTTCATTGTTACCCAACTCAATAGTACTCATTTTATCGACCTCATATTGATGAAAGACTGAGTGGAACCATCTGGATTTGAACCTGTGAACATAAGGTCGAACACTGGCCCCTGTAATGGATGCATTAGTCCACTGAGCCACCAGACCCTGCTACTGTAGGCAAGGGTTTTAGCAAGGGTTTTAGCACTGGCCTTCCGCTCCGACACATCCTGGGGGTTTTCACTGTAATTTCTTCTTATTAGGCCCTATTGAGAGTGGTTGTATGTGTTTTTGCAATCTGCATTTTTCTACATGTTTGTAATTGCATAATTGTATGGATGACAGCAGTCAGTTTATGCACACTTGAAAAGCCAGTCCGGGGTACAGTGTAAAGCTGATAGTAAAGGCTTCATTAGTCCATTTGGAGAGGTCATGCCGGATTCTATAGGTTTGATCTGTTTATTATGAAATGTTACAGAAAAGCCAGCTGACCTGATCTACTTATTGTGGAAAACATGTGTTAAAGACAACAGGCATTTAAGGATGGATTGTTATCACACTGTAGTAAAGACAGAAGGCAGGTGTTTTGTCACATGGAATTTCACAGATTACTGTACCAGATAGCAGTTTAGGTGCTTGTTATTTTCCTAAATATACTGTGGGAATAGAAGATTTGCACAACAATAATCGTTTTTTGGCTCTCTTTGGAGAGATAGTATTTTGCTTTGCCATCTGTAATTTTGTATAGATTTGTACTTTTATGCCTGTATGCTGGATGGTTGCCTTGTACAAAGCTTACATCTAGTAAAGTAGGTTTGAGTTTGTTAGGTAATGCACCGTTACATCGCAACTTTTACAACGGGAGTCTTTTACAACGGAACTTTTACAACGCAGGATCCATTACATCGGATGCCATTACAACGCATGGCATTACATAGCAGATGCTATTACAACGCATGGCATTACATCGTAAGTATAGGTAAGTATTTAATTTTTTTAAATTTTATTAATATTAATTATAATAAAATATATTTATTTATGTTTTTTAATATTATTAGTTTATTATTTATTATATTAATTAAAGTAATTTTTAAAATAAGTACAGGTGTACAGGGGTGTTTTTAGGTTTCAGGGTAGGGTTTGGGTTTTGGGGTACAGGGGTGTTTTTAGGTTTCAGGGTAGGGTTTGGGTTTTGGGGCACAGGGGTGTTTTTAGGTTTCAGGGCAGGGTTTGGGTTTTGGGATACAGGGGTGTTTTTAGGTTTCAGGGCAGGGTTTGGGTTTTGGGGTACAGGGGTGTTTTTAGGTTTCAGGGCAGGGTTTGGGTTTTGGGGTACAGGGGTGTTTTTAGGTTTCAGGGTAGGGTTTGGGTTTTGGGGTACAGGGGTGTTTTTAGGTTTCAGGGTAGGGTTTGGGTTTTGGGGTACAGGGGTGTTTTTAGGTTTCAGGGCAGGGTTTGGGTTTTGGGGTACAGGGGTGTTTTTAGGTTTCAGGGCAGGGTTTGGGTTTTGGGGTACAGGGGTGTTTTTAGGTTTCAGGGTAGGGTTTGGGTTTTGGGGTACAGGGGTGTTTTTAGGTTTCAGGGTAGGGTTTGGGTTTTGGGGTACAGGGGTGTTTTTAGGTTTCAGGGCAGGGTTTGGGTTTTGGGGTACAGGGGTGTTTTTAGGTTTCAGGGCAGGGTTTGGGTTTTGGGGTACAGGGGTGTTTTTTGGTTTCAGGGCAGGGTTTGGGTTTTGGGGTACAGGGGTGTTTTTTGGTTTCAGGGTAGGGTTTGGGTTTTGTGGTACAGGGGTGTTTTTAGGTTTCAGGGCAGGGTTTGGGTTTTGGGGTACAGGGGTGTTTTTAGGTTAAATTAAATTAATTATATTATATTATTTACATTTCTTAATTAAAATAATTAAATTAAATAAATTATTTTAATTAATTTAATTTAATTACAATTAAAAAAATATTTAAATTAAATTAATTTCATTATATTAATTAAATAAAATTAATTACAATTTTTATTAAAATTAATTTAAATAAATAGATTTAAATTTATTAAATAAAATTAATTACTATTTTAAAATGTATTTTAATTCAATTAATTAAATTAAATTAATTAAATTAACTTAATTACATTTTTTATACTTACCTATACTTACGATGTATTGCCATGCGTTGTAATAGCATCTGCTATGTAATGCCATGCGTTGTAATGGCATCCGATGTAATGGATCCTGCGTTGTAAAAATTCCGATGTAACGGAATGCGTTGTAAAAAACCGCGATGTAGTGACACCAATCCGTTTGTTATGGTGACAAGTCAATGATAAAGGCAATAGGCCTTGTTTTTTATTATGATGATGTATGATAAATGTGCTACGGCCTCCATATGATTGTGAAAAGGACTTACTAAAGTCAATAGGCATTTAACAGTGGATTGTTATTACTCCGAATTAAAACTACAGATGTGCTTTTTATTACATGGATTCTTACAGATAACTTTAGTAGGCAAAGGTTTCGGTTTTGGTTATCCCCTCTGACAAATAATGATTATAGAAAACCTGCACAGTGAGAATCCTTCTTTAGCCCTTTTAGGATAGATAATATGTTGCTTTTCTAACTGTAATTTTGTACAAATTTGCAATTTTATGACTGTATTGAGTGCAAGCATGCCCTCAGGGCAACCGCCTGGCATACAGCCACCTGAGTTGGTTATGATGACAAGCCAATGATAACAGCAATAGGCTTAATTTGCATGCAGGGAAATGGTATGCCAGATGCCATAAGTCTGGCCTATGTATTATGAAAAGTTATTACAAGGGCAGTAGGCCTGGCTTTTTAATTGTGAAAGGCATGTGGTAAATCCAGTGGGCCTCTAACAATGGGTTATATATATATGTAATTTCACAATGGTATGCATGATAGTTGCCAGTTTATGCACACTAGAGTAGGCATTTGTTGTATCTAGTGTCAAGCCATTGGTAAAAGCTAGTGACCTTATCGGTTCATTGGAAAAAGTTATGTCCGATTCCTTAGGTTTGATCTGCATATAAGGAAAAGTTATGACAAAGCAAGTAGGCCTTTGTTTTTTTAGTGTGAAGATCATGATTTTATAGCAAAAGGCTTTCAAGGTTGAATTGTTATTACATTGTCCTGAAGCCTGGAGGCAGGTATTTTGTTTCATGGAATCTCCCAGATTATCTTATGTTGGGACAGAAAATCCTTCTTCATGGTGAAAAAGACGTTCACCCCTCCCCTGAATACCCAACTGTATTGATATCTGAATCCCTAAGGATGACTTTTGTTGTCGTAGACAAACAATGGATCATGCATGTGTGTCATGACATAGGTCTGCCAGATTGCAGTCTTATTGGACCGGGAGGGGAACCCAAAGTGTTACCCTCATAGTGGTGGAAGGCTACTGCCTTCACCAGGAGTAAAGCAGAGTGAGCACAGTGGTAGCAGCATACCGTGTAGTGATCAGTTGCAGTGAACATGTCCCTTTTACCATGTATGTCTGAAGTGAGGCCTACTGGATCACTCACTTTTAAAGTTCTGCTGCTGTTTGCATAACTCAGCCTTAGCCTACGTTAGATTGGTGTGAAGTGCTGCTCAGCACAGATGTGGTGTATCTCCACTGGGTGCATGTGAGACCCTGAAGGGAGCAATACAGGGATAGTGCAGGATTGAGCAATGCATGCATGGTGTATGCCTGTGCTGGATGTGCATGTACCTATGAGTGATGCAGCACCTGACGGATGTAGTTCTCTGCAGTTCGTGTATGTGCTGGGTGTAGGTGCCGGTGAGTGGTACAATCCATGAAGGGTGCAGTGTGTGCAGGTTGAATGCCTGTGCTGGCTGTACATGTGCTTATGAGTGCTACAATACATCAAGGATACAGTGCTGGGCAGTGCATGCATGTTAAATGCAAGTGCTTGAAATATGTGTGCCTCTGGGTGATATAGTACATGGAGAACACAGAACAGTGCAGTGCCTGTATGCTGTATAAATGTTCTGGGTATAAGTGGGTCTGCAAATGGTAGAATTACATGGAGGGCCCTGGGTTCCATTTTGGGAGACCCAGGCTTGCATTGTGAAACATGGAGAGGTGATAGAGAGATTCTTTTAGATAGATTTGTGTATTGCTGCATCCCTGTAAACTGGGTGGGACGCACACTGAGGAGAGGAGGACAAG
Organism: Lissotriton helveticus; assembly: GCF_964261635.1. Classification (NCBI taxonomy): domain Eukaryota; kingdom Metazoa; phylum Chordata; class Amphibia; order Caudata; family Salamandridae; genus Lissotriton; species Lissotriton helveticus. The sequence continues at coordinate 658,659,839 of NC_136073.1, read as the reverse complement.
TTCTCCCCTGTACTCTTCAAAGGATGCTGTTTGATTTAGGAAGAGGTCACAAGGAAGGGGCTAGAGCACATCTGATAAAGGAGATTGGGCTAATAAGAGACCCATAAAGATTAGCGCTGGGGCCCTGGGCTAATCTATTTGATGCACATAGCACTGTCATCCAGGTGTGAACTCTTGTCACTGCCATGGCCTATATTGTGGGTATCTATTCTAAAGGAAAGGAATCTATAATTACAGTCTCTTTCAGATGAACAAGTTACTTACCTTTTGGTAACAATGTATCTGTAAGAGACATTTGTAGTTATAGATTCCTTACATTTAGAGTTACCCCCAGGTGTCAGACTTGACCCAGGCATTTTTTCTTCAGCAGTACCCCTGCGCGTCGGTAGGCAGTGTTGGTCATCTCTGAGTTCGTTGTCGGCGTCGTGTTCGCCGGGATGTGCCCCTCTGTGCTGAGGTCAATTCTGACAGGACTTTTTACGCCAGAAGCGCAGAGCCATGCACAACACTGACCACTGGTACACATAACTAGGGCCCTGGAAGGGAGTCCCTAGCCCTAGAAGTCAGTTCGCAGAACGGGGAGGATAGGTGGGGTGGTAAGGAATCTATAACTACATATGTCCCTTACAGATATATCGTTACCAAAGGTAAGTAACTTGTTCATCTGAAAGAGACTGTAGTTATAGATTCCTTACCTTTAGAATAGATACCCCAGCAATACCAACCCTGGAGGTGGCTCTGCGAACCAAGTTCACACAGGAAAGTCCTGGAGAACAGAGCAGCCAAAGTAACCATCTCTCCAGATGTGGCTGTCCAGGCAATAATGTTTGGGGAATGCGTGCAGAGATGCCCAAGTGGCTGCCTGGCAGATGTCAAGGAGTGGGACTCCATGCCCCAAGGCAGTAGAGGCTGCTGTTGCCCTGGTGGAGGGGGCATGCAGTCCCACTGGGGCTTCCTTCTTTGCCAAGGAGTAGCAGATAATTTTTTATGTTATTTTTTTCTTTTATTTATTCAGTTTTCAAAAGTACAACAGAAACAGAGGTACAATCACATCCTTCATTTCCCATATTTGCACGTTTAAGGGATTTTGCCTTTACATACATCTTATGCCCTCGTCTGAGCTGAGGGTGTGTTTGTCTCTTGCTTATTTCACATATCTATGTCCATATCTGACAGATTGTCATTCTGTCTCATTAGTAAATATGACAGGAAGGGCTCCTATAAATCCTTGGGCCTCAATGCCATCAGGAGTTCCTCCGTGTAACAGGAAAGTTGATCTTGACAATGCATTATATCAGTTAGCCAGTGTTCAAATTTTGATGCCCTTCTACCACTCTAGTTCTGCGACACCTTTGGCTTTGCCAGCAGCAGCACGATAGCCAGTAGCTTCTGACTCCTTGGCTGCAACCCCGAGACCAGCCCCAGCAGACATATGCATGGTATGCACTCCACCTCCTCCACCACCATATCAGGAGTAGCACATTTTAAGACATAGGACAACCCATTGAGAGATGGGGCGTTTTCGTATACCCTGACCTTTTTTGCCCCCCACATATCCATCAAAGAGTTGCTCGTCCACCCGGAAATCTTCTGTGTGGTTGCGATAGAAAGACATTGCATGTTTTGGGTCCAGACAGTGGAGTCTCTCCTCCTCCTTGGAAGGGGGCAGAGGTGGGAAGAAGTTGGGCAAAGTGATGGTCTATCCTATATGGAAAGAGGTAACCACTTTTGGAAGAAAAGAGGGCCTTGTGCGAAGGACTACTTTGTCTGGATGAACAGCAAGAAAAGGAGGTTTGGAAGACAAAGCTTGAAGCTCGCTCACTCTTCGAACAGATGTGCTGGCAACAAGGATAGCTGTCTTCAGAGTGAGGAGCCTGAGAGGACAATTGCAAAGAGGCTTGAAGGGAGCGCACATAAGATAGGTCAAGACCAGGTTCAAGTCCCAGTGGGGCATTATGAACGGAGAAGGATGAAAGAGGTGAGTAATGCCCTTCAGAAATCTATTCACAATAGGGGGCTTGAAAAGAGAAGGCTTATCAGGAAGGTGAAGAAAGGCCTATATAGCTGAAAGTTAGCCTTTAAGAGTGCCCAGGGCAGAGCCCTTCTGGGACAAAGAAAGTATATGCAAAATAACCTCTAAAAGAGTGGCAGAAAGGAGATCTACAGCTTTTGCTGTGCACAATGCCACAAACGTGTTCCGTCTGCAGGCGTATACCATCTTAGTGGAGGTATGCCTGGCTGCCAAGATGACATTACAGACTTCAGGAGGAAAGTCAAAAGCTGTCAGCTGTTGCCGCTCAATCTGCATTTAGTAGGTGGAGGCTGCTGCTGCGACAGAATATCCTCCCAAAGAGGCAGTCTGATCGGATGATCGATGGCCATGCTCAAGAGCTCTGGATACACAAGAATGACTTGGCGCCGTCACGCTTGATCTTCTTCAGCACTCTGGGTAGAAGTGGTACAGGCGGAAAGGCGTACAGGAGGCCGCAGTTCTACTTGCAACGAAAAGTGTTGCCAAGCGAGTGCCGCCTTGGAAATTCCAAAGCTCATTGCTGACATTGCGCATTCTCTTCTGTGACGGACAGATCTAACCAAGGCTCTCCCCACTCCTGAAAGAGACCTTGCACCACCATTAGTGAAGACCCCATTTGTGATCCACCAGGCACCAGTGGCTGAGTTTGTCTGCCCTGGCATTCAGATAACCTTCCAGGTGTTAAACCACCAGGGACATGCCTTGATGTTCCTGCCATGTCTAGAGACGGAGAACCTCTTTACAGAGGGTACACAACCCCATCCCACCCTGTTTGTTGCAGTACCACATGGCGGTGGCATGGTCTATGAACACCTACACCCCCTTCACTTTGAGAGAGGAAAGGTATGCAGTCAGTGCAAGATGAATTGCCCAGAGCTCCAGCAAGTTGATATGGAGCCTGGACTCCGCCGGAGAACAGAATCCTCTGATTTCCGCCTCTCCCAAAGGACCGACCCATCCCAGGAGTGACGCATGTCACCACTGTGAAGTCTGGTTGGCGAAGGGAGAGGGATCTGCCTCTGGCCCAATCTTGGTTCGTTAGACACCACCGCAGTTGTTGAGTAGTCCCCTCCGAGATCTGGCGTAGCCGGAAAGATTCCCCTGATGCTGCTCCCAATGGAACTTCAGGTCCCACTGCAGAGCCCGCATATGCCACCTGGCATGATCCACTAGCAGGATGTAGGAGGCCATGAGCCCCAGAAGCCTCAAGTAAATTCTCACCGAAATCCAGGATAAAGGCTGAAACATCGGTATCTTACCCTGAATATCCCTCACTTGAAACTCGGGAGGATAAGCCCGAAACTGTGCTGTATCCAGTACTGATCCAGTGAAAATTAGCTTTTGAGAGGGAGTCAGGTGTGACTTTGGCATGTTGATAGTGAACCCCAGCGAGTGCAGGCGGTCCGCCGTAGTCTGGCGGTGGGAGAGAGTGCAGGAGGTCCACCGTAGTCTGGAGGTGGGAGATGACAGCCTGGGGCGATCCCGCCTTCAACAGCCAGTCGTCGTGATAAGGGGAGACAATAACCCCTGATCTGCGCAGATGATCTGCGACCACCGCGATCACTTTTGTGAACCCCGAGGGGCCCTAGTAGGGCCCAAAGGGGAGCACGGGGAGCTGAAAATGCTTTTGGCCTACCATTAACCATAGGTAATGCCTGTGGGCTGGCAAGACGGGATTATAGAAGTATGCGTCCTGCAAGTGCAATGCTACCATCCATTCTCTGGGGTCGAGGGCAGACAGGATCTGAGCCAAAGTGAGCATCCTGAATTTCTCCTTCTAGAGGAAGCGGGTGAGGGCCCTGAGGTGTAAGATAGTATGCAGGCCTTTGTCCTTCTTGGGGACCAGAAAGTAGTGGGAATAGCAACCACAACCTACTTCTGGCACAGGGACACTTTCAATAGCTCCCTTGGCCAAGAAAGCTGCAACTTCCTGGCGAAGAAGGGCCAAGTGATCTTCCTACATGCGATGGAAGGATGGTGGCATGGAGGCAGGGGTAGTCTTGAAGGGGAGGGAGTAGCCCCTTCGGACTATCTGCAAAGCCCACTTGTCCGACATGATGGTTTGCCAGTGGGGAGGTGATGGAGAATCCTGCCGCTCACTGGCATCTGGTGGCCCCTAAAGGTTGGACTAGGAGGGCTTGGAGGCTGCTGCCGGGAGGTTATGGATAGACTGGTTGACCCACTGGCTGGGTCCCACAGCCACAGCCATGCAGAGGCTTGGTAGCTTGCATTGACCAATGGCTGGAGTGCATCGAATGTGGTGGGGCACCCCTTCTGTAGCCACAAAAAGGTAAAAAAGCAGACTGCGTGGTGCGAGAGGTTGTCGCGAGGCCCAAGGATCTGGCTGTAGCCCTAGACTCCTTGAAACGCTCGAGCGCAGAGTCTGCCTTGAATGTGCGATGTTATATCACATGGATACATCGCATGCCATTACAACCTTGTACCCCCTACAGCAAGTCATTGTAATGACTTGTGTTGTAATATTTTGCGGTGTAACAAGGCGGTCGTTGTAACAACCGCATTGTAATGGCAATGTATCGCAAAGGCTTCGGGTTCATGGCCCGACAGTCAGGGCACAACTTCGGGTTGTGGTCGCGCTCCAGGTACCAGAGGCACACGAGGTGCGGATCCGTGATGGACATCCCTCGTGCACCAGTAGTGGAATACTCAAAAAAGGCATTCACAAAAAGTCAAAAAAGATTATTCAAAAATTGGAAAAGGGGCAAGCTCTCTCGGGATCTGCCCTAGTCTGGTGTGGAAAAAGAAAGAACTGACGTAAGCACCAAGGGGCGGTGTCTAAATAGACACTGCAACATCATCCCGGGGAACACAACGTTGGTGACGGACGTGAAGTCGAACAACGCCACCTACTGACGCGCAGGAATACTTCTAAAGAAAAAGTCTCTGGATCCAATCTGACGCCTGAGGGTAATTTCAAAGGTTAGGAATCTATAACTACAGTCTCTTTCAGATAGACTGCTTTTCAAGAGGAAGAGGGAGCAGAGGAGTGGACACTTTAAAAGAAGCAGAACCCCAAAAGAAAGAAATCAAAGACTCTAACCTTAAATCACATTTGGTGTCTGGAAATGGATGGTAAGAAGGACAGACTGACACTCCAAAAATTGTCATCTGCCAAGCTGCCAGACTCGTTGTGAGAGGAGGGGAATCTCTGCAAGACTATTTCCTGTGACCAGGACTGGAAACCAAGGGCTGCTAGTTTCCTTGATTTGTGAGGAAACATCACCCCAGGAATCCAAGACAACCTGCCCTGGAGCCTGGTGCAACAGCACCTACCCATTTGCCAAGATCAGTGTTTCCTGTGCAGAAGAGGAGAGCGTTGGATGGTGCAAGGTCCAGTGGGGAGCCTTGCTGAGTGGACTCCTTGTGCGAGGTGTGAGGAAACAGCTGCTGTGCCAATCGAGTCAATACCCATGTACAGGACAGTGTTAGCAACACTATGGGGCAGATTTACAATTACTGGCGCATCCCTGCATATCGGCAAGGATGCGCCAGTAATTGTGCGCCGCAGCTCCGCCACCCATGATGCGCCGCATTTACAATGCGGCGCACCATGGGGCAAAAACGGCATAGATGCGTCACGCATCTGTGCCGTAAAAGCGGCGCATTGTTGGAGTTGAGTCGTAACGCGATGCAGCTCCAGCAATGATCAGGGGGGCCCTATGTGTACAATGCTGCGTCAATCCTTACGCCTGCTTCAAGCAGGCGCAGGGTTTTGACGCAGCATGGGCCCAAAAGTGACTGAGTGAAATCTTGTAGATTTCACTCAGCCACTTTTGGGAGGCGTTCCTGCGCAGGAACGCCTCCCCCTGCGATGGTACGCCTCTTCTGGCGCAGGGCTTTACAACGTGACGCATCTGGGAGATGCATCACGTTGTAAATACCCCGCACCATGGTGCATCATTTGCGCCACTGCTGCGTCACAAAAGTGACGCAACGGCGGTGTAAAAGCAGCGCAAGGGCCTTGTAAATCTGCCCCCTTATGTCAGCAGAGAGCCGCCGTGAATGTAGCCGTGTGTCTTGCTGCGACGATAGTACCAGAGCCTGTGTGTGGTAGCATGGCTGCAACCCCAAAAGCCAGGAGACACTGCCTAAGAAAAACTGCCATGTGGAAAGGGGCTGCATCCTTGTGCAGCAGCAGATTGGTGACCATGTATGCCAGGAGGGCTGCCGGAGGGTGACTGCCCAACGGAAAGGGGCCATAGCAAAATGGTGACTCCGAATGCCAGGAGGGGCCACCATGGAGAGTATCCCCGAGAGGATCAGCCCAGAGCTCATGGACTGTGAGTTGCGTTGACCTTGTATAGCAGAGGAGGTCCCTGGAAGCATCAAAGACTGCAATTTGTTTAGCCCTGGTGGAGAAGTGAGGATGCCAAGGGAGCACTGGCACCCTGTCACCTAGGCAAGGGACCCAAGACAGGACTGTCTTAGTCAGCCCAATCAGGAGCCGAAGAACTCTTATCTTGCAGTAGGAGCTGGAGGAAGCCTCCAGTCACCTCAGGAGCACCACCGCGAGTGAGAGATTCTGCCCCCGCTAATTGCAGCCGCCTGGTCAGCATGACTTACCTGAACTTGGCTGCAGCTACTCTGAGCGCCTGCGGGCTGGGCGCACAAAAGACCTCCAACCCTGCACACCTGCTAGTGTGGGTAAGACTGGTTCCAGGCCTGTCAGCCCTGGGGGAACTTGCTGCTAATAGCGCTGTGGCCCGAGAACACTGTTAACTTTTACTAAAAGTCAAAGTGGACTCTTGACATTCGGACTACTAGTAGGGTATACCCTGGATGTTGATAATAGTGAATGGGGAATGACCACTATCGCTAACATGAAGAGGGAGTGGGACAGGGAAACACCATTGTAACACTGGAGTTCCTATCTCAAGAGGGGGTAGTGTAGTTGTCTGTGAATTCTGTATTTTTCCTTTATGTGGTTTGTGGTAGAAAAAAATACTTCTCTTTTTTCATAAATGTAAGCATTTGGTTGTACAATGATTTATTACTGCTGCTGCGTTCATTTTAGGTGGTGGACCTGTGTTCACTATTCTTTATCCACACCTTTCCTCCCGAGGGAACCTTGGACTGCTCTGATCATGATATCCTGAGAATCAAGTGCAGAAGGATTTCTTGGTCCAGTTACTCAGATCCATAGTAGGTCGAGCCCCAGGTCATCAGTAGTAAAAGGCCTCAACCTCTATGGTTGGGCCGAGTAGTGCTTGTGTGCCCCTGGCCCTTTGAAAGGAGTTCTGACAAATAAGGGCATATTTACAAGGGCGTTGCGCCACCAGAGCGTCACGTTTTCCGATGCTCCGATGGCATAGTGCCCTGCTGTGGAAAAGTCAGCCCATAACGCTCCTGATGCCCAGGCTGCTGGCGCAAGACGCCTCTTAGTTCCCATCCTGAATAATTACCAAATAAAGAGACGGGCGCTGGAAGCAGGAAAACAAGAACAGAGTTTTATTTCTCATGAGGAGAGCCTGTCATTTCGGACACTCGCATAGTGTCTTCAGGAGGTGCTCTAACTAGCCTCTCTGAGGCCTGGTCTTTTATACACTGGTTTAAGACATGTGAACGCTCTTTATTACAATAAAGACATTGTGAAGTATGAAGATTACATCCCCGGTACCCCCCCAGTTCCGGCTCATTCCAACACGTGGCTACAGTAGAGGCCCTTACCCCCCATACAATAGGAGGGGGCTATCACGCAGCTGAGTGTTCTGCCGATTCCTTTGGAATGTGTGCGCCTGATCGAATCCCAGGGGGTGGGAAGGTCATGGTCAATAGTAGCTCCTTTGAAGAGGGGCAAGTGCATACAGTAGTGGGCAATAAACTGTATCCTCAGGCTGAGGGATGACCAGCGGTCCGTGCAGACAATCAGGCTCAGAGGAAGGGGTCATCAAAGGAAGGGTATTCATGGATGAAAAGGAGGTGTTGGTCAGGCGCGGGGTGTGATTTCTCAGAGCCAGGGTCTTGCGGAAGGGGAAGGGTTCATGACTTGTGCATGTGAGAGTGGGGGCGGTCGGGGTGCATGGGGGATGCTTGCAGGGTCAGGGAAGGGCGCTGATGATCGATCGCGAACAGGGAGACCATGGCACCTAAAATGGCTGTTGTATATATGTGCGCATGGGTCTATGCTGACGGGATAACACAGTCAGTGTTTTGCAATATCCGTTCTGCTTACGGCAAGAGGTACAGTGACCACAAATGAACGCCGCTTATGTGTATATATATTGCCAATTTCAACAGTCGCCGCTTTTTAACATACGCTAGTTCATTTGTGTTTACCCCAACTGATGGAGTGTACATATAGTCATGTGTGGCCAATGAAATAGCGTTCGTCAAATGCTAGCAAATTGCGTGTAACCATATGCAGTCGATACAATTGGCGGAATGCGGTACATATGAATTTACATTTGTTGGGTTATTCATACAAATCTAGAGATCGGCATAATACTTAGTCGGGGTCAACCAAGGAATCAGGTTCTGACTTTCTCTCCGATGACATCAACATACAGTAAAAAGTGCTCTGATACTTTCGGGTCTTATCAGTGCTATATGAGACTTTTTGGAAGACTAAATACATGAGTGACGATGACGAAAATGGGTGAGGGAGGAATTCAGCTTGATACAAGCAATTAGTCAAGGGGTGGGTAGAAAGTTCAGGGAGGGGGGGGGTCTTTGTCGCAATGTCTTTTTAACAGCGAGCCATCATTGGTAGGCTCTGGTAGTCCGTCTTCTTTCGTTGGCGCTGTTGAGCACCGGCGGTGGAGCTATAAGTCCAGCTCGGATCCATCCTTACGCGTTGCAGGGTGCGATCAGTCCTCTGCTGTTTAGATCACAGTCCTGTTTCCTAACTGATCTTCTTAGGGGTGCCTCATGCTGGGCACCTGCGTGTCTTTCTTCTTCCGTGGCAAAACCTTATTCTATCAATTCAATTCAAAAGTGCTTTATTCGAGTATTACTCATAAAAGCAGACAAACAAACACATAATAAAAATAGAATTAAATTACAGTTTCGAATACGACTTTAGCACGATACATTTTAAAAGACGATTAAAAATTCATTTGACAAATATATATTGACAAAAAGTGCAAAATTCACATGATAAAAATAGATTAAAACAGATCAGACACCCCGCATGGGGAACAGAGAGTAGATGTTCTAGCAATCTCTGTTCAACTAAGCAGAGAGTAGTTACCCTACTAGCAATCTCTGCCTAATTACCCACGACCACCCCAAAAACTTTGCGGTCGCTATGGTAATCCAATTTAAGGAGGTAGTTTTTATTATACGTAAAGCTACCATGCTGCTTTTAGTACCCAGATTTCTAGACATAGGAGCCAACCAAACACGTCTAGGAACAGAATATGCATAACAAGAGAACAAAAAATGACCCAACGTTTCCTTTCCTTCCCCACAGACTGGGCATAGAGCTGAACTTCCCTCTCTCCATTTTGCAGTTAGATTACACAGAGGTAGAGAGCCAGCCCTCATTTGGAAAAACAGTTTCCTGTCCATGGGTTTCGTTATTATATCCCAATAGGTTTCATACATGGGGAAGAGCTTAGCTTCAAGAAAAATAACCGTCATAGACCCATGGTTGTTACTAAGAAGGCTCCTGTTTTCTACCTGTTCCCAGAAAAGATTTTTTATAAATTCCTTAGTGGGGAAGGACGACCCAGTTGGGTCGTACCACAGTTCAGATAACCCTAGTTCACCTAATGCTGCTTTTAAAAATCTAAACCATTTGATTTTGTGAAATCGGTCTGCTTTGATGACATCAGCAAACCCAGCTGCATATTGTGCCAACTCAGGGGTGGTCCAGATTCTACGCCAGTATAATATTGGACGTAATTTGCACATGACCGATATTTCTTTCCTACCGAGATCATATCTAAGAGGCAAAAGGGGACTACTCTGAGGGGTACCTGTAAGTTTGCGAAGGAAATTATTTTCTGAGACCTGAAGGTCCAGAAGATTTTCTTGACCCCACAGCTCAGCCCCATACAGGGCTGACCCCAAGGCCTTTGCCTCGTATATGATCAAAGGAGGTTTGATTGGTTTTGTCAGAGATTTAAAATGCTCCTTAATGATGGTACCAGCCAGTTGTTTATGTCTTAAAACTGCGATGTTTATATGTTGGTTCCATCTGTTGTCATTTGAAATATGAATACCCAGGTAGGTAAAAGAGTTTACTACTTCGAGGCAACGCCCACTCATGGTTATTTTAGATTTAAAATTTCTACATGGATTAAAAGCCATGAGCTTTGTTTTATCGGCGTTGACCTCCAGACCGTGGTCACTACAAAATTTGTCAAAAATTACCAGAGCCTTTTGAAGACCGCTGGGGGATTTTGATAAAATTAGGGTGTCGTCAGCAAACATTAAAATAGGGACTTTTGCACCTGCAAGGGAAGGAGCATCTACTACCTGCGATTGCATGCGGGCAACGACTCCATTGATAAAAAGAGTAAAAAGTGTTGGGGCCATTGAGCAACCCTGACGGACGCCTCTGGCAACTGGAAAATCAATAGTGTCGTTGCCATAGCCACCCCATTGAATTTTGGCATAAGTGCCCTCGTGGAGTCTCATAATCATCGTTAAAATAATCTTTGGGACCCCTAGAGCTGCAAGGACCTCCCACAATTTTGCCCTTGGCACCAGGTCGAATGCAGCCCGCAGGTCAACAAACGCTGCGTAAAGGCTGCATCCTCCCAGTACCACGGTCCTCCATTGTATCAATTGAAAACGGAAGACCTGGTCCACAGTGCTAGTTGCCCTGCGGAACCCAGCCTGGAAGGGGGATAAAACATTCTGCTCCTCAGCCCAATCTAACAAATTGTTAATAATTACACGTCCAACAACTTTTTGAACTGTGTCAATTAAGCTAATTGGGCGGTAATTGCAAGGTTGGGCACGGTCTCCCTTTTTATATACTGGAATAATAACAGCACCACACCATGATGCCGGGATTTCTGCTCCCTTGGCAATATGATTCAGTAAGAGACAGATATATTTACTCCACCTGTCGGTGTCATTTAGAAAGACATCCGCAGGGACTCCGTCTATACCCGGTGCTCTGCCAGGGTGAACAGATTTCAGGGCAGACAGTACTTCACTTTGCACAAAGATGTCATCGTCTGCATACAGGTACTTTGGACTTGCACTATTAAAAAATTGATCCCTGGAAGAGTACTGCTCACTGAAAAATTTAACCCACGCATCGTGCGAGACGTTGTTATTGGGAGTTTCTGGAGGCCTATCATGACCCCATTTGACAATATGCCAAAAGAGTCTGGAATGTTTACGATCACTTGCATCCTTTAGCTTCAACCAGTATTCTTCGTCCCAGTCTCTTTTAGCCCTTGCAATACAATTTTTGTAGTGCTTCCTGGCTGAGCGGATCCCGTCCAAATTTTTGCCTTTAATTGCAGCTCCTAGATTTAATCTTGCCGTCCTGCAGGCAGAGTTATACCATTTTGCTGATTTGCAAGGGCAGGCCCTCTTGTTCGCAGGTTTCACAAAGAAGCCTTTGACTTCCGTAAAAAGAATAGTATGTGCATTTATAATATCCTTATTACCCTGGGAACACCCATCTGCATTCTCCAATGCCATGATTGCCTTGTCAGCCGCAGCACTTATTTTTACAAGGGTCTGTTGGTCTGCCTTGACACCTGCCCACCTTAACCTACGCATATTGTTAGATGGTAGAATCATTGGGGGCAGAAGTTCATCTGGGAGGTTGTGAATAGTTTCTTTAGATGTCCACCATTTATGTGAGACACATAAAGGGTCATGATCGCTTTCTGGCCTGGCTATTACTACCATGTCATTAAGAGATGACCATAATGACGTACTACAAATGACATAGTCGATACGACTTTTATTACGCCCATTGTTAAAAGTCGTAGCAGGAACACGGTCTGATTTAGTTCGACCGTTCAGGGCTCGAAGCCCATGCTCAAGACACATTGCGTTCAAGCCTAATATGTCAGATGTCCAGCGAGTTATAGGTGGTAATTCTAATATGGGGATATTCCAAAGCTTATCTTCCTCTGCTCCAAGAGGAGAGTCGCCAGTGATAAGGGGTTCGAATGTGCGATTTAAATCGCCTGCAATTAGGATTTTTTTACCTGCAGAATGAGTCTCTAGAAAGTTAAAAAGACTCAAAAGAACCTCTGATTTACCTTTGTTGCCACCTCTAACATAGACATTATAAATGTCTATGGTGATGGATGCATCACTGGTCAATCTGATAAGCTGAATATCTTTATGGTCAAGCTCCACACATTTTACTATGGTTTTCAGAGACTGCCTGATCCATATGGTAAGGCCCCCCATTGGCCGACCTTTAGGGCCCTTAGTGGCAGGAACATAAAAATTTATATACCCCAGGGCAAAGATAGGGTCACATGCCCAAGTCTCTTGAAAGATACAAAGATCATATTTATTAATGAATCCCAACCAGTCAGCACAATCCATCCTCGAACATAGTCCAGCTATGTTCCAGGACAAAAGCTTCCCTGAGCTAGATATCATAGGAGAACAAGGGTTTGTAATAATCTCGTGACTCTCCGTACCACCAGAGTTCTGCACACTATTATTTTCGTTGGTGGGGGCTACTAGCTCCACAGCGGAATTCCCCCAAATACAATCTTTAACAACATTACCAACCCCTTCAACAATACCTCCATCACAATCAGACAAAATCAAAGAATTGCTACTAAGTGGTTGTCAGTCACAAGCATTTAGATTCGATAATGCAGAGAATCGATTTTCCAACCCCAATCCCCAATCCACTGAAGCAACATCCTTTCTCCCCCTCTTTGTCACAATGTTCCATTTAGTTCTTAGAATACTAGGATTTGGCCCGCTTCCCTTTCTTGGGTAAAAGAAGTCCAAAGTCAGTGGGACAATTGAGGTGGATCTCCGTTGTGGTGGGAAGATGTTGGGCAAAATGTTAGGTAAAACCCCTGGGTCGGAAAAATGTAGGACAACACACTCCCCCTTAAACTTTTTCGCTCTGTCCCCAATCCACTGTACCCTTCTCGCTTTAACAAGCTCTTCCGAAAGTTGTTGCTTGCCCCAAGGAGAAATAACCATATTGTTTGTCAACCACGATAAGGATTTATTGATTAGGGAAGATGTTGTTTCCCTCTCATCGGGGGCCAATGGTGGTACGTTGGCAAGAACAAGTACTAGTGGAGAAGCTTCTACTACAAGCTCGAAAGATCCTTTTACCACAGCTTGGTCTTCAGTGTCGGGAGCTGGGATGAAAACATTAGAAGCATCACCAGCCGGGACGCACCTAGATACCAGTTGAGGATTTGGGACAGAAGTAGAGACCAATCCGCTGCTATCAATGGTGTGTGGTTTGCTTAGGATGTCCTTAATCTTGGTAGAAACATTTTCTGGGATCTTATCCATCTCACTCACAGTATCTTTTAATAGACCTTCTAATCGGCTAACCTCAGATGTTAACTTGTCTATTTTACTGACAAGAGGTTTGACCGCACCTTTAATTTTATTATCAATCAGAGACAATAGTCTGATGAATTGGGCGTTAGAAAGTGTAAGAGAAGCCTCATTGGTCAAATCAAGCTCCTCTTCCTCTGAGTGTTTCCTAGGAGGGTTTGCTACTCTGTTCTTAGCTGACCTCAGACCCTCCCGTTTCCCTACAACTAAAATAGGAGCTGAGGGGGAAATCAGGGGTTCGCTACTATTAGTGATCTCTACCAAAGCCTCATCAATACTGCGGTCTACAATTCCAGCTACAATACCACTAGGCTGAATAATGCTGGTATCAGGAGCAGGATCGGGCACTACACTGTTAGAACAGGTGTTAATCTGAAGACCAAAAGGATCATCTAAGTCAATATCAGTAATGGAGGATTGGGTAGTCAGATCTATACCAAGAGAGGATCTCCTATCACTATTGATTCTTTCAACAACCTGTACAAGATAATTCTCAATAGAATTACTAGAAGTGACTGCCTTTTTGGCCGGCATGATAAAATATGTGCACAGCGTCTACAATACACACTTGTGAGAATCACCAGATTTGCCAGATGTAATAACACAACGTTTATGGACACCAAAAAATAAGGGACCTGGCCCAACCCAACCTTGTCCGACCTCGGACGGCCTCAGACGGCCCGCCCTTTGCCCGGGCTTCGCCTGGGCGCTCCCGCGCGCGACTCGCGGGGCGAGAGGCGTTCCTCTCTTTTCAGGCGCCTCCGGGCGCAGAGGTGGCGTCAGGGACGCGACTCAGCCGCCGGGGCACCTGGGAGGTGTAGTCTTTGACCCCCGGTGGCTGTAGGCACAATGGCGGTGCAAGCGCGTCGGCCGTTCCCCTCACGGCGTCTCACTCGCGCTGTACAGGAAGATGAAGGCGAGGCAAGGGCAGAAGAAACAACAACAGCAGCCGTTCCCCTCACGGCAGGTAAACAGAAATTCCGGCGTCCCACAGAGCGCTCGGCGCTCCTCTCTTTTCAGGCGCCTCCGGGCGCAGAGGTGGCGTCAGGGACGCGACTCAGCCGCCGGGGCACCTGGGAGGTGTAGTCTTTGACCCCCGGTGGCTGTAGGCACAATGGCGGTGCAAGCGCGTCGGCCGTTCCCCTCACGGCGTCTCACTCGCGCTGTACAGGAAGATGAAGGCGAGGCAAGGGCAGAAGAAACAACAACAGCAGCCGTTCCCCTCACGGCAGGTAAACAGAAATTCCGGCGTCCCACAGAGCGCTCGGCGCTCCTCTCTTTTCAGGCGCCTCCGGGCGCAGAGGTGGCGTCAGGGACGCGACTCAGCCGCCGGGGCACCTGGGAGGTGTAGTCTTTGACCCCCGGTGGCTGTAGGCACAATGGCGGTGCAAGCGCGTCGGCCGTTCCCCTCACGGCGTCTCACTCGCGCTGTACAGGAAGATGAAGGCGAGGCAAGGGCAGAAGAAACAACAACAGCAGCCGTTCCCCTCACGGCAGGTAAACAGAAATTCCGGCGTCCCACAGAGCGCTCGGCGCTCCTCTCTTTTCAGGCGCCTCCGGGCGCAGAGGTGGCGTCAGGGACGCGACTCAGCCGCCGGGGCACCTGGGAGGTGTAGTCTTTGACCCCCGGTGGCTGTAGGCACAATGGCGGTGCAAGCGCGTCGGCCGTTCCCCTCACGGCGTCTCACTCGCGCTGTACAGGAAGATGAAGGCGAGGCAAGGGCAGAAGAAACAACAACAGCAGCCGTTCCCCTCACGGCAGGTAAGCAGAAATTCTAAATGCTGCTCTTCTTTTCTGAGTCAAAAGTTTATGCGAAAAGGGTGATGTTGTTGAATAATCGAGGGAAGAGAGGGCGGAGTGGGATCAGATCTTTGAACACACCAAGGGACCAAAGGAGCAAAGGATGACGAGCAGGCAGGCCCATCAGTCGGGCTCAAAAAGGACGGGGACTTCAGGCACGAGTGGGTCAGCAAATCGAGGGCTTCAAGGCAGCCCTTCATTCCTTCATCTGCCGAGTTTGAGAGTGGTGCCTCGTCCCGCGTCTCGTTGCTCTGCGGCTCCACCTTTGGCTGAGGTCATACGTGCTTCATGATCTGTGGCCAGGCTGTGCGTCACGTCCAGCTCCTCTCCTCCGGCGATTATATCTTTAAATGAGTACAAAACAAGTTTTAGAAAACTGGCAGGAGAAGACATTTATACATCTCAATTCCGTCCCCAATCCTAAGTAGGTGGGGGATAGGTTCATTGGTCACAGTCAGAAGTCATCACTTATGGAGTGTGTAGGAGAGCATTTCCACTGAATTCGTAAGCCTATTTGCCGTTCATTCGTGACGTACGTGGAGAGAAATCAGACTCCCATCGACAGTGTATTCTATCAAACTCGAAATCAAGTCCTTAGGTAGAGACTCGCCCTTTTTTAACCCAAGTACTGACAATCTTACATTTCCCTTCAGGGTCGGCTAATTCTTGCAAGCAGGGGGGGTTATCATCATGAGAGGGGGGGGGGCAGAGGCTAAAACATGCTATTCTTGGGGAGCGATGGTTAATCAAGGTCATCAATTACGCTTCGGGGATAGCTGATATGGAGCCGGGGTCAATCGGGAGAAGCGAGGACGCTTTGGACAGGGAGCTGGGGTCAATCGGGAGAAGCGAGGACGCTTTGGACATCCGCACTTAAGTGCAGAGGGGTGGGGAAATCTGGGCATTGGGGATTGCATTTCTAACGAACTGAAAAACAGAAGACCATTGACGTTATAGTCCCCCTACAAAAGGCCAGATTAGGGGACATCAGTCGTCTTACCTGTCCTTTCTTTCATTACCAACTCGGGTTCTATCGCTTTGCAGAAAGGAGAGGTAGTAATATGGCAAGTTACAATCGTTTTAGTTCCTGTCAATTTTGCCGAACACCTCTGTGTTCGAAGAGACCCAATTAGGTTTGTGCCGGTGGGGCACAACGTTACCACAAGGGAGGAGGGAACAGGGGGACCCTCAGAGAGAGAGTCGCCCGCACTCTAAACGAACCATTTGGTACACGTATGACGTGGAGAGAGAGAGAGAGAGAGAGAGAGAGGGAGAGAGAGAGAGAGGGAGAGAGAGAGAGAGAAACGTGTACAATAATGGTCCATTCAGTGCGCACACAACACAGAACAGCAGGGGTTAAGTAATACGGAAACACAGGCAGAGGGATGACGTAGATCCATACATCACGTACACACAAACTCAGACGGGGGTGACAGTACATGTATTATATACAAAAATCCAAGACAAAACATAGAACAGTTATTGGCCAAAATTATCTTTTCCTGTATGCTGTGCATCCTTAGCATCCTAAGCTCTTTTTATCTTTTTCTTCTCTTTTATTCGTCGGCTGCCTTCACTGGTGGCTTTGCTTGTAAATAAACAAAGTGGAATCCACTCAGGGTGATAGTGATCTCTAGAGTGATGGGGAACACACAATGTTGTTTAAATGCCCCTCACACACCAACAGGCCCCTTGGTGTCATGCTTCATCATCGGGGCCTTCGCAC
Organism: Lissotriton helveticus; assembly: GCF_964261635.1. Classification (NCBI taxonomy): domain Eukaryota; kingdom Metazoa; phylum Chordata; class Amphibia; order Caudata; family Salamandridae; genus Lissotriton; species Lissotriton helveticus. The sequence goes on along the minus strand of NC_136073.1, from coordinate 658,642,793 downwards.
CCCTCTACGGAATGCGGCGTGCTACTACTCGCGAATACGCAGGAGCACTTGACGTGAACTAAGTGTGGGGGTGTGTGTTTTACAAAAGTGAGTGAGGTGAGGTGAAAAAAGGTGAATAGTTAAAAAATACCTGGCACGTGGGAGAAAAAAACTTTATTAAATCCCCGGCTGGTATTATTAAAATGAAAGTGCAGGGCGTGGTTATAAAAGATACGTGTAAGGGTATCAAACCACTGTATTAAAAGTCAACATGTTTCGGAGGTCAAAGCCCCCTTCTTCAGGACAAGGGTTAATGCACTAACCCCCCTTACTCACATGTAAGATGTAAAAGTGAAAATAAAAAATATTACCACAATGTGTAATGTTCCTCACAATGTTAAATGTTAGTGAGTGTCGTTGCGCCCAATTGGCGTCAGAACCTGTGGAGACAAAATCATAGATAAACATACAAGTCTAACTATCACAGGACTTAAGGAGAAGAATATTCCTTCTCTGAAAAAACATCAGGTAAGACCCCAAAAAAAAAATAATTGGTACCTGGAAAGAAAAAGAAAAATAATAATAATAAAAAGGACACTACAAACATATATACACGCAACACCAACATAACTCTGTGCTCAGGTGTCAAGAGAGCACAACAGAAAGGAATGCAAATCTTACTTAGAGTTCCCAAATACTGGACTTCATGAGCCTTTAGCGTATAGGGGAATCCTTCCTTTCTTAATTAGAAAACCTACAAAATCAATGTCAGGGGTTCAGTAGGAGAACTATATTTTCAGAACGACACAAGTACAGTGTAAAACGACTTCTGTCTGTGGTCTATAACTCACGGTTACTGCAACAGCTAATCGCCTGCCTTCCCTCAACGCGGCTCGGATGAAATGAGCTGCAAAGGGATCGAGGCCCTTATATAGGTTGTGCCTGTTGGTAATTCGCGGAGGTTAATTGAATAATGCAACCCGGTGAATGCCCAAATACGGAGAGGGAATCTCCGGGCATCCGGTGTTGCGCTAACTCCCTCCGCTACTTTGTCGCGCATGCGCACTACCGCTATGGAAAGACGCCTGTGCGGCAGACATAGCTGGTGCGCATGCGTCAGCGGAGACACTACGCATAGACGCGGAGCACTCGGTAATGCGTTAAAACGCCTGCAAATAAATGGCGCTATGGATAAAGTGCTCTGGTGACAATAAGGCGAGGCATTAGGGCAACTTGCTGGCCGAACCAAGGTGAATCTAGTATCTTACAGAGATGTATTTAAATATGTAGTTAAATGGACTGCTATTACGTATGGATTTAACACACGCCGGTTCAATGAGGAAAAATGGTTGTGAAAAGGGGAATCCCCTGGAACTTAATCCCTAAGGGGTACCTCCTCAATTACAACTCGGTGATATCCATCCACACTCACACCACAATCCATATGAACCCAACAAAAAGACATTTGTTGTATGTAACCACATGTGAACACCAACCACATTATGATGGGTAGTCAGATCAAGTGTTTATCTAAGAAGGTTCCATGGAATGGAATCGTTCAGCCCAGTGGTATCCGTTCCCAACCGGAACACCCACCGTTGTTCTTTTTCCAGGAGGGTGTTCCGGTTGGGAACGGATACCACTGGGCTGTGGTGTGAGTGTGGATAGATATCACCGAGTTGTAATTGAGGAGGTACCCCTTAGGGATTAAGTTCCAGGGGATTCCCCTTTTCACAACCATTTTTCCTCATTGAACCGGCGTGTGTTATGTACAAGTCATGAACCCTTCCCTTTGCGTAATAGCAGTCCATTTAACTACATATTTAAATACATCTCTGTAAGATACTAGATTCACCTTGGTTCGGCCAGCAAGTTGCCCTAATGCCTCGCCTTATTGTCACCAGAGCACTTTATCCATAGCGCCATTTATTTGCAGGCGTTTTAACGCATTACCGAGTGCTCCGCGTCTATGCGTAGTGTCTCCGCTGACGCATGCGCACCAGCTATGTCTGCCGCACAGGCGTCTTTCCATAGCGGTAGTGCGCAGGCGCGACAAAGTAGCGGAGGGAGTTAGCGCAACACCGGATGCCCGGAGATTCCCTCTCCGTATTTGGGCATTCACCGGGTTGCATTATTCAATTAACCTCCGCGAATTACCAACAGGCACAACCTATATAAGGGCCTCGATCCCTTTGCAGCTCATTTCATCCGAGCCGCGTTGAGGGAAGGCAGGCGATTAGCTGTTGCAGTAACCGTGAGTTATAGACCACAGACAGAAGTCGTTTTACACTGTACTTGTGTCGTTCTGAAAATATAGTTCTCCTACTGAACCCCTGACATTGATTTTGTAGGTTTTCTAATTAAGAAAGGAAGGATTCCCCTATACGCTAAAGGCTCATGAAGTCCAGTATTTGGGAACTCTAAGTAAGATTTGCATTCCTTTCTGTTGTGCTCTCTTGACACCTGAGCACAGAGTTATGTTGGTGTTGCGTGTATATATGTTTGTAGTGTCCTTTTTATTATTATTATTTTTCTTTTTCTTTCCAGGTACCAATTATTTATTTTTTTGGGGTCTTACCTGATGTTTTTTCAGAGAAGGAATATTCTTCTCCTTAAGTCCTGTGATAGTTAGACTTGTATGTTTATCTATGATTTTGTCTCCACAGGTTCTGACGCCAATTGGGCGCAACGACACTCACTAACATTTAACATTGCGAGGAACATTACACATTGTGGTAATATTTTTTATTTTCACTTTTACATCTTACATGTGAGTAAGGGGGGTTAGTGCATTAACCCTTGTCCTGAAGAAGGGGGCTTTGACCTCCGAAACATGTTGACTTTTAATACAGTGGTTTGATACCCTTACACGTATCTTTTATAACCACGCCCTGCACTTTCATTTTAATAATACCAGCCGGGGATTTAATAAAGTTTTTTTCTCCCACGTGCCAGGTATTTTTTAACTATTCACCTTTTTTCACCTCACCTCACTCACTTTTGTAAAACACACACCCCCACACTTAGTTCACGTCAAGTGCTCCTGCGTATTCGCGAGTAGTAGCACGCCGCATTCCGTAGAGGGGTGCGAAGGCCCCGATGATGAAGCATGACACCAAGGGGCCTGTTGGTGTGTGAGGGGCATTTAAACAACATTGTGTGTTCCCCATCACTCTAGAGATCACTATCACCCTGAGTGGATTCCACTTTGTTTATTCGCATGACTCGGGAGACTGAATCCACTGACTCTCTCTCTCTCCCCCCTCTTGTTAAAATTTGGCTTTGATTGTACACACTTACGCCTTTGGCAATTGGTCAAGAACTAACCTGATCGGGCTAAGGTGTTTCCAGCCTGAGGCAATAGTGGGTGTCAGTTGGGAGAACAATGGGGTAGCTTTGAGTTTCATGTCTATGAGGGTGCGAAGAAGGATGCAGTAGATTTTAAATGTAAACCTCACCTCAAAATATTCCTTAAACTTTCCCTATTTAGTTAATTGTAGGATGCTTATTCATTAGTGCACGTCATTTTAGTTGTACTATGCGGGGTGCCAAGCGAAGTTATATTTTGTAGTTTCCCCTTCAGGCTGCCCTCCCAGGCGCTAAGTTCAGGGAGAGAAATAGTCATTGTTTGCATGTCCTATGTAGGCACCATAATCAAATCCCTTTTTCCCATCTCTTCGTCCGCTAGACCACTATTTTTTTCGTACTTTTTACTCGACGTTCCGATGTGACCTGCAGAAAGAAGGAAAAAGAAGGGGGGGGCGGGGGCAGCATTTAAACAACATATTAGCGCGCATAAACCCGAAAAGGCTTTTACTTACTACATACTCGGCCTATCTCCACAGGATGCAGTCCCTGCCAACTTGGCGTTTAAGCCCAGGTGGACCCTTTAGCGTGGGAGAAATTATTATCGGAAGCCTGTGGATGGCATAGGTCGCCCAAGTGTGGTATTACGGATCGTGCGCAGGGGAGGGGGTCAAGTGGCACTCCTTCGGGGTGACTTAGGGGCGTTTTAAAACAACCTTCCTGTTACAGGTAGCATATAAAGTATAGGCTAAATACCAGGATCTTTTAACGGTTGCTTTAGGCTGTAAAAAAAATGCAAAACACATACAACAAAAACCTGGACCGTTCATATTTGCAATATTTCTGAGCACTATACTTTTTAACTCTTAACTAATCGAGCTGAGCCATTTCACCTGTATTTTAGTTATATCGGAAATAGTGGTCATTTATTCGAAACTTACCAATCTACGTGTGACAACTATGTTTGTTTTTTCCAAAAATCTTTAATAAGAATGTCGGTGCACACATACGGGCCTACAACCCCGTGGGCCGGCCACGGAGCAGGCTGGAACTGTACATGTGGGGATACTTATTAGTGGAAAACCTAATAGAGTCGGTGGTCGTTAATTTCATAATAAAAAGTGCGACAAGTGCAATAAAATCATATCGAAACTTCAGTGTGAGCGAGTATCATAAGTGTTGAAATTCGAACTTTCAATAATCATGATGCGTCAAAACTTAACAACAATTCATTGTCCGAATGTTCAATCGGTACCCATCTCATGTCAATTCATTGTCCTTCATTGTCCGAACACACAATCAGTACCTATCCCATATCAATTCATTGTCCGAACTGACAGTACACATCCTATATCAATCCATTGTCCGAACATATAATCAGCACACATCCTATATCAATCCATATGTTTAAAAACTACATACATATCCCATGACACCAAGGCTGAGCAATCGGGGTACAACAAGGAGTTGAAAGTTTCATTTGTACCGGCGCCATTTTGGGTGCAACCAGGCAGATCCAGGCATAGTCTAAATCTCCACTAACTCGTGGTTGGCCCAGAGCCTCTTTCGTTAGTCCAAAAGTTCCGTTGAAGGGCAAAAGAAAGGATCGGTGGTCTGAACCATCAGTCAAAGGGGGAGGGAGGCAACAATTTTCCTACCGGGTCATACTGGGTTTTCACCGGAACTGATCCGAACCGTAGTCTGCAGGATTCTAGTCATTCAAACTGAGGCTGGCGCCAGCATGGGAGCGCCGACGTCTCGCGGCTACATTTTCATCGTTCCGTGGGCAATCATGGCAGTCATTCCCCATCGGGGGTGTCTGCGGGGGTCGGGGACTCCCGCGGCTCCTATAGAATCTTCAAGGTCGAGGAGAACTTTTATGATGGTGGGACTCGTTTCTTAATCAACAAGCAGCCGGGCCATCTCTTCACCACGGGCCCGCTCCAGCAGGATCGTCCGCCATTTTACGAGTGGGCGAACCCATGTCGGGTGAGTGGAGCGTTGGGGGTGCCGCTGGGGGCCTCCACCTGGGGAGGTGGGAGAGGCTCGTTCGTGCCGCCTCTCCCTCCCAGCGCACCCCACGCCGTTTTCCTCGGCGCTAATATACATGATGGCCGGACCAGGCGATGAGAGAGAGGGGGGCGGTCGGAGGCATAGGAAAGACATCCCCCCCCCAGGTTGTCGCAGCCATTATTGAAGAAGGGGCGCCCAGTACATTTCGGGCCGGGCCTCCGGTTGATGGCGGCCGGACGCTCTTCGCCACGGCCCCAGGAACGGGTCCTTTGGTTCATCCTGGGGACAGACCTTGGCGCGTGGTGCCGCCTCCGGGCTATTCGCGTAGTGGTCTCTCCACCCCCAGGCCTCTTATGGAAGCCGGACCAGGCGATTAAGAGGGGGGGGGGGGGTCGGAGGCATGAGCAAGACATCCCCCCCCCCAGTGTTGTTGCAGCCATTATTAAAGAAGTGGGGATGGCCGGACCCCGTCGGCCTCGGCTCTTCTTCGGGACCACCTTACTCGATGACCTCCGGCCGACGGCTGGCAGCAGGACCCGCCCTACACGTGTTGAAGATCTCGTCTTCCGGATGGGCGTAGCCACGAACCTGTTGCACTTCGGGAGTTTTCAGAATGGGGGTAGGTATCTGTTGACTTGTATCTATCTCATGTTACCGTTATTGGGGCGTGGCGGGCGGTGGGACAGGCATGTTTGGAGCAGTGAGGGGTGGCGAAGCCTAATTGCCTCGTGGCCGCCGTGATGTCAAGCTTGGCTTCTCTCACCATTTTCATGTTTCTTATTACGGGCTTATTCCTAACGTTTCTCATTTCTAGCGAAATCATGTATTTTATCGTGAGCTATTTCTAACGTTTTCTTATTTGTAGCGAAAATCAAAAACTCATCAGTGGCCTACTGACTTTACTTGATTCCTTTTGTTTTCCCTAACGATTTTTATATATATTTTTTTTATCTGCTAGCACGATACAGGGGCTAATCCGCATTTTTCTTTATATTTGTCCTTTTTATTAGGGGTGTCCTCCGGGCTGAGCCGGATGACCTACCTCTAATAAATGGTCCGGGTGGAACTAGTTTACCAATCAGTGGGGAGTAGATAGGCATGAAAGATTACAACGGGGGACAAAAGGTCCACATTACCTACCCTTCACTATTTGCAAAGACTAGACGGAATATTTCTATTCCACGTTATTTGCAAACAGAGAATACCTCCAAAGAGAACCAATTTCAAACAATCAATGTTCGGACAAACAATCAATCAATGAGGAATGAAAATAGGCACGACGGGTTACAACGGGGGCAAAAGCCTGCGTTACCTACCCTTCACTATCTGCAAAGGGAGAGAGAATATTCCTATTCTTCCCCGTTTGTAGGCAGAGAAGATCCTTAAGAGAACCAACTTCGAACAATTCAATGCTCGATCAAACAATCAATCAATGGGGAGAAAAACAGGCATGACGGATTACAATAGGGGACAAATGTCTGCATTACCTATCCTTTACTATCTGCAAAGAGAGAAAAACGTTCCTATTCATCACTGTTTGCAAATAGAAAATGTCTCAAAGAGAACCAATACTTCAATTACAATCAAGGCTAAATGAACCAATCAATGAACAATACCAGTATTTAAATACCGATTGCAATATAAACAATCAATCAATCAATCAATCAGATGGATAAAGCCATCCTACCAATCGGACGTAAAGACGTCCTTCTTAACCTTACCCGGGACGGACCGTGTGGGCAATTCTTCGCCTTCCTTTTTCCAGCGCCCGATCGTTCTCTTTCTCCATGTTTTTACCGCAGCATTCCTGTGGGATTCCAGTCAGGACAGTAGGTCACTTGAGAGAGGTCCGTTCGGAATCAGTGAAGTTCATTCAATCGGCAGCCGGACGAGGGCCCTCTCAAGGCAGGTATACTCCAATCGTTTAGATGTTCACCCCATGGAGGAGTAGTGTGGCTCACTGGTTAGAGGCGGCAGGCCTGAGACCAGAAGTCAGCCTGGGACCAGGGTTCAATTCCCGACGCGGCAGGGTCGTGGACCTTGGTCAGCGGACTCGATAATCCTCGCTTCGGTGCTTACTCTAATCAGGGGCTCCACTCGGCAACTCTGGGCATTAGCTTGCCTAATCTCCACAACGGCCCCACCAATTCCGGGGATGCCTGGCTCCACCTTGGGGACTCCCAGCAAGGGACCATCCCACAGGGAAAGCCAGGACGGGTTCCCCAGAGTTATACAGCGCCGGGACGCCCCGTTGCTGGGGCAGCTGTGCGCTTTACAAGTATACTACATTTACATTTACATCGTCTGGACCTCTCTTACCGGACATTATGTCGCTGATGGACCCCGCGTTGGGACGCCAATTGTGGAAAAGTCAGCCTATAACGCTCCTGATGCCCAGGCTGCTGGCGCAAGACGCCTCTTAGTTCCCATCTTGAATAATTACCACATAAAGAGACGGGCGCTGGAAGCAGGAAAACAAGAACAGAGTTTTATTTCTCATGAGGAGAGCCTGTCATTTCGGACACTCGCATAGTGTCTTCAGGAGGTGCTCTAACTAGCCTCTCTGAGGCCTGGTCTTTTATACACTGGTTTAAGACATGTGAACGCTCTTTATTACAATAAAGACATTGTGAAGTATGAAGATGACATCCCCGGTACCCCCCCAGTTCCGGCTCATTCCAACACGTGGCTACAGTAGAGGCCCTTACCCCCCATACAATAGGAGGGGGCTATCACGCAGCTGAGTGTTCTGCCGATTCCTTTGGAATGTGTGCGCCTGATCGAATCCCAGGGGGTGGGAAGGTCATGGTCAATAGTAGCTCCTTTGAAGAGGGGAGAGTGCATACAGTAGTGGGCAATAAACTGTATCCTCAGGCTGAGGGATGACCAGCGGTCCGTGCAGACAATCAGGCTCAGAGGAAGGGGTCATCAAAGGAGGGGTATTCATGGATGAAAAGGAGGTGTTGGTCAGGCGCGGGGTGTGATTTCTCAGAGCCAGGGTCATGCGGAAGGGGAAGGGTTCATGACTTGTGCATGTGAGAGTGGGGGCGGTCGGGGTGCATGGGGGATGCTTGCAGGGTCAGGGAAGGGCGCTGATGATCGATCGCGAACAGGGAGACCATGGCACCTAAAATGGCTGTTGTATATATGTGCGCATGGGTCTATGCTGACGGGATAACACAGTCAGTGTTTTGCAATATCCGTTCTTCTTACGGCAAGAGGTACAGTGACCACAAATGAACGCCGCTTATGTGTATATATATTGCCAATTTCAACACTGCTCTAAGTCATTTTGCATGGCATCACACCACCTGGTAAATATTGCCCTTCTCAAAGCAGTTTTGTGCGGCAAAGGGGTGTGTGTTCGATGTTACTGTGGGCATTCCCACGCAACACCCATTCTTTTTTGACACTGCTCCATAATTACAAGGATCTTTACATCTGAGACGTTGCGAGAAACTAGAGGCGTTCATAAGGAGGCGTTATGTGGTGCAATGAGGAGAAATTATTTAATATCCTAGTTTTTTGCTCTTTCCATGTGTGCCGTATTCTGCAGTACACATAGAAGGAGCAAAACAACATTAAAGATGGGCAACACGTTGGTTCTAAATGTGGCAGTGATGCTGAAACTTGAAAAAAATGATAGAGGGGTGTGGTCTGACCGAGCTTGGCTTAGGATATCTCCTGCCTGAACTCCGGATCCCAGAGGCCTTTCTTCAACTATTGTCCACAGCAGGGCCACCGACCTGGATAACCTTGGCCCCTGGTGCTACCCGCTCCACACCAGGTGGGGGTGGAAGCATTGAGGCTTAACCTGGGTGCAGTGGACAGCGCAGCGAGGACGCTGACATCTTGATCGTAAGCCCGGGAGGCAGCGGCATCCAATTAAGCTGGGTTGGTGGTTACCGATAGGCTGCTGGTGTACCTCAAGGGGGACTCTACCTGGGGGTGGCGTCCGGCAGTGGAGCTGTCTGCATGGGGGGGTGGATCGCAGGAGTCTCCAGCGGAGATCCTGGAGTCTGAAGAGTGAAGGCTGCCCTGACCGCTTCTCCTGGAGCTCTTTGTCCCCCGCAGTGGTGTGCACCCTGGCAGGTTCCTGGCTGTGCCGGCCCTGCTTTTTGGTGCCTGTTGACTCGGCGACAGTTGGGGGAGCATCGGTTGCGGTCCCGTCCTTATGGGGGTTCCCGACACGGCCTGCTCACGGTGCTCAGAGCATCGCATGCCTGCAGCGGCCACTGTGTTCCCCGGTGGGGGATGATCACCTACATGTGGCCATTGTGCTCTCCGGCTGGCCATCAGCTGCTTCCCACCTGCTGTCTGGGTGGACACAAGGCTGGACATTGCTACCCAGGGGCAAGGTGAGGAGGGAGCTGGGGATATGGATTTTGGTCTTGCCTGGAGAGTCCCTGCACCTTATTCTCCTGACTTTGGCTTCTCTACGGCACTCCTCTATGCCTACTTTAACCATAGGATCTGCTTCCTTTGCAGTGGTCTCCACCCCTGGAGGATGAACCCCACCCTCAGTGCCAAAGGTGCCTGCTGCTGGACTGTGCTGTAGGGTCCATGGACCCTATTGCCCTGGCTTTTACTTGACAGGTGTTGTTGCCCTGGACCCTTGAGTGCAGTGTGTAGCCCCTGCATCCCCTCATTGGGGATCCCTGCCCTCTGAACTGAAGACGCCAACTGTCCACTTAATGGGGAGCCATTTTCCTGGCACCTAGGGGCCTTTGCCACCGGACCTGCTAGTGGACCACCTCATATACGTAGCAGAGGGATTCTCTCACAAACTGGAGTGCCCTTTGTCCTACAGAGTGCCTTGGCTTGTTCTTTCCCTACTGCCTTCCCCTCCCCCGGTGCCACACCTTGATACTTGAACTGCAGTGATATAAGTTGTGCCCCTACTCCTTGGCATTTCTGTTGCAAATCCAGTTGGGCCACTTCCAGTACTGTAGCTAAGGACATCTCAGTAGCCTCCCTCTGGAATAAGGTGAATACAGTACCAGTGGAGTCAGCTACAACAGGGGTGGAATCCTCTTCTGAGAGGACTCCATCCGTGCCTATCACCCAAGCTTACATGGTTAATTTTCTTCAGGCGCTTTAGATGGAGATTAGCTCCCTCAAGGCTGAATTCAAGACATGCCTTCATAAAATTCAAAGAGATGTGGAGGTGCTCAGTGAACGGGTTAATGACATGGAACAAACTTTGAACTCTCGCAATGAAGACCTTGAGGGACTCCGGTGTCAGAAGGCTACCCTGGAAGACTAGCAAATTGATCTTCAGTTAAAGTAGTTAAAGACAAGGCCCTGATATCGGACATTTCAATATCTGACCACGCTCATCTCAAGCTGCTTTGGACTCAACCAGAGGGTAGGACTCAGTCTTACTTGTGGTTGCATCTTCCACTGCCACTACTGCGTGACCCAGTAGATGTGGGGGACATCCGATGAGCTATAGTTGACTACTTTGAAATTAACTCACATCCTAATACCTCAACACATATCCTTTTGGATGGATTTAAGGCTACCATTCGGGGAGTCATTACCACTATCTCAATTGCCTGGACGCTAGAGGCCAGGCTGGTGGAGACTGGCTTTACAGCCGATATTAAGGAGCCGGAATGCCTTGACCACTCTTCCCCATCCAGGTGTACTAAACAGTGTTTAGCATTGTTGAGGGGCCATCTATGGGTACACCTCACTAACAAGGCTGAACACCATTTATTGGCACTTAAACAAAGATAATATGGAGGGGGATAAGGTGGTAAACCTTCTGGCACAGAAGCTTCGGCAGTAGCCGACCCACGCCTGGTTTTTTGGGCTTCAGTCTGCAGATAGCACCTGGGCAAACTCGGAGGAGGTCAGATGGCGGCTGTTTCATGACTTTTACCATGCCCTTTATAATGGCGAGGACGCTTTTTGGGAGACCCTAGAAGACTATCTTGTGGGATGCAGATGGGATGCTTTAGATTGGATTTACTTGGAGGCCCTTGAGGTTCCTATCTCTTCTGAAGAACTTCAACTTGCTCTGAAAGCTGTCTCTCTGGACAAGACCCCGTGCCTCAACGGCCTCCCAGTAATCCTTTACCGTACATTCTTACCTCAACTACAGGAGCATTTACTTACACTGTTTAACACATTCACAGCCAAATCTGTCCTTACCCCCACAAGTCAGAAGCTGAGATCACCTTGATACCGAAGCCAGGCAAAGATCCTTCCTCCAGTGCTTCTTACCTTCCCACTGCACTGTTAAATGCAGATGCCAATCTCCATACAAAAATGTAAGCAAATAGACTGGAACCTTATCTTTCAGGTCTTATTGACCCAGACCAGCCTAGCTTTATTTGTAACAGACAGGGGGCAGACAATGTTCGCCAACTGGCGCACCAGGTAGAAAAATCACACCGCCACGCTATTGCGTCTTGCCTTCTCTCCCTAGACATGGAAAATACTTTTGATAGGGTCAGTTCGCCATTTCTGAGAGCAGTGCTCAACAGAATAGGCTTGGGGCCTTTGATGACCTTGAATAATGACTTCTTATGTCTCCACCAGCTCCAGGATCAGGGTGGATGGAGGTCTGTCTCAGTCCATCTAGTTGAGGAGGGGTACACAACAGGCCTGTCCCCTCTCTCCTCTCTTGTTTGCCCTTGTAGTGGAACCCCTGGTGACTGTCATACGACAGTCGGAAGACATTGTGGGTATATCCTTTGGGGGGGGCCTATATGCCGATGATCTCATATTGACCCTTGCCCAGCCTGAGTCTTCTCTCCTGGCGTTGGTGCAAGCATTGATCACCTTTGAACAGGTCGTTGGCTTTAAAATTAACATGGCTACATCCCAAGCCTTGAATCTAACCATTTCCCCCAACCCTAACCTGAGGTACAACCTCTTACACCTTTTCAGTGGGCCCCTGCACTCTATTCGATATGTGGGCCTTAACCTGACACCCTCCCTAGCTATGTGGACAAAGGTCAACTGGCCAGAGTATTGGAAAACCATTATGGAAGACCTTCACCGTTGAACGCCACTTTAGGTTTCCTGGCTCAGTCAATTACATGTGGTAAAGATGCCCTTCCTTCCCAAGCTCCTGTACCTCTTCCAGATCCTTCCTACCCGGAACCCTCAAGATGGGATTACACGCCTTCAGCGTGACATATGCTCGTTCATCTGGGGGAACAAACATTTTTGTTTTTTTAATTCCATATAGATGCTACCCCAGGAGGGGGGGGTGTTTGGGTTGCCCCAACCTTCTTGAGTATTATTGGGCAGCTCACTTGTGATTTATCTCTGAGTGGGTGGTAAGGGAAAGCGATAAGCACTGGTTCCACATGAACCGTGCCGTGGCGTGTCGACCTCTATGGGATTTGGCATGGCTCCCTAAGCATGTGAGGCCACGGAGTGCCTACATCGCCGTCCCTATGAAAACTGTCCTTAAAATATGGGATATGGTGGCCTTAAAACTAGTTCTTTTTACCTTCCCCTCACCCAATAGCCCTCTTGCACAGAATCCAGAATTTGTCTCAGCCTTACAACCACACTGTTTTCCACATTGGGGAGAGGGGGAATGCTGCACCCTTTGAGATCTGTTTAAGGGTGACTCATTCAAAACATTCGACCAATGCCGGCAGGACTTTGGTCGCCCCTTATCCACAAAGATACAATATATTCAACTTCGTCATTGGGCCCTTTCTCCGCCCAAGAAGCCACTCATCAGCTCACTGCTTTCAAGACCTTGGTCTGATCGTTGGATGGGACTCAGGGCTGATCTCCCGCACGTACCAGGTCCTACAGCATTCTACCCCCAGCCCACATCCTTATCTAACACAATGGTGAGGGGAGTTTGGTGAAGATATAATCACAAAACAATGGGACAACTTTGGTGAGATATTCCTAAAATACCTAAATGCATTTACCATCATGAAGCGGCATATAAGATAATGACACGCTGACATCTCACACCTAAGCGCCTACATTCTCTCTTCACTGCCACCTCCCCACTCTGCTGGCATTGTGCAACAGTGCAGGGAGACTAAATACACATATGGTGGCCCTGCCCCAATCTTTCGGAAAGAAATTCTTAGTGATATTCCCCCTCCCGGAGTCCTACTCGGCCATTATTACAAGCGTCCGACCTCCGCTCTTGCAAGCCATGTCAGGTGCGGACAGGCATTTAATCAGCCACATGTTAGGGGCAGCCAAACAACTGAGGGGCATATTACCAACAACTAGCGATAATTATCGCTAAGTAGGCTTAGCGGGAATATTTCAATCGGCACCCTTCACCTGTATTTATCGCTGAGATACCTTGCTATTAGCAAGGTTTATCTCAGGAGCGATAACAAACAGTCGAATTGCATGAATATCGCTGTCAATACAGCCATATTCAGGCATTACCGTGACAATGCTCTTAGCCATGTTATCCACCTCTCATTGGATAACATGGCTAAGAACTGGTCAGGGCAGGCGTTAGCTTTTGGAGATATTCGCGCTTAGCGCGAATATTTCCAAAACTACGCCTGTGTTGATCTTAGGCGATAGCGATTGCAGCGACTGTTTTCAGTCGCTGACATCTTGGCACGCCCACTTTGCATGTCATTAGCGATAATTATCGCTGACATGCAAAGCGGGCCCCAAAATGCCCGCTATCGCCTACAAGCTGTCGCTAACTGGTGTTAGCGACAGCTTGGTAATAGGGCGATAAAATTATCGCTGCTTTAGCGGGAAAAAGTCCCGCTAAAGCGGCGTTAATGGCCCTTGGTAATATGCCCCTGATAGCGTTACATTGACAAAACCTACACACTCCCAACGTGGCTCAATGGTTTACGCACATGTGGCAGGTCCTCGCTATAAAGATCCTGTCTCACAGGATCACCCACATGGAAAAGAGATTCACTCACATCAGGCGACCCCTAGTACTACATCTATCGAGATTGAGGCACTCGTGCTTCACGCCCCCTAGGCTTAAGGCCCTCTGGCTCTTCAATTGAATTTTTACGCCTTGTTTCCACTGCACATCCTTGCTTTCTCAGCCCTGCACTCCCCATGAATGGATCCCCAAGAGATATTCCCTGGAAACAAACAACTTCTTAACCTATACCCTAACTCCCCTTTTACAAGCGTGTTTTTATTTTCTTTCTAGGTTGTATTGTTGAATGTTTATTTTCTCCATTAGGCTGGCACGTTAGCCAGATTACTGGCAAGGTTCTTTTGGCCCTTGGTGATTCTGTCATAGTAATGGGGGTGTAAAAAGTCTACACTGTAATAGGTGACCCCAGTGGGACATCATACTGGAATGTTGCACCTTGAGGTAATCAGATGATATGGCGTATTTACTGCGGTTCTTGTACACAAAAACTGTTAATAAAGAGATATTAATTTTTTTTTTTAAATGATAGTCAGTGGATAGATGAATGGATACATGAGTGCAAAAATGAGTGCCAAAGTACTTTTATGATAACCTACTGAGTGCCTAAACCTATCAGTGACACAAGAGGCACCACTTTAATCTAAAAGTCAGACCTATTGCCATTGCCAATGCGTGTTCCTTCTGTGCACGTGTTCTTTGTTCTACAGCACACATATGAAGAGGGAAATTCCTTACAATACAGTATTTGTACCAGAAGGCACCCCTCCTGTACAAAAACTATGGGCCTCATTTATGAGACATGACGCATCGCTGCGTGAAAGCAGCGATGAGTCACTTCTTAGTGCACACTCCTTGCGTCATGATTGATGCGTCATATTTATAATATGACGCATCAGGTCGCAAGGAGTTACAGATACGTCAGTATTTCTGACGTATCTGCAGGCGCAAAAGTGACTCATTGCTGGAGTGTGTCACAAAAGCAATGCAACTCCAGCAATGTGCACTTTCACATGGGCAAGTCCCATGTTGTTAGTGCCTGCGTCAGTCTTACGCCTGCCATGAAGCAGGCGTAAGATTCTGACGCATTGGCGGCCAAGAAATGGCGCAGTGAAATCTTATAGAATTCACTGCGTCACTTCCATTACCCTTTCTTGCGTCAAAACGCCCCCTTGCATACATTATACCTGGCGCAGGTATAATGTGGCGCAGGGGTTTACAAAGTGACGCATCTACCTAGATGCGTCACTTTGTAAATACAACAAGACAACAAGGCACATTTTTTACGCCACTGGTGCGTCACAAAAAGTGACTATAAATAAATAAAAATGAGGCCCTATATTTGCAATAACGTAGACACTCCTACTTAAGGCGTAAGGGTGTCTGCGTTGGTACTCGGCAGCCAAAGGTGGTGCAGGGCCAGGAGAGAGCAGAACAGCACAGTCTCTTAGTAAATGTGATGCTGTTCTGTTCTCTTCCCTACCGTGCTGCAAATTTGCTCGCTGCGCTGTGTTGCATGGTTTCGCTGTAAATTGGGCTCCTAATGTATTGCAGAACTCAAAGTTCCTATACGGTTGAAAGTATTTGGAGTGACTTGGAGCTTATTTTATGCACCAGTATACTTCACCCAAGGGTATTCTCTTAATTCACTACACTAAGAGGCTGGGCCTGGAAATCTCCCGGATGGAATGCATACAACTGGATCCAATTCCAAATCACAACTTTCATGCAGGAGTCGTACATGGTTTTAAAAGAGTACTTGCTTACAGTGAACTATGATTGCAAATGGTTAGTTTGTTTGGTCGCATTGGCCTCTGCTACACACTTCATGATAGGTGCTTTACTGATGCTTTCCAACTCTTGTCCTGCCCCCCTCCCGCCTTCACACCTCCTTGGACAACCCGGCTTCAGTCTTTAAAGCTGCCATCTCAATAAACGGTTGTATGTAAATACAAAGCGGTTTTTACACCGCACTACCATTACAACGCTGGCTTTACAACGCAAGTCGTTACCACGACTTGCGCTGTAGGGTGCTGGACTTAGGAATAGTATGATTTTCTATTCCAACACCAGCCTATGTACTACGTACAGTAGGGAAGGTGTTGGAATAGTAAATCTACTATTCCTTAGCCTAGAGCGCCCTCCAGCGCAAGTCGTGGTAACGACTTGCGTTGTAAAGCCTGCGTTGTAATGGTAGTGCGGTGTAAAAACCGCGTCGTAATGGATGTTCCCCACAATAAACTGATACAAATTGCTATAATTGGTTATCATTAAATGTAAACATCAACAGTCAGTGGCAATCTTTTTATTAAACATTTTGCCATGTTTCCTTGAAATTGACAGTCATTTCCCTCAAGGTTCTTCTGATGTCCTGGGGTTCAGGCCTCAGTTGGCAGCGATGATCTGGTCAGCCCAGGCCCTGAGCTCGGTGACGCGGGCGTAGACGCCAGGAGAGGATGGGGAGCAGGTATTGCTGCCCCAGGAGACGATGCCCACCAGGGTCCATGCACCATTCTCCTGGCACACAAGAGGGCCACCAGAGTCTCCCTGGATGAGGAAAGAAACAGGAGTGAGTTAGCAAGTTATGCTCTCAATGCTGGCATAGCCTATCGAATCATTTGTAGAACCAGAAACCATCAGCCTCCCGTCGGTCCATGTCTGTCCAACTCAACAACTAGTCCTACCAGTGATGGCACACTTGACACATTCGACTCACAAACAACTCTTAAGGTAAACTTCTCACACCTGGGCCTACCCTTCTTGCTGGCAAATCATTATTTGCCGTGTTCACTTTGGCTGGCTCCATTTTGAATCCTAACAGTTTATAATCGGTGTTCATATCCTTACACATTAGATATCAGACAGCTTCCCTCACAGATGCCTGCACCAGATTCTGTGACAGAGCTGGGCTTTCAGGCCCAATGATTGCTTGAGTTTATTTTGATTACAATGTGCACACTGCAAATGGTGTAGTGTATAGGCACTGAAATGGAATACATACATGAAAATGGCATGTAGTATGACATGATCTTACATAATAAAGTTTAGCACCAGCTTACAGAGGCCAGATACCCAGGATACAAAGATCAAGTTGCAAAGTTGCATAGAATACATAGACGATGCAATGTACCTGGCCGAGTGCTAATGCTGGGCAGTGTGGAGTAATGGGACTGGGACGAAGGGGCAGTTGCAAGGCCTAATAAACATTAAAATGACGAGGCACAAAAATATATGAGATTATTCACTAAAACATGTCAGGAGGGGTATCGTGGCAGCAAACAAGATCAAAAGGAAAAAGGGTGAAAAATAAATCGAGGGGCAGATTTACCACAAAGTAACGCAGCACGGTGCAGCAAGTCATTTTGCAGCTCCGTGCTGCGTTAGTATGGAAAGCACAGACATGCGATATATTTACAAGAATATGTCGCATCTCTGTGCTTCCCCTCCGCTCGCGCACAAACTGCAGCCATGCGCCGGCGCAGGCACCCTTGCACCATGGTGCAAGGATGCCTGCATCGTGGGGAGATTGTTTTTGTGCAGGAAGCGACACCTTCCTGCACAAAAACAATCACAAGAGGCTTTTTCCTCTTTCAATGCGTGCTATAGAATGCAGTGCGCATTGAAAGAGGAAAAAACGAGTAGAAATGAAAACACGCCTCGCTACACCACATTTAGGGTGTCGTAGCATTCACACGCATCTCCAGATTAACGATTTCTTGTAAATCTGAAGATGTGTCATGTTTCGTGGGTGTTGCGTGGGAACACCCATAGCAACACCCATGGAACGCCCCTTCCACGCACAGTGCTGAGTGTGAAGGGGCCATATTTACAAGGAGAGGAAAAGTCACGCAGGGTGGTCTTTCCTCTCCTTGTAAATAGGGAGGAGCCCCCTGCGTCACCAGTACGTCACAAAAAGTGACGTAGTGGTGGCGCAGGGGGCTTGTAAATCTGTCCCACAGTGTTTGGGAAAGGTGAGTCTTGAGACTCATAACTGCCTCGGTGATGAAAAGCATGGTGTTTTCACGGACAGCTTGTGTTCACGAGGCGAGGATCTGCCGCGCAGACCCCCAGTCATATAGGCGGGGCTGGAGGATCGAATCTGCGCAGTGGAGGTTCCTTGATGAGGTTATTGCCTCGTTTTTTTCTGGCACCGACAAATTCCATGGGACTTGCAGGGGAAAACCCACCTCTACGACCATGGAATGCCTCCCGGGCAAAGAATAAGACGACGCCCCCAGCAACACCCATAGAAGGCCCCTTTCATGCATGAAAAGGACACATATTTATAAGGCCATGAAAAGCCACGTAACGCTTGTAAAAAATGCCAGTGGCACATTGCACCACCTGAATGTCCAAAAAGTGACGTTAAGGGCCTCATAAATGAAGCCTTGAGAGTTTGAAAGGTAATTCCAAGAGGTGAAAACGACAGACAGAGATGCTGAACAGATGCAGTGGACAAAGCAGGAGTTGATGGACAGGTGACAAGAGGAGGCTGGGTACACAGACAGCTAGTGAGAGTGCTAGACGTGTTACCATGCAGGAGGAAGCCCCATCAGCTCCGGCGCAGATCATGACGTCGGCGATCTTGTTGCCCCAGTACTGCTTGCACTCAGGGTTGGTCAGGAGTGGCAGGGCTACTTGCTGCAGCTTCTCGGGGGTTTTGCTTGCTGCAAAATAAAAGACAATTACAACTGCCATTGATCTATAAATACATCCTACGACCCCGAGCAGTTTTAAAGTGCCCAACACTCCAAAGAAACATGACATGGCTACTAAACGAAGGCAGGCTTGTTAGGCATGTTCAACGAATGCAGGTCTCTTAAGGTTGCCCATAAAAGAAGCCAAGAGAACTCTTTCTCCAATTAACCACAATGGCTTCCTACCATAGCCGACATTTTTATTTCGATCTACACCTATATCGTGCTTATTTATGAGCCCCATGCCGCACTTTTGCACCGCTGATGCGTCACATTTTGTGATGCAGCGACGGCGTAAACAATGCACCACATTGTGCCATATTTACAAAGTGGTGCATCTAGGCAGATGCGTCACCTTATAAAGCCCTGCACCACATTATACAACACAGCCTCGTAAGAGTGGCATAGTGAAATGTATCAGATTTATCTGCACTACTTCTAGGACGCCACTGCGTCAAAACCTTACGCTTGCCTCATAGCAGGCATAAGGGTGACGCAGTGCTATGCGTGGGGGCCTGCCTCATGCATTGCTGGAGTTGCGTCTTGCTTGTGACACAACTCCAGCAATGCATAACTTTTGTGCAGACAGACACGTCAGGTTCCTGATGCACCTGTCACTCCTTGCGACATGGAGCACCATACAGTAAATACAGCGCATCCATCGTGTTGCAAGGAGGGCGCAGTGAAAACGGTCCCATCGCTGTTTTCACGCAGCGATGCATCTGTTTTTATAATTAAGCCCCATTGATTCTACAATATCAACTCCTAACATCATGGAGTTCAGGAGATGTGGAGTTACAAGAGTAAGTTTATAATTCTGCATCTTTGATTGCCTTGACGATGTTTATAGTCAATAGTGTAGAGTGGATGTATATGTAGGTACATATTCATGAGCTCGATATTTTGACATATCACAAATCTGCCCACTCACAGGTAAGAGTCAAGCAGCAACCATAAACTAGGGATGTTTGAAATTTGTAGAATAATTTTTTTCGTAATTCCACAAAATTCGGCAAAATTGTGCAAACTAACACACAGCGCTACATTTTATTAAAAATTGCAAACAAACAAGCGCTGTAAACAATAGCCACTAGCATTCTGTGTTTTCCCATGCTCCTATGCCTAAGTGTTCTCGTTTACACCACATTCGTAATATCATATTTTAAGGTATTTCGTGTAACAAGTGTAAAACTATGGGGCATATTATCAAGCCCCTTATCGCCGCGTCATCGGCACTTTTCTGGCGATAACGCGGCGATATTTGCATCGCCCTCTTATCAAGGCAGCGTTAAGTTAATTAACGTGACTTGAAACCACGTTAATTGACATAACGCTGCCTTGGTAATAGGGCCCCTTTCACGATAAACTCATCGTGCAAGGGGGCGTGCAGTGAGTGTTGCGGTGGGCGTTCCACCGCAACTCTCATTCACTTTGACGCTAAACTCACATGTAAGTTACAAATTGGCATTTAAGCTTTGTTTATGTGCAGGAAGGAACACTTTCCTGTACATAAACAAATCTTCCCTGCCTGCGCTGGCGTTAAGTTGTAAAACTTATCGCCATCGCAGGGGCAAACGCTAGGATGCACCATATCCTTGGTAATATGGTGCAGCCTAGCGTTTCCGAAGTGGCGAAGAGAGGCGTTAAGCCAACAAAGCTAACACCTCTTTTCGCCACTTTGTTGGTAATATGCCCCTAAATTACTAAAATAGATCGAGATTATGCCAGTGTGTTGTTAATATCGTCCGGGCCTAGAATAGCCCAGGATGAAATTGTGAATTATGATGCAGAAGTCTCATAACACGGGCATTTTTGATGCGGAATTTACAGTATATGGCATCTAGAGAACATGTGGGAACAACTAAAGGTCCAATTCCTGCTGAAACAAGTGCCGAGCGGTGATGCTCCCTTCTCCAGCTGTTGCTGCACTGCATGACGTCATTGTAAAACTGTTGGCTGTCGAGCATGCCGGGAAATGGATCTGAAAATGCCTTGGAGTCACACTATGGAACTCTCCGGGGGAAACCACCTTTTAACTAACCTCACACGAAGGCTCCAGTCCTCCCGGGACCAGGGAACATTTGTCAACTATTGCCTGATTAAAGGTGGATCGGCAGGTGACCGGTTGCTTTTTGGTGAGGGCAAGGCAGATAATCCTGACAGGCCTGCAGGTATTTTACAGTGGGACCGGAAATGTAAGTGAATAACCTGGAATGGGTGAAAGATTTCGGCTTTCTTTCGACAAAGATGGACGTAGCAACGGTGACGTGGCATCCAAGACTTTTATCGTGCAATTTCAAAATGTCTGCGTTTAAGCAATGTAAAAAATACCCATGATGCGTGTAGGACGGAGGAAAGAAGTGTCATTGCTGTGGTCACACCAAGCCCCCGCCCCTTACTGAAGGAGTTGTCTGCACAGTAATGAAACAAGTAGCAGCTGTCAGTGGGGCTCCACTATTCTACTCTTCGTGGTGTCAATCAGAAACCGAGAATGAATAAGTTGGTTTGAACTTTATGTGTGACTTGTCAGTCACATCAAGACCTCTCAGACATGTTCAACAACCACTGACGTGGTTGGGCCAGTCACTGCCCTGTGTAATAAAGAAGTGAAGGGTCTGCTAAAGGCTGCGACCTAGCCCTTGAGACCGGAAACCATCCCTTCATACATGAAGTCTGGCGCATTAAGGCCTGTCCCCTCTCCAAGGTCCACATGGACAACACTCCACCGTACGTACCGCTGGAATCCGTCAGGCCCCATCCGGTGGTGACACACCTCAAGCCACCGCTGAAGCTGTCAGTTGAGTCCGCCAGGCAAACCGGGGACACTCGGGCGGTCAGCTGGGCGGGAGATGCCAGCTTCAGGAGGGTGATGTCATTCTTGATGGTGAACATGCTGAACTGGGGGTGCTTGAAGACCTAAAACGGAGGAAGAGAGAGAGAGGAAACAAAGACGTCACACATACAAAGTACAGAGAGGAGGACATAGAGAATTGCGCGTGTGGCTCAAAGCGCAGTGACCAGCTCTTTTACCCGGGGCTTTAAGTCAGCCAGGTCTTGCCGGTGCTGATCACTGGCATAGCTAAAAAAAAAAAAACAGGGGGCATATTATCAAGACAGGCGATACAATTATCGCCGCTTTAGCGGCAGAATACTACAGCTAAAACGGCGATAATGGGCTTGATAATATGCTCCGTGGAATTCCAATTGAAGCTTATGTTAGAAGTCCTTCACATCTAACATGAGCTTCAATTGGAATTCCATAGAGCATATTATCAAGCCCATTATCGCAGTTTTAGCGGCGTGTTACTGCCGCTAAAGTGGCGATAATTTTATCGTCTGTCTTGATAATATGCCCCCAGGTACTCAGACGGATCCCTATCGGGCCCTCCGCTTTTGCGCTCACCCTCAGGGTGAGAAACACATGTTAACTCTGCAGCAGTGCCACCCTTCACTGCCTTTGATGTAACTACAAAGAGATACCTTGGGGCATAGTAGCAACAAATAGCGATATTTATCGCTAAAGGCGCTAGGCGCATTTTTTTTATCGCTGTCTATCACCGGATATAATCGCATTGATAACATGCTATTAACAACGTTTATCTCTAATGTGATAAAATATCGGGCGATAGCGGCTCAATGCGTGAATATCGCTGGAAATCCAGAGATATTCAGGCATTAACGCTAATGGGGACTTAACCTGAATATCCACCTCCCATTGGATATACATGTTAAGTCACAGTCTGAGCAGGAGTTAGGTTCTGGCGATAATCGCGCTTAGCGTGACTTTTTTAATCGCACAGCCTGCCTTGCTAATAGGCGATAGCTGTGTTAGCGACTGCTTTCAGACGCTAACAGGTTGGGCACGCCCACTTTGCATGTCATTAGCAATAAATATTGCAGACATGCAAAGTGGGCCCCAAACCGATCGCTATCTCCTAAAAGCTGCCGCTAACTGCTGTTAGCGACAGCTTGCTAATAGGGCGATGAAATTATCGCCGCTTTAGCGGGAAAAAGTCCCGCTAAAGCGGCGATAGTGCCCTTGCTAATATGCCCCCTTGTTCTTTCACAGTCTCGTCGTTTCAGAATGGAAGCATTTTCAATGCTATATACAACGAAGCCATAGTTTAAGCAACAAATAACCGTTGAGAAGCCAGTAGCCTTGGCTTGTTGTAAGTGTAATGTTACTTGTTGAATCATATATCTGGAGGCAATGACAGAAGCAGAAAAATACCAGTCAGGCAGAACACTATGCTAAGCACAGATTTTTAGTTTGTGATTTTGAGCCACACCCTTAATTACATCGACCACGCCACTTTTAGAGACTGCCCCCACCCCCGCCCCACATGTTTTTTCATCCCACTTAAAGGCCTGCTTCTACCTGCTTAAAGGGGCAAGAGTTGAGCAAGAGGAGGACCAGGGATCAGCACACCCCTTACCTTGGCAATAGTCATGACCTGGATGTCTTCGCTCGGAGAGGCGTGGTCAAATTCTCCCAGAATCACTCGATGGCTGGTTCTGCAGGATTAACAGAAGACAAGCTTAGTTAGAGATGAGCCACAGGCCAGAGGCAGCATCTAGAGATGTTCTTTACATCAGTGGTAACAGCTCGTGTATGGTAATTTTTTACCCCGCCCCTTAGTGTCCTACTGTCCTTATTCCTGGGGTCCTGGCCACTCCTCTGCTTTTCTTTAACACACAGCCCTGAAGCTGAAGCGGTGGTTTAGGAGCAAAAAGATGGTTGTAAAATCAGTGACCCCTGTCCATTGAGTATTGAGTTGGTCTTCTTGTGTGAATTCAGCCACGCCGCGATGGACCAGGTGGGTGGTGTGGGGGGGTCATCACCATTAGGAAGAGGGAAGGGGCTTCACTGGAGAGCTGTGGGTGTTTAGACAAAATATTGGAGAACAAATATTGAGTGGACACAAAATATTGTATCAAGAATATAAAGGACAAAAATGTCGCCAAGGTACGTTTCCATAGATAAGCAAAGCTTTACTATACATAACTCTACATACATGTACCTTGACGATGTATATATCTCTTCAAGGTACGTAGATGTGGAGTTAAGGACAGTAAATCTATACATACCTATTTGCACTTACCTTCTCAATATTTTGGTCCTCAATATTTTGAACGCAATATTCTGTCACTGCTCTGAGCTGTGCAGGTCCAAAACATCCAGGGGCATATTTACAAGCCCCTATCGTCACCAAAACAACACTTTTAGTGACCTTGTGGTGGCGATAGGGTCTTCACCTTATTTTACAAGGCAGCGTTGTAAATAAGGCCCCTTTCACTCTATACTTAGCGTGAAAGAGGTGGGCAATGGGTGTTGTGGTTGGCGTTCCAGCGCAACACCCATTGATTGTGACGCGGCCCCCTATTTGCAAGAGTGGCATAAATAGGAGGCAGCACCAAAATTAAGATCAGGAAAAACCTGGTCTTAACGTGGTGAAATGAGGAGAAAGCTTTATTTCTCGTTATTTTGCTGTTTCTATGTGTGCTGCATTGTGCAGAACACATAGAAACAGCACATCTCCATGAAATCATGTTTATGTGCAGGAAGATGTCTCTTCCTGCACATAAACAATCATTTTTAAAAAAAATTACGATTTGCACATAAACAATCCAGAGTGGAGATTTCAAATTCCTATGTACCATAAGGGACACCTTCCTGCACATAAACAATAATTTCCTCAACACAGGGACCCTTACACTATGGTGCAAGGGTGCCTGTGTGGGCGCTAGGCAGCTGAATTTAGCACCAGCGCATGGGGAAACGCAGGGGTGCTCCATATTATTGTAAATATGATGCATCCCTGCGTTTCTAAAGTGATGATGTACACCGTTAGCTATTTTGGAGCTCACCCCCTCACCGCCATTTTGTTGTAAATATGCCCCTCGTTCTTATACGGAATTGGGGACTATAGGCGTTGAGTTGAATTCAATACAATCAAAAACCTTCATGCAGGGCTACAGGAGTTATGGAGTGGGGAGGTCCAAATTATGCGGCAGGCATGACTAAATTATGCGGCAAGAAAGTGCGAATCATGCAGTGTAGTGCCTGCATATTTTTGAAGCAGTGCTCACTATTTTATCAATTTTTACACATTAGTACTGTATGGACAAAGGTTTCACCACATTAATATCAGGTTAACATCTAAATACAACAATCTGCATCTGTGCGACAGAGGGCCTTTCCACGCTCACCAACACATGTGGTAGCGTATTTTACTAAGTTTTGATCTGTTTGAGCTGGGAACAAAACTACCATTTTTTATTACATTCTGTAAATTATGCAGTTGGTGATGGATTATGTGACAAGTGCTGCACATCCATAACTATGCGGAAACTGCCGCAGGATCGTTTAAATGCAGTTGGCCTGCTTCTAAGAGAGCTTTACAGACATTCGGAAGAAACCATTTAGCCAAATGTCTGGTGTAATGTCCTGCAGCATACTGCCATTTGTGCTTGGAATTTATCTGAGTTTAACCCGTTCCGCGCTGCGCGTATTTTCACACTGTGCAAACGTTTTATTGAGTGGGCAGAGTTCGAATGGCTCTGGCCGTCCTCCGCACATGCCCACCGTGACGTTGGATGACTGGGGACCGTCCGAAGCACACAAGGGGTTAAAAGGATACACACAATTTGCGGGAGCCCCATCGATACAATCCTGAGTGCAACAAACTATGCCAAAGATGTAACACGCACCTCTGCCGCGTAATGGCAGACGATCATAAGGGCGGGCATTGGAGTGTGTAGCAAGTAGGCCATGGGCTCTTTTGAAAGACTGTTGCCCGACTTGATAGTAAAAGACAGTCAGAAATAAAAACAAAGTGGGTCTCTCATGCACTTTGGTCACGGTGCCACTGCACTTGCTGCACTGTGCCCCAGGCTGGTTGGCTTTGAAGTGGGCTGCATAGTTATGAACAGTCATTGTAGCTGAGATGGATGATTTTGAATACACCCTTAGCCACAGTGCCACATCCTATTAAAACACCTGGAAGACGTTCAACAATCATCAGGAGACTGATGCTCCCTGGGAGGCATCTGGCCGGTCCTGTGTGTTGGGAGACCCTAGCAAGGCACCCTACGGATATGGGTGCTCCTGAACTTGATCAGTGGGTGAAGCTGGTCAGCTGGTTAGCTGGGGTAAGTGAGTAAACAGCATTCACATAATACAAAGCCTTAGCAGCATCCTTAGGTATGACGTTTGTACATCCTGCTATTAGTCCAGCCAATGTTAGTTTGTGTACTGGGGAGTGAGCGCAGATAGCGTCTAAAAAATTGATGCGACAGAAAAAGGGATTTATTTTTTTCTGTTGCATGCATTTTCAGATGCTTTTTGTCAGTACTCACTTCTTCTGGGTTGCTGAGCTGCTTGCTGACTGATCATAATTATGGTGGCCATTTTGTAACAATAAACCGATGAGTATGTAGTATTCTGTTGAAAGATGGGCACAATTTCTACAACCATTGGTGAGCATACAGTAACACTTGGGAGCAAGCAATGGCAAAAACACCTGCAACATGGCAGCAGGAAAGAAAGCAACATTTTTAGGTCTGGCTTGACAGCACAGCTGAAGGTTACCTCATGTTATCAACCAAAAATATCTTTGAGATCTACTGAGAGAAGGGCTTAGACTTTCCCCGCATTTTGGATACCATGAGTACAGGATTTGATTGGCCAGAAGTTGTGTGCTTCCACTAAAAAGAGTGATTGTATTGTTATTTGTAATCTCCCAGATTACCACAATAGTCTGGGATTTTTCATGTTGACCACCCATTCTAACAAGCCTTGAGGTTTTTCACTGTGATGATTCTTGTTAGGCCCTATTGAAAGGGGACGTATATTGCCTGGCAAACTGTATTTTTACTGTACTCATGATGGTTGCCAGTTTATGTGCACTTGGATAGGCCTCTGTTGGTTATGGTGTCACGCCAATGGTAAAGGCTGTTGGCTTTATAGATTCACTGTGAACAGGTATGCCAGATTCTATCAATTTGACCATATTATTGGGAAACATTATGAGAAAGCCAGTAGCTCTGACCTGCTTGCTGTGAAAAAATGTAAAAAAGAGAGGGTGTGGTTCTAGCGGTACAGATATATACAGTGATTATATCAGCCCACTTTATCTTTGTGGCTGATGGTGTGGTAACTCGCCTACTGCAAGTGTTCAATTTCTTTCAGCAAAAACGAAAAGGTGGGGGGATTCTAATTTGAAATAGGCACTAACAAGAATTGCTGAACCGAATCTAGGAATGTACAGAATTTAGACTAACACTCTTTTTCAAAATGTATTAATTTCATTTAATCTCAAAAAACACACGACACATGCAACATTGTGGCTCACAATCAATAAAAAATATATACACACAAACTGTTGACAAAACATAGAATGTACAAGGTGAAAAAGGTGTCCACAAAAGACGGAGAGCGAGCCCTTATTTGAGGGCACAAACGAAAACACTGTCTCTAGGTACCAGTATCTATTCCTTGTAAGACGGTCTAGTGCATTTCTAAAGATAATTTGTTGAAACAAAAATTATGTGGTCTTCGCCCAGTCTGGGTAACTGTCTTTGTCTCATAACTAATAAAGTCATCAATGGTTCTGGTCCTAGATCGTAAGGGCGATGCGTTTCGGCATCAAAATTGTGGCCTCTTCAGGACGAAGCAAGACTAGGATTACCCTAATTGCATGTCTCAACCGATGTTTATGGGGTGCATATGGTCGTAGTATGGATAAGCCATCACAAAATATAAGTATATATCAGTACTCCGAAAAGTGGACCAAGAACCTCATGTGGCGAAGGTACAGTGGGAGGCACGGTATAACAGCCACAGCCATCACAGCAGCATGAGTGAGCACAACTGCCACAAGGGACCTCACCAGACCGGACAGACCCGGCACCCCCGCTGGTAGTTAGAACGTAGATGAGAGAATAATCACCAGCTGAGATTTCCTACTTACCTTTGTTGCAGTTAGGCCTGCTGAACAAAGTAATTTAAATCCTGATCTCGTAGGGTTGCGTGGATCCGCGTAGGCCATGGGTTGCCTAGCTGAGGCGATGAGTTGG
Organism: Lissotriton helveticus; assembly: GCF_964261635.1. Taxonomy (NCBI): domain Eukaryota; kingdom Metazoa; phylum Chordata; class Amphibia; order Caudata; family Salamandridae; genus Lissotriton; species Lissotriton helveticus. The sequence continues at coordinate 658,614,860 of NC_136073.1, read as the reverse complement.
TTCTGAGATGCGATGAGGCTGTGGTGCGAGGTCTTGATGTGTCGAAGTCAAGGATCGTGTTGATGGGGCTTGTGATGCGAAGTCTGCTGTCAAGGATGCAAGGCGCAGCTGAGGGGCTGCGTCGGTTCCGATGAGCGGTGAATCTGGGTTGCAAAGTTTATCATCTTCATCATCTTCATCAAAGCTGCTGTCTACGATGGATACAAGAAGCTTACCCTGGGAACAAAGTTGTGCAGCAGCCATTGCAAAGATGATGTGATGGTCTCAAGATGTGGGTTGCAGCGGTGATGCAAGTCTTTTGCGACGGGTCCAATCCACGCAGCAGCTACAATGCATCAGTTCTGCTCGGGAATGCGCCACTCAGCCGAGAAGTTGCGTTGGTTCTGCTCGTGGATGTATCACTCAGCAGATAAGATGCATCAGTTCCACTGGCAAGCACCATAGGCCTGCTTCCAAGGTTCTAGGTCTGTGGTGGCACCACTTGGCAGGGCAGACTCACAGATATTAGAGTCCAGGTACAGGGGTTGGAAGACTTGTATGTTCCTGAGGCTTCAGATCAGAAGGCCAGCCTCTAGCCCTTGGAGTCACTCTGGGTTCTGGGGTCGAGTGATGCAGTTCCAATCCTGTTCACCCAGGCTGGAGGGCAGCAGACCAGCTGGTCGGCACAGCAAAGCAGGAGTCCAGCAGAGTAGTAGTCCAGCAGAGTGGCAGTCATTCAGCAGTGCAGTAGTCCTTCTTCCTGGCAGAGTATCCACAGATCCAGAAGTGTACTGAATTGGTGATGTCTGAGGTCCAGTACTTATACCAAGTGGTGCCTTTGAAGTGGGGGAGACTTCAAAGACATGCCTTTGAAGTGCACATAGGCTTCCCTATCTGCCCTGGCAACAGACTCACTAATGAGGGTATGAAGCCCTGTTGTGTGGACTGGACACAGCCTATTTGGGTGTAAGTGAGGCTGTACCTAGCTCCTTCCTCCCATCCTGTCAGAGATGGCCCACTGAGACACACTTATGCTCCCATTGTGTGTGGCTGTCTTGGAGCAATACATAACCATAAAAAAACATTATTGTTCAGTTTATTAAAGCTTACAATTTATTCAAGAGATCAAAAGTTAAAACATTGTGCAATAAAATCCATCTTTACATATTTGTACAGTTAGCCTTCATTTGTTATAAAAATGTAACACACCTCATCACCTAAACAAGTACCTGATTAAAAGGATTAATAATGAATTTACAATATAAAACAAGCAAGATTCTTTACGCAACAAGTGCAAGGCTAGATTGGAGAATCAGAAGAATCAGCAGACATGCTACATAATAGCTTTGTTAATGCCAGAAAATTGCGTAGTGCTTAACAGGAGTCCCCTGTCGTCATACAGAGGGCAAGAATCACATAATAGGCTTACAAATGTAAAATCATAATAGGTCAAATACTCGAGGAAAGGTGCCTAGTGCTTGAATTGGTTAGCAAATCATCAAGAACACAAGGAGTAAAAACTACAAAGAGTAAAACATAGCTGTCCTGATGCGTTTCTTCTTTATCATTAGTTTAAAAAACCATTGCAGGTCAAATGCTGAAGGAAAGGTGCTTAGTGCATACATTGGTTAGCAAGGCATCATACTGAAACACTAAAGATAAAAACTGCTAAGACTAAAGCGTAATGGCTGTCCTTATGTGATACTTCTGGGAGAAAGTTATTAGGGCCTTGAAATTGTGTCCTCCATCATGGGGACCAAAAAGAAGATATCTATGTGTCAAAAGACAAAGCAACCAGGAACGTAATACAGCATACTCCTTTATTAACACTTTCTTTGTTAATTTTGAATCAACAATGCACATAAACTTGAGGGATTTCCCACAGAAAAAAGAAAATCATGTTCTGTTCATGAAATTTGTCTAACAGTATTTGTGTGCAAGTTTCAGAAGACTTGTCTAAAAAATATTACAATTCACTTAAGTGAATTATGAACAATATGAACAATATGAACAATAAATCATAAGGGCTAATGACCATTAACTTATTGGTGCTTTTTTGTTGAGCCAGTACACAAATCAGGGAGCTAGATCTTTTGGTTACATTATATTGTTAAGAGGCCTACTCTAGTTGTCATTAAGTGTCCAACCCCTTTCTTTTATAAAACATTCTAAATGTGGCATTTCCAGAATTGCAGTTTAAAATCTGACTTCAGCATTAATTTGAATTTTAAATTTTGATATCAAAGACAACAGACTGGAAGGGTTTATCTCTTTCCAATTGGGAATTACACTTTTAAAATATAATAAGTGAATCCCAATGTTATCTTATGATAGAGATAGGTCTTGCAATAATGAAAAATGAATTCATGAGTTTTTCACTACCAGGACATGTAAAACTTAAAAGTACATGTCCTGCTTTTTAAATACATTGCACCATGCCCTCTGGACTGTTCAGAAATACCATAGGGGTGACTTATATGTATTTAAAAGGAAGATTTGGACCTGGCAAAAGGTTTATTTTGCCAGGTCAAAATGGCAGTTTAAACTGCACACACAGGCTCTGCAATGGCCGGCCTGAGGCATGTTTAAAGGGCTACTTAAGTGGGTGCCACAATCAGTGCCACAGGTCCACTAGTAGCATTACAGGCCCCTGGCACATCTATTGCACCAATACTATGGACTTATAAGTAAATTAAATATGCCAATTGGGTATAAGCCAAAATTACTACGTTTAGGAGAGAGAACACATGCATATTAGCACTAGTGCACAGCGCCTTGAGACCCTACGGGTGAGTAGTGCGCTCTATAAATGACCTGATTGATAGTTAGCAGTGGTAAAGTGCTCAGCCTTAAGACCAGCAAAAGCAAGTTCAGCAAAAAGTGGGGGAGGAAGGCAAAAAGTTTGGGGTGACTCTTCAGAAAGGGCGATTTTTTAACACACATGTGGTAATGTTTCAGTCCATATTAGTCATTTGCTATCTTACCCTGTGAATGACGGCATTTTCTGATCACGTGTGCAAATTTTCATGAAAATCAGCGTGTTTTAGTGTCAGGGCTGGTTGGCCAGTCCTCTATTTTTTGTTTTTTTCCTTCTATTGTTTCCCTCGAATTTGTTTTCATCTCTCTTTTCATGTAACATTTTCTTAAGTGGATGCTACAGCTCCCCGGGCAGTGTTAATGAACCGCTTTTTTGTCATTCATTTCATCCATGTTGCTACTTCCTCTAAACCAGGCAGCCATTATGAAATACTGCTGTCCATAGGGTATCATTCTTTTATCATTCCAAGATGGCCAACATGTTGGTTTTGAATGTGGTGGCCATGCTGATACTTTAAAACAAAGATAGGCCGTGTACAGTACCACTGCAAGCTGGGCACCCACTGCCGTTTTAGATGAGGTATTCCAAGCATATGCCCACATCTTTTAATAACAGCATGATTATATTGTAATTTTAAGTTTGTGTGTGATTTATAATGATTGCTTCAGAGGTTGAATACATTAATGAGCCACCCGATAGATGAATGGATGCATGATGGACAAGGTGACTGACATTATCCATCTATGATGACTTATTGAGCGCTTAAACCTATCAGTGACACAAAAAGCACTTTCATTCATAAGCTAGACCCATTGGTATTGCCATGCTTCTTTTCTGTAGCATCTATTTTCAGACTCTTTTATCACCTTTTACTCCCCCATACTACTGGGCTGCTAACAGACTTAAACTAGTCTATCATAATTTCCAGTGCAGCTGAAGGACTGACCAGCCAATATTAAAATGACCACATCAATACACTCTGTTGGCTGAGCCAAGATGTGATCGACTATGTTGCATAGCAAGTGTCCAAGGTCTCAAGGCAAAAAATACCCACTGGTTGAAGGTGGCTGATGAAGCCCCTAAAGTAAGCATAGAATGCAGTACGTGCTTGATAAATTGGCACAATTGCCATACAGGCGAAACCTTAAAATCACATCATATAATACCTGACGTTGCAGTGGGCTGCAGTCACCACCCAATTCTCGTTAACAAGAGAGCCACCGCAGAAGTGGAATCCAGTGCTGTCCTGAAAAATAGAAGAGATTGTTAGCTACAGATCTCAATGATTGACGATGCCAGTTGCTCACCTTGACTCAGTGTTGTTGTTACCACAGTGTGGGGTGTCTTGGAGAACTTGCAGAGTGCATGCATTTTCTTGTATAGCACTGCAAACCCCCAAATTTCTACACTGAATATTACACCTTCTGAGGGTCATAGCAGAATATTGGGAACGACTCACCTACAACACGCACACTGCCCTCTTATAAATCTGAGTGTTAGTGGGACTTTGTTAGTTATGGTGAAGAGAGAGACCAGAATTTTTCAGTTTTCTGTACTCTTCACACTCCTATGTTAAGCTCTGTATCTACTCTCAACACTTTTCTATTTTCTGTGAGCACATAAGAACTCATTGAGTGAAAGGTGTTTCAGCATTCTTAGAGTCTGAGGGGTCTATTTACTATAGCCTGATAGCCCGCCATAGAGGGCTGTACCGGCGATTAAAGGCCCTCTCCAGCGTTAATGGCCCGAGCCGAAGGCGAGGGCCTTTAACAAGGGAGAGGGACTTTAATAGCCGGTATAGCCCAGCTACGAAGGGCTATAAGGCTATTAGAACATTCTGCCACTAGAGGGCAGAATGTTCTAACAAAAAAGAACAAAGCCTTATGAGAGCGTGAGGGGATTGGAATCCCCTCAGGCTTCTTGAAGACTTTGTTCACAGCCAGAGCTGTGAACACAGAAACATTGGAATGTTGGAGCTCCAGGCTTATACCAGCCATTATAAGCCCAGGGCACTCCACTGTTTTCAATGGAGCTCCCAACATTCCAATGTTGTAATATATCCTTATAGCCCGACGTAGCAGGCTATACCGGCCATTAAAGACCCTCTCCAGCGTTACGGCTCGGGCCTTTAACAAGGGAGAGGGACTTTAATAGCCGGTATAGCCCAGCCACGAAGGACTATAAGGCTATTAGAACATTCTGCCACTAGAGGGTAGAATGTTCTAACAAATAAAACAAAGCCTTAAGGGAGCGCAAGGGGATTGGAATCCTATCCGGCTCCCTGAAGCCTTTTTTCACAGCCAGAGCAGTGAACAAGAAATGTTTATTTTACAAAATATTCTGGTTTCTCTTACTTAGGACTCATTCCAATCCGCATTCCTATTTCTTCCCACTGCCCTTTCAGTCCCTCTCATGCGCCCTGCGTGTCGTAAAATGTATTTTCACATTATATGATTGTTCTAAAATCTGAAGCTCTTATTTGACCAAGCTACGCCCTGGTAACTAAGGGGGACATCGCCAAATTTTAGTGCATCACTGACAAGACAAAAAGTCGGCTTCTCACCTGCAGTGACACCTGCCAGGGCCAGGATCCGGGCACGGCCTCCTCACCGTTCACAATCCTGGCATAGCCGGAGAGCACAGGCTTGATGGCGGGAACACCGCAGCCTGAGAAAAGCAAGGCAAGACATCTGTGACACCCGCTGCAGCATACATGCATGACAAACACTTGCAGCGGTACATGCAGGAGAAAAGAAACCCTCTGTGGACCCAAACGGGATGCGGTGGCTGCCCTAACTCCACAATGCATTTTATTGACACTGCTTACTATACTGAAAGGCCTGCCCAGTGGCACTGGACAAACGTGCATTTTGCCCTGGGGCAGCCTTGTTCAATGATGCTAAACAACCCTATCATGCCTCCTGGAGCAGCCCTCTGGACTGGTGCTGATGCAGACATGCCCACTGTGAAGAGACCTACCATTCCAATTGTCAGAGGGGCTGCCCGACCCACCTCTCGATACTCACTCCTAAAGGGTCGCCTCTAACCACTTGGGCTGGAAAAGCTTAGGTGCTGGTAATCCGCCATGTAAACCATCCCTACTTCCTGGTGATAGGACTGGCCTACTGGCTAGCAGTAGGAGACTGTCATGACCATACGTAGAATACAGGTGATACACAGACACAGCACGGGTTATGAATGAATAGGTGAGGTTATGAGTCTTAGGAACAACATATCCCAGAAGATCTGGGGAGAAGCGAACACTTTCAGCACCAATCACGAGACTACATAAGCTCCACCTTCACATGATCAGGTGCTGGTCAAACTATATTCAAATGGCTTCAGTGAACCTTGCCAGTCGGTCGCGCTGGAGGGCTTGCCTATTGACTGCCTTTCTGAACACAACCGCGCTAGTGCGAATTTGTTCCTTGTAGCATTAATGGTTACGGATATGCTCTCAGGAGGTTCCATGACAGGGGATAAGGTTGCTTAGCTTCAGACATCAAATATAGCGAAAAATTCCTAGGCAACAAATGACCTGTCGAGAATCAGGTTAAACATGAACCCTTGGTGGTTGGTGTGTGAGGGGTATTCAAAACAACACTGTGTGCTCCCCACCATTGTAGGGATCACTACCACTACCAGAGTGGATTCCATTTTGTTTATGTATGTTGCCAACACTGCCCCTCGCAGAATTGGGAAATTCTTATATCAAAGGCCTATATGTAGACCACCCGGCCAACTACTACGCTCTTAAGGCTTCTGAAAAGGGATCCAATAGGCAAACGGCATCACCAAGCCCGTCACCTCAGACATGGCAGCAATAAGCCCGGCCCAAGTAGTGTCAGCCATCAAGTCGATGCGAGTAGGGGGTGGACCAAGTAGCATCACAGCTGCGGTATATACATGGGCCTCTACCTGATGGGCTGCAGTATGGTTCCCTTATTCCAGGAATATGTACTGGGGGCAATGATCCCTTAGTTATGGAGAGGCTCTCACTTGGTCCCTGTCCACAAGAGAGGCTTGCAATCATGCCCTGGAAACAATAAGCTGATCGCACTTCTCGACGCGGAAGGGAAGTGCTTCACTAGCATTTCAAACTTGGAGCTCCAAGCCGGGGAGGAGGAAAAGGAGTTGATTCCCCTGACACAAACCGGCTTTCAAAAGGGTTGTCACATCAAAGATAACCTTATCTACATCTCTCACTTGAGTGAAGCTACTGTGTCTGCAAAAGACAGAACCCTCTATGCAGGGTTTAATGATTTTCAAACAGCATTTGACAGCCTATCATGATCAAAACTCTGGTTATACTGAACATCTGGAGCATCCCTCAAAATTTATTAAAAGCCATTATTGCATTATATTCTGACACCTAGGTAAAGATGAGTGTTAGCAACGGATGGACCACCTCAGACAAAATCTGGACAAATAAAGGCCTGAAGCAAGGTTGCATACTGGCAACACTATTATTCAACCTGTACTTGGCTGACTTGTTGGCTACCTGACGACGGTAAGGGCATTCCCTCCAAAAGTGGCTGGCCTCAAGGTTCAATCACTTAAGTATGCATACAATGCCGATTGGCCTCCAGATGCTCTTTAATTTGCTCACCAGATACTGCAGGATCAATAATCAGTACATAGACATAACGAAAACAAAAGTAATGATAATCTCCCACAAACTGAAAAAAGAGGGACATGATTTATTGAGGGGAAGGCCCTTGAAGTGGTTGATTGTCATACGTATCTGGGGGTATGGTTGGAGCACAGAGGTCATTTGACACTACACATCTACCCCCAACAGGGTGCAGAAAACTCCCTAGAATGGGCATTTTGCAAGCTGCAAAAATCACTGAAGAACCCAGATCTATCCCTTCTCTTGAATGTAATGGGATGCAAATTCCTCCCTACCATCGCCTTTGGGGCAATGACATTCAGAGACAAAATGTCCAGCTAGACAGGGCACATTCCTTCTGGTATAGAAGAGTTTTGTCGCTTCCAAATTGTACATCACATGCCCAAATTTGACAATAGTTTGGGTTAGCCTCGTAGCACTGATACTAAAAGCAAAGTTTGTCGCCTACAGCCTTAAAGCCAAGCAGGCGAAGAATAACACGTTAAAAAACATAATCTGGAAAATCGAGAAACAAATCCTATAACGCATTGCATATAAACTGCTATGTTCTCTATGGTACGCCTGTACGTATGTTTCTTATAGCACATATGAAGATTGTGATGTTTATAGACCACCTGTATATCTTTCTTACATAACTGCAACTCCAACTGCAACACACTTGAGTAATTTGCTGCCTTTCTACTCCTTTTGTAATTTTTCCTAGTTTTTTATTATTTGTCTGTATTCTTGTGATCATTATTATTTATCACTGTGTTTACCACGAAGACAGCTTTGCGCCATGGTACAAGGGTGTCTCTGTGAGTCTAGCATAGGTTTTGCACTGGAAGGACAAACCATTTTCCATGCTGCACACGTTCAAAGTCGGAAAAGAAAGAGAAATTAAAGCATTTCTCTTTCATTGCCGCTTCTTTAAAAGGGCACAGTTTACTGAGGCTAAACCCGGTCTACTTTATTTAGTAAATTGGGTTTAGTGTCAGAAACCTTGGGTGATTGCACGGGAATGCCCAAGGTATGTCCTCTTGTCCGTGACAAATACAAAGCAGCGCTATGCGCATTTTTGCGTTACTTTCACATTATTTCCAGCGCTAAAAAAGTTTAGCGCTGTAAAGTAAATAGGAAAAAAAGACTTTGTGCCCATTTTCGTCACTTTTGTGAGGCAAACACGGTGTCAAATCTTACTAAATCCCCCCCTTTGTTTCTGAACCTTTTTCACGCCCGTGCGGAGTCCCTTAGGGATCCTTCCTAAGCCCAACGCTGATCAACGTTTATGTAATTTTGCTGGCTATTTTGATTAGGGCTTTCGTTTTTTCTTTAACATCATATGCAGACGACGCGCTAATTGTCATTTCCCTGTCAAGCAGTGATAATAACAACTGGTTGAAATTAAATTCGCGTAGAGGTCATCCTCTTCAACAACCAGGCTTCTTTTCAGTCCTTATCCTGGTAGCCGGAGGAGTTAGAAACTCTCCCTACCCCAGCTAGGAAGGCAAGAAATTTAGGAGTTCTAAAGGATAACTAGCTCACTTTTGATGATCAAGTTAAATCTGTTATCTCGTCCTCCTTTTACACCTTGAGGTTTATAGAACAAATTCCTCCCTTTCTTACCTCCAGGTGCACATACAATTGTTGTAACATCTTTAGTGCATTCAAAAATAGATTATTGCTATGGTCTTTATGTAAACATGCAGCAACAACATCTGAACAAACTTCAAACCTTGCAAAATGAAGCCACACATCTGTTGTCAGGGATCCCCACATTTCTATCTACTTCTCGAGTCATTCATGAATTACACTGGATCCCAATCAGAGAGCGGATCAGGTTTAAGGCCCTGTGCACTGCTTATAAAGCACTGAATGATTGTGGCCCTTATTGTTTAAAACATAGTTTCAAATGGTATGAGCCAAAAAGCAATGTGCACTCATGGGGGGCTACAAATCTCACAGTCCCAAGGTTCGAACGTGCACTTGGGGCAGAAGAAGCTTTGTGACATGTACAGCCAATGCTTGGAACCTCCTATCCATTCACATTAAATCCCTGCCGAGACTGTTATCATTCAGGAAAGCTTTTCTGCAATCAGTAATTTTTCCTAGCTTGTTCAGCTGAGCCAGTGCGGAGACACCTCTGGGTAATCGTGCGCTTTAAAAGTAGCCTTAAAATTAACAGTAAATATGGCACATTTCTGCCCTCTCCCTATCACTCAATGCAGTGCATAAAGGTTTCACGCTGCCCTGCTATGCGTGATGTTTTGATAACTATGCCCCAGGATGTCTACGTAGTCACCATTCGCTGCACCACTTGTCATGATAACCACAGGCCTGGGCGATATTTCAATTATGCTACAATTAGGTATGTAATTTCCACCATTCCACAATACACTATTTGCATGAAATTCTGACATTATACCACACAGCATAATTGAGGTTTGCTTGGATCAAAAATATCCTATTGCGGGATCTCGTGAACTACACGAAGTGACAGAACAGTTCACCACCCTTTTGTTTTTTTAGCTTTTTTTGTAGTGCAAAGTGGTTCTCACATCAGTTTTGGATAGGAGGATGCACTTCTTGTTAAAAAAAGCACAAAAATGCCAGATTTGCATTTTGCATATTGTTGCATCATTTGTCAGATATTTTGTGGAACTACACAAAAAAGAAATTACGCAAATCTCACACACCGTTAATAGCCATTCAGCCTTGAAGTGAATGAATGAAATCCAGTTTTAATGCTCCTACACCACGCAATATAATTTGCCTTCATGGGGCCTCATTTATGAAAAGTGACGCATCGCTGCGTGAAAACAGCGATGCGTCACTTTTCACTGCGCCCTCCTTGCAACACCAATGATGCGTCATATTTACAGTATGAAGCATCATGTCGCAAGGAGTTACAGATACGTCAGTATTTCTGACTTATCTGTATGGCGCAAAAGTAACGCATTGCTGGAGTGTGTCACAAAAGTGACGCAACTCCAGCAATGTATCCTTTAACATGGGGCAAGCCCCATGTGAAAGGGCCTGCGTCAGTCTTACGCCTGCTGTGAGGCAGGCGTAAGAAATTGACGCATTTGTCTCCTAGAAGATTTCACTGCGTCACTTCTACGACCCTTTCTTGCGTCAATACGCCCCCCTTGCATACATTATACCTGGTGCAGGTATAATGTGGCGCAGGGATTTATAAAGTGACGCATCTACCTAGATGCGTCACTTTGTAAATATGGTGCAACAAGGCGAATTTTTCACGCCACTGGTGCGTCACAAAAAGTGACGCACCAGCGGCATAAAAGTGACGCATAGCCTCATAAATGAGGCCCATGGTTCTTTGAGGGCTCCCATCATCAATATACGTCGATTCACAAAAGGCAAGGCATTCAATCAGCAGCGAACGCTTGATTGAAAATATGAGCAGGAAGCAGTACATTGATTGTATGAGCTCACCAGCCAGACAATGCTAGTGTCAAGAAGGGAATCACCACAAGGTCTGAAAGCAGAATGTCTGTCTATGATCCTCCCTACAGATACCTCATACTAGCCTGATGGTGAAGAGCATCTCACCGATTGTGCTAAATGCTAACAAGCACTGTCTGATCAGAATCTCACCAACAATGTGCTCTTTGTCCTGACAGGGCCTGCTTGTCAAAGCACTGCCACTATAAGAATATCCATATCTTCTAGGTGGAGCTTTCCCTTTAAAGGAAAGTCAGAGGAACTTACCATATGCAGCCCCAAAGAGGGCGACACAGGACAGGAGCCACAGGAATGCCATTGTTCTTTGGGGTCAGTATCAATTGAGCATTGATCAAGGAACTCAGTCCCTTTTATACCTTCGATTGGCCAATCAAAGAAGAGCTCCATTTTTAGCTATCTTAACAGATCAAGGTTGTGGAAAAGGTGTGGGAAGGGGGCCTGCAGTCTCTTATCGAGAAACCTTGGCCAGATAACCGGAGCTTGTTTAAAGAACGTGCATTTTCCAGGAAAATGTTTAACAGCAATGTTAGGAAGCATTAGTTACACAGACGATGGTAGGGTGTAGCTGCGGTTAGGTCAGAGATTCTATTGAAAACCTGTTTATGTTTTCTTAATAACTTTGGTGCCATTCAACGAATCTGCATGGAACTTTCTTTTAAAAAGTTAATCCAATTTGGGTTCAGCACTGCAAATTTCGTGCACATCCGTCAAGTGGGAGGGGTGGAGATGAAAAGGGGAAGGAGGTCATAAAAGGCGCTTTTCACATTGTTCTCCCGTAGGAAATTTCGCTACATTCAATTGGCTGACTGGAATGACACCACATTTGTCAATAAATGTACTCATGGAAATGCCTTTGCTTGGTTTGGTCTAAATCCATTCAGTAGTTTTTGAGAAGTTAGCATTACAAAAATGCACGAGGTGGGCTTAAAGGGGCATATTTACAAGGGAATTGCGCCACAGGAACATCACTTTGAACAACGTTCCTGTGGGGCAATGCCCTGCCCCATATTTATAAAGTGGTGTTAAACTTTGTAAATATGGTACCCTTAATGCAGATATCTGCGTGAAAGGGACGTGCATTGGGTGTTGTTGTGGGCGTTTCACTACAACACCCATTATTTTTTGGCGCTGCCCCAAATTTACAAGGATGTGTAAATCTGAGGCAGAAAAACTTTTATTTCACCTCGTTTTTGCTTTTTCTATGTTTGCTGCATTCTGCAGCACAGATAGAAGTAACACATTGCCATTATTGATTGTTTGTTTATGTGCAGGAAGGTGTCCCTTCCTGCACATAAACAATCATTCTCTGCAATACAGGCACCCTTGATCTATGGTGCAAGGATGCCTGCGTTGGCGCTAGGCAGCTAATTTTAGCATCAGTGCTAGGGAAAACACAGGGGTGCACCACTTGTAAATAGGGCACATCCCTGCATTTTGGAAATGTTGGAGGGCAGCGCTACCAAATTTGGCGCAGCCCCGTGCTCCATCATTTCCTTGTACATATGCCCCAAAGTATCATAAAGTTAGAGCAATCTGTACCCTTTGCAGACCCAAATTCAAAAGATAATTGGATTGTCATTGGACACAGGTGCTTTTTTGTCTGTCGTTAAATGAGATCCACTGGTATAAAAGTCAGTGGCATAACGAAACTTGAAGGGGACCCCTGCAAAGTTCACGACGGGGGCGTCCCACACTCCGGACCCATTCAGGAGCTTTCAAGCCAGGGACCCCACCAACCGTGCACAGTCCTGGGGGCCCCCCCGCACCGGAGGTGCTATTATTATGCCACTGATAAAACTTAGGGGCATATTATCAAGGACGGGCGATACATTATCGCCGCTTTTATCGGCAGGAAACTGCCGATAAAGCGGCGATAATGGGCTTGATAATATGGTCTATCAATTCCTATCGAAGCCCATGTTAGATGTCAAGACATCTAACATGGGCTTCGATAGGAATTCATAGAGCATATTCTCAAGCCCATTATCGCCGCTTTATCGGCAGTTTCCTGCCGATAAAAGCGGCGATAATGTATCGCCCGTCCTTGATAATATGCCCCTGAGTTCACCGGCCCGAAGCCTCTGATTGTCTGGCTGCAACAGAGAAAATTCTGTTGTAGCTGCCATTAATGACACAGTGCTTGGTCCCCACTTCCTAAATATAAAATTGAAGGAGCCATAAGTGTAGAGGGTGTTCAAGATATGGTTCGGATAGCTGTTGGGCTAGTTATGGACTGCAAGGCTAACAATGTCTTGGAAATGTCAATGGATCTTAGGTTTGGTTTTGTAACCATAACTGCACTATAACAGTGATTTGATGTGAATAAATATGATGCATCTGTCATGAGAATGAGAAAGCCCACCTTGTGACTGAGAAGTTAGAAGACACTGGTGGTCAGGGAGTGACCAAACAGGCAGCCAAAGAGGCATAACTTAAAGCTTGAGCACAAGTTGACCCATAAATCGGACGCTCCACCTTACAGTGATTTGGCGCTGCTAACAAAAATGGTCTATTTGCCATTTTTAAACATCTTGCAACATTTCAGAAATGTTGTATAGAAAGCGCACAATCTGTATGTTGCCCATCTGGCAAAATTATAATTTGGCTTAAAGAAAGCACAGAAGCTGCCTTTCCAAATGCTGGAAGCACCTGGGTGTTACCAAACAACAGGAATTATTTCCCCAGTTATACTTCTGAAATTAGGCGGCATATTTACCAAAGTTTTCCTTCACCCTTGCGCCACGCAAGGTACCCCGAGTGTGACACCAAAGCCAGGGCTAGATTTCTCAAGGTTTTGTGTCGCTCTTTGTAGCAAGGTGGCTATATTATGTGATATGACTGGGGGCCTTACCATGTAATATTAACACAATACTCAAAAGTGGACCTTGGATTCACACTAGTAAGTCTTCTCTCACTCCTGGTAGAGTGGCAAAGAGCAGGCAGGCTTACTTAGAGAAGCACATGTGAAGAATAGTACAGTACCAATATTGACAATAAGTAATTGACACGACTCAAAGACAATCCAACACCAATTAAAAAAATCTGAGATTTTTATTAACATACTTTTAGACACCAGAATGAAGCATGTACAGTTCGTATAACCAGAGTTATGGAATTTACAGTGATAATAGAATCAAAACTTTGCAAAGCTGTTAAACTTTATTATCATGTTCAATGGGAGAAACACAAGATGACACTTGGTCACTTGCGGGATGAGTTCCATGGAGCCCACTTGGAGTAAAGGTCTTGCGGGTCCCAGACCAAGCTTCGACAATCAGAACAATTTTACCTTGCCCAGGAAGTCCGGGTGAAGAAGTTATTTGGCTGGTCTTGGTGCTGAATGGGATCTGCAGTTGCTGAAAAAGGAGTGCTTAGAAAAACTATACTTGCAGGCCGAATTCATGGGAGCCCCTTGGAGGTGAAGCTTGGAGGGGCACCTGGACCAGGAATCACCAGGCGGAGCAGCTCGGCCTAGCTTGAGCATCTTGTTGCTGAAAGGGACTGCAGGAGCTAACTTTAGCAGGCATGCCAACGCAGACAGGCTTGGAATGCAAGTACTTGGGAACTGCAACACAGAAGGAAAAGGTTGACGGAGCTTCTTGGAGTGTTGAGTAAAGTAATCAGTAGTCAGCAAGACCATTAACAAACCTTGGCCATTGCAATTGCAGTGATTAAGTAAATCTTCTTCCACAAGTCTTGGGAAGGCTGTAGAGGGCGGACTCACTGGGGTTCAGGACTACACTTCGCAGAAGGCACTGGACCAGTTACTTTTGAGCTGGTTCTCGACAGAGCTAGGTGGACAGACTTTCTTTGGATCTTGGAAGTGCGGTTTGTGTCTGCCGACTGCAGGCAACTTTACCTCTACTCCTAGGGAGTCCTGTTGAAGTCTTTGGCTCGCAGAGTGGTTTGCCTTCCTTTGGGAAACGGTCTCTGGTCCAGGACAAGTCACAGTCTAGCAGGAGCAGGGGGCTGCCACGTGTGCAGTACTTCGTGCCTCTTCTTTGTAGAGTCCTGCCTTGTGCTGACACGGGTCTCTTCTTCGTCCTTTTCTTCTACAGAGTCGATCTGGAGTCCTGGTGTAAGGGTTGCCCCTTAAATCTGGGATTTAGGGGTGTGAGGGCTAGTAGCCAAGGTGCTACTAGCCCTGTGGCTAAACTGTACCTGAAGTGACTACATCTGGTGGGTGTAAAACACTTTTCTACCCAGAATTCACCACTTTTGGGACTTTTCAAGATGGCACTATCCATCTTCGGCCGCCCTAGAGGTGTGGCCGGCATGACTCGCCACCCGCAAGTCTGACAGCCATTGCACACAACATCCTTGTTTAGAAGCTCTGAACACAC
This sequence comes from Lissotriton helveticus, assembly GCF_964261635.1. Classification (NCBI taxonomy): domain Eukaryota; kingdom Metazoa; phylum Chordata; class Amphibia; order Caudata; family Salamandridae; genus Lissotriton; species Lissotriton helveticus. Next base: position 658,599,622 of record NC_136073.1, on the reverse strand, counting down.
CATGGGTCCTCAGGGTGTCAGAGAAGTTGAAGGATTAAAGTGAGAGCTGTGGTGTTCACTTTAGAGAACTTGTCTAAGAAAATTCTTTGGTCTCCTGGGAAGCTTCCGTCCTCTGACTGCACCACAGAAATACAATTTAACCAAGATAACAGCAAAGTCCCTTCAGACCCTGAATGCGATCATGGTCTCTGGTGAGGAGAGTTATACCTTGCAAGAGGAGTAAGGCACAGAGGGGATCCATTGAGGTTTGGGGAGACCATAGGAGCCTATGAATAAGGGCCATGATTGACTGGAGCAATAGTGCTGTAGAACAGTGTTGCAGAGAGCTGGTGTTCACATTGTAGGTGGGACTCAGGTGCTCATAGGAGATGAAACGGAGCAACTGCAATGTGCTGGCATTTAGTGGGACTGCAATGGAGAGGTCCATCCTGACAGAGAAATCCCTTTTAAGCATACTTGTATCAAGGCAGTGTGGGACCCTGATGCCACGGTCAAAGTAATCTGCAGTTCCATAGCTCATATACGCACCGGAGTTTGGTGAAATTCTTCTCATTTGTATATGGGCTCAAACAGAGGGGAAAAGAGGCGAAAGAATGGTGGTGAAGACTCAAACTTTCAAAGGAGAAAACATCAAAAATACATTTAATTTCCATTTCACTTCCTTTATTCGGTACATATAAAATGACTATAAGGGTACACATACATCTTTAAATAAGTAAAATATATTTTTTTAAACAATTTAAAATTTATCAGACATCATTATTTCCAGCCTAAGTAAAATATATAGAATAAAACCAAGACAGTAAGGGCCCGATTCACAGAATGAACTTAAGACTAAATCCTAGACTTACTACTATTTGGTATTCACAGAATGCACTTACTACTTTCGGGATTCACAGAGTGAACTTACTACTTTCGGGATTCACAGAATGAACTTACTACTTTCGGTATTCACAGAATAGATTTAGGACTATTAACTTTACGTCCGCACTCGGGCCGTAAATTCCGGCCCGGAGGCGGAGCTTCCGGCTTGGGGGCGGAGCTTGCGGCCCAGAGGCGGAGGTTACGGCCCAGAGGCGGAGCTTCTGGCCCAGAGGTGGAGATTTCAGCCACGGCTAAATCCCCACCTCCGAGCCGGAAGCTCCGCCTCCAAGCCGCAAGCTCCCATGACGGCCTTGTACACCCGGCATAACTTAGTCACGGCCTCTGAGTCCCACTATCTATGCACACTACACACTACAATAGCCACTACTGTAAGGGCATCCAGTATAAGAGGCCCCACGTTGGACAGGAATCCTCCGTAAAAAACTAGAGGAAACAACACAGCATGTTGCTCCTCCCCCGGCAGCCCGAACCTCCTGGCTACAGTGTGTAAACTCCAGGGAACCCATGTAGGAAGCCCCCCTCTTTTGTTTGACCCACATCCATTGGGGCCAAAACTCTGGATGGGCTAATGTTTATCTTCATTTCGTAAATACAAAAGGTTCCCCCACCAAGTCAACTAATCATGGAGGTTTCTAAAGTGGCAGATGTTACTAAATATAAGCTAGACTGGCTAGCACAATTCTCAAAAGGATTTTCTTTGAATATAATAGAGGTGTTTAACGTGGGTCCTTCCTTCACCCTAGGCTGTATACGCCCTCCACTAGTAAATTTAATACCAGTGTGAGTTTTATGATGTCTGTATCCCCATCCACACTACTGAAGCATTCTACATTTACAATATGTGATCTCTTGACAGAGTAGTAGTGCCTGACAAACCTAATATAATTAATGGTTTTATTATTTAGGGATTGTTCATCTTCTTTCGTGCCTTGGGGAAGTTTCGGGACTCCTGCCAAATAAATTAACCCATCATTTTCCTCCCTTCCCGTCATCCTCTCATTTATTGATTTAAGAGGCTGATTTTTGGCCATAAAGGCTCTAGACCTAGACTCCTTCACCCCAGCTACCGCTCTTGGAAGTTGGTACCCTTGGTTCTCCTGCCAGAGCAGGCCTTGCGGGTGACTAAGGGATGGAAATAGGGGGCAGGAAGAGATCCTTTTTGGCTAGCCCCTCCTGTTGTTTTAATTCTATATTTAAAATGCTACTCCCCCTCTCATTACCTCCCATGCTTATTTCTTTGCGCCCATTGTACCCCGAGATAAGCTGCACATACGTTGTAGAGGGTACCTCCGGGGCTGCTAGCTCCCGCTATGGTAGTCAGTCTTTCCTGTTAAAGGAGCTCAACCTACGTTGCGAGGGAGGCTACCTGCGCTTTTAAGCTCATTATTTCTTCATGCATTTCCTTAAGCAGAGCACCCATCACCCTCAGCTTTGTCACCCCTGGTTTTATTCCACTGCAGGCTAAATCAGCCCCACCAAAATAGAATGGACTAGGTGGAGGGCTCGTGTCAGTAGGGTCTCTACCCATCTTCTCACCAAGGGACACTACAGGGTTAATAAACTCTCATCCCCGATTTAGGGCCCCTTGCCCCCTTCATCATCCTGTAATTATGTCACAGTCGATAGAATATCATGTCTGTTTTCACACTCAAATGTTTTAAGCAACATATCTCCATCAGGCGCTTCAGTCAGATTCGGGCCATGAAGCTGGATTGTAGGAGTCACTGGGCCGGTTTGCATCTTTCCTATTGGCTAGCCTGGTACAGTTATTGTTTGTTTAGATCTCTGTTTGACAAACATCGTGCAACTTTTGGGCAGTTTTTCGAGGATGAGCCTGCAGCGTAGCAAGGGTCCACCTTGGCGGCATGAGTTTTGGGGGCGGTAAACGCAGGGATCGCCAGCATCCCCCCTTACCTGCCACTGCTGCGGTGCGGCAAACGCAGGGACCACAATGGCCAACTGTCTAGCTATGTCACCGGGTTGAGCCACCTTCCTTGCCCCCCAATAGAGCCTCCACCTCATCTATTAGGGAAAAGATTTCATGGAAATTCGGTGGAGGTGTTTTTTTGGGCATAACCGACGATGGAGCCAGCTCACTGTTTTTTGATTGCCCCCTGCTAACTAGCCCCTCTGCAGCCTCACGTTTGCCCATCAAAAATACATCCTTGGCTTTCCCAAGATCTCAGGAAATAGTTCAGTGGAATCCCTATTAAATGTGTCCACCAAAGGCCTATGAGTACTTCTCAACTTCAAGTCTGAGGTAACTTTAATGTGATTCCAGCTGGAGACAATGGGTGTGACCATAGCTCAGAGAGTTCCAATCTATGCACACTATATGCATGCTATAGGAACAATAACTCAGGGATCAGAGGACACATCATTGCAACGCTCCAGCATTCTGAACTGAGCAATGGAATCAACTACCCGAGAGATAGATATGGTGAAGACCTTTCCCTTCCTGACTAGAGGGCCCAGTTGGCCAACCCAAATGAGAGTGCAATGAGCACTAAAATAAGCAATGGAAGAATGTAAAAGTATACACCAAGGGCTGCAACTAGCATGAGAGGCATTGCATTTACATGCGCTCATCTTCCCAGATCTTTGTAAGGGGGTAAGGCCCCATTGAGAGGATCTGCCCAGATTGGAGCTGCTGCAGTTGAATGATGAGGTATCAGTGCCACATTCTGCCAAACTTTGCTTCGGCCACAAGGGTAAAACTTACAAGTACAGGTCACAGCTGGTAAAGGTGTCGCTTCAGGGGTTAAGGGTGAGGTGAATAACAACGGAAGAGCAACTTGTTTGGGGGGGGGGTCTTCCTACTGGGGCACCTGAAAGTAGGGTTCAATTCCTACAGGAGGTAGAGACTTGTGTATGGTCTGCATGATGTTACCCACAGCCAGCCAAGCAGGGGTGTGGGACAGGTAGTTACCAAAAGGATCACTTGCCACAAAGGACTTGCTTTACAAACATTCCAGTTTTTTTTTTACATATAAAAGATGTTACTCCATTCCTGAACCATGACACTTGCCCCTTTTCTCTCTTAAGCAATGGAACCTTCATTCTTTAAACCATCTGCCTAGTCCCTTTTTGTTGTATACTGTAGGCAATATTTTGCCAATAATAGTGCTGTCTCCTCTACGCTAAACCTAATAAAGCGAAATTGAACAACTACAATGAAATAACTCTATCACAGAGTAATCTAGAATGCCAGGCACATCTTACATTAAAGTGTCAACGGAGCGCTAATGTAGGCTCAATTGTGATAAGAAGGAAATAATCCCTTTTAAATAACTACGGGGCATATTATCAAGAAACAGCGTTAACATTATCGCCGCTTTAGCGACAGAAAACTGCAGCTAAATCGGCGATAATGAGCCTGATAATACGCCCTCGTGAATTCCCATAGAAGCCCATGTTCTGGTGTGAACATGGGCTTCTATAAGCATTCTCTACGGCCTCTTATCAAGCCCATTATCGCCGCTTTAGCAGCAGTTTTCTGCCACTAAAGCGGTGAGAATTTTAACGCCGTGCTTGATAATATGCCCCTACATCACTTCTCTACAAATCACGGCAAGAAACTAAAACACAATAAAAAAAGCCACACAAAAAAGATTGAGAAGCAAAAAACAATAACGACAACTGCTCAAAAATAATAGATGTGTCAGAGCCTATCCACACAGTTAATTCTACATGTGTAGATCTAGTAAAAATAAATGTACTCTTAAATGTTAGCATCTTTACGGTGTTTGGTTATTCACCATTTACTGGTGTAAAGTTACACGAATGTGTACACTTACATGTCCCCATCCCCTTAAATAGGTAGTAGAGTCACTAAAAACTTCAAATACGACAGCAAAAATAATACTAGTAGTGATTTTATGACTGTATTTGATGTTTCGCCCACTTAGCTGAGACCTCTGTAATTGGGGTGCAGATCTCCCCTGGTAAAGTATAGGTAAAATTATAAAAGTTTCTTAATCTTTAAAAAAAAAAAAAATATTGTTATGTTAAATATTAATGTGAATGTTATATATACATTTTTAATAACATGGTGCAGTATTATTACCATCATTTTAAAATAAGATTTTGAATATATTACATTACCATAAAATCACTTTCTAAAGTTAAAATTAAAAAAAATCTCAATCAAAGTAAAACAATTGTATTTTTTACTATGCACTAAAAATTATTAAACGTAATCCACAAAGTTAAATGTGCTTTAATTATTTTTAATACAAATGAATGTTACATTAATCTTGTAACCTAGAAAGGCTAATGAAATATTTTAAAATAAAACAATAATTATGTTTTATTTGTATGTAGACATTTTAAATAATAAATTTATTTTTAAATAGTTTGACTAAATTAAATAGATTTTAATATTACCTTCTATGGGGATCATTTAAGCCCCTACCTCAGTTATTTTCTATGGCATGGTGTTGTCATACCAGTGGCTCGCCATGTGTATTGCTGAACTTACTCCAGAATGAGATGGAGCACATTTACTACTTTTCTGGCTGTAGTAAATATAGAAAGACAGTTTGTGAAGAGCAGTGGGTTTACTCTTTTGCCTGTGGGTATTTGTTCCTCCATAAACCCCATGCTTAACCACCCCTTAGTTGACCCCTTTAGCAGTAGTATTCCCCATTTTCAATCTACTCTCCTCTGTCCTTTCCACATTTACTACTAAATTGTATACTTGCTTATGTGGAGAGCTCTGCAATCCCAGCAAACATCTTCACACTTAAAAGATAGGAGAGGCATCTACACGTAGGTATGTGATTAGCATTTTGAAGTATGTTAGTAGTACTATTGGAGTACTATTAAACATACTACAAAATGCATTATTTAGATAGACCCCCTTTTTCTCAAAATCTACTATATACAACACATAAGACTTGCAAAATAACACTGGAAGAGATACAACAAACATGAATAAAATATAACATCTTTAAAACCCTGACATATTTAAACAATGAAAAACATAATTAAACATACACAGACAATCAGCATCCCAACATGTCAAAACACACCATTAAAACCAAAAATATGGATACTACCACACAACACAGAATTCCCTACAATACCATATCTGCCGAAACATCAACATTCCAAAGAAAAAAGAAAAGCTACCATCTCACTTAATGAGGACAAGTACATTTTGCAGTATCAACTTAAAGCACAGCTTGAAAAATATTTGTCATTTCACCATCAGTCAGTGAAAGGCAAATCACGTTCAAAGTGCGTCGAACTGAGGGCCATATTATCAAGTAAGGGCGTTACATTATCGCCGCTTTTATCGGCAGGAAACTGCCAATAAAGTGGCGATAATGGGCTTGATAATATGCTCTATGAATTCTAATCGAAGCCCATGTTAGATGTGAAGACATCTAACATCTACTGTCACAGGCGCATTACATTTTTTGATTCTCCAGTGGCGTAACGCAATTTTCAATATTTACAAGGTGGCATTAAACCACTTAGGGGCATATTTACAAGCCCAATATTGCCACTACAATGTATCTTTTTCTGATGCTGTGATGGAGATCACAAGGCAGCGTCAAGCCACTTAACGTCGCTCAACATTGCCTTGTAAACAAGGCACCTTTTCACTCTAGACTTAGCGCGAAAGGGGCGGTCAATGGGTGTTGGTGTGGGTGTATCCTTGTAAATACGGTGCAGCCCTGTGTTTCAGAAGTGGCAGAGCACCACGTTAAGCCAAGGAGGCTAACGCCGTACTCCGCGACTTCATTGTAAAATGCCCCTTAGCATTGCTTAATGCCACCTTGTAAATACGACTCTTTCCGCCGCAGTCCTCTGTGGCAAAGGTGCTTGCAGTGGGTGTTGCTGTGGACGTTCAAACGCAACACCCATTGCTTTTTGAGGCTGCGCCAGATTTACAAGGAGGTGTAAATCTGTGACAGATGCAAGTAGTCGTTAGAATGGAAAACTGTGAGAAATGCTTTTATTTTTCCTCATATTTGCTTTTTATGCAGCACACATAGAAGGAGCAAAAACCCATTAATGATTGTTTATGTGCAGAAAGATGTCACATCCTGCACATAAACAATCATTAAATAATGATGATTTGCAACTTCTATGTGTGCTGCACAATGCAGCACACATAGAAGTTCCAAATCGCCATTCTGGATTGTTTATGTGCAGGAAGAGACACCTTCCTGCACATAAACAATCATTTCCTGCAACACAGGCATCCTTGCACTATGGTGCAAGGGTGTCTGTGTTGGCGCTAGGCAGCCGCGGTGCGTCCATTGGGGCGTAGGGGGGTAGCCCCACTAAGCCCTGGACGCACCGTGGAAACTTAAGTTACAGCTAAATTAGCTAATAATAAATATAATTACACTTTTAGTTCAGTATTATTCTTCAGCAGCGCGGGACTCGGGAGTGACATGGATCATGTGACATGAGGGGCGGCGGGTCTGTCGGTCTGCTGCAGCTGCTTGAGTGACAGTCTGCAGCAGGCCAGCACTGTGCGCATTATTCTACCGGGCTGAGACTTGCCTGCGCATGCGCTGATGCCAGCAAGCCAGCCAAGCATAGAGAAGGGGTCGGGGTGCGGCTTCAGCCGGGCCGGGTTTTCTAAGGCTGCCCAGGGCGAGCACACAGTGTGCCCCCCTAGCCGATCCTGGTGCTGCATGCAGCGCCAGGATTGGCTGGTCAACCGCGCAACATCCATTATTGGATGCCGCGCGTGGGTGGGCGGGGGCAGAGTGGCGCGACCCCGGGCAGGAGGAGCTGGAAGCAAGCAGACCCCGGCGAGAGCCAGATACCCCTGTCTGGGGGTATTTTCTAACATCCCACCGAGCCCTTGAAGATCCGAGGTGGCAATGGCACTGGAAAAGTTATACACCCCGGTATCTTCTCTCAAGAGCCCTCGGGACTTGAGCTGGCGTTGGAACAGCAGCCCTGCCTGCCCCTGGTACACGGGGCTGAGAATGTCACTGGCGCACCCGGTCTGAAGAGCTGCCGGTGCCAGGGGCTGAGACAAACACCGGAGCGCCAGCTCAGAACAGCACACGGTGCCAGGGGCTGAGACTGGCACCACAACTCCCGAAGCGAAGCACCAAAGTGCAGGAAAATACAACTGGCATTGAAACACTATCAGTTGAGAACCGCAGAACACAGGGGCTGAGACTGGCAGCATTGTTTCTGAAGAATCGAAGGTACCAGGCGCTGCGATACCAGATGTGAACCACTGCATGTGTCAGAGGACAAGAAGAGGCTATTTTGCAAGGACGCCCTGCATAGCTCCCAAGTTTCTCCAAAGGCCAGTGTGATCAGCCTGGTTGTCTACTTCAGACGGGAAGGGGGGGGGGGGGGATGTGGACCTTATCCTGGCATCAGGGCTTGCTCTGGAGGCGCGATTCAGTGCTGATTCAGAGACTGGTGCTCACCTCTAAGCATACATCCTGCCCGGCCTGCCTCTAGGCACTATGGGGTTTGCCTGGCGGTCTCTGATTGCCCCGGTGAGCATTGCCCGTTTCTTCCAGATCTTCCTGACCTGCACAGCCTTTAGCCTGGTGGTGAGTGTCAATGGCTACTCTGGCCCGTATGGCGTCTGGTGCATGTTCACCTGGTGCTTCTGCTTCATTGTGTCTGTGCTGATTGTGGTGCTGGAGATGACCGAGGTAGGCCCTCGTCTTCCGCTGTCCTGGGAGGACTTCACTTCGGCCTTCGCCCTGCTGTTGTGTACCTCCAGTAAGTGCTGGTAAGTGACCGTTTTTACAGTTTGACGGTCTTTTGCGCTCTTGTTTCATATGTACATGGGTGAGCGCAGGGGGGAACTGGGGTGATGTGAGTCGGGGGAGCTTTACTGCCACAGCAGCTTCTCCCAAAATTGAATTTGTGGCCCATTTAAGCTCTGGTAATTATTTCATCGCACCCGGTCCTCGTCCATATTGATTAGTAGAATTGTAGACTCTAGTTTCGTTTTATCTCAGACTTAATTACCTCTCTGCAAAAGTGTCTCTGTCCGACAGCGCAGGCCGATTTCAACCTACGGAATAATCACCCATGGACAGAAAAATACAATTCTACTAATCAATATGGACGAGGACCGGGTGCGATGAAATAATTACCGGAGCTTAAATAGAGAGTTTTCTTATCTGAGAGAGGAGAGGCGCTGGCAGTGCTGGGACGTGTGTTTAATGTAACTATGGCACGGTGGGTCTGCGGACTGGGTCAGCGGGTCAGGTGTAGGGGAAGGCAAGCATTAGTCAGGCTGTGAGTGTCGTGGAGGGGGCGGGAGTATCCTTGCGCACCAGTTCTCTAAACTGAATGAGCATAGCCCATGTCCCAGGCCGCTGCTAAATGTCATTTAAGGAGATGACGGGCTTCCTCATAATGTAAGGCACCACTCTCGACTTTCCCCAATGGATGAGCACCTTGTGCTTTTGTGAGACAGCTTGAGCTTTGGGTGGCTCTTCAATGTAATGTGAGGGTCCATTTGTTTAGCAGTAGGGTCAGGGTTGCCAATCCTTGCACATTCCTATGTATTAGGGCACGGGGACAGAAGTTAAAAAAGTGGAACTGTCCTGTGAAATCTTGGACGTCTGGTCAATCTGTCCCGCCCCCATATTCCACCTTATCCTGCTTCCATTTCCTCCATATTCTCAACCTACTACCTTTCTTTATTAATACATGTCCCTCTGCCTCCTCTGAATCTTTGTTCAAAATCTAACTTTCTTCTTCCTGTACCTCACCCTCTCTGTGCACATCCTCTGACCTCCTTGTTCTCTCTTCTTGCTGCTAAGATTTGAAGTTCTCTTTCCTTTTTGTTCCAGCTGTCCTCTAACAGTACTAGTTTTACTACTGTGTATTTTTAGCACCGATTCTTTACTGATTCGTAATTAGCAGCTTGTTTCGTGTTAAATGATTGCCAAGCCCACATCAGAGACCGTGAACAGAGGGTCTGTGTTGGAGGGGGGGGTGAAAGGGCCTCCTTGAAATATAAGTTATTAGAAGACAATGTAAGTTGCAGAGGGATGCATGAGAGGTGAGGGTGAGGGGAGGGTCACGTGGGAGGATGCACATGTGTGGTGCCCCGACCCTACACACTTCAAAGTCAGGTATACAATCACTGCTCTTTTCCTCCCAAGATTAGCTTCCCTCACTCATCTGACAGGTCCCCGAGCTCTCCTAGAGTCACTATGCTGACTAGCCTTTTCTTTTTCTATGTAATCTGGCACAGCTGTGCTTTAAACCGCAGGTGTGATTTAATCTTTCCAGGTTGTTACTTTCCAGACCACAGAACTTCAGTTTGTTGAAATTGACTAATTCAGGAGCTTAGATTTTTAGGTAGCTGTGCCAGGGCATCTTATCATTTGCGCAATTTCAGACCTTGGGTGCATGGGAGGTGAGACAGTGGCATGGGCAAAAAGACTGCAACAATCTCTCATTGGGAGTATTCCATTTTCCTACAAGCCGCACACCACACGAGCCCCACCACCCGTACACTTGAATCGACTTAATTTGTAACCAGATTTGACCTATGCCCATCTTCTCTAAGCCTTAGTGGGTTTCTCAAGGTGGCATGGCATATTTTTGGCTCAATTCATCTCACGGTGGCTAGAGCTCCATGGCATATTGCTTTATTTATAAGGGGGTGAAGGTCTGTAGTTAAAACTGGTAACAAAAGGGACTCCTGCTACCTGTAGGATCAAACTTTGCACCGCCTCCTGCAAGTAGGTTGTCAAACTGAGTCATGTTTGTTGAGTCTAACAGTAGTAGCGTATGTCTGACCTATGGTTATACTTGTATTATGAGAGAGGGGGTTAGAGTTGGGGATGAAGCAACCCAGGTACCCTTCTCTATCCAGAAGACTGTTAAGTATCCATCTTGTGCGTTTCAATCCCCACTAAATGGTCCACAGTTCAGGATTTTCAGATTAGGACATGTAACTGCTTCGTGTGCTGATTGGAACGCGTGGTGTGGTTGGTTGTGTGTGATGCTTACTGACTCTGGATGTCACTACTATTGCACTCTGAAAGCGATGATCTTCACTATTGCCTCACCTACCACCATAAACACCGTTGTTGTTGAATTGTGCCTTTTGCCATTCGTTATATTAGTCCTTTTTTTTTTTTTTTTTTACTGCTGTCATACACAAATCATCAGCGTTTGGATGATCGTTTTAAATAAATAAGCGATGAGCTCTCTCTGGTTGGATGTTGCTTCTGGGTCATGGGCCAAGTGTGGAACATCTGCCTCCTTTTGCGGCAACAAAAGACATTTATTTAGCTTCTTGGCCTTTGCTATGAATTCTTTGTCTCCTGAGTCTTTGCCAGACCCTCTGTTATTGGTATTCAACTGAACTCACTGTGTGGCATCGTAACTGGGGTGTTTGTCATGAAGGTTGTTCGGATCTTCATAAAAGGGCTTTTGTAGTCTGTGCTGGCACCCTGTACTGGAAAAATAGCTACAGCATTCATGTGTTCACCAGGCCCGGTGTGTGACCCCCCCACAGCCTCCCGGTGCCAGTCGTCCCTGGAGGGGCTGCGAGAGGAGCAGCAGGAGCCGCTGGCAGAAATTGTGGAAAGTTTCCAAGATGCCGAAGAAAGACGGTGAGTGCCCTCGGCCTCTGTGATGCTTGACATAAGGCCAAGCATCCTTGTCCTGTTTTGACAGTGTGTGATGAACGCCTGTTAGGGTAACTCCTTTGTGTGTTTGAGAAACCTACCCTGCAGATTCTTGTATTGTACCTGCTCTTTATGTTAGGGAAGTTTGGACCGTGGCTCTTCTTTGTACTGCACCTGCTTTTGAGGGAATCTGGTTCTATGAATACCTGCACCTGTGTGTGAGAGACGCTTTCTCAGCAGACTGCTGAATTGTATCTGCTGTGAGCGTTATGGCACCTTTTACTGTTATTTTCAGTATTATAAACAGTCTGATAACTGGAATCATGCCAGCAGGCATCCGGGCCTGGTTCTGTGTGTGGGAAGCTTGCAGTGCAGATCTGTATCGTGATAACAAATATTTAGTGTGTGTGTGTGTGTGTGCGCGTATGTGCGTACGTGTGTGTGAGGAAAGCTTCCGAATGCACCTGCTTTTTGTGTTAGGGCAGCTTGCGCTACTGGTCCCTTAGCTGTTCCTGCTCTGTGTGTGTGTGAGTGTGTGTGAGAAGCTCGAAGTGCCAGCTTCACGCCTTCTGTGTGTGCTACAGGGAGCTTGCACTGTGGATGAGTGTATATGACCTACTCTTGCTATGGGGAAAGTGGCAATGGTATACAAAGTGTATACAGTGGTATACATAATATGATATCTTGAAGCAGGTCTTTTTTGTGGCTGATTCACCTAAGGACAAGAATCTGTGTCCTGTATCTGTGTTGAGAGAAACATGTTTGCGTGGTGTGGACGTATCCCCCATCATGATTAGGGCTCCTGTTTTATGGTATTTATTTTATTAACATTTCCGTCTGTATTTATCCATATTTATTTTTTGCCTATATAACTGGTATATATTTCAATGTTTATTTTGTACTTTGAGAATAAATGGAGCCGTAAAATTGGATATTTCTGTGTTTATTTAACTCTTGAACATGCATACATGGATGCCTGTCACAATTTAGCAAATTAAGCAGCCATGTATAACTAAACACTACACTCATAAGTACATATTAGTGTTATACTACAAAAATATGTTAACATATGCCTTTTTAAGGAAATCTCATCCTGTTTTTTAATTCCCCTTGATTTATGTATGTATCTAAGATGGGTTTTAGGGGGCAAATTCTATGGAATATACAAGCATTGTATGACAATCCAATAGCTTTTACCAGCTATGGGGGGCTGATATCCTCAGATTTTTCAATTCAACGTGGAACACGCCAGGGCTGCCCCCTATCACCTCTTTTATTTGCCCTTTCTTTGGAACCTTTTTTGACAGCTCTTTACTCTCAAATTCAGATCGTACCTCTCAGATCTGGCTCGCAAGAGCTAAAAATAACAGCGTACGCTGACGATATTGCAGTCTATACAGAGGATATTGTTGAAGCTTTGAAGGGAATAGCTTTAGAGGCTGGGAAATATGGGAAGGTGGCAGGCTATAAACTTAACTTACAAAAAACACAAGTTATTGCTAATTACACCCCAGCTGTGCCAGTACCAGAGATTTGTAACATAGCTACTTATTTAGGAGTTAAAATAACGGCCAAATTGCAGGAAATTAATAACATAAACTATAATGCTTTAACTAAATCTATTAGTTTACTATTAAAAAAATGGTATAGACTACCTTTGAATCTAATTGGTAGAATTAATTTAATAAAGATGAAGATACTGCCTAAATATCTTTACCTATTCCGATCTATTCCATTGGCGCTAAACAATCAATTTTTCAAAAAAATTGAAGGCGTATTTAGTAGCTTTATTTGGGGGTATAAAAAATCGAGAAGGTCATTGAACCTCTTAAAAAATAATACGAACGAAGGAGGACTTAACTTCCCCGATCTTAAACTATATTTCTGGTCTTCTTTTGTCACTCGTCTTCGCTCTCTACTAAATAAAGGAGGGGCTCTGTTTTTTCATTCTTTCATGCTGAAATCCGATTCTAATATGTTTTTATTTAGAACTAACGATCCCAACTATTACAAAAGAGTCAGGTTTAAGACGGCAAAAGATATAACAAGGATTTGGAGCAATATTCTTTCTTTTTGTAAAACCAGCTTTTTTCACCTAAAGCTTCCTCTATGGGGCAATCCGGGACTCCCATGTATTTTTAACGATAATGTTACATCTGGTTGGCCTAGGTCAGGAATCATTGTTCTAGGGGATTTATATGGCACACAAGGATTCTTAGATTTCAATACTCTTAAACTGCTCTATAACCTGCCTGAGAATATGAGATACAAACATTTACAGCTACATGACTATTTGATTAATAAAAAACAAATCTTAGAGGTTTCTGAATGCGACATTTGGACCTGCTTATACTCTTCAAAAAATAAATCTGTGATAAGTGATGCATATAGAACTTTAAGTGACTTTAGAACAAATGATTGCATTAAACTAGCAGGCAAATGGAGCAGAATACTGGGCTCAAACATAACACCTAAACAGATTGAGCGCTCTTTAACAAATATAAATAAAAGTGTACGGTCATCTAGCCTAAGACTCCAACAATTTGGAACAACTTGTCTGTTATATTACACCCCGGAAAGAATTTCTAAATGGTCACCTAATAACATCTATAGTGATCGCACAAAATGCCCCAAATGCTCTACTGAAGCCGCCGATTTGGCACATATGTTGTTTTCCTGCCCCAATCTTAAGAATTTTTGGTGCGATATTCAAAATGTTTTAAAAATGAAAAAGATTCAGTTGCCTATATTTACGGCTACTTCTGTTTTGCTAGACCTACATCCTGTTCCTCTCTCACAGCCCGCTCTGACCACGGTACTTATGTCATGCGCTAAGCTAACCCTGGCTAGAGCATGGATCAGCCCAGAAACACCAACGGGTTGGAACTGGTGGGCATTGGTGAGTGAAATACACTCAATGGAATTAGCTTTAGCAAACATTAGGGGAATACGCGCAATAAGAAAACACGAAAAGAATTGGGGATCTTTTATGGAATGATTCTGGTATTTCCTGTATAATACAATTGGTATGTTTTATTGTAAGAAATATTATTGTTTTTTACTCCTTTCCCCTCCTTTTTCTTTTTTTTCCCCATTTGTTGGCCCTTCATTTATTTACTTTTCATATTCAATGGTCCACTTGCTTTATTACATGCTATGTGATATAATTTATGCACGCAAAATCATGTATTAATGCTATATGATATTATCTATGTATGTATACTTATGTACTGATGAATTTCTTCTTTTTTTGTCAGCCTGACAACAAAAAACAATTAAAAAAAATTTTTAAAAAAGGAGAATGCCATATCTCTGTAGATGTAGCGTTCTCCTGCTCTCTTCTTGTCAGACAGTGCAACACAGCAACTGTGGGCTCTGCGTAGTGTTGCCTGGCATTTTTGTAATTCTGACCAGAAATGTCAGATCACCTTTGCAGGAAATGATTTTGGTGTTGGTAGTTAAGAAATATTGCAGTGCAAATCTTCACCCGCTAAAGTTAACCATCTCTTCTTAGATGTGTGCCAGGAACTTCAAATAAAAATCATTACATGAAAAATATATCCATTTGTATGAATATATACCCATATAGATTAATAGAGGGCCTTTGGGTCTACTCTATTGGTCTGTCTGAGAGTCATTTACATTCTGCTTCCATCCATGACAGCAAACTGCATGGGTTATTAAGTCAATCTGCGCTAATCATTGGCTCTTTTGACCTGTGAATGACGTAATTATCTGATCACATGAGAGCATCCACCTGAAATTGAGTGTGCCTCAGTATTTAGGGCTGTTTGGCCAGTCCATTAGCTTTGAATTTTCTCCTTGATTAGTTCCCCTGTCCCTTATTATTCTTCATCCCTTTTTAATCTTTCTTAAGTACTACAGCCCTCTAGTTATTGCCAATGAGTTGTTTGTTTGCTGTTCATTTAATCTGCAGTACGCCTCATTCCACGTTGTAACGTCATCCAACCCAGGAGATCGTTATGGAATGCTGGTGTCCATCATTTATCATTGTTTTACCATTTCAAGATGGCTAACATGTTGGTTCTAGTGTGGCAGCAATACTTGAACTTTAAAACAATGATAGGCTATTTACAATACCTTTGCATGTCAGACATCTGCTGCTATGTTTAGTTTTGTATTGCAAACCCATGCATGCGTGATTAAAGGCATCCTGTTTTTTTAACGTGTATTCTTTTATCTTGTTTTGCATGTTAATGAGTTTGTGTGCTTTATTGTGGTGTGTCAGATGTCGAATGGCAGGATGAGTCAGTGGATTGATTAATGGATGCATAAAGTGCAAAACTGAGTGACAGAGGATTTATGATGACTTATTGAGTGTCTCTATATATCAGTGACATAAAAGATGCTTTTCATTCATAAGCCAGACCTAATGGCATTGCTATCGTTTGTTTAAATGTGTTTATGAATTGATCATATTGTCCCATTACACAATCAGCAAAAGACAAATTTGTAACAAGAAGTTTCAGTACTTCCCAAACATAAAAGTAACATAAAATAAAATCTCAAATGTGCATCACTAGGATAAAAATGTTCCTCGGATTTTCCAGGCACACTCTAGGGGGCATATTTATGAGAATGTTATGCAGTTTGACGCGCTGTGCCTTCTGTCGTGGAGAGGGTAGGAATGCACCATATTGCTGCCTTTGTCCCTGCGCCAGAGCCATTTTGGCTGCATAGCGCCAACGCATAGCGCCAACGCAATGCACCCTTGCACCATGGTGGAAGGGCACCTGTGCTGCATGTAGGATTGTTTTGGTGCAGGAAGTGACACCTTCCTGCTAAAAAAATATGTTGAGAGACATATTCCTCCTTCTCTGTGTGCTGCAGAATGCAGCATACATAAAAGAAGAAGTAACCAGGAGAAATAAAGAGATTTCTCCTCATTACTCCTCTCCTGATAGGGCGTATCGTTTTTAGCGCATTACCAGGTGTACCACTTTTGGTAAATCTGAGAATAAATAAAAAATGATGGGAGTTGCATTAGAACACCCATGCAATTCCTTTCCAGGGCAGAGGAATGCAACGCAGTGATTTGCGCTGTGTCGCATTACTCCAGATTTATTAAGCCAGTCAGGGCCACCCAAAGTGGCCTTGTGTGGATTCACAAATCTTGGGCCTCATTTATGAGGCCTTGCGTCAGTTTCGCGCTTCTGATGCGTCACTTTTAGTGACGCATCGGTGGCGTAAAACATGCCTCCTGTTGCGCACTATTTACAAAGTGACGCATCTAAGCAGATGCGCCACTTTGTAAACCCCTGCGCTACATTATACCGGCGTCAGGTATAATGTATGCAGAGGGGGCGTTCCCCCGCAAAAAGCCTCGTAATAGTGACGCAGTGAAATCTATGAGATTTCACTGCATCACTTTTAGGACGCTGTTGCATCAAAATCTTGCGCCTGACTCACAGCAGGCGTAAGACTGACGCAAGCCCTTTCACATGGGGCTTTCCCCATGTGAAAGGACGCATTGCTGGAGTTGCGTCACTTTTGTGACACACTCCAGCAATGCGTCATTTTTGCGCTTACAGATACGTCAGAAATACTGACGTATCTGTAACTCCTTGCGACATGATGCGTCATACATTAAATATGACGCATCAGGTATGTCGCAAGGAGTGCGCACTGAGAAGTGACGCATCGCTGCTTTCACGCAGCGATGCGTCATTTCTCATAAATGAGGCCCCTTATTTTGGAATTGAGTCGCTCTTGCACCTCGAGACCGAAAAAGTAACACACTGAATAGTATCTGATTTACAGAGTCTCAAAGCATATCAACGATCACCGTCCTCAGAGGGAGGCAATTCACTGAGCTTAGATTTACAGTAAGCACTATAGAAAAATAGCATGTGCTCCTCAGTCTCGGGGTAAATATTACAAACTGGGCATAGCAGATTTTGTTACAGAATTAGAGCACCACTCCGTAAAGCCAGACAAAGGCAAGATTTTAGGGATTCTGCTGCTGTAATTTTCTGCCAGGTTGCTTCTTTCTCAAAATGTTCTTTCTCTTCAGACATTTTTTAACCTTACTGCTCCTAGATGGTTGTCCACAATGTTGGAACTGTAGATTTAAAAAGCAAATAAAGGGGTGGCCGCATCATGATGCATGTTTGCATGTTTCATGACATATGTGCACGAAAGCGTCGTGACGTATATGTATGCATATGTTGTGAAATGTGCTTGTGCAGGCATCCTGAAGCTTGGCGAAAATCTCAAAATGAGTTTCCTTTAATTGAAGTCCCATTCCAAGAGTGCCGGCATCATGCACTGGCAAAGCCAATTGCTCGGCCATTTGAAGGAAGACACAACCTATTGACTTTGCCAGGTCTTGCTTAACTGTTGGATTTGTAGCTGTTAGTTGTGAGGATAACTGTTTGTCTCACTGTCAGCTTTTAGTGGGTATTTTTTCAAACTCTCACAATCTTTAGTTGAACCAGTAATTACTCACAGCTTTATCATGATGCCCACATCTGTTCAAGTTAGTTTTCCATGATTTTTCAAGAAAGATCTACAGATCATTTAATGTCTGCTGGCAGTATTTATACTGTTCCGCTGCACATCACGGGGCATATTAGCAAGAACCTCATTAAAATTATCGCTGTCCTGCCGCTAACATGGCGATAATGGTCTTGCTAATATGGGTTATAGAATTCCAATAGAAGCCCAGGTTAGATGTCCTTCACATCTAACCTGGGCTTCTATTGGAATTCTATAATGCATATTAGCAAGCCCATTATCGCCATTTTAGTGGCAGTTTCCTGCCGCTAAAACGCTGATAATTTTAACGAGGTTCTTGCTAATATGCCCCCTAATTCGCCCTTTTACCTTAGAATCCGCAGATTTCGATCAAAACCTGTTGTTCAGTTGAAGATTTTGACTTGCAACTGTAGAGACCTTGTAATAGAGTGCCCTCCCCATACTTCCGAAAAAGACCACTGCAATACGGCAAAATTGATCAGCTCATTCAATAGTAATTGAAATTCCAAGCACTTTGCCATATGTAGGCTTTGAGGTTATTTACTCTTTCTTAAGGTTCCGGTTCAATTCTTTTTGTTTAACCAACTAATAGTCCTTATCCAAAAGACAGGAGCATATTTATCAGTGAATTATGTCTCCCTTGTGCCACGCAAGTGGGTGCAAAGGCGATGCAATTATTAAGTTAGATTTATCAAGCCACACAAGCCCCCCGTGCGCGGATCTGAATGGCTTAATAAATCTGGAATAACGCAGTGCAGCACAAATCGCTGCATTGTGTTTCTCTGTTCTAGGGAGGCTTTCCATGGGTGGAGCATGGGTTTTCATACTCATCCATACATGGATTTTGGCACATTCCATGATTTAACTTTTTTGGGAGACCTGTGAATGCGTCAAAATGCTACAACTCCCCAGGTGAGGTGTAACGAGGAGATATATCTTTATTTCTGCTCACTGTTTCCAATTTCTATGTGCGCTGCTGTCTGCAGCGGACATAGAAAGAGATAAATGCCTCCGAGGATTTTGTTTTTGTGCAGGAATATGTCCTTTCCAGCACAAAAACAATCCTGCTTAACACAAGCACCCTTGCACCATGGTGCAAGGATGCCTGCATTGGCACTGGGCAGCCAAGAGTGCACCAGCACGTGAAAAAGACAGGAATGCACCGTATGATGTTAAATACGGTGTAGTCCTGCCCTTTCACGCAGCATAGCACAGCAAGGTAGCTGGCATTGTGCTGTTTGAAAATCTGATAAATGTGCCCCACAATATAAATCTGCGCGTGAAAACAGCAAAATGTTTAATAGCAGGGATGTAAAAAACATAGCAATAAAAATATAAGATCATTATTTAGGAGCATCTCTTGAAAATGCCCTCAGAACTATTGAGACAAAAAGCTATTCCAGGGTAAGCAGGTATTCGAAAGCATCAGTGGTGCTCCACGACCCTGTGATGGTTTCAGACTAGTGGTTAATTTTTGCAGTGGTAGGCACCGATGCTCTTAATCTTTGGTGGAGGCAGTGCTTATATTGTATTGTCAGACTTTGAATCAGAGCAAGAGAAAGAAAGTCAACAATGGGACAAAGAAGAGTAAGATAGGAAAAAGGTTACAAAAAAGAAAAGCACAGATAAGAAAACCCTTTAAAAGTTTGATAACGTGACAAGAAGTGTCAGATGGTAAAAGAAAGAGGCGTGCTGAAGATTCAAGACTCAACACCCTTGTATTTGGCATTCAGGAGTGGCTAGGACAGGATGACTCTTTGTGAGTGTTCTGGCAAATAGGCTGTTTTTCCCAACTCCCAGAGCTAATGATGCCATGGTAATAGTAACTCCAGGGGTGTGGACAATTCAGAGCATTCCAAGTTGGACCCTGAGGGTCACCTTAGAAATAAGGAATTACCCTGGGAATCAGTAATTCCTGGTCTGCTTCCTCCAGTAATTCCTATTTTGGGGTTGGGGTTTTAGCAGCCGAAATCACTGTGTGAAAGTTAAAAGAACCACAATTTCTCCAAATGTAATTGTTCTGATGGTGTTGGGAACTGCAATTAGTGGCCCAGTGAGAATTAAGAGGCAAACCTTAATAAAGGCTACAGAAAACTTTGAAACCCTTTTTTAAAAAACATTAAGCACTGTTTAGGGTTAGCTCATTTTTAGGTTGAGCCTAGCGTTGCGGCGCTCATGCGCTGCTCACTCTGCAAGGCATGCAGTAGTTGAGTATGTGTGTGTAAGCCTCGTCTACTCTCCGCCCATATTTTTGATTGGCTGGTGTCCTTGTCCTTGGTAAATGTGGGCTTCCGATTGATAATGAGGCTTGTTAGTCCCGCCTTGTTGCTGCTTTGTCTCCTTCTGTTACCGCCCATGGCGACTGGCCCTTTTACTTCGGTTGTTACATGGTCCCTGTTCTTTAGTCTCTGAGCACTATTTACTTTAATGAGTTTCTCTTGTAGGCAGGACGTGCTCGATTACATTGAGCGCGTCTTGCGTGGAAAATACTGGCAAAGGTCTTCCATTTAAATGTGAAACCTGTCCTGTTTACTGTCTGTTTTCTTCTCCCCAACCCCAACCGTGAACAGAAAATGGGAAGCTCTTCCAGGCCCAATCCTTTGATATCATCGGTGGTCAAGGTGTTTTTGATGCCGCTCCCGCCACCCTTGGCGTCTTGGATGAACTGACTGCTGAGACCTCTTGCAGAGGGAGCGCATCTCTGAGGAGGTGCAGTGGCGAGTCCTTAATGAAGGCACAGGGTCTCAAGCTGCACTCAGGGATGGAATGTTCTAAGCATCGGATCACCCCTGTGTGAGGTGCAAGACTTCCTGCTAGTCCCAGTGCCTGGCTCAGCCTTTCTGCCCTCTCTTGGGGTTCCTTTTCTCTGAGGGGGGAAGGATGGGCCTTCCAACTGGCCTATTAAAACGTCTCCAGATGGTCCAAAACCAGGCGGCAAGGCTCATCTGGAAACAACCCAAGTGGCAATCAGCTAGGCCTGGGCTGAGAAAACTCCACTGGCTGCCAGTGGCCCAGCGAATCACTTTTAAAGCAGAATGTATTACTTTCAGGGCACTACATGACAATGGCCCCATATTTATCAGGAAGATTATCACTAATTATAAACCACAGCGCAATCTACGCTCTGCTCACCTAGGCCTTGCAACTGTCCCTCTATTTAAGAAGAAACGCCAGGGTGGCAGCTGTTTTTACTATCTGGCCGCCACCCTCTGGAACTAAGCATGGGCGAATTTTGCGAATTCGCAATCCGCAAAATTGCGCATTTACGGATTCGCAATCTGCAAAATTCGCGAACTCTCGCGAATTTTGCAGACTTTTTTGTGTTTCTGCCATTTCGCAAAGGTTTTTTACCAGTTCGCAAACGCGAACTTACTTGTCGGGTAGCAACGGTCGCGACCATGTTGTTTTTACGTCTGGTTCATCACAGCACCATCTGTTTCACCACTGCCACCCTCTGTTTCACCACTGCCACCCTCTGGCTCACCCATGCCACCCTCTGGTTCATCACTGTAGATTATGGGGAGAAAAGCACACCTGCCCTGCCTCAACTCACATGAATGAATTAGGGGCTGATTAATGTGCCACTGAATTTGAACTTCCAGTCTGGCACCTGCTTCCTTATCTGTAATTGCTTTCTGTTGCAGTGTAATTTTTTTTTTTTAACAGGACCTTTGTGGCATACTTGTAGCTATTCTCTGAGCCTGCTGTGAGGGTCAGAGCAGGGTCATAGAATAGTTGCAAGTAGGCAACTGAACTCTGGAGGGGCCCCTCAGGAAGCACTACAGGGAATGGTTACTAATGATAATATTGAACTTTTGCACCTGCTGAGTGCTTTCAGTTTTGCAAAAATCGTTTTTCTGCAATTTCGCGCGATTCGCGGGCACGAATTCGCGCGAGATCGAATTCGGAAGCCGCAAATTCGTGCGAATAAACGATTTGTTTTTTTTGCGGCGTGTTAGTTCGCGTGATTTTTTGCATTTTCGCAAGCCGCTTGTAGCGCAACGTTGCGAAGTTACCCTAGCGGTCGTACATGGGCGCGGCCATCTTGTTTGCGTGACGTATTTCCGTTTCCGGGCGCTATGTGTAATCTCGCAAAGTGTGCGGCTCGCTAGTACAAGTTCGCGTGTGATCGCGAGGGAAATCTCGCGCGAACTTACCCACGCGGTCGTGAACGGGCGCGGCCATCTTGTTTTTCATTCATTGCTATGATTCTGGGCATGCTTTCTGTATCCTCTGTCAATCTCTGCCATCCTTTGCTTGTTTGAAGTTTTTTTTAATCTATTTTACTTATTATCTATCCCTCTATTTTTCTAGCTCTACATTTTTGTGTTTTCTGCTACTTTTGGTTAATTTTATACTACTTTTTTAAACTCTTTTCTTTTCTTCTTCCCTATTCTATTCCTTCTTTAATATTTACCTTCCTTTCTGCCCAGACCATGGTAAAGGGAGCCGGGAAGCAGCCCGAGAAGGGGAAGGGTCCCGCACCCCGTGCCCGGCTCCCGTGCGGGCGTTTGATGGGGGAGCTAGTGATGCCACAGGAGATTTTTAGCGCGGAGGAGGTGGCCGCACTAGTGTTTTATGTCCAGTGCCGCCTCCCCAGGACCATCATGGCAGGCGGCAAGATCGCAAGCGGCTACGGGCTCCGGGAGCGCCGGAAGCGGTGGGAGAAGGTGTGCCGGGCCATGTATCAACACTCTCGGGACCGGCGCACCTACAACCAGACAACCCACCGTTGGACGGATCTCCTGGACCGGGAACGCGACTTGCTCGACCTGCTCGGCATCGAGATCCCCGGGCTTGGTGAGTAGTAGTAGCTATTTCATCACTACTCTGTTTTCTCCTGCTCTGTGTGTTATTATATTGCAAATTTTTGTTTTTTACCAAGAGCAATAATGCTGCCGATTACATTGTAGGTAAATTATATTTCAAAATCTTCTGTGCATTTCAGGTGCACTGCTCTCCTTCTCAGTAGCGTTGCTACTATGCTTATTTGTTTTCGATTTTGTGTTCATTTCATTGACCTGAGAAATTATGTATGAGTGTAGTTTAAAGAACTGCGTAATGCTAGACACTAAGGGTCAGATTTTCAATTACCGGCTCATCCCTGCAAAGTAGCAGGGATGCGCCAGTAATTGTGCGCCACGCCACCACCACCCATGGTGCGCCGTATTTACAATGCGGCGCACCATGGGCCCAAAACGTCACCGAAGCGCTACGCATCTGTGCCGTAAAGGCGGCGCATTGCTGGAGTTGCGTTGCAACGATGGAGCAGCTCCAGCAATGCTCTGGGGTGCCCTATCTCCCCAATGCTGCGTCAAGCCGTACGTCTGCTTCAAGCAGGCGCAGGGTTTGAGTCACGCATCATTGTCCTAAAAGTGACTGATTGAAATCTTGTAGATTTCCCTCAGCCACTTTTAGGATGCGTTCCTGCGCAGGAACGCCCTCCCTTGCGCCGGAATGCCCCCTGATGGCGCAGGGCTTTACAACGTGATGCATCTCCCATATGCGTCACGTTATTAATATACGCTGCACCATGGCGCCTCTTTTGTTCTGCCGCTGCGTCACATAAGTCACGCAACAATGGAGCAAAAGAGCCGCAAGGGGCTTGTAAATCTGCCCCTACAGACTCAAGTCCAGTCCTTCCTTTGTACACCTGGCAATAAGAAGAAATAGTGGTGGTGGATTGATAGTTTGAGTATTTTAATGACTGGTTAATGTAGTAGGAAACTTTTTAGTGTTGTCGCTGATCTGCAATCAC
The DNA here is from genome assembly GCF_964261635.1 of Lissotriton helveticus. Taxonomy (NCBI): domain Eukaryota; kingdom Metazoa; phylum Chordata; class Amphibia; order Caudata; family Salamandridae; genus Lissotriton; species Lissotriton helveticus. Next base: position 658,575,883 of record NC_136073.1, on the reverse strand, counting down.
AATGGAGTTTGTCTGTCACTTCGCGTGCTGTGGACTGCTGCCTGCCAGTACTAGGCGAACCTTTTTAGTAGTTTGTTTAGTGAGTTACATAACTTTCCAAGTCGACGGTCCGTAAATCAAGCAATACTAATATCGTAGTAGACCACATGAGATAGGTCAATATATCCCGTGGAATAGTTGTCTATTTGCTATTTCGCCAAAATATTTTGTTATTGTTCTTTTGAAATGTTTGATTTGGTTGACAACAATCATCCATGTTTTCGGGTCTTTCTTTCTTTCATGTTGTACTTCAGCTCCAACCAGGGGCAAGAGAAGAGAGGGGGAGGGGGTTATCGGCTGCTGCTGCTGTTCAAGGCCAGGATCGGTCAGGCGAGGGCTCCTTTGCTGGCCCCGGTAAGTTTTAATTTTAATATAGAGTACCTATTTTTTCCTAGCGTTCCTCATTCGATTTTTTCTAAATCGTCTTTGATCTTCTTATAGACTGTATCTAAATTATTATCCTGCCTCTACTATGACTCCCTGTGGTATTACTAGATTATTCTTAGTTATTAGTCTGTCTGTGTAGCTAACTAAGATTGCACATTTGGCAAAAGGTGTTAAACGAAACTCCCATTCTAGTCAGCAATAGCTCTATGCACTGAGTGCAGTCCTATGGGATTGTCCATAATGTCTTTTCAAGTCTTCTAAATGTTTATGCTTTGACAATTACCAACAATAAAAAGGTGAATGACCACCAAGAAAGAATAAGATACTACTTTACTTTTGGTTTGGATAGGAGGACAATCCATACTACTACTGTTGCAGGGACAAATCTGCACAAACAGAACTATGGACACTAAATAGTGCATTGTTTATCAATTATAATAGGCGCAGGTAGACTTTCCACATACCTCAGTGATATCAGACTTTGAAGAACCCCCAAGCTCCTTACTGACTAGATAGTGTGGCAGAGTCATTTAGCTCCCAAATTCATCGATGATTGATCCCCAATGATGATTATCCAATGCAGGACAAGAGTACGGAGTCAGAGTCCAGAAGTGTCAGAGGCACGGACTCATGCTTGCAAATTGCAAAACCGTTTGCTAATTCACTCTTGACCAAAAACCACAGAGTCTATTTACGTTTTAAAGCTTTATTAAAAGTAAAAATATTTATTAAAATCAAGCTTGTCATGAAACATAAACGGTTGATTAAAAATGGAAAAGTGCTTAGTGATTTATTTCACACATTTATTGTGGGCGAGCCGAGCCCTCACCCGGTTTGAACTTTAATATTTCTTTTTGGTGCTGAATCGTTGGTCACTCCGTCCTAGTGATGATGATTTGTTCTTAGAAGTGAAGCTTCTGTCTGTTATGAGAAAAATGGTGCGTGTTAAAAAGCAAGCATTCATCAGTTGTGCCAAAAAGTGCAGCAAGACAACACCCTTCCCTGGAAAAAGGGAAATTTTTACTTTAGAGTAGACAGTCACAAATTATTAGATTGGTTTCTGTATTCACATTTCTTCATTCCTAGACAAAATACTAGTGAGTGGTGTATGTCTATGACATCTAACATTCTTAAATGTACTTTGTAGGTGGAACATCTGGTGCTGGGCCCAGCGCGGAGGTGGAGGAGGACACTTCTGGGGAGGAGGCGGTGCAAGTGCCGGGCGAAACTGCTGTGCGGGTTGCCACGGTAGTGGCGGGCAGTGGTAAGCTCTTATATTCCTTACTTATTGAGATTGCAGACTGCATAGTGTGGTCTCTGCACGGGTGTAGTATATATGTTCTACAGTTAAGTTACTATACTGTTAAGCAGACTTTCAAATTTAGAACAAAGTTTTTATCAACCAGGTAGTAGCCTCCTCTAAATTTACTTCAACTCAGCGGTGATTTTTTTTTCGAGAATCCAAATCAGATCTGAGATGAACTTGATGGATGGGATGAACAAAAAGCGAAAGAAGGGTGTAAGTAAGTGTGGAAGGACAAGCAAGTTAAAAGTAATGATGACTGACAAAGAAGAATGATACGTGTTTGATTGGTGCCCAAGGTGGCTGGGAAGGAATATGATGCATGGCTGGGTGAAGGATGAAGCAAGGATGAGTGGAAGGAGAACAGCCTGGGTGGGTGAAACAGAAACTGTATGTGTGCGTAATATATGCTTTGGTTGAAATTCAAATGCAGGTCAAGCACGGATGTATGGCTTGCGGTTTCCCAAATAAAATGAAAAGGTTGTTTTCCCGTGAGAAAACATAAGGTTTGTCCAGATGAGAGACATTAAGAAGAATGATTGGCATATAGTTTGAATGGATGGATGCCTGGATCATGGTACTATCTGACTCTTAGATAGCATATGTGTATCTAGAGAGAGTAGACGGTCACTGGATGAACTAAGTGTTACTTTGAAGAGCATGTAACACCTCACCCGCACGTCCATCCCAGTGTAGGAAAGGCAAGGAAAAGAAGTTGTAATTTTGTCCGAATACTACCATGAATAGTAGCAGTAGTTTGTTTTGCAAGCACAGCATATATCCGGCTATTACGATGGCCAGTCACTACCTCTGTTAATAAGTTTAGTAGAACTCGGCCATTCATGTGTGGATGTATCACTGTTCACTCAATAAAATGGAAAGCACCTAAAGTCATCCCATATGTAAGCAAATACATACCATGTGCAGTGATAGATAATCAGATTATTTATCTTCTTCATTTTCCTTTTCTAGTATTCATTGGCACTGTAGGGTGAAAGTTAAATTAATTAAGCAGTAGCCCTTGTAACAGAGTATTCTCAGTGCCACCCGTAATAGAAGAGTAAGAGCATCACCACCTGCATGTACTGGACTGGTACAGTAACGCAAGTCTGTCTCACTCATCATGGCGGGCGTCTGTTTTTCTCGGGTGCAAGTTGACTGCGCTGGCATTATGCCGGCTTGCAGAAGTTAACGTACCAATTTTGCTAAACAAGAGAGAAGAATAAGAATAAGACTGGTGTACTGTCATAGTCGACTCTAATGAAGTGAGTCCATACTGCTCGTAGAATTGATTCCTTAAACTCCCACTAATGTTAGAGCAAGGATGAAGAAGTGGGAGGTTAGATAGATACTGGCCACAATAGTTATGTACTGCGCTTGCAAGTTGCTAGTTCTACTGTGACACAACTTGCTGCTGAATCATTTTGTGTTAATCTTAAAGAGCATTGGTTACAGACTATGTCTTTCTTTCTTCATATAGATGCTCCTTCCAAACCAACACGGAAGGAGCTGGCTAAAAGGGCCCAGCAACGGAGGCTGGAGGCCACTGTCGCCGAATATCGGCAGCTGGTGTCCCAGGAGGAGGGGGACACACAGAGTACGTCGACAACATCCACGGCGACACCTGCATCCTCCTCCGCGCTCCCTGGGTCAGCCAGTCAGAGCAGCAGGTCTCCAGCGATACAGAGCCGGGGTACCGCAGCCACCCGCCACCGCCAAGCAGCCACGAAATCAGCTGCCCCCCACAGCAGGTGCAAGGCACGCGTGCACCGTCTTTCACTTAGGGTGTCCTACCTCAAGCAGGAGCTCCTCAACACCAAAACCCTGCTCGAGACCCTCCGCAAGGAGCATGCCGACCTGGCCCGAAAAGTCAACAGCAGCCAGCAGTAGGAGGAGACTGTCCCTTGCCCCTTTTTTAAAGACTTCTGGGGGGTGGGAATTGGGAGTTGGGTTTTCTACTTTTTTGGACTTCGTTTTCACGGACATTCGTTGGGGTTCGGGGGGGTGGGTTGGGTCTTGCGGGAGATTATTTATGTTAAAGATTTATAAATATACTTTAAACTTTATCTTAGCATACGTGTTTTTTACTGCTTTTGAGGCTGGTGGGTGGGGGTTTAACAGTAAGTTTGTTTTCCTGAAACTTAAGTGGCATCTTGATTCAAGCTGTGTAAGTACTAGTAATTGCCCAAATGTTTTCAAAACTAAGGGGCATATTACCAACAACTAGCGATAATTATCGCTATGTTGGCTTAGCGGCAATATTTTTATCGCCGTGCTGCGGTGATTTTTATCGCTTAGGAACCTTGCAATTATCAAGGTTTATCTCCTAAGCGATAAAAATCGGCCGAAATGCATGAATATCGCTGAAAAGTCAGCGATATTCATGCATTACCAAGCTAATGCTCTTAGCCATGTTATCCACCTACCATTGGATAACATGGCTAAGAACTGCTCAGGGGCAGGTGTTAGCTTTTGGAGATATTCGCGCTTAGCGCGAATATCTCCAAAAGTTGGTAATAGGAGATGGCGATATTAGCAACTGTTTCCAGTCGCTAACATCTTGGCACGCCCACTTTGCATGTCATTAGTGATAAATTTCACTGACATGCAAAGCGGGGCCCAAGATGGTCGCTATCTCCTACTAGCTGTCGCTAACTGGTGTTAGCGACAGCTAGGTAATAGGGAGATACTTTTATCTCCGCTTTCTTGGCTTTTAAAGCCAAAAAAGCGGAGATAAACCCCCTTGATAATATGCCCCTAAGTGCCTGTCACAGAGTAAGTGAGTTCAATAGTCCTAGGACCGTCAGTCTCTCGTCTCTCCTAATGCTCCATTATACTACCTCCCCCCAAACGCTTATCTTAGCTGTAATTTGTGTTTGGAAATAGGGCTAGGCACAGGGCTGGCTGCACGGGAAATGGCGATTAAGGTTGGCAATCCTGGGCGGATGAAATGTCATCATTGCGGTGGTACTTGTAGTGTTACACAGTGGCAGTTGCAGCATCTGAAAAAAAATAAAAATAAAACCTTGTTTGTCCTTACCGTAGCATTAGAATGGTACGATAGAGAATATAGCAGGTGATAGTACACTAGAACAGTGCCACAATGTAGCCGAACAAATGGTAAAGTATTAAAAGTATAACTAGTACTTGCGTTGAATTTCTTTGACATTGGCTACTACTACAAGAAATAGTACTGAAGGTGAAGGACACAGCAGCGTAATAATTTGCCACGTCTAGGAGGAGGATGTTCTTGATGACCAATCAAGTTGATGGCGCACATGAAAATCTGCTTTCATTTGCCAATAGTGACTCAGTGTCAAGCTGAGTAAGAATATATCCTCGGATTCTTCACCAGCCTGTTGCATTGACCTTATCCTCCCCAGGAAGTGTGTGGAATTATTGCTGTCATTTAGTCACACATCAATCAAAACCACACAGCCCGGGGGAAGAGTGTTAGGGTTTGGAAAATGGATGGGAATGTGGGTTTTTGGGACATTTTTGTTGAGAGAAGAAAAAAAAAGCACAGCATGGACAAACAATAATTGAAGATAAAAAAATCTTTGGGTACAAAGCTATCCATAAATCTTTTAAGTGACATAAAGGAAGTGCATGCACTACTGCATGCATGGTTACTGAAAAGTAAGTAGTACTTTCGACAACCGTGAATGAAAGAATGCGACAGTACAGGGCTGCAGTAATAATTATGCGTTTTCACTTGCCTATCTCTGCACTCAGAGAAACACTTCTTACATTAAATTAGGTTTAAAAAATAGCAGAAGTAAAACCTATAGAATGGCTGTAGGGATGAATTTAGAAGCAGAGATCAAAGAAATGCAGAGTCACACTCATAGAAGTTCACAGCAATAACATTACTTAAAAGATAATTAGAAAAGAACGGATACTGTATCTGTATGTTGTTGTAGTTGTCCTGTTGAATTTGGTAAGTTGCATGCATCCAACCATTCCTCTTATTAGCGGGACTCCTCCATTCCATCTGACGCTCCGTCCATCAATGTTGGTAACCAGAAGACACCCTGTCCACTGCCTGCCTGGCGGATGCTGAATTGCGGCTCGCTAATGTGAAGCCTGACTTCATCCTTTTTTTCCCATTGCACAGGCTGAAACCCGGCCTGTAATTATTGATGGAAAACCAGGAAGTGATATTACAACACCTCTGACAAATAAATATAAGGTATGTAGGCTGTGTAGTGCAAAAAATCACACTTTGAGTTTCCTAATAGACAGTACAATATTTTTGAAAGTGCCTACTCTATCTGAGTCTCCTTTTGAAGGATAAATAAGTATGGGCGAATTAATTTAGCGGATCTTTCCCCTCAAGCTAAGTGTACTGTAAACTGTGTTTTAGAACAAAATTAGACCTTCCCAGCAGTGCTCCCAGACCCTTACTAAACCCAGTCGCAAAAATGTAGAAGACCCCCAATCAGATCTCCAAAAACGAGGCCTAGTAGAAAATGGTGACAAAACGTACTTTGAAAGTAAAGTAGGCCCAAATCCCCCCTTACCCACCATGGATTATATTCAAACCACTTGCAAGCAAGCAAAAGTATCCATACCCAGCATTGCTCCAAGACTCGCAAACCCTCCCACAAACACCAGGAACCCCCACAAACAGCCCCCTGAAAACGGTAGAGTGAGCGAAATCTCAGAAAATGCAAAAACTTTTCCCCCAGGGATTGTCTCCAAAACACTTTCTTTCGGGTATTAGACCTTCCCAGCAATGGCCCCAGAACTGTCAACCCGGGCGAAAACAAGTTTAACCCCGCCAACAAGCCAAAAGGCAAAACCCGGGAAAAGCCACACTTAAAAAACTTTGGGCCTACCTTGAATTCAGTCCAAATGCGCTCTGCAGCTAGGCCCCAACTCCCCTTTTCCACAATGGATTTCCTGAAAAACAAATGCAATCAACATTAGACTGTGCCAGCCGTGCTCCCAGACCCCAAAACCCACCCATAAACACCTGGAACCCCCAAACAGCACCTCTAAGACAAGCAAGTCAGCAAAAACGCAAAAAAAATTTCACCTCCGATTTTGTCCAAACCACTTTTATCCGGTATTAGACATTCCCAGCAATGGCCCCACACCCGTCAACCGAGATGGAAAGAAGTAGAAGACCCCCAAACAGCCAAAAAGCAAAACTACAAAAATGGGGACTTAGAAATTTTCAGGCAAATTTCCAAAATCACTCCGCGCGCGCTCTGCAGCTAGGCCCTAACTCCCCTTTGCCACCATGGATTTGCTTCAAACCTCTTGCAATCAAAAGTATCCATACCCAGCAGTGCTCCCAGACCCCAAAACCCACCCACAAACACCCGGAACCCCCCCAAACAGCACCTCAAAGACAAGCAAGTCAGCAAAAACGCCAAAAAAAATTCACCTCCAATTTTGTCCAAACCACTTTTATCCGGTATTAGACATTCCCAGCAATGGCCCCAGACCCGTCAACCGAGGCGGAAAGAAGTAGAAGACCCCCAAACAGCCAAAAAGCAAAACTACAAAAATGGGGACTTCGAAATTTTCAGGCAAATTTCCAAAATCATTCCGCACGCGCTCTGCAGCTATGCCCTAACTCCCCTTTGCCACCATGGATTTGCTTCAAACCTCTTGCAATCAAAAGTATCCATACCCAGCAGTGCTCCCACACCCCAAAACCCACCCACAAACACCCAGAACCCCCCCAAACAGCACCTCAAAGACAAGCAAGTCAGCAAAAATGCAAAAAAATGTTCACCTCCGATTTTGTCCAAACCACTTTTATCCGATATTAGACATTCCCAGAAATGGCCCCAGACTCCTGCAGCCACCCGCAAAAAAGCAGAACACCCCCAAACAGGCAAAAAGCAAAAATGGGCCTACTACCTTCAATTCTGTCCAAATACGCTGTGCAGCTAGGCCCTAACTCCCCTTTTCCACCATGGATTTCCTGAAAAACAAATGCAATCAACATTAGACTGTGCCAGCAGTGCTCTCAGACCCCAAAACCCACCCACAATAACCTAAAAGCCCGCCAAACAGCACCCCAAAGACAGGCAAGTGATCAAAAGCGCAAAATCTTTTTCTGCTCCGATTTTCTCCAAACAACTTTTATCCGGTATTGGACCTTCACAGCAATGCCCCAGACCCGTCAACTCACCCACAAAGAAGTAGAACACCCCCACAAGTGCTTCTTCATTGGGCGTAATCCAGACGTCTGCTTTGAGGGAAATAGGAGTCTGGAGGAGGAGGAGGATAGAGGAGCATGTTCTTGTGAACTTGTGAACCTGAGGAATGCAGACTGCGGCACCTTCAAATCAATAAGCAAATAAGTGAAGAAAGTTCTGCTGATGGGCTTGTTTTTGTGATTAGGTGATTAAAGTTTTTTTATATAGATTTTGCAAAACAAAGAAAGACAGACACACAGGAATAAAAGTGAATAAGGACGAAAAAGAAAGTTAGTGATTCATTGACTCATTTTCAGGGCTCTGTGTCAGGGAAGAAGAGCTCGTCCTCAAACTCTGCTAATTCAGACGGGAGTAGGTCAGTTAACTCGGAAGAACTTCCCTCATCTAAGTTGGTGTCCTCCTCGTCTTCTTCCTGCGTGCATTCTCGTATTTTGTAATTTGGTGGTATGAAGTGCTGATTCATCTTGATCATTGTTAACCTCTCCACATTTTTGGGGGAGAGGCGGGTCCTTTTGGAAGTTACAATGCCACCAGCAGCACTGAAAACACGTTCAGAAGACAAGCTTGCGAGTGGGCAAGACAAGTAATTTATAGCCAGGTTGGTGATCTCTGGCCACACATCTGTTTTCCCATGCCAATACTCCAATGGGTCATGAGAAACATGGACCTTTGTTGAGTCATTCAGATAGGCCTGCACCATCTACTCAAGGTTCTCCAGGGTTCCTCCACTTTGCTTACTTTTTTCTGGGACCATTTGAGAAGCAAACCCAAGCTGAGTTAGCCAATCCTCTTCTTCACACAATATTACTGTTGTGTCTGGTGTAGATGATACGGTTGCTGGTGTCGTTAACGGCTGAGAGGGAAAATCACTCACTTCTGCCACAGCCACAGATGCAGAAGTGGGATTATTTTGACTGCGGATGGCCTGCTGAGGCGGATGTACTGCCTTTTCCTTCAATTTCCTGCCGTTCTCTTTCAAACTGAGTGGCTGACACAGCTAGCCAATTTGAGTACTTTGTAACATCTGCGTCATCAAAAGGAAAGAATACTCTGCTTGCCACTGCCTTTTTGTACCGTGGATCCAGAATAGTAGCACAAATGTAATGCTGTTCTGTGTGGATCTTTTCAAGACGATCATCGCGAAGTAGGCGGTGTAATAACTTGTCCGCCAACTCAAATGCTTCTTCCTTTCCATCTTTTAAACTTAGAACACACCTTTAGTCGGTGCTGTAGCATGCGCAACAATGGGATAGCTTTTCCCAAATTACAGTCCTCCCTGCTGACTGCACGCGTGAAGACCTCAAAAGGACGAAGCATGTCTGTCAGGCTTTTAACTAGCTCTCATTGCTCCACCTGTATCCTCATGTCTATCATAGGTGTACCCAGTTTAAAGAAATACTGATCGACTACCGCATACTGCTCATACAGACGCTCAAGCATGTAGAAGGTTGAGTTCCAACGTGTTGCCACCTCCTGGATGAGTGCTTTCACTGGCAATTTACGTTCATGTTGCAGGCACCTCAGCTGCTTCCGGGCCTTAAAAGAATGGTTGAAATGTGTGCACATTCTTCGGCAGGTGGTCAGTAACTCGGAGACTGGACTTACTTCACTCAAGAATTTTTTAACAACCAGGTTTATACAGTGCGTCAAACACGGCACTCTGAAATAGTTACCCATATCCATGGCCTTAACTACATTGGCACCATTATCCGTGGAAACATAACCAATTGTGCGTTTTCTTGGAGACAGCCATTCAAAGACCTTTGTGTTAAACTCATTCAAAATGATTTCTCCTGTATGACTTTTCTCCATGGCAAACATGGCTATTGCTGTTTCCGAGCAGCTTTATAAACTTTGTCCGAGTCACCACCTGCGTTTATCTTTGCTTTAACCCCTGAAAAAGAGACCCAGTGTGCAGTGATGCACATGCAATCAGTGGCTGCGCAACTGGTCCACATGTCTGTTGTCAGATGTATAGTGTGAACAGCACTCTTCTGCAAAGCTGCCCCAATCACCTCCAGCACATCTTCATGTAGTGCTGGAACCGCAACTCTGGCAAAATAGATCCGGCTAGGAACCTTCCATTTAGGGCAGAGCGTTGCCACCATTTCAAGAAAACCCACCCCTTCCACAAAAGAAAAAGGGAGAAGGTCCAGCGCTAGCATTTTAGCCAGCTTAGTGTTATACAGACGCGCCATTGGGTGGTTGCGTTCAAATGGCGCATCTGAAAACAACACGCTTCTAATGGTGGGCTGGACCATTGTACGGGGTGATGATGACTTCTTCGACCCAGTTACGCACAGTGATGATGAACTTTTTCGCATTGGTGTCTCACTCTCTCCCACACTCTTAGTTTGACTCATATATCTTGCAGGGGGTGTGCTGCTGACAGGGGTACTGGTTGTAACTGAAGAAATGTTTGGCGCTTCTTCGTCCTCGTCATCAGCAGATGAAACATCAACGGATACAATTTGTTGACTTGCAATTCGGGCATCCTTGATCTCCCTTAGGTGCGCATGCCATTTGACAGTGTGCTGTCTCTCAAGATGACCTCTCTGGCCTTCTGTACCATAGTTGGTACCAAGCTTACCACGACTAACTCGAAGCTTACAAATGGTACAAATGGCTATGTTTTCCCTTGTTGGGCTAACACTAAAGAAGTCCCAAACTGCGGACTTCAAATGTCTGTCGGGGGCGGAGGAGGCGATACTGGGAATGCTGCTAATGCCAGATGAACTGGAGGATGTGTGTTGCCGAAATTTAGTACGTTGTGCACTTACAGCACCACTAATTGAGGAAATGGAGGTCGAGGTGGATGGAGGTCCCTTGTGGCGAGAAAATATGGAAGCTGTAGGCGGTGGTGTACTAGTTAACTGCATTCGTGGTGGTTCCATTCCCACGTCGCCATCATCACGCTCAGCAGCATTTCGGGATAGGGTATAAATGTCTCTTGGCTGCATGCCTGCTGAGGCTGGAGTGACATGTATGATGACTGCGTCGTCGTCGTGAGAGTCTTCATCAGCAGGAGTATATGCCACGTCTTGTTCACCGTCATCAGCACACTCCATAACTCTGAGACTTTCGGGGACCTTCCTTTTACGCTTAGCTACCTTTGTCAGATCATGGTGTGCCTCACTCTCAGGCAGCACTGGTGGTTCCCAATTGTCATCCATATCATCAGAAGCAAGGGGGCTTGAAGAAGAAGTAGACACCATCCTTGATCTTTTCCTTGCTGGGGATCTGGAAGACAATGAATCATCAGGAGGAGTGGCTTCCTCATGTGATACCTCGGCTTTAATGTCGATTTCCTGATGTGCCCCTACTTCGGGAGGAACAACTATTGTGGGCACTTGTGCCGCTCCATGCACCTCTGCTTGCGCCTCTCCTTGCGCCGCCTCTCCTTCCTCATGTACTTGGGCTTGTACTTGCACATGTGGTTGTTGTTGCGGCTGTGGTTGTTGAACACTCGTCAGATGAGTTACAACAACCTGTGTTGATTGAGGGATGCTGCTACTTTCTTGCGATGAGCCAACATCACTGGTCTATGGTGATTTAACAACTATACTGGCTGCCTCTGCAGCACTCAAGGGCTTGGACCTAAGTTGGCGTGGTGGTGGTGGCACTGAGCCCAATGGAGCGGAGGTGCTGCTCCCAGCTTGGTCCCCAGCAGACCCCGCTGCTGCTGCAGGCGTACTTTTTTTTCCCCAAAAAATGCGGTCGTTGGCACACCAGTCTCCTTGGTAAGTGGCGACACTTGCTTCTTCTGCTCCTTACTGTCAACTTTCTTGCTAGAGGAGCTACGGGCAACTTTTTTTGGGGCCATCTTCTTCAGATGTCAGAACAGCAGGACGCAGTTGCACAAGTTGCAGAGTTGTCTGTGGCCACACGTGACGTTGTGCTGAACACACCGCAGCAGGACTTCTTCCTGGCACTGATGAGGAACGATGAGGCTGATGATTCGTCTTTCTGCACCTAAAAGCAAACAAAGCCAGAGGAACATCAGTTAAATAAATGTTGCATATGTAGCGCTTCAATTAATAGTTTTCAAGTAAGCATTTTTATTATCCCCCCCCCCCCAAAATGGAAAGACCAATAAAATGCACCAGTGACAGAGTACCCTTGGGCATAATGGATGGAAGCATGTCAGACTGGGTGCAGGCCTATGGCACAACAACGCATACTGCCTGGCTTCAAAATGGCCCCTAGACCCCCACCACATGGCCATGCCCCATCAACACCCCAAAAAATCGAAAAACACACAAACATCACCACAATCCAATGCCATCCATGCCCTCAATGATGTTTACATTCAAGACACCCCAAAGAAAGACTAGGCCCATGCACCACTGAGTAACCCTGGGCATAGTGGATGAAAGCAAGGCACATTGGATGCAGGCCTATGGCACAAAGCACACTGCCTGGATTCAAAATGGCCCCTTGACCCCCACCACATGGCCAGGCCCTGCCTATACCAGTCCTCAAAATGGCCCCCACCCACATGGCCATGCCCCACCAACACCCCAAAAAATCGAAAAACACACAAAAATCACCACAATCCAATGCCATCCATGCCCTCCATGATGTTTACATTAAAGAGACCCCACAGAAAGATTCAGTCCATGCACCACTGAGTACCTCTGGGCAAAAGACCCCAACAACAGCCCAAAATTCGAAAAACACACACAAATCACCACTTTCCTATGCCATCCATGCCCTCAATGATGTTTACATTCAAGACACCCCACAGAAAGACTAGGCCCATGCACCCCTGAGTAACCCTGGGCATAATGGATGAAAGCAAGGCACATTGGATGCAGGCCTATGGCACAAAGCACACTGCCTGGATTCAAAATGGCCCCTAGACCCCCACCACATGGCCAGGCCCTTCCTGTACCAGTCCTCAAAATGGCCCCCACCCACATGGCCATGCCCCACCAACACCCCCAAAAAATCGAAAAACACACAAAAATCACCACAATCCAATGCCATCCATGCCCTCCATGATGTTTACATTAAAGAGACCCCACAGAAAGATTCAGTCCATGCACCACTGAGTACCTCTGGGCAAAAGACCCCAACAACAGCCCAAAATTCGAAAAACACACAAAAATCACCACAATCCCATGCCATCCATGCCCTCAATGATGTTTACATTCAAGACACCCCACAGAAAGACTAGGCCCATGCACCCCTGAGTAACCCTGGGCATAATGGATGAAAGCAAGGCACATTGGATGCAGGCCTATGGCACAACGTACACTGCCTGGATTCAAAATGGCCCCTAGACCCCCACCACATGGCCAGGCCCTGCCGGTACCAGTCCTCAAAATGGCCCCCACCCACATGGCCATTCCCCACCAACACCCCAAAAAAACGAAAAACACACAGAAATCACTGGGAGGAGCCTGCTGGACAGGAACAGGAAGTTGGAGACTGTGGGGCACTTCCTTCCTACCACCCCCCCCCCAAAATGGACTCCTTGCAAAAAAAAGTGCAGGCAAATGTCAACCTGAGGAATTATTCTGATAAAAAATCATTTTCAGAAGGTTTATGCTGACTGCTGGTGGATTTCTTGTGCGAAATTGCAAATTTTGCAATTTCGCAATTGCAAGATTGTCGCTGCCCGCCGCATCTACGTGTTCGCAAGTGTTTACTCCAGCGATGCGTGATCACGGGCCTTTATGACGTAATCGCGGTCGACAGACTCCCGCGGGATCCCGCTGCAAGATCCAAAATGGCGCAGCACACGCAAACATGGAGAAAAACAACTCTTCAAATGCTGAATGACGGTAAGTGAACGCCGCGCGCCGCAAAATTGTATAGTATTCTATTTGGCAAGTGCGACCAAGCAAAAAAATCAGTTTTGTGCGAACTTGCGAATTTTCGGGAAATTCGCGAGAGTTTGCGGATTGCGAATTTCCCAAAAATCCGCAAAATCCGCGAGCGGAACGGATTTTACGTCCACGCTTATCTGGAACTCCCTTCCGCCACCTATCAGACAGAGAAATGAACTTCTGGCATTTCGAAAGTCTTTAAAAACGTGGCTTTTCCAACAAGCTTACGCTTAGAACTGTGCCTAGTGTCTCGTACAAATAGCACCATGAAGCCTATGGGTGTACGTGCGCATTAGAAATAGTTATTAACATAACATAACATGGTGCCTTTGCTACATGGACCTCAGTGCTAACATGGGAACTGGTCTGTGCACCCTCATAACAGAGAATGTGTTGCTATTATTCAGGCCTCCACCCACCTGCCGGATCACCCTCCATGCACCACTGAGTACCTCTGGGCAAAAGACCCCAACAACAGCCCAAAATTCGAAAAACACACAAAAATCACCACAATCCCATGCCATCCATGCCCTCAATGATGTTTACATTCAAGACACCCCACAGAAAGACTAGGCCCATGCACCCCTGAGTAACCCTGGGCATAATGGATGAAAGCAAGGCACATTGGATGCAGGCCTATGGCACAACGCACACTGCCTGGATTCAAAATGGCCCCTAGACCCCCACCACATGGCCAGGCCCTGCCGGTACCAGTCCTCAAAATGGCCCCCACCCACATGGCCATTCCCCACCAACACCCCAAAAAAACGAAAAACACACAAAAATCACTGGGAGGAGCCTGCTGGACAGGAACAGGAAGTTGGAGACTGTGGGGCACTTCCTTCCTATCACCCCCCCCCCCAAATGGACTCCTTGCAAAAAAAAGTGCAGGCAAATGTCAACCTGAGGAATTATTCTGATAAAAAATCATTTTCAGAAGGTTTATGTTGACTGCTGGTGGATTTCTTGTGCAGAATTGCAAATTTTGCAATTTCGCAATTGCGAGATTGTCGCTGCCCGCCGCATCTACGTGTTTGCAAGTGTTTACTCCCGCGATGCGTGATCACGGGCCTTTATGACGTAATCGCGGTCGACAAACTCCCGCGGGATCCCGCTGCAAGATCCAAAATGGCGCAGCACACGCAAACATGGAGAAAAACAACTCTTCAAATGCTGAATGACGGTAAGTGAACGCCGCACGCCGCAAAATTGTATAGTATTCTATTTGGCAAGTGCGACCAAGCAAAAAAATCCGTTTTGTGCGCACTTGCGAATTTTCGGGAAATTCGCGAGAGTTCGCGGATTGCGGATTTCCCAAAAATCCGCAAAATCCGCGAGCGGAACGGATTTTACGTCCACGCTTATCTGGAACTCCCTTCCGCCACCTATCAGACAGAGAAATGAACTTCTGGCATTTCGAAAGTCTTTAAAAATGTGGCTTTTCCAACAGGCTTACGCTTAGAACTGTGCCTAGTGTCTCGTACAAATAGCACCATGAAGCCTATGGGTGTACGTGCGCATTAGAAATAGTTATTAACATAACATAACATGGTGCCTTTGTTACACGGACCTCAGTGCTAACATGGGAACTGGTCTGTGCACCCTCATAACAGAGAATGTGTGGCTATTATTCAGGCCTCCACCCACCTGCCGGATCACCCTCCATGCTGAGAACAGGTGCAGATGCTGGGTCCCACACAGCCTTTCTCCCCGCCCCACAGCATGACTGGACTCTTTACTGTCCTATGTGTTAGCACTGTCACGCATGTTCCCTTTTATACCTTTTTTCCCTTCAGTCTCAGCTTCACAGTTGGCCCAGGAGTGAGCCTCTGTAGAGAGGCCAAAGCTTGAAAGGGTGTGCCATCTGAAGTCCTGTGCATGCTTGAAGCATGAGGCCAGTGGGGTCTGCTGTTATTCCTGACTTCCTGTGGGCCTTCCCCTGCTGAGTCCTAATGGAAGTCCTTGAACACAGAAGATGTGTGTCCATACTTTACCCCCATTACTGCATTGAGGGAGTAGTTATGTGCAGAGTGTGTATATTGTCCTCAGAGATGCTGTGTTATAGGACCATGCTGGCTCTGACCTGCTCTCTTTCCCTGGGCGTAGTCCGCATTATAGAAACCCCTGTAATACGTAAATAGAAGTGTGGGCCTCACAGTGCCGGGTGTTGTGCAGGTCCTGCCTGGTCTCGTCTTGCGTTGAACTCTGTCCCATAAAGCAGCCTGTACCTGCTGTGCCATGGCACCTGTGCCTGCCAAGAGGGCGGGTAGTATATTTAGCACACACCTTGTTGCCGGACTCCTGTCCCGCGTGGGACGGGTGGTGTCATGATCCACATCCAGGGCGCTGCGAATAGATACTTTGGGCCATATTATCAAGAAAGGGCGATACATTATTGCGGCTTTTATCGGCAGGAAACTGCGGCAATAATGGGCTTGATAATATGGAGCATCTGAACCATTCAAACACTTACACCCAGTCAACAGATCTGGGTTTAATCCATCACCGTTCTTTAGCCCACTCTGCCACCCCAGTTCAGACATGGCCATATGCAAATCAGTCTGACCCTGTGCCTCATGGGAACAGTCCAGCCCGAACTGCCAAGCCATGCCTTCCCTGGACCGGAAACAAGCTTCCGAGGACTGGTTTCTGGCATTCAGCCATCTTCAGCGCGGCTTGCTTGAATCCAGTGGCAAAGTGAGCAAGGGACTCATGTCTGAGCATACCGTGCCAACTTATGGCGAACAAAGTGGAACAAAAGGGGGTGGTGATGGACGGAGCATCTGAACCAATCAAACACTCACACCCAGTCAACAGATCTGGGTTTAATCCATCACCGTTCTTTAGCCCACTCTGCCACCCCAGTTCAGACATGGCCATAGGCAAATCAGTCCGACCCTGTGCCTCATGGGAACAGTCCAGCCCGAACTGCCAAGCCATGCCTTCCCTGGACCGGAAACAAGCTTCCGAGGACCGGTTTCTGGCATTACCGCCGTCTTCAGCCCGGCTTGCTTGAATCCAGTGGCAAAGTGAGCAAGGGACTCACGTCTGAGCATACCCTGCCAACTTATGGCGAACAAAGTGGAACAAAAGGGGGTGGTGATAGTCGGAGCATCTGAACCAATCAAACACTCACACCCAGTCAACTGATCTGGGTTTAAATCATCACCGTTCTTTAGCCCACTCTGCCACCCCAGTTCAGACATGGCCATATGCAAATCAGTCTGACCCTGTGCCTCATGGGAACAGTCCAGCCCGAACTGCCGACTGATTTGCATTTGGCCAAGTCTGAACTGGGGTGGCAGAGTGGGCTAAAGAACGATGGTGGATTAAACCCAGATCTGTTGACTGGGTGTGAGTGTTTGATTGGTTCAGATGCTCCGTCCATCACCACTCCCTTTTGTACCACTTTGTTCGCCTCTTATATACAACACCTTTGTAAATAGGGGGTAGCGTCAAAATCAATGGGTGTTGCAGCTTCACACCTTCTGAAACACCGATTGCCCACCCCTTTCACGTTAGGTGGGTTTACACTGCCTTGTAAATAAGACAAAGGACTTGACATCACAGCAAGGTCACAAAAAGTGACATTCCTGCAGCGTTAAGCCCTTGTAAATATTCCCCTAAGATTATTGGAATTACACCAGATGGAGTTTGGCAGTCCAGCAAAGCAGCAAGCTGGGTGGGACATACAGGCTGGCTCTCCTATATTCCAGTGTATCTGTGCTTCCCTAAGTGTGTGCTGCATCTGTAAAACATCACCAGGAAGAGGTCTTGACATTGTAGGAAGAGGGAGTTTGGGCTGATTAGGGAATCAAACAAAATGAGGGACATAGGCCCAGGATCAAACATAAACATATGACTGTGGGGGGACATAAAGGTGTGTACCCTGCTAGCACGTGAATATTGTTGTGTGATCATTCAGCTCTTGATTCCTGCCTTGCTGTGGTGTCATGCTGCCTACTGTTTTCCTGGCTGGGTGATGCGGACCTCACATGCATCCCTTGAACCCAGATTGACTCCAAGTGCAATATGCCTGGCATCCTGCCATGAAGTCTCCGGGACATGAAATGCTTCCAACCACCCTGCATCAGCACCTGGACACTGCGATCTGTCACTCGGACCTGCCAAGTGGTGAAACCCCAGTCCTGGACCAATGAAAGTGGGGCTAAGATGTTTGCTCCAACAGAAACCATGCTTAGCTTGTAGATCCTGCTCATCAGCCCTGTTGCAGGGGTCCGGACCCGCGCATCGTCCCTATTGTGTGGGTCTGAACCCGTGCATCACATCTGCTGGCTGGGTCTGAACTCGCTCATCCCACCATTGGCACAGGTTGGAACCCGCTCTTCACCGCCATTGCACCATACTGATTGTAGCTGCAGAAGTGCTACTGCACAGTGCATCCATCATGCAATGTCCATTTGCATAGCAGCGTGTCAAAAAAATCGATTCAAATATCTGAAACGTTGTGTACACACCATTGCAAATGATGCAAGGGTGTGGCAAGCTGCATAGTGGGGAAGTGTGAAAGTTAGTTTCACTTTCTCTTACAGACTCTGTTAGTTTGAGATAGCTGTTGGTGTTTGGAGAGTGTCTGTTGGATTTCTGCTGTCTTTGGTGTTGTTGGTGTCTGGTATTTGCATTTGTATTGTCTGGTGTTGGTAAATGTAGGGTTTTTTATATATTAGGTGTATGCATTAGTTTAAGGGGTGTTTAAGGTGTAGTACGTTTAGGAAGGATAGGGTCATGTTGGGTAAGGGTAGGGGGATGTAATTTCAAAGTGCATTACCTGTCCCGTATGGGGGCTTCAGGGGGCAGGGTCAGCCAGGGCTAGCCTACAAAGGACACAAAGGATCTCTGTGAGTAGGTGCATTGGAAGATATGCCAGGTCTTTGGTTGTGATTGCACGGTCTGCCAGCTCAGTGGTGTGATGTTTTGGCACGTGAGGCCGATTTCGTGGACCTGCTGGGATTGGGGATAGGAACTTACTTCAAGTGCAATACAAAAATTAAAGTGCAATTAATTAAGTAACACAAGGCCACTTTGTGTGCCTCTGAGTGACTTCCTTAATCCAGTGTATTGCAACGCAGGGCCAATTGCTTAATTGCTATACCCTGCTCCTATGGGTTGTGCGTGGTTGTACACAATGGACACACATGGATTTAGTAGGATTCCTTGCTATAACATATGTAAT
This sequence comes from Lissotriton helveticus, assembly GCF_964261635.1. Taxonomy (NCBI): domain Eukaryota; kingdom Metazoa; phylum Chordata; class Amphibia; order Caudata; family Salamandridae; genus Lissotriton; species Lissotriton helveticus. Next base: position 658,556,947 of record NC_136073.1, on the reverse strand, counting down.
TGTCCAGGGAATGTTCCAAAACTGTTTGATCTCTTCAGGTGATGTGTAAGGAGGAGATATAGAAAGTTTAAACATAAATGTAGATTATACATATGTGTGTTTCATTGTGCAGCACACATAGACAGATGAAAATGTCTCAGGCAATTGTTTTTGTGGAGGAAGGCGCCCCTTTCAGTACAAAACAATACAAACCTGCTTAAAAGGAATGCACTCTTGCACCATGTTGCTAGGTAGTATGCATTGTAGCTAGTCAGCAGTTTATGCACAAGCACCATGACCAATCTGATATGGTCCTTTTATCTCCATGCATGCGGTGCATTTTCCCGCAGTGCGGTGAAGTTTAAAAAAAAACGCGGTTCATGACGAGCTCAGCTCGTCATGAGTGTACGAGAGGTGTACCTCATGACGAGCTGTGCTCGTCATGAGCATCGAAGGGGTTAATGTTACACACAGTGTATACCTGCCCATTAGTATGGAAGGACTACTTAGGTCTGACTAACGGCAAAGTTTTCAATCTTGTGTCATGGTACAAGGGGGCCTTAGATGATGCTGGCCAGCAGTACTGAAAACATCACATGCCTGAGGCCTGCTTCTGGCATGTGATGTTAGATATTTCTGATCTTCAACATCCAGCCCACTCAGTCCTGCAAGGTGACTAGCTGCATTCTATATACATACAATGTATTTATTCATGTGTGTGCCAAAAGTGTTGATTTTTTTAAATACACTGGGATGTTACAGTATTTATTATAGGATTTGGACTGTGTGTAGCTGCACTATTTACAATGCAATGTTCAAATCTTTGTCTTGTAGGTTGACATAACGCCTCCCCTGGTGATGGGACAACAGCTTCTGGGATCCTAATACAACCAGTAAGTTAAATAAGTATATGGTCGTAGCTCTGATCTATGAGAGTTGTGACATTGTGATGTGTATGGGGAGGTATCAATCATCTAAAGCCAAATTACAGACAGTGTGACAACACAACAAAACGTGTCCACAGAATCCTTTACAATTGACAAGAAGGCATGTTATTGTGAATGTAGGGGCAATGGAAGCAGGATTCATGCATATTTGCATCTGTGGTAATGTTTGCATATCTATAGTCTTGACGCATTTAGCACATGAACCATCATCTGGTGCATAATCTTTAGATGTTCAACACCGCAAATGACACAAACTTAGCACACAGTACTTCAACAGATGTAGCAGCAATGTGGAATAAACTTTACTAAGCTTGTCTGAGCAAATGTCTGTTGTCTATGTCCATATTGGAGTATGAAACTGGTGTTGATGAGGTGCAACTATTTCGACAGACAGTGAAACAAAGTGTAAACAAGAAGGTATTATGAAATCAGATTATTAGATATTGTGTCAACATGACATTTTTGGCTTTTTCTTGCAGCATACTATGTTCATACATTCCGCACTCATTTAACCTCTCATGCTACATAATCTCAGTGTGACTGACTACAGGTGTGGGTAAAGATTCCTGCTGATCAACACTGCGTGTCAATACAAAAGGCAAATTGTTTAAATATGGAGAACAGTGTCAGAAGGGTACCCATCACGTTCTAACCATGTTGCCAAAGATAGATGCTGGGAATGTGGTTGTGACATCCCAAAGTGTGCCCACATCATGATTTTGACCCATGAAACAGGAAAAATTAGCTCTCAACATGTTTTTCTATAAGGGTGTTGAACAAGTTACTTACCTTCGATAACAATGTATCTGTAAGAGACATACATTAGTTATTATTATTATTATCAATCTTTATTTCGGCCGTGTGGCCATAAAAGATATACAGTAAAAACATATACAACCATTATAAAATCATCCTGATAAACAATCAATACATACTTGTACAATATAAAATTGTTCCATTCTAGGAATTTCATGCTAATAAAATTATGTTTAAAATTGCAAACTTAAAATTAGGTGGGAGTCTGCGACTTCAGAATACGGGTGCGGGTGTGCCAGACATTGGTAAGAAATTTTGCTAATGCAAAGACAATTGGGCTTGAAACATCGGTTTTTAAGATTCTGTACATCGGGAGATACTCCCTACAACCAAGATTTCTAATAAGTGGAAGGAGCCAATATTTCCTCGCTGCCTTGTAAATTGGGCAAAACAGGACCACATGTAAATCACTTTCCTCCGCACCTGTACATGCCGGGCACTGCTTGGTGGAGGCGGTGTTGACCAGGAGCTGGTAAAAGATCGCAGAGGCAATGTGCCATATCTCCATTGGAGAAACAGCTTCCTAGCCAGCACAGGGGACATAGCGTCAAAAACCCTCTCCAACCTATATGAGTCCTTGCTTTTCGCAAATACAGATGTAAGTGACCCCTCACCCTGGGAATCCAAGGCCATGGCTAGTTTCTGTTCATGGTAGGCATTGGTCAGAGCTCTCCGTGAGATATTTAATGAGGCATTAGCAGGATCGGACCAGAGATCAGGGAACCCCAGTCTCGCACAGGATTTTTGTATATATTTTATCCAGGGGATCTGTAACGCTTTGGGATGGGTCAAAAGCTCCCTCAGTTCCGCCCTATAGGCAGAAAGTTCTTTGCTGCTCCATAGCCTTCGCCAGAAGGCTATAGGTCTGAGACCTAGTTCGTCAGCTATTGGTCTCAGACCCAGATCCATCCTCAGGGGAAGGAGCGGGGTGCTGGGCGGAAGTGCAGCTATCTGTCTAATAAAGTTGTTCTCAGTTATAGACAGACTGCGGGAAGATGTATGGCCCCACAGTTCCGCCCCATACATGGTGGCCCCCCTAGCCTGTACCTTGTAGATCTGGATGAGCGGCCCCAGCGGACGGTATGTGGAGCCCTTCATCATCCGAGCGATACCCCCTGTAGTCTGTACTAGTTTGAGGTTGGCCCTAGTCTGGTGTGGTCCCCAGAGCATGGTTTCATTAAGAGTTACACCGAGATATTCGAAGGTGGAAACTCTCTCTAGCCGTGACCCTCCCAGTGATGGGTTCGGACGCAGTTTTTGGCTTGGATTCAGGACCATAAACTTGGTTTTTGCAGCGTTGATTTCTAATCCCCTATCAGTGCAAAAGGCCACAAATGAGTCGAGGATCCTCTGTATCCCCATAGGGGTTTTGGACAGCAGCAGGGTGTCGTCTGCAAACATGATTGCAGGCACCCTGCCGCCGTTCAACTTTGGGGCGTCAGTATATTCAGTGGCGTTTAGATGGGCGATTACCCCGTTGACAAAGAGGCAGAACAGGGCCGGTGCCAACACACAACCCTGTCTAACCCCCCTGTCAACGGGGAATCTGTCCGTCAGTGCCCCATGTTTCCCGCACCTCACTCGAGCATAGTTGTTATGGTGCAATCTCTGTAGGATTATCAGGATATCCGGGGGGACGCCCATCTCAGCCAGAACACTCCAAAGTTTCCCTCTGGGGACCAGGTCGAAGGCGGCCCTCAAATCCACAAATATTGTGTATAAGCTGCCGCCTTCAAATATCGCTGCCCTCCAGTAGATGATATTCAATCGAAAGACCTGGTCCACTGTAGAAACTCCCTTCCTAAAGCCCGCCTGGTACGGACTAAGGACACCCATCTCTTCTACCCTGGAGCTGGTTCAACAGTATCCGACCGAACAACTTCTGTGACACATCAATCAAACTGATTGGTCTGTAGTTGGCTGGGAGGAGGGGCGAGCCCTTTTTGAATATGGGAACCACCTCCGCACCCAGCCAAGTACTCGGGATTTCCATGCCGCTCAGAACTCCATTAAACAGAACAGCGAGGTAGGGGGCCCAAACGTCGGGCTCCTGTTTAAATAGGTCCCCGGGTAGGCCATCCAATTCTGGCTCCTTTCCCGATGTAAGTCCTGCTATTGCAGCCTTAACCTCCCCCACTGTTATTAGATCCCCCTCGTAATCAGGCCAACCAATACCGATGTCATTCGTGGTTTCTCCCAGCTCTGGGCTATAAAGGGATTGAAAGTGTACCTGCCGCACCCCTGCTGCGATGTTAGGCTCAATTGCCGAGTGGAGACTCGCCGACCCCCCGTTTACTACTCTCCAGAACATTCGGTGATCTCTTATTGCGAGGGAATTAGTAAGCTCCTCCCATTGGTTCTCCTCCCATTCAGTTTTGGAGTGGGCAATTAGTTTTTTGTATGCCCGTCTGCTTTCTCTTAGCTTCTCTCCACCTAGGCCCTCCTTGATGTTTCTAAGGAGTTCACCCTTTTCCTTTCTGCAGGCTGTATTATACCATGGGGATTTATATTGCTGCCCTCTCCTTGAGTTCTTTACATTACTAAAAAGGTTGGGGGCAGCACCCTTTATGAGGTCCTCATGGGCCTGGTATAATTTGTCATGGGAGTCTTTATTGCCCACCCTAGTAGCTAGATCTCCCACCGTCTCAAAAATAGGGATTAGCCCTGCATAAAGCCTCGGGAGTTTCTCTTGGCTCGAGGCCAGTTTTTCCCACCTGATTCTTCTCCTGTTGTTACCCAGTAGAAGTTCAGGTTTGTTCTCCTCCCCTGATGTTATGGAGGTTTGAACACCGGGGTGGGTGAGATCAAGTTCAAGGGCATTGTGATCGCTATCTAATCTTTCAATAACCCTAAAATCCTGAATAGCTGGCCAATTCATTATCTGTACCAAGACATAATCCAAGCGAGATTCTCTTCCCGCTCTGTTATAGGTGGTCCTGCTAGGTACATCGGAATTAATGCGCCCGTTGCAGGCTCTAATTCCAAATTTTAGGGTGAGAGCTGTGATCTGCAATGCTAGGGGAGTCCATGCCTTTGGGGGAGGAGCTTCTACCGAAGGTACTGACCATCTGACCTCTTCTTCCATTGTGAAGCCTTCTAAAAGGCCGGGCAGTGGCTCAAAATGGGAGTTTAGATCCCCTCCCACTACATAGGGTAGATCTCTTGGTATTTCAGCTAGGTAATCTGAAAGTTCATCTATGGTGGGCGATTCCCTAGCGACTCCCACTGGCCTGGAGTAGATGTTTATCAAAGCGAGTTTCGCTTGATTCGGCCAGGTCAGTAGAACCACAAGGATGTCGTCAGATGGCACCGGTAGACCTAAAGCCTTGCAGTCTAGGTGGGATGCCACCCAGGTAGTAAGTCCACCTGAAGGGCGACCTTTGCCCTCCCACCTGGCCGGGATAGAAAATGACTGGTAACCCTGGTGCCTGTATTCTTCCCTTGCCCAGGTCTCTTGGAGCATACAGACGTCCCCAGTCTCAATGTAAGTTGTCCAGTCTTGAGTGCTCAGCTTGTTAGCTAGTCCGGCCACATTCCACCAGATTAGTCTCAAGTGCGCAGTAGGAGGGGTTGCAGGGTTGGAGGTGTGGGGGGAGACAGTACCAGATACTACACCCACTGCTACATTGAGAACGTTATCAGCGGTAAATCCACTTGGCTCGAGGAGATCACAGGGACCATTGACCGAGGTCACGGAGTTGTTTGAAGACAGTCAATCAACCCCATCCAACCCGCTCAAGCAGTTAAAACGGTTGTAGTGGAAATAGGGTGTGTCAGGTGGTTGGTAAGCTGGACGTACAACATATTCCTTATGTCTGGGTCTCCGTTCTGCCCTTGTCCAATTGCCTTGCGGCGGGTCATGATGCATACGGATGGGTGGAAAAAAGAAGGAGACTGGCAGAGTCTGTATGGTGGAGTCCAATGATCTGTTTGCCCCGGCGTAGATATGTAAGACAGTACCGGGGTCTCGGAAAGTCGCCATGATGCAGTCCCCTATTATTGTTTTCCTCGTCTTCCCCAACCATGGCACCCTTCTGACCATGATAATCTCATTATTAAAGCGAGGTGGTAAAGGTCTGTTCCAATTCAGCCATTTGATGACTTTCCTCTTGAGAGAGTGGAAATTTTCATTTTCACCCATTTCAAGAGGGGGGGCACCTGCCAATACCACCATAAGGCTGTTAGCTTCCGGTGGCAAGTCCGGTCTCCGTGGTCTCGGAGCGGGTCTGTCAGGGGGGGGAGAAGAAATACTAGCATTGGCTGGATTCCCGGGATTTATGGCTGGAACTGAACTGTCGTGAGCTGGGGCTACTGACTGGGGAGGCCTAATGGTTGAAATATTGGGTGGGATTGTCGCTGGATTAGCCATAAGTAGTTGCAAAGGGGGAACAGCAACGCGCCCTGTAAGGCTCCTGCATTAGAGGGAAGGTTTTGTATATTAGGGAGGGTTCCTGTAGATGGATTGGGTCCGGTTGTTCTAGTCTGCTTGCTAGCCATGGTGTTCAGAGAGGTTAGGGTTGCCTCTAGGATGGTAAGCCTGATCTCTACTTTTTTCAGACTCTCGCTGATTGGCAGCAGTAGTGATCTGAGTAGGAATTCTATGTTCCCCAGAGACGTAACAGGGGGTGCTGTGTTGGGCGGGTTAACCCCTGAATCACTATTGACAGCAGCGGTAATAGTGTTCATGCCCTTAGGGGGAGTAGGAGTGTGCACATTCTCTCTGGACCTATCGGGGATGAATATAGGCTTGTGATTTTTACCAAAGTCTGAGTGGGGTATCTTGGTTTTCCCTTGCCCCCCCTCGTCTTCCTTCTGCGCTTGTTAGGTGGAGGGCCATGCACCTCCGCCATAACAATTTGCTTGGCCTTGTTTTTCTTGGGTTTGTCTACGGGAGGTGTTTGGGTAACCAAATCAACAGGCATACTGGTGGGGATTGGGAGTGGGGCAGCCTCCATAGTCTGCTCGGGCAGCGTGCCGGGGGTAAGAATGCTATCCCGTAATAGTAGGGGGACCCCTTCTTGGGTTGATAGATATTGACTGCCATTAAGGGTGCTTTCCTCTTGGGAGATGGGATAGGGAATTATCTCGCTAAGAGGTCTATTTTTCATAGTTTCTATGGAGCGGCGACGCTCTACCCTGCGCTTTTCTAAGGAGCTTTCCTTTCCCCCTTCACCCTTAGCCGATTTAAAATATTTGTCCAAAGTCCCAGTATTGCCGCCCCCCGCCCTTACTGGAGTTTCGGGTAGGGCTGGTGAGGGCATGACCGTATCCTATTCCGTAGACCAGCTGCAATCTAGAGGGTGCAGGCGAAAGAGAATGGGCCCAGCCCGGCCTCCCTCGGCCCCTGACGGCCACAGACGGTCCCGCCCTTGTCCCGGGCTTCTCCCGGCGCGCTCCCGCGAAGCGGTGGCACTAGTCTCCTATGAACAACAGATGCAGGAGTCTCATTGGATGATAGGCGGGTGGGCGTGGCCAGCGGGGAGAGCAGCCCATGTGAAACTGGTTGGGCGCGCAGGGACTCCTGGACACTGGAGTCCCTGTCTTGTGCTCGCAGCCCCGCCGACACAATCTGCAGCCCCGCACTCCTCTGCAAGAGTTTCCCAGGAGCCAACAGCGTCACGAAGCAGAGAGCGCTGCGGGACCCGCAAAGCGGGTCCGGCGAGGCGCTAGGGTGTTTCCTCCCAGCAGGGACGCGTGGAAAGTCAGCGGTGGGACCAAGGACCAGGTAGGAGCAGGCACAGTTCGCCAGAAGTTTCCAGGTGCGCCGTAGGCAGGGTCCGCCTTTCACTCTGTTGGTGGGGGGCGTGGCCAGTGGGGAGAGCAGCCCAGGTGAAACTGGTTGGGCGCGCAGGGACTCCTGGACACTGGAGTCCCTGTCTTGTGCTCGCAGCCCCGCCGACACAATCTGCAGCCCCGCACTCCTCTGCAAGAGTTTCCCAGGAGCCAACAGCGTCACGAAGCAGAGAGCGCTGCGGGACCCGCGAAGCGGGTCCGGCGAGGCGCTAGGGTGTTTCCTCCCAGCAGGGACGCGTGGAAAGTCAGCGGTGGGACCAAGGACCAGGTAGGAGCAGGCACAGTTCGCCAGAAGTTTCCCCAAGTTATAGATTTCTTACCTTAGAATTAACCCCAGGCGTCAGACTAGATCCGGAGAAATGTTTTCGTAGCAGTACCTGTGAGCGTCGGTAGGTGGCGTCGGTCGACTCCGCATTCATCGTCGTGGTCGCCCGAATGACGTTGCGGTGTCTACTTAGACACCACCACTGCACGCTGACGTCAGTTCTGACACCACTTTCCACTCCAGAAGCGCAGAGCCATGCAAGACACTGACCACTGGAGTACAAAACTAGGAACCACCACCATCACTTTTGTGAACACCTGAGGAGCACTGGTAAGGCTTAAGGGGAGCACAGTATCCTACTGTGAACTGTAGGGAACGCCGGTGTGCAGGCAAGATGGGGATAAGAAAATAAGCGGCGTGCAAGTCCAACACTACCATCCAGTCTCAAGGGTCGAGGGCAGGCAAAACTTGAGCCAAGTTTAACATCTGGAGAAAGCGGTTGACGTCCCTGAGGTCTAAGATAGGACTCAGGCCTTTGTCTTTCTTGGGTACCAGAAAGTAGTGGGAGTAGCAACCATGACCTACTTCTGGCACAGGGACATGTTCAATAGCTCCCTTGGCCAAGAGAGCCGTAACTTTCTGGTGGAGAAGGGTCAAATGATTCGCAGACATACAATAGAGTGTAGGTGGCATGGAGGGAGGGGTAGTCTTGAAGGGGAGGGAGTAGCTCCATCAGACTATTTGCAAAACCCACCTGTCCGATGTGATGATGCACCAGTGGGGGAGGTAATGGTGGATCCTGCCACCCACTAGCAACTGGTGGCCCTGAAAGGTCGGACTAGGAAGGCTTGGAGGCTGCTGCAAGAGGGGCGTTGGTGGACTGGCCCGCCCACTGGCTCCCAGACCCACGACGCTGGGTTCCACTTCCTCGGACACGCAGAGGCTGGGTAACTTGCGCAGGCCTGTGGCTCTGGGCGGAACGTGGTGTGGTACCCCTTCCATAGCCAGGAAAGGGACAAAAGGCAGACTGCATGGGGCGAGAAGTAGCAGCGAGGCCCAAGGATCTGGCCGTAGCCCTAGAGTCCTTGAAACGCTCGAGCACGTTGTCCGCCTTGTTGCCACACAGATGACGGCCATCAAAAAGCATGTCCAAAAGAGTCGCTTGTACATCCCCAGAGAAGCCAGTGGACCTCAGGGCTACTGACATTAAAATCGTTCTTTCCAGCTAGTCAGCGGTATCCAGCCCACACCGGATGGTGAATTTTGCTGCGTCTCAACCCTCAACAACAGCGCAGGTGAGCATGCCCCGGCCCTCCTCCGTGGACTGTGGCAGCACTTGCACAAATGTGTCACACACAGTGTGTGTGTAACAGCCGATGAGACATGCGGTGTTCACCGTCCGCAGTCCTAAGCTGGCGGAAAAAAACATCTTCACAAGATGATCCAGTTTCTTGGATTCCCTATCCAGGGGAGCTGTGGGGAATGCACCTTTTGAGGTTGAGGCTTGAACCACCACGCTCTCGGGGCTAGGGTGTTGGGAGAGGAAAAGTGAGTTGCCCGGGGCTGGGCGGTGGCATCGGGCAATCATCCTAGCCACAGGAGGCCTTGTGCTGGGCTTGGACTAAGTGCCCAGAAGGATGTCAGTGAGGGCCTTATTAAATGGCAGCAGGGGCTCCGAAGAGGCTGCTGCCAGATGAAGCACCTCAGTCAGGAGGTTAATTCTGACTGCCAGCTTAGGAAGCTTGTGGCCCAGGGCCTCAGTCACCCTACGCAACACCACAGCATAAGAAGCTCCCTCCTCCATAGCCGGTAGAGGGAGAAAACAAACCAAGTTCTGGGGAGGTATCTAGACCACTGGCATCACAGAAAGCTCTTCAAGTTGGTCTCCAAGAGGGTCAACGGACTCCTCCAAGTCCTCCTCACCCTCCACTGGCTGCCACTCAGGGCGGTAGGGAATGCCAGGGATTAACAGTGGGACAAAATTACCCTTCGACACCGGTACCGACGTCGGTCGATGTCAGTCCAGCACTGTGTCCAAGTCAGGGTGAGGCTGGGGTTGACTCCTGCTGGCGCCGCAGCCGGTGTTGCCACTGGAATCAGCGCCGGGTAAGGTACCGTGAAGTCGACCGGCATGATCCAGATCCAGGCCTGGATCCATGGGGTTCCGGCAGCTCCGAGGCCGGAGCCGCTAGCATCGAAGGCCTAGAGCCCACAGCTGAGTCCACAGGGCCCGAAGGCACACCGGCGTAGTCGAGCTGCCCACAGATGGAGTGGAGGGCTTCGTAAAATGCACGAAGCTGAACAGGGGATGCGCCTTCTCTTGGAAAGGAAGGAAAGCGTGGAGTCATCGCAGCGCACTCCGAGGAAGGAGCTGGGGAGCGGCGACACTCCGGGTCCCGCATTGCATCGACCAACTGACGGGGAGAAAGCAAGAGCGACAATGCTTCTTTGCCATCTTTTTGTGCTTTAATTTACCCGATAAGTGCGAAGACTTCGATAACGAACAGTGATGGCTCCGTAACTGGTCCTAAGACCTTCCACTCGACCAGGACCTCAAACGGCGCAGAGCAGACGGCCAGGCCTCCAAAAGCTTTCAGCGACTGATCTCGCAAAGACTTCGGGTTCAGGGCCCAGCAGTCAGAGCACGACTTTGGGTCGTCGTTGCGCTCCAGGCACCAAAGGCACACGAGTTGCGGATCGGTGACCAAAATCAACTTGTGACAGGTGTCACAGGGCTTGAAACTGGGCCAATGACTGGACATCCCTCATGCACCAGGAGTCGCACGACTCAAAAAAGATGTCGACAAAAGTCGAACAAGCGTTCGTCAAAAAGTGACTAGGGGGGCGTGGCTAAGATGGCGACCTGAGCGGCAGCATAACCCGGAGGCTCCCCGTTCCGAGTCTCTCTTGCCTGCCCTAACACAGCCATAATCCCCTAAACTGGCATGGTTTTAGTCCATAATCATCCCCTAACTTGAGAGGCTGCCCCGACGGCTATCCGAGGCGAGAAGCAGGTGGAACACCGATGTGGCAGCAGGTAGCTGGCAGATGCAGAATGGCGGCGCAGTAAGGAGAAGGCGCGAACGGCGACTGCCCCGAGAAACCCATGCAACCAGGCCTCGGCACACACTGCCTCGGGTGCCCGCCCCCGCTCTCTCGCGGTGGCGGGCGCATCACCATATCCAGGGCACCGACGTGAGGCATAGCAACAGCGACTAGCAAGAGGCGCTGCAACAGCGGGACCCCCGTGGACACCGCCGCAATCGAGGCCCCGGCTTTTGGGCCTACCCTCCGGAGACGCGCTGAGTCCCCCCGGGCCTGATGACTGCCACTGCACCGACACCTGCGACCGTGGAGAGACGGTGAGCCGCTGCGAGGGGGCTGAGGGGAGGAATCTCCGGGCATACTGCGATCCCCGAGAAGGGATCTGAAACCCATCGAAGCGGCGCTGACTGCGGCCACCCGGCGGCAGAGGTGAGGCCGGCCGCGAGTGCTGCAAAATCGAGGTCCCAGCTTCTGGCCTTCTACCCACAAAACTACCGGTGGCCCACAGCGACCCCTGCTCTGAGTACTCATGCGGCTTCCATGCCCCGGCAGGGGGGAACAGCACCAGACGGGAGGTGGAGGAGACATCCACCTGGTGGGCCCAGAGCTGCCGCCAACAGTGAAATTGTGGCCTAGCGGCCTGCACAGGGAGCATAGTGGGGGCCGGGCCTGGAAAGGAGCCTCTAGGGCGTTGAAGAACATTGCAGACCTTTGCCCCAAACACTCTACAAGTCAGCAACTGGGCGGCAGGAGGTGCCTGGGAGCCGGAGTGGCGGTGCACAGGAAGAGATCAGGCAGGCAGTGACCACCCCCCCTGGGGGTGAGCAACGCTCCGGGTGGCGGCTGGAGATGGTGGGGCCTCTACAGCGGGAGACTCGAGTGGCGCTTGAGGGCCCAGGGGCCTGGGCGGCAGCGGGATCCACGGGACCTAGCGAGACCCCCACAGCAGGGAGAGACAGTCGGAGATAGTCCCCCATCACAACCATACCATTGAGGAGCTTCGAATCCCGGCCTGGCCTGGGCTACCCTGAAGACCTGCGAGTGGCTCCGGTGTCTACACTAACAGAGGTGCGTGCCGTTTCAAGGGGCCTGGATCTTGACTCTGGACCCGGGGGTGTTGGCCTCTCCTGCAATCCGGACTGCTACGCTGCGCAGGGCGACTGTACCTGGCCTAAGCCATAGTTGGAGATTTACACCCCCTCCTAGGGCCAAGCAGACATTGGACAGCCATACGGTCCGTGAATATAGCCTTGCGCTGGCACTTGTGCTTCTAAGACGCCCCTAGCCCTGAAAGTCTTGGGTAACAAGTGCGTGATGGCCACTGGGGTACACAGGACTGGACGCAACATCGCAGACATGCTAGTGAAGGGAACCCCGAAGGGAGAGAAAGGCCCACCATCCCCAGCGGCAACACCAGAAGTTACAAAACAGGAAGATGGAGGGGCCCCCATCACTAAATCATTCCTAGAATCCCTATTTAATTCCCTGAGGGAAGAATTTCAGATGCTGAAACAGGACATGGCCGGCCAACACCGGGAGTTGCGACGTGACGTGGACGACCTGTGGGGCAGAGTGGCGGAGAGTGAGGAAATGGAACAATCCAGAGTAGAGGAGGTAGAACAATTGCAGCAAGAGGTCCACTGCCTCCGGGAGCAGCAAGTCGACCTTCAGGAACACGCGGAGGATCTTGAGAATCGCTCTCGGAGAAACAACATAACGGTCCGAGGTGTGCCATCCAAAGCAGAAGGGAACAGTGTGGCTCACTACCTGCAGGGTCTGTTCCGGGAGGTCCTTGGGGAAGCCGATGACTTCGAGATCTGCATTGATAGGGCGCACAGGGTGGGCCTGGCGCGCCGCACACCTGCTCCTCCCCCGAACATCCTGGCTTACCTTCCTGACTTTCCCCTGAAAGAGCGAATTCTAAAAGAGGCACGCCAGAAACAACCTCTCCAATATCAAGGCAACTTTGTAGCCCTGTACCAGGACCTCTCAGCCCTCACCCTGCAAAAGAGAAAAGCATTTAAAGTGGCTACGACGTTTCTGCATGACTAAGGGATTGCTTATTCATGGGGCTACCCCTTTCGGCTCATTTTTAAATGGGAAGGAGTCCTGGACCCAGCTTCGATCCCTGCGGGACACGTGCAAGCTGCTGAGTCTAGACTCAGAGGAGGACTCACAAATAGGGGAGACGGTTCTGCAATCCTCACAGGTGAAATCGCCAGGGACCTCACGAGACGGATGGCAGCGCGTTGGAAACAAACGTTCACCCAGGGCCAATCTTAAACCGGACCCAGCGATGATGGCCCAGTAACAAGCATCTGCCATCCAAGAAGTATCCAAAGAAACGGCGCCGGGGCAATGAAGCAGCGTGGACAAAGGATTACTCACCTCTTCGCATTGAGCACACGCAGGTTTTGGGGGGGAGGAACGGGGGGCCCCGGAGGTCGCCACTGCCACACACCCTTCCGCATACAGTTACCACAGGCCTGAACTGTGTATTGATAGGCCTGGGACAATGACTAAGTTGGGTTTCCAGTTGGGGTCAGGGGGGGGGGATTCTTAGTTGGGGTTAGGGAGGGGGGGAGAGGGGCTGGCGACGGGCTGGTTGGACTTCGACAGGGGGAGGGGCGGGTTGGATGGGTTGAAGTTTGGAAGGGGGAGGGATGCAGGGGGGAAGGGGGGAAGAGGGTTCGCAGTTGGGGCTGGGTTGGGGATGGGGGGAGGGGTCCAGGGCGGGAACCAGTGTGCCAGGGGGGGTTCAATGCGCAGGATCGACCGCTTCCCACTTACATCGTGCATTGCAGGGTTATCATACTCACATAGCACCTCTTACCCCTTACGCCTGCGATGACAAATTCAGCTCTGAAGGTACTGACCCTTAATGTGAAGGGCTTGAACAATCCCATTAAGAAGAGGGCGGTGATCTCATATCTTGAGAATTCAGGGGCTGAGATTTGTCTACTCCAAGAGACCCATCTACTCGCGAAGAATTGGCATAGGATGCGCTCCCGCTCCTTCCCCCAGCAGTTTTTTTCCTCTCTATCGGTGAAAAAGGCAGGGGTTTCCATTCTAGTGTCTAGGCGTTTCCAGGAGCTGGTGGGAGATAAACTGGGGGAGATCAAAGGTAGGCTCCTCACCTATAGCTTCATGATAGGTGGCCAGCAGCTGACCATTAGTTCCCTATACACCCCAAACACAGGGCAGGAATCCTTTTTGAGGGGCACCCTCTCAGAGACACTTCAATCCCCTAATTCTCTATAGCTCATAGGGGGACCTTAATCTGGTGATGGATACTAATATGGATAGATCTGGGCATAGGTACGTGGACATAGGCACACTTTCCACTGCAGGCAAGGCTTGGCTACACGAACGGGGACTGGTAGACTTCTGGAGGGCCAAACACCCTGGGGCGTCCCAATTTACCTTTTAATCACATGTGCACCACACTTATGCCAGACTTGATCACTTCCTCGGATCCTCTGACTTAACCACTAACCTAACCAACGTTTGCATTGTACCAGCAGCTCTCTCCGACCATGACGCCGTCTTACAATCACGGTTCCTAACAATAGACGTCCCCCTAGGAAATGGAGGCTGCGCGAAACCCTCCTGCAGCGCCCGGAGGTCACGAAGCATCTTCACAAGTGCATCACTGATTATTTAGCCATCAATGACACACCAGAGACGTCAGCCTCAGCCCTATGGGGGGCCCTGAAATCGGTGGCCCGCGACGAACTCATCGCGATAGCGGTGGCGGAGGATAGGGACCGCAAGGCGAAACGAGAGGACCTCACTGCCCAAGTTTCTGAACTCGAGAGAGTTCATAGCCGCACCGGGGCTCCACGGGTGTGGAAACAATTGAAAGCTGCCAGGGCCCAATTGGCCAGCCTGGACACAGACAGGGCAGAGTTTGCTGCTCTCCGCCTCTGCCACGCTTACTACGTGGGGGGGAATAGGACCGGTCGCCTACTCGCAATCGCGCTGAAAGCAAAATCCCAGCGCTCGAAGATTCTAGGCCTCAAGGACAGGAATGGCGTTCAACCCACGGAGGAGGCCCAGGTCGCTGAGGCGTTTTGGGACTTCTACGCCTCATTATAGCGCGCCGACACTGTTTCGGGCGTGGACGTCGATGACTACCTGGAAACTGCGGAGATCACCGCGCTTTCCCAGACGGGAGCAGACGACCTGGAGGCCCCCATTCGTCTGGATGAGGTGGTAGCAGCGATATCTCGCCTTCGCCCCCTCAAATCCCCAGGGCCAGACGGCTATTCAGCTGGTTTTTATAAAACCTTCAGTCCGCTACTAGCTCCGGTCCTTACTCGGCTTTTCAACTCCTTCAACGGCCCGGGTTCCATCCCTCCGAATATGTTGGAGGCCGAGATTGTGGTACTGCCTAAACCTGGCAAAGACCCCACACACTGCTCGGTGTTCCGCCCTATCTCCCTCCTCAATTTGGACTTGAAGCTCTTTACAGGTGTGCTGGCAGCGCGCCTCGGGCCATACTTGCCTGAAAATTCTGGACCCAGACCAAACGGGCTTTGTCCCAAGCTGCCAATGCAGTGATAACACCAAGCGGATCCTCCACCTGGTCGACAAGGCCCATTTCCAACAATCGGATTCAGCTCCGCTGACCATTGACGCTGAAAAAGCGTATGACCGGGTCGATTGGACTTTCCTACAGCGGGTATTAGCCCGCTTCCGGATAGGAGACCGCTTTCAATCCTGCATCGCGAGCTGCTATCACCACCCCCTAGCGCGAGTTCGTCTGGGCGGTTTACGCTCGAGCCCCTTCGAGATCCAACGAGGCACGAGGCAAGGGTGCCCACTCTCACCTCTTTTGTTTGCTTTATATGTGGAGCCGCTAGCGCAAAAGATCCGCGACAACCCAAACATCCACGGCATTACTTTTGGCGGAGAACCTCATACGATCGGCCTATAAGCGACGACATCATAGCTGCTCTCGACCACCCAGAACGCTCGGTCCCTGCGTTTTTAGGGGACATTGAGTCCTTCGGTGAAGTATCTGGCTTCAAGATAAACAGGGGGAAATCGTTGATACTGCCACTGGGCAGGAACGCACATTCCCTCGCGGACATGCCAGCATATGGGGGAGGCCTGCAGACGACGACACAGCTCCCGTACTTGGGAGTCACCCTAGCTTCCTCCACGGACTCGACGGTCGCCCTCAACTACATCACAGCCCAGATTCGGGCAGACTTGACGCGGTGGTCCAAACAACCACTCTCCCTATCGGGGCGAGTTGCAGCGGTGAAGATGTCGGCCCTGCCCAATATTTTGTATATTTTTCAAACCATCCCAGTGTTGCCTCCGGCTGGCATTCTCGCAAACCTACAGGCTGCCTTTCACCACTTCATCTGGGGGGGGAAACGCCCGCGCCTACACAAACAATTGGCATATCGGGGTATGGACGAGGGAGGTCTTGGGATCCCTGACCTCCAGCAATATTTCCAGGCCTCACAGCTCCGCTACTTAATGGAGTGGTACAGACCGGAATCTGAAAAAAGATGGTTGTTTCAGGATAGAGCGATGGCCCAGACACCCCTGTGGAAGGTTCCATTTTTTTTCCCGACATAATAGACCACGGTACCTCCAGAGATCACCCATCACTCACACCATTTTACGTGCCGTTAAAAGAGGCCTGACGACCTTTCCCTCCCCGCTCACTCCCCTCCTAGATAACCCGAAGTTTCCACCGGGCACTGACCCCATGCCTTCTCGCAGTGGCGTGGTACTAGCTGCAGATCGGCAGGTCACCTTTTCGACTTGCAGGGTTTTCTTTCCCTCTCCGATCTATCTCGGGGATATGATGTTGTCTCCCCCCACCTCTTCCAATATTTTCGACTCCGGCACTGGCTCACGCACCCGGATTACGGCCCCCTAGTTAGCAGATGCATGGCAGATTTTGAAAAATGGCTAGTGACGAAGTAATCGGACAAACACCTCATCTCGGAACTTTACAAGATGCTGACACCCGCAATTGCACCAGGTCGGACGGCGGGACAGAGACGCTGGGAGGCGGAGTTAGAGAGGACCCTGACAGATCGGGAATGGAGTTCCATATATTATAGGGCTTCCCACACCACACGCAACACCGCAGGCAGAGAAGCATCGGTAAAATTGGCCCTTTATTGGCACCTTACCCCCGTTCGGCTCAACAAAGGGAATCCAACACGCAGCACGCTTTGCTGGAGGGGCTGCGGGGAGCGGGGAACCATGACTCATCTCCTTTGAGAATGCCGAGAGGTTAGGGACTATTAGAAAGCGGTCTTGGATGACATATATAATACATTTGACACTGAAATCCCGAGATTCCCAGCTTATGCCATCCTGGCCTTCCCAATGCCCTTACCTTCCCCCTGAAATCCGTCCGAGGACGTCAAATGGGGATTGCCATACAGGCTACATCACAGCACATTTTGTCACTCTGGGGGTCGACCACTAGACCCACCCACACGGGATGGCTGCATAAAATTTGGTTTACATTGGGTATGGAGCGCATTCAAGCTACACTCACACAATCTGCGGCCACGTTCCGAAAGGTATGGCTACCATTACTATCTCTTCTCTCAACCGAATTCAACGAAATCACGTGCCCCAGATATCTCCGCTTATTACGCCTTACAGAGACTCCACATGACCCTCAATGACCTCATGAGCGGACAAGCTGCACAAACTGTAGGTAATTGGGCGATTGCTCTATTGGTATGGCACACTGGTTGGGGTGGGGGGGTCGGGGGTTCTTGGTTTCTGTTTTGGAAATTCTGTTTCTTTATCAGGCCCAGCATTCACGGTTCTGCATAACACTTATGGACTGGCACATGTACCTCGAATGTAGTTTGCTCTATGGAGAAGACATGCTTGTCTGTCTCAAACGCTATCTGTATATGGTGCCCTCCTTTTGCAATGTATTGCATGTGTCTACTTCTGAAATCAATAAAACAAATTTGAATATAAAAAGTGACTAGGGGCACACTCTGTCTGGATCTGTGATGGCTGGCGTGGAAATGGAAGAACTGACGTCAGCGTGCAGGTGTGGCGTCTAAGTAGACACCGCGATGTCATCCCGGTGACCACGACATCAAAGACGAATGCGGAGTTGACCAACGCCACCTACCGAAGCACAGGGGTACTGCTATGAAAAAATTCTCTGGATCCAGTCTGACGTCTGGGGGTAATTCCAATGTAAGGAATCTATAACTAATGGTCTCTTTCAGATTGTACATTTTCACAAGTATGGATAAATCGTCATGTAGCTAAATTAACCTGAGGTATGGATGTTGCAATTCAGCCTCAGGGATGATTAAGCCTCACTCAGAGCAGTCCATGTCATACCTATGTGAAATGGAATGGCAGAGTAATAGTTATACTGATGCCCTGGAAGCTGCATGGATGTAGGCCTGCTACTCTATTGATCCATGGTATTGTACAAATCTTTACCAGACTGCCTGGCAGTTGCATATTGTGAGTGTAGATGTGAATATAGCCAGGTTCTGATCATTTGGCTTTGCAAGTGTAAACTGGATGTCAGGCTTCTTATCTCAGTGCAATGTATATTTCTGGAGCAAAGTGAACAAATGTCATTGGTGTTACACCTCTCGAGCTCCAGTAGACTTCAGTGTATAGATACAGTGTAATTGGCATGGTGTGGCCACCTGAACAAACACACTCATCTGCACATGGATTGGCACTGAAAAGCCACACCCATGCACCGTATATCCCCTTAATGAATTATTAACGGGTACTTATAAAGCGCGCAGCTACTCCAGCAGGAGTGTCCTGGCGCTAACAGTTCACATATGGCTGCCCTACTAGAAGGCTTAGCTCTTAAAAAGCCATGTTTTCAGCTGTTTCTTGAAGTGGGTAAGATCTGTTGATGCAATCAGTGCTACCGGCAGTTTGTTCCATGCTTGGGCTCCTAGGAAGCCAAAGGATCTACCACCTCTATGCACCAGGCGTGTTTTGGGGATGCAGGCCAAATCGGCGGACAATGATCTGAGTGCCCTAGTAGGTGTGTAGCAGCTAGCTCGCTTTCTAAGGTAGTCGGCGCCCAAGCCATGGAAGGTTTTGAAGAAAATTACCATGGCCTTAAATTTTATTCGCTCCCTTACTGGAAGCCAATGTAAAGACTTAAGATGAGAGGACATATGCGACATGGGTTTCAGTCTGAGAATCACCCTGGCTGCTGAATTTTGTACTACCTGAATGCACTGAAGAAGGTAGTCAGGTAGAGCCAGGTAGAGGGCATTGGCATAGTCCACTTTGGACAGGACCAGCGCATGCACCACTGTCTTCCTGGAATCCGGAGGGAGAAGCAGAAGGAATTTCTTCAACATCCACAGTAATCCAAAAAAAGGTACCCGCTAGGGCCTGAACCTGAGACTGCATTGAGGGCTCATTATCGATGTAGATACCCAGGTTTTTTACTGTAGATTGGGCAGCACAGGGAGGGGAAAATTCTGAGGGCTCCAGTTGTTCACAGCGGGCTGACCGAAGAAGACAATCTCGATTTTATCAGGATTGCACTTGAGTTGGTTCTCCTTCAGCCATCTAAAAACCTTTGTGAAGCACAATCTAATTACATCCCCATTGAAGTCTGTGCCTTTGTCTCATGTGAAAATCAGTTGAGTATCATCAGCATAATAAATTATTTTGGCGCCCTCTGCCTCCACGGGGGATGTTAGGGGTGACATGTATAAATTGAAAAGAGTTGGACTTAATGAGGAGCCTTGTGGGACTCCGACCTGCGTGCTGGGCATAGAGGCTGAAAACGGGGGGAGTCCAGATAACCTGTTCTCCATCCTCCAAAAAGGATGTTATCCAGGCTAGTGCCCTTCTTTCGATGCCCATGTTCCTCAGTCTGTTGAGCAGCATCACATGGGGCACTGTGTCGAATGCCGCAGACAGATCGAGTAAAATGAGAATCGCTATGCCCCTATGGTCCAACTTGTCAATGAGATGTTCTGTCACCTCCAGCAGGGCTGTCTCGGTGCTGTAGTTAGCCATAAATCCGGATTGCCTGGGGTGCAGGAGATTGTGATTCGCCGCATACTACATGAGTACTTTGTTAACATGTTTCTCCAATACATAATGTGGTCATAGATTAAAGGAGATGGAATGCTGTGGGAAAAAAAGATCTTAATATGGATAATTTAAAAAAAATATGTTTTTTGACATGGAATGTTAACAGGTTGAGAGGTAGTAAAAAGGCATAAAGGGTGTCAGAATTTTTAAAGGAAAGTGCCCCACAAATTATCTTTTTACAAGAGACGCATCTAGAGAGGCAGGAGTGTAGACAGTGTTTTTGTAAGAGTTCAGGAGGTGGTGTGTTCAGACCAAAGGTGAGCTCCAGAGGTGTGGCCATTATTATACGGAGTAATGTAGGAATAAGGGTTGGGAAATATGAGACTGACACTATGGGGAGATGGTTAGTGTACACCAAATTGATACAGGACAGGCCGTTGGTTTGTGCAGTTTATTATGGACCGAACGAGGACAACCCGGAAGCCTTAATAAAGCTTGAAGGCTGTTTATTGGAAACATTAGCACCCATAGTTTTAGGAGATTTTAATTTGGTTCCTAATAAAGAATTGGATAGAACGTCACATGTGAAATATGTTACCCCCCAAAAGCATTTGCTAGACTAAAGAGTATGATAAAAGAATTGAATCTAGTGGATATTTGGTGCAGTAAGAATGATGGAATAAGGGACTTCACTTATAATAGCAAAAAGTATAGGCATCATTCCTGTATATATTATTTTCTTGTAGACCAGGCTCTATATGCGGACATAGAGGTGGTATTGCACACTCCAGCAATCCTATCTGATCATTCGGCAGTAGCTATGTCCGTGAAGCTCCACCAAAAGGAGGGGCAATGGAGTTGGACGTTAGACAGGACTATATTATTGGGCAAGGAAGTGATAAGAGATTTAGGGGAAAAACTGCGGAATAGTTTCAGGTAAATATAGGTTCAGCAAAGAAGCAATTGGTTTGGGATGCCTTTACGGCATATCTAAGGGGAATATTGAAGTCTATAACGGGGGTTAAAAGGAGGTTAGCAAAACAGGAAGAGGAGAGAAGAATTAGGGAGATCAAGATGAAGGAGGGGGATCTACAGGAGGCCTCTCTAGATGGTGCAAGTAATGTGTCTATTTTGGCTAAAGACATAGAGGATTTGCGGGCTAAATTCCAATGGCGCAACTGGATAAAAAATTACTTGAGAGATGGAAGGCGAGTAAGCCCCAACACTTCGCCTATGGAGAGAAATGCAGTTCGTTGTTGGCTTGGAAGGTGAAAGCAGATAGGGCCAGAAACACAATAAGAAGCCTAAATAGTAGAGAATCAGGGGAAGTGTTATGTGCAAATGTAGATATATGCCGGGAGGCCAGAGGGTTTATGAGTGAGCTTTAAAGGGAGGGTATATCGTCAGGCCAAGAAAGTAGGGATGAGTGGGTTCAAACGGGCAAGGCTTCCACAGCTGACAGAAGAGCAGAAGAGAGCCCTGGGAGGGGAAATTACTGAAGAGGTGGTCAGGGTGCAGTGCAAAAAAAGAGCAAGGGGAAATGCAGCCGGACCAGATGGCCTCCCAGTTAAGGTATATCTATGTATTTTGGATAAAGTATTGCCTGCTTTAAAATCCATATGTAAAAAATTGTATATGGTAGGAGAAAACATCCCTAGCTCTTGGTCAGAAGCCACGATCACGCTAATTTTAAAGCCTAATAAAGAACCACAGAAGGTAGATTCGTATAGACCTATATCCCTTCTAAATGCCGATTACAAGATCTACTCGGGAATAGTGGCATCACGAGTAGCTAAGGTGATAAAAGGGGTTATGCACTCTGATCAAAGAGGTTTTATTCCCGGGAGGCAATTGAATGAGTTAACATTCCAGATGATGGGAGTTGTGGATATGGCGGAGGTACGAAATATTCTCTCAACTATAGTGGCAGTAGATGCTGCTAAAGCATTTGACCAAGTGAACTTGAAGTATCTTTGGGGGGCCCTAAACATTTGTAACTTTCCGAAAAATACAGTGAAGGCGGTGCACAACTTATATCAGAATCCCAGGGCTAAGGTGTTGGTTAATGGAGAGCTATCGAATTGGTTTAGTATAGTAAGAGGCACAAGACAAGGATGCCCCCTGTCTCCCCTCCTATTTAATTTATATATAGAGCCTTTTGCTAATCTGATCAGGGCAGATGCTACGATTCTTCCTTTTACATCTCATTGTTTTGAGGTAAAACTACGTCTGTATGCAGATGACTTGATTCCTATACAGTTAACCCGCAAGAGGCACTTCCCAGCCTGATGAGAAAGGCGGAAGGTTTTGGCTCAATTTCTGGTTACAAGGTTAATGTAGAAAAAAACTAGAATATGGAGTGGAAACAGAGAATAAACACTCAGGGAGCCAAAACTCAAATGCGGTATTTGGGGGGGATAATTACACAGAAGTCGGAGGATATTCCAAGAGTGAACTGGAAGAAAGTCAGTCAGGAGATATTGTGTCTTTTGTTAAAATGGGCGAATCTACCGTTAAATATTTACGGTAGGGTAAACCTCATAAAGATGGTTATTCTCCCAAAAGTCACATTTCTTTTTAATTCCATCCCGTTAACTTTTAGGAAGGAGTACATGGCCAAGCTACAGAGGAAAATTGGTAGTTTTTTTGGGCGACAAAGGACCCAGGGTTAGCTTGGAAAAAGTTGAGGAGAAAACTGGGGGCAGGAGGATTGTCATTACTGGACCTGCTTGCTTATTGCTATGCTTTCCAATTCAAAAAGTTTGTATGCTAGCAAATAAGCGAGATAGGTCATCAATGGGCTTACTATTTTCAGCTATGCTTGGGGAGGTCTGTCAAGGTCAGCATTATTTTCTGTTTAAGTACAGGGACCCGAAGTTTTTTTTTAAAGTCAGGTTGAAGATTTTAAGTTCCGCGTTAAGAACATGGATGTATGTACGGAAACATCTGTGAATCCCATACTATTCATCGCGGGCACCGATTTGGGAATCCCCGGGCACCCCTGAATGTCTGAAAGATCAATTGAGCCAACCATTAAAAGCAGGGATCATATATTATTGGGCAGATCTTATGGAAGATTCCAGTTTGGTGAGCTGGGAAGTGTTTAGTAACCTGACTATGGGAAAACTGACATGGTTTAAATATTATCAGGGTTTCTGGTGGGCTACACAAGATTGAACACAGGAGGAGGAAGACTCCAAGCTAGACCAGGTAATAAGAACAGACAATTGGAAAAAAGAAATTTCTTTTTGGTATTGGGCCTTCGTGGAGGCAGAAGATACTATAGAGACTGACATCAGAAACCTATGGGATAAAGAGTTTGGAGATGAGGAAGCAAAGCCTCTTTGGGTCGATTCATTTGATATGTTACGAACAGTTGTGAAACCAGCCTCACTTAAGCGTAACCATTTATTTACTGTCCACTGAGTTTATTGGTCCCCGTTGAAACTGTCAAAGGTTACAGACAATAAGTATTGCTGCCCAAGATGTAAGCATGCAGAAGCAGTTGATCTGCACATGTTCCTGGAGTGCCCAAAAGTTACGCCATATTGGACTGAGGTCTGTAACTTTTTAGGAGAGGTTCGAAGTAAACAGATCGAGGTAAGCCCGTATTTGAGCTGGGAAAGGAGGTTTGCTTTAAGTTTATCTTCTATGTGGTAGTGCTGGCAAGGCGTGAGATCTGTAAGAAGTGGAAGTCAGAAAGCCTTCCATCTTTTGCTAAGTGCCTAAAGAATGTTCTACAAACAAGTGCATCTGATATGGCCTGTGATCCAGGAAGTAGGGATAAGATTTGGACTTTACTGTTGGAATGGAGAGAAAAAACAAGGGGGTCCAATGATTAAGCCAAATGTGCTGGTGGTTCAGGTATCTCCAGAAATCTACATTTGGTCTCCGAAGGGGAATGGAGATGGGAACAGAAACTGCACTTTTCTTAAGGGATACTCCTTCCTCTCTCTGATGGCCTTCACACCCAGTATAGAGAGATAGAAAGAGTTTCAACAAGAAAGTCAGCAAAATGAGGACACAAAAAGAAAAAACAATTGAGAATCACTGTTATTAGTGATATGCTTGTTACCGTATTGTGAGTCAGTTTCAAGAAATGTCTTTCTATTGATGGTGTACTGTCCATATCTCTATCTCAATATTTGGTGTTGGTTTCGACTTGCACTTATGATAGCAGGACAATGTCAGTCAATAGAAACATCATGTACATTTGCAACATGATGTAATGTGTTTACTTTTGCTCCCTAGATAACATGACAGCGGACAAGGCTAGAACCTTTGACTGCAGACGTGACAGATATGGGCACATCAGGAAAAAAGCCTATAAGAGAATGTCTCCCATCTACCAACAGGCAAAGGCCAGTAGAACCTGGAAGATCGGGAGCAGTTCCCAAACGAAGACACCAGCAACACAACCAGGATCTGAGGGTGCCATATAGAAGCTGCATACTAGCATACAGGCACAGCAGGACCCTCAAATGTGTTGCACATGACACATACTACCTCACAGGCCACAGCGTGACCCTCAACAGTAAACCCACAGCCAAGGAGGACCAGCCATGCAGAATCATTAGCATACAATTATAGGATGGTCAGACAAATGTGTAGGTTGAAACAGAGAATGGCTGGCATCAAAAAGGAGCAGGCACGCATTCAGGAAATATTGTTGACAATCCAGGAGACCATGGACCAGATAGCAGGCCATATTTGACACTCTCTCTCTCTTGGCATTGACTTTCCCAAATGTATTTTTTGTTGAATTTATTATAGTTAGGGTAGTCTTAAATTCAATGGGCCTCATTTATGAGCCCGTGCTTCACTTTTACGCCGCTGGTGCGTCACTTTTTGTGACGCACCAGCAGCGTAAAAAATGTGCCTTGTTGCACCATATTTACAAAGTGACGCATCTACCTAGATGCGTCACTTTGTAAACCCCTGCGCTACATTATACCTACGCCAGGTATAATGTATGCAGGGGGGCGTTCTGACGCAAGAAAGAGTCATAGAAGTGACGCAGTGAAATCTATAAGATTTTACTGCGCCACTTCTAGGACACAAATGCGTCAATTTCTTACGCCTGCCTCACAGCAGGCGTAAGACTGATGCAGGCCCTTTCACATGGGGCTTGCCCCATGTGAAAGGACACATTGCTGGAGTTGCGTCACTTTTGTGACACACTCCAACAATGCGTCACTTTTGCGCGTACAGATGCGTCAGAAATACTGATGTATCTGTAACTCCTTGCGCCATGATGCGTCATACTGTAAATATGTGAAACAGTAAAGGTATTGGATCCTACATCTGACCAACCCGGATCTCAACAATAGGAAAAACAGAACAGGGTGGCTGGACAGGATTATTCGTGAAACAATTCCCCAGACACACAGTCAATCTGTACCATGTGACCACTGGATTTAATTTTCCAAACAAGTTTATTTTTCTTTTTTACATTTATCAGCAATTTTTTGAAACACAAGCACAAACAAAACCACTGTCAATTCAAAAGGTTCATATATACAGTATCTACAAATGCACACATTTACAAATTTACAACAAAGAATCAAACAAAAGATTGGTTAGACACACCAAAAGACAATCACAAATGTATAATAATTCAAATAAATTGCAATTATATACAGTGCAGAGATTAATCCATAAGCGAACAAATGGGAACCAGTCCTAGAGATTGAAAAAACCAAGTGACAGGCGGGGTTGAGATCAAAAACAAGCCTGCCTGTCAACGAAAGCCTGTGGTGTAATGTTAAATAGGGTTGCAAGGCTAGGATACAGAGTGGTGGTATGATTTACATCCTAGCGGCACCCTTTGTTGTAGCCACAGGGTGGTATTGTCGACGCGTTTCGAACCTAAGTATTCAAGGTTCTCTTCAGGACAGGGACTGGGAAACAGATTCTGCAAAAAAGTACAGAATTTGGTGTCAGACGTACATTGACGTACTGTAAAATGCCTACTCAGACTCCATGAGAAGTGGAAAGTATTTACCTGCACGCGGGCACAAAGGTTGCCGTGGCGTAGGTATGTCGTGTTCACACCTAAAAGACATATATAAAGGTGCTTAGTGCACGGGAATTAAAAGGGTCGCACTAGGAAAGGCGAACGGGCTGTCCTATGTATGAATCATACCTGCAATAGGCGCAGAGCAGGACTTAAGGCGTGGTGTCAGGCTTCAGAAGCTTGCAGGTATCAGGGCGGCTCACATTATTTTGCGCGTGTAGGTCTAGATGGGTGATACAAAATCATGTATGGAATATATATCTCTCAAGGCATGGGTGCACAGCACAACACCCCCCCAATCGCCAAGAACGACTTGCGCGAGGTTCCTACCTGGCTATGCAGACCACAGGGAGGGAAGCGGCCGGTCAGTGGCCTCAGTTCAGGCCGGCAGTTAAAGTTGGCCCGCTGAAAAAAGAGAGAAACCCTTTGTGAGCGCCAGGGTCAAGAGGCAGCAGCGGAGCTGGTTACAAACCGCTGCGCATAGCAATGCTTACTTTTCTGAATGAAGTAATCAAGCCACAGAAGGTCCGTGTTGCTCACTCTCTCCCAGGAACAAGCTGTCTGTAGGTGGAGCGCCGGGACATCAGTGGGTGTTTTGAATCCAGTTCACAGTAACAGGGGGTGTGGTCAAAAAACGGAATGGAGCCCCTAAGAATGCTGGGATCTGTAGTTTTTGGGAACACTGAAGACTGGCCTGTCGGCTGATATTATACAAGGAAGCCTGCCCAAAGCCTCGCAATTTCATAATTCTACAGGCGTGCAATTTGTAGATGGGACGCCTGGACACCAGAAGGTATTTTGGATCCGGTTCACAGTGACCGTGATGCCCCTGAGGAATGCTGGGATCTGTAGTTTTGATGCAACTAAAGACTAGCGTCTCGGCTGATATTATGCTTGGAGGCATGCCAGAAGCAACCCCATTTTCGTAATACAACTGCTTGCTCAACTGATTTTCATGACTTTCCTCCCCGCACATGGGCATATTTACAAGGTCAATACCATGAGCCACATTTACACAATAACACTCTATTTCATCATATCCCTTGTTTTCCCCAACGTGGTGCATGTACATATACACATCCAAACGCGACATTCCTCCCCGCGCATGGGCATATTTACAAGGCCACTTTAAAAAAAGACATTTTCATCAGTCGAAATGAGCAATATTTACACAATATCACTACACGTCCTCATACACGTTGTTTTCACTACAGTAGTACATGCCAATATACCCATCTAGCACATGAAAATTCTGAATTCATTGTACATTTCAGAGTTCTGAACAGCAATAATTGCATTGCACCCATAGACACTGCCATGACTCAAAAGACAAGGTGACTCAATACTAGACCTTGTGCGACTCAGTGGATATTGTTAAAAACGTGAGTAGAAAATGGAAAATAATTACACAGCGAAAGTTATAGTAGTGCAGCACAGCCAAACTGGACAACATCAGGGCGGAATCATAAATTGACAGTTTCAGACATCTCGTTCAATCCGGAATTGGATGTATCGAACTTCAGGATAAGATACGCCTCTTTTTGAGAAAGGCGAAGGTCAGGATCTCCACTGCCACCCCTGATAACCGCCAGGACAGTCCATCTTATATCCTGGCTGGAGTGTTTCTGTTGCAAAAAATGAGAGACAAGAGGAGCAGTCAAGATCTTGTTATTGATCCGTGAGCGGTGTTGAATAATTCTTTGGCGGACTTCCTGCGTGGTTTTACCAATGTACAGTTTTTTACACGGACACTGGATGGCATACACAGTGTATTTTGTCTTACAGTTCGTGTGTTCATTGTGTCGCCAGAACTTTTTGCCATCTGTAAACAGGGAACCTTCTATTGTTAGGTTACAGACCGAGCATGTCCCGCACTTCCGATGGCCCAAAACTGGATTGGCTCCAAAAATCGTACCTTGTGAATCCTTTTTTGGAGGAGGGCGGGTCGATGTAATCATTTGGCCAATGCTCCTGTTCTTTTTTAAGGCAAAGAGAGGTATGCCTATATCAGGCATTATTTCCTGCACCAAATGCCAACTTTTTCTGATTATTTTTTGGAGCTGATTGGTATGGGGACCAAAAGTAGACACACAGACCATCCTTTCCGTCGTCGGTCTCAGTCTCTTCTCAAGAAGATGTTCCCTTGGTGTCCATCTCGCTCTCTTCATAGAGTGTTTTAGGAGCTTGCGAGGGTATCCACGTTCCTGTAATTTCGTAGTCAGTCCTTGTCCATGTAACTCGAACTGTTGAATGGTGGAACAGTTCCGTCTCACCCGGAGATACTGTCCATAGGGCAGATTGTCTCTTAAACTCCGCGGGTGGTAGCTCTTATAATGCAAGGCATTATTCTTGTCAGTTTTCTTCTGGTAAAGTGAGCATGTGAGCACATCATTTCTCACAGATATCTCGACATCAAGAAATGGTAAGGACTTCTCATTGTGCGTCAGGCTGAATTTTATATCTGGACTCCTATCGTTCAACCACACGTGGAACTCCTCAAGTTGTGCCGGTGTCCCGTTCCACACACACCACACGTCGTCTATGAAACGGAGCCATTGGGCGATATGACCTCTGTATGGGTTGTTGTTCAAAACATATTTCTCTTCGAATTGGCCCATGAACAGAATAGCCATCTCAGGGGCAAATGGACAGCCCATTGCCGAGCCTTTGATCTGTAGGAACATCTCGTCCTCAAAGGTGAAGAAGTTCTTCTTCAAAGCCAAAGTTGCGAAAGAGATGATGAGTTCAGTCGGTACCCTGTGTGGACGTGGTCGGTTCTCCAGGTATAATTCCATAACGTCCAGGCCATCTTGCTGTGGTATCTGTGTATACAGAGATGACACGTCCATGGTAGCTAGCAATTGGCATGAGGAATCAAATGGCAGCCCTTCCACCTTGTTTATAAAATCCATGGTGTCTCTGAGGTAGGATGGTACCTGAACCACAAGGGGTTTCAAGAACACACATAGACGACGTGTGGTGTGTGTGGAACGGGACACCGGCACAACTTGAGGAGTTCCACGTGTGGTTGAACGATAGGAGTCCAGATATAAAATTCAGCCTGACGCACAATGAGAAGTCATTACCATTTCTTGATGTCGAGATATCTGTGAGAAATGATGTGCTCACATGCTCACTTTACCAGAAGAAAACTGACAAGAATAATGCCTTGCATTATAAGAGCTACCACCCGCGGAGTTTAAGAGACAATCTGCCCTATGGACAGTATCTCCGGGTGAGACGGAACTGTTCCACCATTCAACAGTTCGAGTTACATGGACAAGGACTGACTACGAAATTACAGGAACGTGGATACCCTCGCAAGCTCCTAAAACACTCTATGAAGAGAGCGAGATGGACACCAAGGGAACATCTTCTTGAGAAGAGACTGAGACCGACGACGGAAAGGATGGTCTGTGTGTCTACTTTTGGTCCCCATACCAATCAGCTCCAAAAAATAATCAGAAAAAGTTGGCATTTGGTGCAGGAAATAATGCCTGATATAGGCATACCTCTCTTTGCCTTAAAAAAGAACAGGAGCATTGGCCAAATGATTACATCGACCCGCCCTCCTCCAAAAAAGGATTCACAAGGTACGATTTTTGGAGCCAATCCAGTTTTGGGCCATCGGAAGTGCGGGACATGCTCGGTCTGTAACCTAACAATAGAAGGTTCCCTGTTTACAGATGGCAAAAAGTTCTGGCGACACAATGAACACACGAACTGTAAGACAAAATACACTGTGTATGCCATCCAGTGTCCGTGTAAAAAACTGTACATTGGTAAAACCACGCAGGAAGTCCGCCAAAGAATTATTCAACACCGCTCACGGATCAATAACAAGATCTTGACTGCTCCTCTTGTCTCTCATTTTTTGCAACAGAAACACTCCAGCCAGGATATAAGATGGACTGTCCTGGCGGTTATCAGGGGTGGCAGTGGAGATCCTGACCTTCGCCTTTCTCAAAAAGAGGCGTATCTTATCCTGAAGTTCGATACATCCAATTCCGGATTGAACGAGATGTCTGAAACTGTCAATTTATGATTCCGCCCTGATGTCCAGTTTGGCTGTGCTGCACTACTATAACTTTCGCTGTGTAATTATTTTCCATTTTCTACTCACGTTTTTAACAATATCCACTGAGTCGCACAAGGTCTAGTATTGAGTCACCTTGTCTTTTGAGTCATGGCAGTGTCTATGGGTGCAATGCAATTATTGCTGTTCAGAACTCTGAAATGTACAATGAATTCAGAATTTTCATGTGCTAGATGGGTA
Source organism: Lissotriton helveticus (assembly GCF_964261635.1). Lineage (NCBI taxonomy): Eukaryota > Metazoa > Chordata > Amphibia > Caudata > Salamandridae > Lissotriton > Lissotriton helveticus. The sequence continues at coordinate 658,526,768 of NC_136073.1, read as the reverse complement.
TATTGGCATGTACTACTGTAGTGAAAACAACGTGTATGAGGACGTGTAGTGATATTGTGTAAATATTGCTCATTTCGACTGATGAAAATGTCTTTTTTTAAAGTGGCCTTGTAAATATGCCCATGCGCGGGGAGGAATGTCGCGTTTGGATGTGTATATGTACATGCACCACGTTGGGGAAAACAAGGGATATGATGAAATAGAGTGTTATTGTGTAAATGTGGCTCATGGTATTGACCTTGTAAATATGCCCATGTGCGGGGAGGAAAGTCATGAAAATCAGTTGAGCAAGCAGTTGTATTACGAAAATGGGGTTGCTTCTGGCATGCCTCCAAGCATAATATCAGCCGAGACGCTAGTCTTTAGTTGCATCAAAACTACAGATCCCAGCATTCCTCAGGGGCATCACGGTCACTGTGAACCGGATCCAAAATACCTTCTGGTGTCCAGGCGTCCCATCTACAAATTGCACGCCTGTAGAATTATGAAATTGCGAGGCTTTGGGCAGGCTTCCTTGTATAATATCAGCCGACAGGCCAGTCTTCAGTGTTCCCAAAAACTACAGATCCCAGCATTCTTAGGGGCTCCATTCCGTTTTTTGACCACACCCCCTGTTACTGTGAACTGGATTCAAAACACCCACTGATGTCCCGGCGCTCCACCTACAGACAGCTTGTTCCTGGGAGAGAGTGAGCAACACGGACCTTCTGTGGCTTGATTACTTCATTCAGAAAAGTAAGCATTGCTATGCGCAGCGGTTTGTAACCAGCTCCGCTGCTGCCTCTTGACCCTGGCGCTCACAAAGGGTTTCTCTCTTTTTTCAGCGGGCCAACTTTAACTGCCGGCCTGAACTGAGGCCACTGACCGGCCGCTTCCCTCCCTGTGGTCTGCATAGCCAGGTAGGAACCTCGCGCAAGTCGTTCTTGGCGATTGGGGGGGTGTTGTGCTGTGCACCCATGCCTTGAGAGATATATATTCCATACATGATTTTGTATCACCCATCTAGACCTACACGCGCAAAATAATGTGAGCCGCCCTGATACCTGCAAGCTTCTGAAGCCTGACACCACGCCTTAAGTCCTGCTCTGCGCCTATTGCAGGTATGATTCATACATAGGACAGCCCGTTCGCCTTTCCTAGTGCGACCCTTTTAATTCCCGTGCACTAAGCACCTTTATATATGTCTTTTAGGTGTGAACACGACATACCTACGCCACGGCAACCTTTGTGCCCGCGTGCAGGTAAATACTTTCCACTTCTCATGGAGTCTGAGTAGGCATTTTACAGTACGTCAATGTACGTCTGACACCAAATTCTGTACTTTTTTGCAGAATCTGTTTCCCAGTCCCTGTCCTGAAGAGAACCTTGAATACTTAGGTTCGAAACGCGTCGACAATACCACCCTGTGGCTACAACAAAGGGTGCCGCTAGGATGTAAATCATACCACCACTCTGTATCCTAGCCTTGCAACCCTATTTAACATTACACCACAGGCTTTCGTTGACAGGCAGGCTTGTTTTTGATCTCAACCCCGCCTGTCACTTGGTTTTTTCAATCTCTAGGACTGGTTCCCGTTTGTTCGCTTATGGATTAATCTCTGCACTGTATATAATTGCAATTTATTTGAATTATTATACATTTGTGATTGTCTTTTGGTGTGTCTAACCAATCTTTTGTTTGATTCTTTGTTGTAAATTTGTAAATGTGTGCATTTGTAGATACTGTATATATGAACCTTTTGAATTGACAGTGGTTTTGTTTGTGCTTGTGTTTCAAAAAATTGCTGATAAATGTAAAAAAGAAAAATAAACTTGTTTGGAAAATTAAATCCAGTGGTCACATGGTACAGATTGACTGTGTGTCTGGGGAATTGTTTCACGAATAATCCTGTCCAGCCACCCTGTTCTGTTTTTCCATACTGTAAATATGACGCATCATTGGTGTCGCAAGGAGGGCGCAGTGAAAACTGGCGCAGTGAAAAGTGACGCATGGCTGTTTTCACGCAGCGATGCGTCACTTTTCATAAATGAGGCCCAATATATCCACACTGTTAGACCTGGCATCATTGGCATGAGTCTCTCCTCCATTTTTTCTGTTTGCCTCTTCTGTTTACGATGTTTTTGCTGGTATATGCTTTGGGCACTGTGCCACTGCTGATCAGTGCCACAGTGCAAGTGCTCCCTATGTGAAATTGCTGTATTGATTGACTTCCATGTTTGGCTTATTTGGTTTACTATCAGTCCCTAGTAGAGTGCACCAGGGGTGCCAGGGCTTGTAAATACAAATGCTGCTAGTGGGCCTGCAGCACATGTTGTGCCACCCACAAGAGCGGCCTAGTAAAAGTATGTCTGAAGGTCTGCCATTGCCAGACCACGTGCAGTCTGACTGGCACGAGGACTGCGCAAGTACACCTACTTGCCAGTCCCTAAACCTTCCCTTAACTTCATGTTAGTCACCCCTATGGTAGGCCCACGGGCAGGGTGCATTGTAAGCATAAGGTAGGACAAGCCTGACAAGGTTGGCATGTCCTAATAGTGAATTACATCCATAGTCGTTTTTCACTATTGTAAGGTAGCCTGCTCTCCATCAGTTAGAATGGGCTGCCAGGATTATTAAGGTTATAATCCTAGCGGGCTCGGGGAGCATGGTGCAATGTCAAGTTTGGTATCCCTGAACTCAGGGTTTAATAACGCATCCGTTTGTGTGGATGGTTTTTGGACTCTGTGTTTGAAAATAGCACTTTTAGAAAGTAGCTATTTTCTTGTCTAACTGTCTACCGGTCTCTGCTGGTTCTGGTGTGCTTGTGACAGGAGCTGGGTGGCTCCAGAGAGTCTGAATGAGTCAGTGTGGGATGAGTGGGGCATTTGCATTGAGAGTAGGGGAGAGTAGCTCTTGATAGCCTGCCCTGCCTGATACAATGTTGGCTCCGCCCCCCTGCCAGGCGACTGATGACTCTGTGCTTGCCTGGGACTTTCCTGGCCCGCCTCCTGCCGGGCAGCTGATGGCCCTGCCCCTGCCAGTGACAATGCTGGCTCCGCTCCTGCTGAGCGGCTGAGGACTCTGCCCTGCCCAGTGAATAGGCCAGGTGCTCTGGCCTGGCAACACCCACAACAAACCCAGGATGGGGGGAAATTCCCCTGCATGGACAAAGGGATCAAAGCCAAAAAGGGGTATAAGAGAAGGACCCCTGAACCAAGAAATCAGATCACTTCTGACAAGGAAACCTGAACCAAGGACAAGAAGCCTGCTGATCTAAGGACTGCCTACCCCTTCTGCCAGAGTGCTGTTTGTTGGGGGAATCCTGCATTGCTTCTTTATTTTTGCCAAGGAACCAGGAGAGAGGAACTTTTGTGTGTACTCTCACTCTTTGCTGAGAAAATCTCCAAGGGCTGGAAGAGTGCCAGTCTCCTGTTGAAGTCACAGGGCTAAAGGACTTCATCTGTTAAAGTGCTATTTGCTGGAGTTTGTGAATCCAGCACCTCTGAAAGAATCCAGCAATCTCGACGCCGACGGACGCCGCCGAACCCAGCTCGACATCGTGAGTAACGGCTCCAGTGTCCCGCTTCCTCGACGCCGGCCGCCGGGCCCGATCGACGCCAGCAGCAACGCCAGTGAGTAGTGAGTTCGGCCCCAGCTCCAAGTGACCCCGTGTCTGCACCGCCGCTGATCGCATCGACTTCGAGCCCTCTCGACGCCGTGAGCGCTGCTCACTCTTGCACCATCGACATCGACGACGCCGTATCCTGCTTCATCCCGTGAGCGCTGCTCCCGCCTGACTTCGGTCGACGCCGCTGCAGATCGCCCCGACTCCGAGGCCCGATCGACGCCGAAGACGCGACGCCGGACATCTCGACGCCGCTGATCATCGAGTGCTTCACTTTTTCCAAGGTACTGTGTTGTTGGGGTCTGTGCGACTCCGGGCTCGACGTAGCGCTCCTCGCGGTCGACGCCGAACCTTTGGATTAACTTTGCCTCGACGTCGTGTGACTCCCGTGTGGGTTACATTGTTGCCAAGAACTGTGTTTTAGAGAAGAAGAGTTGCTTTTGATACTAAAGACTTTTGTGCTAAGAAGAAACCGTGCTTGAACTATTATATTTCCTTCCAACAGTATTTATTAAGATTGTGGTATATTTTTGTCGTTATTTGGTCTTGTGCTAAACCTTATATAAAAATCCATATTTTTATAATACTACTGTGTCGTGTCCATTTGTAGTGTATTCACTTTATTACTGTATGTGGTCATAAATGCTTAACGCACTGCCTCTGAGATAAGCCTGTCTGCTTTGCCAAGCTACCAAGGGGGTGAGCAGGGGTTATCTAAGTGTGTGATCTCCTTGCCCTGACTAGAAAAGGTGTGTCCCTATTTGTCAGAAGTGTATACCTCTGCCAACTAGAGACAGCCGCTTCTAACATTGGTGGGTCAGCGGTGGGATTTTGAACTTTGCATTTATGACCCATGTGCAGTGATTAGTGTGCGCTACATAGTGAAAGCAGACCATAGCGCAGCCACAATCTGTTTTGGTTGGATATTCTATTTTTGTTCTCCGCTCTTCCTGAAGCTTGATTTTTGAAACTGCCAGTTTTGACCATGAGTGACGCCGGAGTCACTCCCCTTGTTGTTGTTGAGGAGGAATTTGATAGGAGTAAGATAAGTGATTATTCCTTAAGGGAGCTGAAATCCCTTTGCAAGCAGTTTAAAGTTCCTACCACAGGCTGCAAAAACAAACCAGAATTTCGCAAAGCATTGGAAGCCTGGTTAGAGGCCAGGAATCCCTCTGCCCCGGCGGTGGTACCGACAGAGGAAGGGGAGGAGGAAGTGCCCGTGACTGGGCCTGTATCCCCTCCTGGCAGCAGTGTTTCCTCCAAAGGTCTTTCCCCTGAAGAAAGAGAAGAAAGGGCGAAGGAGCGAGCCTACAACGTGGAAATGGCAAAACTTAAGATAAATGGGCAGTTGGAGATAGAGAATGCAAGAGGCAGGAGAGAAGCTGATTTGGAGATCAAAAGATTAGAGTTTGAAAGAGAGAAGTTAGCTTTTGAGCGTGAGAAAATGGTGAGGGACATGGAGCTCAAAGCTAAGGAGTTAGAATTGAATCCCTCTGGTGGCAGCGTCCCATCTGTGCCTGCAGAAAGTAGGTTTTATTTTCCCAAAGATGTGATCAAAGATTTTCAGAAGAATGAGGATATTGGTCAGTGGTTTAAAGCATATGAGTTAGCATTGTTGGCCCACCGGGTCCCTGAGAAGGATTGGGGAGCGGGGTTGTGGGGTCGCTTTGTGAATGAGGGAAGAGATACCCTGTTAGACATGCCTGTTGAGAATAGGACGTCTTATGCTCATATGAAAGATGCTTTAATGTTAAGGTATGGCCTAACCCCAGAAAAGTACAGACAGGCCTTTAGAGAATGTAAGAAGTTGCCTGGTACCACGTGGGTGGAGTATGTGTCATATTTTTGCAGAGCCATGGATGGTTGGGTAAAGGGCAGCAAAGTGGAAAGTTATGATGCTCTTTATGATTTGTTTGCTTGGGAGCACTTGTCTAATAACTGTTTTCCAGAGCTGCGCCAGCACCTTATTGATAGCAAGATATCTAACCCTAGAAAACTTGCTGAAGAGGCGGACCGCTGGGTCAGTACCAGGGTCCACAAGGGTCCAGTGGGAGACTCAGCCAAAGGTGGGCAGGGTCCCCAGCAGAAGAGTGGGGGGGACAAGGGTAAACAGAAGGAGTTCCAGAAAGGGCCCCAAAGTAATCCCCAAGGGAACCAAGGGAAGGGTTCCCAGCCTCCCCCTGTGAAGAAATCAGAGGCCCCGCCAGGTAAACCTGGTCATAGGGGCCCACTGACCTGCTTCGTTTGTAAGCAGGTAGGACACCGTTTTTATGACCCTCAGTGTCCCTTGAAGAAGTCTGGTGCACTACCCAGTGCACCACCCCGTCAGTTGGCTAGTGTAGCTCTGGGAGGGGAGGAGATGGTTGCCCATGGTGGGGAGGGTCCCGCAGAGATGTCCCTGGTCTCTCTAGGAGACATGGAATTGGTCCCGCCACCCCCTCTGCCTAGTAACACTAAAAAATATAGGCAGTGGGTGACCATTAATGGCCATAGAGTTGAGGCTCTCAGAGACACCGGAGCGAGTGTGACAGCTGTCAAGTGTCACTTGGTGTCCAGAGAGCAGGTTGTTCCCCACGCATTCTACCCTGTGATAGCTGCTGACAACTCCCAGAAAGAGTGTGAGGTAGCTCAAGTTTCCTTTGAATGGGGGGGAGTTTCGGGTACTCTTCAGGTTGCTGTGAGGCCCGCCATGCCTGTTGATTGTCTCCTGGGCAATGATTTGGAAGACTCCCCTTGGGCTAAGGTGGAGAGGGAGACACATTTGAAAATGTTGGGTGTGCCAGAGTGGGTGTGTGCAACCACTCGATCCATGACAGCAAGTAAGGGTGTTGATGGGGTTCTGGAGCCTGAGAGTATGGCCCAGGACCCAGCTGTGAAGAGAAGAGGCAGGGGGCGCGGGAAACCGTCCCCCGTAGTTCCCGTGGTCCAGGAGGAGGCAGACCTCGAGGGGGATGCCCTGGAACCCACAGGTGAACAAGTTGCCGAACTGGGAGACCTGCCCGAGCTGACCCATTGGCAGCAGGATGGTGGTCCCTCCAGGGAGGAATTCTGTGCAGAACAGAAAGTGTGCCCTTCTCTTGTGGGTATGAGGCAGCAGGCCTCAGCCCAAACCTCAGGTGATCAGTCAGGGTCACATTTTGTGTACTGGGAGAACGACCTCCTGTATAGCGAGCCTAAGGCTGCTGAGCCTGGGTCAGCCCGTGTGCTGGTGGTACCCCAGCGCTTCAGAGCCTTCCTACTGGGTTTGGCTCATGACGTTCCTTTAGCTGGACATCTGGGGCAGGACAAGACCTATGACAGGCTTGTCACCCATTTCTATTGGCCTCAGATGCGAAGGGATGTAGACATCCAGTGCAAGACCTGTCAGACTTGCCAGGCAAGTGGGAAAAGCGGGCGGAAGCAGAAGGCTCCCCTCCAACCTTTTCCCGTGGTCAGTACCCCCTTTGACCGGGTGGGGATTGACATTGTTGGGCCACTGGACCCCAAGACAGCCCTGGGCAACAGGTTCATCCTGGTCTTGGTGGACCATGCCACACGGTACCCGGAAGCCATCCCTCTCAGAACAGTGACTGCCCCCGTGGTGGGACGGGCACTAATGGGTGTTTTCTCCCGAATGGGGTTCCCCAGAGAGGTGGTGTCAGACCGGGGCACCAACTTCATTTCCAACTATATGAAGTCTCTGTGGAAGGAGTGTGGGGTAACTTATAAGTTCACCACTCCTTACCACCCTCAAGGTAATGGGTTGGTTGAAAGATTCAACCGTACCCTTAAAGGCATGATCATGGGTCTTGAAGAACCAATGAGGCGTAAATGGGACGTCCTCTTGCCATGCCTGTTGTTTGCTTACCGTGAGGTGCCACAGAAGTCTCTAGGGTTCAGCCCCTTTGAGCTTTTGTATGGTCACCCGGTAAGAGGACCTTTAAGTCTGGTCAGAGAAGGCTGGGAGCAATCTCCCAGGAAACCGCCCCAGGATGTATACAGTTACATGCTGGCCTTTAGGAACCAGACTAGGCGCTTCAGGGATCTTGCTCAGGCAAATCTGGAGGCCAGCCAGGAGGAGATGAAGCGGTGGTACGACCAGAGGGCCACTCTGGTAGAGCTTCAGCCTGGACAGAAAGTTTGGGTCATGTCCCCTGTGGAACCTTGTGCGCTCAAGGACAGGTGGACTGGATCATTCGAGGTTGTGGAGAAGAAGAGCGATGTCACCTACCTGGTGGATTTAAAGTCTCCCAGGAACCCCTTGCGGGTCCTGCATGTCAACCGATTGAAGCCCCACTTAGAAAGGTCCGAAGTGGGCATGCTCCTAGCTACAGATGCTGGAATGGAGGAGGAGAGTGAGCCTCTTCCTGACCTCCTGTATGCAAAAGAGCAAGATGGGTCAGTGGATGGTGTTGTCCTCTCTGACACACTGACCCCTGAACAGCAGCAGGATTGTCGCCATTTGTTGGGGCAATTCCCTGATCTGTTCTCCTTGATTCCTGGTGTTACTCAGTGGTGTGTCCATGATGTAGACACCGGGGACAGCACTCCTGTCAAGCACAAGGCTTACAGAGTGACTGACAAGGTCAGAGCATACATCAAGGAGGAGGTCTCCAAGATGTTTGCCCTAGGGGTGGTTGAGTCCTCTAGCAGTCCTTGGGCCAGCCCCGTGGTCTTGGTTCCAAAGGCTGCAGCGCCTGGTGCTTCACCGGAACTTCGGTTCTGTGTGGATTACCGAGGACTCAATTCAGTCACCAAGACTGACGCGCACCCCATCCCCAGAGCTGATGAGCTCATCGATCGGTTAGGGGCTGCCCAGTACCTTAGTACGTTTGATCTAACGTCTGGGTACTGGCAGATCGCCTTGACCGATGGGGCAAAAGAGAGGTCAGCATTCTCCACACCAGATGGGCACTACCAGTTCCGGGTTATGCCCTTTGGGATGAAGAATGCCCCTGCCACCTTCCAGAGGTTGGTCAACCAGGTCTTGGCTGGGCTGGAGGATTTCAGTGCTGCCTACCTGGACGACATCGCAGTGTTCAGCACCAGCTGGGAAGAACACTTGTGCCACCTCCAGGAAGTGTTGTTGGCCCTGCGCAGAGCAGGCCTCACAATCAAGGCCAGTAAGTGCCAGATTGGGCAGGGTTCAGTGGTGTACTTGGGGCACCAAGTAGGGAGCGGCAAGGTGGCCCCCCTGCAACCCAAGATTGATACCATCCTGGCATGGGCACCGCCCAAAACCCAGACTCAGGTGAGAGCCTTCCTGGGTCTCACGGGTTACTACAGGAGGTTTGTCAAGGATTATGGTAACATTGTGCACCCCTTGACTTCGCTGACTTCCAGGAAGCAGCCACGACTTGTGAACTGGACTGACGCCTGTCAGACGGCCTTTGACACCCTGAAAACTGCAATGTGCACAGCACCCATACTCCAGGCACCCGACTTTTCGAAAGAATTTGTTGTCCAGACGGACGCTTCAGAGCATGGCGTGGGGGCTGTTCTAGCTCAGGTGAATGAAGAGGGCCGAGACTTACCTGTAGCCTTCATCAGCAGGAGGTTACTCCCCAGGGAACAGAGATGGAGTGCGATAGAAAGAGAAGCATTTGCTGTGGTCTGGGCACTGAAAAAGCTGAGACCCTACCTGTTTGGGACTCACTTCCGGGTGCAGACAGACCACAGGCCCCTCAGATGGTTGATGCAGATGAGGGGTGAGAATCCAAAGCTGTTGAGGTGGTCCATTTCCCTACAGGGGATGGACTTCACGGTGGAACACCGCCCTGGCACAGATCACGCCAATGCTGATGGTCTGTCCAGATTTTTCCGCCTTAGTGATGAGGACTCCCTAGGGTAAGGGTAGTTCTCCCCACATTTCAGCTGGAGGGGACACGTGTTAGACCTGGCATCATTGGCATGAGTCTCTCCTCCATTTTTTCTGTTTGCCTCTTCTGTTTACGATGTTTTTGCTGGTATATGCTTTGGGCACTGTGCCACTGCTGATCAGTGCCACAGTGCAAGTGCTCCCTATGTGAAATTGCTGTATTGATTGACTTCCATGTTTGGCTTATTTGGTTTACTATCAGTCCCTAGTAGAGTGCACCAGGGGTGCCAGGGCTTGTAAATACAAATGCTGCTAGTGGGCCTGCAGCACATGTTGTGCCACCCACAAGAGCGGCCTAGTAAAAGTATGTCTGAAGGTCTGCCATTGCCAGACCACGTGCAGTCTGACTGGCACGAGGACTGCGCAAGTACACCTACTTGCCAGTCCCTAAACCTTCCCTTAACTTCATGTTAGTCACCCCTATGGTAGGCCCACGGGCAGGGTGCATTGTAAGCATAAGGTAGGACAAGCCTGACAAGGTTGGCATGTCCTAATAGTGAATTACATCCATAGTCGTTTTTCACTATTGTAAGGTAGCCTGCTCTCCATCAGTTAGAATGGGCTGCCAGGATTATTAAGGTTATAATCCTAGCGGGCTCGGGGAGCATGGTGCAATGTCAAGTTTGGTATCCCTGAACTCAGGGTTTAATAACGCATCCGTTTGTGTGGATGGTTTTTGGACTCTGTGTTTGAAAATAGCACTTTTAGAAAGTAGCTATTTTCTTGTCTAACTGTCTACCGGTCTCTGCTGGTTCTGGTGTGCTTGTGACAGGAGCTGGGTGGCTCCAGAGAGTCTGAATGAGTCAGTGTGGGATGAGTGGGGCATTTGCATTGAGAGTAGGGGAGAGTAGCTCTTGATAGCCTGCCCTGCCTGATACAATGTTGGCTCCGCCCCCCTGCCAGGCGACTGATGACTCTGTGCTTGCCTGGGACTTTCCTGGCCCGCCTCCTGCCGGGCAGCTGATGGCCCTGCCCCTGCCAGTGACAATGCTGGCTCCGCTCCTGCTGAGCGGCTGAGGACTCTGCCCTGCCCAGTGAATAGGCCAGGTGCTCTGGCCTGGCAACACCCACAACAAACCCAGGATGGGGGGAAATTCCCCTGCATGGACAAAGGGATCAAAGCCAAAAAGGGGTATAAGAGAAGGACCCCTGAACCAAGAAATCAGATCACTTCTGACAAGGAAACCTGAACCAAGGACAAGAAGCCTGCTGATCTAAGGACTGCCTACCCCTTCTGCCAGAGTGCTGTTTGTTGGGGGAATCCTGCATTGCTTCTTTATTTTTGCCAAGGAACCAGGAGAGAGGAACTTTTGTGTGTACTCTCACTCTTTGCTGAGAAAATCTCCAAGGGCTGGAAGAGTGCCAGTCTCCTGTTGAAGTCACAGGGCTAAAGGACTTCATCTGTTAAAGTGCTATTTGCTGGAGTTTGTGAATCCAGCACCTCTGAAAGAATCCAGCAATCTCGACGCCGACGGACGCCGCCGAACCCAGCTCGACATCGTGAGTAACGGCTCCAGTGTCCCGCTTCCTCGACGCCGGCCGCCGGGCCCGATCGACGCCAGCAGCAACGCCAGTGAGTAGTGAGTTCGGCTCCAGCTCCAAGTGACCCCGTGTCTGCACCGCCGCTGATCGCATCGACTTCGAGCCCTCTCGACGCCGTGAGCGCTGCTCACTCTTGCACCATCGACATCGACGACGCCGTATCCTGCTTCATCCCATGAGCGCTGCTCCCGCCTGACTTCGGTCGACGCCGCTGCAGATCGCCCCGACTCCGAGGCCCGATCGACGCCGAAGACGCGACGCCGGACATCTCGACGCCGCTGATCATCGAGTGCTTCACTTTTTCCAAGGTACTGTGTTGTTGGGGTCTGTGCGACTCCGGGCTCGACGTAGCGCTCCTCGCGGTCGACGCCGAACCTTTGGATTAACTTTGCCTCGACGTCGTGTGACTCCCGTGTGGGTTACATTGTTGCCAAGAACTGTGTTTTAGAGAAGAAGAGTTGCTTTTGATACTAAAGACTTTTGTGCTAAGAAGAAACCGTGCTTGAACTATTATATTTCCTTCCAACAGTATTTATTAAGATTGTGGTATATTTTTGTCGTTATTTGGTCTTGTGCTAAACCTTATATAAAAATCCATATTTTTATAATACTACTGTGTCGTGTCCATTTGTAGTGTATTCACTTTATTACTGTATGTGGTCATAAATGCTTAACGCACTGCCTCTGAGATAAGCCTGTCTGCTTTGCCAAGCTACCAAGGGGGTGAGCAGGGGTTATCTAAGTGTGTGATCTCCTTGCCCTGACTAGAAAAGGTGTGTCCCTATTTGTCAGAAGTGTATACCTCTGCCAACTAGAGACAGCCGCTTCTAACACACACCTATTGTAAAACCTATCTAAGTGTTCTTGGATCGATATTTTAGTAGGTAGTAGTTTTAAAATATATTTTTATAATATTAAGTTTTTAAGTGGGTGGGGTTTGATTTTTTGTGTGTATAAGAAAATACAAAAATAAAATAAAACAATACATATTTGTTTAGGATTACATCTATAGGTTTTATATGTTTAAGATGTAGTTGCTTTTTGTATTGTACTGCATGTGTATTAAGGAGGGTGTGGGGGTTGAAGTTAGGTATGTATAGTGCTTAAGTTTAGATAAGTTAAGTTAGTATAGGATAGTGTTATGGTTAGTTAGTGTAGTATAGGTAGTTTTAATAGGTAATGGTTCTTGTACATTAAAGCTTTTATCTTTGTTCTCTACTTGGTGGTGATTTACTTTAGATGAGTTGGTACTATTGTTTTAGTGGCGTTGGGTACATGATGTACCAATTGCCCTGATGTATCATTAGGTGTATGTTACTTTCACAGAGGCCTATGGGCAACTGTAATTTGTTCTCAGATGATTTGATATCTGTAGGGAACGATTTCCATACTCGATACATAATACTTGTGACTCACAAATTGATCTGACACACAGCACAACACAGGCATTCACCTACTGAAGCATTCTTTGAATATGTGAGTGGGTATGTAAGTGTTTAAATAGACTTTTGGACACAGAATGCTTCTCCCTATCTGCACTGGCAAATAAACTGCTTCATAGCAATAACAGTTTACCCCCTTGCACCAATGTCCAAGTAGGTCTAAATTGTTGTGTGCATTTTAAATGTGCAGGAAGTGATACCGGCCTGGACAACATCCATCATTAATTGAAAATATTACTGCTTAATGTGCCTTGCTCACTTTGCCACTGGATTCAAGCAAGCCGAGCTGAAGACGGCTGAAATGCCAGAACCCGGTCCTCGGAAGCTTGTGTCCGGTCCAGGGAAGGCATGGCTTGGCAGTTCGGGCTGGACTGTTCCCATGAGGCACAGGGTCAGACTGCTTTGCATATGGCCATGTCTGAACTGGGGTGGGAGAGTGGGCTAAAGAACGGTGATGGATCAAACCCAGATCTGTTGACTGGGTGTGAGTGTTTGATTGGTTCAGATGCTCTGTCCATCACCACCCCCTTTTGTACCACTAATGTGCCACATCATGCAGCTCACTTAGGAGAAGCCAACAACAACAATGCTGTAATATATGTCCCTCATTTACACCAGCCCTGGGGAGGTGTAGCCCACCTACAGTTTCTCTGCTCGTGCACCAATGCTAAACGATTATATGCAATGATATGATATGTGGATGCACTCACACTCAACACGTCTGGTCTCTCTGTGACAGAGTAACACAAGTGGTCTAGTTGGCCTGTGTTGAGTCACTGAACACTTATCAGTATACAGAGGGGGAGCCAAAGTGCACCCGCATGCCATTTTCACTGTCATTTACAGTATTGGAATGCCCTTGTGCATCCCTCTGTGGCAAGTACAAGACAAATCCATGAGGACTATGGGCATAGCCATCAGCTTAGTATTGACACAACCATCCAGTTTTTTAAAAATAATTTTGTGTGAGCAGTGATTTTGTCACATTTTGAAGTTATTTTGTCATCTTTACATTGCAACATTGATGTTGACATTTGTTACAGTCTTTTGACCTCACATGCCTCACAGATCCCATCGATAGGTGGTAAATTTGTGTGTATGTTGTCAGAATGTTCTCACTGTGGGGCTTCTTCATGAGCCTCTCACAACACTTTTGCGCCGCTGTTGCGTCACTTTTCATGACAGAGTGGTGGAGTAAACAATGCGCCACTTGCGGCATATTTACAAGGTGACGCATCTAGGTAGATGTGTCACCTTGAAAAGCCCTGCGTCACATTATTCCTGCGTAAGGTTTAATGTATGCAGGGTGGAGGTTCCCATGCAAAAAAAACACGTAGGAGTACCGGAGTGAAATCTATGAAATTTCACTGCGACACTACTAGGACGCCACTGCGTCACATCCTTATGCCTGCCCCATGGCAGGCATTATTTTGATACAGTGCTATATTCATAGGCCTCCCCCACGCATTGCTGGAATTGCGTCACACTTCTGACACAACTTCAGCAATGCATCAGTTTTGTGCCGACAGATACGTCAGAAATACTGACATAGCTGTCATTCCTTGCGTCATGATGTGCCTTACATTAAATACGATGCATCCATGGTGTCACAAGAAGGGCACCGTGAAAACTGTTGCATTGCTGTTTACATGCAGCGATGCAACAGTTTTCACAAAGAGGGTCCAGTGTGTCTATCAATAAAATACATCTTGCTGATACACCCTGACATGACATTGATAATGTACACATTGCTCATCATATTATTGCAATGGGTGTACTTGGTGGAGGTGCACAGACATAGACAGCATGTGCAATTGACTTTAGCTCAATCTTCTTTAGCTACAAAGAAGTGCTTTACGATATTACAGAGACAACATTTCATATGTAGACCTTCCAGAAACAACCAAACAAAACTCAATGTTTTCACAAATGTGCAGATTTGTTTTTTATCCAGAATAACGAATCCTCACATTTATTCATGTCAGTAGTATATTCCGATTTTGAACAACAAAGATAGTAATTGGGTAGATGTTGAAGGCTAGACAAAGGGGCATATTTACCAGAAAAAGTTGGGGCGCAGAGCCACGCCAAATTTGGCAGCGCAGCGCTACAACATTTTCAAAATACAGGGATGCGCCATATTTACTACAATACGGTGCACCCCTGTGTTTTCCCTAGCGCTGGCGCTAAAATTACTTGCCTAGCGCCAATGCAGGCTCCTTGCGGGTGCCTGCGTTGCAGGGAATGATTGTTTATGTGCAGGAAGGTGTGTCTTCCTGCAAAGAAACATTCCATAATGGCGATTTGGTTACTTCTATGTGTGCTGCATTCTGCAACACACATAGAATTAGCAAGTCGTCATTATTTAATGATAGTTTATGTGCAAGAAGATTCACCTTCCTGCACATAAACAATAATTAAAGGCTTTTTGCTCTTCCTATGCGTGCAGCATTCTGAAGCACACATAGAAAAAGCAAAAACAGGAAAAATAAAAGCATTTCTTCTTGTGTGCCAATCTAATGCCTACTCTTCAATTGCATGATTTTTTGGCGCTGCCACAGATTTATACCTCCTTGTAAATCTGGGGCAGTGCCAAAAAGCAACACCCATTGCACACCCATTTGCCGCAGAGGACTGCGGTGGAAAGCGGCATATTTACAAGGTGGTGTTAAGCCAGGCTAAGTGGCTTAGCGCCACCTTGTAAATATTGGTAATTGCACTATGGCACTGTACCATCAAAAAAGTGATGCGCCACTGGCACTAGGGGCTTCCAAATATGCCCCACAGTCAATTAGGGACTCATCAGATGACATTTATAGGTGAGGAGTATTTCAGTGTGGAGCAACAAATTGCCATCGGGAAATGTAGGCTTCTTTCAAAGTACACAAGTGGATAAGACTAAAAACTGCACAAACAAAAAATACTGTACTAGGTGACAAAGAAGGTGGCATGATGTGCCACATAGGACCTTTAAAAACTGGCCAGGAGCACACAAAAATGTTCATATGGCATTCTTCAACGGAAACTGTGGAAGTCCACATCCTCTTCTGGGGTGTGTTCTGCCTCCCCTGCTAGTGGTGGTGTTTGAATTTGAGGCAGCTAAGGCACACATGAGAGGGAGAAGATGTGCCTCTGCTGTTTCCACCAGCATCGGTATGTACCAGTAAGGCAGCATGGTAATCCTTGGCAAGGATCTACTGGTTTGCCAACAAAGCAATGCAGTGACTATGGAGGTCACCAGTTGATGCAATGAAGAAATCAATCTTGCGCTCCAGGGACTGCATGGTAGTATGCATAGCCCCCAGCTTCCTGACAACTGCACTGGTGTCAGATGTAGAGGGCTGCTGTTGCTCCCTCTGTCTTATGACACCAGCTTGTCACGGCTGCTGGCTCCTCGAGGTCGGAACGATGCTCAAATGGGGTCCACCTCCTGATGTCCCTGCACTCTGACTAATAGTATCTTCCAGAGCACAAGGCAATCAAGCGAGGGATAGGTAGGGGTAGAAGCAGCAGGGATAGAGGGACCTGCAACAACAAAGGACACACATTAGAACACACCCCTCGTCTCTCTATGCTCCTAAACTATTCAACACCCTTTAATCAATCAATCAATCAATCAATCAAGCATTTATATAGCGCACTACTCACCCGGGGGGTCTCAAGGCGCTGGGGGAGGGGAGGCTATCCATACCTGAATACTCAGGAGATGAACCCGTCCCTCTTCGGAGATACTTCTCTCCTACTGCTGCATAAATGGGTCAAAAGGGGCAATACGATGAATAGGGCGTGGTACTCAGCAACTCAGTTCTCCAAGCCAAACCACAACCCCTCACGAAGACAATAGACAAAGTTACTTCACAAAAGGTAACAAAAAATACCCCAAAGGAAACTATAGTATTTAGAGTTCCAGGGGGGTGCAAATCCGGCGTCCCCTGACTCTAGGGAGATGGTAACAATCACTACCACCAACAATAGAAGTAGAGTTCCAGGGGGGTGCAAATCCAGCGTCCCCTGACTCTAGTGGAGGCTGATAGCAACTGCCACCGTTTTCCTTGATGCGGTCAGGAAGGGGGCAATCCTGCGTCTTCCTGACCAGAGTCTCAGGCTAAGTACTGGCCCTAGAACTCCTTGGTCGGTTACACTCAGCCGAGTGCAACGAGGGAGCGCTGAGGGGGCAATCCGGCGTCTCACGCGCCTCACCAAGGGAAGTACTGCTGTACCCGCCGGGAACTGCTTCAGGCCAAGTAACCACCGTGAGGACGCGGAGGGGGCAATCCTGCATCTCTCACGCCTCACGGACAATAATGGCAGCACCAGCCGGTGACTGCCTCGAAAAGAAGAGAACACAGCGAGGGCGCAGAGGGTGCAAACCAGCGTCTCGCGCCTCACTGACAAAGGACAGTACCAGCCGGTAACTGCCTCAGGCGCACTAGCTCGTCCGAGCTAGAACAACAAATTTGCTTCGCAGCCACGAAGCAGGTCAGGCTACGCGAACAACTGGACAAGCAAACTCCCCAGCGATTCCGCGGGGAAAACAGACATCCGAAATCCATCTGCCTCCAAGGACGAATCACGAGCGCCCTCCTTTGCCTCTCCAGTGGCTATATGCCTTTTGCGGTACGTCCCCCTTCCGCTAGGCATTATGGGAGATGTAGTCTTCCTTCATCTCTTAGGCAGGCACAATCCGCTAGACCCTGACACAGCTATGCCAGTTAGGGATCCATCAATCCCATGGAATCAAGAGTAGGTGTCTGTGATAGCCCTAATAAGGGTTTGACCAAGTCTAATACACCTATGGCCACTATCAACAGTAACCGCTATAATCTCCATCTGGACCTCACCTCATCAGCCATTCTCTGCTAGACTCCTACCACACGCCATTGAAATACAACTTGGGGGTCCTCGGAGTCCTCAGCTGTGATGGAACAGCTGGATGGGTGATGTCGAGTGGATGAGGGTTCATCTGGAGACCCTGCAACGTTCTCTTCCTTTGCCAAGGCCAGAGGAGAATTTACAAAAGAGTCCAGGAGGCTTATGTGCTAAAGAAATGTCGGAGCGCAGTGTTAGGCTAAATTTGGCAATGCCACGCTCCAACATTTTTAAAATGCACAAGAATATGAGGCAGCCCTGCGTTTCTCCTAGAGCTAAAAAAGCTGCCTAGCGCTACAGACACCTTGCTGCCATGTTGCAAGGATGCCTGCACTGCAAGGGTGATTGTTTCTGTGTAGGAAGGGACACCTTCCTGCATATACACAATCAATCATTTTGATTGGCTCTTTCTATGTGGCTGCAGAATGCAGCCTACATAGAAAGAGAAAAAAATAGGAGAAATTAACAATTTCAACCTGTAGCGCCATTCAAGACCAGGTATTCCCTTGCCTTAACTTTTGTCGCTGCCTCAGCCTTGTAAATATGGGGCAGCAACAAAAAGCAATGGGTGTTGCATTGATACGCCTACTACAACACCCATTGCACGTCCCTTTGCCGCAGACGGCTGCGGTGGAAAGGGGCATATTTGCAAGGTGGTATTAAGCCACGTTAAGTGAAATGAAACATTTGTCCTCCTTGCGCCAGGGTAAGACTAGGTTTTCCCTTGTCTTAGTTCTGGTGTTGCCTCCTATTTATGCCTACCTTGTAAATGGGGGGCGGTGTCAGAATCAATGAGTGTTGTGGTGGAACACCCACAACTACCCTGATTGCTCTCCCCTTTCACACTAAGCCAAGCGTGAAAGGGGGCCTTATTTAAAAGGCAGCCTTAAGCCACGTTAAGTGACTTAACGCTGCCTTGTCAATAAGGCAAAGCCCCTATCCCCACAGGAAAGTTGTAAAAAGTGACGTTCCCGTGGCCATAGGGGCTTGTAAATATGCCCCTCAGTCTGAAAGAGCTAAGGCTTACAAACCTTTTTTTCCTAAATTTAGGCTAGAGGATATAATAGGGTCAGCTGACTTGATGAATTACTCCATATTTAAAAAAATATGGGGCATATTACCAACGATTAGCGATATTTATCGCTAACTAGGCTTAGCAACTAATTTTTTATCGCTAAGCATCGCCGGAAATTATCGCTGAGAGAACGTGCTATTAGCAACGTTTATCTCCAAAGTGATACATTTTCCGGCGATAGCGTGAATATCGCTGAGAATACAGCGATATTCACGCATTAGCGACAAAATGTTCTTAGCCATGTTATCCACCTCCCATTCGATAACATGGCTAAGAACTGGTCTGAGCAGGCGTTAGTTTTTGGAGATATTCGCGCTTAGCGCGAATATTTCCAAAGCTACGCCTGCCTTGTTAATAGGCAATAGCGACGTTATCGGCTGCTTTCAGTCGCTAACGGGTTGGGTACGCCCACTTTGCATGTCATTAGCGATAAACATCGCTGACATGCAAAGCGGGCCCCAAACCGCTCGCTATCGCCTACAAGCTGTCGCTAACTGCTGTTGGCGACAGCTTGCTAATAGGGCAATAGAATTATCGCCGATTAGCGGCCGAAAACGGACGCTAAATCGGCGATAATTGTCTATCGCCCCCCTTGGTAATATGCCCCTATATTTTAAGACATTCTCAAATATAGAGTCCCAAATAATGAGCAAACGTTAAAGGCGTATAATTTGCACCCTAAGTCCTGACGTAAATAACATAGGGGCATATTAGCTAGAGCGTTATCGCCACTTTAGCGGCACTTTTTGCAAATAAGGCGGCGATTTTTTTATCGCCCAATTACCAAGCTGTCGCTAACAGCAGTTAGCGACAGCTTCCAGGCGATAGCGACCGGTTTGGGGCCCCCTTTGCATGTCAGCGATATTTATCGCTAATGATATGCGAAGTGGGAGCACCCAAACTGGTAGCGACTGAAAGCAGTCGCTAACACAGCTATCGCCTATTAGCAATACCCGCAACGCCAGGATTTTACACCTGGTAAATACCTGACTTAGCCATCACAGCCAATGGGAGGTGGATTCTATGGCTAAGTCCCCACCTGCCTATTAGCGAGATTTTCCTTAGCGATAGGATTTATATCGTTATAGATTGGATTCGCCGCTATCACTGGATTTTTATTGCCGTGGAGATAAACGTTGGTAATACTGCATTATCTCCGTGATAAAATACAGCGATAGGAGGCGATAAAAAAAATCGCGCTTAGCGTGGTTTGCGATAATTTTCGCAAGTTGTTACTAATATGCCCCATAGTTCCTTATAGCAAAAGGAAAACCAACATAGGCACCATTGCATCATGTTGCAAGGGTGCCTGTGTTGAAAGCAGGGTTGTTTTTGTGCAGGAAGGGACACCTTTCTGCACAAAAGCAATCCCCTGAGGCAATTTCCCCTTTCTATGAATGCTGCAGTATCCCCTGGCTAGGCATAACACTTTTAACGCATTCCCAAGTCTACCCCTAACGGTAAATCTGGGAATGCACCAAAACCCATGGGTGTTGCATGGGAACACCCACACACCACCCATGGATCACCTCCCTGGGGCAAACTAACGCAACGCAGTGACTTGCGCATTGTTATGTTACTCTATATTCATCAAGTCACACGGTGCCACGCAAGGGGGGGTTTGTGTGACTTGATGAAGAAGTTACTTCGGTAACAATATATCTGTAAGAAACATAGGTTAGTTATAGATTCCTTATCTTAGAATCTCCTCCAGGCGTCAGACTGGATCAGGAACGTTTTTCGTCAGCAGTCCCCCTGCACATCGAAAGGTGGCATCGGTCGACTCCACATTTGTCGTCGTGGTTGTCAGGAAGACGTCGCAGTAGCTACATGGACGCCACCATTGCATGCTGATGTCAGTTCTATATATGACTTTCCACGCCAGAAGCGCAGAGGCATGCAAGACACTGACCACTGGTGCCCAAACCTAGGGCCCTGAAAGAATGACCTCAAACCCTAGAAGTCAGTTCACAGAACGGGTAGGATGGATGAGTGGGTAAGGAATCTATAACTAACCTATGTTTCTTACAGATATTTAGTTACCGAAGGTAAGTAACTTGTTAATCTGAAAGAAACAGTTAGTTATAGATTCCTTACCTTAGAATGCATACCCCA
The DNA here is from genome assembly GCF_964261635.1 of Lissotriton helveticus. Lineage (NCBI taxonomy): Eukaryota > Metazoa > Chordata > Amphibia > Caudata > Salamandridae > Lissotriton > Lissotriton helveticus. Next base: position 658,506,263 of record NC_136073.1, on the reverse strand, counting down.
GCAATACCAACCCCGATGGTGGGTCTGCGAACTAAGTTCACACCAGAAAGTCCTGGAGAACAGAACGGCCAAAGAAGCCGTCTCTCCGGACTTGGTTGTACAGGGAGTAGTGTTTCGTGAATATGTGCAGCGATGCCCACTTAGCTGCCTGACAGATATTATTTAGGGGGACTCCTCGTCCCAAAGCAGTGGTAGCTGATGTTGCCCTGGTGGAATGGGCGCGCAGTCCCACTAGAGGCTCCTTCTTTGCCAAACAATAGCAGGCTTTGATGCACAGAACAACCCACCTGGATATGGTCCGTTTGTGCACGGCCCAATCTTTCTTAGCGCCCACGTAACCAGCAAAAAGCTGGTCGTCCACCCGGAATTATTTTGTGCTATCCATGTAGGAGGAAAGCAAACATTTTGGATCCAGCCGGTGGAGCCTCTCTTCCTCTTTTGAAGGAATACGGAGGCAGAAAGAAGATGGGCAAAGAAGATGGTTTGGCCAATGTGGAAAGAAGTAACCACCTTGGGAAGAAAGGACGGTCTAGTTGTAAGGATGACCTTGTCTGGATGGACAGCCGGAAAGGGAGGCTTGGAAGAAAGAGCTTGTAGCTCACTCACCCTGTATGCCGAGGGGATGGCCAGTTTTCAAAGTAAGAAGCCTGAGAGGAGAGTTATGCAGCAGCTCAAAGGGAGTGCACGTAAGATAAGTAAGCACCAAGTTAAAGTCCCACTGGGGCATTACGAAGGGAACAGGAGGAAAGAGATGAGTAATGCCCTTAAGGAATCTATTTACAACAGGGGACTTGAAAAGAGAAGGCTGATCAGGAAGCCTAAGGAAGGCAGAAATGACCGAGAGGTAGCCTATGAGAGTGGCAAGAGCAGAGCCCTGCTGGCCCAAAGAAAGAAGGAACAAGAGAACCTCAGAAGAGGGGCGGAAAGGGGATCCACAGCTTTTGCTGTGCACGATGCCAAAAATGTGTTCCATCTGCAGGCATATACCGTCTTAGTGGAGGGACGCCTGGCTGCCAAGATAACATCGCAGACTTCGGGAGGCAGGTCAAACGACGTCAACTGCCACCGCTCAATCTCCATGCAAGAAGGTGGAGACTGAACAGGTTCGGGTGGAGGACTGTCCTTTGCTGCTGCAACAGAAGATCCTCCCGAAGAGGCAGACTGATTGGAGGATCGATGACCATGTTGAGCAGCTCGGGATACCAGACTCTTCGTGCCCAATCCGGAGCCACAAGAATGACTTGGGCCCGGTCGTGCTTGATCTTCTCCAGCATCCTGGGCAGAAAAGGTATAGGCGGAAAGGCATATAGAAGACCACAACTCCACTTGTGACAAAAAGCATCGCCTAGTGAGTGCCGCCTTGGAAATTCTAACGCGCAGAACTGCTGACAATGCATGTTCTCTTTGGTGATAAATAGATCTAACCAAGGCTCTCCCCACTGCCTTGCACCACCTCCGAGTGAAGACGCCATTCGTGATCCATCATGCACCTGCGGCTGAGTTCGTCCGCCCTGGCGATCAGAGAACCTGCCAGTTGTTGAACCACCAGGGATATGCCCTGATGTTCCAGCCATGTCCAGAGGCGGAAGGCCTCCTAACATAGGGTCTACTCCCCACCCCACCTGGTTTGTTGCAGTACCACATGGCGGTGGTATTTTCCGTGAACACCTCCACTACTCTTCACGGCAGAGGGAAGAAATGCCTTGAGTGCAAGACAAACCACCCGAAGCTCCAGAAGGTTGATGTGGAACCCAGACTCCGCCGGAGACCAGAGACCTCTGATCTCCGCCTCCCCATGTGGCCGCCTCATCCCAGGAGTGATGCATCGGTCACCACTGTGAACTCTGGTTGAGGATGGGAGAGGGTTCTGCCTTCGACCCAATCCTGGTTCGTAAGCCACCACTGTAGTTGGTGTGCAGTGCCCTCTGAGATCTAGACACAATCAGACAGATTCCCTTGATGTCGGGCCCACTGGAACTTCAGGCCCCACTGCATACATATGGCATCTGGCATTATCCACCAGCAGGATGCAGGAGGCCTTCAGACCCAGCAGAGTGAGGGTCATCCTGACCGAAACTCGGGATAGAGGCTGAAAGATCGGAATCATAGCCTGAATATCTTGACTCGATGTTCGGGAGGATAAACCCGAAACTGTGTTGTGTCCAAAACTACTCCAGTGAAGAGGAGCTTCTGAGAGGGGGTCAGGTGTTACTTCGGCAAGGCGATGGAGAACTCCATAGAATGCAGGAGGTCGGCCGTAGTCTGGAGGTGGGAGTAACCCTGGGCGTAGTGGGGCGTAGTGGGGCTCCGCGGAGCTACGCGGAGAGGGCGAGAAGCTACGCCCACTCCCGCACTCCGCGTAGCCCCACTACGCACCTCCCTCCCGCTCTCCCCTACATACTTTATTTAAGCAATTACACTGATTAAAACAATTTTAAAGCACTTACCTTGTCCGGGGCTCGTCCGGGGCTCCCTCTTTGAATAGCGTCCTTTTCCTGGATACCAATGCGCATGCGCGGGCGGCCGCGCATGCGCATTTCTCCCGAGAAATGCGCATGCGCGGCCGCCCGCGCATGCGCATTTGTTTCCAGGAAAAGGACGCTATTCAAAGAGGGAGCCCCGGACGAGCCCCGGACAAGGTAAGTGCTTTAAAATTGTTGTAATCAGTGTAATTGCTTAAATAAAGTATCTAGTGGAGGGCGGGAGGGAGGCGGGTGGCGGCCGACTCGGCTACGCTCACGGAGTGGGCGTAGTGTTGCCGGCTACGCTGCCTACGCAAAATGCGTAGAAGGCAACACTACGCCTACTCCGTGGGCGTAGCCGATTCCTCCGCCCAGGGTTAGGTGGGAGACAACAGCCTGGGGCGCGCCTGTCTTCAACAGCCAGTCGTCGAGATAGGGGTAGACTGTAACCCCTAGTCTGCGCAGATGCGCTGTGACCACCGCCATCACTTTTTTTAACACCCGAGGGGTGCTGTTAAATCAAAAGGGGAGCACAGTAAACTGAAAATGCTCATGACCTAACGTGAACTGTAGGTAACGCCTGTGGGCCGGCAGGAGGAAGATGTGGAAATAGGCGTCCTGCAAGTCCAACGCTTCCATCCAATCTCCGGGGTCGAGGGCAGACAAGACCTGAGCGAGCGTCAACATTTTGAACTTCTCCTTCCAGAGGAAGCGGTTGACGTTCCTGAGATCCAAGATAGGACGCAGGCCTTTGTCCTTCTTGGGCACCAGAAAGTAGTAGGAATAGCAACCACAACCTACTTCTGGGGAAGGAACCCGCTCTATGGCTCCCTTGGCCAAGAGTGCAGAAACTTCCTATTGGAGAAGGACCAGAAGATCCTCTGACATGCAATGGTACTAAGGTGACATGGATGAAGGGGTAGTCTCGAAGGGGAGGGAGTAGTTCCGTCGGACTATTTGCAAAACCCACCTGTCCAACATGATGGTACGCAAGTGGGGGAGGCGATGGCGGATCCTGCAGCCCACTGGCATTTGGTGGCCCTGAAAGATCAGACTAGGAAGGTTTGGAAGCTGCTGCAGAGGGGGCTGTGGTGGACTGGCCCGTCCGCTGGCCCCCAGAACCACGGCGGTGGTTCCCATGTCCCCGGCCGCACTGGGGCTGAACAGCTTGCACCTACCTATGGCTCTGGGTGGGACCTAGTGGGGCACCCCTCCCGTAGCTACGAAATGGACGAAAAGCAGACTGCGCAGGGCCGGTGGTAGAGAGTCCCAAGGACCATGGCCGTGGCCTGAGAATCCTTAAAGCGCTCTAGAGCTTTGTCTGCCTTGTCGCCGAAAAGGCAACAACCATCAAGGGCATGTCCATAAGGGTGGATTAGACATCCCCGGAAAAACCAGTCGAACGCAACCAGGTGCAGCGTCGAAGGGCTACTGACATGAAAATCATCCTACCAAGTGTGTCGGCGATATCCAGCCCACAGTGGATGGTAAACTTCGCTGTGTCTCTCCCTTCAGCAGCGGCTCGTGAGCGCAGCCCTGCATCCTCTGGGCACTGAGTCAGAATTTGTGCCATTACACCCACTCCGTGTGGGACACGGTTGCGCAATAGACATGTGGGGCCTCATTTATGAGAAATGATGCATCGCTGCGTGAAAGCAGCGATGCATCACTTCTCAGTGCGCACTCCTTGTGACATTCCTGATGCATCATATTTAATGTATGACGCATCATGTCGCAAGGAGTTACAGATACATCAGTATTTCTGACGTATCTGTAAGCGCAAAAGTGACGCATTGCTGGAGTGTGTCACAAAAGTGACGCAACTCCAGCAATGCGTCCTTTCACATGGGGCAAGCCCCATGTGAAAGGGCCTGCGTCAGTCTTACGCCTGCTGTGAGGCAGGCGCAAGATTTTGACGCAACAACGTCCTAAAAGTGATGCAGTGAAATCTCATAGACCCTTCCTTGCGTCAATACGCCCCCCCTTGCATACATTATACTTGGCGCAGGTATAATGTGGCGCAGGGGTTTACAAAGTGACGCATCTACCTAGATGCGTCACTTTGTAAATATGACTCAAAAAGGCCCATTTTTTACACCACTGGTGAGTCACAAAAAGTGACGCACCGGGGGCGTAAACGTGACGCATGGCCTCATAAATGAGGCCCGTGGTGTTTACCGTCCGCAGTCCCAAGCTGGAGGAATAAAACATCTACTTCCCAAGATGATCCAGTTTCTTGGATTCCCTGTCCGCGAAGCAGTAGGGAATGTGCCCTTGGACGTGGAGGCTTGGACTACCAAGCTCTCAGGGGTGGGGTGTTGGGAGAGGAAATTGGGGTCGCCTGGTGCCGGGCCGTGGCGTCGGGCAATATTTGGTCCACAGGAGCCCCTGTGTTGGGCCTGAACTAGGTGCCCAAAAGGATGTCTGTCAGGGCTTCATGAAACGGCAGCAGGGGCTCCGAAGACCTCGCTGCCGGTTGAAGCACCTCTGGCAGGAGGTTAGTCCTGACTGCCACTATAGGTAGCTCGAGGTGGAGAGCTTTGGCCGCCCTACGCAACACCTCTGCGTCTGATGCTCCCTCCTCCGTAGCCACGGTAGGAGGAGGCAACATGCCAAGGTCTGGTGAGGTATCCAAACCACTGGCTTCCCCCAATTCCTCTCTCTAGTCCTGCTCATACACCAGCTGGTCTGTTAAAGGGTCTCCAGATACCTCCTAGTCCTCCTCAACCTCGTCTGGCTGCCAATCTGGTCTCAAAGCGCATGGGTAGAACAGGGGCACAAAAGTATCATCGCGTTGGATCCGGCGTAGCTTTACGACGATCCGACTCTGTGTCTACCTCGAGGTGGAGGCCGGGGTCGACGTCGGCTGGGGACACAGCCGACGCCGGTGGTGGATGTGGTGCCGGGGGAGGCGTAACGAGGTTGACCGACACCGATCCGGAACCAGGTCCCAGCCGAGTCCGCGGGGCCCAAAGGCACGCCGGCAGAGTCGGGCTGCCCAAAGCTGGCATGCCTCGCTGTGTAGAAACTCCGAAGCTGGGCAGGGGTCGAACCAGGTCCTGGAAAGGGAGGAAAACCCGAAGTTGACCCAGCAGGCCCCACACGTGGAGCCGCAGGAGGGGCACCATCAGCATCCCTCGTCGCGTCGGCTGACAGATGGGGAGAAGTCGAAGAGTGTTGATGCTTCTTCAACTTCTTTTTGTGCTTCGACTTACTTGACCCAGAGTGCGAAGACTTCGACGAAGAATGGTGTTGGCTCCGCAACCAGTCCCTCAAACTCCTCCACGACCGGGACCTTGAGCAGCGCGGAGATGACAGCTGGGCCTCGAGTAGCTTTCGGGACCGCTCCCACAAAGACTTCGGGCCATGGTCCGGCAGTCAGAGCACGACTTGGGGTTTAGGTCGCGGTCCAGGCAGTAGAGGCACACGGGGTGCGGATCGGTTACAGGAACTGCAAGCCTTAAAGCTGGGCATCCCTCGTGCACCAGGAATCGATGGACTCAACAGCAACAAAGTCGACAAAAGTTGAGAAAAAGTTCAATAAAAAATTGACTGGGGTTACCGCTCTCTCCGGATCTGCATTGCTGGCATGAAAAAAGAAAGAACTGATGTCAGCGTGCAAGGGCGGCATCTATGTAGCTATAGCAACGTCATCCCAGCAACCACGACGCTGACGACGACCATGGAGTCGACCGACACCACCTTCCGATGCGCAGTGGTACTGCTGACGAAAAACTTTCCAGATCCAGTCTGACGTCTGGGGGAGATTCTAAGATAAAGAATCTATAACTAACTGTTTCTTTTGGATAAATTTAACTTATGAGTTGCGTCACTCTTGAGCCCAATTGTGTGGCGCAAGGGCAACACTACTCATGATGAATATGGCCCTTACTTTCCAATACAAAGGGTTTTTTTTATTGGAAAGTAGTCCTAAAAATAACACAGATAGTGCTTTGCACTACTTTCCATTACTTTGCATCAAAAGACTATCCTAGGGGGGTATATTGAGCTTTGCACCCAAAAAAATACCACCTCAAGGCAGATGCAAGCAAGAAGAAATGCATTTATTTCTCCTAAATGTCTCACACTGCATGTGCACCACAATGTACAGCACACATACAATTTGGCGTAAGTTTGTCTGCATAGTATTTGGTACTGGAAGGGTACCATTCTAGTATAAAACCTATAATCGACATATCACACATACCTTTGTATAATAGTGCGTGCCACAAGCAGCCTGAAAGAGTGTGAGGGCTCAATCATCATTTATAAAGTGTGCACTGTCAACCAAAGGGGTCTCTGGGTGCTGAGGGTGCCTCAACTCCAGCGAAGATCCAGGACTTGAGTCGTTTCCTGAAGTCCGCCAGGGAGGGTGTTGAATGGAGGGGAGGGGTAGGTTGTTCCAGGCGATGTAGCAGAAGGAGCTCCCCCAATGCAGTTGCAACAGGTGCAAGGGGTGTGGGCAACGGCAATAGAGGAGGAATGCAGGAGGAAAGTAGGGTTGGTGGAATTTCAGTTGATGGCTGTTGTAGGAAGGTCCTCGACGGTGGAAGGCTTTGTATGCATGTGGGATGATCTCGAACAGGCATCTCTTCTGGATGGGGAGCCATGAAGTACTGGGTTTTACAGAACCCAGCGGTGCCAGGGACACACCCTAGGACTTCGGGTTCTTCCTGTTTCAGACTACAGAAACTCAGAGTCTTCTAGGTGAAGTCAAAGATCGAGTTTATTGGCTGCAACCAAGTAACAGGCGTCCTAGAAGTACAACACGGTGTATATTCTCAGGAGACTGCTCAATCTTACAAAGCCGGCCTTCTCTTTTTATACAAAATATTATGCTTCAGGCAAACGTTCCTTATTTTACAGTTGACCATTCACATTTTTTCAATACAAAGAAAAAGCAGAGTCATGATGACAAGCCCATATTTCAGTTTGTTCAGCCCACAATCAATTACCCGGCAAGGCCCAGTATTTTCATCAGATATCGACAAAACCCCAATAAAAAAGGGCGCCTCCTCCTCGTAAAGCAAGTCATAAAGAAAGAAACAGAGGCAGGTGTGTGTAAGATTAGGAAGGGTTTGTGTGCGATGAAAGGTTTATGGCATGTTGTGCCTTGATACTATCTCGGTCGGCCACTGGGAGAGGAACTGACCGAACAGGTTTTGCCTTGGGCAGTGGAGTCAGCTTGCACAGGTCATGCAGGAGTCAGCGAAGGTGTACGTGTCCTTCAGACTCGGTTTTGGCCTTAGTCACCAGCCTATGTGAGGGCAATCACAAAATGGCTGCCATTCACAAAATGGAACCCGAGGGTTCTGGGCGAAAACTCAGAATACAGGATGATTTTGTCACTCGAATATGACGGAAATGCTTGTGCATAGTCCACTAGTCATTCTCGGCCTGCTGATATCAAATTTGTCATGATACGAATATGTTTATGACACAGGTCCAACATTTTCAGTACCACAGACCCTACTTTTGCCCTTACATAGGCAATAACCTATACTCATGCTAATCTGAGTCCAGGTCTGCATTCCTAAAATCATTGAGATGTTGCTGTAGCATCATCCTATTACTTAGCTCGTCCCTCGATACAGGTTTCCTTACACACGATGTAGCACAGAGGCCACATATAGCAGGAGCACACTGTATGCATAGACAGAACAGGAAAAGAATGGCTAAGATCATCCCAATGACCATCAGAATCTTCCATCCCCAGGCGGATATCAGTTCCCAGACCCATCCCATCAACGACCAATCTCCTTTATCCACATGAATAGATTCAGAGATCTTATGTAGTTTGGAGATGGCCTGGTACACTGTTGGAGCGTTATCTGGAATGAAAACACAGCAACTCGATTGGATCACTTTACATACCCCACCTCGGTCTGCAAGTATGACGTCTAACGCGACCCTGTTCTGAAGGGTCATAAGGCGATCCGACTGGAGCTCAGCAGTCAAGTTACTAAGGGCACCGGCAGTTTCATCTACGGTGGATTCAACCACCCTCGTCAATTGCCTTATGTTCCTGCTGTTAACCATGGGTCCCCAAAACGGCAGAAAACCCTTCATGAAGTCTCCAAATTCTTGTCCTGCAGTGTCTTCTTTACTGAAGACACCTCTAACTATCCTTGTCTTGTGGTAATCTGCCGCAGCTGTGTAGGTGGGAGGCAACAGGAACGAAACGAAATTTGTGCCCGAAAAGTCAGGGGGCAACCATGTATAGGCTGTATCATGGCAGATGAAATAGGTACCCTTAGCTGCTAAGAACGAAGGGGAAGTCTGGGACGCAAAAACATATGTCTCAATGCAGATGCTTTTCTCTAACTGAGCTCTGGGATTCTTGCCATTACCTTGCAGACATAGGTGACCCTGATGGGGTACAATCAAAATCGGGGAGGATCTCTTAGCTCGCTGTTTCTCACCCAGAGTAACTCCATATCCGGTCACGTTACATCCAATGTATGCTAGTGTCTCATCTCTTGGGATAGTCTCATAGAAAGTATGTTCCCTAATCATATCTACTATACCCTTAACTAGAGCACTATTCTTTGGATTGTCTTTTTCAGAACGTAGGTGGACTATGCACAAGCATTTCCGTCATATTCGAGTGACGAAATCACCCTGTATTCTGAGTTTTCGCCCAGAACCCTCGGGTTCCATTTTGTGAATGGCAGCCATTTTGTTCACTTCTCTAAGATCAATCACAAATCTGTAAACGGGTGGCTGAGAAGGGTCAGTACGCTTCAAAACAGGCAGAACAGGACTATTGCAAACGTTGCCTCTTGTCTCTTCAATTACATCTTTTTCAATCAAATCATAAATGATCATAATGATCGCTAGCAACGCTTTTTCACCTTCACTAGATATTTTATATTGGGGAATTCGTGGCATTTTAACATTGGCTTTCAATGTCACAACATATGGCGGTATTTCCAAAAGACCCACATCATTAGGACCAGTAGCCCAAAGAATATCAGGAAGAAGCGACAACTCTGTCGGAAGTTTATCCTTTGACAAATACATTGGGGAGACCACTTTCTTACCTAGTGTAAGTTGCACTCCTGAAGGAGAACAATACAATGTCGCATACAATCTTTTCAACAGGTCCAATCCTAACAAGTTTTCACCACAACCTGTTGTCAGAATAAGGGGTGCTTCTAATTCACAAGGTCCAACAGAAAGGGACATAGGACTAGAAATTGGGTTCCTAACCGGGGCGCCAGAAAAACCTACTGAAACATTCATTTCGCCAGACAAAGGTGCGCCAGGGAGTTTAGAGTGCATAATGGAACTCTTTGTAGCACCAGTATCCAACAGAAAAGGCTCTGACACACCTGATGTAATCACCTCAACATAAGGTCCACTCTGATCTACTGGAACTGAAACAACTCCCTCTCTTTGTCTATGGCTGTCCTAGCAATCATTACCTTCCATATTCTCATCTTCTGCATAGTAGTCATCAGCATAGTACTGAGGCACGTTATTTTGCTGATCAAAACTATTCATTGAATTCTGTGGCGGAAACGAACGCGCGTTCTGGGGGAAATTTCCACGTCCTCTACCTCTAGGCGCTTGTGGAGTACCTCGACCTCTTGCGCTAGAAACACCATTCATACGCTGTAGCAGAGCAGGGCAACTACTTTTAAAATGGCCCTCCTCTTTACAATATGCACACTGATTAGGGCCTACAGGAAAGCGTTGTTGAGGATATTCGGTCCTTTGCATGTTTCTCTGAAATTGCTGAGGCTGCTAATAGTTACTCTGACCACCACTAGGCGGGTACGTCTGCTGTAAAAGAACCTTTGTTTTTAACTCTTTCGTTTTCTTGTCTGCTCTATCTTTTTCATCTTTATCTCGATTTTCGTAATAGTAGGCAGTTGCCAATATCTGTGCTGAAGAGGAAACGGCCCACGAACTTTCTGAATCTTTTAATTTCTTACACAACTCGGGAAGCAAATTATGCACGAACTTGTCAACGAACAACCGTTGACCACCTTCTGTACTCATATCTTGACCACTGTGGTCGATAAACGTTTCTTCGAACCTGGTGAAGAAATCAGACACGGTCTCATCTTTCTTCTGCTTACACGCAGACAATTTGTCCCAATTCACTCGCATCACAGGCATCAAAGTCTTCATGTAAGTAATTATCCTACCAGGGAGGTCTGCCACTAAAGGTTCGGGTTTAGCACCACCAACTTGTCTGCCATCAGCAGCAGCAATATTAACCCATGTATCACCTAACTCCTGATCATGATCCGCATGACGAATCTTTCCCCATAAAGGCTGTGGAACAACGTTTCCAAACAACATATCTATATCCGCTAAATTCATAATGCAAGAGCCTGCAGTCTGTGACAATTCCTTGTAATACCCTGCAGGATTTTTACGGGGGTCAGGCAAAGTCTGCTTAAGGGCCAAAACTTCAGCTCGCTTCCATGGAACATGTACCCAAACACGCTGAAAGTGTGCCGGTATAGCTGGGGGAACATTATTCAGACCAGCCGCTACTTCTTCCTTCCATTTTTTATTTTTTTTATTTTGCAGAGTTTTATATAGCGCGAACTAGACCCGAACCGAATCAGGTATCAGAGCGCTTTACATAGCACCAGTTACGTTACATGAGGACACACTTTCATTTTTTTTTTTTTTTTTAGGCAACGGGGAGATTAAGTGATTTGCCCAGAATCACAGAAGGTTTTTTTTTTTGGGCGTCGTTACTGAGACTCGAACCCAGATCTCCAGGTCCGAGGTCGAGCGCCTTAGCCGTTAGGCCAACCCCTCTCCATACTGGAAGAACCTCTCTCATGGGGTACTGTCGCGCTTTCCTCCTAACAGAGGAATCATGTTCGAATAACGACGGAGAAACACCCTCACTCCTAAACGACAACAATGTCGCAATTGCTTTTTCAACATCAGAACCCACAATTGTGCCTTTTGAAAACTCGTACCGTACACGACACAGCTCAGGTGGGTTGCATTCTAAATCATTTTCCTCCAATTCCTCACAAAGAAAAACACACATTTTCTCGAAAACGTATCTCTGTTTCGGCTCTTCCCACTGATGGAAGACATCTATGACAGAATCTAGCTCATATCTCGTAGGGTCAGTAACGCATTTGTGTGCCAAATAATTCAATGTTTCCCGCTCTCTAGAGTCGGGCAGTTGACTACGCAACTGTTTTCTCTTTGAAACAGGGGTCATACTTGTTGCCCCAAAAAGAGGATACAGAAGACTAGCAACAGTGTTAGTCATTCTCTGTCGAACAGAAGGAGAAGTTGACGAAAGAACAGGAGTAAAAGCAGAGTGAGGCAAGGTAGATGCAGATGTAGATGCAGACGCAGTAACAGTAGGAATATCAGAAGAGGCAGTCGATGCAATAGGCAAAGTCGTAAGAAGTACAGGGTGAGCAGGTAGCAAAGTCAGCGGCCCTTGAGGAGGCTGAGCCGTAGCAGTAGGAGCCAGCTGAAGAGGAGCTGGCGGTTGTGGAAGAACCTGGGGCTCAACAACCGGAGGTTGCACAACTAAAGGTTGCGGAGGTGCAGTAGCACTCTGCGCATAGGGGGGTGGCGAACTTAATAAGTGAGACATTAAAGGATCTTTCTCAAGTTCTTTTGCTGCATCTTGCTGAAGAGGTGGCAAAACTGGATAGCATTTATCGATCGCCATTTTACGTTGCCTGTGCAACTGTTCACTCACTTGTTCTTCCTCATCATCTTTATATTGCATAGCAGCTTGCATTATCGAGATACCCTTTTCTCTTTTATTCTTTTTAGCCTATTTAATTTCTTTCTGTTTGGCTTCCTTTCGCCATAGGCGGAAAGAGTCAAACATCGCCGGCCGGGCTTTCTTCTTAAAAAGTCTAACCTCTAGATTATCTAACATCTCTGTGTCAAAACTACCATATTGGGGCCATTTTAAAACACCATCCTTTCTGGTGTATTGGATCCATACTTCATTATACGTGATGGGGCCCACGCCGTGTTTCACATAGAGCACATAGGTTGGAGTTCCAATTGGAGGAACCGGACACAAATCCTCCAATCGGGAATCCCTATTACAACCAAGACAAAACACATTTCCAAGTCTGCTAAGACCAGGTGTTGGACTGGGCCCTTCTGACAGGTCCACCCCTGAATTTTTGTGCTTGTTATATGTGACCTGGGGATGGTGATCCCCCTTCGGAGTGTGTGTGTGGTGAGAGAGACCTGCCCTCCCATAGGAATGCATGGGGAATGTATGTGGCTCTGGTAGTTCCTGATGCGTGGGGCGTGCCGGGTCGAGTCTGGTATGTGCGCGCTCGTGAGATTGAATGCTACAAGATGATGTATGCGGCCTGTGTGTGACTAGAAGGGAAGTGCCATTTCTAGACCCTGCTGTGTGTGTGCAGTAAGTATGCTGGCGCGTGATTGGCTGAAGTGAGGGAGGGGCTGTGCCTGTATCCTGTATGGGTCTGGGCTGTCCCCCACAATGCTGGCTCCACCCACCTGGGGTGCGTCTGGTGTCCTAGCCTGGCCAGTAACAAGAAATTCCTTATAACCAGTTCTAGCTGGTTCTCATCCTGCCTGCCCCTTTTTAGACAAAGGGGTCTCCTGTATAAAAGGAGGGTGTGCCCTCTTCTCTCTCTCTTTTTCCTGCTTGTCCTGACTGGCATCCTGCCAGGGGCATGCTGCTGCTTGGGCTCAGGGGAAGGGCTGGCCTCCCTGAGCCCTGCCCTGCTCCTGATCTACTGGGATCCTGGACTTCCTTTGGTCCCTGCTATCTATGGCCCTAGCGCTTGGGAGCGCTTTCCTGCTATCCTAGCGCCTTGGGGCGCTTCATTCCCGCTTCCAGCGCTTGGGAGCGCTTTCCTGCTGTCCTAGCGCCTCGAGGCGCTGCCTTTCTGCCCCCCAGCGCTGGGAGCGCTCTATTCTTCCAGCCGGTGCCCACCCGGCATCTGCCTGCTCGTGGGAGGGGGCCCATGCCCCCAGCGAGTGCCTACCTCGCTTGCCCCTTCATGGCTGCCTGATCGAGGGAGCCTGTCCCTCGTCGATTTCCCCTGTGTTCACCGCCGTAGCCCGGGCCCCTTCATGAGGCCCACCCCCGGGCCGCGCTCTGAGTGGCTGCCGGCCCGGGCTGGGTTGATGACGTCTCCCCGGGCCGCGCTCTGATTGGCCGGCGGCCCGGGGAGCTGCAGAGACGGAGAGACGAGCATGCAGGGAGCGGCGGGAGCCGACTCCGCGCCCCTGCGTCCCCCAAGATGACTGCCGCTTCCCCCCCGGGGCCCCCCAGGAGCGAGAGGGAGCCCCGGAGAGCGAGAGAGACTGGCGCGTCTGCCCGCCGGTGAGTGCTGCAGGAGGGGAGGCGGGGCTTCGGGGCTCATTGTCGGGGCCCGCCCCTCCCCTCCAGCGCGAGCCCGCCTGTGTTTAGAGGCCCGCGGGGCCCCCAGTGATGCCGGGTCCCCCGAGGGGGGCCCGCCTGGCCGCAGCTTTGTCCCTGGGCCCCGCTAGGCCCCATCACAGCCCGCGGGGCCCCCAGTGATGCCGGGTCCCCCGAGGGGGGCCCCGCCTGGCCGCAGCTTTGTCCCTGGGCCCCGCTAGGCCCCATCACGGCCCGTAGGGCCCCCCAGTGATGCCGGGTCCCCCCGAGGGGGGCCCCGCCTGCCCGCAGCTTTGTCCTGAGCCCCGGAAGGCTCCACCATTGTGCTCGAGCCCCGAGAGGCTCCATCTATATTTTTATCCCCCTAGTCCGAGCGGCTCCATCTATAATCCCTGAGCCCCGAGAGGCTCCCACGTGGCCCTGTGTCCCGAGCCCCGAGATGCTCCAACGTGTTCCCTTAACCCATGAGCCCCGAGAGGCTCCACTGCGTCCCCGCGTCCAGAGCCCCGAGGAGGCTCCACCGCAGGTCCCTTGCCCCTTTCGAGCCTGCGAGGCTCCAACGTACTGCTCTCATTCATCTACAGCTGCCCAGCACTTCGTGGGCAGCTGCCCCGTTTAGGTTTATTGTTGGCTACTTACGGCCTGTCCTGAACATCGAGACTCGGGGCGTCCTAGGCCCAGGAGGCCAGCTGGCCTATTGAAAGTATTGGCTAATGTTAACTTTGCTCCTTGAGAGTTATTCTGTGTTTCCTTCCTACAGGTACGTCTGTGGTGTTATGTACCGTGCCATTCCTTCCCTCTTGTATAACCTTGCCTCATGTATGTTGATACTGGTTAGAGGGAGTTCTAGTGCTAGTCCTTTGAAACCCCGGGGCGTGACGTATTCTAATGCTAAGCTCCTAGTGATTATGTGTTCTAGTCCTAGTTCGAGGAACCTCCCAGTTGTTATATGTTCTAAATGCCAACTCCATCCTGTGCATATTCCTGGCAGTGGTCCCATGGCCCTGTCCTGTATATTTTCCCTTGTAAATCCTGCCCGTGCCTCTGGCACCCTGTAAGGTATGTGTTCCTATGTGTCCTTTTTAATATAAAGACTATTTTCATATATACCTGGTGTGGAGTTCCTTTTGTGGGGGGGCCCCGGAGGTTGTTGCTGGGGGTGCGTGCGCAAATGCTTTACACATGCCCTCCGAGATAGGCCTGGCTGCTCGCGCCATGTTACCTAGAGGGCGAGTAGGGGTTGTCTTGGGGGGTGACCCCCTGGCCCTGACGGGGGAGTGGTGGTTTTGGACTGACTCTGGCGCAAGCTCTGGTCGGCCGGGGATCCCATTTCCTACACCAGGCATCTTCGCTCTCTAGTCTAGCTTCAAACTTCAAAGGATTATCGATTTCGATAGTCTCGTGAATACACGAGTCCCGCGGCTTTGGTACTTGCAAGTTCCGAATCAAAGATCGCAAGGGGATACCCAAACTAAGAACCAAACTAAGGACTGGGAGACGCTACACTTATACTTAACTGAGGTATCGATGACGTCACCAGAAGACTCGTCTATCATTTCGCTCTACCAATCATCAAGGGTCCAAAACAGGGCGATAGTCATGGCAGCAGTCCTTCGTAGCCGTCGGGAAGCGGGGAACCTCGTAGCAAAGACTTTCGGACCACGTCGACATGCAGGGGTCGATGAAGTGGCGGCCTTCCTCCAGAATTTTCACACGAAGCTCCTCACGAACCTCTGGCTTGGACCGGTACCGCTGATATCGCCCCACGTTGGGCGCCAACTGAAGTACTGGGTTTTTCAGAACCCAGCGGTGCCAGGGACACACCCTAGGACTTCGGGTTCTTCCTGTTTCAGACTACAGAAACTCAGACTCTTCTAGGTGAAGTCAAAGATCGAGTTTATTGGCTGCAACCAAGTAACAGGCGTCCTAGAAGTACAACACGGTGTATATTCTCAGGAGACTGCTCAATCTTACAAAGCCAGCCTTCTCTTTTTATACAAAATATTATGCTTCAGGCAAACATTCCTTATTTTACAGTTGACCATTCACATTTTTTCAATACAAAGAAAAAGCAGAGTCATGATGACAAGCCCATATTTCAGTTTGTTCAGCCCACAATCAATTACCCGGCAAGGCCCAGTATTTTCATCAGATATCGTCAAAACCCCAATAAAAACGGGCGCCTCCTCCTCGTAAAGCAAGTCATAAAGAAAGAAACAGAGGCAGGTGTGTGTAAGATTAGGAAGGGTTTGTGTGCGATGAAAGGTTTATGGCATGTTGTGCCTTGATACTATCTCGGTCGGCCACTGGGAGAGGAACTGACCAAACAGGTTTTGCCTTGGGCAGTGGAGTCAGCTTGCCCAGGTCGTGCAGGAGTCAGCGAAGGTGTACGTGTCCTTCAGACTCGGTTTTGGCCTTAGTCACCAGCCTATGTGAGGGCAATTACAAAATGGCTGCCATTCACAAAATGGAACCCGAGGGTTCTGGGCGAAAACTCAGAATACAGGGTGATTTCGTCACTCGAATATGACAGAAATGCTTGTGCATAGTCCACTAGTCATTCTCGGCCTGCTGATATCAAATTTGTCATGATACGAATATGTTTATGACACAGGTCCAACATTTTCAGTACCACAGCCAGTGGAGGTTTCTGCGGAGGAGAGTGATGTGTGACCATTTGGGAAGTACCAGCATGAGTTAGGCTGCGTGTTCTGTATGGTCTGGAGTCTTCTGAGGAGCTGGTGATGAGGGCTTGAGTGACAGTCTTTCTGGTGCTGACTGGGATCCATCTGAAGATTCTGCGGAGAATGTGGAAGTAGGAGGAGGTGACTGCATTGACCTGTTCTTTCATGATCAGTTGCCTGTTGAGTATGATTCCTATGTTTTGTGCATGGTCTGTTGGTGTAGTAGTTGGTCCAAGCTCAGCTGGCCACCAGGTGTGGTCCCAGGCGGAGGTGTTATTACCGAAGATCAGAACTTCTGTCTTGTCTGAGTTCAGCCTGAGGCAGTTGTTTCTCATCCGGTGAGCTATGTTGGTCATGGCGCTGGAGAAGTTGGTCTTGGCATTGGTAGGGTCTTTGGTGAGCAAGATGACGAGTTGGGTGTTGTCTGCATAGAAGATTATGTTGAGGCCATGGGATATGACGACGTCTGAAAGGGGAGTCGGGCAGGTGTAGAATGAGGTGGGTCTGAGTAATGATCATTTGGGTACGCCGTACATGATGTCCTTGGGTGTAGAGGTGAAGGGATGCAGCCAGATGTTTTGTGTACATCCTGGAAAGGTGGAGGCGAGTCTCTTGAGAGTATCTTGCCGTATGCCGATGTTGTAGAGTCTGGTGATGATGGTGCTGTGGGAGACTGTGTTCAATGCTACCAAGAGCTCGAGAAGGATCAGGGCCACGGTTTCCCCATGGTCAAGTAGGGTTCTGATATCATCTGTGGCAGCAATCAATTCGGTCTGCGTACTGTGGTTGACGCAGAATCCTGATTGTGAGGCGTCCAGTAGCTGGTTTTTTTCAAAGAATTCAGTGAGATGTTGGTTGGCAGCTTTCTCAAAGACTTTGGGTAGGGGAGCAGGGAGATCGGCAGATAGTTTCTTGAGGAGATGTCTTACTTCTGTGTGTTTCCTTCTGTCTGGGTAGGTTGCTGTGTTGATGGATGAGTTGAGAATGCTGGTGTGTTCTGTGCTGATTTTGTTTATTCCAAGGTTGAAGAGGTGGGGTTGGTGGGTGCCCAGGAGTGGATTGACAACATGATGGCAGTGGTGGTCTGGGGGGTTAGAGGAGAACATGTGGTGATCATTTGGCTGGTGCTTGCTGGTAGGTTAAGGTCATTGAGGTTGAGGGTGGTGGGTTGGGGGTCAATGTTTTTGGAGATGGTGGCATTATGCTGTGGAAGTAATCCGAGAGGGTGTCATAGGGTTTGTGGGAGGGGTGGATACCGTTTTCTGTGGCTCTCAGGTTGGAGAATTCCTTGATTATTCTAAAGAGCTCTATGGTTTGTTTGGCCGCGTTGCTGATCCGGGTGGTGATTGCTGCTTTCTTGGCTTCCTTGGTGAGCTGGCGGCAGTTGCCGAGGGTTGTTTTGTAGGAGACTCTGTAGGAGGAGCTTTTTTGTGGTGCACCATTGATTTTCCAATTGGTGGCAGTTGCGCTCGACGGTCCTAGCCCAGGGGTGTACCAGCTGGCTTGTTTTATGGTTCTGTTGGATTTTGTAGGTTTCAATGGTCCGACTCTGTTGGCGCAAGTGGTGATCCAGGTGGAAAAGTTCTGGACAGCCTAGTCAAGGTCTGCTGGGGCTTTGGGTTGGGTGGTGGTGAGGGCCTGTGTCCATTCGGTTTTGGTGATTTTGCTCTAGCTACGTTACGAGGAGGTGTGATGCTCCCTGATGAGGTGCTGGGTGTTGGAGACGGTGAAGTGTGGTCAGTTCAGGTGAGGTCTATGGTGTGGCTGAATTTGATTCTGTCGTTGGAGGTAAAAAAGGGGCTGCATGTGTGTCCGGATTTTGGATGGGTTCAGTGACCAGGTGGATGAGGCCAATGTTGGTTCTCAAGGAGGGTGATGGAGTTGTTGACATTAGGGTCATTGATGTGGAAGTTGAGATTGATGAGTAGGATGTAGTGGTGGGACTCGATGGCCAGGGGGGCGATGAGGTTGGCGATGGTGTCACAGAAAATAGGTTAGGGGCCCGGTAGCCTGTAGGCCAGGGTACCTCTTAATGTGGTCTCTGCGTCTGTTTGTTCCTGGAAGTTGATCTGTTCCATAAGAGGCGTGTGCTTGCTGTTGGTGATGGTACATCATATGGTTTCTTTAAAGAGGATGATGGTTCTTCCGTCTTGTAGCCTTCGGTAATGG
The DNA here is from genome assembly GCF_964261635.1 of Lissotriton helveticus. Taxonomy (NCBI): domain Eukaryota; kingdom Metazoa; phylum Chordata; class Amphibia; order Caudata; family Salamandridae; genus Lissotriton; species Lissotriton helveticus. The sequence continues at coordinate 658,487,589 of NC_136073.1, read as the reverse complement.
CAATAAAAATATCAGTGGTTGTGTAGGGGATGAGTCGCGTTTTGGTTAAGAAGGCCACACCAGTGGAGAAGGTGGTGATGGTGTCCCAGAGGTCTGTGGCGTCCTTGCAGCGGGCGCGGACATTGAGCAGGATGCTTTGGAGTGATTCCGAGCTGTTCACAGTCTTCAGTGAAGGAGAGGCGTGGGCTCCTTCGTAGATTGTGTTGCAGGAAAAACAGCAGTGTCAGCAGGTGAGGGTACCTTTGGTTTCTCTTGGTGTGGATGAGATGCAGCTGTCGCTTCGGTGTCCAGTTCCCAGAGTTCCCTGGCAGTGTAGCAGCGGGTGGCAGGAGGGTCAGAGGTCTGGTGCTGGGAGCGGTTCAGGTGTGTACAGGCGCAGATGGACATTGGCGGTGCGCCTGCTGCATGCGGCTGGGAAGCAGCCTCCATAAGTAGTCCTAGGGTGGAAGGGGTTGTCCGGGAGGTGGGAGGGCTGGAGTCAGGACACAGCAGCAGTGGTGGGAAAAGCGGGAAAGGCAGGGGCCAAAACAGTTACAATGACTAAAACAATGGCACTGCGATAAAATGGAATAGACTAAAGCGCCCAAAATACAAACAAAAAATGACCAAAATACAAATCAAATTGCAGGCAGACAAGCATGAACACAGGGGATTACACCAAAATGCACTAATGGAGGGACGTAGAAGCATTCAGCAGGCTGGAACTGAGGGCTCAGGAAACAGGAACGGAGTCCCAATCACGAGGAGCTATGCGGGTGAGTGACGCGGTGGCAAGGGGGAGAAAGCAGCACCATCATACCTTAGTAACTATGGTGCCTCCCTGCTTGCTCTTCCTAGCACAACAAAATGCAGAAACTTTGGTATGAATTAGCAATTCTCCCTCAAAGTGTTCCATATCAATTAAAACCGTGGCCCATAATACACAAAGCAAGGATTAAAAGTAGTAAATAAAGGCACAATTTCTGACAAAATTATGGGCTGACTGGTGTCTTAAATAGTTTAAAAGCAGCAGCAGTGCTATTATACTACGTTAGACTGTGTTTAATGATTGCTTGTCCAAAGAACCTTCAATGCATATGCTGATTTTGGCTGAAAATGTAGCAATGCTGGCATATCTGAAGAAAACAACATAACACAATAACATACACAGATGAACATAATAACACAATTAAAACACAACAGGGGTCAACATACCAAACAATCAAAACATTATACTACACAACTACCACAAAACAACAAAACAATATCACATTGCAACAATGCAGCACAAAAACTACCGAACACAACACCAAAATAAGAAAATTCCTCACAACTAATTACACATAAGCATTCTTGTCACAAATTAACATCTCCAGAAATCTGCTTTCATAGGGCCATATTATCAAGGAAGCTGCGGTAGTTTATCACCGCTTTACCGGCTGGAAACTGCCGTTAAAGCGGCGATAGTGGGCTTGATAATATGCGATTCGAATTTCAATCGAAGCCCAGGTTAGATGTGTGAACATCTAACCTGGGATTCGATTGAAATTTGAATCGCATATTATCAAGCTCATTATCGCCGCTTTATCGGCAGTTTCCAGCCGGTAAAGCGGTGATAAACTACCGCAGCTTCCTTGATAATATGGCCCCTAATTCGGTGGTAAAGGTGTTTCACCAAGCGCTGCTTTCAGATCCCTTTTGGGAGTCCACATGGCAAAGAGGGGGCTACTGGGCATCGCCCATGGTGTTTGGGGTCAATTCAAATAAAGGCAGTGGACTACATGAACATCTTCAACTTCAAGGCATGTCCTACAAGATGAGGATGGAGCTCTTCACATGAGGAGCCCTTGAACACTGGGCTGCTTTAAGGGGAGATTGCTCCCAGGGCTGTTAACTGATTAAAAAGAGAAACTTAAGAAAGCAGTGCTGTGTGAGTGCAGAACCTGTCCCTCCGTTTCTTTCTACATTGGTATGGACACGGCGGTGGACCATGATGTCTCACTTTTCAGCTCCACTGCATACATGCCACCATATGACACCGAGATTCCAATCATTTTATCTTAGCATTAACAGTCATCAGAATGTAGGAAATCTTAAGAGGTAGACGATTACAGGGGCATATTACCAAGGCGGGCGATAGGCAATTATCACCGATTTAGCCGCCGTTTTCGGCCACTAAGCGGCGATAATTCTATCGCCCTATTAGCAAGCTGTCGCTAACTGATGTTAGCGACAGCTTTTAGGCGATAGCGAGCGGTTTGGGGCCCGCTTTGCATGTCAGCGATGTTTATCGCTAATGACATGCAAAGTGGGCGTACCCAACCAGTTAGCGACTGAAAGCAGTCGCTAACATCGCTATCGCCAATAGCAAGGCAGGCATAGCGTTGGAAATATTCGCGCTAAGCGCGAATATCTCCAAATACTAACACCTGCCCAGACCAGTTCTTAGCCACATTATCCAATGGGAGGTGGATAACATGGCTAAGAGCATTTCATCGCTAATGCATGAATATCGCTGTATTCTCAGCGATATTCACGCATTTCGCCGCTATCGCCGGATATTTTAGCACAATGGAGAAAAACGTTGCTAATAGCATGTTTTCTCCGCTAACATATCCAGCGATAGGCAGTGAAAAAAAAAATCATCGCTAAGCCTATTAAGCGATAAATATCGCTACTTTTTGGTAATATGCCCCAAAATGTAAAAAATGTAATCGAAGGTCTCACACCTATAATATATGTGATATGCATGTCATTGTGACCTCTGTGCTGTTCTTCCCGGGCTCACCCAGATATTTTCATAGTCTGGGACATATGCACAAGGGGACTGTGCCACCAGAATGTCACTTTTTTCGCATTCCAGTGGCACTAAGTCCTTGCACCATATTTACAAAGTGGCGTTAAGCCACTTTTTGTGGTTTCACGCCAATTGTAAATATGGTACCCTTTCATTAAGGTATCTGCATGAAAGGGGCATACAAAGGGTGTTACTGTGGGCGTTCCACCACAACACGCATTGCTTTTTGGTGCTGCCCCAGATTTACAAGGATGTCTAAATCTGAGGCAGGGTTAAAAACTAACACCATGCAAAAGCAGGTGTTAGAATGGCGCACAAGCAGAAATACTTGTATTTCTCCTCGTTGTTGCTTTTTCTATGTGTGCTAGAAAGAGCATAACACCATTAATGATTGTTTATGTGCAGAAAGGTGTGCTTTCTTGCACAAAAACAATAATTCAATAATGGCGATTTGCAACTTCTATGTGTACTGCAGCATGCAGCACACATAGAAGTAACAAACAAACCACCATTATTGATTTTTTATATGCTGGAAGGGACACCTTCTTGCACATAAACAACCATTCCTGCAATGCAGGCATTCTTGCCACATGTTGCAAGAGTGTCTGTGATGGAGCTATGCAGCTATTTTTAGTCCCAGCTCAAGGGAAAACACAGGGGTGTGCCGTATTCTTGTAAATAAGGCACCTCTCTGTGTTTTTTAAAGGATGCAGCGCTGCATTGCACAATTTGCCACAGCACTGCTCTGCATCATTTACTTCTGTAGAAAAAACAGCACTGGACCAAGATTAGAAAGTTTAGTGTGGGACCAAGATCACACAGGGCTGAGACAAGATTTCACTGTACTGTACAAGACAGCACATCCATGGTTCATGCTGGCCTAAAATGTCAGCAGTGTCTAAAAATCAGACAAGATTGGCTTAGGATCATGCAGGTCTGAGCAAAAATCGTACATTACTGGCTAAAGATCATACAGCATGGGTCAAGGTCATACAGTGCTGAACCAATATTGCACATTGCTGAGCCAAAATCATGCAGCATCGTATAGAACTAGACCAAGGCCAAACCTGTATTTGTCAATATGCACACTGTCTCACCTGTCAGATTTGTACCTAAGACCATGGGACCTAGAAATAATGGTCCCTATTGTACAATGGAGGACGCAAATATCTCGGAGGAGCTCAGTAGCAGAATACTAAGTAGTCAACTAGCAACCGTCCCAATATCACACAATGCTGGGCTAATGTACCATGGTGGTGGATCAAACTCGGATGTATGACGGTACAACGCGTTCGTTTACAACCCGTACCGTTACCACACAGGTTTTACAACGCAAGTCGTTACAACGACTTGCGTTGGGGGGTGCTGGATAGTGAATAGTTTAATGTACTATTCCAACTCCAGTCCCCGTGGATAGTAGGGAAGGAGTTGGATAGTAAATTAAACTATTACCTATCCTACAGCGCCCTCCAGCGCAAGTTGTTGTAACGACTTGCTTTGTAAAACCTGCGTGGTAATGGTACCGCGTTGTAAAACTTTCGTGGTAAAGGATGTTTCCCGTCAAACTCACACTGTTGAGCCAAACTTGTTCATCGCGGAGTCAAGATCATACAGCTCTGTGTCACAAGAATACAGTACTTCCCAACATTTGCCTGTGCTAACACCAAGGGACCCCTTCCCTTTTGTGAATGCTGTCAAAAACAATTTTTAAGAGTTAGGAGCGGTCCCATGGGCCACCCTCTACATTTCAAAATTGTTAGTTAAACTTTAATTTCTTTTTTTTTAACGTATCCCATTTTCCGTAAAGGAAAATAGGCTGCAATTACAAAAAAAAATATTTTATTTAAAAGCAATCACAGATATAGTGGTCTGCTGACCCGAGCAGGCCACCATCCCTGTGATGGCTACGAATCATAGTGGGTCGCAATTTGCGACATATCTCACTAATATTCATGAGGCAGGAGCAATTGTGACCTACTACGGTTTGGTATTTTGCAAACTGACCTATTAGTACATAGGTCGGTTTGCAAAATATCCCATTGGACGCAGGGCGGGTAACTTCTGCATTGTGTGAATGAGAGAGAGCAGACAGCACAGTATCTAAGATGTGGTACGTCTCTGCTCTCTCCCTGCATTGGGGTACTTTTTGCTGCCGTATGCCAATGCAGATACCGGTGTGCCATAGTGCAGAGGTGTCTTCTTTGTGGGAAGCAAAGGTTTTGTGCTTGAAGAGGTCCCTTCCAGTACAAGAACTGTGCTCAAGGCATTTCCCACTTTGTTTATTGGCTCTATAATGCAGCACACATGCAAAGTGGGAAAAACACGGAGACATGAAAACATTCCTCCTCGCTATGCCTCAACTGAGAAAACGCAGAATTTTGGCACAAATCCCTGTTTACAATTGTAGATAGGGATTTGTGCCAAATATCCATAGGTGGATGAATACGAAAACTCATGCACTACCCAGGTAATAACCCTTGACGCAAAATGAATACAAGGCAGTGCTTTGCATTTCTTTGGATTACAATCCAACGCAAATCATGATGTTCATTGGCATGTAAATCCCACAGCAACACTTTGCATTGGGTTTTGGGTTTTAAGTAGGACACACCTGACGCAAAGGGCCATATTTACAATAAAGTGGCAAAGCATGTCTTTAAGCTAAGAAGGCTAACAACATGCTTCGTCACTTTAGAAACGCAAGGCTGCAACATATTTACTAGAATATGGTTCAGCCCTGCGTTGCTCCCTGCGCTGGCGCTAACTTTAGCTGCCTAGCGCAAACGCAGGCACCCTTACACCATAGTGCAAGGGTGCCTGTGTTGAGGAGAAGGTTGTTTATGTGCAGGAACGTCCCCCTGCCTGCACATGAACAATATATATATATTTTTTTAATGATGTTTTGAAACTTCAATGTGTGCTGCATTAAGCAGGGACCATCCTGCACAAAACAATCACAGGCAGTTTGCTGAGTGCTGCACAAGGCTGGACACATGGAAACAGCACAAATGAGGAGAAATAAAGCATTTCTCCTCGTTTCACTTGTTTAAGACCAGGTTTTCCCTGGCCTTAATTTTGCAGCTGCTTGCTATTTACGCCACCCTTGTAAATAGGAGGCAGTGTCAAAAATAATGGGTGATGCGCCCACCACATCACCTATTGCCCTCCCCTTTCACGCTAAATACAGCATGAAAGGGTACCTTATTTACAAGGCCGTTTTAAGCCACATTAAGTGGCTTAACGCTGCCTTGTAAATAAGGCCAGGACCCTATCGCCATACCAATGTCACTGAAAGTTATGCTGTGGTGGCGATAGGGGCTTGTAAATCTGCCCCAAAGTGTCTGTAAATCTGGATCTCCAGGAATATAAAATAGGCGCTTGGCTCTGCGCTGTACCAGTAAAGCCCATCGTGATAAAGCCCATGATATGCAAGATGCGTACACTCAAACCTCATTTGCTTTCAGTCCTTAGTAGAAAGCCTGAAACACCAGCAGTTTGAGGTTCCTGGGTTACCCAAATATTGTGGTGGAGACACAAGAACTGGTAAAAAAGGCCAGCTCATCAGACACCAGGCCAGTGCAAGCCCAAACCTGTCCCCTCCTTTACAACGAGTGCTGGGGGGTGTCTACTCTGTGGCTGGGGCAGTATCAGTCCAAATGTGAGAGCAGGAGGGAATCAACCAATGGAGAGTGAACGCACTGAACAGAGTCCCAGAAGGATCGAAGCTCTCAGAATGACCCTGACCATGGAAGGTAAACACTGGTTCGGAGGACACAGGTGGCACATTCTCAGGCACGAGCAGTGCATGTGGGTTCTCTCATGGACAGTTTACTGAATGCGTGCATCTGAGACTGTAAGAGCTATATTATCAAGAACGGCAGTAACATTATTGCCGCTTTAGTGGCAGGAAACTGCTGTTAAAGCGGCGGTAAGGCGTTTGATAATATGCCCTTGTGAATTCCCATAGAAGCCCAGGTTCTGTTATCGCCCTTCTTGATAATATGGCCCTAAATATTCTAACAGACCTCCCTACCCCCCAAAACAGCAACAATTAGAAGGGATGAGTGTACTAACGATCCTGCAGTTTTGTCTGGGGATCACCGATTACACCAACCGTAAACATACCACAAGCAGTGCCTTCTTCAGCTTTCTTTTCAGAGATACAACATCCTTGCGCCTTTTAAAGTAAGGTTGGCGCTATAAAAACAATATCAGAAATAAACAAACATCATGGGGCGGCCATTTCATTCATTGTTGTGGCATCATAAACACATACCTGCAATGTGAGTCTCATTTCAGCTCGGCGGCGGCCTGATCGAACTAGGCCTTGTGAAAATGGTTTTTAGTTATACAGCGAGTGAGGGCACAGGCCCTGCAGAGGATGCTCTTGTACAGAGAAGATCAAGGCTCTGCCGAGCCGGGGTCATCCTCTACAGGGCCCAGGCATATAAGCCTTGGGCTCAAAGGAGGGTGCAGAAGAGATACAGACCCCCAGGAAGGGAATGCGGGTCATCACCGAAGGCAGTAGGGATACCTCAGTTCTCGCTATGAGGAGATCCCTCCTGTATCCCATTGAATATAAAGGGGAAAAACTGCTAGCAGAGTTAGATGGCTGCAGGACATCAGTCCCTGGGGACGGAAAATCTACCAAGGTTTGTGTCGAGGCATCAGCACTTTTATGATGCAGATCCTACTCAGAATAATTTTTGGATGTTTACTAAAGCATGCAAAGGCACCTTGCATTGTTTAGTCCATAAAGGGGCATATTCAAAAGGACTTATCGCTGAGTTATCAGCACTTTATCGCAGCCAAAGTGGCAATAAATGTATCGCCCCATTCACAAGCTGGTGCTAACAGCCCATATCATCAGTTTAACCACGATAGCATCCGCAAAAAACATCGACACAGATGACCCCGGCAACTATCGCTAATGAGATTCAGAGTAGGCGTTCCCGTGCAAAAAGCTTTGACAACACCACTCTGCAAATTTCACAACGACCAGCCAGATCAGCGATAAGAACCCAAAACAGGCGATAATGCGGGTTAGCAGCAGGAATTTAACAGCTGCTCTGACCTGGTGTAAAGTTGGACAACAACCTGCACCAGAAAAGGGAGCCCAGCCCAGAGCTACACCGAAGAACAACAGATGCCATGGAGCCAACGATCATGCAGCTTGGACACCCAAGAGGGCCACAACACCATCCGCCACCACCCCCAGGACCCCCCTCCGGTTACCACCCCCTCCTCCCGGACAAAGATATGTCACATCAACTTCACAAAATCATGAACAAAACAATTCGCCTGATGTCGCACAATTACAACAAGTAACATGCATGTGTTGTCACAAAAAGGGGAATCACATATTCACCTTCGAATTACCAAATAAAAAATGGTATTAAAAAAACTTAAAACAACAATTTTGAAGACTCATGGTGGGTCTCCTCTGTACAATCTGTAGGTCACAGCCTGCAAGACAAAAATCCAGATAAGAAGGTGTGACATGCACTCATCAAAGGACAGAGAGGGAGAGATACATTAAGAGAGAAAGAGAAGGAGAGAAAGACACAGTGTAAAGAAGAGAGGGATAGGGAGAGAGAGTGCTGACACTGTGCACCCAGGCTTCACTGTTTACCTGCTGGCACCGGTGTATCTCCAACCATGTGCCGGTATGCACTGCAGTTCAGCAGGTTCCTCATCTGAAACAGAGTCCAGAGTTATGAATGGCAGAGTACATACAATTGCACATGCCATTATCGCATGTCTGCCCCTGCTGCACCCCAGCCCCTCCCCTCCGCCCAGCAGTGACTGCCTGCCCTTGTGCACCCAGGATGCTGCACCCCAGCCCCTCTCGCCGCCCAGTGGTGCATTCCCGCCCCTGCGCACCCAGGCCTCACTGCTCACCTTCCGCCACCGGTGTTTCTCCAAGAGGGCCCCCCACATGCCGTTGAAAGCCCTAAGCCTGGGGCCCACGAACATGGCACCCTCCACATCATGCAGCCCGGCTCCCCGGGCCACCAGGTTTCACCCTTGATTCTGGATCTTGATTTTGCTATGGCAGAGATCATATCAATGCACACAGAATCATGGCAGGCTGCACACCCGCCCAGCCCTTTAAGTGCCCCTAACTCTGTGACCCGCGAGGCAACACCACGTGGCTGTAGGCCAGCACTGCCCACTAGCTCATGCCTCCACTGTGGTCCAGCAGGGCTCACAATCATCCTCACCAGTCCGGACCGCCAGGACGGGTCATCATCGCAGGCTGCACACCCCCTCAGCACTTAAGTGCCCCCACCTCAGTGCACCGAAAGTCACCGTCCCATGGCGGTGTGCCTGTGCCGGACGCGGTGTATCCAGTGCCACCAAGTCTGTGCCCCGCAAGTCATGGACCCTCAATGATTGAGTAGTGTGGTGCAGATGCCATCATGTCACCTCCTATGCTGGGGAATGTGATGTTGCAGGGCCCTAGGCCCTCATGCATGAATGATAACCACACGGATACACCAAGAGAGACAGTGGAAATGGTGACGAGCACGTGCGCCCGGCCCTTTTTATTGGCAGGGTCACATGTGCTGTGACACATGTGCTGGATGGGTGTGGTGTGGGTGTAAACTAGCCATGAGGAAGTGTCTGTGGCATGCTGACAACTAGACTTGTGATCAGCAGATCACTACAGGGAAGACCTGGGACATGTAGCAATGTCTCCCCCCCCTGTGAGTTTAAGCGGAGTGGGCTGACCTGGCGTATGCCAGTCCAGCTTAAGGGTGTGAACAATGATCCTGGGGAAAAGCACTTCAACAGACTCACTGGCATCCTGAGCCCCCGTGTCTGCTTCTGATACCGGACCTGCTGCTGCCCGCGCTCCTGTTCCCGCCACCTGACCCGCTGCCTTTTTCCACGGACTACATCTCCCAGCTCTTCCATGGGGCGCACGTTCACACGTCACGGGGGTAGAGCCAGGCAGCGCATTTAAGCGCATCGGGGCTCCCGCAGCGCGGGAAAAGCACTTCAACAGACTCACTGGCATCCTGAGCCCCCGTGTCTGTTTCTGATACCGGACCTGCTGCTGCCCGCGCTCCTGTTCCCGCCACCGGACCCGCTGCCTTTTGCAACGGACTACATCTCCCAGCTCCCACCGTGTGGCGCACGTTCACGCATCACGGGGGTAGAGCCAGGCGGCGCATTTAAGCGCATCGGGGCTCCCGCAGCGCGGGACGCGCGCGGGCTCATCCTGCACCCGCCAGCGGCTGGCAGAGGCTGGGCTGGGCTACCCCCCTGTCACTTTTACTCCAGCTACAAGGTACTGTTACTATGCCTATTGGTGGGCCTGTTTGTGGTACAATCTCCGAACTATTCTAACAGCTGTTTCCAGTCTGGTGGGGGACCATTGAATTATTGTAAAAGGCCACAAATTCTATGGGTAAAAGGAAAGCAATGGAGGGTGGGGGTTTAGTTGGAAACAAGAAAGGGAAAAAAGTTAAGAAGGCAAATCATGGGGGGAACAATTGTGTCCTAGACAGAATAGAGGTTATAGTTTCTGAATGTGAAGAGATCCTGGGATCTAACAATGTAGCAATTAATATTGGCACAGACCTGCAAGAGAATGGACCAGTTAGCCATCCCCAGTGTATAATTCCATTAATGTTTAGGAAACAGGTTGGTTCAACTACAAACCCAAACATTCATAGCCCTGTGGTTGAAGGCATAGGGAAACCTAGTCAGCCCTCACCTCCCATTCTAACACTGAATCAAAACAATTCAGGGGCAATAAATCATAACAAAGAAAAGGCAATTCTCTCCCCAATCCATTGTGTTAATAGATTTGCAGTATTGGAACATATGTCTGAGGGATTACCTACCACGGAATTGATTAACTGTAATTCTGCTGGTTCTGGCACTCTGGTAAATAGTTGTGCCTGTAGGGGTTTACATGAGGATCTACAACGGAAAGTGGAGCTACTTCAAAATGAGGTGGAAGTCTTAAAGAAAATGGTGGCAGCTCTAAATTCTAGATCCGATACTCTCATAGCTGCAAAAACCCAATCATCTCACTCTCTTCCCTTGGAACGGCCTTCCCATTGGGGTAATTCGATAAATGGTGCATCTCTGGAAAGGCGGGAAGGTATGCCTTCTATGTCATGTGTCACAATTAAAGCCACTCTACCTCGAGTCCCAGATTTGAATTTGAGTTTAAAAAAAAAAAACAAGTTGATGCGCTAAAAATATCGGGGGCTCGACAAACTCCATCTCCCCCTAGCATTACGAGATATGAGGCGCAACTCCCCTTGGCCACATTTAGGGACTCCCGGGCAACAGTTGATATGGTGAAAGTCCCTAAACCCCTGAGTAGACAGGTCTACGAAAGCAGCGAGTCTTTGTGTAACAAGGCAATACATTGGCTACGCGACGTAAGGGGCTGCAGGCCCATAATCCTCGAGGACATCCTCAGAGCCAGGAGGATTACCTTGTGAAACACAGAGCTAGACTGTATTGAGCTAAAGCTAATAGTTGCAGCTCTGGCTGATAACTTGCTGGCCCTGGAGTTCCACACCTCCGCTCCCGAACATTCAGCGATTCAGATTAGACACCTTCCACTCTGGCCTCCATTGGGGGGGGGGCAGCCCAAGAGGAATTTGGGCACAGGGTAAGGGGGTCTGGGTTGAACAGGGTAGACTGACTAAAACGCAGGGACAGTGAGAGCAGTACCCTAATCATAATTCAACAAAGGTCTAGGGAGTTAGAAGTCTTGGCCACACCACTGCCTACAGGAATTTTGTTAGGTCAGGGGATGGAAGTAGGTAGTGCCCAAGCAATAACTATTGATGTAAATAGTGTAGCAGGGGAAACCACGAGTATAAAGATTAATTCACCAACTCTTAATATTCTCTTGTGGAATGTAGCTGGGCTAGAAAAGAAGTTACAGCTCCCTGTGTGGAATAGATTTGCTGAGAAACATGAGGTATGTCTATTTCAGGAGACATGGAGCTTAATTCCTCTACACAAGTCTGGCTACACTTCTTATTGTATCCCTGCAACACACTCAGGTAGAGGGCGCCCATCTGGGGGATTGCAAATTTGGATAAGTATTGCACTTAACTGGACCATCTCTACCCATTCTTGTCCATCACGGGATATTTTGCATTTGACTGTAAAAAGTCCACACAATGGCCCAGTTCTAGAATTATTCAATATTTATGCAAGGGGTTCTCCAGGTGCTCAGACATCATCTACCATATCCTCCCTAGAAAATATGTTATCGTTAATCCCGCCAGATTCCAATGTCATACTGGCTGGGGATTTTAACGTCACATTCGGACCCTTGAGTACGGACGATTTATTGGGAACTGCTAAAGAAGATGCAAAATGGGCAATCCCGCCTCTTAGTCTGGTTCCCATTAAAAAGTGGTCCCAGAGAGCCATTCAAATTAATGCCCTTAATATGGAATATCGGTACAAAAGCGGGTGGTGATGGACGGAGCATCTGAACCAATCAAACACTCAAACCCAGTCAAAAGATCTGGGTTTGATCCATCACCACCCCCTTTGGTACCGCTTTTGGCCACCATAAGTGTGGCAGGGTATGCTCAGACGTGAGTCCCTTGCTCACTTTACCACTGGATTCAAGCAAGCCGGGCTGAAGATGGCTGGAATGCCAGAAACCGGTCATCGGAAGCTTGTTTCCGGTCCAGGGAAGACATGGCTTGGCAGTTCGGGCTGGACTGTTCCCATGAGGCACAGGGTCAGACTGATTTGCATATAGCCATGTCTGAACTGGGGTGGCAGAGTAGGCTAAAGAACGGTGATGGATTAAACCCAGATCTTTTGACTGGGTGTGAGTGTTTGATTGATTCAGATGCTCCGTCCATCACCACCCCCCTTTGTACTGCTTAATATGGAATATGGCCTAAGAGCAGCGAATGGCAGAAAGCGCTCTAACCCACATGGTGCTAATACTTTTAATAGGATAAGCTCCCCATCCAGAATAGATTATATCCTTATTTATGTCCAACTCTGGGGGGATCTAGAAGACATGGTAGTTGTGACATCAATAGACAGCGATCTTAATCCTCTTTGTCTCCAATTAAATAATACATGGCTATTATGTGGGCTGAAGGTATGTAACCGCCCATTGATGACATCTAGGCCCCGATGTAGGTAATCCCAGATTACCGATTCTTAAATACCGAATCATACCGATTCGGTATTTAAGAACTGGCAATCGGGATGTAGGTATTTTTACCTATTCAATTTCCGAATCGGTAAGAATCAGCAATTACCGAATCAGTATTTACCGATTCTGTAATTGCCATTGATTCCTATAGGCTTTGAGGCCCACAGGAATCAATGTCAATTACCGAATCGGTAAATACCGATTCGGTAAAATTACTGATTTTACAAGGGGGACAGGGTGTCACTTTGACACCCTGTTGCACCCCTGATTCTGGCTTGTGTGCAATGTGACACACATACATGCCCTCAGGGCATGTATGTGTGCCACATGGCACCGGTGTACATGCACAGATGTGCATGTACACAGAAATTCATTATTTACCAGCAAGTATTATTTGGTGGTAAATAATGAATTCCTAAGGGCCTGTGGCACTGTTTTCAGTGCCACCTACATCTGGATTTACAGAATCGGTAAATTTACCGATTCGGTATTTTACCAAATCGGTAAATATACCGAATCTGTAACTTTACCGATTCTGTTAAGTTAGTCCCTCTACATCTCAAACTCCAAATACCGGTCGGTAACGGCCGAAATCGGCCGTTACCGACCGGTATTTGGCGACCTACATCTGGCCCCTAGAGCGGTAATCCCCACCAATTGTAAGCATCGAATAAAATGGCACAAAGTCTCCCAACAAGAAGACAAGTTGCGAACTATTAGGGAGACGGCTGAATCTAAGAATAGAGAGTTAACGTTGTTCTATAGCGGAATGGGGAAGCAATTCAATTTTACTCTTTTTCATCAAAACACAATTAATAAGCTAAGTTCCTTTTTTTTTGTAGAAGTGAAATCGGCTCTGAAGCATGATCGTCTAAGGTCCACGAACCCATGGTACTCTCCTAGTTGTAGGGAAAAAAGGGTGGCATTAGCTCTTGCAATCCGGATGAAGGATACACCTGCAATTAAAATAGCTAGGAAAGATTATTCCAAGGCGTTGGTGGAGGCAAAACATAACTGGGAGGAGGACCATTGGCAGGAATTAAAGCAGGCCTCAGTACAGAGGGACGCTACCCTATTTTGGGATCTTATCAATCGTAGGGATAGGAAAATATCTGATCCAATCCCTAATCATATAACGGGCCAGCAATGGCAAGAGCATTTCTCTAACTTATATTTAGAGGACGAATCCCTTGTTCCTCCTACCGTTGAAATTCCCCCAGATATTATTGATGCCTCCGAGATAGTGGACAGTTTTGAGCTCCACGAGGTGGAGCTAGCTATAAACAGTATTGCTCCGGGTAAGGCAGCAGGTCCCGATGGACTTCCCGGGGATCTATTTTTATATGATCCCAAGCCTTGGCCTCAATTCATCCTACTAATTATGAACCTGATAGCAAGAGGATTTCCTGTTCCAGATTCCTGGAAAGATGCGGAGGTGGTGCCAGTATTTAAGAAAGGGAATAGGGAGGACCCTGCTAACTACAGACCGATCAGTTTGATCAACGTGATGCAAAAGGCGGTTGGCAGGGTCCTCCTTATGAGGATTAGAACCTGGATAGAGGATGAAAATATTCTGTCCCACTTCCAAGCAGGCTTCAGGCAGAAGGTAGGAACCATGGACCAGGCGTTTGGCCATAGCGGGCACCGGGCAATCCCCCGGTGCGCCGCAAGGGTGGGGGCCGGTTTTGAGCCCCTGGGGGCCGATTTTGTTACAGGTCCGTTTTTGCAGCATAGCTGCAAAATCGGCCCTGCAACAAAATCGGCCGGTTTTAGCAAAGCGCTCGGCGGCACCTCCAACCCCCCGAGTGGGGAGGGGGGCCAGCCGAGCACTTTGCCAGGGCCGGTTTTGGTTCCCAGTCCGGCCCTGGTTTAGAGTCTTCATGATCCATTGGAAGGCAGTTACTATAGGGAAAGGTAGTTTGTACCTGGCCTTCATAGATCTGAAGACTGCATTCGACCTGGTGCCACGGGACAAGCTCTGGCATGTTGTCCATCAACTGGGTATCCCCCCTCAGATCCTTCATTTCTTGAAGAGGATGCATTATGGTAATTATGCAAGAGTTAGGTGGGGTTCCCAAGGGGAGTTGACAGAGAGGATCACGGTAAGTAGGGGGGTACGCTAGGGTTGCGTGTTGGCCCCCACCCTGTTCTCACTTTTCATCAACGGGGTGGTGGATCACCTTAATGGGGAGCCGACAGACGCTCCTACCCTGGCGGGGGAGAAAACAGCTACCCTCCTATTCGCCGACGATACTCTCTTGATCTCCAAGTCACCTGGCGGCCTCCAGAAGCTCTTAAACAGATTTAGCTCATTCTGTAACGACCAAGGGTTGATAGTCAATACTAGTAAAACCAAATTAATGATTATCAACCCTTCAAAACGTTTCAGAAACAATATCACTCTGAATGGTGCCCCTTTGGATGTGGTGGACTCCTTTGACTACCTGGGAATCAGGGTCTCGAAAAACATGAAATGGTCTTTCCATCTGGCCAAGATGCTTTTAAATCATAAGCGGGGTTCCGGGGTGATTGTCAGAGAACAACATCGGTCTGTAAGCAGACCAATCACCGCGGCGCTCGCTATTTATGATGGTAAAGCACTACCTTCGGCCCTCTATGGGGCAGAAATCTGGGGCATGGAGAACACCAGTGAATTGGCTAGGTCTGAGAACAAATTTCTAAGAGATCTCACCTCGCTCCCCACCTCTACTCCCCTGAAGCCCTTATTTTATGATTTGGGAAGGCGTTCTATCCAAGATATTGCACGCCTACGCCCCTTGCTTTTTTGGGCACGCTTAAGAAGAACTATTGAGCTGTCCAATTATGTTGCTGCCCTTGACGAGTTGATATCCATTGATGTAGGGAGTAGAGTAAAATGGATAGTGGATATTAGACAGCTCTTGGTTGATATTGGACTTGGAGAGACATGGTTATGTCAGACCACACCTCCCAAGCAGGTATTAAAGCGTGCCTACTGGGACTGGGTGCAGACGCGTGATCTATCCAACCTAAAAACTGGGAAACTTACTGAAGGGTTCTTTGAATATAAAAATATCCCTAGATTGGAACCCTATCTTGACTTCATACAGGTTCCCAGGGACAGGGCCCTATATATGAAGATGAGATTAGGGACCCTGCCACTCAACAATGTGATAGTATCATGGAAGGGGCCTAGTTTAGTGCCTGCACCTTGCCCAAGCTGTGCACACCACACTGAGTCCATTGCCCACTTTATTCTGGCATGCCCGGTTTACGAGAGGGCCAGAGCTAAGTGGCTTAAACCAGTATGTAAAATGTTGGGGCTCACAGATTACCGTGCTGCATTACCCATCCTGAAAACAGATACTTCCTCTTTGACATTGGTATGTGGAGTAGCAAAATTTCTGGGTTGCGCCTGGTTGTTGCGAACAAAGTTCCAGGCAAGAATGCAGCAGGTCCCAACACTCGATGGACTTTAGGGAGAAAGACCTGTAAATTGAATGTCGACCATGACAAATGTTATTATGGACATAAAATGGATGTTTTTGCTATGCTTTTATGATAAATCTTTTATCGAATAAAGCTTATCTACTACTACTACTACAATGAGCCCGAGGCTCTGGGCGTGGTCCGTACTGGGCTGGATAAGGAAGTAACTAATGCGTGTGTCCCTGTTGTTGTGTCGGCGCCACCCAGACCGCATTCGGCAATATGTCACCCTGTGACCCAAGCCCAATGACATGAACAACATGGACATAATGGGGAATCACTGACCCTACATTCATCCATACTTCCACACTTTAAAGATCATAGACATGACACATCTTTGTGAATATGAATGTTTAATGCACATTCAGTGGAGTGTTGCAGCTGGAGCAGTACAGGGCCATGCAAACCCCACTTTACAATGTTGGCCCGTGGAGGGCCAGCCAGAGTCTTCCAGGGAATGACAAGTCCAAAGGAAGAGGAAGAGTTCAGTCCGCAATCTGAATGCTGTGTCATAGGCGATCAAACAGAATATGGCAGTCCCTTTCGAGGTCCAAGATGAGTGTCGCAGAGTGTATCGGGGGACAGTCGAAGGTGATGATGCAGAGGGCAGAACCAAGCAGAAACCGACCATATGGCGGAGATTAATGTGACTGCGTCCTTCTTACCACGAAGGCAGGTTCATCCGCATCTTCGTCCACTGCTGTTTCATGTGCCTCACGTGGGGGTGGTGGTGTTCTGTCTCCAGCACTGTGTGGCAGTGACACCACAGGAGCCGGAGGTGGAATGTCCGCCGCACTGTGTGGCACTGACACTTCACGGGGTGGAGATGTGGATGTAGTGGTAGCATCAGCATGCATCAGCGCTAGGTGCCTTGTGGCAGCAATGCCATGAGGATGGTCTTGAGGTCATTGAGGAACCCAGCTACCTCTCGCTGGTGTGCAGCCGTGGAAGACGCTCTTTCCGCCAGCGTCCGCTCCATTGTCTCCATTATCCTTTGCATGTGTCCCAACTCCTGTGTGGCATTGCTAGAGCCCCTCTGACTGGACAGTTGTTTTGTCTCTGAGTCAGGACTCCAGTGATGTTAGTCATGGTCTGTTGGAGAGCATGGAGCGGACTGTGGGTGTCTGTTAGGAACTGTGAGTGGTCCCTGATGGGATTTAGCCACCCACGTATGCATCTAGTTTGCCTGCCATGCCATCGAACCCACCTGCACCTGTTCGGCCAGCTTCTTCTGGCACCCCAACAAACGGCGTTGGAAGGCCATGTGTTCTTCTTGGGGGTCCTGGGAGGCAGCCATGGTGATGGGTGATGCCTGCTGTGTGTTCTGTGCAGGGGGTGGGTCTCATCGCCGCAGCTGGGCTGCCCTGCTCCTGGAGGTGGGTTGCGGAGGCTGTCAATGAACTCTTGGAGGGCGTCGTTATTGTAGATGTGATGGTCCTCTTCGTCATCAGAGATGAGAGGATCGGGCTGCTCAGCAGGAGGTGTTGGTTTTCCCTCTTCAATGTGAAGGAGAGATGCAGTTTAACATGTATGTTGTCACATTGTACATGTTTACATACAGACTGCATGACAGTGTACATTGTGGCTGTTTGGGAGGAGCTGCCTATTTGAGGAGGCACAGTGGACATTTCGAAAACATCACAGATGTGTGTTTGTACTTGTACATTATCAACTCACATTGTCCCTGCTATGCCACATGTGATTGGCCAGTTTCTACACACATGCTGCACCAGTTGTGTCCTCTGTTCTGTTGTGGACGTGTTGGGGTTCGTACCACATCGTTCTCAATGTTGATGTGCTCTGCATGTTATGTTTGTGTGCTGCATTTTGTGTGAGTTTCCCCTGCAGCTCTGATGTTGCTGTTCCTTCTCCCTTTCATGTGGTGTGCCTTTGATCTCTGTGCTTATACAGTACTGAGATGTTGCATACTTGGGTACATTGGTCTCTTGGTGGGAGATGGGGGTCTGGGGCATGGTTTGTCTGCAGATGTGCTCCACCCAATTGTGCATGTGTGCCATTGTGCCCATCTCCTCCGTCCCCCCCGTTACTCACCCTGGTGCTGTTGTGTCAGGTCATAGTGAGCAGTGTCCGGGCCCACCAACTCCTGCCACCATCTCCACACTGATGACTGTGGACACCATTTCCTCTATATCGTCCAGCTCCTCCTGTGGCGCAGAGCTCCCACCTCCAGTCTGCAATGCTGCCTTCTGGTTGTTTGCGAGTTTCTGCTTGGTTTCGAGCTTCACATCATTACAGCGCCTCCTGACCTCTTCCATTGTCTTCTCCAGCACTCCGACTGCATTCACCTTGTCCACGATGGACTGCCAAATTCCATTTTTTATTGCCAATGACACATTGGAGGTGACAAACAGTAGTTGATGGTGTTCTGCCACCTCCGTTATCAGGATCCTGTTTTCCTGTGGACTGAACAGCTCTTCCTACTCTTCTTGTCCATGCCCTTCCCTGTCCCTAAGGTCCCTGGCTGTTCCTCTGGGAGAGCTTGTGGGGTTCTGGTTGTCCTCTGTACTTGCTCCGGCAACATCCATTGTGCTTCGCTGTTGTTTGGCTTTTTTTTTTTCTTTTTCTACTTCTATTGTGATTTTTCCCGCCTAACGTGTGTGAATTGCAGGCCCGTTGCTGGTTTTCGCAGATTTTTGTATCGCGATTGGCCTCATCGCAACTTTTTTTAAGTTCGTGTTTCGCATTTTTGTGGTGTCGCGTTGACTTATTCGTGGACATTTGACACATTATAGTGAGCCTATCGCATGGTACCACTTTGGTGAGAATACAACGGTTACACTGCGTTATTTTTCCACGATAAACTGCGATGTGAAGAGTTGCGTCAAGCTTATTTTGCGATAAATATCACACGTTCTTGAGAATATCCCCCATAAAGTAACACAAGGAGTTGCATAGCCCTGCCACATTCCGCTGTGACACAGAATAGTAGTAAAGCTTTGTTTTGAGGTTGCTAGCCATGTGATTTTGAGAATTGATGGGTGTGCAACTCCAAAAGTAATTTTCTAGTTCAGTCTTTTAAGGCTTGTCCAATCACTGTTTTATTCACCTTCTTCCATAAGGAAAGGCCCACTTTTCTTGTACCTCGCATCTTTGCTCCCCTCTCTGATTCCATCCTCCTTTAACCCATTCACTTTTGGTCCTGTGAAGCCACCCTTTCTCCTGAGACTGCTCCTCTGTATTTATGTCAGCTTCCTATTCACAGGAGGAACTGGCCATCATTCCTCTGAGGTTGCTGCTCAGGATATAGATCATCAGCAGTTGTGCATTCTGGATCAGGTAGTTCACTTGGGATCTCTGGCAGTGTACACAGGGATTCACCACTAGTAGTGGCTGTACCATACGGATTATATATTGATTACTGCTGTTGTCTTATTACAGCTCCTTCACTCTCTTTTATCCTTGCCTGTAGGGGACCAATTTCTGTCCATTCTGGTATATTGGTGAGCAGTGATCCCTTAAGGGGCTAGAGTGGCACCTCTTTAGATCCACTCTTGAGGGTACTAATTATTGTCCACTTCTGGCAGCTGGAAACAATGTTGCACTCTAACTATATTTTAAACTAACATAGTTGAAGCACATGTTAAAGTAAGAATGTTGAGGTGTGGCTTGGCCAGACAGCCAGCCAAGATGGCTGATGAGGGTTGGTGGAGCTCTGCCCGACGACCCTATAATATCCGTCATAGTCCTCTCCTTTGTGCCATCACCATACAGAGTGGGTTTCTATAATCATCATTTAGCCCTGGTGTTGGCATAAGTCCTGAGGTTCGCGGCTTTAAATGGCTGTGGGAAGCCCAAGAGATCATCATTGTGAGAAGTTGGCCTGGTATATGATGTTCACTATTCTAGTGAGCACCTTGCACCAGTCCAAACAACCCTTATGGTGATGGTTGTAAAGTCAACCTTATAGACCAGCTATCCTAGTGGTAGCATGGACAAAGCAGTCTTAGGCAAAAACTTCAGAGAGCATGTGAAGCCAGCTGTTTTACCATATGTAACCCCTTGAATACCAAATGAAAGAACACCACACAGATTATATATAAAATATATATGTATTTATTACTAACACAACCCCTGTGAACTCTTTATGAGGTCAGAGGACAAAGCACATAACAAGTTACTCAATTATCATACAATAAGTTGCACAAAATACAGTTGAGCCCTAGGGGCGTTGCAAACCATATACTAAAACGTCACAAACAGAGAGTAGGCCTAGGGCCTAGGGAATCGCTGGGGCTACACTGAGCTAATGAGAGTTAGGAAGCAGGAGGCCCACGGGATGCTTGTGCAGTGTCTATACACACATGCGAGTTACCATAGGGATACAATGGGAACGTAAGAGTTAGAAACTAGTTGAGTTAGGACACTTCTGAGCTCTTCATATACACTGGCAGCTTTGCTTCAGAAACACATTGGGTGAGTGCTGGTAGTTCAAGAACTAGCCGCTGCCAAAGGGGTGGGGAGTTGCAGCCCCTACCAACTTCCGGGCCTCATACTGAAGTGATGTAGGTTTAGCATAGTATTCGGCATATGATTTGTAGGACGCGCCTGAGACCTGAAAGGTAATGGCACTGCGGTTTGGTGTGGGCCAATAGACTACTGCTAAGTGCTGGAGAAGGTAGTTGGTCAGCATTGTGGGGTTCAGCTGCCCACCCTGACTTTTGTCTCCTGCGACCTGCACCTGGACTTAGAAGACAGCTACTTACAAGTGGAGGCTTGTTGATGAACCAGCGCACCTGTAATCCATGCATATTGAACTGCTCCTCTTGACCCCACCACCCTTAGGTGGAGAGCTTAGCAGCCAAGATAGTGCCTGACTGGCTTGGGCCATGGAGATATCAAGGGCCCACTGCAGTGACGAGTGAGAGAGGTGGTATTCCAGGGACATGACTCCCTAATATGATTTCATGAGGGACATCTGATCCAACCACACTTGCTGGATCCTACCTACTCCAGTGGTATGGCTCAGTTGGCCTGGGTGCCATGATCAGTTGTAACTAATGAAACTGCAGACTGGCCTGTAAGCTTTGGATATTACAGAAGCGCCCCACGCCCTGACAGTGCCTCATGAGCACAAACGTCTTCACCCAATCTCCTACAGCTAAGGTAGGTTTACTTAAACAGTTCGAATGATCATAACAATTCTTATATTTTCTTGATGGGAATGGATTCTTTTCTGGATCCTCTTCCTGTCTACATCAACTAAGACATCCTTTTTATCCAGGACGGTGAAATGGATGTTTTGAGATGTCTACCCTTTAGGGTTCTGTAGTAAATCCAGTACTCGGATGAGTGGATAAAATTTGATTTATTCAGTTGAAAACTACACAGCTCTTCATCTGCCAATGTCACCTGAGCTTGATCAGTTTCTCCTATGTTGAAATCATAACATTCTACAATGACAGGGTGAGATGACCTCATAAACACAGTAATCATGTAACCTTGCTATTTCATTAAAGTCACAGTACTATTTATCCTGACTTAGATTATAACATACCTCCTTTTCTTCATAACGTGAAAAGGAAAAGTAGATGTTAAAAACATGAAACCTTATCTACAAGAACTTAGCATACACAACAATAAAACAGGTTATATAATATGATCCTGACTGTTCAAATAAAATTCCTAAATAGGAAAAAGTTTTGGTGTGCTTTATCGCCTTTGAATCAATAAAAAGAGTGTTCATTTTCTTATTGTTGCCAGCCCCACAGTTATATTAAATGTTTTTGAATAATTTATAGGGAGGCCTAATTTTGACATAAAATTAGCAAACTAATTAACCACCCTTTGGAGAGCTATCGGCCATTAAAACCGCGTCATCAGCGTATAACAAAGTGGGGACTGGACGATTCGCTACTGTTTTGGTTCTAAACCATTTATATAAAGTGTGAAAAGGAAAGGCGCAAGGATACATCCTTATCTTACAACTTTCATCACTCTAAAGTGCTTGGTGCATTCACCATCCAGCCCATAGCGTACTATTGCCTGTGCTTTTGAATAGAGCTGTTTTAAAAAAGAAACCATTAAAACATCCATCCCTAACCCTTCTAAAATATGCTACAACTTTTCATGAATCACACAGTCAAATGCCGTGGTCAGATATATAAAGATTACAAATAACTGTTCCTTTTTTGCTTTGGTGTATTTGTCTAAAAAAATATGTAAATTAAGACACTGTTCAATTGTTCCAAGATCTTCACGGAACCCATATTGTAGGTCACTTATTATTACCTGCTCCTCCGCCCACCCTTGTAACCTATCCAATATGATTCTTCCGACAATCTTAACTGTGGAGTCCAACAACGAGATTGGACGATAAGAGGCTGGGTTGGCCCTATCCCCATTTTTAAAAATAGGAACAATTATAGAATCATACCATGTCAATATAAGGCCTTGTGTACCACATGCATTAAAAACCTGTGTTAAAACTGGACCCCAAAGTGCTAAATTAGATTTCAAAAGGTCCACTGGGATTCCATCTAAACCCGGGGCCTTTCCCCCCCTGCTTGAGTTAATTGCCTTATTGACTTCGCCTAAGGTAAATTGCATGGGCAAATCTACTGGAGGTGATAAAGGCTCAGGTACCCCCACATTTATGCTCGTATCCGGCTCAATCAACTTGGCATTATTGTACGGTTTAGAAAAATGCAGTATCCACTCTGATTCGGTAATTGCTATCTCTAAACGTGCTTTATCACACTCTCCCAGGAAGGGCGCATTTACCGCCTTCCAAAAGGCAGAAGAGTTGTGGTTCTCTGAGGTCACACGTAGCGTGTGCCATGCTTCCTCTTTCATTGCCACCCTTCTAGCTTTTAAAGCCTTATTATAGTCTCTTCTGGCTTTTCTCATATTTTCCTCGTTTTTATTTACCACATTAAGGGAGTGTTTGAGTCTTGAGTATGTCTTAGTACATTTAGTACAATAGGCTAACATAGAGTGTTTGCAAACCCAGGTCATGTGTAAACAATATGTCATTTAAACAGTCCCAATGGCATGTGTGTTGGAAATGGGCAAGGCCACTATCTTTTTCATACTGAATACCGCAAACCCCTTTATCCATATGTTCGCAGAGGGGGAATTTAAAGTCCCCTCCCCAAAGAATAAAAACATCTTTAGTAGTATGGGTGTGTAAGTGATGCGAATCATTACCGAGGCATTTCACTATGTCTTCAAACTTTGCAGGGGGAGCATAGTTATAAAAGTTCTGCAAGATTACATGTGACACTTGGTCTAAATGCAGGCAAATAATCTCATAATATTGATCCTTAATCCTTGACTCTATTTTTCTTACATTCAAATAATTTGAAATACATAGGCAGAGACCCCCTTTTGCTCTGCCATGTGTGGAATTCTGTAAGTCATAAAAAGGACTTGACTTAATCTTTATTCAGCGGTATAGGAGCTTTGACGAATAACACCCAGATCTCTGGGGCCTTACATCAAGCCTTACCTGCTCTCGAACACTATCCTTTCTGATATGGATATCCCCTCTTCATGGAAATTAGCTGAAATTATAACATTCTACAAGAAGGGGGACCAGACCAATCCTGGGAACACTGGGCCCGATTCACAGAACTAACTTAAGACAAAATCCTAAACTTACTACCATTTTGGTATTCACAGAAGGCACTTACTCATTTCGGTATTCGCAGAAGTCATTTAGGAGTCCTAAAGTTAGGAGTCCTGACTTTATTACTCCTAAACTGAGACAAATCCTAACTGTAAGATCTTTGGTATTCACGGAAGGCATTTAGGAGTCGCAAAGTTAGGAGTCAAAATGAGTAAGTGCCTTCTGTGAATACCAAAATGAGTGAGTGCCCTCTGTGAATTCCAAAATGGTAGTAAGTTTAGGATTTTGTCTTAAGGTAGTTCTGTGGTTTTAGAGCGCGAAATCGCTCTTACCGAGCGGCGCTTATCCTCTGAACTGCAGAAGAAACGTTCCTCCCTGGGCCATATACAGTTAGCAAACACTCCTCCCGATCAGGTTTTGGCCTCGAACTGCTCCTCTGATATCGGTATACCCTTACAGCTTCAAGATTTGCCAGACACACCAACACGAAGCAGGTTATCTAATCAACTGGATATTAGTTCCTGCTCCCAAACTGAGATTTCCTCGGTAGAACAGATAAGTCTAGCAACTATTGATCCTTCTAACAAAGGGGAAACACAAACATTAATTAACACTTCTGGCACAGCCCCACTATCTAAAGGGAATGCTGGGGGAAATAGACGCAAGGGTAGACACACCAAGGCAGTTAAATTAGTAACGAACCAAGCCAACACCAAAGCCCCAGCGGAAAGTAAATGTGAGCAGTGTAACTCATGTACTAAAACATTCTGTACACAAGATCTAATGAGTGACCTAGAAAAATTGATTAAATCCCTGGTCATACCACTTGTTGAGAGGGTTAAAAGGCTGGCAGAGCAACTGGGGTCTCTTCAAGAGGTAAATCTAGCTAATTCAGAACTGCTTAAAACAGTAGCAAATAATAACAAGCATCTACCTGTCGACCGAATGCCAGAAGTGGTTAAACCTCACTCTCTGCAAAGCTTCGGCCCCTTGCTTACCAATAGAAATGTCATCCCCTCTATCCTGCCCGTGACCACTGCTCGGGTTCCAACGAAAAATGTGGTATCTGGTGATAGAGGGTTAAAAAGTAACCAAGGTTGTGAACAGATTTAGGGGCATATTACCAAGCAATAGTGATAATTATCGCTATTGCTTGGTTAGGGGGAAGAAAATATCGCCGAGCACCGAGCGTTTTTTACCGCTGAGATACCTTGATATTATCAAGGTTTATCTCAAAAGCGGTAAAAATCCTGCGAAATGCATGAATATCGCTGAAAAATCAGCGATATTCATGCATTATCGTGACAATGCTCTTAGCCATGTTATCCACCTTCCATTGTATAACATGGCTAAGAACTACTTTTAGCAGGCTTTAGCTTTTGGAGATATTCGCGCTTAGCGCGAATATTTCCAAAAGTTGTTAATAGGAGTTAGAGATGTTAGCGACTGTTTTCAGTCGCTAACATCTTGGCACGCCCACTTTGCATGTCATTAGCGATAATTATCGCTGACATGCAAAGTGGGCCCCTAAATGCCCGCTATCGCCTACAAGCTGTCGCTAACTGGTGTTAGCGACAGCTTGGTAATAGGGCGATAAAATTATCGCCGCATTAGCGGGAAAAAGTCCCGCTAATGCGGCGATAATGCCCTTGGTAATATGCCCCTAAAATTCCAAACCCAACTCACATAGGGCATAATCCACCAGGACTTGACCAGCATATTGACCTTCTGCCGCAGCCAGAACCTTATGTAATTGTACTCACTGGTGTACCCGAGATGCCAGCAAGGAAATATGAGGCCCATTAGGACCTGAAAAATAAGGTAATATACTGGCTAAGCAAAAATAGGCCCCTACCACCCAAAATCGATGTTGAGATATTGCTTGTCAGAAGATTAGGGTGGGTAGGAAGGAGGCCAAAGGACACTTTGGGGACTGTATCATTATCAATTTTAGAGTCCGTAGGGCAACTAATTACATCAGAGACTGGTTTCCTGATGGTTATGGGGGCGGCATATCCACCAGGGATTTAAGTTACTTTTACCCACGTGCCCTAATAGGGACAAACTCCAGAGCCCCCTATCAGTCCAGCCGGAGTATGCAAGGTTCCACCTTTAATGTTACCACCCTGAATAGGTTTGCCCCACTTGAGGGAATGGAGGGAGTAGACTGACGCCCAAGTGGGTCAAAGGACTTGGGGGTGGATCACGTCCAATCCGTATCTGGTGTTATTTTACCCGTAAACGAGGAAGCAGGAGTACCCGATCCCTTGCTGAACACAGGGGATTTTTCAATCAGTAATAACAAAACCCACGTAGGTTATCGGTTCTTGTCCTGGAACCTAGCAGGGCTAAAAGATAAAACATTTTATATAAGCAGGTCTTAAACCATCATCAAGACTGGATTAATAATGAGAGTGTTCTATTGGACTTCGTTCCAGCCTGGCTTCAGGCCAAATGTAAGCACCAAAGACCAGGTCTTTCGCTTTATTTGCAGGAAGGAGGTGATAATCAACAGGGGCAAACTTTATGTTGCCTTTGTGGATCTTTGATCTGCCTTTGCTCTGGTTCATAGAGACAAGTTGTGGAGAGTAATTGAAAAAATAGGTACTCTCCCCATTTTGTACGTTTTAGTGAGGTTACATGTTGATACCCTTGCCAGGTAAGGTAGGGCGAGGATTGGTACACTGACAGATCCCATACACATTGACCAGGAGGTTAGACAGGGGTCTGTTTTAGCCCCTACCCTGTTCTCCCTCTATATCAATGGTGTGATTGAGAATGTAAACCGGGATGGCTGTGACATGCCCAAAATAGGAGGAGGAGGGCCCCTGCCCTCCTTTTTGCAGACAATACCCTGCTGATTTCCAAGTTTCCACACCTTTTGAACACTTTTGAGCTGTTTTGTGCAGAGTATGGTTTGAAGCTAAATAGCTTCAAGACCAAATGTATGGTCTTTTCTAAACAGAGGGTGACCTGTTGCAAGAGACGGATGCTGGTAGATGACACCCCAATTGATGCGATGACCGAATTTGACTATTTAGGCATAAGACTCATGCCTAACCTGTGCTGGGCTCTGGACATGGAAACGGCATGTGTCCCTGATTTAGCATACAGAAAAATAGAGTAAAAGTTGCTCTGCTTTTGATTGACTTATCTAATTTTAAGTTCAACATCACATCACATTGAAATCCCCTGCCATAAATACAGGATACGGAAAATCCAGCAGAATTGTAAAAACAGCTTTATGTGGTTCTATATAGTCACAATCTGGACCATAGTACCCCATCAGTGCTATCAATCTATCATATAATTTAGTTTTTGTTATGATCCACCTACCACCTTTATCCACAACCATTTCCAATAGATGTGCCTTTCACCTATTTTTTCAACAATATTGTCAACACTCTTATACTCGCACTGATCAGTACATACCACCTGCTGTACCAATCTTTGTTTTCTAAATAGACATACCCTAATTTCTGCCTCCCTGCTCACTACCTGGGCAATTGCCACTCTTCTAGTCGATTCATGGATCGCTGAGATTTTTTATGATTTTTTTCCCTTATGCTCTCCACCGTGTGCAAATTGCGATTCCTTAAATGCAATCGCAATTTGAGAACTCACAATTATTTGCGAATTCTTAAATTGCGAGTACATGAACCCTTGATGCATCTCAAAGGCCATTTTTGCGGGCGCAAACGGACAAATTTTGCGATGCTTGATGCATCTACCTGTTAGTGCCCAAAGTGCGATTCATTCGCTGCTGATTTGCAGCATATGGTTTTTTAATGCCTGGCACTAGTTCTGGCGTAGGGTCACTCAAATTTTGTCTCAGAAACTTGGGATACTTATATCGTTTACAGTATTGGATGTGATGATGGGGGGCAGAATAGGGACTCTAGCCAGAAAGATTTAATAACTATCTTGTTGGCCTGTGCTAGACTAATAATAGCTCGGGTATGGATCTCACGGAATCCACTGCTGGGTCTGGAATGTGGGGCCTGATTACTCGCTAAGATGAGGGGGACCCGCTCATTGTGTAAGCTCGAAAAAATTTGGGGATCATTTATGTTTCTCTCTCTCTCTCTCTTTTTTTGGGGGGGTATTTCCATCCCTTTATTCTTTTTAATATAATTGTATCATCAAAATGTGTTTACCGGTGTTACGTAATTGCTTATTTTTAATGTTATTTCCTCATGTTGATAATAAAAAGATTAAAAAAAAATATATATATATATATATATATATATCAAAGGTGTTGCTCAAGCATCTCATGCCCGCTCCAGACCGAAAGTTGTATCGTTATAGAAGGACTTCTTGGGCTAAGTCCTATTAATTAGGTAAAGGAAAACGATACTTGTGGGATTGTTAGAAGTTCTTTATTCCGCCGCCGCCAAACGCGT
This sequence comes from Lissotriton helveticus, assembly GCF_964261635.1. Taxonomy (NCBI): domain Eukaryota; kingdom Metazoa; phylum Chordata; class Amphibia; order Caudata; family Salamandridae; genus Lissotriton; species Lissotriton helveticus. The sequence goes on along the minus strand of NC_136073.1, from coordinate 658,459,186 downwards.
TTCGACTGCCAAGCAGTCTTGCTCACTGGACAAGAGGAAAAAGCGCGCGGCCATTTTTAAATAAAGAAATTACACGTAATGAACTACATGTCAAGGAGGATTTACATACACATCTTTAATACATAGTATGTGAATACAGTGGGAGAAGCTGCCTGTAACTGATGTATTAATATGTTCACGAATAAGAAAGTTTCTAGACAGACTCATAGCAAAATTAACTGATTCGACTTTGTTCAGTGTTAATAGGAAATGAGATCCGTAAATGAATTTTGGCAAAACTGAGGGATTAATCTTAGTGATTTTGGTATCTATTTGGAATGTGGCATGATATGAGCAGGTTGACATAGTTGAAGGATGTATATGCTCACTTGAGCTTTATTTTTCAAGCCGATGTTAATCGACAAATTTTGTATGCCCACTTGGGCGCGAGTTTGGCTATACACCCTTAAGTTTGTCGATAAAGTTTGTTGACAGATTTTAATGGAAAGCGAAAATTCACACAGACAATTTAATAGTGTGCCCGTTTTTACCAAATAATTTTGTAAATGAACACAGAAATGTGAATTATACAATTATCATGTTGTCTTGCCAAAGGATATTTGTGATTCTATAAGCACTGTTATGATTATGCAAAAAACTACGAGTCTGTCTTTCATGTCCTTTGACATGTAGTTCATTACGTGTAATTTCTTTATTTAAAAATGGCCGCGCGCTTTTTCCTCTTGTCCAGTGAGCAAGACTGCTTGGCAGTCGAAACGCGTTTGGCGGCGGCGGAATAAAGAACTTCTAACAATCCCACAAGTATCGTTTTCCTTTACCTAATATATATATATATATATATATATATATATATATATATATATATATATGCAGACAGAACACGACAACTGCAATCTGGAGCCTCAGAAACAGAAGGCGACACGAGTCCCAAAGTCTAGGCAAGTTCTTATTTATTTAGGCAAAGGCAGCAAACGAGACTGACGTGTTTCGGGCGGTTGCCCTTGTTCACAGTCACACATTACCCAAAATGCCTGGTTTTTTAAGTTGCTTGGCACACCATGTGACATCAGTGAGCATAGAAGAAATACTATTACGGTCATTCTGTTTATCGCTGAGTGCATAACTGACATAATCATAATCCTCATAAAATGTAAGTCTATGAAAATAAACATAAACATACGTATTTCTGAATAAATTCAAAGGCTGGGAACAAGAATGTATCTGCATAAATGCATAGTTCTGGTCTAAACAGTTTAGTATGAAAAGTGCAAAGTTTAAAGTGCAAAATCGTGCAAGTTGTAAATCTTTCACTTTGTGCAAAATAGGCAATTTCAGTTATAAAAGTATAAATACTTAAAAACTTCCAATACAAAATTAATTGTTATATCTAAAAAATTACCATCTATACATGTTAAAAAATGCAAAATTTGTAAACATTACACTCTGTGCAAATCATGCAATATAAATACAAGTACTGTAAAGACCAAATGGACACTATTTACAATCCTGCAGGGACATCTCTAATTGATGGCAACCCTGTCCTTCCTAACCAGACTATGAGGGACATCGAATAACGATGGCAGCCTTATTACTCTCATTGATTTGCACCCCGTCTGGTAGATCTCTATGCTTTTTTCCTGAATGTGCTGATAACACCATAATACCACGTGTTAAACTCAAAATGGAAAACAAAACAATCCGTTCTCAATTGAGTAGCCCCCAGTGCAAATAATATTAAAAAAGGGAAGGGAAAAATGACTGGAATCAACTATGGGGAGAGGCGGAAAGCTACACAGGTGAATCTACAGAGCGAAAAAAGACAGCAAAATCAATGTTAAAAACGAATCCATCAAGTAATAATTATCCAAACCAATTTAAAGAAAATGATAAAGATCTTCTGTGGTATTGAGCCCATTCGGTGCCTTGGTATCGAGCTCTAATATCATTTTCGACTCCATTTGACGCAAAAGCTTGTCCCTGTCTCCCCTCTTCTTGGCTGGGCAACTGAAGTCAACACGAAGTAATTCAGGCACTCCAAGTTGTTATTATGTACTTTTCTGAAATGCCTGGCGACAGGATATGCACTGTCGTTGTTGACAATTGCACGGAGGTGTTGTAATATCCTGGCGTGTACTGCTGGTCGAGTGCTCCCGACATATCTCAGGCCGCAAGTACACGTCAGGACGTATACTGCAAATTCAGTCCTGCAGTTGTAATTTCCCTTAATCTGTAAGGGAATAGGACTGAATGGGGTGGTGTATGAACAGGTATTTACCCCAAATTTACATGCCCGGCAGCTGTTACATTTGAAAAACCCATTTCTAGGTGGTAACCGGGTTGGCTGTATGGTGAGTTCTGGAAAAGGGTTAGAGACATGACTACGTAAGGAGGGTCCCCTCCTAAACGTGATTATAGGATTGGCTGGAAGATCTCCTGCTAGGACCCCATCTGTTTGCAGAATGGGCCAATTCCTAGTCAGGATAGACCTAATTTTTCTGTCTTGATGACTGAAGGCTGTGAGGAACCTAATTTCTGAATTTTCAAAGCCTTCCTTTTTATTCAAGATATTCTTATCTTGTGACAGTAGGCATTCCCTGGATATTTGTTGGATTTTTATGGCCGCTCTATTAAGGGTTTTATCATTATATCCCCTGGCCCTAAACCTACTGATGGATTCTTTTATGCATCTGTCTCTTTCCTCTGTATCACTACAGATTCTCTTAATTCGGAGTAACTCTCCATAAGGAATGTTGTCAATGGTATGTCTCGGATGGGCACTGCTTGCGTGCAACGTTGAGTTGCCCGCAGTTTCTTTTCTGTAAAGGGTGGTTGCCAACCGATTATTTTTTGGGTAAACACTCACATCCAAAAAATTAACTAATTTTTTACTAATGTGGTGCGTAAATTTCAGATTGTAATCGTTAATATTTAACATCTTGATAAAATCTAACGCACTGGCTTCATCACCCCTCCAGATTAAAAACACGTCGTCAATAAATCTAACCCACTGCTCCACATGTTCAGAAAAGATGGTCAAGTGGTCCCTCATGAGGACCTGCTTCTCCCAATAGCCTATGTGCAAGCACGCATAGCTAGGGGAAAAGCAGGCCCCCATGGCCACCCCCCTCCTTTGTAAGTAAACATCCCTACCAAACATGAAAAAATTATGATAAAGACTCCACTTAACCAATTCTACTAACATCTTATTGTGGTTATAGCAGTTGGCTGGTCTGGTGCTTAAGAAATATTCCAAAGCTTTTAGACCAGTGGAGTGCTCTATGCTCGTGTATAGAGCTTCAATGTCCAATGTTATTAGTAGGGAGTTCTCTGTCCATGTGGTGTTCTTTATTTTCTGTAGGAAGTGTCCTGTATCCTTAATGAATGTTGGCAGACTGGATACCAAAAGTTGTAGGAAGTAATCTGTATATTGTGCGAGATGTTCACCGATGCTATCTATTGCCGAGATAATCGGCCGTCCCGGGACTGGATTTATCCCCTTGTGCACTTTGGGGATTAGATAGAATCTGGGCATAATTGGTAGCTCAATGTACAAAAATTTGAACTCTTGCATAGAGATTAAGCCCTCCCTTCCATACTTGAAGAGCATTTTTCGTAACTTCTCTCTAGCTAGGTCATAGTCTTTCAAGTTTGTTTTCATGTAGCAAGTGGGATCCGACAATTGTTTATTAGCTTCTGTTATGTATTGTTTTTGGGGGCATATAACTACATTTCCCCCTTTGTCAGAACCACAAACTATGTTACATTGGTCATTTTTCAGTTTATTCATGAGCTGCCAATACTGTTTTTCGTGCTCTCGCTTAGCTCTCCTACGATGTTTAACCTGATGGTAAAGTTTTTTCAAATCTGCTGTCACTACATCATGGAATGCATCTATTGCATCCTTAGGCATGGTGGGTGTAAAAGTTGACGTCGGTTTGAAAGGACTTGAGCCCGCTCCGATTTGAGAGATATCGGCCTCTCTGAGTTCCTCCTGTGTAGATATGATGGTGCTGGGTTCATTGCCTTCATCACTCAATTGGTGAAGTGTGAGCATTCCTCTGATATCACGGGCTTGAAGTATTGGAGTGGTCGGATTCATATCGCCTGTTTCTGCAATGTTGGAACCCTCCTGGATATTGAAGAATTTTCGAAGCTTCAATTTTCGGATAAACCGAAACACGTCCACTCTGGTGGCTGTGTAATTGAAGTCCGTTACTGGACAAAAAGTGAGGCCCAGACTTAGCAGTTGATTTTCCGCAGTGGTGAGGGTGGTGGACGATAAGTTAGTGACTGTCTTGTCACTTAATTTCTGTTCTTGCGCCAATGCTTTTTCTTTTTGTTGCTGTTGTTTGCGCTTGTGTTTCTGGCGGCGTTCTTTTCGACGGCGGTTGATTCTGGCCCTTTTTTCTGATGATTTTGCTGATTTCGTGGGCGCAAGGTTTGCAACCGCGCATTTACTAAAAAATCCACCTCTTCCCCCAAATCCAGGACCATTACCTGCTGATAAGGCCTCATTATCCGAGTAGACACTGCTCAGACTGCTGCTTATGGAGTTGGAGTCACTGTTGATTTGAGCATCTGTTACCACTTCCGTGCGTGAACCACTAGCAGTTTCTTCCACCCTCGCTTTTGTTTTTGTAGGGGCTGACTTTTGGTTCATTTTTAAACGTTTTGCACTATCAAATTTGCGCGCGAAAGTGTAGATTTTTCCGTGCTCGTAGTCATCCTTGTCACGCGCAAACTTCCACGCTTTGCGTACTTTGATTTTTTCTTCATGCTTGTTCACTTTCTCTTGGATTTCTTTTCTCATTGTTGCAATGAGGTCATTAGGTTCCAATTTTGACAATTCTCCATTTATTTCTTCCAATTCATGCAGCAATTGAATGCGGTCAATTTCGGCATATTTAATAAGAATTTTAACTAAATTCCGGGAGGCATCCAAATTGCTATGTCCCCACTCCTTCAACATTTCTGGGTGTGGCTTGTCATAGCTGGGAGCAAGTAGAATTTGTAAGCCCCTTGGAATTCGTCCTTCTGCAATATACATCGATAGAGACTTGTGCTCCCACCATTTTGTGACTTCATTCCTCATCGTTTTTTCCAAACGTTTCATGAGAGCCCTTATCTGTGTTTCAATCGAAGGAATGTTACTTTGGGCGGTTTCTAATGTTCCTGCCCCCGCTGTTGCTCCCTTCCGAGTGATCTTAGGCAGGTTATTAAACAGTTCCAGTGAAGCCGCCTCTCGCCCCTTCATTGTTTCTTCAGACATTCCCGCTGCTGCCATACTTGCCGGGATATATTAAGTGAAAGCTTTTACGCTCGGTATACTGAAGGCGGGTGTTTGTTAACGCCTAAAGTACTCTCGCGTGTGCCTATAGTCCTCCCCACCGCCTGGTAGTGCGTTCGCGAACACTCACCCTTCTTTTCTTTATTGCTCAGCAGTGCGCGGCGCTGTGCCTGGGTCTCCCGCCCGATTCTCCGATGGCGAGGGCTCTCCTGGCGTGCAGCGTACTCAGCGAGCTCCGTTTCAAAAGAGGGTGTGTTCAATCACCGCAGGCAGGGTCCGTCGGTAAATTCCATTCTCATGGACAAAATCAGATGGTTGACACCGTCGGACAACTTGTGGGGAGTGGATTCGAGGCGGAGGCAACCACCCTCCGCGGATTAAATGCAGACAGAACACGACAACTGCAATCTGGAGCCCCAGAAACAGAAGGCGACACGAGTCCCAAAGTCTAGGCAAGTTCTTATTTATTTAGGCAAAGGCAGCAAACGAGACTGACGCGTTTCGGGCGGTTGCCCTTGTTCACAGTCACACATTACCCAAAATGCCTGGCTTTTTAAGTTGCTTGGCACACCATGTGACATCAGTGAGCATAGAAGAAATACTATTACGGTCATTCTGTTTATCGCTGAGTGCATAACTGACATAATCATAATCCTCATAAAATGTAAGTCTATGAAAATAAACATAAACATACGTATTTCTGAATAAATTCAAAGGCTGGGAACAAGAATGTATCTGCATAAATGCATAGTTCTGGTCTAAACAGTTTAGTATGAAAAGTGCAAAGTTTAAAGTGCAAAATCGTGCAAGTTGTAAATCTTTCACTTTGTGCAAAATAGGCAATTTCAGTTATAAAAGTATAAATACTTAAAAACTTCCAATACAAAATTAATTGTTATATCTAAAAAATTACCATCTACACATGTTAAAAAATGCAAAATTTGTAAACATTACACTCTGTGCAAATCATGCAATATAAATACAAGTACTGTAAAGACCAAATGGACACTATTTACAATCCTGCAGGGACATCTCTAATTGATGGTAACCCTGTCCTTCCTAACCAGACTATGAGGGACATCGAATAACGATGGCAGCCTTATTACTCTCATTGATTTGCACCCCGTCTGGTAGATCTCTATGCTTTTTTCCTGAATGTGCTGATAACACCATAATACCACGTGTTAAACTCAAAATGGAAAACAAAACAATCCATTCTCAATTGAGTAGCCCCCAGTGCAAATAATATTAAAAAAGGGAAGGGAAAAATGACTGGAATCAACTATGGGGAGAGGCGGAAAGCTACACAGGTGAATCTACAGAGCGAAAAAAGACAGCAAAATCAATGTTAAAAACGAATCCATCAAGTAATAATTATCCAAACCAATTTAAAGAAAATGATAAAGATCTTCTGTGGTATTGAGCCCATTCGGTGCCTTGGTATCGAGCTCTAATATCATTTTCGACTCCATTTGACGCAAAAGCTTGTCCCTGTCTCCCCCTCTTCTTGGCTGGGCAACTGAAGTCAACACGAAGTAATTCAGGCACTCCAAGTTGTTATTATGTACTTTTCTGAAATGCCTGGCGACAGGATATGCACTGTCGTTGTTGACAATTGCACGGAGGTGTTGTAATATCCTGGCGTGTACTGCTGGTCGAGTGCTCCCGACATATCTCAGGCCGCAAGTACACGTCAGGACGTATACTGCAAATTCAGTCCTGCAGTTGTAATTTCCCTTAATCTGTAAGGGAATAGGACTGAATGGGGTGGTGTATGAACAGGTATTTACCCCAAATTTACATGCCCGGCAGCTGTTACATTTGAAAAACCCATTTCTAGGTGGTAACCGGGTTGGCTGTATGGTGAGTTCTGGAAAAGGGTTAGAGACATGACTACGTAAGGAGGGTCCCCTCCTAAACGTGATTATAGGATTGGCTGGAAGATCTCCTGCTAGGACCCCATCTGTTTGCAGAATGGGCCAATTCCTAGTCAGGATAGACCTAATTTTTCTGTCTTGATGACTGAAGGCTGTGAGGAACCTAATTTCTGAATTTTCAAAGCCTTCCTTTTTATTCAAGATATTCTTATCTTGTGACAGTAGGCATTCCCTGGATATTTGTTGGATTTTTATGGCCGCTCTATTAAGGGTTTTATCATTATATCCCCTGGCCCTAAACCTACTGATGGATTCTTTTATGCATCTGTCTCTTTCCTCTGTATCACTACAGATTCTCTTAATTCGGAGTAACTCTCCATAAGGAATGTTGTCAATGGTATGTCTCGGATGGGCACTGCTTGCGTGCAACGTTGAGTTGCCCGCAGTTTCTTTTCTGTAAAGGGTGGTTGCCAACCGATTATTTTTTGGGTAAACACTCACATCCAAAAAATTAACTAATTTTTTACTAATGTGGTGCGTAAATTTCAGATTGTAATCGTTAATATTTAACATCTTGATAAAATCTAACGCACTGGCTTCATCACCCCTCCAGATTAAAAACACGTCGTCAATAAATCTAACCCACTGCTCCACATGTTCAGAAAAGATGGTCAAGTGGTCCCTCATGAGGACCTGCTTCTCCCAATAGCCTACGTGCAAGCACGCATAGCTAGGGGAAAAGCAGGCCCCCATGGCCACCCCCCTCCTTTGTAAGTAAACATCCCTACCAAACATGAAAAAATTATGATAAAGACTCCACTTAACCAATTCTACTAACATCTTATTGTGGTTATAGCAGTTGGCTGGTCTGGTGCTTAAGAAATATTCCAAAGCTTTTAGACCAGTGGAGTGCTCTATGCTCGTGTATAGAGCTTCAATGTCCAATGTTATTAGTAGGGAGTTCTCTGTCCATGTGGTGTTCTTTATTTTCTGTAGGAAGTGTCCTGTATCCTTAATGTATGTTGGCAGACTGGATACCAAAAGTTGTAGGAAGTAATCTGTATATTGTGCGAGATGTTCACCGATGCTATCTATTGCCGAGATAATCGGCCGTCCCGGGACTGGATTTATCCCCTTGTGCACTTTGGGGATTAGATAGAATCTGGGCATAATTGGTAGCTCAATGTACAAAAATTTGAACTCTTGCATAGAGATTAAGCCCTCCCTTCCATACTTGAAGAGCATTTTTCGTAACTTCTCTCTAGCTAGGTCATAGTCTTTCAAGTTTGTTTTCATGTAGCAAGTGGGATCCGACAATTGTTTATTAGCTTCTGTTATGTATTGTTTTTGGGGGCATATAACTACATTTCCCCCTTTGTCAGAACCACAAACTATGTTACATTGGTCATTTTTCAGTTTATTCATGAGCTGCCAATACTGTTTTTCGTGCTCTCGCTTAGCTCTCCTACGATGTTTAACCTGATGGTAAAGTTTTTTCAAATCTGCTGTCACTACATCATGGAATGCATCTATTGCATCCTTAGGCATGGTGGGTGTAAAAGTTGACGTCGGTTTGAAAGGACTTGAGCCCGCTCCGATTTGAGAGATATCGGCCTCTCTGAGTTCCTCCTGTGTAGATATGATGGTGCTGGGTTCATTGCCTTCATCACTCAATTGGTGAAGTGTGAGCATTCCTCTGATATCACGGGCTTGAAGTATTGGAGTGGTCGGATTCATATCGCCTGTTTCTGCAATGTTGGAACCCTCCTGGATATTGAAGAATTTTCGAAGCTTCAATTTTCGGATAAACCGAAACACGTCCACTCTGGTGGCTGTGTAATTGAAGTCCGTTACTGGACAAAAAGTGAGGCCCAGACTTAGCAGTTGATTTTCCGCAGTGGTGAGGGTGGTGGACGATAAGTTAGTGACTGTCTTGTCACTTAATTTCTGTTCTTGCGCCAATGCTTTTTCTTTTTGTTGCTGTTGTTTGCGCTTGTGTTTCTGGCGGCGTTCTTTTCGACGGCGGTTGATTCTGGCCCTTTTTTCTGATGATTTTGCTGATTTCGTGGGCGCAAGGTTTGCAACCGCGCATTTACTAAAAAATCCACCTCTTCCCCCAAATCCAGGACCATTACCTGCTGATAAGGCCTCATTATCCGAGTAGACACTGCTCAGACTGCTGCTTATGGAGTTGGAGTCACTGTTGATTTGAGCATCTGTTACCACTTCCGTGCGTGAACCACTAGCAGTTTCTTCCACCCTCGCTTTTGTTTTTGTAGGGGCTGACTTTTGGTTCATTTTTAAACGTTTTGCACTATCAAATTTGCGCGCGAAAGTGTAGATTTTTCCGTGCTCGTAGTCATCCTTGTCACGCGCAAACTTCCACGCTTTGCGTACTTTGATTTTTTCTTCATGCTTGTTCACTTTCTCTTGGATTTCTTTTCTCATTGTTGCAATGAGGTCATTAGGTTCCAATTTTGACAATTCTCCATTTATTTCTTCCAATTCATGCAGCAATTGAATGCGGTCAATTTCGGCATATTTAATAAGAATTTTAACTAAATTCCGGGAGGCATCCAAATTGCTATGTCCCCACTCCTTCAACATTTCTGGGTGTGGCTTGTCATAGCTGGGAGCAAGTAGAATTTGTAAGCCCCTTGGAATTCGTCCTTCTGCAATATACATCGATAGAGACTTGTGCTCCCACCATTTTGTGACTTCATTCCTCATCGTTTTTTCCAAACGTTTCATGAGAGCCCTTATCTGTGTTTCAATCGAAGGAATGTTACTTTGGGCGGTTTCTAATGTTCCTGCCCCCGCTGTTGCTCCCTTCCGAGTGATCTTAGGCAGGTTATTAAACAGTTCCAGTGAAGCCGCCTCTCGCCCCTTCATTGTTTCTTCAGACATTCCCGCTGCTGCCATACTTGCCGGGATATATTAAGTGAAAGCTTTTACGCTCGGTATACTGAAGGCGGGTGTTTGTTAACGCCTAAAGTACTCTCGCGTGTGCCTATAGTCCTCCCCACCGCCTGGTAGTGCGTTCGCGAACACTCACCCTTCTTTTCTTTATTGCTCAGCAGTGCGCGGCGCTGTGCCTGGGTCTCCCGCCCGATTCTCCGATGGCGAGGGCTCTCCTGGCGTGCAGCGTACTCAGCGAGCTCCGTTTCAAAAGAGGGTGTGTTCAATCACCGCAGGCAGGGTCCGTCGGTAAATTCCATTCTCATGGACAAAATCAGATGGTTGACACCGTCGGACAACTTGTGGGGAGTGGATTCGAGGCGGAGGCAACCACCCTCCGCGGATTAAATGCAGACAGAACACGACAACTGCAATCTGGAGCCCCAGAAACAGAAGGCGACACGAGTCCCAAAGTCTAGGCAAGTTCTTATTTATTTAGGCAAAGGCAGCAAACGAGACTGACGCGTTTCGGGCGGTTGCCCTTGTTCACAGTCACACATTACCCAAAATGCCTGGCTTTTTAAGTTGCTTGGCACACCATGTGACATCAGTGAGCATAGAAGAAATACTATTACGGTCATTCTGTTTATCGCTGAGTGCATAACTGACATAATCATAATCCTCATAAAATGTAAGTCTATGAAAATAAACATAAACATACGTATTTCTGAATAAATTCAAAGGCTGGGAACAAGAATGTATCTGCTTAAATGCATAGTTCTGGTCTAAACAGTTTAGTATGAAAAGTGCAAAGTTTAAAGTGCAAAATCGTGCAAGTTGTAAATCTTTCACTTTGTGCAAAATAGGCAATTTCAGTTATAAAAGTATAAATACTTAAAAACTTCCAATACAAAATTAATTGTTATATCTAAAAAATTACCATCTACACATGTTAAAAAATGCAAAATTTGTAAACATTACACTCTGTGCAAATCATGCAATATAAATACAAGTACTGTAAAGACCAAATGGACACTATTTACAATCCTGCAGGGACATCTCTAATTGATGGTAACCCTGTCCTTCCTAACCAGACTATGAGGGACATCGAATAACGATGGCAGCCTTATTACTCTCATTGATTTGCACCCCGTCTGGTAGATCTCTATGCTTTTTTCCTGAATGTGCTGATAACACCATAATACCACGTGTTAAACTCAAAATGGAAAACAAAACAATCCATTCTCAATTGAGTAGCCCCCAGTGCAAATAATATTAAAAAAGGGAAGGGAAAAATGACTGGAATCAACTATGGGGAGAGGCGGAAAGCTACACAGGTGAATCTACAGAGCGAAAAAAGACAGCAAAATCAATGTTAAAAACGAATCCATCAAGTAATAATTATCCAAACCAATTTAAAGAAAATGATAAAGATCTTCTGTGGTATTGAGCCCATTCGGTGCCTTGGTATCGAGCTCTAATATCATTTTCGACTCCATTTGACGCAAAAGCTTGTCCCTGTCTCCCCCTCTTCTTGGCTGGGCAACTGAAGTCAACACGAAGTAATTCAGGCACTCCAAGTTGGTATTATGTACTTTTCTGAAATGCCTGGCGACAGGATATGCACTGTCGTTGTTGACAATTGCACGGAGGTGTTGTAATATCCTGGCGTGTACTGCTGGTCGAGTGCTCCCGACATATCTCAGGCCGCAAGTACACGTCAGGACGTATACTGCAAATTCAGTCCTGCAGTTGTAATTTCCCTTAATCTGTAAGGGAATAGGACTGAATGGGGTGGTGTATGAACAGGTATTTACCCCAAATTTACATGCCCGGCAGCTGTTACATTTGAAAAACCCATTTCTAGGTGGTAACCGGGTTGGCTGTATGGTGAGTTCTGGAAAAGGGTTAGAGACATGACTACGTAAGGAGGGTCCCCTCCTAAACGTGATTATAGGATTGGCTGGAAGATCTCCTGCTAGGACCCCATCTGTTTGCAGAATGGGCCAATTCCTAGTCAGGATAGACCTAATTTTTCTGTCTTGATGACTGAAGGCTGTGAGGAACCTAATTTCTGAATTTTCAAAGCCTTCCTTTTTATCCAAGATATTCTTATCTTGTGACAGTAGGCGAAGTAGTGTGGCTCACTGGTTAGAGGCGGCAGACCCGAGAGCAGAGGACGGCCCGGGACCAGGGTTCGATTCCCGGCGCGGCAGGTTTCTGGACCAGGGTCAGCGGACTCGATAATTCTCTCGCCTCGGTGCCCACTCTGATCAGCGATCACACTCGGCAACTCTGGGCATTAGCTTGCCTCATCTTCACTAACGGCCCCACCAGACCGCCGGGGATGCCTGGTCTCACCCTGGAGATACCCATTAAAGGGACCATCTCTCAGGGAAGCCAGGAAGGGTTTCGCAGCGGTCGAAGCGCCTTGGGACCCTACGGGTAAGTAGTGCGCTATATAAATGCCTATACATTTACATTTACATTCCCTGGATATTTGTTGGATTTTTATGGCCGCTCTATTAAGGGTTTTATCATTATATCCCCTGGCCCTAAACCTACTGATGGATTCTTTTATGCATCTGTCTCTTTCCTCTGTATCACTACAGATTCTCTTAATTCGGAGTAACTCTCCATAAGGAATGTTGTCAATGGTATGTCTCGGATGGGCACTGCTTGCGTGCAACGTTGAGTTGCCCGCAGTTTCTTTTCTGTAAAGGGTGGTTGCCAACCGATTATTTTTTGGGTAAACACTCACATCCAAAAAATTAACTAATTTTTTACTAATGTGGTGCGTAAATTTCAGATTGTAATCGTTAATATTTAACATCTTGATAAAATCTAACGCACTGGCTTCATCACCCCTCCAGATTAAAAACACGTCGTCAATAAATCTAACCCACTGCTCCACATGTTCAGAAAAGATGGTCAAGTGGTCCCTCATGAGGACCTGCTTCTCCCAATAGCCTACGTGCAAGCACGCATAGCTAGGGGAAAAGCAGGCCCCCATGGCCACCCCCCTCCTTTGTAAGTAAACATCCCTACCAAACATGAAAAAATTATGATAAAGACTCCACTTAACCAATTCTACTAACATCTTATTGTGGTTATAGCAGTTGGCTGGTCTGGTGCTTAAGAAATATTCCAAAGCTTTTAGACCAGTGGAGTGCTCTATGCTCGTGTATAGAGCTTCAATGTCCAATGTTATTAGTAGGGAGTTCTCTGTCCATGTGGTGTTCTTTATTTTCTGTAGGAAGTGTCCTGTATCCTTAATGTATGTTGGCAGACTGGATACCAAAAGTTGTAGGAAGTAATCTGTATATTGTGCGAGATGTTCACCGATGCTATCTATTGCCGAGATAATCGGCCGTCCCGGGACTGGATTTATCCCCTTGTGCACTTTGGGGATTAGATAGAATCTGGGCATAATTGGTAGCTCAATGTACAAAAATTTGAACTCTTGCATAGAGATTAAGCCCTCCCTTCCATACTTGAAGAGCATTTTTCGTAACTTCTCTCTAGCTAGGTCATAGTCTTTCAAGTTTGTTTTCATGTAGCAAGTGGGATCCGACAATTGTTTATTAGCTTCTGTTATGTATTGTTTTTGGGGGCATATAACTACATTTCCCCCTTTGTCAGAACCACAAACTATGTTACATTGGTCATTTTTCAGTTTATTCATGAGCTGCCAATACTGTTTTTCGTGCTCTCGCTTAGCTCTCCTACGATGTTTAACCTGATGGTAAAGTTTTTTCAAATCTGCTGTCACTACATCATGGAATGCATCTATTGCATCCTTAGGCATGGTGGGTGTAAAAGTTGACGTCGGTTTGAAAGGACTTGAGCCCGCTCCGATTTGAGAGATATCGGCCTCTCTGAGTTCCTCCTGTGTAGATATGATGGTGCTGGGTTCATTGCCTTCATCACTCAATTGGTGAAGTGTGAGCATTCCTCTGATATCACGGGCTTGAAGTATTGGAGTGGTCGGATTCATATCGCCTGTTTCTGCAATGTTGGAACCCTCCTTGATATTGAAGAATTTTCGAAGCTTCAATTTTCGGATAAACCGAAACACGTCCACTCTGGTGGCTGTGTAATTGAAGTCCGTTACTGGACAAAAAGTGAGGCCCAGACTTAGCAGTTGATTTTCCGCAGTGGTGAGGGTGGTGGACGATAAGTTAGTGACTGTCTTGTCACTTAATTTCTGTTCTTGCGCCAATGCTTTTTCTTTTTGTTGCTGTTGTTTGCGCTTGTGTTTCTGGCGGCGTTCTTTTCGACGGCGGTTGATTCTGGCCCTTTTTTCTGATGATTTTGCTGATTTCGTGGGCGCAAGGTTTGCAACCGCGCATTTACTAAAAAATCCACCTCTTCCCCCAAATCCAGGACCATTACCTGCTGATAAGGCCTCATTATCCGAGTAGACACTGCTCAGACTGCTGCTTATGGAGTTGGAGTCACTGTTGATTTGAGCATCTGTTACCACTTCCGTGCGTGAACCACTAGCAGTTTCTTCCACCCTCGCTTTTGTTTTTGTAGGGGCTGACTTTTGGTTCATTTTTAAACGTTTTGCACTATCAAATTTGCGCGCGAAAGTGTAGATTTTTCCGTGCTCGTAGTCATCCTTGTCACGCGCAAACTTCCACGCTTTGCGTACTTTGATTTTTTCTTCATGCTTGTTCACTTTCTCTTGGATTTCTTTTCTCATTGTTGCAATGAGGTCATTAGGTTCCAATTTTGACAATTCTCCATTTATTTCTTCCAATTCATGCAGCAATTGAATGCGGTCAATTTCGGCATATTTAATAAGAATTTTAACTAAATTCCGGGAGGCATCCAAATTGCTATGTCCCCACTCCTTCAACATTTCTGGGTGTGGCTTGTCATAGCTGGGAGCAAGTAGAATTTGTAAGCCCCTTGGAATTCGTCCTTCTGCAATATACATCGATAGAGACTTGTGCTCCCACCATTTTGTGACTTCATTCCTCATCGTTTTTTCCAAACGTTTCATGAGAGCCCTTATCTGTGTTTCAATCGAAGGAATGTAACTTTGGGCGGTTTCTAATGTTCCTGCCCCCGCTGTTGCTCCCTTCCGAGTGATCTTAGGCAGGTTTTTAAACAGTTCCAGTGAAGCCGCCTCTCGCCCCTTCATTGTTTCTTCAGACATTCCCGCTGCTGCCATACTTGCCGGGATATATTAAGTGAAAGCTTTTACGCTCGGTATACTGAAGGCGGGTGTTTGTTAACGCCTAAAGTACTCTCGCGTGTGCCTATAGTCCTCCCCACCGCCTGGTAGTGCGTTCGCGAACACTCACCCTTCTTTTCTTTATTGCTCAGCTGTGCGCGGCGCTGTGCCTGGCTCTCCCGCCCGATTCTCCGATGGCGAGGGCTCTCCTGGCGTGCAGCGTACTCAGCGAGCTCCGTTTCAAAAGAGGGTGTGTTCAATCACCGCAGGCAGGGTCCGTCGGTAAATTCCATTCTCATGGACAAAATCAGATGGTTGACACCGTCGGACAACTTGTGGGGAGTGGATTCGAGGCGGAGGCAACCACCCTCCGCGGATTAAATGCAGACAGAACACGACAACTGCAATCTGGAGCCCCAGAAACAGAAGGCGACACGAGTCCCAAAGTCTAGGCAAGTTCTTATTTATTTAGGCAAAGGCAGCAAACGAGACTGACTCGTTTCGGGCGGTTGCCCTTGTTCACAGTCACACATTACCCAAAATGCCTGGCTTTTTAAGTTGCTTGGCACACCATGTGACATCAGTGAGCATAGAAGAAATACTATTACGGTCATTCTGTTTATCGCTGAGTGCATAACTGACATAATCATAATCCTCATAAAATGTAAGTCTATGAAAATAAACATAAACATACGTATTTCTGAATAAATTCAAAGGCTGGGAACAAGAATGTATCTGCATAAATGCATAGTTCTGGTCTAAACAGTTTAGTATGAAAAGTGCAAAGTTTAAAGTGCAAAATCGTGCAAGTTGTAAATCTTTCACTTTGTGCAAAATAGGCAATTTCAGTTATAAAAGTATAAATACTTAAAAACTTCCAATACAAAATTAATTGTTATATCTAAAAAATTACCATCTACACATGTTAAAAAATGCAACATTTGTAAACATAACACTCTGTGCAAATCATGCAATATAAATACAAGTACTGTAAAGTGATTGCAACCTCGGAGTCTGCCCCCAATCTCCTACTCAAGGGACTTAATTGAGACTTAAAGAGCACAAGCAGGCACAACCTACTCAATTTACTCACCTAAAAACTACAACGACCAGCATTCCTGGCAGGAGAACTTCTTGAACCACACACACTTAGGGTGACCCTGATTTAAATAAACCGCATTTGAATCCCTCTGGTGAGTTGGAGTGCCTCCGTGTAAATGTCCATGAAGAAGGGGCGTGGATGCCCCGAAACGCGTCGGACTTCTGATAATCTCGAGGTGGGAGGCTGTGAGGTTTTCGGGACCAGGAAAAGGCCGGAGGGTCTTTATGTGCCGTGGTGAGCCCTCACAAAAGCGCTTGGCGCATTGCTCTTGAACATAATTACGGTTAGCCTTAACCGTGGGAGGGGCTCCACATCGCCAGTGATCTAGAAATGCGGAGCCTGGTGAAGACTGTGGCGGGGACACCAATCCTTGCTTGCCAGCGCGACACATTCATCTAATGATTGCAACCTCGGAGTCTGCCCCTAATCTCCTACTCAAGGAACTTAATTGAGACTTAAAGAGCACAAGCAGGCACAACCTACTCAAGGTTTCATTACTTACTCACCTAAAAACTACAACGACCAGCATTCCTGGCAGGAGAACTTCTTGAACCACACCCACTTAGGGTGACCCTGATTTAAATAAACCACATTTGAATCGCTTTGGTGAGTTGCAGTGCCTCCGTGTTAATGTCCATGAAGAAGGGGCGTGGATGCCCCGTAACGCGTCGGACTTCTGATAATCTCGAGGTGGGAGGCTGTGAGGTTTTCGGGACCAGGAAAAGGCCGGAGGGTCTTTATGTGCCGTGGTGAGTCCTCCCAAAAGCGCTTGGCGCATTGCTCTTGAACATAATTACGGTTAGCCTTAACCGTGGGAGGGGCTCCGCATCGCCAGTGATACAGAAATGCGGAGCCTGGTGAAGACTGTGGCGAGGACACCAATCCTTGCTTGCCAGCGTGACACATTCATCTAATGATTGCAACCTCGGAGTCTGCCCCCAATCTCCTACTCAAGGAACTTAATTGAGACTTAAAGAGCACAAGCAGGCACAACCTACTCAAGGTTTCATTACTTACTCACCTAAAAACTACAACGACCAGCATTCCTGGCAGGAGAACTTCTTGAACCACACACACTTAGGGTGACCCTGATTTAAATAAACCGCATTTGAATCGCTCTGGTGAGTTGCAGTGCCTCCGTGTTAATGTCCATGAAGAAGGGGCGTGGATGCCCCGAAATGCGTCGGACTTCTGATAATCTCGAGGTGGGAGGCTGTGAGGTTTTAGGGTCCAGGAAAAGGCTGGAGGGTCTTTATGTGCCATGGTGAGCCCTCCCAAAAGCGCTTGGCGCATTGCTCATGAATATATATATATATATATATATATATATATATATATATATAGTATATCACTATTACTACAAGACTAGACAATGCTGTTTGTTTTCTATTCAATGCTAACGTGCTATTCTCATGTTGAAAACATGTGTGATCTACAGAGACCAATAATAACTGAGATGCAAAATTGGGTAATCAATAAAAATAAAGTTATTAAAAACAAGTCTTCTTTCAAATCCCAGACCCTATTCTCAAGGGTCTGCGTTCTTATGTAAAGGACATCTATTATTTTCTCAAAGGCCTCACAGAAGCTCTGTACTCCACCCTGGTTTGATTCTGAAACAGAAAAACCTTTCCTGATATCCACAGTAAGTGAAGAAAATATGCCTTCTGGAGAGCTAGCCGAAGCCTCCGGATTTGTGTAATTTTTTCCTAGTGACTTTGGGGCTTTGTCTAACAGAACTTTGGGGCATATTACCAAGGGTGGCGATAGGCAATTATCGCCGGTTTAGCGGCCGTTTTCAGCCGCTAAGCGGCGATAATTCTATCGCTCTATTAGCAAGCTGTCGCTAACTGATGTTAGCGACAGCTTTTAGGCGATAGCGAGCGATTTGGGGCCCTCTTTGCATGTCAGCGATATTTATCGCTAATGACAGGCAAAGTGGGCGTACCCAACCTGTTAGCGACTGAAAGCAGTCGCTAACGTCGCTATCGCCTATTAGCAAGACAGGCGTAGTGATGGAAATATTCCCGCTGGCGCCAAAAACCCACGCCTGCTCAGACCAGTTCTTAGCCATGTTATCTAATGGGAGGTGGATAACATGGCTAAGAGCATTTCGTCGCTAATTCGTGAATATCGCTGTATTCTCAGCGATATTCACACATTTCGCCTTATTTTTATCGCTTTTGAGATAAACCTTGCTAATAGCAAGTTATCTCAGCGATAAAAACCGGTGATGCGCGGCGATAAAAATATTTCCGCTAACCCTACTTAGCGATAAATATTGCATTTTGTTGGTAATATGCCCCCTTGTCCTGTGTAGAGTCACTAACTGGGGAACTGACTCTTTCTCCTGTTGGTGATGTGTCTATCCTAGCGCAGTTTGAGGATTCATCCTGATTAATCATAGACCGGTGGCTCCACACCCGTGGCTTGGGCATCCTCCTTTCTGCTGCCATCCCTTTTAAGGCTACCTGTCCCCCTACCTGTCCCCCCACACCTAAAGGTTTTTTTCTCTAATAGTCACAACAGGGGGTAGCGCCTTAAAGAAGGACCTCAGCGAGGGAGCAATTTTTAGTGTTCGCTCTAAGGACCTAGAATTCTTCTTGAGTCTTTCACCCATCTGCAAATCTCTTGAAATCCGGTCCTTAGGTATGCACAGCTAGGGCTGGGATAAATCATCTCCTACAATTTTTTCTGGTGCATCAAATACTGAGAGAACCTCTTGAGGAAGTTTGTGAGAGGGCTTTTTCAGGGCACGCTCTAATTTAATGTGCCTTCCTTGTGAACAAAAACGTGCCCGAATCCTGTTGCTCCCTACCTAGACTAACCCAGCTGTCTGTTACTTGTTTAGCTGCTCCCAAAGGTATCTGTGTTGCAAATACTGCAGCCTCTACTTTCCTGCTGCCAGTCGCCTCTTCCTTTTCGTCAGATGCGTGCACTATGTTTGCTGGTTTCTCTGTGTGCACTGTGGCGGCCGCAGGAGCCGCGCTGATGCTGACTCTGTCCCCCACTTGCCCGGAGAGGACCTCGCGCTGCTGCTCTGCTGCTCTGCAGCTCTTCCTGAGCTCCAGGGCTGCTTCAGACCAGGGTGTGTTCACGCTGGTTCAGCTAAAAAACAGCTCCTCCATTCCCTCAACCAGAGCAGTAAGGCACATTCCACCTCTCCGAATTCAAGACTGGGGAGAGGTTTAAAATGTAACTGGTGGTGGTGCCCGATACAACAGCGCTCTAGCGACCTGCCGATATGGCGGCCACCATGCTCTCCTTCTAGCCCCCATATCTTGGGCCTTATTTATGAAAAGTGACGCATCGCTGCGTGAAAACAGCGATGCGTCACTTTTCACTGCGCCCCCCTTGCGACACTAATGATGCATCATATTTACAGTATGACGCATCATGGCACAAGGAGTTACAGATACGTCAGTATTTCTGACGTATCTGTATGGCGCAAAAGTGACGCATTGCTGGAGTGTGTCACAAAAGTGACGCAACTCTAGCAATGTGTAAAGGGCTTGCGTCAGTCTTACGCCTGCTGTGAGGCAGGCGTAAGAAATTGACGCATTTGTGTCCTAGAAGTGGCGCAGTGAAATCGTATAGATTTCACTGCGTCACTTCCATGACCCTTTCTTGCGTTAAAACGCCCCCTTGCATACATTATACCTGGCGCAGGTATAATGTGGCGCAGGGGTTTACAAAGTGACGCATCTACCTAGTGGCGTAAAAGTGACGCACAGCCTTGGTCTTAAGTGTCAGGAAGCCGGTTTCAGTGCATAGGTTATCTTCCTTAGCTGGATGGAAGTTGGAGTCAACTGAGTTGCATCTCAGACACAGTTTACAGCGGTCCCATGATAATACCAGCATGGAAAGGCTCCTCTCTAAGAGCTCTAGGACGGATGCTGTTTATATAATATAGTACTGCTCTTATCAACTGTGGCAAAGGCGCGGAGCAGCTCATTTGATATGGTCACACTAAAATGCAGTGTCTCCTAATGAGTACAGGAGAAAAAGGAAAACAAAACCCTTGTGTTCCTAATGTACGACCCTGGAACTAACCTTGCAGACTGCAGGGCATCAGTGCCTATCAAAGATGCACATATAGCACATTCACATATTAGCAGAAAGTGTGGCAAAGGGCACCACCAGGAAGAGATATCAACCTAAGGAGTTAAATCTAAAATGGAGATTATGCATGAGCCACGCTACTCCCTCAATTAATTCAGTTCACCTTTTTAATGTTCCACTTCCCACCTGGCTTTAACATAGCTGCACACTGCCTTCATGACTTTACCCTGATACCTCTCTTTTACTTTAACATGAGCTGCACATTTTCAGGCATTAAGGGGCACATTTAGGAAGAAGTCATGCAGCGCAGTGCATCAAGCCACCTTGATGCACTGAGCTGCGTGAAAGGGCAGGAATTTGCCACATTTAACATTATTTGGCACATTCCTGTCTTTTCTTTATGTTGGTGCACAATGTGCTCCCTATCGCCAACGCATGGTGCAAGGGTGCCTGCGATGTAGTCAGGAATGTTTTTGTGCAGGAAACCCAGGATAGAGGCTGAAAGAATCATATCCCGAATATCCCGGACTCGCTGTTTGGGAGGATAGACCTGAAACTGTGTTATGTCCATAACCGCTCCGATGAAAAGGAGCTTCTCAGAGGGACTCAGGTGTGACTTTAGCACATTGATAGAGAACCCCAGCAAATGCAGGAGGTTGGCCTTAGTCTGGAGGTGGGAGACAACTGCACTGAGGCGAGCCCGCCTTCAACAACCAGTCAGCGAGATAAGGAAGACTGAAACCCCTGATCTGCGCAGATGAGCTGCGACTACCACCATCACTTTCGAGAACACCCGAGGGGCGCAGGTAGGGCCAAAGGGGAGCACGGTGAACAAAAAAGGCTTCTAGTCTACTGTGAACCTCAGGTAACGCAGGTGGGATGGAAGGACGGGGATGTGAAAATAGACGTCCTGCAAGTCCAACGCTACCATCCAGTCTTCCGGGTCGAGGGCAGACAAGACCTGAGCAAGCGTCAACATCTTGAACTCTGAAGCGGTTGACGTTCCGTTCCTGAGATCCAAGATAGGACACAGGCCCTTGTTCTTCTTGGGAACCAGAAAGTAGTTGGAATAACAACCATGACCTACTTCTGGGACAGGAATGTGCTTGATGGCTCCCTTGGCCAAAAGAGCTATACCTTCCTGCTGGAGAAGGGCCAGGTGATCCTCCAACATGCAGTGGTATTACGGTGGCATGGCTGGAGGGGTAGCCTCAAAGGGGCGTGAGTAGCCCCTTCAGACTATCTGTAAAACCCACCTGTCCAACGTGATGGTGCACCAGTGAGGGAGGTGATGCTGAATCCTGACGCCCACTGGCGTTTGATGGGCCTGAAATGTCAGACTCGGAAGGTTTGGAAGCTGCTGCAGAGGGGGGCTTGGTGGACTGGCCCACCCTCTAGCCCCCGGAACTATGACGAATGTTCCCACGTCCCCGGCCGTGCGAAGGTTGGGTAACTTGTTGCGCCCTGTGGCACTGGGCGGGATGTAGCGGGGCACTCCTTCAGTAGCCAAAAAGGGGCAAAAAGTGGACTGCGCGAGGTGGTTGTAGAGGCCATAGGACTTGGCCGTAGCTCGTGAGTCCTTGACATGCTCTAAAGCGTTGTCCGCTTTGTCACCGAAAAGGCGACGGCCATCAAAGGGCATGTCCATGAGGGTATTCTGGGCATCCCCAGAAAAGCCAGTGGATATCATCCAGGCCTAATGTCTAAGAGCTACTGACGTAGAAATCATTCGACCCAGAGAGTCGGCAGTATCCAGTCCACAAAGGCTGGGAAACTTGGCCTGATCCCTCACCGGCAGCAATAGCAAGGGAGAGCACTGTTCAGGACTCCTCCGGACACTGAGGCAGCACCTGCGCAACCGAGTCCCACACTGAGTGGGAATAACAGCCCAATAGACATGCAGTGTTTACCGACCACAGTCCCAAGCTGGCGGAAGAGAAAAATCTTCTTTCCAAGATGATCCAGCTTCTTGGATTCCCTTTCCGCTGGAGCGGTAGGGAATGCGCTTTTGGAAGTAGAGGCTTGCACCACCAAGCTCTCAGGGGTGAAGTGTTGGGAAAGGAAAGTGGGGTCACCCGGTGCCGGGCAGTGGCGTCGGGCAATCATCCTATCCACGGGAGCCCCTGTGTTGGGCCTGGACCAGGTGTCCAGAAGGACACCAGTAAGGGCCTCGTTGAACAGAAGCCGAGGCTCTGAGGAGCTCGCTGCTGGCTAAAGCACCTCTGTCACAAGGTTAGTCCTGACTGGCATGGTAGGGAATTCGAGGTTGAGAGCCTCAGCTGCCCTACGCGACACCACTTCATACGAAGCTCCCTCCTCCGTAGCCATGGTAGGAGTAAACAACATGCTACGGTCAGGGGAGGTGTCCAGACCACTGGCATTTCCCAGTTCCTCTCTCCAGTGCTGTTCACTGTCCAACTGATAAGTCAGAGGGTCACCTGAGCCCTCCTAGTCCTCCTACTCATTCTCTGGGTGCCAATCAGGTTGAAAAGGGACCCCAGGAGTGAACAGGGGCACAAAAACCCCTCTCAGCACCGGGTGCACATCGGGATGGAGGCCGCGGTCGACACCAGCTGGGGGGCTGACCAGCGCAAATGTATTAACGGTGCCGGAGGAAGCGGCGCCGGTGGAGGTGAAATCAGGTCAACCGGTGCCGATCCGATCCAGGCCTGGATGCAAGGGGGTCATGCGGCACCATGGCCGGAGCGATTGGTGGAGAAGGCCTTTGCCCCCAAACTGAGGCGCGCCGGCGGGTTTGGGCCACCCAAAGATGCCATCATTGCCTTGTAGAACGCACGAAGCTGTGTGGGAGTCGCTAACGGGAAGGGAGGGAAATATGGAATTGTCTCTTCGGGCTCCGCATGCGGAGCCATGGTAGGGGCACCACCCGCATACCTCGTCGGGTCGGCCGACCGATGAGGAGAAGTCAAAGAGCGACGATGCTTCTTTGACTTCTTCTTATGCTTCGATGTACCCGACTGCAAATACTTCGATGACTTGGACGAATGGTGGTGGCTCCATGACCAGTCCCTTGATCTCTCCCTCGCGACCAGGACCTCAAACGTCACGGAGCCGACTGCCGGCGCTCAAGCAGCTTTTGGGACCGCTCCCGCAAAGTCTTCGGTGCCATCGTCCGGCAGTCAGAGCACGACTTCGGGTCAAGCTCCAGTCAAAAGAGGCACACGTAGTGCGGATCTGTCACCAACATCAGTTGGTTACAGGAACCACATTCCTTGAAGGCGAGCATCCCTCATGCATCAGGAGTCGATGGACTCAAAAAAGAAGTAGTCAAAAGTCGAGAAAAAGTCAGTCAAAAAGTGACTGAAGGTACTGCTTTTCCTGCATCTCTGCTGGCTGGCGCAGAAAAAAAAAGAACTGATGTCAGCGCTCGAGGGCGGCGTCTAAGTAGCTGCTGTGACGTCATCCCGGCGACACAACACCAATGATGAACGCTGAGCCAACCAACGCCACCTTCTGATGCGCAGAGGTACGCTGACGAAAAACATTCCGGATCCAGTCTGACACCATGGGTAATTCTATGGTAAGGAATCTATAATGTGTTTCTTTCTGATTTGATCTCCAGGGGGCATACTGGCGCATAATTGATGCATTTTCTAGATTAGCAGATCGTGTTGAGAATGCATTGAAATGCCGTGGGAAGTGAACAGCTAAAATTGTAGGGCGGCAGATGGGCCCGCTGGCCGCATTTCAAGAACAAGCCCTGTGGTACCCTGGGACTGCGGGGAGAAGCCCTGTTGCTTGATGCCCACACCGGAGTATAGGCCAGTGCACTAGCTACTGGGTGACTGAGTCACAGCTTTGGTTCTGTAAGCCTTAACACCATCTGTCCCCATTGC
Organism: Lissotriton helveticus; assembly: GCF_964261635.1. Classification (NCBI taxonomy): domain Eukaryota; kingdom Metazoa; phylum Chordata; class Amphibia; order Caudata; family Salamandridae; genus Lissotriton; species Lissotriton helveticus. The sequence goes on along the minus strand of NC_136073.1, from coordinate 658,434,918 downwards.
CAGATCTCTTTCCCAAAAACTGCACCATGATTGGCACAACTTCAGTTGGCCCTGGGAGTCCCTTGTAATTGCTACCCCAGTTACCTAGGGCATGGGTGCTGAAGAGGGTCCCTTGGGGCTGCAGCACTGGTTGTGCCACTCCAGGAACCCCTCACTAAGGATATGCACTCTGCCACTACAGGCTCCGTGTCTTGGTGCAGAGAAATCTGAAGAGTCAACATGGCACGCAGCCCTGTGTCATGCCACCAATACACTGCACAAGACATTGGAAAGTCATCCCTAATGCAGGCCTTTAGCCCTAAGGCAGGATGCACTATATCCTATGTGTGGGCATACCAACATAAGTAGATGTGTCTCTATAATGTCCGGTCTATTCTGAGATGTTGTAAGTGCACAGGGAAGCCATGAATAGTACATGGGCCAGATACTTGTTAACACAAGTTTCATAGCGCCATGATGGCTTCAGTGATCCCTAAGATGTTTGGAACCAAACATCTTGTCTTAATAAATCCTCCTCACTGATGCCAGTTTTGGATCTATTAATAAATTCACACAGGAGACCCTTTTAGAGTGTACCCTACAAACCTACCAAACACTGGTGTGGTTCCTGACTTGTTTTCGCCAGCCTGCCACAACCAGACATGTTTCTGACCTCATGGGGTAAGAGCCAGCACTCTCACAGGACAGAGACAAAGCCTGCTCTGGGCAGAGGTGCTTCACACTCCTCCAGGATAGGATGGCGTTTCTAGGCCGTAAGCTTCAAAGGCAATGTCGCCTTTGAAATCCAACCCAGGAACCTCCAGATAGTGGGGGAAGCCAAGCCCCCTTTCCTGCTCCACGTTTGGCAGGAGGAAAGGTGGTAAAATTAATTGATCAGAAGGAGGGTCCCCACTTAGCCTACACCACCCCTAGGGTGGGGCAGGCGATATGAACTCTTTTCCTGAAATTCCTCAACCTTGATATGGTGAGAAAACCTCCTATCAGAGCCACAGCATACCAATACTCAGGATACCAGACCCCCAACGGCAAACACCAAGAGGTAGAGTCCACACCGGACTCCCAAAACACCAGAAGTAAGCACCCGTTGAGGTGATGTCGAGACACCTTAGACCCACTTCCTGAGTGGCCCAGCTGTCCCAAGATCGCCTCTCCAAGGGGCATATTATCAACAACTAGTGATATTTATCGCTAAAGAAGCTTAGCGACATTTTTTTTATCGCCAAGCATCGCCGAATTTTATCGCAGAGATAACGTGCTATTAGCAACGTTTATCTCCAATGCGATAAAATATCCGGCGATAGCGGCGAAATGCGTGAATATCGCTGGAAAACCAGCGATATTCACGCATCATCGCCAATAGGGTATTAACCTGAATATCCACCTCCCATTGGATATACAGCTTAAGAACTGGTCTGAGCAGGTATTAGTTTTCAGCGATATTCGCTCTTAGTGCAAATTTTTTTATCGCTACGCCTGCCTTGCTAATAGGCCATAGCGACGTTAGCGACTGCTTTCAGTCGCTAACTGGTTGGGTACGCCCACTCTGCATGTCATTAGCGATAAATATCGCTGACATGCAAAGCGGGCCCTAGACCGCTGGCTATCACCTAAAAGCTGTCGCTAACTGAGTTAGCGACAGCTTGCTAATAGTGCGATGAAATTATCACCGCTTTGTGGCCGAAAACTGCCTCAAAAGCGTCGATAATTTAATTTTGGCTGCCTTGATAATATGCCCCCAAGGTCCCTGCTACTGACCACGATGACCACAAGATGCATGATTCCCATCTGACCTGTTCACTCTGCACCCGACCCCAACGGCCCCAGCACCGACCAACCAGCTCGTCTTTTGTGGTCCCCAGGTCTTTGTGACCTCCTCCCTCTAAGGAGACACACCGACTTACCTGCAAGCCCCATTTGTCCAATGCTTTTTCAAGTGGCCCCTCCATCTTAGCACACCAGCTTCCAAGTCTCAGCACCCTATACATGGCTGATCTGGAACACTCTGAACTTCTCCTGCTGGAACTTTGGACCTGGCCCGACATCGACCTAAAACGAGAAGGTGGACTTCGTGAAAGCATCGCCTGAATTTCTATGCACTTTTCTGCTTTTTTTCCCATTGTTTCCTGCGGAGCATAATTGCACATAGAAGTGATATATTGGAGGAGGAGCCACCCTAGCAACCAAGATGGCCGCGTAGGCTCCCGGCTCCGCCGACCTCTGACTCCCGCCGGAATATCCTGTCATTTATCCTGTCCTTGCGCCCAGCCACCGTGTTTATGAACCTGCCGTGAGCTTAATGGAGCTATCCCGAACCTTCTACCTGTTCGGCTGACGAAGATACGTCGAGTGGAAGTTTGCAGCCTAGATCTGCCCAGAAGCCGGGGTCTCGAGCAATGTTCCCAGGAACGCGCGCGGCTGCGCGCACGCGCAGTTCCCTACCCCCGAGCGCGCAGTCCCATGTGTGGAGCGGGCACAGAGGGCACAGAGGGCACATCCTGCGAGAGTATTTGCGGCGCCACCGCTTTTAAAAGGCGCGCGCCGCGAAAAAACGGGCATTTCCTGATTGTGCAGGACGGCGGCGGAAGTGACCACTTTGGAGTGATTGAATACTCGGGAGCAGAGGTAAGTGTTCTAATGTGGCCACTTGATGACCTTTTGTTTTTGCTGCCCTGTAGTGCACGCACTGTTGGCTTTATATTCTTTTATATGTAAAGCGAGGCTGCGGGCAGATTGAAGGCTTTTGTTAAACTATCCATGTTAATCGCAGCTCGTGAAGGGGCTGCAATTAACATGGATAGTTTAACAAAAGCAATCAATCTGCCCGCAGCCTCGCTTTACTTACACAACAGATGAAGAATAATTTCCGAAGATAGCACGATTTTTTTCCCCCAATTGGACTGCTATTTGTTTTTTAAATGGAACATTAGCTTACGGTGTACTTCTATTGTAGCATGCATCTGCTTTATTTTCTCCCGTTCTGTCAAATGGGCGACTTCCTGATTTTTCAGTGATTAGACTCGGACTGCTGCGTTTTATTGAGCCGGCGTCCGGGCTTGAGTCTGCTGGGAGTTCCTGGTGACCCCTTGAACGGGGTATTTGCTGTTGCAGGTAAAACCATTTACAGCAATGGCAGCTTTGGCGATGAAGCGTGAAGGCCCTCAGTTCATCAGTGAAGCTGCAGTGCGAGGCAATGCTGCAGTTTTGGACTATTGGAGGACATCTGTATCTGTCTTGTCGGGGGCTACAGCAGGAATTCTGGGTCTGACTAGCCTGTACGGCTTTGTCTTTTATTTCCTGGCTTCCTTTCTCCCAGTGGTTAATTTGTAAAAAAAGAAGTGTCAGGGGCTCTCATCAGAAGGCAGTTTCGACCGGGCAATTTCTCCTATCAGCACTGCCTAACACATTGCCAACAAACCCTACAAGTGGGATGGGGGTAGTGGCGTAATGGCCAGAGCTGCCGAATTTGGGGCTGGGGAATCAGGTTCGAGCCTCGGCCTGGACTCAACATCCTGTGATTCTGGGCGAATCACTTAATCAACCTGTGCTCACCAAAAATGAATGATTAGGTGCTGTTGTTCAGCCAGCTCATATTAAGCACAACCAGGGGGTCGAACATAGCAGAAGGAAACAGACTAAACATTATTCCTAATTGATTTGCGCATTCATTCGAGGCTAAGAGGAAGATTAGATATGTTTGTCCTCCGTTATTCTACATACTGAGCATCATCCACATGTGCTTCCTCTTTTTTTCTGTTTTAGCTCAGCTTGATGTTCGGAATACAATACAAGTTTTGCTTGTTTCACGATTTGGGTTTTAACTTGTGGCGATGGTACTGATTTCACTCAAATTTCACTAGACTGCAGGGTAGCAAGAGATGAAACCAGGAATTCACACGCCCTGTGGGGATCTTCTTGACTTCCAGCCACAGTAAACACTTCAGTGTGTTTCTGGAATTGATCGAAGTTTGGCAGGCATGAAATGTGTGAGGCCTCAAAGTGTAAGTGAAATTAGAGTCACTCTTGCGCCTGTCTCGTGCTATCAGATAAATACGTAACATTAGTCTATGTTCACCCACTTTGTAGAATACATAAACTAAAACTGGAGTGAGGTTTAAAACAGAGCTCCTACAGAATACGCCACTTATGCATATATGGTGCCCAGTTACCAGGAATGCTATTCCCTCCCCGTGCCCCACTCCTACCAAAGTTGCTGATAGCAGGGGTGTATGTACCTCACTAAAATGAGGAATTACAAGGGGGGGACGAGATTTCAGCACCTGATTTACTACTTTCTTCCATTACTTTCATCTGAACATTTCGCTGCTTTCAGCTGCTGAAGTGTCCTTGTGAACTGCTCCTGATCTCGTAACGGGGCCCAAAGATGTGTCATGGACGTGTTAAACTTAAAGCGAAATGTTTATGCCACGAGGGAGAGGGGGGCAGGAGTGGCTGCCCGTGTAGAATAGGGCAGTATCCTGGCTCATCAACAGCTCACACCCGGAGGTCCTGGTCACACACTACTACCAGCAGCATCATGTTAAATCACTACTTACTGGGACAGCCTTTTAGTTTTATTTCATCAGAGGCCTGCTGCGCAACACGCTGCTCGCTTCATGACATCCATTGAAAATCGCTGCAGCTGCGCAGTATGCCTGGGCGGGCTGCAGCGAGCACAGTGATCCCATTGGTCCAACTCAGGACACACACTTGACGATTTGTCAAGTAGGGACGGGGCGGGCTAAAATGTATAGTTTGCAACTAAGGGGTCATCAATGGTAGCATGTGATTTATGATAAGGCAGGGACCCTGGCAGTTTCTAAGTGTGTGCCTTCATAAGGTTGGCCGCAGTGATGCAACATCAGCTCTTCACCGGTGTGCAGCCAATATCGCATGTAGACCCGGCCCTGAAAATTAAGTGCCGGTGCTAAGCACCGGCACAAATTAAGCACTGGTTTCTCCTATCTCTAATTTTGGTGCTAAAATCTGGCCGGCGGTGGAACAAATATTTCAAATCCCGAAGGACACTCTTCACCGGAGGGCTTGTTGGAGGCCTATTCACTAATGTCCTTTTCTGGACTTTCTTGTATGGCATGGTGCATGTCTATTAAAGCGATCAATCCTCTGAAATGTTTTTAATGAAATTTGAGGACTATTACTCAATTCATTTAATCGACAGACCAATACTCCTTATTAATTTCTAATTGTTTGTCTTCTTGTGTAATAGTAACTTAATGCCAACAGCAAATCATGGCAGCGCTCCCCTAATCTCATTGCCGCATGGCTCCAGGCTGCAGTAAATAAATGTAAAATTACAATGAAGGCCCCGCTGCTAATTGCCGGGGAGTGACTGGTGCAGCTGGCAGGTCTGTACTTTGAAGAGGCGGGCAGCCCACCGAAGTAAACCCGATTTGCGGTGGCTCTGATCACAGCCATGAGGCCTCACAAGTGAGTGAGACTGACCGTGCTTGCTGCCGTGTGGGTTAATATGAATTCGAGAAAAGCAGTTTGGAGATATTTTACCGCTTCCCATTCTCAAAAAGCTTTTACTTCTAATATTTATCTCTTTCCATCATTGCTTATTTTGCTCAGGAGAAAGTGTCACTCATAGTCCTTGAATGGCACTCATAATTACACTGACATTATGCAAATGGCGCACATAGGCAACCTGAAACCTTGGCCGCGGGACATGAAGCACAAGAAACGCTGAGCACGGCTGCCTACAAAGCTACCAGCCAGCGCGTCCTTCACCTGGGCGCAGTGTTCAAGGCTGCCTTCTCAAAACAATGCAGCAAGTTTGCTTTTTAGGGTAATCTGCCCGGTTTGCAGACTTGCTGTATTGTTGTGGTAGTAAAGCGGGGCTGCGGGCAGATTGTGTTCATTTATTTAAATATCCATGTTAATCGCAGCCCCTTCACGAGCTGTTATTAACACATTGGGGCACATATGGTGAAGGCAGAGAAAGTGGTCTAGTGCCAGCTAACCAATTTCCTTAAGAGTACCATCTTGGTACCACTGGCAGCAGAAACTCGAGCTAACCCAATTGACTTAATGGGTGGGGCAGAGGGCGGAAGGGCACCAAAAACAATGGACGGAGGGCAGAAGGGCACCAAAAATGAGTGGGACAGAGGGCATAAAGGTACAACAACCAGTGGGACAGAGGGCAGAAGGGCACCAAAAACGAGTGGGGCAGAGGGCAGAAAGGCACCAAGAACGAGTGGGGCAGAGGGCAGAAGGGCACCAAAAACGAGTGGGGCAGAGAGCAGAAAGGCACAAAAAAAGAGTGAGACAGAGGGCAGGAGGGCACCAAAAATGAGTGGGACAGAGGGCACCAAAAACTAGTGGGACAGAGGGCAGAAGGGCACCAAACACAAGTGGGACAGAGTGCAGAAAGGCACAAAAAATGAGTGGGACAGAGGGCAGAAGGGCACAAAAAACGAGTGGGGACAGAGGGCAGAAGGGCACAAAAAACGAGTGGGACAGAGGGCAGAAGGGCCCAAAAATGAGTGGGACAGAGGGCAGAAAGGCACAAAAAACGAGTGGGACAGAGGGCAGGAGGGCACCAAAAACGAGTGGCATTTGGCGCCGCAGACACGCGAGGTTCGGTTTCTGGCGCACATAGCCATGGTTGCAGCGCACAGAGACCCTCCACTGCCGCACACAGAGGAAAAAAATTAGAGGGACTGGCCCACCCGGGTTTCAGTTTAACAACATCGGCTGTGGTGGTGTGCTTGGGTCCGGTCTACCGGAGTGGAAAAATGTCTTTCGCTTTCTCAGATTGCTGTGGATGACGTCTGGCTCCCTTGATGAAAGTCGGAGGAGGGGTGACAGCTCAACGGTCGCGGCAGTGGACGGGGGTCCGGCCCGGTGGCCCGGTAAAGGGCCCGCTGGTGATCGCTGGGTCGGGGTCACCGCCTGCAGTTGCGGACCTTGGATATCCTCGAAACAACTGTTACGTCTCCGTCTGCAGTCGACCATTCCCGACTCGCCCGTTCCATCTCGGAGAGGTCAAGTTCGATGTGGGAAGCAATCATGACTGTCGCCGATCGCAGAGTAGTGGAGCGGACCGGGAGTGACCCATCGCTACGAACTGTGTTGGCAGCCATTGAGTCTATTCATGTATGTGTCGAAGAGCGTATTCAGACGATGATGATGCGATTGTCTGAGATGGTACAAATTGGACCGGACCCTACTCCACTACAAGAACCGGTGACGACCGAGGCACCCAAGATGGTAACTCTGATGGAGGAAGTAGACCCCGTATTGTGTCATGTGTCTGAGCCTTTGCCCAGTGTTTTGGAAGATGAGAACAAATTTGATGCCACCAATGGATCACTAAGCCTACGATCGTTGCCGTTTATGGAAGAACAAATCGGTGTTCCCATTTCAGAGACTTTTGATAAGAACTGTTATCGGAATGGAACTGCGTCACTCCCCTATACATCGGAACCTCTAAGATGGCGGACAGATCAACGCTGGGAGTTCATAACGGGGAGGGGAGTCTCTGGACCTGTCGGTGTTCACAGCACTCCCGTTCTTCTACTTTGTCTCGCATTGACTCTCTTACATTTTCTTCGTTCTCGGACTGTCCGGTGGCAGAGGTGGTTTGTCCGGAGGGGACTCCTGCGTCTGATCGTCAGGGGCAAGGATGAGTTTGAAAGACTGGGTTTGATTCAAGAACGATGGACACGGGATCTGTTAAACTTATGCTTTTGAAAGGCTGGGCGGTGTTTGAAGTTTCCCTTGTAGAGACACATGATTGTTGTCTGATAGATTTTTTTTGACTTCAGCTTGGGGATTCATGGTTCTGGCGGGGGGAGGGGCGAACAGGAGCCCGTACGAATATGCCCTCCTCCACTTCTCTTCTCTACTCTGGTAGATTCTTTTTTAGGAACTAGTTAGTTGGGGTGACAGGCACGCTGATACTGGGGGTTAGGCGATAACCGTTTGCAGGGGTGCAGGGTGGGGGGATGAGTTTATTGTTTTCTTTTTGTTATTGTCCATATCATTTTTCACTTTTTTTCAATTTTTTTCTTAGTCTTTCCTATACTCGTAATGTTGTCAGAATATCCGGACTTTGATCCTTCATTTCTATTGTCAGGTTGCCATGATTCTCCTGCTGTTTGATTTGTGTGTGAGAGGGTGTTGAGGAGCCGCTTCTAAACTGTTTAGCGATTATACTGCTGCCAATATTAATTTTGTGCTTAATAGTGCAGACCTCTTGAAGAATTTTGCTGTTCTACGTCTATCCTGTTTTTGTACCATTTCACCCTGTTATCATTGGATGTATGCATGGCACCGGATATGTCTGTCTGCCTTTTTCATTTTTGCTTTAAAATAATAAAAAAGATTTAAAAAAAAAAAAGAAGTGATATATTTATCATATTTTGAAAAATCGTTTCTCCGAACTTACTATCCTTAGACCTGTATTCTTGATCTTGAAAATGTTATTAAAAAATGATATTATTTTTACAAATTGGTCTCTTCTTGAGTGTGTGTCTCATTTATTGCCTCGGTGAGTACTACAAATGATTAACACTACCTTCTGCTAAGCCTAACTGCTCACCCACACTACTACAAAAAGAGTTAGTACTATCTACTTATAACTCTATCTACCTTTTGGGGATTTCTGGGAATCTCTACATGGTGTACTTCATTTTAGTGCACTGTACAAAGAGTTGGTTCCCTACAATCCCTGAGTAGAGGACTGCGAGGGTGGGTGGGGGAGTGCAAGAACTACAAATTATCCTAAAGAGTATCTTGCAGTACAAACAACGAATCAGTGCTCTCACCCTGTTGCCCAGCTCCGCTCGAACAGGGAGATATGGACTAGCCAGGGGGCAGAGAAGCGCAGCATTGAACTTGCAGGTGGTGTAGTTATGGGAACAAGCACATACATTTTTTCTGCCCACTGGTGTATGGTGTGCCCCCCCACCTCCTAGGTAATACAGACAGGGGATGTGTGACATTACAACGCATGCTTTTACATCGCATGCTTTTACAACGTGGTTTTTACAACGCATACCATTACAACGCATAGTGCTTTTAGGCGCTGGATAGTGAATTGTTTAATTTATTATTCCAACTCCAGTCCCCGTGGATAGTAGGGAAGGTGTTGGATAGTACATTAAACATATTCCCTATCCTAGAGCGCCCCCAGCGCAATGCGTTGTAATGGTTTGCGTTGTAAAAGTTGCGTTGTAAAGGCACTGCGTGGTAAAAGTTGCGTTGTAAAGTTTGTATACCATAGACAGGTAATGGATGTCCACAAAAGGACTACGATATTGAGCCTTGGACAAGGTTCCATAACATGCTAAGCAAGATGGATATGGAGGGTGGTCGTCCTTACATGAAATATACTCTCCAGTACCACTATGCCCTAAGTGAGAAGTCCTGTGTCAAACAAGCTACATTCAGTGGGAAACAACTGCGAAGTGCCTACGCAGGGAGAGGATGGGAAATATATTCGCAGACATGGGGAAAACAGACAGAGGTCAAACATGCCTCACGTTTCAGTCCAGGCGCTCAGCCAAATCATTGAAGATCCACAGCTTCATCAAGACTGAGATACAGACGCACTGAGTGCAACTGCTCTGGAGGCCACACTAACGACCATGCCTCAAAGTTTCCAGTCCATAGAAGGGAAAATTGATTCCTTGAAATTGAGCATGGATCACATATCTGTAAAATAGACAAACAATTGTTGCGACTCACAGAAGCAGGGCAGAGGATATCTACTGCAGAGAATGAACTTCAATCTTGTGTTGTGTCAGTAGCACACAGTGATGCAGCCCTATCACATTTGCACTCTGATATGTCAGTGGCTCACAGTGATGCAGCTATCACCTTCACACCCTGATGTGTCAGTGGCACACAGTGATGCAGCCAATACACCACCACACACACCTGACACAGAAGAAGTATCAGAGGAGTAAGATGTGGATGGTAATTACTGTGTGAGGAGGGAGGTAGTAGCAACCATCCCCGCCGTATGGCCTGTCCCTGCCTAGTTCAGCCCTTTGCATCATGCCATGGGACAACACCTCCCACTGACCCCCGGAACACTCTGCGACATTCACCTGGACCCCGACATGAACTGCCATATCTTCACTGGTTGACAATTACACAGCAATCCTGCTGCGGACTGCCCTCTCCCTCTTCCAATTCACGTTTCAATTCCCAAAGGACTCTGGTTGGCCCACCAATGGGCTACCATGTAATGTGGGCTGGGCATGGCCATGTACAGCTCTGGCATTCACCAGATGTGTCATGTCTATGTTCACTCAAGTATGAAAGTATGGATGGATGTAGGGACATTGATTGCATAAGAAGGTGCATCCCCTGACCCACATGGCCAAATAGATGACTGTGAAGGTATGAACTAGCTGTGGCCTCATTGCACATGAACGACAATCTTGCAACCCCCCAACGTAGGCACACGTCCATGTATAAAATAGGGCTGTGTGTAGAAATTACCAAATTGGTGACAGGCCAGAAGAGGTGTCCTCCATCACATGTGACAACAGAACGTCACTTCGCATACCTACTCACACACATCTGTGTGGACACAGTCTGTTTTAATGTATAACATTACTCCACATGGCCAGAGGTTGGACACCATACTCACATTGCTGGAGACACTTAAGTGCACAGGTTTGCCAGCAACTATCCCAAACACAATGTCTGGCTCACAGAGGTGGAGCTGTCAAAAGTGACCCACCCCCATTATACATGCGTCAGTCAGTCCCTCCCTGTGTAGGGACAATGTTATTTGAGGCACACGATTTGTCAACCTAATCAACACATCACAGTTGGACACTAGTAAAGTTGCGTAGACTTTATTGGCATGTGCGTGGCAGTACGGACAAGGCAACGGCCACAACATGCAGGGAAATGCTTACGATACTTACAAGGAGCATGTGAACATGTTGAGGTGCAAGAAATGGGGAGGCTAAAATGCACATAAATCATTATGGATGGCTACGGTTTCAGCCCACCTTGGCTTGCTGGACGAGTCATGTGATGTTGGTGTTTGTTCATTGCCCCGTGTGAGGGGACACAACTCACAGCCCATGGGATCTGCATCGTTCTGTACCACCGGACTGCGCTGGCTGTCTGCTCTGCTGACAAAGATCAGGTGACAGGGCCTGACAAGGTCACATGTTGTGCTACATTGCCGTGTGTACTCTCCCCCCAGCAGTATGTCTGAATTGGGAACGTTGCCAAACGACGCGGTGCTGCTCCGCCCATGGAAGTGCATCACCTTGTACAGGTGTGGGTACACAGGCGTCGCTCCACGCATGTGCATTCTGAGTCCAGACGAAGGCAGACATGTCCACTGTTGTGGTGGGATATGTGAGCAATCCCCAAGATGCAACAAGGTGCGGGGACCTGTGCTGTGGGCGACAATCAGATGTGTCTGCAGGAACGTGGTTAATCGTCCATGAATGCGAGCGCAGCTTTATGGGCAATTTGTTCCAGAAGTACGTTGTTGTCGAGTTCAAGGCACACCAGGGCGAGCCAATCCATTAACTGGTACAGGCAGGTGTGCTCAGTCCACTCTGTTTCACCAATCCGCAACACAGACCAATAGAGGAGCACCTTGATGTGGTCCCTGCACACGAGGAGTTGTGCAATCTCCCATGCAAAACTGCCAGCACATATGCCAAATGATCAGTGCATCACATGCACGGGTATCCCGGTGACACTCCTGCTTGTGGGCCAACATGGGGCGCCCTGTCAGGTCATAATCCAATTCAGCTACCGTTGTGTTGGATAGGCAGACCTCCATGGGCCACTCAAATGTGCATGAATGACAGTGGAACCAGGGCTGGACACAGATGACATAGGCAAGACGGAAACTCAGACGGAAACTGATTTGCAAAACTGCCATTGGCGCAGATCCCAACAGATGCAGCATTCGTGCACGCTACAGTTCCACGTGGCAGGGGGTGTGCCTGTGCCTGGGAATGCCTGCCATTGTGTTTGTTGGTCTCGTAGCACCGACAATCCTCAGTAGCAGTTCGGTGGATGATATGCTACAGCTCTGAGCAATGAGTCGTATGTCTGTGCAACGTTTGGACGCATGAGTTGTTTTGTAAAATGTGTCAAGGGCATCCCTTCAAGGTGTAGCTCTTGCAGGGACAAGTGTGTGTGGGGTGTGGACACGTTGGTCTTTCATTAGCGCAGTTTGTGCTGTGGGAGTCATCAGAGGCTGGTATGGTATCTCACGCAGGGTGTACCAGCCGCATTCAGGACCAAGGTCGGAGGTTCAGTTGTCCTTCCGCCTTGTGTATTGAGACAAAGGAGCTTTCATACCTAATTTTAGTCAGACTGCTGCTTGCATTTCTTAAAAGTGATGTGGCCTTCGCGCTGACTTTGATGCCAGGCCTGTAATTTGGGGTGCACCTATTGCGAAACACACCCAGCAGTTGACATGTTTGAATGAGCCAAAGGCCCAATTGGCCTTGAACTCCTTGTTCAGTCTCTCCCTCTCTCTGTCCTTTGACGAGTGCCTGACACAGCTTCTTATCTTGGATATTGTCTTCCAGGCTGTGACTCACAGATTATCCAGGGATGCCCCGCCATGACTCTTCCAAATAATTATTTGGAGACAAATTTGTATGTGTGTAGCGTGGGCAAGAAGTGGACCGAGACAAGATAGGATGTGGCTTGCACCAGAGTGCCGTTTATTGAGTCTCTACAACACAAATATGAAGACAAGGTATGCTCTTCCCAGAAACTGCTAGGGGCTCTGTGCTTGCTTCTTCAGTACAAGGGTTTGTGGGAATTGTAGTCCGGTTCCTTCCAGGGTTCTTGGGATGCCTTCGTGACTTGTGGTAGTCCCTCCCGTCGCTAGACTTGGTGATACTTTGCAGGGTTGTGCGCCGGACCACAGGGAAAAAAAGAAAAACAAAGAAAAGAAACGTCAGGAAGGGGTTTTCCTTCCTCTTTCTTACGCGGGTATGCGAGGGGGGGAGTGTGGGAAAAGGCACCACCGTCACCAGTGTCAGCGCTCTTGCGGCGATTAGCGGGCTTTAGGTTTAGTCACCCATACCGCCCCCAGCCTTCCCCTCAAGTCGGGTCCCTCCCGGAAGCAGCCCGAGACGCCCCCGTACCTTGTTAAGCCACGACCCTTCTCCTGGGCCGTGGCAGGCTTCAGCGCGTTGCCAGCTAGGGTCTGGCTGCCCTTCTCTTCTCTCGTTCGTTCTCTCCTCTGGCAACGCCGATTCTTCAGTCTTGGCTGGTTCCGAGGTCTTCTGTTGCAAGTTGTTCCACGGCAGCACTTCGAATGTAGTCACCAGCTCCTCCCAAGCGGGTCCGAACGAACGAACGAACGTCTTCTTCGACGTCTTCCTTTTCCAGCCGGTCCGAACCACGTGACCCCGTCAGCTGACCGGCCCAGGCATGTGAATTAATGGGGCCGCACTCCCCGGGGACATTCTGTAAACATAGAACGAGAGAACAGTGAGGGGAAAAGTGCCCCGATCGTGTGTCCATAGAGTCAGAGTCCGAGTACTCACAATGTGATATTTTGTTTGGACTTTCAATGGTGAATGAATGAATCATGTTTTCTGTACTCACATGTATGTTGATAATTGTATAGGTACGACATCAGGCGAATGCTTTTGGTCATGATTTTGTGCCGTTGATGTGCAATATCTTAGTCCGGGGGAGGTGGGGGGTGCCCCGGGTAGGGTCCTGGGAGTAGTGGCGGCGGGTGTTGTGGTCCTCTTGGGTGTGGGTGTCTGGCCTGCATGATTAGTGGCTCCATGGCATCTGTTGCCATTCAGGTGTGGCTCTGGCCTGGGCTTCCTTTTGTGGTGCAGGCTATCGTCTGACCTTACACCAGGTCAGAGCAGGTGTTAATTTCCTGATGCTAAAGCGCCTTATCGCATGTTTTGTGATCTTATCGCCGATCTGGCTGGTCGTTGAGAACGTTGTGGAGTGGTGTTGTCGCGGTTTTTGGCAAGGGAACGCCTACTCTGCATCTCATTAGCGATAGTTGCTGGGGTCATCTGTGGCGATGTTTTTTAAGGCTGCTATTGTGGTTAAACTGGTAATATGGGCTGTTAGCCCCAGCTTGTGAATGGGGAGATACATTTATTGTGATTTTGGCTGCGATAAAGTGCCAATAACTCGGTAATATTTCCTTGAGAATAATATTATTATTATTTACTATTGGTAAGGCGCAACAAATCATCCCCGGGGGGATCTCTCGGCGCCCGGGAGACAGACAGTAGATGATGCTGAGGTTGAACACGGCTCCCTAAAAACGCCAGGTTTTTAGACGTTTCTTGAATTGTGCCATATTAGTACAGGCCAGGATGTTTTCTGGGAGACCATTCCAGTGTTTCGGGGCTAGGTGGGAGAAGGCGGCACCCCCATAGGGCCCTTAGGGCCTTATTTCACCATAATAGGGTGGGTCTAGCATGCACGGAAATTACCACACTGCATTCCACAACAACAGCTTGGTGTGTCCTGGGAGACCGGGCCGGGACCCCCCCCCTTATATGCACGGGCCCTCCCAATGCGCTATTATCTTGCAATTTCTGTTTCCATGTAAGACAAACAACTTAGCCTTCTTACATGCGTAAGCCTCACAACTATGGGGGAAGCATTCATTAACAACTTATTTTGACTGTGGAGGACATTTCACAAAAACAGCTACTTACCCCACTACTGAGATTCTCATATTACTGTCTTTGAGCTCCCCTACGCAAATTCTATTCACAATTCCCCAGGAACCACCTACCTTAAATGCATTGCAAGTCATACTGACAAGTGGTATTCGTAGACACCTGATTGCAAAATTGTATAATGTGGCGCAGACAGACAAACCGCAAATTTATAGTAAGGCATACTCAAGAAACCATTGGAGGTGGCAGATTGGCAGTTCTGCTATGCACAGCTGCATATCTTCACATCCAACTGAAATTTGTGTTTCATACTTTTCAAATATATCTACCAAATATACTGTACGCCTGCTAAATTGAACAAGTTTGGGGTGCTGGCAAATGCCCAGTTTGTGCGATGTGGGGCGCCAGCGGCATACTTTCCACATCTAGCCTGGCAGTGCGACTCTGTTAGACGAAACTGGTCTCAAATTCCAGAGACATCAACAGATATGGTGTTAAAACAAGTACACAGTGAACCTAGAGTGTGCCTTTTGGGATGGGTCAAGAGCCTACAGCCCTCCAACCATAGGTTTTTGTCTATGGCCCGCTTCTTAGCACAGAGGAGGGTTAGTGCTTCACTGGGGTGCTCGTGCAATTACTACCAAGAAGAACTGGCTGCTGGGTATGACGTACAGCCTCAATTGGAACTATATGCGGAAGAGCTACCAAGGCCTTCGGAGCCTAAAGGAATTTGGAGTCCTTTAACAAAATATTTGCTTTCTGCCCCGGATGGGCATAGTAGAAGATGCATTCAGAGCACTGGTAGACCCATATGTCATGTTTTAATTCTTGCATTTGGACATATGACATGTTCTTTCTGGTGTTAAGTTTTTCCCCTCCCCGGTCTAACGCAGCACTGTGCTGTTTGAGTAGAGGGAGGGGCTGCTAGGGTTCACTGCTTCCGGTTTCTTCGGCCATAGGAAGGGCCGCGGTCTAGTTATTTCTCCCACCACGCCCTTCCTGTATGAAATACTACAATGATGCTGACGCGCAGATGATAGTAGCGGCCAAACTTAGGCACACTAGGGGGCAGATTTATGTTAACTGGCGCATCCCCAGGGATGCGCCAGTTAACATGCGCCACAGTGCGCCACAGCTCCGCCACCCATGGTGCGCCGCATTTATAATGCAGCGCACCATGGGGCAAAAACGGCACAGATGCGTGACGCATCTGTGCCGTAAAGGTGACGCATTGCTGGAGTTGCGTCGCAAGCGCGACGCAGCTCCAGCAAGGCTCGGGGGTGCCCCATCTCCACAATGCTGCGTCAAGACCTACGCCTGCTTCAAGCAGGCGCAGGGTTTTGACGCAGCATTGGCCTGAAAGTGACTGAGTGAAATCTTATAGATTTCACTCAGCCACTTTTGCGAGGCGCACCTGCCCCGGAACGCCCACCCTGCGCCGGAACGCCCACAAGCGGCGCAGGGCTTTACAACGTGACGCATCTGCCTAGATGCGTCACGTTGTAAATCGTTCGTAGGGATGCGCCACGTTTACGCCGCCTTGCGTGACGCAACAGCGGCGTAAACGTGGCGCAAGTGCCTCATAAATCTGCCCCTCGGTATTGAGGTGGTGCAAAGCTGGTCGGTGCTTTTAACCTAGTGATTTTAAACTATGATTTTTAACTTTGGCTCTTTTTAATTTGCCTATAATTGTATTATTTTAACTCGCATTCCACTTTCTTACTTGAGGGCTAGAGGGGACTCCGGCGGTGGAATGTGATTTCTCTACTGCCTCCGGTTGTTCGGAGTTCTTTCTGGTGTTAGTTTGTCCCCTCCTCGGTCCACCGCAGCACTGTGCTGTTTGAGTGGAGGGAGGAGCTGTTAGTGCCACTGCTTCCGGTTTCTTCGGCCTTTGGAAGGGGGGCGGTCTAGTTGTTTCTTCCACCGCGCCCTTCCTGTATAAAAGACAACAATAATAACGACTCGCAGGGGGCGCGCCGGCGGCTTGTCAAAGGCAAACCCGTCTGCGCCCGTCTGCGTCTAGTGCCGGTCCCCTTGGCGATTCCTCCATCCAATGCCATAGGGCCTATAATTATTCCAAAGATTCACTCCTGGTGCCTCATTTATGAAAAGTGACGCATCGCTGCGTGAAAACAGCGATGCGTCACTTTTCACTGCGCTCTCCCTGCGACATGATTGATGCGTCATATTTATAATATGACGCATCATGTCGCAAGGAGTTACAGATACGTCAGTATTTCTGACGTATCTGTAGGCGCAAAAGGGACGCATTGCTGGAGTGTGACATAAAAGTGACGCAACTCCAGCAATGCTTCCTTTCACATGGGGAAAGCCCCATGTGAAAGGGCTTGCGTCAGTCTTACGCCTGCTGTGAGGCAGGCGCAAGATTTTGACGCAACAGCGTCCTAAAAGTGACGTAGTGAAATCTCATAGATTTCACTGCGTCACTATTACGAGGCTTTTTTGCGGGTGAACGCCCCCTCTGCATACATTATACCTGACGCAGGTATAATGTAGCGCAGGGGTTTACAAAGTGACGCATCTGCTTAGATGCGTCACTTTGTAAATAGTGCGCATCAGGAGGCATGTTTTACGCCGCCGATGCGTCACAAAAAGTGACGCATCGGAAGCGCAAAACTCACGCAAGGCCTCATAAATGAGGCCCCTAGAACTTAACTCAGGCACCTGCTGCAATGGCCTGGCCTTATCACCTGAAAGTTAATACTCTCCATATACCTGATGGAAAGATTGCTACTGATACAAATGAGGTTTGGTGCACCCTTATAAATGCACGTTCCTTGATAAAGCATGCTCTGGAGTTCACAGACTTTATACATGCTCAGTGCCTAGACATAGCATTTGTTACAGAATCCTGGGCTGATGCAGTGGCCGGACCAGACCTGGCTGTAGCAGTCCCTTCAGGTTTCCTTTGTCATTGACTAGACAGGATAGGAAAAAAAGAGGGAGGTATTATTATCATATACCGCCAGTCCTTTACAAGCTCCTTCACTGAACTTGCTAGCCTAAAAGATGTAAAGGCCCTAGCCTTTAAATTTCAGCTGTCAAAACATTATTCCTTTAATGGAATACTTTTGTACCAGGACCCTAGGACCTGTTCTGGTTTCTTCTCTACTTTTTCTCAGTTCTTAGATTTAGAAATTGATTCGCCAGATTTTACAATTCTAGATGATTTTAATATGCACCCAGAAAACTCTGTGGACGCGGCATGTCTCACTGACATGCTGCTTAGTCTCGAGTTAGAACAACGAGTAAATGAACCAACGCTTCAGGTTGGTCACCTACTTGATGGGATCTCTTCTGACTGCCCACATTCATCCACACCAACAGTCCTACCCTAGCTATGGTCTGATCATAGAACAGTTATGTTTAAAATTAATGTAGCCTACTTGAAGACACCTCAGAATAAAATGGATCCAGTAAGGCTCTCATGTAACTGACATCTGATAAAGGAGATAGAACTAGGGGCTATCTTATCAGAAACACGGCCTTGCATAAACACAGATTCTGACAAATCAGCTAACATATATATGGGTTGGCCGGAGAACGCCACAGATAAAACTGCACAGATCAAACCACTTAGGCTTTCTTTGAACCAAGGTTTGGAGGGGATGTCCCGGTTTAGCCTAAGACTGCTTAAACAAGCATGTTGCAGGCAGGAAAGGAAATTGAGGCGTCATTATGAGGACTCAGAAAAAAATAGGTATAAACATAATTTAGCCTTATATAAAAATGTGATTTTTAAAGAAAAATCCAAATACTTCAATCAGAAGATAGAAGCAGCCAAAAACTCTACAAAGAAACATTTTGTAACTTCCAAATAGCTATCTAAACGTCCCGAATAGGGGTTTCAGGGAATGGATTTTTTGTAACTCACTGACCTCCTTTTTTCAAGATAAGATTGTCAGTTTTTAATCTTTTTTCCTCTAATCCTTTGGATGATCATAACGATTCCCAAATTAACGGCCAGAGTCATGAAACGAAAATCGGCTCGCAAAGGGCCAGATTCTGAGAATCTGGCCCTTTGCGAGCGCAATTTTTGCATTTGGGATTCATCATCCCAAATGCAAAAAAAGCTATTATAGAATTCGCAATTGTGCGAGGAATTGCATTTAAGGAATCTTTATTTGAGATTCCTTAAATGCAATTCATGAAACATTTAAAAATTGCAAATTCACAATTTTGGGCCGCTATTTACCGCGAAGTCAAACCTCGTGGTAAATAGCGGAAACTTAGAAAAATGCACTTAAGTGCATTTTTCTAAGTTGTATGTTACACACACACACATGTCCTTGGGACGTGTGTGTGCGTAACACCAGCGTCCAATGTCATTTCAGGGGTGCAACAGGGTGTCCTTTGGACACCCCTGCAGCCTTGAAATCGCAAACTCAAAATGCAAATCGCTAATAGCGATTCGCACATTGATATGTCTTCCCATTCATTCCTATGGGCCTTTAGGCCCATAGGGATGAATGGGGAGTTATTCCTTATTTGCGATTAGCAATTAGCTAATAGCAAATAAGGAAGCTGTAGGAATCGCAATAATAATTGCGATTTTTACATGAATCCAGTTTTGCGAGTCTGTAATAGCGATTCCTTAATAATCGCTATTACAGACTCGCAAAAGGGGACTTTGATGAATCTAGGGGCTAGTCTACTAAATGTCACGTTGACTCCCAAACCTTTAATAACAAATGCAAGTCCCATTTAACCTCTTTTGCTGAACTTTCCCAGGATCAAATTAAAACCATCCTCCTGCAAACTAAATCAGGCTCTCCACAGGATCCATGCCCACCAAAAACCATTCATTTACTGGCTAACACTATTTCAGACCACCTAACATATATTTTCAATCTTATGGTTAGGTCAGGAAAATTCCCTAATGTCTGGAAGATAGGCTATTTTTTAAGAAAGAGAGAATATGCGCTATCTAAATCCTTTAGATCCTGGGAATTATCGTCCAATATCCAGATTGCCCCTTCCGGCTAAAATAATTGAAAAATCTCTTAACTCACAGCTGACAGCTTTCATCGAGGGCCAGAGCCATTTAGACCCTTGCCAATTCGGATTTAGGAAACATCAGAGAACTGAATTGGCTTTGATAAGTGCCTCAGAACAGATTAGATGGACACTGGATGTAGGGGGCAGTGCAGTGCTGGTCCTACTAGATCTCTCAGCTGCATTTGACACCGTAAACCACCAAATCCTGCTGAATAGACTGGAGATTGCAAAAAACACAGTTGATGGACAGAATGTAGAACAATGTCATACATTGACCCCAGTACAAGGATCTGGGCCTAAATCCATCGTTTTTTTGCACTCCACACCACCCTGGGTTAGACACTGGCTATATGCAAATCAGCTCTGACCCTGTGCCTCATGGGAACTGTCCAGTCCGAACTACCAAGCCATGTCTTTCCCAGACCGGAATCAAGCATCCAAGGACCGGTTTCTGGCTATCAGCCTTCATGAGCCTGGATAGCTTGACTCCAGTGGTGTGGAGAGCCTGGGACTCACGTCTGAGCATACCCAGCACACTCGGGGTGAAAATTGCAAAAAACACAGTTGATGGACAGAATGTAGAACAATGTCATACATTCACCCCAGTACGAGGATCTGGGCCTAAATCCATTGTTTTTTTGCACTCCACATCACCCTGGGTTAGACACTGGCTATATGCAAATCAGCTTAGACCCTGTGCCTCATGGGAACAGTCCAGTCGGAACTACCAAGCCATGTCTTTCCCAGACCGAAATCAAGCATCCAAGGACCGGTTTCTGGCTATCAGCCTGGATAGCTTGACTCCAGTGGTGTGGAGAGCCTGGGACTCACGTCTGAGCATACCCAGCCCACTCGGGGTGAAAATTGCAAAAAACACAGTTGATGGACAGAATGTAGAACAATGTCATACATTCACCCCAGTACAAGGATCTGGGCCTAAATCCATCGTTTTTTTGCACTCCACACCACCCTGGGTTAGACACTGGCTATATGCAAATCAGCTCTGACCCTGTGCCTCATGGGAACAGTCCAGTCCGAACTACCAAGCCATGTCTTTCCCAGACCGGAATCAAGCATCCAAGGACCGGTTTCTGGCTATCAGCCTTCATCAGCCTGGATAGCTTGACTCCAGTGGTGTGGAGAGCCTGGGACTCACGTCTGAGCATACCCAGCCCACTCGGGGTGAACATTGCAAAAAAACACCGTTGATGGACAGAATGTAGAACAATGTCATACATTCACCCCAGTACAAAGATCTGGGCCTAATTCCATCGTTTTTTTGCAGACTGAAGGACATTGGGGTAAAAGACACACCCCTCGCTTTAGTCAAATCATTTTTGTCAGACAGAATCCAGCTTGTTGCAGCTGATAATTTTAAATCCCTATCCTTCTCTCTCCCTTGCGGTGTCCCCCAGCGTTCGTCTCTAAGTCCAACCCTTTTTAACATCTATGTGGCCCCTTGGGCCAAACTAATTAGATAATTTGGGTTCTCAGCAGTTACGAATGCACACAACATACAATTAGTGATCTCCGTATCATCTAATATCTCAGAGACAGCAAAGCGCTTTTACAACTGTATGCAAGAGATTGGAAAATGGATGACCCTAAATTACTTAAAGCTGAATTCAGGCAATACTTAGGTGATGCTCTTTGGGAAGGTCACTTACTTCTGGTCCCAAGACTGGGGCCACCTGAACTTGGACAACTTCCTCCGCCTGTCACGAAGGTAAAAAATCTTGAAGTTATCTTTGATAACCAGTTAACCTCGGATTGGGCATGTGAATACTATCACGTCTGCCTCTTTTTTTACGATGAAACTCTTATGGAAGATCTTTCTCTTTTTTTCATAAAAACCTGCAAAAAAAAGTAATCTCTGCTTTGATACTTTCAAAGATTGACTACGCAAATGCTCTTTTTGTAAGTGCCTCCATTTATTCCTGAAAAACAAGTTAGTTACCTTTGGTAATTATATATCTGTAAGAAACATTAGTTAGTTATAGATTAATTACCTTAGAATTACCCCCAGGTGTCAGACTGGATCCGGATATTTTTGTCGTCACCAGTACCGCTGCGCGTCGGAAGGTGGCGTTGGTCGGCTCCGCGTCCGTCGTTGGCGTCGTGGTCGCCGGGATGATATTGCGGTAGCTACTTAGATGCTGCCCTCGCGTGCTGACGTCAGCTCTATACATGACTTTCTGTGCCAGAAATGCTGAGCCATGCAAGACAATGACCACTGGTGCACAAAACTAGGGCCCTGAAAGGATGTATTTAACTCTAGAAATCAGTTTGCAGAACAGGGAGGATGGGTTGGGTGGTAAGAAATCTATAACTAACTAATGTTTCTTACAGACATAGCATTACCGAAGGTAAGTAACTTGTTCGACTGAAAGAAACACGTTTGTTATAGATTCCTTACCTTAGAACTGATACCCCCGCAATACCAACCCCGGCGGTGGGCCTGCAAGCCAAGATCACACCAGAAAGTCCTGGAGAACAGAACAGACAAATAATCTATCTCTCCGGAATTGGCTGTCCAGGCAGTAGTGTTTGGTAAACGTTTGCAGCGATGCCCATGTGGCTGCCTGACAGATGTCATTCAGAGGAACTCCTCTCCCCAAGGCAGTAGTGGCTGCCGTCGCCCTGGTGGAATGGGCGTGTAGGCCCACTGGAGGCTCCTTTTTAGCCAGAGAATAGCATGCTTTTATACCAAAACGACCGATCGAGAAATGGTTCACTTGTATACGTCCCGACCTTTCTTGGCACCCATGTAGCCAACAAAGAGTTGGTCATCCACCCGGAACTGTTTTGTGCGATCCAGATAGAAAGAAAGCGCATGTTTTGGGTACAGATGGTGGAGCCGCTCCTCCTCTTTCGAAGGATGCGGAGGTGGAAAGAAGGTGGGCAAAATGATAGTCTGCCCGATGTGGAAGGCAGTGACAACCTTGGTTAGAAAGGATGGACGAGTCCTTAGGACAACTTTGTCTGGATGTATAGAGAGAAAAGGTTTAGAAGAAAGCGCATGGAGCTCACTCACTTGTCTGGCAGATATGATAGCCACCAGGAATGCAGTTTTGAGAGTCAAGAGCCTTAAAGGACAGTTGTGAAGCTGCTCAAAGGGAGCACACAATAAATAAGTTAAACCAGGTTCAAATCCCACTGAGGCATTACGAAGGGAATAGGATGAAAGAGATGAGTTATGAATTTCAAGAAGCAACTTACAACCAGGGACTTGAAAAGGTAAGGCTGATCAGGAAGCTGAAGGAAGGCAGAGATGGCCGTAAAATATCCCTTGATAGTGCCTAGAGCAGAGCCCTGCTGGACGAGAGAAAGAAGAAACAAGAGAACCTCAGAAAGGGGATCCACAGCGTTTGCTGTGCACCATGCCATAAACTTGTTCCACCGGCAGGTGTATACTGTCTTAGTGGTTGGCAAGATTAAATCACAGACTGCAGGAGGCAGGTCGAAAGACGTCAACTGCCGGCACTCAATCTCAATGCAAGGAGGTGGAGGCTGGACAGGTTCAGGTGGATGGCCATTCCCTGCTGCTGCGACAGAAGATCCTCCCAAAGGGGCGGTCTGGTCGGAGGATCATTAGCCATGTTGAGCAGCTCGAGATACCAGACTCTTTGTGCCCAATCTGGAGCCACAAGAATGACTTGGGCTCGGTCGTGCATGATCTTCTTCAGCCCTCTGGGCAGAAGTGGTATAGGCGGAAAGGCGTACAACAGACTGCAACTCCACTTGCGACCAAAGCGTCGCCTAGCAAATGCTGCCATGGAAATTGCAATGTGCAGATTTGCTAACATTGCGCATTCTCTTCGGTGGCGAATAGATCTAACCAAGGATCTCCCCACTGTTGAAAGAGACCTTGCACCACCTCCGAGTGAAGACGCCATTCGTGATCCATCATGCAAATATGGCTGAGTTTGTCCGCCCTGGCGTTCAGAGAACCTGCCAGGTATTGAACCGCCAGGGATATGCCCTGATGTTCCAGCAATGTCCAGAGGTGGAGGGCCTCCTGACATAGGGTCCACGACCCCACCCATCCTGTTTGTTGCAGTACCACATGGCAGTGGTGTTGTCCGTGAACACCTACACTACTCTTCCCCGGACAGAGGAAAGGAATGCTTTCAGTGCAAGACGAATTTCCAAGAGTTCCAGAAGGTTGATGTCAAGCCCAGACTCCTCCTGAGACCAGAGTCCTCTAATCTCCGCCTCTCCCATGTGGCCGCCCCATCCCAGAAGGGATGCGTCTGTCACCACAGTGTGGTATGGTTGTGGAAGGGAGAGGGATCTGCCATTGACCCAATCCTGGTCCATGAGCCACCACTGCAGTTGTCGAGCAGTGCCCTCCGAGATCTGGACGCAATGGGACAGATTCCCCTGATGCTGGGCCCACTGGAACTTCTGGTCCCACTGCAGAGCCCGCATATGCCACCTGGCATGGCCGACTAGCAAGATTCAGGAGGCCATGAGGCCCAGCAGCCTCAGAGTCATTCTGACCAAAACACGGGAGAGAGGCTGAAAGATCGGAACCATAGCCTGAATATCCCAGACTCGCTGTTCGGGAGGATAGATCCGAAACCGTGTCACGTCCAGAACTGCTCTGATGAAGAGGAGTTTCTAAGAGGGAATCAGGTGTGACTTCAGCACATTGATGGAGAACCCTAGCAAATGCAGGAGGTCGGCCGTACCCTGGAGGTGGGAGAAGAATGCCTGGGACAAACCCGCCTTCAACAGACTGTAGTCAAGATAGGGGAAGACTGAAACCCCTGATCTGCGCAGATGAGCTACGACCACCGCCATCACTTTGGTGAACACCCGAGGGGCACTGGTAAGGCCAAAAGGGAGCACAGTAAATTGAAAATGCTTGTGGCCTACCGTGAACCGTAGGTAACGCCGCAGGGCCTGCAGGAGGGGATATGAAAATAAGCGCCCTGCAAGTCCAACGCTACCATCCAGTCTTCCGGGTCGAGGGCAGACAAGACCTGAGCAAGCGTCAACATTTTGAACTTTTCCTTCCGGATGCAAAGCAAGATAGGACGCAGGCCCTTGTCCTTCTTCGGGACCAGAAAGTAGTAGGAGTAACAACCACGGCCTACTTCTAGGACAGGAACGCGCTTGATGGCTCTCTTGGCCAAGCGAGCTGTAACTTCCTGCTGGAGAAGGACCAGATGATCCTTCGACATGCGGTGGTATCTTGGTGGCATGGCTGGAGGGGTAATCTTGAAGGGGAGGGAGTAGGCCCTTCGGACTATTTGCAAAACCCACCTGTCTGACATGATGGTGCGCCAGTGGGGGAGGTGATGATGAATCCTGCAGCCCACTGGCATTTGATGGGCCTGACAGGTCGGACTAGGAGGGTTTGGAGGCTGCTGGCGGGGGGGGGTTGGTGGACTGGCCACCCGCTGGCCCCCAAAACCATGACGGTTGTTCCCATGTCCCCGGCTACACGAAGGTTGGGTAACTTCCTGTGGCTCTGGGTGGGATGTAGCGGGGCACCCCTTCCATAGAGAAGAAAGGGGCAAAAAGCAGACTGCGTAGGGCAGGAGGAGAGGC
The DNA here is from genome assembly GCF_964261635.1 of Lissotriton helveticus. Lineage (NCBI taxonomy): Eukaryota > Metazoa > Chordata > Amphibia > Caudata > Salamandridae > Lissotriton > Lissotriton helveticus. Next base: position 658,409,704 of record NC_136073.1, on the reverse strand, counting down.
CCAAGAACTTGGCCGTAGCCTGCGATTCCTTGAAAAGCTCTAGAGCGTTGTCTGCTTTGTCGCCAAAAGAGAAGACGGCCATCAAAAGGTGTTCTGGACATCCCCTGAAAAACCAGTCAACCTCATCTAGGCATAGCGAAGGAGCGCTACTGACATTGAAATGGTTCTGCCCAGAGTCGACGGGGTCCAGCCCACAACGTATCGCAAACTTCGCTGCATCCCTTCCGGCGGCAACAACCTGGGTGCGCACTGTCCGGGCCTCCTACGGACACTGAGGCAGTACCTGCGCCAACATATCTCACACCGAGTGGGAGTAATGGCCCAAGAGACATGTGGTGTTTACAGACCACAGTCTTAAGCTGGCGGAAGAGAACATTTCTTTCCAAGGTGGTCCAGCTTCTTGGATTCCCTTTCTGGTGGAGCGGTAGGGAAGGCGCTTTTGGAAGTGGAGGCTAGACCACCAATCACTCTGAGGTGGGGTGTTGGGAAAGGAAAGTGGGGTCACCCAGAGCCAGGCAGTGGTGTCGGGCAATCATCCTGTCCACGGAAGCCCCCATGTAGGGCCTGGACCATGTGCCCAAAAGGATGTCAGTGAGGGCTTCATTAAACGGTAGCAAGGGCTCCGAAGAGCTCAAAGCCGGTTGAGGCACCTCAGTCAGGAAGTTAGTCCTGACCGCCACTGTAGGAAGCTCGAGGTTGAGAGCCTCAGCCACCCTACGCAACACCACTGCGTACAACGCTCCCTCCTCCTTAGCCACGGCAGGAGGAGACAACATGCCAAGGTCAGGGGAGGTGTCCAAACCACTGGCATCCCCCAGTTCCTCTCTCCAGTCCTGTTCAGATTCTACCTGATTAGCTAAAGGGTCTCTTGTCCCCTCCCAATCCTGCTCCTCATCCTCTGGGTAAAAATCTGACTGCAAAGGGACCCCAGGAGTGAACAGGGGTACAAAAACCCCTCTTGGCGCCAGGTCCGGCATCGGGCGGCGTTGGTCTGTCTCTAGTTACAGGTTCGGATGGAGGCCGGGGTCAACGCCGGCCGGGGGGGCCGACTAGCATTGAACGCTGTAGTGATGCAGAAGGGAGCGGCGCCAGTGGAGGTGTAATCAGGTCAACCGGCGCCGATCCAGATCTAGGCCTGGATCCAAGGGGGGCCCGCAGTGCTGGGGCCAGTGCTGCCGGCAGAGAAGGCCTAGGTCTCCCAAAAGAGTTTGCAGGGTCCAAAGGCACGCTAGCAGGTTTGAGCCGCCAAAAGATGGCATGCATCGCCTTGTAGAACATACGAAGCTGGGCTGGAGTCGCTCCGGGTCTCGGAAAGGGAGGGAAATGCGGAGTCGACTTTTTGGGCTCCGCACGTCCAACATCAGGTTAGCTGACCGACGAGGAGAAGAAGTCGAAGAGCGACGATGCTTCTTCAACTTCTTCTTATGCTTCGACTTACACGACCCCAAGTGCGAAGACTTTGAAGACTTGGATGAATGGTGGTGGCTCCGCGATCAGTCCCTCAACCTCCCTCACGACCGGGTCCTAGAACGGTGAGGAACCGACTGCCGGTGCTCAAGGACCTTTCGGGACTGCTCCCGAAAAAGCCTTCAGAGCCATCGACCGGCAGTCAGAGCACGACTTGGGGTTGTGGGAGCGCTCCAGGCAAAAAAGACACACGTGGTGCGGATCCGTCACCGACATCATCCGATGACAGGAACTGCATGGCTTGAAGCCGGGCATCCCTCGTGCACCTTAGGAGTGGAAGACTCAAAAAAAGAAGTCGACAAAAGTCGAGAAAAGGTCAGTCAAAAGTGACTGGAGGTAAGCTCTTCCTGGATCTGTGCTGCCTGGCGCGGAAAAAGAAAGAAATGATGTCAGCACTCGAGGGCTGTATCTAAGTAGCTACGTGAGTTCATACCAGCAACCATGACGCCAACGACAGACACGGAGCTGACCGCGCCACCTTCTGACGGCACAGGTTCAGCTGACGAAAAAACGTTCCGGTCCCAGTCTGACGCCTGGGGGTAATTTAAAGGTAAGGAATCTATAACAAACGTGTTTCTTTCAGATAAAGGAATCAGACCTTCTTTGCTTCGGGAAAAAACTAAAAACATGGGGGCATATTATCAAGGGCCTTATCTCCACTTTTTTGGCTTTGAAAGCCAAAAAAGCGGAGATAATATTATTGCCCTATCTACAAGGGGAAGCTAACATGCATTAGCACATGTTAGCAGCCTTTTCCCAGACTCCTTGCTCTGCATCTGTAATGAGATGAAATGTGGGCATCACTGGGCGTACCTCACACAGGGGGACTTGTAAAATATCGCTAAGCGCACATCGCAAAATTTACAAGGCGGCCGACAGCATTTTAGCAGACGTTAGTTAGTTTTTGGCGAAAACCGCGGTTTTCACCAAAAACTAATGTCTGCTAAAATCCTGACTAATATATGTGTAACATGGGAGGTGGATTATTGTGTCACGACTCAGGGTCGTATCATCAAGCATATCGCCATTTTGCAGAGAGCATCGCAGAAAAACCAGCGATGTTCCCTGCAAAACTGCGATTTCCCCGCTATCGCTGGAACTTATATCACCATTGCGCTATGCGTTGTTAATACAGCGAAAGCATGGCGTTAAATTCCAGCAATAGCCGGCGTTAACAAAACCGTGCTAAGCGTGGTCAGCGGTAATTAACGCTGACTCTTGTTGATATGCCACTCGGCTTTTTAATCTCTAGGGGGCATATTATCAAGGGCCTTATCTCCGCTTCTTTGGCTTTAAAAACCAAAAAAGCGGAGATAATCTTTTCGCCCTATTTACAAGGTGGTGCTAACATGCATTAGCACATGTTAGCATCCGTTTTCCCGACGCCTCGCTTTGCATCTCTAATGAGATGCAAAGTGGGCATCACTGGGTGTACCTCACACAGAAAGACATGTAAAATATCGCTAAGTGCACATCGCAATATTTACAAGGGGGCCCAGAGCATTTGATCAGACTTTAGTTTTTGGCGAAACCCGCAGTTTTCGCCAAAAACTAACGTCTGATAAAATGCTGACTTACGCTAGTTATCCTATGGCAGGTGGAGCATAAGGCTAAGTGCACCTTGGCCTATTAACAATGTTTTCGCCATCTATGTAGTAATTTTGCTGGATTTCCAGCGATATCCCCTTGATAAAGAGATGGAGAAGTGTGGCTCAATGATTAGCGTGCTGATTAACATTGGAACTAATCTTGTTTGATTAACACAGTTTAACAGCAAGATGGAAAAAGAGGAGTTCAGATTGTAGCTATATTTAAACGAGTTACTGGCAGAACACAGAGGACGTTACAACTAGGATAAAATGATGCAAATGGATGTTGTTAGAGGCTCATGTAATGAAAAATGTGGGGGAGCTTGATTTCACGCCGTGTGGGATGAAATGGTTAGCATTATGTGAGTATTAAGATTGTGACACTGCTAAAGGCAGTTTAAGCTAATACAATTGTACAGATCACTGCACATACAGGATGGTTATATAACAAATGCTTGTTTATATTGTTACTTGTAGTGACCCCTGACGAAGGGCCCTAGTAGCCCGAAATGCATTGGGTATTTAATAAACGCTGCTTCTGGATGAATAAATGCGTCTGTACGTGTTATTGAAAAGAGGCCTGGATGGGCACATCAACAGCATAAGAAGCTTGGAAAAATGGCATCATTCCGTGCATGTGGAGTAAATTGGATGAATTTGACAAGATGGTTTAAGTACAGGATTAAATGAATGAAAAATGGAGAAAAATTGGGTTTAAAAATGAAAGCAGCTAAGCGGCAGTAGCGCTGTGCCTTTGGATTGGGGCGAAATGACGCCCCTGTATGTTGGATTCTATGTTTAGTGCTATCTGGGCAAGGCGCTTTTCCAAGGAGCACGCATCATTATAATCATTGGACAAATATCTGACTACAATTAAAATAGGTGTGCATTCCCTACCTCTAATATGCATATCAATGGTTAGAGCGGCAGACCCTGATGCAGAGGTCTATCCCGGGACCAGGGTTCAATTCCACGCCTCGTCGGGTCTTGGGCCCAAAATTCCACAGACCTGATAATTCTCGCCTCGGTGCCTATTCTAATCATGGAGTCCCACTCTGCAACTCTGGGCAATAGCTTGCTTAATCTCCACAACGGCCCCCACAACGCTAAGGATGCCTGGCCTCCACCTTGGGGGTGCCCAGGAGTGGACACCTCACAGGGAAGGCCGGGATGGGTTCCACAGCGGTATTCATACAAGCGCCTTGAGACCCTTGCGGGTGAGTAGTGCGCTATACAAGTATCAATTTACATTTTACATTTACATATAAAGCCGCTATCACTGGAATTTTTATCGCCTCAGTGATACACGTTGTTAATAACGCGCTAACTGGGCGATAAATTCCAGCGATAGACAGCGATAAATAAAAAAGTGCAATCCATTGATAATATGCCCTTTGGAGTCTCTAGACCTCGGTACGCCTCATAACCTGGGGGCATATTAGCAAGGGCAATATCGGCGCTTTAGCAGCACTTTTAGCCGCTAAAGCAGCGATATTTTTATCGCCCTACCTGCAAGCAGTTGCTAACAGCAGTTAGTGACAGCTTTTAGGCGATAGCGACCGGTTTGGGGCCCGCTTTGCATGTCAGCGATATTTATCGCTAATGACATGCAAAGTGGGCATACCCAAACTGTTAGCGACTGCAAGCAGTCGCTAACACAGCTCTCGCCTATTAGCAACGCAGGCCTAGCAATATAAAAAGTCGCACTAAGCGCGATTATCACTAGAATCCAATGCCTGCTAAAATCACGATGTACCTGTTTATCCAATGGGAGGTGGATTGTTAGGTTAAATCCCCATTGGCTTTAATGAGTGAATATCGCTGGAATTCCAGCGATATTCACTCATTTTGCTGCTATCGCTGGATATTTTAATGCAATGGAGAAAAACGTTGCTAAGAGCATGTTTTCTCCGCTAACATATCCAGCGATAGGCAGCGATAAAAATAAATGCGCTAAGCTCGTTTTGCGATAAATATTGCTACTCCTTGCTACTATGCACCCTGGTACTGCCCAGTTTGCAAGATTGCGCGGCTAGACACCTCAGGGTAGTAGAGTGCGTTCATTATACATTTTTATTTCATTTAATTAATTCATTTCATAGAGTGGATGAATTCTAGGAGCATGTGGGTCATTGGTGGACATAATGGGGCATATTCTCAAGAACGTGTGATAACCATCGCAAATTAAGCTTAACGCAACTTTGCATATCACATTTCATCGCGAGAAAATAATACCATCTTAACGTCCAATTCCCAACCCCGCGGCACCATGTTATAGTAGCAGGATTACGCGCCAAATGACCGTGTAAAAATCAACGCGATGCACAAAAAATGCGGAACACAGATGCCAAAAAAGTTGCGATGCCCCAAATCACGATACCAAAATCAGCAACAACCAGCAACAGGCCTGCATTCACACGCGTCTTTTGGGGAAATGCACTATAAAAACAACAACAAAAACACACCAAAATCAAATCAAACTGCGTAGCATCACGGATGCACCCGGACCGAGTGCAGAGGACAACCCGAATCCCACAAGCCCCACGGAGGACCAGCCAGGAATCCTGTGATCAGGGAAGGACAAGGAGAAGAGGATGAGGAAGACGTAGTTCAGTCCGCAGAAAGACCTGATCATCGTCACGGAGGTGCAACTGTTTGTCACCTCCACTGCTGCACTGGCAACCCAAATGGAAATATGGAAGACCATCATCAACAACGTCAATGCAGTCGGAGTGTCAAGGAGGTCAAAGGAGGAGGTGAAGAGGCGCTGGCATGATATGCAAAGCAAGACCAAACAGAAACTCACCGCCAACTTAAGGCAGCAACGGAGACAGGAGGTGGAAGTCCTGTGCCACAGGAGGTGCTGGATGAGCTGAAGGAAATGGTGGCCACAGTCACCAGTGTGTAGACGGTGCAAGGAGTTGTGGGTCTGGACACAGCCCTATATGACCTGAGCCAACAGCAACAGGGTGAGTAACGACCAGGGACTGGGAGGACAGCGGTAGATGGGCACAATGGCACACATGCACAATCATGTGTAGCACACTGCACACACACAATGATAGTGCAACATGTCCATGATACCCTTGGCACACTGCAGCACACATAGAAACACCAAGTAGGGCCCCGTCCACCATGTGCACATATGGGCCCCCTCCATATTACCAATGACACAACCTACCCATGCACACGTGCAGAATCCAGAAAAGCAGCGGCTGTGTGAGCCACTCTGACTATGCAAGGGACCCTGCATGACCAATAGGATGGCTGCATTAAAAAACATGACAGTGCACGATTCGACATTGTGGTGGCCCAGTGTGGATCACATCCGTAAAGGAGCAGGTCACACTCTTACACATCCACGTGCACCTACATCCCATGATTTCCATTACACATCAGCAGACAAACAATGCACACGACCACAAAATCTGTCCAAGAGCACAAATGACACAAGTCGCAAATATTTCAGCCCCCGAAAAGCACACAATTGAAAGGCACACTGCCTCAAAGGGATAAGGGTCCGCGAAATCAGAGCAGCAGGGACGACTCTCCCACAATGCAGCACAAACACATAGCAATCACAGCACATCAACATTGACGACAATGTGGTACAAAGTGCAACACCAGCACCACAGGACGGAGGACACAACAGGTTCTGCTTGCGGGTAGTAACTGGCCACTCACATCTGGCATTGCCTAACACTGTGTGATGATAATGTACGAATACAACCACACATCCGTCATGTAGTCGAAATTCCCACTCATACATGGGATACTCTGTTAACCTGCATCTCCCCTTTACATTGCAGAGGGACAATCAACACCTACTGCAGAGCAGACCACAAATCTTATCAGTGATGATGAAGAGGACAACCTGCACATATGTTCAGACACCCTCTCATGGCTAATGGACAGCCTCCGCACACCGCTCCCAGGAGCAGGGCAGCCCAGCTGCTTCGAGGTGACTCCACTCCCTGCACAGACCACACAGAAGGAAACACACACCATCATGGCTGTCTCACAGGACCCCCCGAACAACACATGGAATTTCAACTCCTTGTGTTGGGTTGCCAGGTGGAGATAGGTGATCAGCTGCCGGTGGGTTTTGAGCTTGTGGCAGCCAAACTCGATGCCATATGTGGGTGTCTGAGTCCCATCAGAGAACACTTATAATCCCTAATGGACACCCACTGTCTGCACCATGCTCCCCGACAATCCTTGGCTGACATCGCTGGGGCCATTGCTTGGATAAAAGAACTGTCTAGTCAGACAGGCACCAGCAATGACAGCACAGAGTTGGCACAGGTGCGCAGTACAATGGAGACCTTGGAGCAGATGCAGGCTGGAAGTATGGCTGTCACGGCTGAACACCAGCGAGATGTAGCTGAGATCTTCCATGCCTTGCAGTTCCTCACCTTGCCATTGCTGCCACTGAGCCTGTTCCAGATAACTGCTGCGGGAACTTCGACACTCACATCTCTGACCCCTGATGTGTCAATAGCACACAGTGATGCAGCCCAATCACCTTCGCAACCTGATATGTCAGTGGCACACAGTGATGCAGCCATTACACCACCACACATACCGGACACAGAAGAAGTATCAGAGGAGTAAGATGTGGATGGTAATTACTGGGTGAGGAAGGAGGTAGTAGCATCCATCCCCGCCATATGGCCTGTCCCTGCCTGGTTCCGCCCTATGCATCATGCCCTGGGACAGCACCTGCCACTGACACCCGGGACACTCTGCGACATTCACCTGGACCCCGACATGGGCTGCCATATCTTCACTTGTTGACAATTACAGAGCAATCCTGCAGCGGACTGCACTCTCCTTCTTCCAATCACTTTTCAATCCCCAAAGGACTCTGGTTGGCCCACCACTTTGCTACCATGTAATGTGTGCTTTGCATGGCCATGTACAGCTCCAGCTCCGACATTCACCAGAATGTGAATAAAAAATTCTAAATCACACAGATGTGTCATGTCTATGCTCAAATAAGTATGAAAGTATGGATGGATGTAGGGACATTGATTGCACAAGAAGGTACACCCTGGTAAATGACATCAATGCGCATGTTTTACCCTGACCCACATGGCCAATTAGATGACTGTGAAGGTTTGAACTAGCTGTGGCCTCATTGCACATGAGCATCAATCAGGCAACATCCCAACGTAGGCACACGTCCATGTATTGAATAGGGCTGTGTGTAGAAATGACCAAATCGGTAGCAGGCCAGAAGTGGTGTCCTACATCACATGTTACAACAGAACGTCACTTTGCATACTTACTCACACACATCTGTGTGGACACATTCTGTTTTTTGGTGACTATTTGCAACCATCCCTGATTCTTCTACGGGGGCCTGGTAGGCGTGATCTCAAAAGGCCACCTGGTACAATAAAGGGAGAATCAAGACGTGCAGAATTCACGCTGACCCAAAACCCTGACGAAATTGCCGGTAAAGGAAACTTGGCGATGAAACATGTTGGTTATTTTAAATAGAGCGGGCACACAGCACGGAATAAAGTTGGACTAGCTAGTGTAGCTTAGCTCTTTTTAAGGTGTTGGGACCAGATCTCAAGCACATGAGTTTGGCATACCACAGTGGGTCACTTACACATAATACACACAGGTTTTTCTTTTTCGGAACTGTTTACATCCCCGTTTTTTTACCGGTTGGCAGATGCTGATGATGAGAACGTGAGGACACAGGCGAGTACCAGCCTGTAAAATCCTCCCCCGGGTGTTGCTCCTGTGAGGCTCTGCCAACATCCCTCCCCCTTTTTTTGAAGGCTTCACCCTCTGAGAAAGGTCTAGTGAGGTGTGGGATCAGCACATGGGGTTCACGCACACATACTATCTGCTTTATCGTTTTATCTTCAAAATGGTGACTTTATTTAGCACATGTAGATAGAAGGTTGTACAACACCCTCTGTTGAATAGATTAAGGTATAGCAAGTAGGGGTCTTTGATCCCATACTGCATCAGGGCAGGCCATTGTTTGTGTAATATATATTGAGTGGGGGGCGGCCTGTAAAAACCCTTGTTCTTCTCTTCCCCCTGAGGCTCCTTGTAGTTGAGAGTGTTGTAATTGTGCGACATCAGGCGGGGGCTTTTGTTCATGATTTTGTGTTGTTGATGTGCAGTATCTTGGTCCAGGGGAGGTTGAGGTGCCCAGGTTAGGGCCCGCAGGGATGGGGGTGGGGGGTGGTCTTGGGGATGGTGGCGGTGGGTGTTGGGGCCCTCTTGGGTGTCCGGCCCGCATGATCAGTTTCTCCATGGCATCTGTTGTGCTTCAGGTGTAGCTCTGGGCTGGTCTCCCTTTTGTGGTTCAGGCTGTCATCCGACTTTGCACCAAGTCAGAGCAGGTGTTACTTTCCTGCTGCTAACGCGCCTTATCGCATGTTTTGTGCTCTTATCGCCGATCTGGCTGGTCATTGAGAATGTTGCAGAGTGGTGTTGTCGAGGCTTATGGCACGGGAACGCCTACTCTGCATCTCATTAGCGATAGTTGCCGGGGTCATCTGTGGCGATGTTTTTTGCGGCTTACTATCGCGGGTAAACTGGTGATATGGGCTGGTAACACCAGCCTGTGAATGGGGAGAAAAATTTATCACGACTTTGGCTGTGATAAAGTGCCGATAACTCAGCAATATGTCCTTGAGAATATGGCCCAATGTTGTTGACTTATTACATGGTGTTTTTATGTTTCTGAACATTGATAAAAGGCCAGAAACAAAATAATAAAACTTTTTTTTTAAATCAATGCATTTCTGGCTTGTGAAGCCAATGTGACTCCACAATAAGGATCAGTGATCACCAAATATGGTTAAATGGATTTTATTTTAGGATACTGTTCAATCCACTATATAAGCAAAATGAAAATGCATTCAAGGGATACAATAAGGCAGCCGATAAGCTGAAATATCTCAGTAGATTGAGCCGCAGTAAAATTAGACACTGAATGGCGACATCAACAACAATAATGAAACAAATTAAAGTAAATACTTCCCTCTTCTATTCCAACCCTATATCGACTAAAAGATGTATCCAATAATCTATTTAGGAAGTTTAGAAGGTATCAGCATATTATAGCCTTCTGTAGAAGTCACTTGATTGTGTTACAGGGAAAGGGCAGGAATGTGCCGTATTTAGCAGAATACTGTGCATTCTAGCGCAAACACAGGCACTCTTGCACCTTGGAGCAGGGTGCCTGTGTTGCATGTATGATTGTTTTTTTTTGCAGGAAGGGATACCTTCCTCCACAAAAAACAAACACCCCCCTAAGACATATTCCTCGTTCTATGTGTAAAATTGAATACAAATAACTATATTTCTGCTTGTTATTTTGCACCTGGGAAGGTGTAGCATTTTGACACATTCCTAGGTTTACTAGTCTTAGTAAGTCTGCGAATGAACCAAAATCTATTGGTGGATGCATAGGAACACCCATGCTCCACCTATGGAACACCTTTCCAGGGCATATTAAAGCAAGGCAGTGGTTTGTGCTGCCTTGCGTTACTCCATAATCACCAAAGCATGCAGAGCCATGCAAGGTGGCTTTGCGTGGCCTAGTAAATCTAACAGAAGCCTTTGCGTTGCTGTGCGCCACCTTGTGGGACGCAATAGCAACACCTGGGTTTCATAAATCTGGGCCTGAGTAGGTTGTATGCTGCTGTCCTGGAAAGTAGCGGTACAAAAGGGGGGGGTGATGGACGGAGCATCTGAATCAATCAAACACTCACACCCAGTCAAAAGATCTGGGTTTAATCCATCACCGTTCTTTAGCCCACTCTGCCACCCCAGTTCAGACATGGCTATATGCAAATCAGTCTGACCCTGTGCCTCATGGGAAGAGTCCAGCCCGAACTGCCAAGCCATGTCGTCCCTGGACCGGAAACAAGCTTCCGAGGACCAGTTTCTGGCATTGCAGCCGTCTTCAGCCCGGCTTGCTTGAATCCAGTGGCAAAGTGAGCAAGGGACTCACGTCTGAGCATACCCTGCCACACTTATCACGGCCAAAAGCGGTACAAAAGGGGAGTGGTGATGGACGGAGCATCTGAATCAATCAAACACTCACACCCAGTCAAAAGATCTGGGTTTAATCCATCACCGTTCTTTAGCCCACTCTGCCACCCTAGTTCAGTCCTGGAAAGTAGATCCGATAAAGAGGCAAAACATGAGGCTACACCAGTATTGGAGTTGGGAGCAGGCTCCTTGTACTGAATTAACTGCAATAGCAGAGTAAAGCTCTATAGTCACAGATGAGTGTTATCAAAAAGAATTGAAACCAATGAAACCTTCATCTTTTAAGTGGAAAGTTTATAAATCAGGCACATCAAATATTGCATAGCAGATATTATTGAAAAAGAAGCAGTATATTCTTTGCAACTTAACGCCTATGTGCATAAAAGAATGCTTTATATCCACTTTGATATCATAATAGCAAAGTGAAACAAATGAACATGACTGAATAGTGAATAGCACAGCACTTTAATAACAGGCAAACAGAAAATGCTTTCTCAACAATAAAACAATAAATCATCAATAAACATGTTATGTCTGCAAAGTAAATGCATCAAAGAACATACACTGGGTCTATTCGATGGCCCCCTGCTCTGATCTTCTAACTGTACTTTTTGACAAATTGATACTATGAAGCCTTGGGGACAGCTAAAGCTGCTTGTAGGCAGACCAAAACGGAAAACGCAGCACATATGTTTTTTAGAAGATGTGTTCAATGCATCTGCCACGCAAGATACAGGGGCATATTTCTCCAAAAATGTCGGCACGCAGAGCTGTGCCAAATTCAGCAGTGCCGCACTCCGACATCTTTAAAATGCTGGATGCGCTGTATTCACAAGAATTTGGCTCTGATGCAAAAAAATCTGCCTAGCTCCAGCACAGACACCCTGTCACAATGTGGCAGGGGTGCCTGCGCTGCAGAGGTGATTGTTTATGTGCAGGAAGGAACAATTAATAATGGTGATTTGCTCTTTCCAGGTGTGCTGCAGAATGCAGCACACATAGAATGGTGATACAAGGATAAATTATTAATTTCTCTTCATTTATTGCTCTTTCCCATGCCTGGTAGTCCACGGTGTTGGGTTTAAGCGCTGCCTCAGCCTTGTAAATCTGGGTCAGCATCAAAAAGCAACAGGTGTTGTGGCTGAACGCCCACAGCAACGCCCAATGCACTCCCTTTTGCAGAGGACTGTTGCAGAAAAGGGCATATTTAGAAGGTGGCATGCCGTTAAGCCATGTTAAGTGGCTTATCGGCAATTTGTAAATAATGGAAATGGTGCTATGCCACCAGAGCATCTAAAAAACTGGCACACTGGTGGCAATAGGGGCTTGTAAATATGCCCAACAGTCGCTAACCATCAATCTCAATAGCCTGCCTGCAGTGGAATCATAGCACACCTCATGCGTAGGAGCAATTGTCTCAAAACCAGACTTCTACAGTGGAAATATACCTTATCACATTTTGTCATTCAGAGAACTGGTAATGTGCAACCCGTATCCTTATCTCCCCAAGGTCTGCAGATAGCATGATGCTGCTTGGTCACATTTTCCAATCCTCATCCCTGAAGGCCTTTTCACATGTGGCTGAGCTTGACTGGTTTCAGGCGGATATAAAAAGCCCTTACGTTAATGTTTCAATCGTGTCTGGTGAAGACTTGAAGCATCATGGCATTCCTCTGGCTCCTCGCCTGTGTTGCCCTTCTTGGCACAGCCTCTGGTAAGTCACACCACCTCCAGTGCCAGGGAAGAGTGACCAAGAATAGATGTCCATAATCACTGTATCTATCTGGTGTGAAGTAAGCCCAGTTGTAACGGTAAACATCACTTACAACGAAACTTTTACAACGCACTACCATTACAACGCAACCATTACAACACAAACTATTACAACGCATTTCTCTGGGGGGCGCTATAGGATAGGGAATAGGTTAATTTACTATCCAATAACCTTCCCTAGTGTCCACGGGGACTGGAGTTGGAATAGTAAATTAAACTATTCACTATCCAGCACCCAAAAGCACTATGCGATGTAAAAACCGCGTTGTAAAGGCAGGCGTTGTAATAGCCTGCGTTGTAACGTCATACATCCGTTGTAACATGCTATATTACTAAACACAGTGGGGCATATTTGTCATGTTTTGCATTGTCCTTGCACCACGGAAAGTAACGCAAGTGCAATGCAAAACTTAGATGAGGCATTCTATGGGTGCAGCGTGGGTGTTCCCAGCCATCCACCCATGGAGTTTGGTGCATTCCCAGATTTACCATTAGTGCTAGACCTGGGAATGCATCAAAATGCTACGCCTTCCCAGGTGAGGTATAACGAGGAGAAATACCTTCAAGATCTTTATTTCACCAGGGTGCAAGGGTGTCTACGTTGGTGCCAGGCAGCTTTTTTAGCATTGGTGCACGGGAAACCACAGGGGTCCGTTGTATTCTTGTGAATACGGCGTATCCCTGCATTTTCGAAATGACGTGGTGCAGCACAATTGCTGCCTCATTTCTTTGTAAATATGCCCCAATGTTTATAAACCATGCTTGTTTAAATGTTGTGCACAATGTGGCCTTGTATGTAAAGCAAACCAAACCTATGATATGCACAATTTTGCACAATTTTGCTGATTAAAATTCATTTTCCACAGGGGTATATTTACTAATGCCTGCACAGGTGCTCCTGCGGTGCAGCGCAACTGAGCGTGGCGCCCACAGGCCTTTATGATGTACAGTAAATAGGAGTTACATTTTATGTCACATTTCAACTAAAGTTGCTGCTCAGCGTTGTGCTTGTAAGAGAGAGTTGGGCAGTGCCATATCTACTTAAATATGCCACTGCTTCTTTCTTCGTTAGCGTTAGTGCCCTTATAATATGCCTAGCACTGGGCGGTCCCCCTTTTCAACACAGTGCAAGGATGTGTGCATGTTTTCTAGGATAGGTTTTGTACTGAAAGGGTACCATTCCATTACAAGAAACTATTCTGAGACATACTTTAAAGCTTTTCAAACACTGTAAGTGTGAATTGCAATCAGCATACTTGCAAAGTTTAAAAGGTTTAGAGAAATAACAAGATTTCTGCAAGTAAACTCCTGGCTCAAGGAGGCATTATATTTTGGTGCGAATCCTTGTCTACTGAAGTTAGTAAAGATTTGCATCAAAAACCGTAAGTGAGTGCCTTGGAACCCTCATGTACCACACATGGAATGCCTGCTTGACGCAACGTAACGCAAAGCATCGCAAAGTGATAAATTGAGTCACTTTTAGACATCTTTGCAGGTCAAAAAACATTTTGCTTTAGAAAATAAATATCAAATCAGCACTGTGCTAGCTTGCATTCAATTTCGATGACTGCACAGGTGCAAAGGAGCCTATTTATGAGTGGGGTTGCATCGCGCTTGCACCACGCAAGCACTGCATGGCTTCATAAATCCAAAGTAATGCAACACAGCGCAAATCACTGCATTGCAGTACTCTGCCCTGCAAAGGCATTCCATGGGCGTTGCATGGGTGTTCCCGCTCAACTCCCATGGATTTTGACGCAGTCCAAGATATATCAATTCTGGGAGACCTGGGAATGCACCAAGATTCTATGCCTTCCAAGGTGAGGCCTAATGAGGATAAATAGCTTTATTTCTCTGCGTTACTTCCTCTTTCTATCTGTGCTGTATTCTGTAGCACACATAGAAAGAGGAAAATGCCACAGGTTGTTTTTCTGCCGGAAGGTGGCCCTTCCTGCACAAAAACAATCCTCCTAACAACGCAGTCACCCTTGGTCCATGGTGCAAGGGTGCCTGTGTTGGTGCTAGGCAGCAAAAATGTGACCAGCACAGCGAGAAAGGTAGGAAAGTGCCACAGGGGCATATTACCAAGGGCCTTGTCGCCGCTTTAGCGGGAATTTTTCCCGCTAAAGCGGCGATAAATTCATCGCCCTATTACCTAGCTGTCGCTAACACTAGTTAGCGACAGCTAGTAGGAGATAGCGATCATCTTGGGGCCCACTTTGCATGTCAGCGATAATTATCGCTAATGACATGCAAAGTGGGCGTGCTAAGATGTTAGCGACTGGAAACAGTCGCTAACATCGCAATCTTCTATTACCTACTTTTGGAGATATTCGCTCTAAGCGCGATTATCTCCAAAAGCTAACGCCTGCCCAGAGCAGTTCTTAGCCATGTTATCCAATGGGAGGTGGATAACATGGCTAAGAGCATTAGCTCGGTAATGCATGAATATTGCTGACTTTTCAGCGATATTCATGCATTTCGGCCGATTTTTATCGCTTAGGAGATAAACCTTGATAATAGCAAGGCTCCTAAGCGATAAAAATAGGCGCAACACGGCGATACAATTATAGCCGCTAAGCCAACATAGCGATAATTATCGCTAGTTGTTGGTAATATGCCCCACAGTCTTTTAAACATCGTGCATTCCTGCCCTTTCCCTGTCACGCAGTGCAGCAAGGTATCTTGCTGCCCTGCATGTGTGACTTTGCCATAAACATGGCTCAAAGTGTTGATAAATCTTCTTCACTGTATAAATTAGTTTTTATTTTTACAAAACAATTACAGGAGGCTCTGTCTGGTAAAGTGTAAATTCATATTATTATGTTTAAGAGAAACACGTTTGTCAGTCTAAACCCTCGCATGAGCATTGTCCTAAGCTTTCAATGTTCCTTTTTCCAAGCTTGTGTAGCTCAACCACTGCCGGCCACATGCTTGTACTCCAGTTCTTTCATGATGGGGCATACGTAAGAGCCCCTTTGCATCGCTCTTGCAACAAGCAACGACAACTTAAAAACAAGCATTGGCAATGCCAATCGGTCTCGCCATTAGGATCTTATATGTATTTAACTATGCAGCGCATAAACGGAGGCGGAACGTGACACTCGGCATTTTAGCTGATGTGTGCAGAGGGCTTCTGCTGCCTCAAAAAGTGTCTTCCTTATTCAGACGCACTTACCCTGACTTCTAGTGCGAAAGTGATTCAGCACCCACTCTAAACTGCTGCATGGGTAAATACATATAAGATCCTAATGGCGAGACCGATTGGCATTGCCAATGCTTGTTTTAAAGTTTAAGCCAATGCTTGTTATTCTTTTTTCCAATTAGTGTTTTGAAAATGTGACCCAAGATTGTATTTTTTGCAACAAACAGACAGAGCAAGGAAGACAATTTTTGAAAATAGGACAAATGCAAGAGCACAGTCTAGAAAGACTTCCAGTAAGAATAGACACTTCACATGTCCATCTTAGAAAGCGGCGTGGCTTAAAAAACATACATTAAAAATCTGTGCTTAGAATAGTGTGCCGCCCCACTGGAATTTTTCTGCTTCTCTCATTGCATCCAGATATATAATGCAACAAGTAACATCACACCTGCAAGACGCCAGGCCTATTGGCTTTGTTAATGGTTGTTAGTTGCATATAATAAATAAGCAACAACTATGGATTTGTTGTATATAATATTGAAAATGCTTTAGTTCTGATGAGACTGTGAAAGAACTAAGACGAGTCTGCAGCAGGGCCTAGGTTGGTCATTGAAGGAAGACTGCAGTCAGACATTGTCTTTCTCACAATGCTTACTTGGGATTAAGGGGCATATTACCTAGAAGTGCGTTAGAAAACGCACAACGCACATTCCCATATCGCCGGCTATCGCCGGATTCCTTCGCCGTGATCGCGCGCAATTATCTATGCGCATCACGTAGGCGAAATGAAATCCGCCGATAGTCGGCGATATGGCACATTAGCGCATGAAAACAAACGTTGTTTTCACGCGCTAATGTGTTCCTTGATAATATGGGGGGGGAGATTTCAGCTTTATGATCCACACCCCCATGTTATCAATGCCCTAACACCTGGTCAGAGCAGGCGTTGGGAGACCTGCGATAAACAAGTTTATCGTAGGTCTCCCTCTCCCAACACCTGCCTTGGTAATAGGGTGTTCCCACCTCCAACCACATTTCACATGTGGTTGGACGTGGGAACGCCCACTGTGCATGTCATTAGCGATGTTTGTCGCCGACATGCAAAGTGGACTTGAGCCAGGCGTTAAAATGCACTTGTGGATAGGGCTCTAGAAGTATCGCCGCTTTCTCGGCACAAATCGCCAAAAAAGCGGCGATAATTCCCCTTGCTAATATGCCCTTAAGTCCGCCTGACCCCCTCATCGAGCTGTGAGATTCTTGTCAAGACAATTGAGGTAGGAAAAGCACAGAGGTGAAGCCACCCAAATCAGGGGCATATTATCAAGAAACAGCATTAACATTATCGCCGCTTTAGCGACAGAAAACTGCTGCTAAAGCGGCGATAATGGGCCTATGGCCCTATGTATTCAAGCACACATGTACCTAGATTGTATGAGCTACAAAGGAAATTTGAAAGCTCTGCATTATCTAAATGTGAGGTAGAGTATAAAGCTTTAGAGTGGATTCATTCTGATAGGTATTTGTAATATCCGACAGAGCCTTTTACTGCCTTTCGGAGCCAAGGAGATGCTTTTGCTCTGGGTATTTGGTATAGTAGCACTAACCCTTCATTTTTATTTCCCAGGCTGTGGTGTTCCCTCCATTAGGCCTGTCATCTCTGGCTATGCTCGTATTGTGAATGGCGAGCCAGCAGTGTCCGGATCGTGGCCTTGGCAGGTGTCACTTCAGGTAAGGCGACTTGGAAATCTTTCAACGCATACATTCAGTATTGGGTTAGAAGGCAATACATCCCATTTCCCACTGCCAACACCATGAATAAAACACAAGCCACACACCACTAAGACCACTCAGATGATACATCACTGGCAAAATTAAGGAGCCATGTCAATGACATTCAGGGCCCATGTCTAACTTCAGAGTCCATGTTAATCTCCTTGGGGTTTATGTACTAATATTTCTCGCAATGCAGCAAGACAAGTTGCATAAAATGCAAATTGCAGCATGCATAGAAAGATTAAGTATAGAAAGAGGAAGTAACAAGGAGAAATAGAGATATTTCTCCCTGCTACGCTTTAGTCAAGGTGGTGCATCATTTTGGCGCAATCCCATATTTACTGACTTTAGTGAATCTGGGATTGTGTCAAAAGCCATGGGTGGATGCGGTGGAATGCCCTAACTCCACCTGTGGAACACCTTCCTGCCGCATTGTAATGCAAGGCAGCAATGGATGTATGACGTTACAACGCATACTTTTACAACGCCTACCTTTACATCGCAAGTTTTACAACGCATACCATTACAACGCATAGTGCTTTTAGGCGCTGGATAGTAAATAGTTTAATTTACTATTCCAACTCCAGTCACCGTGGATAGTAGGGAAGGTGTTGGATAGTACATTAAACCTATTCCCTATCCTAGAGCGCCCCCCAGCGCAATGCGTTGTAATGGTTTGCGTTGTAAAAGTTGCGTCGTAAAGGCACTGCGTGGTAAAAGTTGCGTTTTAAAGGATGTTTACCATTATCAAGGGATTTATCTCCGCTTTTTTGGCTTTAAAAGCCAAGAAAGCGGAGATAAAATTATCTCCCTATTACCTAGCTGTCACTAACACCAGTTAGCGACATCTAGTAGGAGATAGCAACCATCTTGGGCCCCGCTTTGCATGTCAGAGAAATTTATCACTAATGACATGCAAAGTGGGCGTGCCAAGATGTTAGCGACTGGAAACAGTCGCTCACATCGCTATCTCCTATTACCAACTTTTGGAGATATTCGCGCTAAGCGCGAATATCTCCAAAAGCTAACACCTGCCCTGAGCAGTTCTTAGCCATGTTATCCAATGGGAGGTGGATAACATGGCTAAGAGCATTCACTCGGTAATGCATGAATATCGCTGACTTTACAGTGATATTCATGCATTTCGGCCGATTTTTATTGTTTCAGATCTAACCTTGCTAATAGCAAGGTTTATCTGCGATAAAAATCGTCGCAGCTCGGCGATAAATTGTTCTCGCTAACCAAGCAATAGCGATAATTATCGCTATTGCTTGGTAATATGCCCCTTTGTGTGGCTTAGTAAATACCATTTAAAGACTTGCGTTGCCTTGCAATGGCATGTGTCACACAAGGGAAACATAAGCCTTTAATAAATATGACCTCTTATGTGTTGTGTGCAGGTTGTAGGCTGGTGACTAAGGAGTTTGTAGCTACCTTCAGCATAACCACTAGTCACTAGCCTACCAGCCTATCAATAGCTATGGTAAAATGGCAAGGGTGCATGCGTTGCATGCAGGAATGTTTTTATGCAGGAAGGGGCACCTTACAGCACCAGAATATGCCCCTGAAGCCTATTACTCTTTCTGTGTGTGCTGCAGAATCTGGGAATGCTTCCTAGCCTACCTTGTGGAGTGTTAACAAGGCACCTTCCACGGACAAACATTGGGGCATATTTACAAGCCCTCAGCACCACCGGAGCATCACTTTTTTGGATACTGCGGTGGTGCAGTGCCATTTTCCATATTTGCAAGATGGCGCTAAGCCTCTTTGGATGGCTTAACGCCACCTTCTAAATATGCCCCCTTCCGCCGCAGTCCTTTGCAGCAAAGAGGCGTGCAATGAGTCTTGCTGTGGGTGTTCCACTGGAACACCCATTGCTTTTTGAGGCTGCTCCAGATTTACAAGGCAGAGCCAGAGTCAAAAAGGCATTAGAATGGTGCAATGAGGAGAAATTATAAATTTCTCCTGGTTTTTTGCTCTTTCCACATGTGTTGCATTCCGTGGCACACATCAAAGGTGCAAATCGCCATTATTGATTGATTATGTGCAGGAAGGTGTCCCTTCCTGCACATAAACAGTGGTCCCTGCAGCGCATGCACCCTTGTAACATGGCAGAAACATGGCATATTCTTGTCAATATGGCGCATCCCTACATTTTGAAAATGTCAGAGCACCGCGCTGCCAAATTTGGTGCAGCTCCATGCTTTGGCATTTTCTTGGGAATATACCCCCCTAGTCTCATGCAAAATGATCTCTCTACTCTTACCACCATCAATGCAAATGTCACAGTAACCTTTGCACTCATGCACATTTCAATGTAGCTGAGGACGCATCACAGCATTATTGAAGACATTGACATCTCCCCCCTGCCCTTTCTGTTCCACCCGGAGTAGCTCACGCATCATAGGTGTGGCAGCACCAACCCTTCAGCAGCCACATACCGTACTTGCGCCAAGAACGTCACCTGATCGCATTTAATGCCTCTTTGGTATAGGCCTATGTGGTGCTCATGCTGTGTGCCCACCAGCAAAGACCTGCCATTCTCACTGAACCCGGCTCTCATGACAGCCTCACCCCAAAGCAGGCACACTTGTATAATGAAGCATTCCCAAAAATGATCATTAGAGGCATAATACTCTGGTATGTGTGCTTCAAAATGCAGCACTCCCGCAAAGAGGAAGTAACGAGAAGAAATATAGAAATGTTTCCTTGTTACACATAGGTCGGGTAGTTGCACCATTTTGGTGCAAACCCAGGTTTATTGATTTTAGTAAACTATGGGGCATATTATCAAGGGGGGCGATAGACAATTTTCGCCGCCTTAGCGGCTGTTTTCGGCCGCTAAGCGGCGATAATACTATCGCCCTATTAGCAAGCTGTCGCTAACAGCAGCGACCGCTGGTAGGCGATAGTGAGCGGTTTGGGGCCGGCTTTGCATGTCAGCGATATTTATCGCTAATGACATGCAAAGTGGGCGTACTAAACCTGTTAGCGACTGAAAGCAGTCGCTAACATCGCTATCGCCTATTACCAACACAGGCGTAGCGATGGAAATATTTGCGCTTTGCGCGAATTTCTCCAAAAACTAACACCTGCTCAGACCAGTTCTTAGCCATTATATCCAATGGGAGGTGGATATAATGGCTAAGACCCTGTTAGCGATAATGCATGAATATCGCGGTATTCTCAGCGATATTCACGGATTTTGCCGCTATTGCAGGAAATTTTATCGCTTTTGAGATAAACGTTGCTAACAGCACGTTATCTCAGCGATAAAGTCCCGTGATGCGCAGCGGTAAAAAAAAATTGCAGCTAACCCTACTTAGCGATAAATATCGCTATTTGTTGATAATATGCCCACGGGTTTGTGCCAAAATATATGGGTGGATGCCTGGGAATGCAACGTTGCATGGTGCAAAAGTGATGCAACCTCATGATAAATATGGCCCCCTGACTCCCAACTCCAGAAAAGCTTCTCACGAGCCTGGACTGGCCGCGAGAGATGTCCATTGCATTCAGTAGCATACCAAAATGATTCCTCCCCCTGTAGAATGCGATGAGGGCTCCCTGAGCCTCCCATGTCTTACAGATATTCATTGGCCCTGGGCTGTGTGGGGCTTCCCTGAATGTCTGGGGCCCATTGAGGTGTTGTGGGCCCCAGGCACCAGAGCAGCAGCAGGGCCTTACGATCCACCCTTGATTGCATTAAAAACTTCTTTAGAATGTCACCATGCACGCAACAAGTGCTAAGGCATGCATTACATATGGGGAGGGGTGAACTTAGGATGACGCTCCCCTCTACCCTTAGCATGGCAGGTGTTTGCCACTTCTAGTGGTGGTGTAGGTCTATGCAGAGCAGACCTACAGGGCCATGTTTATCAAACTTAATGCAGTGCAGGAAGTGATCTTGCTGCACTGCGCTATAGGGAAAGGGCAGTAATTATCCATATTTCCCACAATATGGTGGATTCCTGCATTTTCCAGCTCTGGCACACAATATGCTGCCTAGAGCCAAGGTAGGCACCCTTGCTCCATGGTGCAAGGTTGCCTACATTGCACGCAGGATTGTTTTTGTGCAGGAAGGGGCACCTAAATGAACAAAAACGACCCCCTAAGGCATTTCCCTCTTTCTATGTGTGCTGCAAAGTGCAGCGCAGATAGAAAGAGAAAGAAATAAAGATATTTCTCCTCTGTAAGCCTCCCCTTGTGAAAGCATAGAATGTTGGTGCATTCTCAGGTCTACCAGTGATGGGATATCAGGAAAAGTGTCAAAATCCATGGGCCTTGCATGGGAACACCCTGGAACGCCTCCCTGAGGCAGAGTAACAAAACATAGTGATTTGCGCTGAGTTGCAGTACTCCAGATCCACTCAGGGCCACTGAAGGGGGACTTGCATGGCTGATAAATTGCATCTTAGGATTGCATCACGATGCGTGGTGCAAAAGCAATGCAATCCCCCCATAAGTATGGACCTCACTCTGCGGTGATTCCTTTTACAAAAAGTCTTCCAGGTTATTGAAACTAAGAGGTTATCACGCAGCACTAAAAAATGAGCTGTTTTATTATGTTTTATCAGCAAAAGCAATCCTATCATTGGTCAAGAAACACATTTTTAAAAGCACAGTTACAAGAGACTTTGCAAAGTGTCAGAACTGCAGGAAATTAGTACATTGTAAAATTTGCAATGAGAATTCCAAAGTCGTTGCATGTTTGTCCTGTCGAGCATAGGTTTTGTACAAAACTATGCTTTAATCAGTGCTTAATACGCAAAATAATGAGTGCCTATTGCCACAACTCTGCTTGTATGCCCCCGGCCAGCGCTTCAAATGTCAGCATGCTAAATACCTGGGGGCAGATTTATGTTGGGAATGCGCCACGTTTGCGTCACGCAACGGCGGCGTAAACGTGGCGCATCCCTACGACCCATTTACAACGTGACGCATCTAGGCAGATGCGTCACGTTGTAAAGCCCTGCGCCACTTGTGGGAGTTCCGGCGCAGGGTGGGCATTCCGGGGCAGGTGCACCTCGCAAAAGTGGCTGAGTGAAATCTACAAGATTTCACTCAGTCACTTTCAGGCCAATGCTGTGTCAAAACCCTGCGCCTGCTTGAAGCAGGCGTAGGTCTTGATGCAGCATTGTAAAGATGGGGCACCCCCGAGCCTTGCTGGAGCTGCGTCGCGCTTGCGACGCAACTCCAGCAATGCGCCACCTTTACGGCACAGATGCGTCACGCATCTCTGCCGTTTTTGCCCCATGGTGCGCCGCATTGTAAATGCGGCGCACCATGGGTGGCGGAGCAGCGGCGCAAAATAACTGGTGCATCCCTGGGGATGCGCCAGTTATCATAAATCTGCCCCCTGGGCTGTGCAATCTTCAAACCACTCAGGCCTTTAATTCACTAACAGACACCGCCTTCCACTTTATCTCTTTCAGATTCCTGCTTCCAATTTTTGTACTGCCTCTTTCTTTCTCCTTTTTTTGTGTTTTTCCATCTTTTGCTCTCAGGAAATGTCTGATGAGGAAAAGTAAGTGCTGATCTCAAACAATGAGTGACGGTGGCCCTCGCTGGCAACCAATGGCTCAAATTAAGCGCTTATGTTGACATATCCCACTCTACATATTTGCAGTACAGTTTAGCACCCATGCAAAGTTTGAAAGGTTTGGAGAAAAGAAGTACGCATACGTTTTTGGAGAAAATCCCTATCTTCCATTGTTAGTATAGAGGGATTTGCATCAAAACCCACAGGTGGTTGCTTGGCAGCCAAAAGTGCGCCAGCACTCGGAAGAGAAAAACAGCGCCATATCTGTGTAGATATGAGGCTTTTTAGTTTTTCTATTGATGCAACACTGTGCTGCATCTAGTCAAAAAATAGTACATTTGCCCTGCCTTTGGGTTACTTTTAGGCAACTTTTTAGCCCAGACAAAATAACAAATCAACACTTTGCACAGCTTTGCATCACTTCTGGTGGCTGCGCCAGTGCAAACTGTTCAAACATATGTTTTGAATTATTTCAATGCATTTTATTTCTTATTGTGAGTCTGGTATCATGATTTTTAATCATACAGCAGATATTTATGACATAGGTCTCTGATTTCCATTTAGGTATCTGTTTTCATATCTGAACTGACCCTTGTCTTCCTTTCTTACACTTCTCAGGACAGCACTGGATTCCATTTCTGTGGCGGCTCTCTGGTCAACAGCCTGTGGGTGGTCACTGCTGCCCACTGCGGCGTCAGGTATCAATACTTCACCCTTATTTGTTTTCTTTTGGTGGCAGGGTGAGTAGTGGGACGTCAGCAGGGAAGTGGTGTGAACACAAGCGAGCAGTCTTATTTTACTTTCTAGCTGCACACTTGTGGTTCAGTGAAGTTGTTTATGCAGTAGAGGGAGGGCTCTAAGTGGGCAGGTTCTTGCGGTTGCTCAGCACCAGCAGTTCTAAAAAGCAGGTGCTGAAACAGGTCTCTCTGGGGCTCTCCATTTTTACCCTCACCCTTAGGGTGAGAAAAAAAATCTTACATCACAGGCAGTAATGGGAGGCACTGCTGCAGAATTAACTTCAAAGAGACTCGTTGAACAAGTTACTTACCTTCGGTAACGATATATCTGTAAGAAACATTAGTTAGTGATAGATTCCTTACCTTTGAATATCCCCAGGCGTCAGACTGAATCCAAAAATCTTTCGTCAGCAGTACCCCTGTGCGTCTGTAGGCGTCGTCGTATGGCTCTGCGTACCACGCTGGCATTGTAGTCGCCGAGATGACGCCGCTGGAGCTACTTAGACGCGCCCACGCGCGCTGACCTCAGTTTTGTACACAACTTTCTGCACCAGGAACGCAGAGCCATGCAAGATACTGACCACTGGTGCATTGAAACTAGGGCCCTGAAAGGGATGACCTTAACCCTAGAAATCAGTTTGCAGAATGGGGAGGATGGGTGGGGCGGTAAGGAATCTATCACTAACTAATGTTTCTTACAGATATATCGTTACTGAAGGTAAGTAACTTGTTCATCTGAAAGACAATAATGCTTAGTAAAAGTGTGCAGCAAGGCCCACGTGGCTGCCTGACAGATGTCTTGCAGGGGGACACCACGTCCCAATGCAGAAGTAGCTGCTGTCGCCCTGGTAGAAGGGGTGCGCAACCCCGCCAGAGGTTCCTTTTTAGCCAGGGAATAACAGGCCTTGATGCCCAAGATGACCCAGAGGGAGATAGCCTCTTGTGGACATCCCAGCCTTTCTTGGCACCCACGTAGCCAATAAAGAGCTAGTCATCCACCCGGAACTGTTGTGTGCGGTTCAGATAAAAGGAGAGCGCACGTTTTGGGTCCAGATGATGAAGCCTCTCTTCCTCTCTGGAAGGGTGCGGAGGCGGAAATAAAGTGGGCAAGGTGATGGTTTGCCCGATGTGGAAGGCAGTGACAACCTTCGGCAAAAAGGAAGGACAAGTGAGAAGCACAACCTTATCCGGATGGACTGACAGAAAAGGAGGCTTACAGGAAAGAGCCTGGAGCTCACTGACGCGCCTAGAGGAGGTGATGGGAACCAGGAAAGCAGTCTACAAAGTCAATAAACGAAGAGGACAGTTGTGAAGCAGCTCAAAGGGAGCGCACATCAAATAGGTAAGAACCAGATTTAAGTCCCACTGTGGCATTACAAACGGAATAGGAGGGAAAAGGTGAGTAACGCCTTTGAGAAATCTACTTACAACACAGGACTTGAAAAGAGAGGGCGGATCAGGGAGCCTGAGAAAGGCCGAAATTGCAGAAAGATATCCCTTAACAGCTGGGCCAGAGAAAGAAGGAACAAAAAGACTTCTGAAAGAGGGGCAGAAAGGGGATCAACAGCCTTTGCTGTGCACCATGCCACAAATTTTTTCCAATGCAGGCGTATACCGATTTAGTGGAGGGACGCCTGGCTGCCAGAATGATATCACAGACTTCAGGAGGCAAGTCAAAAGGAATCCACTGTGGCCGCTCAATCTCCACGCATGTACGTGGAGGCTGTGCCGTGTTCTTTTCGGTGTGAATAGAACTAACCAAGGCTCTCCTCATTGTTAAGTGGGTTCTTTACAGAAAGGTGTCCATCTGACATGACCTGCTTTGAGATGGTAAAATGGCAGCAAGTTTCTCAGATATTCCCTGATGAGGAGCGCTCAAGTGTTGATGATAAATTCTCTGTGCACTCTTTTTAGGTTTGTTGGAAAATAGACTCTAAGTCCACCTCCAATGAAAAATAGGAAATAAAACAAATGGAATGCAGATTGGTGCAGCCAGTGCCAAGTGCAGCACAGATTAACCACCACCCCAAACCCCCCAATAGCCAGGATGACCAGCCAGAGTCCCAGGGGAAGAGGAAATGCAGATTCAGGCTACAGTTATAAAACGAGGCGCATCACTGGGAAAAACCAGTGATGCATCACTTTTCATAGTGCCCTCCTTACAACACCATGCAGCCAAAACCTTGAAAGCAAGGACAGGCCCTGGGGCCCGGAGGCCTTGCTGGGCCTGCGTCTTTGACCCTGAGGGAGCGGCAGAGATGCTGTGGAGTTGCTGGGCCTTGGCAGTACACATTGAGGCTTCGGCGATCGTCTTTACCTGCTGGTGAAGTCTGGCAGGTTGCATGGAGAGACGTTGCTGACCTGTGTGAGAAGATCGCCTGGTACACCTTGGAGCTGTGAATGGTAGAGATGCTCCTGCGCACCAACGTAGGGAGGTCTGCATCGCGTACCAGGTACCACCACTACACCTGGGTGCATGGAGATTACCAATGGTGGGCTGTGCCTCTCTACATCACAGACCCGAGGATGTTGCATTGACCTGTGGAGGGAGAGGACCCCGGATTGCACCAATCTTGTGTGGCGGGAGTGCTGAAACATCACTTCTAAGGTGGCTCTGTTGCATCACCTTCATCAGGAGGTTTCCCAGCAGACTTGACGACGACTGCTGTACTCAGGCTTGTGGAAACCCACCTGGCTGAGGCTCCTGCTGGCTGAGTCACAGATTTGGAGAGAGTGCAGCACATTGAGCGCATTGAGCCTTGGTGTCAATATCCAGTAAGGAGAAGGTGGGACGAGTAGTGGGGAGGCCCAGGGGTTAACCCGGCCCAGGCCTAGCACCTGTGGGTAACGAACACCGTTACCTGAGCAATCCCTGCACCGTGGCTGACCTATATCACCGAGGGCACCCCACTAGACTGGTGGGGGATACCACTAACTGGCTCAAGGTGCTGAGATCTGCCATTGGTGGCAGTAGGTACCAGGGGCATGGAGGCCAGTTCTGGCCAAGGCCCTTGGGTATGAAGCTTGATCCTTTGTAACTCACTGGGGAACTGGGGAACACATAATTTGGTTATAACTGTTAGGTAGCGAGGAAAGGCAGCACCATCCAGTTGCCTCTTTCGATCTGTTGGTCTGCTTTTTGGTGTACAGGGGAGTAACCCTTAGTGGACTTCCCGTTCCCACAGCGCTGCGCGGTCTGGTTACTGCTGCTGTTCCCATCTGCTGCTGGTTCCTCTGACCCGGAGGTCAGGTGTTTGAGTCCCTCCTCCATTTGCAGGCTCCTGCCTGTGCCTCATCCCTGGTGGTCCAGTGGTAGAGCATCACTGCTCTGCAGTTCAACTGCCCTCGTCCCTCTTTTCTGCTGTTCCTGTTCATCTTTCTGCTCTCCTCCGGTGCTTTTCTATCATTGTCTATTTTAATATTTGCTTTATTTGGCTTTGTTTTTCCTGTGCTCTTTTTGCAGTTCCTTTTTCCCTATCCTCTCCCACATTGCCGCTGTGATCCTCCGTGTCCCCGTGCCCTCCAGTATCCTTTCCCGCATTTCCTGTCTTTCCTGCCTCCCAGCTGTCCAGCCCCCCTGCAGCACTACTTAATGGCGGACACTGTGCGGCCAGGTGCAGTGGGCATGCCACTGATGCACTGAAGGCAAGCTCATCTGTGTCCGTCCTCCCCTGTACCACACCCAGCACCAGGGACCCTGCCCCTCGGACATTCCACCACTGCAACGCCAGCACCCTCCTAACCCTCAACCCTGGATGCCATGCTGCCTGCCATCTAGCATCACTGAAGAATACCCTTGTAACCTGCGGCTGCTGAAACTACAAACGCACCTCCTGCCACATCAGCACACCAGCGCCTCTTGCTGCCCAGCTGAACAACAGCCCACCGACTGGCTAAACTAAATCCTCCTCAACGTGCGGTCCCTCCAGAAATACGCCACAGAAATCTGGAACCTCCTCGACACCACCTCTTCATACATTGCCTTCTTCACAGAAACCTGGACCATGTCTGCTCCAGACCGGACATCCCCATTGCCATCCTCGGCGGCTACAAAATCACCCGCAAGGACAACCCTGACCGTCCAGGAGGAGGTACTGCCATTGTCTACAAAAGCACACTCCGACTGACCATGCACTCTAATGACCCAACAGTGATCGTGGAACACCTCCACTTCCAGATCCGGACCAACCCCAACACCACCCTCCGCTGCACACTCCTCTGCAGGATCCCTGGGCCATGAACCCCCATTCACCAATACAATTGAAGGAAAAAAGTCAAGGCGAGGCGATAAAAATATGCTAATTTTTAGCAGAAAAACCAGGGGGAATATTAGCAAGAACCTCGTTAAAGTTATCGCTGTTTATCGGCAGGAAACTGCTGCTAAACCAGCGATAATGGGCTTGCTAATATGCGTTATAGAATTCCAATAGAAGCCCAGGTTAGATGTGCAGGACATCTAACCTAGGCTTCTATTGGAATTCTATAACGCATATTAGCGAGCCCGATATCGCCATTTTAGCGGCAGTTTCCTGCCGCTAAAACGGCGATAATTTTAACGAGGTTCGTGCTAATATGCCCCAAGTGCCTAAAAAAACACCAAATTCAACTCTTACACCAAACTTTTGGTGTTGTGTGATTTATTGTATACAAATTTTTTTTATAATTTATTATATAAACTTTTTCTTATTTGTTTAAAATACATTGGGGCATATCAACAAGTGGCAGCGATTAATTATCGCTGACCATTGTTAGCGTGAGAAAATCTATTGCCCGCTATCGCTGGCGATAATCTCCAAGTTAGCGTTGTATTAACAACGATTAATGCCATGGAGATAAAAATCCCAGCGATAGCGGGGATTATCGCCGTTTTCAATGGAATATCGCTGGAAAACCAGCGATATTCCATTGAAAATGGCGATAATCTTGTTGATAGGGCAGGGTAATCTTAGCCATGTAATCCACCTCCCATTGGATTACATGGCTAAATCAGATCACAAGCAGGCGTTAGGAAAGTAGCGTTAACTGTGGTTAGGCTACTTTTCCTAACGCTCTGCTTGTTAGCGTGCAGCTTGATAATAGGAGAAATGTCGCTTAGCGACTTTTCTCCTTGTTTTTTGCTCTGGAACGCCCACTTTGCATCTCATTAGGGATGCAAAGCTGGGCGTTGTTGAAAGGCTCGCTAAATCAGCAAAACACGCGATAGCGTGTCTTTGCTGATATGGCGATTAAATTATCGGCGCTTTTCGTCCGAAAACGGCCGCAAAAGCGGCGAAAATTTCATATTGCCTCCTTGATGATATGCCCCATTGATTTTCCATCGATAGTACTTGTTTGCATAAAAAGAATGATATACAATACAGGTGTCAAGAGGACAAATCCATCAGGCGTTGTTGTGACTGTTCTCAATAATTCAATAACATAAACAAATCTGATATATATCCTGAATTGTAGGCTATTATTGGTTTAGATTCATAAATTCATATCAATCATTATAAACAGTGTTTTCATCTATCTTGTATGAACAATTGACATAATAAGATTATGGAAACTGGCGGTAGGTTAGCACTACACACTTTTCGGCAATGCTTTTCTCAGGATTCCGTCTCAGTGACCTCTGAAAAGATAAGAAACAACAACGAAATTAGGTTTTAATGCCCAAACCTAAGCATGAAAAATTATGCTGTACATGACATAGGTGAGATCTCAAATGATTTGGCTAGGAGAATACAAACAAAAAAGATCCAAGAGTTGTGAACCATGTGAGGAACGAAGTGATAGAAGTCTGAATATTCAAAACCATATATATCTTTAAGTAACACCATAGTGTGAGGAAATGTGCACATTAAAATTCCTAAGGAGTATGTGGAACCCAGGAAGACTGTTTTCCAAAGTTATTTTATGTATATATGAACTAAGGGGCATATTACCAAGGCAGGCGAAATGAAATTATCACCACTTTTGCAGCGGTTTTCGGCCACAAAGCGGTGATAATTTCATCGCCCTATTAGCAAGCTGTCACTAACATCAGTTAGCGACAGCTTTTAGGTGATAGCGAGCGGTTTGGGGCCCGCTTTGCATGTCATCAATATTTATCGCTAATGACCTGCAAAGTGGTTGTACCCAACCTGTTAGTGACTGAAAGCAGTCGCTAACATCGCTATCGCCTATTATCAATGCAGGCGTAGCGACAAAAAAATTTGCGCCGATATCGCTGAAAACTAACGCCTGCTCAGACCAGTTCTTAGCCTGTATATCCAATGGGAGGTGGAAATTCAGGCTAAGTCCCTATTAGCGATAATGCCTGAATATCGCTGGATTTCCAGCGATATTCACGCATTTCGCCACTATCGACGGATATTTTATCGCTTTGGAGATAAACGTTGCTAATAGCACGTTATCACTGCGATAAAATCCGGCGATGCGCGGCGATAAAAAAAATATCGCTAAGCTTATTTAGCGATAAATATCGCTAGTTGTTGATAATATGCCCCTAAATACCTATCTGAAACTGTTTCCAATGAGGTTCAGCTATTTCAAATCATGATAGGGATGTCAGCACAATAGAATATCTATCTCCTATATAGATATATAGGAACTGATATAGCTGACTTTTCAAAGATATTTATTGCAGTTTAATATAAGCTAATGGCTAAAGATATTGCATTAATTTGGAAACAGAGGGGTTTTACTTCAAATATACTGGGTGAAACTATATTCCAGTTTATTCAAGACATGGTCAGGGGAGACTGCGAGGCTCTGTTGTTAAGGCAGAAAAGCATACATATTAGAGAGAATTGTGACGTTGTTTATGATTTGACTCTAAAAGTGGTCAAAGTATGGAGATTACTGGGGAAGCGATGGCGTCTAATAAAGCAGACTCTCTGCAGGTATTTTGTTGATCTGAAACAATATAGGGGCATATTATCAAGAGCAGTATCGCCGCTTTAGGGCACTTTTTGCCGCTAAACCAGCGATATTTTTATCACCCTATTTACAAGGTGGTGCTAACATGCATTAGCCAAGTCAAGTCAAGTCAAAATTGGCTTTATTTCGATATAGAACATATCTTTAAAAGCAATACAGTCACATGATAAAAAGATAAAACAGGCAATCCATAAGAAAGCAAATGTACAAGACAAAATACGAATGGCACCAATAAATTACATAAAATGGTCAGACATAGAGACCAGAATTAAACAATGTACAAAAGCCTTTTGGACCTGATTAGCCATGCCCAGCTTAAAAACTTCGCTATACCACAGACAAATAGGGACCGTGTGTCAGATTTCAGAATACGCAAAGCCTCACTATAATGTCTAGTACCCAGCTCTATACATAAAGGTTTGAGCACCTATGGCGAGGAGCTTTATAAGCAGGGCATTCAAATAAAAAGTGGGGAACCGACTCAATCCTAGAAGCACAGAAGGGACAAGATGATGTAGTCTGTGTCGCAATCTTCCAGCGAGCGGTCAATTCTCCCAAAGGAAGCAATCCTATTCTAAATTTAAAATAAAGGGCCCTATCTCTAGGTTTTGAAATAACATCGAGATATGGTTCACATAGAGTACCCTCCTTCATTAGTAAAAAATCTCTGGTGGATCTACACAAGTTGGGATCAGTATTTCTCTTATCCATTACCCACTTCCAATAAGCTTTTTTTAGAGCTGACTTAGGGGGCGCAGACCTAGACTGCCAGGCCTCTCCCAATCCAAGTTCTCCAAGCAGATGCTTAACATCCCTCAGCCAGCCTATTTTAGACCATCCAGACATTGAAAGGACTTCCTTTAGCCCTTCCGCATAACTGGAGAGTTCAGGGACTCTCCATAGGCGGGCCCAAAGGAGGAGGGGTCGCAACCTAGCCTGGTCTCTAATAGGGCGACAGCCCATGTCTAGGAGTAAGGGTAAAGTGGGGATGCTATACGGAAGACCCATTAGATCCTTCAGAAATGTATTCTCTGAATGAGATAACTGATCCATATTCTGGGTTCCCCAAAGTTCTGCTCCGTAAAGCGCCGCACTAACACCTCTTGCCTTGTAGATCTCTATCACCAGGGCAATGGGTTTAAGAGTGGATGACCGCTGTTCATTAAGCAGGGCCCCCACCACCCTCTTGTGGCTCAATAACATTTTTTGTAGATGACAGTCCCACCTCATGGTATCACAAAGGCGAATCCCTAGGTAGTCAAACTCCTTTACCCTTTCCAGTGTCACCATATTTAATACGGGTGGACGACCAAGCTTTTTCGGTGGATTCAGAACCAAATATTTGGTCTTTCCGGTGTTAATTTTTAGTCCCCGAGACTCACAAAAAGATTGAAAACTGTCAAGAAGACTCTGTTGCCTAACCAGTGTTTTAGAAATCAAAAGGGTGTCATCTGCAAATAATAAAGTGGGTATTCTCCTGCCCGCCAGGGAGGGGGCATCCGAGGGTTTTTTTAAAAGGTGCTCCACGACTCCGTTGACATACAATGAAAACAGAGTGGGGGCAAGGACACACCCCTGATGGACACCTCTGTTTACTGTTATTCTAGCGGTCTTTTTGCCCTGTTTACCCCACCGCACCTGCGCGAAGTTCTCATTGTGGAGCTTTATTAGTAACGACAATAAATACGGGGGCATTCCTAAGTCGGACAATACCCCCCATAGGAGGCCACGAGGTACTAGGTCAAAGTCAGCCCGCAAATCTATAAAAGCAAGATACAGACTGCCTTTGCCCAGTACGACCACCTTCCAATATAGTAACAGCAGTCGAAAGGACTGCTCAATAGTGCTGGTACCTGTCCTAAAGCATGTTAGCACCCGTTTTCCCGACGACTCGCTTTGCATCTCTAATGAGATGCAAAGTGCGCATCGCTGGGCAGTAAAACCTTGTAAATATCGCTGATGTGCACATCGCAATATTTACAGGGCTGCCCAAGCATTTTTGCAGACGTCAGTTTTTGGCGAAAACCGCGTTTTTCACCAAAAGCTAACATCTGCAAAAGAGCTGACTTACCTATGCTTTCCTTTGGAGGTGGATTATGCCGATACGCCCACAGGGTCGGATCAGCAAGATTATCACCGTTTTCCATGGAACATCGCTGAAAAACCAGCGAAGTTCCATGGAAAACATCTCTATCGCTGGAATAATTATCGCCATTACGCTATGCGTTGTTAATACAGCGCTAGCATGGCGATAATTATCAGCGATAGCCGGTGATAAAACTTCGCACGCTAAGAGCGGCCAGCGATAATTATCTCTACCCGTTGACAATATGCCCCTAAATGTGGGACTTTATGGAGAAACAAGGAATCAGGAGAATATAAGACATGTAACATCTTTACTCTATTTGAGCATGGAGAGATGTTTGACTTAGAATTAAGCTCCCATGAGTGTCCCTGTTGCACAAAATGCTAGGGACATATTAGCAAAAACCTCATTAAATTATCGCTGTTTTATCGGAAGGAAACTGCCGCTAAAACGGCAATAATGGGCTTGCTAATATGTGTAATAGAATTCCATTAGAAGCCCAGGTTAGATGTGCAGGACATCTAACCTGGGCTTCTATTGGAATTCTATAATGCATATTAGCAAGCCCATTATCGCCATTTTAGCGGCAGTTTCCTGCCGCTAAAACGGCGATAATTTTAACCAGATTCTTGCTAATATGCCCCATGGTTCTTACTTTGACATACATTTAGATGAAACCTGTATTTAAGAAGGCTATATACATTGTATGACAATGTATTACGTAATGCAGGCAATGATTGCTCATGTAACTAGTAACAACTGGGTCTATGGTGGCTAGAAGAAATAGTGCAAAGACGGCCAGTGACCTCAATTCATAGCCATATGTTATGTGCTGGCGCTATAGCTATAGCGTAAATAAATGAGCGCTCGACAGTCGACCCCCAAGGTATAACTCACCTGTTCTTAGATGTGGAGCATGTATCAACTAGCAACCAGCATTTCTTTGTAAAGCACCTTTAAAAACCGGATATGTATCCTCAATTGGGGACCGGAAGTGAAAGTAAGTGTGCTGAACTGGAAAGAACTGATGGAACAGGACATAAAACAACATGACGGCCAGAGCTGGCGGCCATATTGGAAGTACTAGTCATAACGTGAAGTAAGATAAAACGGTACATGAAAATAGCAAAAATGTAGTTTATGATGGCTCTGTTGAGTACATGTCAAAGAAGGATATCAAAGATAATGAAATAAAGGCATAATATTTTACAAAAATGACTGGGAAGACAATACGGATGGGTAATGAAAAGCTCATTTGTGAATATACAGTATCAGCTGTATCCTCATGTCTGAGACCGGGAGTTTCCTATGAGGTAATATAAATGAAAGCATTAATCGCTGAATTTGATTGGTTGGTGCCACGGTATCTCCAAATTGAGTCCCTGGGTGGCAGTGCCAAGCAACAAAATCCAATAAACCTCTGGCCGTTTCCTGATGGCTTCAGTGTTAATCCCTGGTCCGTGTTGTATTTTTTCCAGTATAAACCATCGTATATCTTCCGGATTGTGATGGTTATCGATATAATGTTGGACAATATACGCAGTTTTTTTAAAGTTTTGACAGCAGATCTGTGCTCTGTCAGACGTATATTTAAAGATCTAGACGTTTCCCCAACATAACCTAAGTTGCAAGGACACAGCAATAAATAGATAATGTCCTTTGTTTTACAGTTGTAGAAACCCTTTGATTTAATAACCTGATTATTAAATTCTAATTCAGGGGTTTCTATCACTTGCGGACATGCTTTGCATGTGTTGCAGCGAAAGTTGCCAATAACTGGTTTAAGTCCATCTATGGATCTTTGTGAAACTGAATTGATATTTTTCATCCTGGAATGGACCACATGATCTTTCAAATTGCTGTTTCTAT
Source organism: Lissotriton helveticus (assembly GCF_964261635.1). Lineage (NCBI taxonomy): Eukaryota > Metazoa > Chordata > Amphibia > Caudata > Salamandridae > Lissotriton > Lissotriton helveticus. The sequence goes on along the minus strand of NC_136073.1, from coordinate 658,374,768 downwards.
TGTAGGTCAATAAAGGTTTGGGCAATTTGCCGGGATTGGCTAGAACAGACGATTTTTTTCGGATAATTTCATTTATCATGGAGTGTCTCGTCACAAATACAGTTGATGTATTAGTTTGGGTGATGCTGTTTGTCAATAAATGCGGTCTATCATAATACCGAGCTCTTTTTATAGAGTCTCTCACCAATCTTCTGGGGTAACCTCATGTGAGGAACTTCTCTTTCATACTGACTGCTTTGATGTCTAAATCTTTGATACTCGTGCAATTCCGTTGAAGACAGAGGAATTGCCCAAAAGGTATACTATATTTTTGGGCAGGGGGATGAAAGCTGATGTAATGAATCAAGGTGTTGCGTACAGTGGGTTTTGTATAAAGATCTACACCTAATGTTCCAACTACGACGTTGATGACAATGTCCAGAAATTCCACCTGGGTTCTACTTGAATTGGCTGTGAAACGGATGTTATTGTCACATAGATGTAGCCTTTCTAAGAATGCAGCCAAGGTGTCAGAGTTGTCTATCCAAATGAAAAAGATATAATCGATATATCACAACCATTTGGTCATGGATTCGAAGAATGGCGCTATCTCGTTATAGATTAATCTTTTTACAAACTTGGCCATGTATATATTTGCCACTGATGGGGCACAGGAAGTCCCCATGCTGACTCATTTGGTCTGCTTGTAGAGGTTACCGTTAAATTCAAAGACATTGTCCTCTAGAACTATTTGGAGACACTCTAGGATGAACATCTTAGAACATGCAATATTGTTGTCCATCATGAACCAATTTACAGCCTCTAGGGCTCCTTCAATGGGAATATTGCTGTATAACGCTTCTATGTCCAAGGTGACCAATATATGGGCATTGGTATAAAAGATGGTCTCTTCTATGAGATTGATGATGTGTCTTGCATCTTGGACATAGGAGGGTACTTGAGGTACATGTGGGCGAAGAATATCATCAATGTATTTGTATAATGGTTCTGTGACAGAACCAATGGTTGTTACTATTGGTCTGTAAGGTGGATCGGTTTCATGTTTGTGTATCTTTGGAACGCCATATATACTGGCCATTTTTGGACTCTGGACATTTAGGTAAGTTAACTCTTTTTCACATATATAGTTGTACTTGAAGGCTATATTGGTCAGTCTTTTAATCTTCTTGATCGTGTTGTTGGTAGGATCACGAAGAGCAGGTTGATAAAAATGAGTTTCAGCCAACATTATTTCCATGTTGTTGATATCTGTGGAAGTGTCTAATACAAATATGCCACCTCCCTTGTCACAATTTTTGGTTGTGATGGAAGGGGTCTGTTTTAGGTCAATCATGGCTTGGTATTCCTCTTTACTCAGATTATAGGGTGTTTTAGGTATGTGTTTTGTTATTGAAACAATTTTGTCATATACCAACAAACTCCGCTATTTTAGGTGGAAGTTGATCTAGCTAGGCAGTAAATGAAGATGCAGGTGCTAACCCTGAGATATTAGGGGCATAATAACAACGGTCAGAGATAATTATCGCTGGCTGTGCTTAGCGATAATTATATTATCGCAGGCTATCTCTGGAATTTATCGCCCTGGTAGCACGTTATTAACAGCGCGTTACTCCAGGGCAATACAAGTTCAAGAGATAGCGAGGTTATCGCCCTTTTGCAGGGAACATCGCTGGTTTTCCAGTGATGTTCCCTGCAAAACGGTGATAACCTTGCTGATACGACCCACAGAGTTGTATTAGCATAATCCACCCCAATGTTGGGGATAGGTAAGTCTGCATTTTAGCAGACTTTCGTTTTTGGAGAAACAGCTGTTTTCTCCAAAATCTAACATGTGCTAAAATGCTGGGGCAGCCTTGTAAAGATTGCGATGTGAACATCAGCGATATTTGCAAGGTTGTCCATCCGGGGTACGCCCAGTGATGCCCACTTTGCATCTCATTAGAGAGGTGTTGGGAAAAAGGCTGCTAACATGCGATTATGCATTTTAGCAACCTCTTGTAAATAGGGTGATAGTTTTATCTCCGCTTTTTTGGCTTTTTAAGTAAAAAAAGCAGAGATAAAACCCTTGTAAATACGCCCCTTAGGGGCATATTAACAAGGCGGCGATATAAAATTATCGTCGCTTTTGCGGCCGTTTTCGGATGAAAAGCGGCGGTAATTTTATCACCTTATCAGCAAAGACACGCTATTGCGTGTTTCGCTGATTTTGCTCCCATTTCCAGCACGCCTAACTTTTCATCGCTAATGAGATGCGGGGTAGGCGTGTCTGTGAAAACAACATGGGTAAATATCGCGAAGACAGCTTTGCGATATTTACAACGTGGGGAATAAGTATGCCTTAACGCAGGAATTTGGGGGCATATTATCAAGCAGGGCGTTAAAATTATCGCCGTTTTAGTGGCAGAAAACTGCAGCTAAAGCGGCGATAATGTGCTTGATAATATGCCCTGGAGAATTCCAAGAAACTGGAAGAAACTGGGGGGCATATTACCAAGGGTGGCGATAGGCAATTATCGCCGGCTAAGCGGCGATAATTCTATCGCTATATTAGCAAGCTGTCGCTAACTGATGTTAGTGACAGCTCTTAGGCGATAGCGAGCGGTTTGGGGCCCGCTTTGCATGTCAGCGATATTTATCGCTAATGACATGCAGGGTGGGAGTACCCAACCTGTTAGCGACTGAAAGTAGTCGCTAATGTAGCTATCGCCTAATAGCAAGGCAGGCATAGCGATGGAAATATTCCCGCTATCGCCAAAAACTAACGCCTGCTCAGACCAGTTCTTAGCCATGTTATCCAATGGGAGGTGGATAACATGGCTAAGAGCATTTCGTTGCTAATGCGTGAATATCGCTGTATTCTCGGCGATATTCACGCATTTCGCTGCTATCGCTGGATATTTTAGCACAATGGAGAAAAACGTTGCTAATAGCATGTTTTCTCTGCTAACATATCCAGCGATAGGCAGCAATAAAAAAATCGTCGCTAAGCCTATTTAGCGATAAATACCGCTACTTGTTGGTAATATGCCCCTGGGTTTCTATTGGAATTCCTAAGGGCATATTATCAAGCCCATTATCGCCGCTTTAGCAGCAGTTTTCTGCCGCTAAACCGGCGATCATTTTTAATGCCCTGCTTGATAATATGCCCCTTAACGTCTGTTAAATTCCTGACTAAGGCATACTTAACATGGGAGGTAGATTCATGTGATACGACCACAGGGTCGTATTATCAAGCATATAGCCGTTTTACATGGAACATCGCTGAAGAACCAGCAACGTTCCATGGAAAAGGGCGATATCGCTGGAATATTCATCGCCATGGCGCTAAATGTTGTTAATACAACGCTAGCCTGGCAAAAAAATTCCAGCGATAGAAAATAATGCGGTGTACAAGGTCAGTGATAATTATCGCTGCCTGTTGCAAATATGCCCTTTAGTTTGGGTAGTTCTGTTGTCCTCCAGCGAGAAAAAGGCTATTTAGACCTGAATGGGGAACATATGATAGCTCTTTTGCCAATAGTGAATGGGTGGCCGGTGAAAGGCTAGAGGTACTGAGGTTGAAGATAGGGATCTTATTTACTCCCTCCAGTACTGTGCATTTCGTGTGACAACGTACTGGTTGTGGTTCATCACCAATGCCATTGTCCACCTCATCGCACCCCAGGCCCTCCCATCCACTGACCACATCATACTATGAGACCGCAAGTTCCACCTGGACAACCCCAGTGACCAGAACACTACCCGCCTCCTGGGGAACCTCGCCAACATCGGACTTAAGCAGTTAGTCACTGCACCAACCCACATAGCGGGACACACGTTTGAGCCAGTCTTCTCTGCCAGCGGGAACTTCAACTACAGCCACACCACAGAACTCTCCCGACCATCATTGCATACATCACACCTTCATGATGCCCACCGTACACCACCACCGTCATCACTCCCCTGTTGCAGCAGGATCAGGCCACCGTGACTACAGCGGCGAGTTAGGCTGCCTGATACTTACTTCGCGCCAGCTTCCTCCGTCTGTGTGTGAATTGAGTTTACTGCTAGGGTGTGATTTTCGACATTCTATGCACTTTTAAATTGTATTTTACCTACCTGCTGCCTTCCTTGCTCTTGACCCCGTTCCGCCGCGGCTGTGTGCCGATCGAGCGGAGGGTCATTCATTGAGCAACACGCCTCACACCACTTCCTGCCTGCTACGCTGTTGACGCAGGTCAGCGCGCTAGCTGTTATTATGCTTCTGGCTATTTTAAGAGGTGGGCTCTCGCATTTTCTGTGACTACAGCGGCGAGTTAGGCTGCCTGATACTTACTTCGCACCAGCTTCCTCCGTGTGTGTGTGAATTGAGTTTACTGCTAGGGTGTGATTTTCGACATTCTATGCACTTTTAAATTGTATTTTACCTACCTGCTGCCTTCCTTGCTCTTGACCCCGTTCCGCCGCGGCTGTGTGCCGATCGAGCGGAAGGTCATTCATTGAGCAACACGCCTCACACCACTTCCTGCCTGCTACGCTGTTGACGCAGGTCAGCGCGCTAGCTGTTATTATGCTTCTGGCTATTTTAAGAGGTGGGCTCTCGCATTCTCTGTGACTACAGCGGCGAGTTAGGCTGCCTGATACTTACTTCGCGCCAGCTTCCTCCGTGTGTGTGTGAATTGAGTTTACTGCTAGGGTGTGATTTTCGACATTCTATGCACTTTTAAATTGTATTTTACCTACCGGCTGCCTTCCTTGCTCTTGACCCCATTCCGCTGCGGCTGTGTGCCGATCGAGCGGAGGGTCATTCATTGAGCAACACGCCTCACACCACTTCCTGCCTGCTACGCTGTTGACGCAGGTCAGCGCGCTAGCTGTTATTATGCTTCTGGCTATTTTAAGAGGTGGGCTCTCGCATTCTCTGTGACTACAGCGGCGAGTTAGGCTGCCTGATACTTACTTTGCGCCAGCTTCCTCCGTGTGTGTGTGTGAATTGAGTTTACTGCTAGGGTGTGATTTTCGACATTCTATGCACTTTTAAGTTGTATTTTACCTACCTGCTGCCTTCCTTGCTCTTGACCCCGTTCCGCCGCGGCTGTGTGCCGATCGAGCAGAGGGTCATTCATTGAGCAACACACCTCACACCACTTCCTGCCTGCTACGCTGTTGACGCAGGTCAGCGCGCTAGCTGTTCCCTCTCCGGGGCTATTAAGATGGCGACTTGGCGGAAGCTCAGCGGACGAGCGCAGCGGGCGCGCCGTCATCGCGCCGAAGTTGTGCCAAAGTTAAGCCCGTGGCGCCCGTCCGCGGCCGATCGCGCCCAGCGGCCTGCCATACTGTGTATTGCATCTACTATTCACCTAAGGAGCTTATTGCCCTCTATCACTCCGGCCCACTCCAATCCCGCGCTACTGGTGCCGCTCAGGACTGTGGCATTCTGACCTCCCTGGGTCCTGGTCCTGGTATCTATGAGCTAGCGTCCCTTATTACCTGTAGCGATTCCCCCATTACCCTACCAACTGCTCGGCCACCTCCCTCTCATCCCTTGGCAATAGTTTATCTCAATACTCGGTCTTTTGTGAAGCACCAGCTCGAAATATTCCAGATGCTGGCTGATAATAAGGTAGATATTCTTCTCCTCTCGGAGACTTGGCTAACCGACGACTCTACCTCTGACATCCTCGCTGCTATCCCTACTGGCTATTACATCCTACAGTCCAACAGAGCGATAGGTAGAGCTGGTGGGGGGGTTGCGGCTATTATTCGCTCACAATACAAGTTCACCACTCTTGAAACTCTTGCTCTTCCTAAAACTGACATACTTACCCTGAAATGCACTTCCCCTGGGTTTTCTTTTATTTGTGTCCTTGTCTATCGACCTCCTGATACCATGTTCCTCTTCTCCCAACAATTTGGGGACATAATCTCTCGGCTAGTCATTAATCCCGCCAAAATCCCTATTATTGGCGACTTTAATTACTGGCCGTCAGACCCTTGCGAAAGTGGCCTTTCTGAAGATTTCACGGACCTGTTACTTGGTCTTAACTGTAATCAGCATATTACAGTAGCCACTCATAACAAGGGTCATATTCTCGATCAAGTTTGGACAGCCAATCTTGATATCTCCCCTCCCTCTGTCTATCCCTGCTCTTGGTCCGATCATTCTTTTATTTCCTTTTCCCTGAAATTTATTTTACCTTGTCACCCTCCCCCTACTATTAATTTTACTGCACGTAACTGGAAACGAGCACATCTCGCAGAATTCCACTCAATTCTAGCCACATCAGCTCCTAGTGACATGGCTTCGACATCTGCCCAGGCTGCCGCTCTTGATCAGTGGCTAGGACATGCGAGCAATGCAGTTGCCCCGTTAAAAATTATCAAAACTAAACGCCTCCACGATGCTCATCGCTGGTTCACAGAGCAACTGAAGTCAGACAAATTGGCCCTCCGACAAGCAGAGCGCCGCTGGAGGTGCAATTATGACCCTTCTTTAAAAACGGCTTATGTGAATCGCCTAAATCTCTATAAAAAATCCATCCTACAGGCTAAAACCTCCTACTTTTCACAGAAGATTCTTAACTCTGCTTCTAAAACCAAAGCTATTTTCTCAATCGTGAGGGAACTTTCCTTGCCTGACCGTGTCACTGCTCACCCTCAACCGTCACAAGCTCTTTGTGACTCCCTTAACTCTTTTTTTATTGACAAGATTATCACCATTAAAAATAATATTCCCATCCCTTCCTCCTCTATTGTTTCTTCTTTACCCCCCCAACCCTTTTTGCTTTGATGTATTTCCTCCTATTTCTTTGAGCGAGTTCACCTTTCTCTTACACATGATAAGCTCGGGCTCTCCTAATGACTGCTGTCCCCCCCAAATCCTGAAAGCCGCTTTTTTGGCCTGTCCAGATCCACCGTCGGCACTTCTTAACAGCTCGCTTGCCACCGGCTCTGTCCCTGATGCTTTCACACAGGCGGTAGTTGTTCCCATTCTCAAAAAACCTGGTGCCGATCCCTCTGTTTTGAGCAACTACCGACCAATCTCCCTTCTCCCCTATTTGAGGAAAATTTTGGAGAACTATGTCACCCGCTGCTTCAGTGCTTCCATTGAGGGGTCTTCCTTCTTGGATGACCAGCAAGCCGGTTTTAGACCGGCTCACTCCACAGAAGCTGTCATCGTGGCCGTAATGGATGTACTGAAGCAAGGCGCCGACAAAAACTTGGCTCAAGCTCTTGTTTTACTAGATCTGTCGGCCGCCTTTGACACGGTCGATCATGCTATCTTGATCGACCGTGTCAACAATGCGGGTATCCGGGGCTTTGCTCTCACTTGGATCAGATCTTTCTTGCACCAACGTTCCCAATCAGTTCACCTTTCCACTTTCTCAGCACCTTATTCTGCACTCTCCTGTGGTGTCCCTCAGGGCTCGGCTCTCTCACCTCTTTTGTTTAATCTTTATATGCAACCCCTTATAGTTTCTCTCCGTCACACCCCTGTCACTATTTTCAATTACGCGGATGACTTACAGTTGATTTTTCCTGTTGACTCATCCCCTTCTTCCTGTGCCAATTTCCAGTCCACCATGCTCACTTTCTCTGAATGGATGCATTTTAGCCAGCTGAAGCTCAATCCCAGCAAGACAGAGTTGGTACTAACAGGTGGGTCAGCTAACCCCTGGAGCTCCAGTGTTTGGCCCTCCGCTCTTGGCACCCCACCCTGTCCTGTCAATTCGGTGAAAAGCCTTGGTGTCATCATATCCAATGACCTGTCTATGAGACCTCAAATTAACACAGTTACATCGTCCTGCTTTTTCCATCTTCGTAGGATCTGCAAAATTCGCAGATTCCTCACAACTGAGGCTCTCATACTGGTCATTATGGCTCTTGTCACCTCCCGGATTGACTAGGCCAACTCTCTCTATGTTGGGATTCCTGCGTACCATCTCCATCGACTTCAGCTGGTTCAAAACCAGGCGGCGAGACTGATCTTTCAACAGCCTAAACATCAACATGTCTCGCCCCTGTTGAGGAAATTGCACTGGCTCCAGGTGGCTTCCCGCTGTATGTTCAAGTTGGGCTGTACTGTCTTCAAAGCCCTTTTTGCTTCTGCCCCAGTCTTTACCTCCTCCAAACTCAAACGTCATATCCCCTTAAGAAATCTCCGGTCTAAGACCCACAATCTTCTAGTCACTCCCAGGTATAAACGTAAAAAGCATGGTGGCGCGTGCTTTTCGTTTCTTGCTCCTGCACTATGGAACTCTTTCCCTATCTCACTCCGATTCTGTCCCAACTATCTCTGTTTCCGTAAATCACTTAAAACTTACCTCTTCCAACTAGCTTTTGTGCCTCCGCTGTTGACTATTGAGCGCCATGAAACCATTCGGTGACTGTGCGAGGTAAAAGTGATTTTAACATAACATAACATAACACCGAAGAGCTTCTTGTCAACTCCCTCAACACCACCACTCCGGCTACAAACTCCAACATCGCAGCACGCAACATCCACCAATGGATCTCCAACTGCACCGACACCCTGGCGCCTCTCAAGAAAAGACCAGCCAAACACTCCAAAGAGGCCCACTGGTTCACTCCCGCCCACCACTAGTCCAGGTGCACCTGCAGATGTCTCGAATGAAGATGGAGCCACAATGTCAATCAACTGCGCAACACAGTCACCCTTGCACCCTGGCGCAAGTGTGCCTGCATTGGTGCATGGCAGTCATTGTGCGCCATCGTAGGGAAAAAAGACAGGAGGGCTTAATCCTGAGCCCCTTCCAGCAGTTTAACGCCGCCGGTGCATTATTTTCTTGACGTACTTGCAGCGTGAATCTTGCACCACATGGCGCCATATTTACTAAGTGATGCATCTGGGCATATGGGTGAACTTGTGAAGCGCTGTGCCACATTATACTTGCGTCAGGTATGATGTATGTAGAGTGGGTGTTCACACCCAACAATGCCTTGTAGGATTGGTGCAGTGCAGTCTCAGATTTCACTGCGACAATTCTAGGACACCACTGCGTCAAAACCTTACCTCATGGCAGGCATAAGGGTGACGCAGTGCCATAGGGATAGGCTGGTTCCATGCATTGCTGGAGTTGCATCATGCTTGCAACACAACGGTAGCAGTGAGTGACTTTAGCGCTGCCAGATAAGTCAGATTCCAGATGTATCTCTCATTGATTGGGAAATGGAGCGCCGTACATTAAATACGGTGCGTCCATGATATCGCAAGGAGGGAACAGTAAAAATTGTTGCAACACTGTTTTGTCGTAGCGATGCAACACTTTTCATCAATTGTCCCCAGGTATGTGCCCTATCTTATTGATAGGGCGCATCCCTGTCCTTTTGTTCTGGCGCAGGGCACTGCAGCAATGTTCCTTCTTGCAGTGCTGTCCAGCACCCAAATATCTAAAATGTGTACCCAAGTGTTTGCACCAATCTTAAGACCAGCTTTTTTCTCGTCTTAAAAAATTACCTCTAACTGGACTTAGCAGCAGTTTTGAGGGGTTATTGCCGTGTGGGAATTTCATTGTAAATATCTCGAAGTGAGGTTAGCAGTAGTTCTTGCACGAGAACTCCCACCTTGCATCTAATTTTCGTTAAGTCCCGCTAACAGAAGTAGCAATCTTAAAAATTCACGGTTGCGCCCTAAAAGTGCTGCTAATTGCAGTTAGCAGTACTTTGTAAATAAGGCGATAAAAAAAGCCGTAACGTCAAAAAGTTGATTCTACGGCAGCGATAAGTTCTTGTACATATGCCCCAAAGATTTTGGATGGACCAGAATGGCGACCAGCCAGGGTGGACTTGGAGGCATTGGCTAGCGTTGGTTATCTGACTTTCATCCCAATATGGTAGGGCTCTCTTCAAGAAAAGGGTAACTGGCTTACAGTTGTTCTCTGTGTTGTCACAATAACGTGTCTCCAGACTGTTTGTTTTCCACACTTTTCCAGTCCATGGGCTCAAAAGCTGTCAGCTGATGACGTGGTAATGCTATATAAGCAACACACATTTCTAAATAAATGCACAATCCTTATTTCAATGGGGTTGGGTGAGCCTACACAAGTTCTATTAATACATTCACTGATAATTCTCCTTGTCTACTTTACTAAAAAGTTTGGCATCACTCTAGACACAATAGAGCTTAAAGACCCCCCTCCCCGAACCTTTCAATGCCATTATATTTACTTCTTGAGTTTGTGTATCCCATAATTAGGATCACACAATCATTGCACTTTTATTGGACAGGTCACGAAGTCTAATCCTCCGCTGTGGTGGACTATTCATCAGTAGGACATTGACTCCATTTGATGGGTCAGCAGTCCATCATGGCATCATGACCTGTGTCCACCAGTTTCAATCGTGGGGTTCACTGTAACCTGGTGTCTTTCCAACCCAATTCATTTCAGCCCCAACACCCCTGTGAGGTGTTCTGATGTTATTTCAGTTGCTGCTTCTTCTAGAAAAGTTCGAGGGGCCTATTAGCAACAACTTGCAATAATTCTCGCAAATCTCGCTTAGCCTGAATTTTATTTATCGCCTCCTATCGCTGGATTTTATTGCGGAGATAACGCAGTATTACCAATGTTTATCTCCAATGCGATATAAAATCCGAGGTAGCGGCAAAACCCATGTTTAACGTGAGATTTCCAGCAATAAAAATCCTATCGCTAAGGAAAATCTTGCTAATAGGCAGTTGGGGACTTAGCCGTAGAATCCACCTCCCATTGACTAAAATGGCTAGGTCAGGTTTTTACCAGGTGTAAAATCCTGGTGCTAATCGCGGTTAGTACACGTTTTTTTATCGCGACGCGGGCATTGCTAATAGGCTAATAGGCGATAGCTGTGTTAGCGACTGCTTTCAGTCGCTAACAGGTTGGGTACGCCCACTTTGCATGTCATTAGCGATAAATATCGATGACATGCAAAGCGGGCGCCAAACCAGTTGTTATCGCCTAAAAGCTGTCGCTAACTGCTGTTGGCGACAGCTTGCTGATAGGGCAATAAAAATATCGCTGCTTTAGGGGGGAAAAGTCCAGCTAAAGTGGCGATATTGCCCTTGTTAATATGCCCCCTAGATTTTGTTGTGCACCAACGATAACTACATGCCAAAGCGAAGGACAGCTACCACTCCCTCTCAAAGCTACTGGGAGGCCGATGGTGGGTTTCAGCTTACACTTGCAGGCCCTTTTTGCTGCACTCCGAGTGGGGGCCGCTAAGCCTATATTGCTGCTGCATCACTGGCAGCTCTATTGTAGCCTCAGAAATGCTAGGCATAAGCAAGATGAAAACAATATGTTGCTCACTTGGCATTTCACTATTTGTTTTACAAAAAGTGCCTGGGCCTCGCCAGGAGTCCACTGCAGCTTTCATCACCCATTGCCCCCTGCCAGCTCTGCCAGTGATAGTACAAACACAACTACTTGTCATCACACCCCTACAGTGTGACAATTCAGACTATTCCAGGCCCCTAGTGTTAGAAGAACAGCTTATGTGGCAGATATTAGTCATTGTTAACATATATTGGATTAATAAACCACTGTTTTCGTGCTCCTCTCCAAATTAGACCAACTCTGCATGACTTTGCATGGCCTCGGATTAGGAGCAAGGCAGAGAAGAGCAAGTTGTTGCCTTACTCTGCATCAAGGGGGCATCCCATGGGTGTTGTGGTGAGTTTTCCGACGCAGCACCCATGAATTTTTTTTTTAAAACAGATTTTATTCATCAAATAGCACATATGAAGCAGAGCTCTATAACCCAGAAACATAATAAGCGTACATTATCATGACTTTGACTTTTACAAAAGCAAATCAAGGAAAAATAGAGAGCAATACAGATGAAAGACCATCAAAGAAACCATAACCCAACAACTCCCCCCCCCATCGCACAGCACCCATGAATTTTGATGCTACCCCAGATTTACTTAATCATGTAAACCCGGGGCAGCGCTAAAAACTTTACTACTCCCCAGAGCAGGTGTAACAAGAAATTATTTTTATTTCTCCTTGTTTATTCCTCTTTCTATGTGTTGTGTCTGATGCATTTTGCAGCACATATAGAAACAGGAAAAAAAACTCCCTGGAGTGTTTTTGTGCAGGAAGGTGTCCCTTCCTGCACAAAAACAATATTGTCTGCAACAGAGGCACCCTTGCACCACAGTGCAAGGGTGCCTACACCTCCACCAGAATATTGTGCACAGCGCAAGGGGAATGGACAGGAATGCACCGTAGTTTATAAATACGGTGCATTCCTGCCCTTTCGCAGTGGGTTAGGGCAGCGCAGCAAGACGTACTGCGGTGCTGCCCTACGTCAATTCCTCATAAATGAGGCCTGTGTGCTCCAGTCAAAGAGAACCATGGGTTGGGGCACAGGAGCCCTGTTGATTTACGAGGGAGCTCACGCTAAGCCAATCGCTAAATGACCCAACTGTGGGGCATATTATCAAGTACGGGCGTTACATTATCGACGCTTTTATCGGCAGGAAACTGCCGATAAAGCGGCGATAATGGGCTTGATGTGAAGACATCTAACATGGGCTTCGATTGAAATTCATAGAGAATATTATCAAGCCAATTATCGCCGCTTTATCGGCAGTTTCCTGCCGGTAAAAGCAGTGATAATGTAACGCCCTTACTTGATAATATGCCCCTGTGTTTTTTAACAATTTTTGCTGCAGAAAAGGGTCACCTTTGATTTCAGCATGTATGTAATACTTCAGGAAAGAAGGAACCCTCAACATGTCTTTCTTCTGATGTTGTAATTTACAGGACATCTCACCGTGTCATTCTTGGCGAGTTCGACCACAGTTCTTCTGCAGAGCCCATTCAAGTGAAGAGCATCGCTAAGGTAAGAGTATCCCTGTCTCTGTCATGCCACAGGAAGTCAGATAACTCCATGGCTTCCTGCACCAGCTGCAGAGAGATTTCCAGGTCAGCGAGATGTTCAGCTCCTGACTCAGTGTTGCGGAGATTGACGCCTACACATGCCACTGGCCAAGAATAAGCAAGGGCTTTTTTATGACATCCCTGCATCACTTTTCACCACAAAAAGTTGTGCATGCATGACACAGATCTCTTAAAGATGTATGAAGCCACAGAAAGCCACATTGCAAGGCTTTGAGGGGCATATTACCAAGGGCCTTATCGCCGCTTTAGCTGGAATTTTTCCTGCTAAAGCGGCGATAATTTTATCGCCCTATTACCTAGCTGTCGCTAACACCAGTTAGTGACAGCTAATAGGCGATAGCGGGCATTTAGGGGCCCACTTTGCATGTCAGCGATAATTATCGCTAATGACATGCAAAGTGGGCGTGCCAAGATGTTAGCGACTGGAAACAGTCGCTAACATCGCTATCCCCTATTACCAACTTTTGGAAATAATCGCGCTAAGCGCGAATATCTCCAAAAGCTAACACCTGCCCTGAGCAGTTCTTAGCCATGTTATCCAATGGGAGGTGGATAACATGGCTAAGAGCATTTGCTCGGTAATGCATGAATATCGCTGACTTTTCAGCGATATTAATGCATTTCGGCCGATTTTTATTGCTTAGGAGATAAACCTTGATAATATCAAGGCTCCTAAGCGATAAAAATAGACGAAGCTCAGCGATATAATTTTGGCCACTAACCAAGCTTAGCGATAATTATCGCTATAGCTTGGTAATATGCCCCTTAGTGGCTTCATCAATCATGAGTAAGACGAAGCAGTACATTGCGCTGTGCCTGGAAGGTATTCCATGGGCGTTGGGGCGGTTTTCCCACGCAACGCCCATGCAATTTGTAAATCTGGGAGCAGTGTCACAGTGATGTAAGGATATGTGGCTTCCCCAGGTTTACATCTACCGATGTGAGGCGAAATGAGGAGAAATATGTAAATTTCTCCTCGTTTTTTCCTCTTCCAATGTGTGCTGCATTGTGAAGTACACATAGAAAGAGGAAAATGCCTCATAGGATTATTTTTGTGCAGGAAGTTGCCCTTCCCTGCACAAAAACAATTCTGCTTGCAACAGAGGCACCCTTGCACTATGGTGCACCGGTGCCCACAATTGCACTAGGCTGACAAAACGGCACCAGCGCAAGCAAAAATGACAGAAAGGCACAGTATTGATTAAATACGGTGCATTCCTGCCCTTTCACTTTGGTGTAGGGCAGTGCAGCTAGGTGCCTTGCTGCTGTGCCCTACGCCAACATGCTATAAATGAGGCCCTCGGAGTTTAGGTTTAGGTTTCATTCGAGTGCCAGTCTAATCTTTGTTATTAACCAGTGGTTCTTAACCTGTGGTTTGAGGACCCTTGGGGGTCCTCGATGTATACTCAGATGGTTTGCAATTGTTTTAGAAACTTAAATGATAATAAAATGAATACCCTATGGACCTGATTTATGGGGAATTGGTGTAGGGCAGCCCTGCAAGTATTCTTACTGCACTCCCCAATGCCAATGTGAAAGGGGAGGAATGCACAGTATTTATGAAATACTGTGCATTCCTGTCCTTTTCCCCTGCGCTGGCGCACAATTTGCTGTGTAAGGGTGTCTGCGTTGCATACAGGATTGTTTTTGTGCTGGAAGTGGCACCTTCCTCCACAAAAATAGTCCTGAGAGGCATTTTCCTCTTTTTCCATGTATGTTGCATTCTGCAGCACATATAGAGGAAAAAACGAGGAGAAATAAAAATATTTCCCCTTGTTACACCTGCTCTGGGGAGGTGTAAGGTTTTGGCGCTGCCCCCGGTTTACCTGATTAAGAAACTCTGGGGCAGCGTCAAAATTCATGGGAAAACCTTCTGCAACACGAATGGAACACCTTCCTGGCATAGTAAGGCAACGCAGCGACTTGCGCTGCTTTGTCTTACTCATTATCTATGAGGCCATGCAAAGCAACACAAAGTGGCCTTGTGTGGCCTCATAGATATGGTTAAGAGGCGTGAGCTGTGCAAGCCTCTCATAAATAAGCCCCTAAAATGATAAAATAATGAAAAAATGATAAAATATATACAAAGAAAAAATGAAAATGTTAAACTTTTTTCTGTATTTGATTGTGAATGAAAAAAATATTTCAATATTTGAGCATGTGTATGGTGTTCTACATTTTTGTTTATTGTTTTGATGTTCATATCATAGAAAATGCTTAGGCAATATTTCAGAAAATGCTTAGGCCGGCAGTCCCTGGCTTCCGATAATGACTCAACTTGAATCCTGGGACCCCACATTATAACTCAGTGGGGGTTTTGAGAGGTCAAAGGTTTAAGAAACGCTGTCATAGGCACTACAGCCTGGTTATCTCAGCCTCTTGTCCTTCAAATGTCGGCATATCGAGTACCACCGAGTAATGAATGATAAAATTTGTTATCTGCACATCTCGTCTGGAGACTTCTACATTTAGGGGCTGTATTACCAAAGTGCCTGGGGGGCGCAAATGACGTTTGCACCCGCTTTGCTCGCCCCGGAGCACTTTGGTATTACTGCAGACCCTTGTGCAGACCCTTCTCTAATCAGTGTTTTCTCAAGAGGGCATGCCACATGGAAATGAGGGAATCGATTTGCCTCTGCACCTGAGCCGTAGTATAGATGCGGGTGCAGAGGTAAAGAAGCTCTCAGAAGGCGCACTGATATTGCGCCAAGTAAAAGGTGGAGCACTGTCCCAACTCTCTGGCTATTTCTCCCCCCCTCAGGATACCAATGTACGGAGCAGAGAACTCTCTCTAGAAGTGCTCCCGCCATTGGACACAGAAGCTTTTCAAACCACTCTCGTAATAGTTAAGGGAGGATCTTCTAGCGACTCTGCCCCCTTCAATAATCTGAAATCTGCAGTTGCTTCAGTAGGCCCCACTATAATGGAAATGGTCAACACCTCATTGTCCTCTGGGGTGGTCCCTCCCCCATGGAAAAAAACCTTGGTAAAAGCCCTGCTGAAAAAAACTAGACTTGATCCTGACTGCCTTGGCAACTACAGACTCATTTCGCTCCTCCCTGGGGTGAGCAAAATAGCAGAAAAATATGTCAACAAGGTGCTCTCCAAATACCTTGAAGGGGAGAACCTTCTTCACGTATCCCAAACCTGGCTTCGCCCGGGACACAGGACGGAAACTGCTTTACTAGCAGTCGTCGAGGACTCAAGAAGGATCCTCGATGTAGGAGGTTCGCAGGCCGTGCTATTTTTAGATCTCAGCGCGGCCTTTGATACGGTTAATCACCGTATCCTAGTCCAACGACTTCAGTACTTGGGTATCACTGGAGTTGCCCTTGACTGGCTGCGCTCTTTCCTGGAGGACAGATACTTCCAAGTAGCTGAAGGCGAGGCAATCTCAACTCCATGACTTCTCCAGTGTGGGGCTCTTTTTAATGTTTATATGGCTCCTCTCGCAGACATTGTCCTCCCTTTGGTGTGCAAATTGTCACCTTCGCCGACGACACTCAATTGGTCACCGCTTTGAACCACACCGACAAAGCATCTACGTGTCTTGGTCCATGTCTTGAAGAGGTGATGAGATGGATGAAATCTTCCCATCTTACACTGAACGGGGACAAGACGGAGCTTATCCTCCTTGGTAATCCATCCCCCTCCAATATAGTTTCCCTCTGGCCTACATGTATGGGGTCTATGCCTGCCCCTAAATCAGAGATCAAAAGCCTTGGTGTCTGGCTGGACTCCGAACTTTCTTTTAAAACTCAAGCCAGAAAAGTTGTTGCCTCGTGCTTTGGAATGCTGCACAAAGTGCTCCCCTTGCTACCACCTCAGGTCAGAAAGCTTGTAGTCCAAGCACTTATTCAATTCAATTCAATTCAATTCAATTCAAATCTTTATTCGGATACAAAAATATCCATAAAAGCACACGTCCAAAAAATCTCAACATATAATAACAGTATATGGGTCAGATAAAAGGGGAGACAATTAAAAATCGTAACAGAATTCATGTTAATCGGCTTCAGCAAAAACATCATACAATTCATGGAAGTTAAAAATGCAATATAAAAAAATCTCAACAAGATGTATCTATAATGTAAATAAATACATTTTACAAAGAATAGATTTCAGAGGGTGCACATTGAGTTGAAAGCACGTGCTGCTACTTTAAAAAAAGAACCGACTCGAAAGATTAACTCCTCATCTTCCTGAGTAACACTATACCCATATGCAGCCTTGTAATTAATCAACGGTATAGTCTTATAAAATGGCATCAAAAACTGTTTGGTGTATTTTAAATAAAAACTACAAGAGAATAAAAAGTGCAACATTGTTTGTTTATATTGAGCATTACAGGGGCATGAAAGTTGATCAATATTGGAATTGAACCCCAATGGGAAACAGAGCAGAAATTCCATAGTGTCAACCCTTAGTCGGAAAAGCAGACCCCTTTCCCATCGCCAATTGGTCTTAAAAGATAACTACAGGGTAAATGGGAGGTGTTCTCAATCATCAAATATCTGGCTACTGAGGGTTTCCGTACCTCTGTTTTGTATCTAGATTTGCTATATACGACGTAAAGTGCCTTCTGTAGACTTTTTTTGCTTATGCCATCTGAGTCGGTCGGGTTTAAACATATCCGCTCAAGATTCACACTAATCAAATTCTTCCTCACTGCAGCAAGCCAGTGTATTTCCCTTCCTTTATCACAGCTAAGGCAATCTGTTATTGTTTCCCTTGTTAGCTGCGCCGCGGGGTTCTTCCAAACTGCAAGCCAAAATATAGCGGGACGGGCTTTAATATAGTCTTCGATGTAAGGGAGTTTCAATTCACTGTGACAAGCATACTGTGAAGAGGAGATAGGGGCACCCAATAATTTACGACTAAATCTATTTTCTTCCCCCTGGATGCTATCACACTGCCTAAAACCCCAAACTTCTGTACCATAAGTAGCAGTGGGGATACATTGTAGTTTAAAAATGTTGGTGATGGCAGAAACTACCTGTGTCTTTCCAGGTTGGGGCAAGCTAAGTATATTGTTAATCACTTAAGAAAACTTTTTTCCACTATGCGTCACATGCTCAGCCCACAAACCGTTCCCTGCAAAAAACAGCACCAAATAGGGAAAAGTGCGAGTGCTCTGTAAACTATCTGAATCCACAACAATGGTATTATTTAAATACTTTTTTGAACCACAAGCCATTAAAAAAGATTTCTTAAAATAAGTACACAGGTCCAAATTTGCCACAAAATCAACAAAGCCCAGCACCAATATGCGTAAAGTGTTTGGGGTGCGTGCCATTAAAACCGCATCGTCGGCTTACAGCAGGGCGGGGAGCATATTACCGTTAATAATAGGGACATCAGAAGTAAGTGATACGAATGACTCACTCAGATCATTGATATAGAGAATAAAAAGCAGAGGGGCCAGGACACAGCCCTGCCTGACCCCTCTACCAACTCTGATGTCCTTCGATACCTCTCCGCCCTTACCGATCCGCACCCTGGCGTACAAGTTCTTATGTAAATAGGCTAAAATGTGCACCAAAACCTCGTCCAGGCCATATTTCAAAAGGATAGAGCCGGGACCTGTTGACAAAATCAAAGGCCGAGGTAAGGTCCATAAAAGCCAGGTAAATAGGAGATTTGTTAGCTATTTTAAATTTACCAATGATCAAGTAGAGGTTTAGGCACTGCTCAACAGTCCCGATTTTGCTCCTAAACCCAACTGGCAAGAATGTAAAATGTGGCCCTCCTCGGCCCATGTCCTGATCTTATTAAACAGAATCCTCCCTATAATTTTCAATGTATTGTTGATCAGGGAGATCGGCCTATAACAGCTTGGATTCGAATGGTCACCCTTTTCAAAAATAGGCACGATAATGCTCGTTGACCATGTTTTTGGGATTGAAGAAGCAGTTAAATTGGTAAAAACATTCAATAAAAGAGGCGCCCAGAATTCTGGCTGGTGTTTAATAAGATCAATTTGCAAGCCATCTGGGCCTGGGGCCTTATTGCCCAGACTCTGTTGGATTGCTTCCTCCACATCAGAAAGGGTTATCTGAACCCCGGTAACTACCGGATTCTCATTCAAGACCATATTTTGGACTGGTGCCAAGTACATTTTTGAAAAATGATTGTCCCATGTCTCACTACTGATATTACAACAAATTGGAGATAGGGGGTGTCCTAAAGACCTCATGGCTTTAACAGCCAACCAAAAGCCATTACCGTCCTTTAACGTGACGGCACATACTAATTTGTCTCAGTGTTCTTTCACTGTTTCCTCTTTTCTTAGTTTAATTGCTGCCCTATAACGTTGTCTACATAGTTTAATAGCACCTTAATCACTGGGAAGTTTTACAATTGCCCTTCTAAGATCTCTGCTAGCTGCAGAACAATCACTGGTAAACCATCTAGGACCTGGAGATGTTTCCTTAATGGGCCTAGAGAGCACATATATGATACCCTCACATAATTGAGTGAAGGCACCAACTACAGTATAGTTATGTTCTTTGAAAGTCAAACAGATGCCAACAAGATCCGAATGTTCTTTTACCATCTTGCCAAATAAATCTATGTTATCGACACCACGCCAAACCAATCTTATCAGTGGACAGGGACGAATCTCTTGCACCACACTCTTGACTATATGTTGGCCTGGGAACAAGTTGCAGGGTTACATTGATGGGATTATGATCTCCATAAACATTATCGATAACCTCAGCTTTAAGTAGACAGTCCTCTAATTGGGGGGATAAAAAAACAATCAATTATAGAAGCACTAACCCTCACTCTATATGTGGGTATGATGTGGTTATCCCTTTCATGCACTGCGGCGATCTCCATTAAATCCACAAAATTGTGGGTGAACAAATAGTTTGTTAATTAAAACCCCCTTTTACATAAGGGTGTCTTGCTGGTTAGGTGGGCGGCAGTGTAGCTTCCACTAAATATTTTAGCGTTAAAATCTCCCCCTAAATAGATCCCTACCAAATTAGGAAAACTATTTGAGCTCTGTATAGTGCTTATACATTTAATTAAGTTGGCGAAATTAATATTTGGTGCGTTCTGGAAAACAAATAGAAACCCCTCTTTTTTAGATAATTGCCTGGAATTTATCATTATTAGTATCAAAGACCTTTACACATCCACCTGCAGAAATGTTTATCCCAATTGATAGGCCACCTGGCGAGCGACCCAGGTTTGGAATTAGAACAACAGAGTTAAGGCACTCGAACCCCTCCAAAAATAAGTCCCTAGTGGCCCATGTGTCCTGGAACATTAAAATGTCCTGTTTTTGAACAAATGCTATCTAGTCTGGCAAATCTAATTTGGAAGCCAGGCCGCAACATTCCAACTTAATATTTTTAAGTTGGAGTCAGGGTAAAGGGCGGACACGGTTGAGATACAGGGGCCACAAACTGGGGGTACAGATGGTAAGGGAGTAAACTTAGATAACACTACTGTGGAGGGTAGTCAATCCTGGTTATCCAAATCAGACAAAGGCAAGAACCTATTGTATGTGGAGAGGGGAGGAGCTTCAGTATTTAAAGCCCCCAAGGGTGGCTTATAGAAATAGCCCAAGGGCAAAGTCTAGATCAGAGTTAGAATATTAAGGTGGATCTCCTGTGCCATTATTATTGATGTTATCAAGGATGGATTACAAAACTTGAGGACTATACAGTCCCCCTTGATGTTTTTTGGAGACTATCCCACCCATCCGACTCTGCGTGTCATAATGATGTTATTAGTAAGTGATGTCCTGAATCCCTTATATTTAGACAGCCAGTCAACACTTTTATTACGTAATTGGTTCCATGTCTCAACCTGGTTTTCTTTGAGGGGAGGTACTCCTGCCAGGACCACTACATAGGGACAAGCTGCTGGTAGTAGATCCAGTGACTCTCGACTACGCTTAGGATTTGGGGTATGCTCAGAGGCTAGACCACCCCTGCCTGGTCTAATGCCTTCAGAAATATCGATGGCTAGGGCACCAATAGAGATAGTAGGAGGATTGCGAGACGAATGCAGGTTTTTGGCTAACCGGCTATCAACACGACTAGCAACACCACCAGTATCAACAATATTTTTTTGTTCCCTGCAGAACTCTGGTACAAAACAATCCATTACCTTGTTACAGGTTACACAGGTACCTATAGTTGGAACAGTTGTTGGTGCGCTGATTGGAATATCGGGGTTAGAATTAAGAGCATTAATCCTTGTCGCTGTCCTGGTATCAGCAGGCTCAATGGGATTGTTCTGAGAACTTAAATTAGCACCAAGCATATCCAAATGGTCCAACCTTTTCCTCAACATATCAAAGTTATTATCCAGTTAGTCGCTGATGCGTCCATACAGTGTCTACGACAAATGTAATAAATATGGGGCATATTAGCAAGGGCAATATTGCCGCTTTAGTGGGACTTTTTCCAGCTAAAGCGGCTATATTTATATTGCCCTATCAGAAAGCTGTCGCTAACAGCAGTTAGCGACAGCTTTTAGGCGATAGCGACCGGTTTGGGGCCCGCTTTGCATGTCAGCGATATTTGTCGCTAATGACATGCAAAGTGGGCGTACACAACCTGTTAGTGACTGAAAGCAGTCGCTAACACAGCTATCAGCTATTAGCAATACCCGCGACGCGATAAAAAATGCAAGCTAACCGAGATTAGCGCCAGGATTTTACACCTGGTAAAAACCTGACTTAGCCATATTAGTCAATGGGAGGTGGATTCTACGGCTAAGTCCCCACCTGCCTATTAGCGAGATTTTCCTTAGCAATAGGATTTTTATCGCTGGAAATCTCACGTTAAACATGGGATTCGCCGCTATTGCTGGATTTTATATCGCATTGGAGATAAATGTTGGTAATACTGCGTTGTCTCTGCGATAAAATCCTGCGATAGGAGGCGATAAAAAAATTTAAGCTAAGCGAGGTTTGCGATAATTATCGCAAGTTGTTGCTAATAGGCCCCTGAGTCCCCTTGATTATAACATTCTAATAGAGGAAATCCTGCATCAGTCTGGGTGCCAATGGTTTTACCAGGCTCTTTATTTGAGGTTTCCATAGAGGCTTCTGGGGTCTTGGTAGACGCCGGTGTGTGTATCCAAGAACTCAGGGGCATATTAGCAAGGGCAATATCGCTGCTTTACCGGGACTTTTTCCTGCTAAAGCTGCAATATATTTATCGCCCTATCAGCAAGCTGCCGCTAACAGCAGTTAGCGACAGCTTTTAGGCGATATCGACCGGTTTAGGGCCCGCTTTGCATGTCAGCGATATTTATCGCTAATGACATGCAAAGTGGGCGTACCCAACCATTTAGCAACTGAAAGGAGTCGCTAACACAGCTATCGCCTATTAGTAATACCCACGACGCGATAAAAAAACACGCGCCAACCGCGATTAGCTCCAAGATTTCACACCTGGTAAAAACCTGACTTAGCCATAATAGTCAATGGGAGGTGGATTCTAAGGCTAAGTCCCCGCCTCCCTATTAGCGAGATTTTCCTTAGCGATAGGATTTTTATCGCTGGAAATCTCACTTTAAACATGGGATTCGCCGCTGTCGCTGGATTTTATATCGCAATGGAGATAAACGTTGGTAATACTGCATTATCTCTGCGATAAAATCCAGCGATAGGAGGCGATAAAAAAATTCACGCTAAGCAAGGTTTGTGATAATTATCGCAAGTTGTTGCGGATAGGCCCCTCAGTGTGGTACTGGATGAACTTGGGCAAGTTGGTTGTTTCCTCTTTGTAATGACAGGTTTCGCTGGCTTTCTCTTTCGTTTTGCCCCAGAGACTGCCTCAGACCCTGCAGGGGTTAAAGTGGGGTCTAGATTTGGGGCGGGGGCTGCTGTATCTGCACCGTCATTTGACCCAGCCGGAGAAACCTCAATATTGATGATAGAATCATTAATACAGCCATTGTGCAGAGGGGCACTTAAATTACGAAGAGGTGACGTTGTAACATTTTCTCCCACTGGCATAGGAACATCTACAGGGGGACCCCAATACCAAGCGAAAGGCGTCTCTCAGTTAGTTCGATCTCATTGGCCAGAATACTGACAGCCTTTTCCAGCATACTGTCGATGCTAGATGTAACGGGTCGTTGTAGGGGTAACACCCTGCGCTTCCCCATATTGACCAGTGCACGATGATAAAAAATATTTGCGCACTCACCTTGGAGGGAATAATTAATTAACAGGTGAAAGGGGGCTGGCCCAGCCCGGTCTCTTCCAGTCACTGACGGGCGCAGACAGGCCCGCCCTTGGCCCGGGCACACCCGTGCATGTCCTGCGCTGCGGGAGGCCTGTCCCCCTTTTGTGCAACTCCTGGCGCTTTCTCCTGGCGTGTGCGGCATGTGCGCCGCCAAGGAGGCTGGGAGTTGTAGTCTCGGACCGTCCTTCCACGAGGCCAGCTCCACTCCACAACTGACTCCGGCGGCGGAGGCGGCGTGGACAGGCAACAACTGGTGGCAACGACTGGTGGCAGGTAAGTTCAAATTATAATATAGTACGGGTCCCTTAGCCGAGTCGGCCAGTTCAGTCAGAGAGGTAGGCTTTGATGTGCTAATGCGTCGATGCGCCGCTTATGCAACACTGCGCACTGGGCGCTAAGCGCCGAGGGCCTCATTTATGAGGCCTTGCTTCAGTTTTGCGCTTCCGATGCGTCACTTTTTGTGACGCATCGGTGGCGTAAAACCTGCCTCCTGTTGCGCACTATTTACAAAGTGACGCATCTGAGCAGATGCGTCACTTTGTAAACCCCTGCGCCTCATTATACCTGCGTCAGGTATAATGTATGCAGAGGGGGCGTTCCCCCGCAAAAAAGCCTAGTAATAGTGACGCAGTGAAATCTATGAGATTTCACTGCGTCACTTTTAGGATGCTGTTGCGTCAAAATCTTGCGCCTACCTCACAGCAGGCGTAAGACTGATGCAAGCCCTTTCACATGGGGCTTTCCCTATGTGAAAGAACGCATTGCTGGAGTTGCGTCACTTTTGTGACACACCCCAGCAATGCGTGACTTTTGCGCTTACAGATACGTCAGAAATACTGACGTATCTGTAACTCCTTGCGACATGATGCGTCATACTGTAAATATGACGCATCAATCATGTCGCAAGGAGTGCGCACTGAGAAGTGACGCATCGCTGCTTTCACGCAGCGATGCGTAATTTCTCATAAATGAGGCCCCGAGTTTCCACACTCTGTCGTAGAATACACAATTTCACAATCTCGTAATCGCGTGGGCTCTGGCGATTGTATTACTGGCTGCTGGAACTGGGCTTTGGTTCTGAGAAGGACGCGGGAAGGTGTGGGAAGGGGAGCCATGCTGGTCTCCAGCAATAGGCGCTTTTATCTATTGAGTTCTTCATTTGCACGGCGGTAACTAAAGTTACATGCAACAGGCACCCTCTAGCTCCTGCATATCTCCAGTAGATCTCTTTAGCAGGGACAGAGTTAGAGTTGAGGATTTAAAGATTTTATAAAAACTTAGCGAGGACGTAGTAGAATTGTAGCAGGGTTAGACTGAATCCTAGGTCCAAGATCCTTAGTTGGCTAATAGCTTGATCACTTGATCACTTGAGTACTTGGCAACTTAGCATTTGGGTAGCCTGGGTGCTTTTTAGAGTCTCAGTGGCCTCGGAAAGGCTTAAAAATGTTGAAAATGCCTGGAGTGCCTAGAATGCAGGGCAAGAACAAACAAACAGTAACCAGGGAGAAGCCTCAAGGGAGGGAGGGTGGGGCAGTAGGCTTTTACAGTGTCTTTGTTTTCTAAGCCCACCAACCCCCCTCAACCATTCCATCTCACCGCCCTGCTCCGCTCGGCTTCAGGCAATCTGCAGTGGGCAATGGGCTGCGGCTTCGTTTGTGACTACGGCTCCTCCTCCACCTCCACGATGCTCCGTGCCACACCAGGAACAGGAGCCTCCCCCGCTCCTACTGCTGCATGCTTCCTTAGAGGCTTTCCTTAGGGGCTACGAGTGCTGCAGCTGTGGGTGCCGCGAGGCAGGGTGATGCACCGTTACATCGCAACTTTTACAACGGGAGTCTTTTACAACGGAACTTTTACAACGCAGGATCCATTACATCGGATGCCATTACAACGCATGGCATTACATAGCAGATGCTATTACAACGCATGGCATTACATCGTAAGTATAGGTAAGTATTTAATTTTTTTTAATATTATTAATATTAATTATAATTAAATATATGTATTTATGTTTTTTAATATTATTAATTTATTATTTATTATATTAATTAAAGTAATTTTTAAAATAAGTACAGGTGTACAGGGGTGTTTTTAGGTTTCAGGGTAGGGTTTGGGTTTTGGGGTACAGGGGTGTTTTTAGGTTTCAGGGTAGGGTTTGGGTTTTGGGGTACAGGAGGTTTCAGGGTAGGGTTTGGGTTTTGGGGTACAGGGGTGTTTTTAGGTTTCAGGGTAGGGTTTGGGTTTTGGGGTACAGGGGTGTTTTTAGGTTTCAGGGTAGGGTTTGGGTTTTGGGGTACAGGGGTGTTTTTAGGTTTCAGGGCAGGGTTTGGGTTTTGGGGTACAGGGGGTGTTTTTAGGTTTCAGGGCAGGGTTTGGGTTTTGGGGTACAGGGGTGTTTTTAGGTTTCAGGGCGGGGTTTGGGTTTTGGGGTACAGGGGTGTTTTTAGGTTTCAGGTTAGGGTTTGGGTTTTGGGGTACAGGGGTGTTTTTAGGTTTCAGGGCAGGGTTTGGGTTTTGGGGTACAGGGGTGTTTTTAGGTTTCAGGGCGGGGTTTGGGTTTTGGGGTACAGGGGTGTTTTTAGGTTTCAGGTTAGGGTTTGGGTTTTGGGGTACAGGGATGTTTTTAGGTTTCAGGGTAGGGTTTGGGTTTTGGGGTACAGGGGTGTTTTTAGGTTTCAGGGTAGGGTTTGGGTTTTGGGGTACAAGGGTGTTTTTAGGTTTCAGGGCAGGGTTTGGGTTTTGGGGTACAGGGGTGTTTTTAGGTTTCAGGGTAGGGTTTGGGTTTTGGGGTACAGGGGTGTTTTTTGGTTTCTGGGTAGGGTTTGGGTTTTGGGGTACAGGGGTGTTTTTTGGTTTCAGGGTAGGGTTTGGGTTTTGGGGTACAGGGGTGTTTTTAGGTTTCAGGGCAGGGTTTGGGTTTTGGGGTACAGGGGTGTTTTTAGGTTAAATTAAATTAATTATATTATATTAATTACATTTCTTAATTAAAATAATTAAATTAAATAAATTATTTTAATTAATTTAATTTAATTACAATTAAAAAAATATTTAAATTAAATTAATTTCATTATTATTAATTAAATAAAATTAATTACAATTTTTATTAAAATTAATTTAAATAAATAGATTTAAATTTATTAAATAAAATTAATTACTATTTTAAAATGTATTTTAATTCAATTAATTAAATTAAATTAATTAAATTAACTTAATTAAATTTTGTATACTTACCTATACTTACGATGTAATGCCATGCGTTGTAATAGCATCTGCTATGTAATGCCATGCGTTGTAATGGCATCCGATGTAATGGATCCTGCGTTGTAAAAATTCCGATGTAACGGAATGCGTTGTAAAAAACCGCGATGTAGTGACACCAATCCGCGAGGCAGATACTCCAAAGACACTCCAAAGCCCGGCGGGCGGTAGGCAGGCTGGCTGTGCTCGGCACAGGCGAAGCCCAACCCCTGCTGCCTGTTTCCCGCAGGTGAGACTGTGAGTGATGGGTTGCGACTACAGCTGCGGGACTCAGGCGGTACTCCACTTATTTGCGGGGACTGTGCTGACTCAGTGGGCCTCATTTATGAGAAGTGACGCATCGCTGCATGAAAGCAGCGATGTGTCACTTCTCAGTGCGCCCTCCTTGCGACATGATTGATGCGTCATATCTATTGTATGACGCATCATGTCGCAAGAAGGTACAGATACGTCAGTATTTCTGACGTATCTGTAGGCGCAAAAGTGACGCATTGCTGGAGTGTGTCACAAAAGTGACGCAACTCCAGCAATGCTCCCTTTCACATGGGGAAAGCCCCATGTGAAAGGGCTTGCGTCAATCTTACGCCTGCTGTGAGGCAGGCGCAAGATTTTGACGCAACAGCGTCTTAAAAGGGACGCAGTGAAATCTCATAGATTTCACTGCGTCACTATTACGAGGATTTTTGCGGGTGAACGCCCCCTCTGCATACATTATACCTGACGCAGGTATAATGTGGTGCAGGGGTTTAAAAAGTGACGCATCTACCTAGATGCGTCACTTTTTAAATATGGCGCAACAAGGCGCATTTTTTACGCCGCTGGTGCGTCACAAAAAGTGACGCACCGGCGGCGCAAAACTGACGCAAGGCCTCATAAATGAGGCCCAGTGTTTTCTGCGAAGTCTTCCCTTTAGCGCTCCAGCAGCAAACAGGTTCAGAACGCTCTGTGCTTCCCCGCTGTGTGGTATCGTATCATGTAATCGTTTTCACTGCATCAGCGGTTGCCGCTTCAGGAGCTCCCTGCCCAGACACAAAAGTTCCTTAGTCTCTCCCGCTACATCAGGCACAAGAGAACAAGATAGCGCCTCGTCTGGACTCACTAGCTTCATTTCTGGCCAGAGGAATACATGCCTGCTAAAAGCTAACTGTCTGGTGAGTGAGCTGCGGCATCTTATTTGCTCTATTAATGGACCCGCTAGCGATACACCTCTGAGAGGCCCTAACAGCATACGGAATCAAGCACTTATTCTATCTCGTTTGGACCATGGAAATGCCTTGTACCTCGGGCCCCCAGATTGATGCTGGCCAAACTTCAAACCATGCAGAATTGTGCGGCTAGGATTGTTATGGGATTCCAAAGCCGCGAATCAGCAAAGTCAGCCCGCAAGGCTCTCCACTGGCTTCCAATTTTGGAAAGAGTCCATTTAAAGCGTTGTGTATTACTCACAAGCTGATAGGAGGGAAAGGACCAGCTATCATCTCTTCCTTGGTCCAGCCCTACCTAGCCAAGAGGGCCCTCTGCTCTAACGACCTTTATCTGGCTTATGTTCCAAGGGCCTCATTTATGAGGTTGTGCGTCACTGTTACGCCGGTGGTGCGTCACTTTTTGTGACGCTCTAGTGGCGTAAAAAATGCACCTTGTTGCGCCATATTTACAAAGTGACACATCTAGGTAGATGCGTCACTTTGTAAACCCCTGCGCCACATTGTACCTGCGCCAGGTATAATGTAAGCAAGGGGGGGCGTTTTGACGCAAGAAAGGGTTATGGAAGTGACACAGTGAAATCTATAAGATTTCGCTGCGCCATTTCTTGGCCGCTAATGTGTCAAAATCTTACGCCTGCTTCATGGCAGGCGTAAGACTGACGCAGGCACTAATAACATGGGACTTGCCCATGTGAAAGTACACATTGCTGGAGTTGCGTCACTTTTGTGACACACTCCAACAATGCGTCACTTTTGAGCCTACAGATACGTCAGAAATACTGACGTATCTGTAACTCCTTGCGACATGATGCGTCACATTATAAATATGAACCATCAATCATGATGCAAGGAGTGTGCACTGAGAAGTGACGCATCGCTGCTTTCACGCAGCGATGCGTCATTTCTCATAAATGAGGGCCCCAGAATTAGGAGGGCTCGAAGCGGCAGCCGACTTTTTTCCTATAACGCTTCCAAGCTGTGGAATTCACTCCCTCTGCAGTTACGAAAGGAACTCAAGCTTAAAACCTGGCTGTTCCCCAAATAATCTTGCCCCAGCTTGATCAGCTCAGCCCATAGCGCTAGGATGCCCTCGGGTAACCAGGTGCTTTATAAAAACTGCTTTCATTTCATTTCACTGTCAGTGCGCCCTGTGAAAGCAGCTCTCTGGAGGGGGCTAAGTGGGTCCTATGGACCCCCCAGGCATCCCCTTGCAGGTGAGTGCAGTCATTCACTGCACCCGCCTGCAAGGGGATCACTAATCCCCTTTAAAAGTGCAAGCAGGTTGCCGCTTGCACAGTGAAACACGTAGCCACTCCATATTTAACCTGAATGCGCTGATCCCAGAGCAACGCAAATCCGCAGCTGTCCTGGGGCAGCACATTTTGGGCCTCATTTAGGAAAAATGCTGCATTGCTGTGGGAAACTAGCGATGCAACACTATTCATTGTGCCATCCTTGCGACACCATGGGTGCTTTGTATTTACTGCATGGCGCTCCATGTGGCAAATATTTACAGATACATCAGTATTCCTGACGTTATCTGTAGACGCGTCTGTTTTTAGACACACTTGAGCAATGCACCAATTTTGCAACTCCAGAAATGTGTCCTTTCACATGGGGCAAGCCTCATGTGAAAGGGCCTTCGTCACTCCTTACATCTGCTTTTAGCAGGCATAGGGATTTGACGCAGTGGAGTCCTAGAAGTGGCGTCGTGAAATTTCATAGATTTTACTGACGCAGGTATAATGTAGCGCAGGGGTGTACAAAGTGATGCATCTGCCTAGATGCGTCACTTTAAAATATGCGTCGCACTGCACCCTATTTACACTCTGCTGCAGCATCAAAAAAATTGATGCATTGGCAGCATAAAGGGCTCATAAAAAAGGCCCCCTATCTCATAGGACACACTTTCCCTGTTTGCACCCTGGCACACATTAGAACAGTTCCACTGGGCGCAACCAGGAAACGTGCACCCTATACATAATAGGGCCTCTGGTGTGCATTTTAAGGTTATTATATACCAGATCACAAATGCATGAGATGGGGGAAACTGAAAAGGGACCAAAAATATAAGGGGGAAGCTAGACAGTGGGTTAAATATATACACTTCAGAATCTGGCTCTGAAGTCGGCTAGTAATTCTGATCAGTACATCTGAAGAGGCCTAATTGTTAGCAGTAAAGTAAACTTAATTTTGCTGTAACTTGTCCTCACCCTAATGTTTAATTTTGTGGTTTCATGTGTAGGTTTTCAGGCACCCAAACTACAATTCCAACACGATCCAGAATGATATCAC
Organism: Lissotriton helveticus; assembly: GCF_964261635.1. Classification (NCBI taxonomy): domain Eukaryota; kingdom Metazoa; phylum Chordata; class Amphibia; order Caudata; family Salamandridae; genus Lissotriton; species Lissotriton helveticus. Next base: position 658,344,906 of record NC_136073.1, on the reverse strand, counting down.
CCTTGTGAAGCTCTCCTCCCCGGCAACCCTAAACTCCCGTGTGGGGCTGGTGTGCCTGGCTGCTTCCAACGACGTCTTCAACGGGGGCCAGAGGTGCGTCACCACCGGATGGGGCCTGACCAATGCCAGCGGTACGTTCTGACAGTCTGCAGATTACAGCAAACATCCAGGCTACTTTGTACTACAATTAACCATTTTCTGTAAAAAACAAAATACAAGAAGAACAATATACTAGTATTTGGTGTAACGGAATTGGCTGCATGTTAAAGCTGGTGCAAATACTAGAACATCAATAGATTTGCATTGTAATAGGCTTTGCTCGTCACTCTCAGTGCTTGCACAGGATACTAAGGGCCTCATTTATGAGAAGTGATGCATCACTGCGTCAAAGCAGCGATGCATCACTTCTCAGTGCACCCTCCTTGCAATATGATGGATTCGTCCTATTTAATGTATGACGCATCATATCGCAAGGAGTTACAGATACGTCAGTATTTCCGATGTATCTGTAGGCGAAAATGGGGCGCATTGCTGGAGTGTGTCACAAAAGTGACACAACTCCTGCAATGTGTCCTTTCACATGGGACATGCCCCATGTGAAAGGGCCTGCGTCAGTCTTACGCCTGCTGTGAGGCAGGCGTCAGATATTGACACATTTGCATCCTAGAAGTGGCACAGTGAAATCTCGTAGATTTCACTGCATATCTTCTACAAGGCTTACTTATGTGGGAACGCCCACCCTGCATACATACATTATACCTGACACAGGTATAATGTAGAGCAGGGGTTTACAAAGTGACGCATCTGCTGACATGCGTCACTTTGTAAATAGGGCGCAATAGGAGACATGTTTTACGCCGCAGATGCGTCACAAAAAGTGATGCATCGGAAGCGCAAAACTGTGGCAAGGCCTCATAAATAAGGCCCTAAATGTTGAGGGGCTCGTTCGGGGGAAGGGCAGGAATGTGCCATATTTAAGTCAATATGATGCATTCTTGTCCTTTCCCCGCGCTGATGCCCTTTTTTGCAGCCTAGCGCTAACGCAGGCACCCTTGCACCATGGTGCAAGGCTGCCTGCATTGCATGCAGGATTGTTTTTGTGCAGGAAGGGACACCTTCCTGCACAAAACCAACACTGGGAGGCATATTCCTCTTTCTATAGAAAGAGGAAATAACAAGGAGAAAAAGATATTTATCCTCGTAACGCCTCACCTTGGGAGGCATAAGGGTTTGGTGCATCCCCACGTTTACATGGTCTTATGGATGTTGACGTATCCCCAGCTTTATGAGAGTTGCATGGGAAGATCCATGCAACACCCAGGGAATGACTACCCAGGGCAGAGTAATGCAATGCAGAGATTTGTGCAGTGTTGCGTTATTCCAGATTATTGAAGCCACCCAGGGCCATGCAAAGTGGCTTTGTATGGCTTCAAATATATGTCTTAGAGGTTTGCGTCACACATGTACCACGTTGCGTGGTCCAAACTTGATGCAACCCTCTCATAAACAAGCCCCTGAGTAACACTGCACACCTCACAGCTCTACACAGCTCAGAGTAGTTTTTGGAAATGTTGACCAGATTAACAAACCTTTTGCGCTGGGTATGCATCACAAACTCGACACAAACCAGTCTAAAATGTTTTCTGTTGAATTGACTTACTTTTAGGCAACTTTCCAGCGCAAAGAAACACAGGGGCAGATTATCAAGGACAGGCGATACATTATCGCCGCTTTTATCGGCAGAAAACTGCAGATAAAGCGGCGATAATGGCCTTGATAATATGCTCTATGAATTCCAATCGAAGCCCATGTTAGATGTGTTTTGAAAAAATTGCGATTATTTGCATTTAAGGAATCTCAAATTGAGATTCCTTAACCACATGCGCGCGGCGGGTTTTCCCGCTGCGCGCTGAAGTTTTTAAAACCCCGCGGTTCATGACGAGCTCAGCTCGTCCTGAGCGCACGACAGGTAAACCTCATGACGAGCTGAGCTCGTCATCGGCGCAGAAGGGGTTAAATGCAATGCATGAAAGTTTAAAAAAAAAACTTCATGGTAATTTGCAAAAAGTTTGAAAAATGCACTAAAGTTTCATGTTGCGCACACACATGCCCTAAGGGCATGTATGTGCGCAACATATGTGCACAGATCAATTTCAGGGGTGCAACAGGGTGTCCTTAGGACACCCCTGCACCCTTAAAATCGCAATCTCAATTTGCGAATCGCTAATTGCGATTCACAAATTGAGATTGTCTTCCCATTCATTTCTATGGGCCTCTAGGCCCATAGGAATGAATGGGGAGGTATTCCTTAATTGCGACTCACAATTTGCGACTCGCAATTAAGGAATTCTAAGAAATCGCTATTTTTTTTAGTGATTTCTTGATGCATTCCATTTTGCTCTTCCTTAATAGCAAATCGGTATTTTTCGCTATTAAGGAATCGCAAAATGGGTTGTTGATGCATCTGGGGGTTAGTCGGCAGTCCCTTATGCAGGGATAGTCAGTGCATTACCCTTATTAATCAAGCATGAACATTTCAATAACAATCAGGCAACATCTCATTATAAGAGAACAAGCATCTCATTAGGTAAGGCAAACAGTTCATTAGGCCAGAATAAACATTTCACTTAACCAGGGATGTGCGCTTCAGTACTCAACCAGGTCAATATGCACTCTAACCTGGCTTCCTGGTGGAAAACAAGCTGTAAGGAACACTGCCCCAGCCAGGGGTTAACTTTTACTAAACTCCGGCCCCAAATGTATCTGGCAGGGCTCTGGCCCAGTTCAGGATCCTCATGGGGCTACCTAGTGCCAACGGGGCCCAACTTCAGCTTCCCCAGGGGAGGGGTGAACTCGGGGCCTCCTTCGGCCTTCCGTCCTCCTCCCCGGGGGTTTACCTTGTCTCTTTGGGCCTCCTCAGCCCCTTGCAGAGGTTCGATTGGCTGGGGGAGGGCTCCTGCTCTTCTTAGAGCCCTCCGGTGTATCTCGTGCTGCGGGGGCCGGTCACGAGGCCCAGCGCCAAGGATTCAGTCGGCCCCGAGGGTGCAGCAAGTCGGAGGGGACTCTCACTCTCCCAGGCCCCCTCCGTGACGATTCTTGGGCCGGCCGGGGCTTCTGCCGGTGTCTGGTCAGTCCGAGGCCGTGCCTGGAGGGGTGCGGCCCGGCCGGCCAATCACAGTGCAGCAAGGGCGGGGGCGCGGCCTGTGACGCGGCCGGGCGCCCCCGTCGCGTGGTTAGGGTGGTGGTGGCGTCGGGCCCAGCGTGGCCTGCTTGTAGTTCATGGCGGCCTCTCCAAGGCTCCGGGGGCCGCCGCGGGGCCTCCGCACACCCGGACCAGGCTGCGGCGATGACTGGGGCCCTAGGCGCACCAGAGGAGAGCGCCTCTCCTCAACCTTCTCCTGGGCCGGGCGCGGCCCACAGCAACACGGCGGCGGCCCTCTCCTGGCACCGGGGGCCGCCGGGGGGGGCAGATGACGGCGATGCCGGTGCCGCCAAAAGCGTGGAGCCACGGCGGGGCATGAAGGCTCCGAGGGCTCCGGCGCTGCAGCGGTAAGTCGGGCGGCACTGGATTAGCGCGATAGCCGCTTCCGGGGCCACAGTGCTCAGAGGGGCCAGCAAAGCTTCGGGGGCAGCCAGCGTCTTGAGGAGCACAGCTCTTCTCGTAGGGCACAGAGGGAGAGCGCTGGGTAGACAATCCAGGCAATTTTAGCAGTCCAGGCAGTTCCGACAGGACAGGCCACGCGATTGTGGCAGAACAGCAGGGGGGGAGTAGGCAGGACAGCGCAGCGGCCCAGGTTAGGACGAAGGGGCGCAGAAGTGACACAGGCCAGTACCTGGTTGATACCCAGTAGTCCTGTGGGCAGTCAGGGGTTCCTCTTGGCGCTTGTTGGTTCCTGCGCCCTTGGTAGGCAGTTTCTTCAAGGGGGGGGGGGTGTTGAGTTGGTAGCAGAAGGCAGGATAGTCTCAGCAGGTCACTGCAGGTGGTCCCTGGGCTCCCCTCCCGCCGGGACAGATCAGTGGGCTAGATCAGGGTCCCTCACTCAGCTCGGTGGGCAGCGATAAAGCCCTGTCACCCCCAGTGGCATAAGTCCCCCTCTAGGCCCTACTGCCTAAGTCTCCTGCGTAGGTTCCCCCAGGTCAGTGTTGTCCCAACTGACTAAAAAGTTTCCCTCCTTTCCTTATATATGCCAAGGTTAGGTGACCACACTCTAAGGCGGCAAAAGCAGACCCCTCCCTTGTTCTGGAAGGTTCCAGGAGCTTCACTAGGCTAGCTATGGGGGAAAAAGGCGGGCTGGTGTTGCAACAATGTTTAGGGTCCCAGCCAGCTCCTGGCAACTAGGGTGCTACTAAAAAGACCACTCCGCAGTAGCAGGGGCCTGTAGCAGCCATGTTGGAAGAAGAGAGCACCTGCACCATAGCATTGATTAGCAATGGGAAGGCGCTCGGAGACCTAAGGCCAACGAAAAAGAGGATGGGAAAAATGAGGCAAGGGCGAAAAAAACATGGAAAGACCACCCTAGGGCTGATAGGTCTAACACGCGTCCCCCCCAGCTGAAAGTGGGGAGAGCTACCCAACCTCTAGGGAGTTCTCGTCAATAATGCGGAAAAATCTGGAGAGACCGTCAGCATTGGCGTGGTCAACTCCGGGCCGATGTTCCACCCGAAAGTCCATCCCCTGTAGGGAAATGGACCACCTTAGTAACTTGGGATTTTCACCTCTCATCTGCATGAGCCAGCGAAGGGGTCGGTGGTCTGTCTGAATAAGGAAGTGAGAGCCAAAAAGGTATGGCTTCAACTTCTTCAAGGCCCAGACCACGGCGAAGGCTTCTCGCTCGATGGTACTCCATCGTTTTTCCCGAGGGAGGAGTCTTCTAGAGATAAAGGCCACAGGTTGGTCTTGGCCGTCGTTGTTCAGTTGTGAAAGCACAGCACCTATGCAGTGCTTAGAGGCGTCCGTCTGCATGATGAATTCTTTCGTGAAGTCAGGTGTTGCAAGCACCGGAGCGGTGCACATCGCGTGCTTCAGTGTCTCGAATGTCTCTTGGCAAGCAGCCGTCCAGATCACTTTTCGTGGCTGCTTTTTTGACGTTAACTCAGTCAAGGGGGCTACGATGGTACCATACCCCTTGACAAACCGGCGGTAGTATCCAGTGAGGCCGAGGAAAGCTTGGACCTCAGTTTGGGTCTTGGGGGGCTCCCAGGCTATGATGGTCTCAATTTTGGCCTGGAGGGGTTGCACCTTACCCCCGCCCACCAGGTGTCCCAGGTAGACAACAGATCCCTGTCCAATCTGGCACTTGCTAGCCTTGATGGTCAGGCCAGCACGTTGCAGAGCCTGCAGCACTCCTGGAGATGCTGTAGATGGTCCTCCCAGGTGCTACTGAAGACAGCTATGTCGTCCAGGTACACCGCTGAGAAGGACTCCAGGCCAGACAGCACTTGGTTCACCAACCGCTGGAAGGTGGCCGGAGCATTCCTGAGCCCGAAGGGCATCACCCTAAACTGAAAGTGGCCCTCGGGGTGGAGAACGCTGTCTTCTCCTTTGCTCCGTCGGCCATGGCAATCTGCCAGTACCCTGATGTTAAGTCAATGGTACTGAGGTACCGGGCTGCTCCCAGCCTGTCAATCAACTCATCTGCCCGTGGGATCGGGTGAGCGTCTGTTTTGGTGACAGAGTTCAATCCCCGATAATCCACACAGAACCGAAGTTCTGGTGTGGTGCCCGGTGGGGCCACTTTCGGCACCAACACTACCGGACTAGCCCAAGGGCTGCTGGAAGACTCGATCACCCCCAGCTCCAGCATTTTGGTCACCTCACCCTGGATGCTGTTCTTGATTTTATTGGACAGCCGGTAAGACTTGGTTTTTACAGGTAGGCTGTCCCCTGTGTCCACATCATGGGTACACAGATGTGTGATTCCAGGCGTGAGGGAGAACAACGAAGCGTACTGCTCCAACACCTGGCGGCAGTCCCTCTGTTGCTCTGGGGTCAAGGATGGGGAAAGGACCACTCCCTCCACCGATCCAACCTTCTCCTGGGCCGCCAGAAGTTCAGGAAGAGGCTCACTCTCTTGCTCCTCGCTCCCATCCGGCACCATGAGGAGAGCAAGCTCAGATCGCTCATTTTGCGGCTTCAGGCGGTTGACGTGGAGCACCCGATGGGGCTGTCGGGGGGTCTTCAAATCAACGACATAAGTTGTCTGGCCTCGTCGCTCCACAATCTCGTACGGACCAGTCCACCGGTCCTGGAGGGCACTAAGCTCCCCAGGCTCCATGACCCACACCTTCTGTCCAGCGTCCAACTCCACCGTCCGAGCGTTGCGGTCATACCACTCCTTCATGACGGCTTGACTAGCCTCTAGATTGTCTGAGGCTTCCTTCCACAGCTTGGCCATCTGGGCGCGGAATGCCAGCATATAGCTGACGACATCACGGGAAGCTTCGTGGAAGTCTTCTCCCACCCCTCCTTTACAAGGCTGAGGGGCCCCCTAACGGGGTGGCCATAGAGCAGCTCAAAGGGGCTGAACCCGACTTCCTTCTGTGGCACCTCGCGGTATGAAAACAGCAGGCAAGGTAGGAGGATGTCCCACTTCCACCTCAAGTCCTCTGGCAGGCTCCGGATCATCCCCTTCAGAGTCTTGTTCACTCTGCACTCCTTCCAAATGGCCTGCAGGTAGGCCGACATGAAATTTGTGCCCCTATCCGACACCATGACCTTGGGGAATCCAACTTGTGTAAAAATCCCCATCAGGGCCCGCACCACCACAGGTGCAGTGATGGTCCTGAGAAGAATAGCCTCCGGGTACCGAGTGGCGTGGTCCACTAACACCAAAATGAACCGGTGTCCCGAAGAGGTCGGAGGGTCCAAAGGCCCAACAATGTCAATTCCGACCCGCTCAAAAGGGGTCCCGACAACCAGGAGCGGTTCCAAAGGGACCTTCACCTTAGTCCCAGTATTGCCACTCGCCTGGCAAGTCTTGCACGTCTTGCAATAGGTGTCAGAGGTAACTCTCATCCAGGGCCAATAAAAATGCGGGACCAACCGCGCAAAGATTTTGTCCTGACCCAGGTGTCCAGCTAATGGTATTTCATGTGCCAATTCCAATAGGAAGGCCCGGTAGCATTGGGGGACCACTAAGGCCCTTGAGGATCCATGCACCGGAACCTTAGGCTCACTGTAGAGGAGGCCATCCTCCCAGTACACATGGTAACTGCCGGTCTCTTGGTTGGTCACTTGGGCTTCGGCCTGCCGCCGCATGCCTTCAAGCATGGGGCACTCTCTCTGCGCCCGACAGAATTCCTCCCGGGTAGGCCCTCCTTCCACATGCCACTCGGCAAGAGTCGGCAAGTCCCCCACGGGAACAACATCCACCTCCGCGGACTCCGGGGTTACCTCCGCGGGCTCCCCATCCATCACACGGGGCGTGTCCTCCACAATATTCTCTTCTTCACGACCAGCATGGGGTTGGGCCATAGTTTCAGGCTCCAACCCAGGATGAGTTCCTTGCCGGGCAGCCATGGACCTCGTGACCAGGCAAGTCCATCCTGGTAACCCCAGCATCTCAGTGTGGGTTCGGAACTACACTTCCTTCCAGGCGGTATGTTCTAGGTCGTTCCTGAGCAAACACTCCACAGGCAAGGCAGGGCTTACAGCAACTATCAACGGCCCTTTAACTCCTCCCCACTCAAAGGGAACCTGAGCCACAGGGTAGTGACTCAGACTGCCATCAGCTAACACGGCCGGATGGAATACGTCAGGGATCACTTGCTCAGAGGACACCACCTGCCTCACTACGGTGGTCATGCTGGCACCTGTGTCCCTCAGAGCCTCCACCTCCTGTCCGTTAACCTGCACCCTCTGCTGGTATTTAGCAGTGTTTTATGGTAAGGGAGTCACTGGGACCATCTCTCTATCCCTAAGTGAAACCAGGGTCAGGCCTGTCCACTCCCCTTCCCTATCTAGGGGCAGCTCCATCCCAAGCGCTTCACTCGCCACCCCGGGACTCTTACCTCCTGTGGGGGCTGGGGGTCTCTTGCGACACTGGAGCTCCCCCTTGTAGTGTCCAACCGCCCCACATTCATAGCACCGGACAGTTCTTGGCTGATGACTCTTGTCAGGGTAAACAGGCTTTGGGGAACTGGACTGAGGTGGGGTACCTACTCCTTTCCCAAACTGTCTATTTTGCGGGCCTCGTGAGTACTCCTTCTTTTTATCTCCCCCCTATCTCTTCTGGGGAAAACCCTGTCCGCCTTTCGGGCCATCTTCCCCGGGTCCCTTGTGAGACACCCGGGTGCTAACCCAAGTATCTGCCTCCTCCGCAAGCTCACGGGGATTGGTCAGGTTGCGGTCCACCTGATGTTGGCGTGGCTCCCGAAAACATTTATCCAAGAGGTGCTTTCTCAAAAATAGGTTGTACAGGCCCTCATAATCATGCACCTCGCTGCCACGCACCCAACTATCCAGAGCCTTACGGGCATAATCAAAAAAATCCACCCAGTTTTACGTGGACAACTTATGGCTGCCACGGAACCTCTGGCGATACCTTCTTGGGTTGAGACCAAACTTCTTAGGTAGCGCCTCCTTCATGGGGTGATATCTGACTTGGTCCGCCTTCTCTAGGTAGAGGAGGGTTTCCCTTACAGTGGGAGGAATGTATCGATACAGGCCACCTCCCCAGTAGCTCTCAGGCACCCCATGGGCTGTCAAGGCCACCTCATACGCCTCCAACCACTTGGTGTTGTCATCCCCCACAGTGTAACTCGCTATCACCTCTTTGGGTAAATAAACCTTAGGCTCATGTGGAGCCTCTGGTACGCTGCCACCATTAGGATTCCCTGGTGCACCTAACTGCAATGCTTGCAGCTCCAACTCTTTAAGCTGAAGCTCGTGCGCCAGCTTCTTCTCCTCCATTGCAAATCTCCTATCTTCCCTTTCTCTCTCCCTCTCATGGTCTAGCTTGGCAAGTTCCCATCTCAATTGCCTCTCCTCCCTCCTGTCCTCATATTCCTCTGACGACGCACTCCTTCTGGACCCACTACTGCCTGCCCTGGAACATCTTCCTGGCAACACATTTTCACTCACATCAATATTCAGTAGGTCTAGTTCTTCTGGAGCACCCGCCTCCCCTTGTGCGCCCTGCCCCTCCTGTCCCCCATCCCCTCTTCCCTCTGGGTGGGCCCTTACACATGCCCTCAAGGCTGTACGGAGCTCCTCTCCTTTGGCTCTCCGCCCAACAGGCACCCCCATCCCCTGACAGAATTTCCTCAGCTGCACCACTGTATACTCTTCAAGGTTGGCCAGCTGGAACTCCATTTTGACAGGTGGGGACCCAGATAAATCAAAGGGAAAAGTACTAGGACGTAGGTAACAGTATCGGGTCAAAACAGGACTCCGCACACTCAACTTAGACAGTGGGGGGTCAATTGATTCGGCTCGCATACACAATATGTGTCTAGTCTAATTGCGGCGCACTCTGTCTCACTGGAGGGTGCTGTATAGCCACAGGTCCTTATCCCACCGCTCGCCAACAATGTAGGAACTGGGGTCTCCAATCCCACAGGGGGTAGCTTGGGGCGAGCAGGTAGACACCCGGAAGCTTAGGTGTAAAGTGACCATACAGCACACACATCCACTGAGCCAGTAAATGCATGCAATGACTGACACCACACCAGTTAGGCTGATTAAAATCAATAAGCTTTATCTAGAATCAGAATCAGGGCAATCAATATTCAAGGTATCAAGAACTCAATAGTGCATTTCATCTGGGGAGCAGAGGGAACATTTCAATCATCAACGCAGCATGTTTCAATAACCATTTCATTACAGGAATAAACGTTTCATTACTCAGCAATAACCATTTCATTATATAACTGTAGGCACTTAGGGGCATATTACCAAGATTAAGCGATATTTATCGCTTAACACGGTTAGCGGCAATATTATTATCGCCGAGCTCCGCCGATTTTTATCGCAGATAAACCTTGCTATTATCAAGGTTTATCTCAAAAGCGATAAAAATCGGCCGTAATGCAAGGATATCGCTGAAAAGTCAGCGATATTCATGCATTACCGAGCTAATGCTCTTAGCCATGTTATCCACCTACCATTGGATAACATGGCTGAGAACTGCTCTGGGCAGGCGTTAGCTTTTCGAGATATTCGCGCTTAGCGCGAATAATTCCAAAAGTACGCCTTTGTAGGTAATAGGAGATAGCGATGTTAGCGACTGTTTACAGTCGCTAACATCTTGGCACGTCCACTTTGCATGTCATTAGCGATAAATATCACTGACATGCAAAGTGGGCCCCAAGATGATCGCTATCTCCTACTAGCTGTCGCTAACTGGTGTTTGCGACAGCTAGGTAATAGGGCGATAAAATGATCGCCGCTTTAGCGGAAAAAATTCCCGCTAAAGCGGTGATAAGGCCCTTGGTAATATGCCCCTTAGTCGGCAGTCCCTTATGCAGGAATAGGCAGTGCATTACCCTTATTAATTAAGCATGAACATTTCAATAACAATCAGGCAACATCTCATTATAAGAGAACAAGCATCTCATTAGGTAAGGCAAACAGTTCATTAGGCCAGAATAAACATTTCACTTAACAAGGGATGTGCGCTTCAGTACTCAACCAGGTAAATATGCACTCTAACCTGGCTTCCTGGTGGAAAACAAGCAGTAAGAAACACTGCCCCAGCCAGGGGTTAACTTTTACTAAATTCCGGCCCCAAATGTGTCTGGCAGGGCTCTGGCCCAGTTCAGGTTCCTTAAGGGGCTACCTAGGGCCAACGGGGCCCAACTTCAGCTTCCCCAGGGGAGGGGTGAACTAGGGGCCTCCTTCGGCCTTCCACCCTCCTCCCCGGGGGTTTACCTTGTCTCTCCGGGCCTCCTCGGCCCCTTGCGGAGGTTCGATTGGCTGGGGGAGGGCTCCTGCTCTTCTTAGAGCCCTCCGGTGTATCTCGTGCTGCGGGGGGGGGGCGGTCACGGGGCCCCGCGCCAAGGTTTCAGTCGGCCCCAAGGGTGCAGCAAGTCGGAGGGGACTCTCATTCTCCCAGGCCCCCTCCGTAACGATTCTTGGGCCGGCCAATCACAGCGCAGCAAGGGCGGGGGTGCGACCTGTGACACGTCCGGGCGCCCCGTCACATGGTGAGGGTGGTGGTGGCGTCGGTCCCAGCGTGGCCTGCTTGTAGTTCGTGGCGGCCTCCCCAAGGCTCTGGGAGCCGCCTCGGGGCCTCCGCACACTCGGGCCGGGCTGTGATGATGACTGGGGCCCTAGGCGCACCAGATTACAGCGCCTCTCCTCAACCTTCTCTTGGGCCGGGCGCGGCCCACAGCAACATGGCGGCGGCCCTCTCCTGGCACCGGGGGCCGCCTGGGGGGCAGATGACGGCGATGCCGGCGCCGCTAAAAGCGCGGAGCCACGGCGGGGCAGGAAGGCTCCGAGGGCTCCCACGCTGCAGCGGTAAGTCGGGCGGCGCTGGATTAGTGCGATAGCCTCTTCCGGTGCCACAGCGCTCAGAGGGGCCAGCAAACCTTCGGGGGCAGCCAGCGTCTTGAGGAGCACATCGCTTCTCGTAGGGCACAGAGGGAGAGCGCTGGGTAGACAACCCAGGCAATTTTAGCAGTCCAGGCAGTTCAGACAGGACAGGCCACGGGACAGTGGCAGAACAGCAGGGGGGGATTAGGCAGGACAGCGCAGGGGCCCAGGTTAGGACGAATGGGCGCAGAAGTGACACAGGCCAGTACCTGGTTGATCCCCAGTAGTCCTGTGGGCAGTCAGGGGTTCCTCTTGGCGCTTGTTGGTTCCTGCGCCCTTGGTAGGCAGTTTCTTCAAGGGGGGAGGGATGAGTTGGTGGTCTAAGGCAGGATAGTCTCAGCAGGTCACTGCAGGTGGTCCCTGCGTTTCCCTCCCGCCGGGCCAGATCAGTGGGCTAGATCAGGGTCCCTCACTCAGCTTGGTGGGCAGCGCCTAAGCCCTGTCACCCCCAGTGGCATAAGTCCCCCTCTAGGCCCTACCGCCTAAGTCTCCTGCGTAGGTTCCCCCAGGTCAGTGTTGTCCCAACTGACTAAAAAGTTTCCCTCCTTTCCTTATATATGCCCAGGTCAGGTGACCACACTCTAAGGCAGCAAAAGCAGACCCCTCCCCTGTTCTTGGGGGTTCCAGGATCTTCCCTAAGCTAGCTATTGGGAAAAAAGGCAGGCTGGTGTTGCAACAATGTTTAGGGTCCCAGCCAGCTCCTGGCAACTAGGGTGCTAGTAAAAAGACCACTCCGCAGTAGCAGGGGCCTGTGGCAGCCATGTTGGAAAAAGAGAGCACCTGCACCTTAGCATTGATTAGCAATGGGAAGGCGCTCGGAGACCTAAGGCCAACGAAAAAGAGGGTGGGAAAAATGAGGCAAGGGCGAAAAAAACAGGAAAAGACCACCCTAGAGCTGACAGGTCTAACAATGCCCTTAAGAAAGCGATTTACAACAGGGGACTTGAAAAGAGAAGGATGATCAGGAAGCCGAAGAAAGGCTGAAAATGGCTGAGAGATAGCCGTTAAGAGTGCCCAGAGCAGAGCCCTGCTGGGCCAAAGAAAGGAGAAAAAAGAGAACCTCAGAAAGAGGGCCAGAAAGGGGATCCACAGCCTTTTCTGTGCACCATGCAACAAATTTGTTCCATCTGCAGGCATATACCGTCTTAGTGGAGGGACGCCTGGCTGCCAAGATTCCGTTACCGACTTCATAAGGCAAGTCAAACAATGTACACTGATGTCGCTCAATCGCCACGCAAGGAGGTGGAGGCTGAACAGGTTCGGGTGCAGACCGTCCCCTGCTGCTGCGACAGACTATCCTCCGGAAGAGGCAGTCTGATCGGAGGATCGATGGCCATGTGTAACAGCTCGGGATACCGATTCTTCATGCCCAATCCGGAGCCACAAGAATGACTTGAGCCCGTTCGCGCTTGATCTTCTCCAGCACTCTGGGCAGAAGTGGTATAGGTGGAAAGGCATATAGAAGACCACAAATCCACTTCGGACGAAAAGTATTGCCTAGCAAGTGCCACCTTGGAAATTCCAACCCGCAGAATTGCTGACATTGTGTGTTCTCTTCTGTAGCGAATAGATCTAACCAAGGCGCTCCCCACTGCAGAAAGAGACCTTGCACCATCTCCGAGTGAAGACGCCATACGTGACCGATCATGCACCTGCGGATTAGTTCATCCACCCTGTCATTCAGTGAACCTGCCAGGCCTTGAACCACCAGGGATATGCCCTGATGTTCCAGCCATGTCCAGAGATGGAGAGCCTCTCAACTTGAGTCCACGACCCCACCCCACCCTGTTTGTCGCAGTACCACATGGCGGTGGTATTGTCCGTGAACATCTGAACTACTCTTCCCCGGACAGAGGGAAGGAATGCTTTTGACTTCCTATCAGGTGGTGTGTTAGGAAATGTGCCTTTGAATGTAGAGGCTTGGTCCACCAAGCTCTCAGGGGTGGGTTGTTGGGAGATGAAAGAGGAGCCGAGCACTGGGCAATCATCCTATCCACAGGGGCCCCTTTGATGGGCCTGGACCAGGTACCCAAAAGGATGTCAGTAAAGGCTTCAATGAAAGGTAGCAAGGGCTCCGAAGAGGCTGCTGCCGGTTCAAGCACCTCCGTCAGGAGATTAGTCCTGACCGCCACAGTAGATAGCTCGAGGGCCTCAGCCGCCCTATGTAACAACACTGCATATGAAGCACCCTCCTCCGTAGCCAAGTTAGGAGGAAACAGCATGCCAAGGTCTGGGGTGGTAACCAGACCACTGGCTTCCCCCAACTCCTCTCTCCAGTCCGATTCATCGAACTGGTCAGCCAAAGGGTCCAGAGACACCTACCAGTCCTCCTGACCCTCCTCTGGTTGCCAATCTGGCCTGTAGGAAACACCAGGGTCGAACAGAGGTACAAAAATACTGTTCAACACTGGCTTCGTGTAGAAGTCAGGGTGGAGGCTGGGGTCGACGCTGGCTGGGGATCCTACCGGCTTTGGGAGCGGATGCAGTGCCGATGGAATCGGTGCTGGGGGAGGTGTTACAAGGTCGACCAACGCCAATCTGGATCCAGGCCTGCATCTAAGGGGTGATGTGGCTACGGCAGGTGACAATGACGATCAGTCTGGCGGAGGCATTTTGGATGCATTGTAGTTGTGGTAGGTGTTTGGCTGGGATTCCTGCATAGAGTGCGTTGCCGTAGTCCAGTTTGCTGCTGACGAGGGCCTGTATCACTGTTTTTCTTGTTTCCCAGGGGGCCTCACGAGGCGCGCAGCTGGTGATGCGTGCGCAGAGCGCCAGGGGCACTTAAAACCTGTCCGGCACTCCCGCAGCGCGGGACGAGCACAAACCTTATCTGCCGTGAGGGGAACGGCCATCGGCACTTGCTTGTGGGGGTACCAGTCTACGGAAGAAGCCAATCGCCACGCTTGCCATCTTTCGGCCGACATCGCTAGCTGCACTGCATGACTACCCGCGAGGCCCAGGACAACATTTTCCCAGGGGGCCTCGCGAGGCGCGCAGCTGGTGACGCGCTCGCAGAGCGCCAGGGGCATTTAAAACCCGTCCAGCACTCCCGCAGCGTGGGATGTGCGCAGGGGCATGCCGGGCCAAGGGCGGGCCCGTCTGCGCCCATCACAGCCAGGAGAAGCCAGGGCAGGGCTACCCCCTTGACATCTGTTGCCCGCCATCGACTGAACGAATTGTGCCAACCTGAGACTGTCTAGAAAGGTACTTTTTATACTGCCCTCAAACACATTTCTTGCTTTTTCAAGGGCAAACGAAAAGTTATGGAGGGGACAGGGGGGCTGAAGGAACAAATGTTGTGCAGGGGCTCAGGAAAGCAAAAAAAGCAAAGAAAAGTAATAAGAAAACGCCCAGCACTTATATTATGAATAGGATCGAATTGCTTGTTGATAGCTTCTTGCCCCCCCCAGACACTTCCCCCGCCACTGGCACAGCCTGGGCCGAGTCATCTGGAGCCTATCGTTATAGTTTGCTTCATCCGCTTCTCTGCCTTGACTGACGAATCAGCCTCACCTGATGACCTGGTTGTGAGAAGTTGGCCTGGTATATGATGTTCACTATTCTAGTGACCACCTTGTACCAGTCCAAACAACCCTTATGGTGATGGTTGTTAAGTCAACCTTATAGACCAGCTATCCTAGTGGTAGCATGCACAAAAGCAGTCTTAGGCTAAACTCAAGCGGGCATGTGAACCCAGCTGTTTTACCATATGCAAACCTTTTAATACCAAATGAAAGGACACCACACAGGTTATATATTCAAAATATATATGTATTTATTTCTAAATAAATCCCCTTAACTCTTTATGAGCACAGGAGCACAAGCGTATAACAAAGAACTTAATATAACATGCAAAAGTTGCACAAATATGGAAAGGCCCTGGTGGCCCGTAAAACCATATACTAAAATAGTGGTATAAGAACCACGTCACGAACAATGGTAAGGCCTAGGGCCTTGGGAATCGCTGGGGCTACACTGGGCTAACAGCGGTTAGGACGTGGGAGGCCCACAGGATGCGGGTGCAGTGTCTAAATGCACATGCGTGCACCAATAGAAGTCAATGGGTGCGTAAAGTTAGAAAGTTGCAGATTTGGAAGTCTTCCGACTGGACTAGAACTTAACCACTTAACACTAGGACACTAGGGATGTAAATCTCTACAGGAGCACCTCAGTACTCGCGTTATCTCATCCACAGGAAGCGGGTGCATAGGTGTCAAAGTGTGTCGGGTTTCTTCGTGGAGTTCTATGGAGCCTTGGAGAAAAAATGCTGCAGGCGACCAGGAGAGAAGAGTCCGGTTGGATCCAAGGGTGGATCGAAGATGTAGAGTACCTGAAAGCAGAGGGGACAGAGTCTGGGTCACTAGCCAGTGACCAGGAAGGAACCAGGAAGGAACCAGGCGATGTTGGGTTGCGATCAGGTGATGTCGTGAAGCTTGTCTCCGCTGCCACGTGGACCAGGAGGTGTCAACGATGACCAGGTGCTGGGCAAGGACTGTCCCACAAAGGCTCTCGCTGTCGGCGGTGTCGGATCTCGATTCGGAGTCAACAGGCCTTGGCAAATGCAACCCATGCAGGACTCAAAGATGGCTTCTGGATCAGACCAGCAAGGTTTGATGGGCTGTTCCTTTTCAGGGGAGCAAGGGCCCGTCTGGAGCAACCAGACCAGCATTGAAAATTTGAGGGTTCATTGTCACAGAGGCCACTAGCCAACAGGCAAGTGACTGGACAGATGCGTCAAGCAAGAAAATGCAAAAGGGCTCCACGCAGCACTCGGTGAGTGTGGAGAGGTGATCTTCGGTGCAAAAGCTGCTCCGGACTGGGGCTTCTCAATCCCCAATGCACAGCTTCGAGGGTACCTCAGGAGCTGCACAGAAAGCACTTCACCCGCTTTCCAAGATGGCCGTTCCCACATCTCACGTCGCCTCCACGGGTCTCAGCTTTGCTTTGGCTGTGGATCGGGCTGTTGGATGTCTGGAAGTCCAGTTCTTGTCGGTCTCTGTCGTTCGAGCTCCAGCAGGGGCAACAACAAAGCAAACCTTATGAGCGCTTGATGGTGCCTGCTTGCACAGGGTGGTCACTCCTTGACCACAAGGGAGATTCTTCAGTCTTCTACATCGAGTAGGATGTCGAAGGATTCAGAGTTTCGTATCAGAGTTTCAGTCAGGATTATCTAAAGTCTTGGGACACAGCTCCTACCTTTATTCCAAATCAAGGGGCTGGATTACCTGCTAGGTCCCTCCTATGGGTGGGACCCAGGAAGGGGGTGGTTACACCCCTTTCCCTTTGTCCAGTTTTGCCCCAGAGCTGGGGCTGGAGTGCCCCAGCACCGGTTTGAACTGGGCTATGCATGGGACACCTTGTGTGCCCCAGGCAGTGTCTAGTTTCATTCAGCCCTCCCTGCCCCAATCCACTATCTCCTGTCTGGGGTGGTGCTAGCACCTCCCTGTGACAGGAAACCTATTGTCTAGGCCTCCCCTGCCGGAGTTTCGGTCAGCAGCAGGAGGCCAGACTTGTGTCTGTGGCAGCAGCATCCATTTTGTCATGCTGAGGCTCTGGTTACCTTTAACTGGGATTAAGGTTAGTAACATGTCTTCTCCCTCTAGAAGGGTGGAATGCTACCCCCATCACCAGAATTGGCGAGGGGGTAGTATTCCAAAGCATATGACACCTTACACGACATGTTTTGATAAAGCTAAACCAAAGATAGCATTTAACCGCGAGGTTTATAATGCACTTAAGAGTATATGGTATGGCAATATCCTAGAACAGCTATAAGGACATGGTTCCGAAAGCTGCAGACAGGCTCAGCTCATGCTAGAGCACCATCTCACATAAAACCAAGCACTCTGCCTTCAGGATTGTTAAGGCCTGCCATAGGAGTGACTTATAGGTGCATATGTGTCCAGATATAGGTTTAGACATAGGAATACTACATCTAAGCAAGGGGTGATTAAACGACCTTGCCCCAGCTGAGTGAATAGCCAGTTGTGTCAGTTTGGATGGCCAGCCAGTGGTGGCAAAAGATATGCTGCAGCCCTTGGTAGGCCTTGGATGCACCTATGCCCTGGGTACCTATAGTACACTGTACAGGGGCTCATAAGGTGACCCAATCCCAATTGGTGATGTACCTAAAGTACATGTTGTGAATTTAGAGAGAGAACAGCAGGGCTGTGGGTCTGATTAGCAGGCCCACAGCCACATTAAGTCGAAAACCAGTGAAGCAAAAAGCAAAAAAATGTGGTGACCATGGGATAGCAGAGCCTACTCTCCTACACTGGTTACCCAGGCCCTACCAGAAGCACTGACCCAATCCCAAATGGAAGGCAGAATAGTCTCCAGCGCTAGTGGCCCGATGCTAATATCAATCATAAAGTCCCTAACAACCCAGGTGAGAGACCTGAAATCTTTAGTTTTGGATCTAACAGCTACCTTTAAGAGATTGACTTTGCATCACATGTCACATAAACCCCCAGACACCCTCCAGTCTTCTGAATTGCCGCAAAATAATGCCAAGCCTACAGGCAAAACAGGTCTCCTGTATCCCTAATCTATACCTACCATTTCACCTTGTCCACCAGCTGGCCCTAACGTGACACCCTTGCTGACCCAAGCTAGAAGACAACACATCAAATTAATCACCCCCATAGTTAAGCCCCTACCACATACATCCACAGCGCCCGGCCCACACTCCTTTGGTTTCTCTACCCCTTTTGAGAAGTAGACAGTGTTCATGGTGAATGTTCCCAAATATCCGGGCCGCGAACAGGGGGACTCTCTTACAAACAAGTTCATGCACTGGATTCGTCATGTCAGAGGTTGTCGATCAATAATAATAGAAGATATCATTAAGGTCAGGAGGTATTCTTCTTATGACCACCTATCAGACACAATCGAGCTTACATTGACTTCCCCCCAACTAGCCGAGGGCCTATTAGCCCTAGAGTATAGGACCTGCGCTCCTGGCACCTCGGATATTCAATTTAGATCTACTCCACTTGCTACCAGTGCAAGCATGAGGGTCAAAGTTCCAGAACGTAAGTCACCAAGGGGGTCGCAACTAAACGAGATTGATTGACTAACAACAACCACACAATTTTTCACCAGGCACACTGTAAATCAAGACTGCGCTTCTCTGGATGATGTACCCAATGTCTCCACTGGCCCACAGAGCCTACATACTCAGGAGACAACACCCACAATAGATCCATCCCACATACCCAGTAGCACACACAACTCCCTGAACACAGTCGCAAACACCAACACGCCAATACTGATAAGCTGCACACTAGGACCCAATTTCCCCCAGGCAGAACCAGAAAGCCTATTAGGGAGTCTTAGAGATCCTTTCCTGGAATATAGCTGGCCTTTCCAAGAATCTAGCTCTGCCCGATTGGAACAACTTTGTTGAAAGCCACGCTATTTGTATTTTCCAAGAGACCTGGGGCCTTATTTATGAAGGACTTGCGCCGCCGGTGCGTCATTTTTTCCCATGTTAAAAGTGACGCACCGGCGGTGCAAGTCCTTCATAAATAAGGCCCCTGGAGTATGGTGCCCCACCACAAAGTGGGTTTTGCTTCCTATTATATCCCTGCAGTACCACCAGTAACAGGAAAGGGGCGGCCATCTGGCGGCTTGCTTATATGGGTCAGTATCACATTGGATTGCACATTACATTAGATCAAGTGCAATTGTCCGGACCTCCTAAGATTGACTCTTAGGGATAACAAAGGAGGAAGGACCTTGAAGATTTTTAACATTTTGTACGGGGAACAAAAGGCGGAGTCCAATCTCTCATAATCACGTGTCTGGAAGCAAAATTCTCCCGCTGCCCCCCTGAATCGTATATTCTGGAGGCGGGAGACTTCAATTGCACATTGGAACCTCTTGCTGCTGAGGATATGCTAGGCTTAGAAGAGGACAATGCAAAGCAGGGAATCCCCCTGCTGAGCATACCTCCGATAAAAAGGTGGACCCAACTAGCTGTCTAGTTGAACTCCATATCCCTAGAGTATGGGCTTAGGGCAACCAATGGGAGGTCACTTTCTGACCGTTTAGGGGCACACACTTACAATAGGGTGGGCTACTCCTCACAAATTGATTACATCTTGTTAGATTGCCAGCTATGGAGACATTTAATAGACATGGTGGTAATACCAGCTACTGACAGCGATCACAATCCACTACGCCTATCGTTAAAATCCCTATGGCTCCCCAATTTCGGAAATACATGCAGGGTAGATCTAATGTCTTCAAGGGAAGTAACTCCCTCGAATTGCGGAAGGCACCTTAAATGGCACAAAGTTGCCATTGACGAAACAAAACTATCTGGCATTAGAGAGACTCTGGCAGAGGCCTTAAGCAAGCTGCAAGAGGCTCCCACTGATATAAATGGTACCCAGAAGATATCCTTAATTTATGAGAAAACCATTAATACCCTGGGAACCTTTTTTTAGACAACCTCTGGCAACAGGCCACATACCCTGCGTAGGAACACCACTGATACATGGTATACGAAGACTTGCAGACGTAAAAAATCTGCTCTGATCATGGTCGCCAAAAGCAAGTCTCCTTTTAGGATTCGGTCAGCAAGAAGGGAGTACAAGGTGGCAGTCCTCAAAGCTAAGAAAGAGTGGGAGGTGCAGCATTGGCAAGCCTTAAAAGCAGCCAGTACGGAGAAGGATGCTAACCTCTTTTGGAATCTGCTTAGGAATGAGACGCGCCCTGATTGCGAGCTAATTACTAATAACGATCTAAGTAAAACTTGGTATGACCACTTTCTGAGCCTCTACTCCGATGCAGAGGAAACTACCTTTGATGGTCCACCCATTGACCCCTGGGCCTCTTGTGGGGAACCTAATATATACCCTTTCTCCGAATTGGAGGTGGAAACCGCCATTCGGCGAATAGTTCCAGCAAAGGCAGCGGGGCCCGACGGACTCCCAGGGGATCTCCTTCGAGCAGATCCTGCTAAATGGGCAACATTCATTTCATCTTTAATTAATGCCATTGACGGCTGCCCTATTCCAGACTCCTGGAGCAGAGGTTGTACCTATCTTCAAGAAGGGGGCCAGGGACGACCCCGCTAATTACCGCCCAATAAGCCTCATCGATTCAATCCAAAAAGTTGTTGGCCGGGTATTGCGGGAGAAGATCCTAACATGGGCGGATGAAAATGGGGTCTTTTCCGACTGCCAAGCTGGTTTTAGGGCAGGCACAGAGACAATCGAACAGACGTTCAGGTTACTCCTCCTATACTGGAAGGTGGTCCAAATAGGCAAAGGCAGTCTTTATCTCGCATTCATCAACTTAAAGACTCCCTTTGACCAGGTCCCTCGTGAGCGCCTGTGGCAGGTCCTGGCAGAGCAGGGGGTCCCTAGGTACATCCTGAACATGCTAATTCGCCTCCACGAGGGCAATTATGCCCAAGTGAGATGGGGTTTACAAGGGCAAAAAACTGCTCGAATACCAGTGAACAGGGGAGTCGGACAGGGCTATGTATTAGCCCCCACCCTATTCTCTTTATACGTGAATGGGGTGGTTGAATACTTACAGCGAATACCATCTGATGCTCCAGCCCTGGCGGACGAACAAATTCCCACCCTCCTGTTCGCTGATGACACCCTCCTCATCTCAAAAACCCAGAAGGGCCTGCAGACCCTCCTGGACAGTTTCCAACGGTTTTGCAATACTAGAGGGTTGACCATCAATACACTGAAAACAAAGTTCCTAACGCTAAATACATCAAGATCATTTAGGAACCCTGCCTCATTAAATTGCGTCCCACTAGAGAGGGTCACTACCTTCGACTACTTAGGTATTCGTATTTCCGATTCCATGCATTGGAGACCACACAAGCAGAAAATGTTCTTGAACCACAAAAGGGTGGTGGGAGCAATATTAAAAGAACAACGCTCTTCATCGAGCAGACCAATCGCCCCCACCCTCACAATTTATAAGGCCAGAGCAGTAAGTTCAGCACTTTACGGTGCCGAACTGTGGGGTTTTTCCAATATAGATCAAATTTCTAGATCGGAAAACAAATTCCTAAAAGATCTAATGATGCTCCCCCAGAGGACACCTACCAAGCCCCTTCTATGCGATTTAGGCTGACACTCGCTTAGAGACACTGCAAGACTTCGCCCACTTTTGCTGTGGGTCCGCTTGTGGCGGACACCAGAACTATCAAAATATGCAGCGGGGCTAAGGGAGGTAATGGATACGGATGGGTGGCACAAGATCAACTGGCTAAAAGGCATAAACAACTCTTATATGATCTTGATTTCAAAGAGGTATGGCTAAACAGAACCTCTCCACCCAAGGCAAGAGTCAAGAAGGTGTACTGGCTCTGGGTTAGCAAGAATGATCTCCTTAACCCCAAAGCAGGCAGGCTCACAGAGGAGTTTATTCAGCATAAGCATTCCACCCGTCTTGAACCCTACCTAGACATTATACAAAAACCATCCGACAGAGCTTTGTACTTTGAGTTTAGGGTAGGCATACTCCTCACAAGAGAGCTGACTGCCCAGTGGAAGCCTCCTTATCAAACTCCAGCTTCTTGTCCAAGTTGTGAGGCCACCACTGAGTCAATCGCACACTTTCTGTTCGCTTGCCCAGCCTACAAAGTGCCAAGGGAGCGCTGGCTGAAACCAGTTTGCAAAGAGCTGGGTACCCGTAGCCACCAAGCCACATTGCGTATCTTAAGATCTGACGCCTGGGATCTTCATGCCTGTGGCCTAGCAACATTTCTTAGATGGGCATGGAGCATTAGAGCGAGAAATTTGAATGCTAATCCCTAAATATTAAAATGCTCATGTGACCTTTGTCTTCCATAACTTGCACTTTCTCCTCCTTTTTATACAAATGAACAAGTAATTTTTTAACTATTTAATGTTTCTATTTTTAATGAATTTTGCTATTGTAATGATTTTTTGTACATTGTATATTTAAAAAAATGTATTTTGGCTTATTTGTATACTTTTTATTCTGGATTGTATAGCTTTCAAGATATCCTTTATCAAAATAAAGCTTATGAAATGAGAAAGAAAAGGGGGGAGGGGGAGAGGCAGCAGGAGAGGGGGGGAAAGGTGAAGGGAGAAGAGACAAAAAACAGGGCACAAACAGTAAATTACACAACCAACAGTAGGTTATGCAAAACGGGGCAACACTGGAACACTGGTCAGCAGGGAGAACAGAAGGCGGGAGGCAGTCAGGCACCGTGGGATCGAACCCGCAGTTCACAGCGCCACTACTATAATACGGTATTCCAAATGTCCATCTGTCTTGATACCATAGCTTATAAGCTGCCTCCAATATCTTCAACCTAACCTTATTGAAATACTTTGGGTGGACAAATTTAAAAAGTAAACAGTCCCCCTCCATGGGCAAAGTTCTTGTCAGAGCTTTGAAAAGGGGGGGAAAAGACAGAGTTATCCAAAGTAGAGATCTCATGTTCTTTAATTGGAAAGCCTGACAGTATTGATAATATGGCAGCATCACAAGTCTAGGGGGCATATTATCAAGGAAACACGATTAATAGCGCATTTCCCGCTTTGAGCGATTCTGTTTAATGCCACGTATCGCGGGATTTGATCGCCGAGATATCGCATTATTAACAAGACATATCTCCACGGCGATTAAATCCTGCGATAGCTGCGTGAAACAAAATAGCGCAAAGCGGAAAATGCGATATTTATCGCGTTTCCTCGAAATGATGCCCCGTTGCCTCAGCCGTACAATCCACCTGCCATTCAAAGTATGGCTAAGTCAGTTTCTGACCAGGCATTACAAACCCGCGATAACCGCGGTTAGCGAGGATTATTTTATCGCATCGAGGGTTTGATCGAGGCTTGATAATATTGCTCTGCCGTGTCAGTGGGGATTTCCACAGAGAAATATAAGTGAACGCCTACCTTGCATGTCATTAGCGATATTCATCGCTGACATGCAAAGTTGAGTTTAAAGGGTTGCTTACTCAAGGAAACACGCGTTAGCGTGTAGTTGATATTTGAGCATTAAAAAAAAATCACCCCTTTTCGGCCGAAAAGGGCCGCTAAAGCGGCGGTATTCAGCTTGATAATATGCCCCTAGATTATTCTTTTTTCCAGCATTGTTTCCTCCACTCAATTCTACCTCCTTAAGAAAACCATATGAAACTGCTCAGTTCCCCCTGCAATTTCTTAAACTACTCCAACCAAAATTCTAAAGGTATTGCATTAAATAAACATGAATTTCGGCAGTATCAACATTTTCAAGCTATTAGACCTTCCTAGGAAGGTAAGTGGGATGCCTACCCATATCTTTAATAAAATCCTGGGGGCATATTAGCAAGGGCGTTATCACTGCTTTAGCGGCACTTTTTGCTGATAAAGAGGCGATTTTATTATCACCCAATTACCAAGCTGTCGCTAATAGCAGTCAGCGACAGCTTCAAGGCGATAGCGACCGGTTTGGGGCCCGCTTTGCATGTCAGCGATAATTATCGCTAATGACATGCAAAGTGGGCGCTATCGCCTATTAACAATACCCGCGACGCGATAAAAAAACGCGCGCTAACCGCGATTGGTGCCAGGATTTTACCCCTGGTAAAAACCTGACTTAGCCATATTAGTCAATAGAGGTGGATTCTATGACTAAGTCCCTACCTGCCTATTAGCAAGATTTTCCT
The DNA here is from genome assembly GCF_964261635.1 of Lissotriton helveticus. NCBI lineage: Eukaryota > Metazoa > Chordata > Amphibia > Caudata > Salamandridae > Lissotriton > Lissotriton helveticus. The sequence goes on along the minus strand of NC_136073.1, from coordinate 658,320,706 downwards.
TAGCGATAGGGGGGCATATTACCAAGCAGGGCGATAGGTAATTATCACCGCTTTAGCGGCCGTTTACGGCCGCTAAGCGGCAATAATTCTATCGCTCTATTAGCAAGCTGTCGCTAACAGCAGTTAGCGACAGCTTTAGGCGATAGCGAGCGGTTTGGGTCCCGCTTTGCATGTCAGCGATATTCATCGCTAATGACATGCAAAGTGGGCGTACCCAAGCTGTTAGTGACTGAAAGCAGTCGCTAACGTCGCTATCGCCTATTAGCAAGGCAGGCGTAGCGATGGAAATATTCCCGCTATCGCCAAAAACTAACGCCTGCTCTGACCAGTTCTTAGCCATGTTATCCAATGGGAGGTGGATAACATGGCTTAGAGCATTTTGTCGCTAATGTGTAAATATCGCTGTATTCTCAGCGATATTCACACTATCGCCGGAAAATGTATCGCTTTGGAGATACACGTTGCTAATAGCACGTTATCTCAGCAATAATTTCCGGCGATGCTTAGCGATAAAAAATTCGTTGCTAAGCTTAGTTAGCGATAAATATCGCTAATCGTTGGTAATATGCCCCAGGATTTATATCGCTGGAAATCTCACGTTATAGATGGGATTCGCTGCTATCGCTGGATTTTTTATTGCTGTGGAGATAAACGTTGGTAATACTGCGTATCTCCGTGATAAAATCCAGTGATAGGAGGCGATAAAAAAAATCACCCTAAGCGCGGTTTGCTATAATTTTCGCAAGTTGGTGCTAATGTGCCGCTTGGTTTCTGTCACTGCTTTATTGAAGTTTTCCTGAGACATTTTATTTAGTAAATTCACCACCTGAATTCCTAAATATCTTGGGGGCATATTAACAAGGGCTTTATCTCTGCTTTTTTTGGCTTAAAAAGCGAAGATAAAACTATCGCCCTATTTACAAGAGGGTGCTAACATGCATAATCGCATGTTAGCACCCTTTTTCCCAACACCTCCCTTGGCATCCTTAACAAGATGCAAAGTGGGTGTCACTGGGCGTACCATGGATGGACTACCTTGTAAAATATCGCTGATGTTCACATCGCAATATTTACAAGGCAGCCCACAGGATTTTAGCACAAGTTAGATTTTGGCGAAAACTGCGGTTTTTGCCAAAACTAACATCTGCTAAAATCCTGACTTACCTATGCTTAACACAGGGGGTGGATTATGCTGATACGACCACAGGGTCGGATCAGCAAGGTTAGTGCCGTTTTGCAGGGAACATCGCTGGAAAACCAGCGATGTTCCCTGCAAAACGTCGATTTCCCCACTATCGCTGGATTTCCTATCGCCGTTGTGAAAAGCTTTGTTGATACAGCGCTATCACGACGATGAAATCCAGCGATAGGATAAACGTTGCTAAACGCGCCTAGCAATGTTTATCTATAATCGTTGTTGATATGCCACCAGGTTCCTGCTTGAAAAGTGGACTCTTACAGCAAGTAGTTCATTCCATAACTTACGTTTTTTGCTGATTAACCAAGCAACCAGAGACCTTCCCAAAGTCTCCCAAGGTCCTCAGGATCACTGGGAGAGATCTTTCCAGATCTCTTGTATACACCATCAATTCATGGGCACTGAATGCCATCTTCTTCTCCCACCCATTCCACTCAAAGGGGATGATGTTTTGACTTGCCCTAATTTTATTTTCGATAGGGTGTGTTGGTCCTTTTTACATTGTGTGACCCAACAACTAGACCTAGGCGAAGCCTTTTCAAGAACAGTTGGGTCCTTATATATATATTCAATTGCCAAGATATTGGTGAACGGTAATCCTACTAAACAGATAAATATTAGAAGAGGTACCCGCCATGGTTGCCCGCTGTCACCTTTGCTTTTTTATCTGCACATATCGCTCTTATGACTTTTGTGATGCTGATGTTTATCGGGGGGGGGGGGAAATGCCTAAGCCCAGAGTTTCATAGAAGTCACCCAAAGCAAGGCAAGCAAGTAAAGTTGATGTGCTACATTGTTTGAATGGTAGAGAGCAAAACAGTGCCATAGGTACTAAGATGTGGCACTATTCTGCTCTGTCCCTAGCCTGGGTCACTTTAGGCCGGCGTGCGCCAACACAGGTACCCCTGCGCCATATTGCAAGGGTGACCACATAGCATATCTTTTGCACTGGAAGGGGTGCATTCCAGCACAAAAACTATGCTTTAAAGCTTTTCCCGCTCTGCATGTGTTCTGCATTGTACAGCATGCTTACACAGTGGGAATAATGAAGAGAAATGAAAAAACTTCTCCTCATTACGCCAGTCTCAAGGAGATGCAGGATTTGGGTGCAAATCCCTGTGAGCAATCCTTTGCAGGTAGGGATTTGAGTCAAAACTCCTGGGTGGTTGCATGGAAATTCTCATGCAGCACTGATGGAACGCCCCCTTGACACCAAATAATGCCAGGTTGAACATTACGTAACTCTTCATTACTTTTGGTGACATTTGTGTTGGATTGTAAATCTCACTTGAGCACTTTGTGTAGGGTTTGCGATGAAAAAGTAATATGAACCCGACACAGGCGCAGATTTACAAAGGCTTTGAGGAGCTTATTTATGAGCCTTTGCGTCACATTTGCGCCGCTGGTGCGTCACTTTTTGTGACGAACCAGCAGGGTAATAAATGTACCATGTTGCATCATATTTACAAAGTGACGAATCCCCTCCGCCACATTATACCGGCGCCAGGTATAATGTATGCAGGGTGAGCGTTCCAACGCAAGTAAGCCTCGTAGAAGTAGAAGTTATGCCATGAAATCTATGAGATATCACTGCGTCACTTCTAGGACACAAATGCGTCAATGTCTTACGCCTGCCTCACAGCAGGCGTAAAACTGCCATAGGCACATTTGAAATGGGACTTGCCCATGTGAAATGACCCATTAATGGAGTTGAATCACTTTTATGACACACTCCAGCAATGCGTCATTTTTGTGCCTACAGATACGTCAGAAATACTGACATATCTGTAACTCCTTGCGACATGATGCGTGACACTGTAAATATGACGCATCCAGCATGTCGCAAGGAGGACGCAATGAAAAGTGACACATCGCTGTTTTTCACGCAGCAGTGCGTCACTTTTCATAAATGAGGCCGAAGTATTTAACAGAGCACGTGGATTGTGGCCCAAAAACTCATAACTGGAGGCATATTTATTGCAACCAATAAATACAGACTCGCAGCAGTTGGATTTTATTGGGTGCAAATTGCAATGAGTGCATTGTATGTATGAGTGTATGCTTCCCCTTTCTAGGTGTCATCATGGGTTGTAATTTTATCACGGAAAGTAGAGTTCTCATAAAACAATTTCTATATATTGATACTAAAGGCAGATTTTAACACTGTTCAGTGACATTTTAATTTCCCACTCTTCCAGGTACTCAAACTTTGTTATATTTAATGATTAATGTCTAAGGGGCATATTAGCAAGGGCCATATCGCCACTTTAGCAGCACTTTTTGCCGCTAAAGCGGCAATATTTTTATCGCCCTATTAGCAAGCTGTCGCTAACAGCAGTTAGCGGCAGCTTTTAGGCAATAACGACCGGTTTGGGGCCCACTTTGCATGTCAGCGATATTTTTTGCTAATGACATGCAAAGTGGGAGTACTCAAACTGTTAGCGACTGAAAGCAGTCGCTAACACAGCTATCTCCTATTAGCAAGGCAAGCTTAGCAATAAATAAAATCGCGCTAAGCACGATTATCGCTATAATCTAACGCATGCTAAAAACATGACTTACCTGTTTATCCAATGGTAGGTGGATTCACAGGTTAAGTCCCAATTGGCGTTAATGCGTGAATATCGCTTGATTTCCAGCGATATTCACGCATTTCGCCGCTATCGCTGGATATTTTAGCACAATGGAGAAAAACGTTGCTAATAGCATGTTTTCTCCGCTAACATATCCAGCGATTAAAAAAAATGCGCTGAGCGCTTTTTGCGATAAAAATTGCTATTCCTTTATAATATGCCCCCAATTTCAGATTTTTTCCAGCTCGAAGTGCTTGCAACCTGTAAAGTCTGGGGGGCTCATTTGCAAGCCCTGTGCACATTCAGGCGGTGCACAAGGCTTAGCCATATCTACAAAGTCACGAAAGCCACCCTGTGTGGCTTTTCATGGCTTTGTAGATATGGAGGAAACGCAGCGCAAGTAACTGCATTGCCACTTGCTACGATGGGGAGGCCTGCCATGTGCGTTACAGCGGGTTTTACCATGTAACACACATGGCATTTGGCACATTCCCAGATTTATAACAAGCTGTAAAACTGGGAACGCACCAAAAGCCTACACCTCCCTGGGGTGGCGCAACAAGAAGAAATATAATTTCTCCCGGTTTATTCCTCTTTCTATGTGTGCTGCATTCAACAGCATACATAGAAAGAGGAAAGCGCCTCCATTGATTGTTGTTGTGCAGGAAAGGATACCTTCCTGCACAAAAACAATCATCCCTACAATTCAGGCACCCTTTCACCATGGTACAAGGGTACCTGGGTTGGCGCTTGGCAGCTCATTGATCACCAACGCAGGGAAAGAGGACAGGAATGCGCTGTATCTGATAGATATGCCGCATTCCTGCCTTGTTCTTTTACCGTAGGGCAGCCCAGCAGGAAGGCATGGGGCGCTGCCCTATGGCAAACTATTGTAAATGAGGCCTTGATTTGCTCTGAAAATGTCAGGGCTCCATAAGAGGATGAACTCAGAGATTGAAGTTAATTTCAGGTGCAGATCTTTATTCCCACTGATAGTAAAATGCTAAATTAGTGCCTTTAACTTTGCTCATTAGAGCTGTGGTAGAATTTCAAGTACCCACCAGTGACTGAAGTGAATGGGAAGAAATCGGTTTAGACGGACCTCTTTCAGATCCACCATCTTCCTCTGCATCAGTCCCACTATTTTTTTGCTGCCAGTTGGGTTCTGTAGCAAATGTTATGCACAGAACAAAAGTCTATAAAGGTTTAGGGCCTCATTTATGAAAATTGTTCACATCGCTGGTTGAAAACAGTGATGCACTTTTCATTGCGCCCTCCTTGCGACACAATGGATGCGCTGTATTCAAACTACAGCGTTTCATGTCGCAAGGAATGAACAGATACGTCAGGAATCCTGACTTATCCGTTAGCCCAATAATTACCCATTGCTGGAGTGTGTTGCAAAACACCCATGTGCAATGACACATTGCTGGAGTTGCATCTGAGTCCCTTGTAAAAGGGCCTGCGTCAGTCCTTACGCCTGCTGTGAAACGCAGGCTTAAGGATTTGATGCAGTGAATTCGTAGAAGGGGTGCAGTGGAATCTCACAGATATCACTGTGCCACTTCCACGAGCCATTTTTACAATGGAACGCCCAGCCTGCGTACATTATAGCCTGATGCAGGTATAATGTAGCGGAGGCCTTTACAAACTGACACATCTGCCTAGGTGCATCAGTTTGTAAATATGGCACAGTGTGGCACATTGTTTACACCGAGACAGCATCACAAAAAAGTGACGCAACTGCAGCATAAGGCCTCATAAATAAGCCCTGTAGAATTTTACAAGCAGTTGAAAGATGGTCAAGACATTCACTGATCAATATTTTTCTATGACTTTACTTTACAGCCAGCAAAACTCCAGACAAGCTGCAGCAGGTGTCACTTCCACTCCTGACTAACACTGACTGCAAGAGATATTGGGGTAATAAGATCGCTGACGTCATGATCTGCGCCGGAGCTTCTGGGGCCTCCTCCTGCATGGTAAACAACCAGGGCCAGATGTATTCTTTTTTTATGCAACACAGCTTAGCAACCCCGGCCCTGATATACAAGCATTTTGCCCATCACAAATCATGGTTTGCGTTAGATTGTCACCCAAAGAAACGCAATACAGCACAATGTGCTGGCTCGTGATACTTTGTGGAAAGGAGATGTTTCATGGGTGGTGATTGGACGTATCCATGCTTCCACTCATGAATGTTGACCCAAATCCAAATCTATGAAATCCTGTGCCTCATTGTTGCTGGCATAAAGAGGAGAAATATCTTTATTTCTCCTTGTTTTCCCCTTTGCATATATGCAATCTGTTGCACACTTACAAAGACGAATTTGCCATTCAGCCTAGTTTTTGTGCAAAATGGAACCCCTTCCAGCACAAAAACTAAGCTAACCACAACTAAGACATTCTTGCACTATGGTACAAGGGTATCTGCATTGGCATATATCAGTCAAACATGCACCAGCACAGAGAGGGCGCAAAACAGTGCCACAATTTTGTAGATATGGTGCTGCTCTGCTCTCTCCCACTCATGGAACGCAGTGCAGCACATTCACTTGCTGCGCTGCATTGTGTGATTTAATTGTAAAACTGGGCCCACATTTGCTGAGCTGCGTTGCACATTGCCATATTAAAAGTGATGCACCGACAGTGCAAGGGGCTTGTAACTAAGCCCGAGATTGGCCTGCTGCTGCCGTTATCGCCAGCACTTGTACTCCAATAAGGCTGCCTTGCATGAAGCAGTCAAGCACCACGATGCAGTGGCGAGAGTGTACTTTCTTAGAGTTTGTATTGGAAGCATGGGGCATATTAGCAACAACTTGCGATAATTATCGCAAACCGTGCTTAGTGCGATTTCTTTTATAGCCTCCTATCGCTGGACTTTATTGCGGAGATAACGCAGTATTACCAACGTTTATCTCCACGGTGATAAAAAATCCAGCAAGAGCGGCGAATCCCATCTTTAAGATGAGATTTCCAGCGATAAAAATCCTATCCCTAAGGAAAATCTCGCTAATAGGCAGGTGGGGACTTAGCCGTAGAATACACCTCCCATTGACTATTATGGCTAAGTCAGGTTTTTACCAGGTGTAAAATCCTGGCGCTAATCGCTGTTAGCGCTTGTTTTTTTATCGCGTCACGGGTATTGCTAATAGGAGATAGCTGTGTTAGCGACTGCTTTCAGTCGCTACCAGTTTGGGTACGCCCACTTTGCATGTCATTAGCGATAAATATCGCCGACATGCAAAGCGGGTCCCAAACCGGTCGCTATCGCCTGGAAGCTGTCGCTAACTGCTGTTAGCGACAGCTTTGTAATTGGACGATAACAAAATTGCCGCTTTATCGGCAAAAAGTGCAGCTAAAGCGGCGATCTGGCCCTTGCTAATATGCCCCCATGTCCTTCCAGAACAAAGTTGTATGTCTTGACAAACAGAAGTATTCCACTCATTGATGTTTGCTTTGTACTTCAGCACACATGCAGCGTGCATTTTTGGAGAAATTAACACATTTCTCCTTGATGGTGCCTGTTTCAAGGAGGCATTCACTTTTGATGCAAAGCCTGATTTCAATATCTTAGTAAATCAGGCTTCTGTTAAAACCTATGGGGGCATATTAGCAAGGAATTGCAATATTTATCGCAAAACGCACCTAGCACATTTATTGTTATCGCTGCCTATCGCTGGATATGTTAGCGGAGAAAACATGCTATTAGCAACGTTTATCTCCATTGTGCTAATATATCCAGCAATAGCGGCTAAATGCCTGATTATCGCTGGAAATCCAGCGATATTCACGCATTAACGCCAATGAGGACTTGACCTGAAAATCCACCTCCCATTGAAGAAACAGGTAAGTCATGTTTTTAGCAGGCGTTAGATTCTAGCGATAATCACGCTTAGCGCTAATTTTTTTATCGCTTCGCCTGCGTTGCTAATTGGCGATAGCTGTGTTAGAGACTGCTTTCAGTCGCTAACAGGTTGGGTACGCCCACTTTGCATGTCATTAGCGATAAATATCACTGACATGCAAAGAGGACCCCAAACCGGTCGCTATCGCCTAAAAGCTGTCACTAACTGCTGTTAGCAACAGCTTGCTGATAGGGCGATAAAAATATTGCTGCTTTAGCGGCAAAAAGTGCAGCTAAAGCGGCAATATTGCCCTTGCTAATATGCCCCATGGTTGTTTGCGCTGATCGAGCCACTTAACGCAAAGTTATGCAAAGAAGGGCAAGAGCTTTTCGTGCTTAGATAATGGTACATTTCCAGCACCAAAATTTTTTATTGTTCTAAAGTAAATACCAATGCTATGCTTTACAACAGTACATATTTACGGCTTCAGTGGCACAGGGCAACGTAGCAAGTCATCGTGCTGTGCTGCCCTGCATCTCAGGAAAAGGGCAGGTATGCTGGTATTTATCCAATATGGAACATTCCTGTCCTTCTCCCTTGTGCTCGTGCTATTTTGGCAGCTTAGCACCAACACAGGCACTCTTGCACCATGGCGCAAGGGTGCCTGTGTTGTAGGTAGGATTGTTTTTGTTCAGGAAGTGCACCTTCCTGCAAAAAAACTATCCTGGGTGTCCTTTGCCTCCTTCTATGTGTGCTGCATAATGCAGTACACATAGAAAGAGGAATACATTAGGAGAAATAAACATTTCTCCTTGTTATGCCTCCCCTGTGAAGATGCATCTTTTTAGCACATTACCAGGTTTACAAGGTCTTGTAAATCTGGAAATGCATCAAAAACCATAGGAGTTGCGTGGGAACACCCATGCAATGCCCATGGAACACTTACCCAGGGCAGAGTAACACAATGCAGCAATTTGCGCTGTGTTGCATTACTCCATATTTTTGAAGCCACGCAAAGTGGCTTTGCTTGGCTTCAAAAATATGGTCATAAATATGGCCCAAAGTCTTAGTAAATCTGGGCCTCCGTCTGTTACTCAGGCAGTCGCTCTTTCTCAGTCTGCCTGCCTCTCATTAACTACTTTGACATCTCCCCATTTGTCAAAGTACCCAGCTCCCATAAACCCATTCCTATCCCTTCCTTCTACCTGGTAATGTCTTTGCATATACTCTAAGGTTGCAGCCTGGATTTCTGACCTGCCCCTTTGATTTTAGGGTGACTCCGGAGGACCTCTTGTGTGCCAGAAGAACGGCGCCTGGACCTTGGTGGGCATCGTCTCCTGGGGTAGCGGCAACTGCTCCCCATCCTCTCCTGGAGTCTACGCACGCGTCACTTCATTGAGAGCTTGGGCTGATCAAATCATCGCTGCTAATTAAACTTGGTGCCTATTAAAGATTGCAAAGTGAAATCCAATAAATGGAATGCGGTACATCCTAGCTATGCCTTTAAGTTCTTTTTCTCATTTGAGATGTGCCGTGCTGGCCCTGGTCAGGTCATAGGTGCTGGAAGTAGGGGTGCGGGGGTACTGCATCACCCACATGCTGGAGTCCAGAAGTTGAGTACCTTTGATCGCACAGCAAATGTGACAAGATAAATGGAAAAATTAAAGGAATCAAAATTGCTCAGAGGTCAACTGTCAGGCTTTGTCTTCTGACAATGTACTACTTATTTGGAAACTGGTGTTTGCAGTCAGATAAATAAAAGTAAAGTGAAAGGATTTTGTAAAAGTGACCTAGGTGACAATCTTGCTGGGGTACAGGAAGTGAAAGGAAAGGCACTAGGATGTCAGTTTTTTTTTCTAACATGAAACATCTTTTCAATTCCTGTAAATGAGCTATACACATATTTCAAAATATATCAGCAAATAGGAAAAAATAAATGAAGCAGACTTTTTAATAATTGTGTAGTGGGAGATTTTAATAAGCTCAAAGGAAATCAAGACACTTTACTTGGTGATGCGCAAATGATAAATATTAATTGAAACCCGGTTTCGACACATTGTCGTTTGCGTGCTGTTCGACCCAGGTGTTTCAAGATGGCTGAGACGTATCAAAGCCAGTCAGAGTCCACCATTCCAAATAGGATGAGTATGACACACTTGGCCGATAACCTGTGCTCACTCTCTGTTAGCTTGGCATCAAGCAGTCAAGCTTAACCTCAAGTATGAGTGTCAAGTATTGGCACTACACCCCTCCTCTCAACACACTGAGTACCCCACAAAAATACTCCACACCCCATGTATAAAACTACTTTTCTTTGTATTGGACACACACACACACACACACTGAAATCAAAAATAATATACACATTGTATATACATTATACACTGACATTTGTGTATAATTGTAAACTTCTCTACTGAAATAAAAACTAAACACATAACTATAAATTGTATAGAAAGTATATGCAATTGTAGGACTTAGGAGCATATTATAAACGGCCAGCGATAATTATCACTGGGCCTACATAGCGATAGAAACATTATCGTTGGCCATCGCTGGATATTATCACCAATGATAATAACTATATTTACAACGCATAGCACTATGGCGATAATATTTCAGCGATAGCGGTGTTTTCAATGGAACACCACTGGTTTTCCAGCAATGTTCCATTGAAAACAGCAATAACATTGCTGATACGACCCTGTGGTCGTATCAGCAAAATCCATCTCCCATTAAAAGTATGCCTTAGTCAGGAACTTAACAGACATTAAATTCCTGAGTTAAGGCTGAGGTAGTGCGTTTTTTTTTATCGCTGCACCTCCTTGTTAATATCGCCAAGCTGCCTGCTCGATATTAACATGTGTTGTTTTCACAGCCACGCCTTCTTTGCATCTCATTAGCGATGCGAGGCGAGGCTGTGAAAAAACGGGCTCTACATCAAGGAAACAAGCGCTAGCGTGTCCTTGATGATATTGCGATATTATTATCGCCGCTTTTCGCCCAAAAACGGACGCTAAAGCGGCAATAATTATATCGCCAGTCCTTGCTAAAATGCCCCTTTGACCTTTCTGCAAAGTTAAACAGTCACCAGTCTCTGACCACGCCTCGTGACACAGCCCCTCAGTCCTTCAACTCCACCAGCCAATGATACACGTAGTCCCAGCTGGCTCCCTGTTGACTAGACAGTCAGAACCACCTAACACGATGAACAAAACTAGGGGGCATATTAGCAAGGTCCATATCGCCGCTTTAGCGGCACTTTTTTCCGCTAAAGCGGCGATATTTTTATCGCCCTGTCAACAAGCTGTTGCTAACAGCAGTTAGCGACAGCTTTTAGGCGATAGCGACCGGTTTGGGGGCCGCTTTGCATGTCAGCGATATTTATCGCTAATGACATGCAAAGTGGGCGTACCCAAACTGTTAGCGTCTGAAAGCAGTCACTAACACAGCTATCGCCTATTAGCAAGGCAGGCAAAGCGATGAACAAAATCACGCTAAGCGCGTTTATCGCTATAATCTAAAGCCTGCTAAAAACATGACTTACCTGTTTATCCAATGGGAGGTGGATTGTCAGGTTAAGTCCCCATTGGCGTTAATGCATGAATATCGCTGGATTTCCAGCGATATTCCCGCATTTCGCCGCTATCGCTGGATATTTTAGCACAATGGAGAAAAACATTGCTAATAGCATGTTTTCTCCGCTACCATAACCAGCGATAAAAAAAATGCGCTAAGGGCGTTTTGCGATAAATATCGCTATTCCTTGCTATAATGTCCCCAGGGGGCATATTTACAAGGGTTTTATCTCCGCTTTTTTTGGCTTACAAAGCCAAGAAAGCAGAGATAAAACCAGCTCCCTATTTACAAGAGGGTGCTAACATGCATAATCGCATGTTAGCACCCTTTTTCCCAACACCTTCCTTTGCATCTCCAATGAGATGCAAAGTGGGCGTTACTGGGCGTACCCCAGATGGACTACCTTGCAAATATCGCTGATGTTTACATCGCAATATTTACAAGGCAGCCCACATGATTTTAGCACACATTAGATTTTGGTACAAAAACTGCAGTTTTTGCCAAAATCTAAAGTTTGCTAAAATGCAGACTTACCTATCCCTAACATTGAGGTGGATTATGCTGATAGGACCCTGTGGGTCGTATCATAAAGGTTATCGCCGTTTTGCATGGAACTTCGCTGGAAAACCAGCAATGTTCCCTGCAAAAGGGAGATAATCTCGCTATCTCTGGAATTTTTATCGCCCTGGAGTAACACGTTGTTAATTATGCGCTATACCAGAGATAGCCTGTGATAATATAATTATCGCTAAGCACGGCCAGCGATGATTATCGCTGGCCGTTGGTAATATGCCCCTTGGTAACTGCTTCTTTCCAAGATTAGACCTCCAGGCGGCTGACGGCACCTGCACGGTCAGATCAAGGTGCCACAAATAACATGAAACCCCTCGAGTCTCGTCATGGTGTTTTCCACAACATAGCACCCTATGGCGTGGGTTCAGCGAGGGGGTGCCAATGACCTGAGACAGAGGCCGGGATGTCAGGCACTGTCATCTGATCTGGAAGTTGAAGACAATCACAGCTCCCAGCTCAGGTTCTCCCAACACCCCTCAGACACCACAGACTCTGGGGGACAAGAATGCACAGATCCCCTGGTTGCAAACAGGGGTCCCAGGTCCCCTGGTTGCAAGCAGGGGTCCCTCAGACTCTACAGGCCTCTCCTGCACTAGTTGAACTCCTCCTGTCCAAGCAACTCAGATGGCTGCTGATTTGTGCACACACATTTCTTTTGCACAGCGAGATGATGGTGTATGTCAGGACGGTCCTTGTCTCAACCACGATCACTTCCGCTCACTACTATGATCACTGTCTTCACCGTACCCAGTGTGGCCCTTATGATCTTGTGGAGACAGTGAGATCCTTTGTGTCCCTGGGATCTCGTAGGCAGGAGGCCAGCTCATCAGCCCTTGGAACATACTTAGAGACCCAGGCCACGACAGTTTGCACTTAGCTGCAGGCCAGCAACATCTAGACAAAGCCCACCAAGTGATAGTCCCCTTCCTGGAGCATGACAAGCTCCAGGCCACCACAAGTCTGACAGGAGGAATCATTAGGGCAAGAGGAACTGCAACTGGACCATGCGCAATAGCCCAGTATCGAACCAGCGTAGTATGGTTCGAAATCCACTACTTTCAGGGTCCAAAGCGCCAGTAGGTATACCCATCATGTGCTTTGAAGATACGATCAGTTCAAAAAGCCACTTTTGAAATGCACAAGCCCTCTCTAAATTGTGTCCCATCCTACCCTGGGCGGTTTAATACAAATCTTTAGTGGGGCTAAGACCAAGCCCCTTGGAATACAGGTGCCAATTCCTCCCCCACATAACCATCAGAAAGGTCCTTCAGAGTCAGAGGTCCGCAGTTTCCAGAGAACCCCTAGTTTATAGCCCTCTATGCACAGATGTGGCTGCCCCCTAGCTCCCAGTTGTGAATTAGGAGACAGGTTGACAGGCACACAGAGTCACGATTATCAAAATGGCCACTTTCCCAAAGTGGTATTTCCACACACGTAATGTAGGATCCACTTGCACTACCGGAGAGGATTCTCTATTACGAACTCATCGATATCAAACACTATACTGCTACTATTCTGCACGTAGGAAATACTGGTCAATAGCTTTTGCCTACATCCCCCATGCTAATCCAATGCAAGAAGTAGGCCCCGCCATACCAAACCCCTCACCTTTGCTATTCACAACCCTTTCATGTAACACACACATGTACATGCTCTACCTCTTCCCAACACCACACCCTGTCACAAGGGAGAATTCCGATATAGCAAGAGACATGCAGAACCTTGGCACATAACTTTTTACATGCCAAGCTGAACAACAGTAACCTGAGCACACAGGTCCTACCAGGACAAATCTGTGGCATGATTAAAGAGCTACCTCTGTGGATTGCACAACCAGTGCTGCAGGCCCATGGAGGAGCCTTTGAGGAACATGCCCTGGGTACGTTTTACCCCTAGACAAGGGACTTACAGTTAACTTGAATCAGCCTGTCACCAGTATGTATATGACAAGCACAATGCGTTGGCACTGAATGGCTGTTTTAAGGCTAGCACATAGATCCGCGGAAAACTTGGAAGGAGAAAACCAAAAAGTCGAAGGAAAGCATCCTAGAAAGGCCATTTCCAACATGCAACCTCTTTTGCTAGAACAGGATCCTTTTGTTGAACACTCATCATCAGGAAAGCTAAGCTGTATTTTCGAAGAAGAGTGTTATAAAAAGAAGTCAGAAGAAAAAGAAGATGTTTAAATTGCTCAAGTTATGGAATTAAAAGACACAAATGCAAAATATTTCATGATACTCTTGACAAAGGCCCAGCATTTTCAGTGGAGCTGTAGGAAAGCTTGTGTGTGTTTGTGCATATCTCAATTTAGTAAACAAAGAGCTGTATAATATGTTAAGTAAAGCAAATGAACTTGCAAGGATGGGTAGTGACTAAGTACAAACAACTTTAAAAAGTTTACCACATTGGACGTGTGCTGTGCAGTGCAGCACTCAATCAAAGAGCGAAAAGTTAGGAGAAATACAGGGGCATATTACCAAGGTATAGTGATATTTATCGCTAAATGCACTTAGCGCATTTTTTTTTATCGCTGCCTATCGCTGGATATGTTAGCGGAGAAAACATGCTATTAACAACGTTACGCCTGCCTTGCTAATAGGCGATAGCAACATTAGCGACTGCTTGCAGTCGCTAACAGGTTGGGTACGCCAACTTTGCATGTCATTAGCGATAAATATTGCTGACATGCAAAGCGGGCCCCAAACCGCTCCCTATCGCCTAAAAGCTGTTGCTAACATCAGTTAGCGACAGCTTGATAATAGAGCGATAGAATTATCGCCGCTTAGCGGCCGAAAACGGCTGCTAAACCGACGATAATTGCATATCGCCACCCTTGGTAATATGCCCGACAGACATTTCTCCTTTTTAATGCCTGCTTTGAAGTGGTGGTATTTTGTGGTGCAAAACCCTGTCTACTAATATTAGTAGATAGAGTATTCCATCAAAAAACATGGGGTATATTTCCCAATATTTCACGAAACGCAGCAAGATAACTTGCTGCGCTGCATTGAGTGAAAGCATAGCAGTAGATATTGCACATTTATGCTAAGATATGGTACATTTCTTCTGTTTTCTAGTCCTGGCACACTAGTGGCAGCCTAGTGCCAATACAGGCACCCATTCGCATGTAGCACGTGTGTCTGGGTTATGACCATGATTGTTTTTGTGCAGCAAGGGATACATTCCTCCACAAAACAATCCTTTGAGGTATTTTCCTCTTTATATGTGTGTTCCAGAATGCAGGATGCAGGATGCATAGAACGAGTAAGGGGCATATCATCAATGGCCAGCGAAAATTATCGCTGGCCGTGTTTAGCGTGCCCAAAATTAACGCCGCCTATAGCCGGATTCTATCCCCCGGTCAGGGCACAATCAGCAGCACGCATCGCTGAGGCGATAGAAATCCAAGCAATAGCGGCGATAAGGGGCAACATCGTAGGAATACCTGCGAGAACAAAAGAGTGATAGTGAAAACATTGGCGAAAGGGAGATGTGGACTCAGCATGATGATCCACCTCCCATGTTAAACATGGCTAAGTCAAAGATTTAGCAGGCATAAAGAACAGGCGATATAGCCGGTTAGCGCAAATTTTTAAGTCGCTAGGCCGGTTAGCGTTTCCATTGTTGATAGGGAGATGCGTCAATATCGATTATTTTCGTTGTATTTCGCACAGGGACGCCTACCTCGCATCTCATTAGCGATGCGAGGTTAGGCAAAAATAAAATGGGAGCTAAAGCATGGATTCACGCGTTAGCGTGCCATGCTGATAAGGCAATACAATTATCGCTTCTTTTCGTCCAAAAAACGGATGCAAAAGCGGCGATAATTGTTGAGACGGCCCTTGCTGATATGCCCCTAAGTAAGGGGAAGAAATAAAGATATGTCTCCTTGTAACGCTTTCCTCAGGGAGATGCAGCATTTTGACACAATCCCCGGTTTACTGACTTTAGTAAATCTAGGAAAATCCATGGATGAATGCGTGAGAGCGCCCACACTCCACCCATAGATTGCCTTGAGATACTCTTGATTTACAAAACAATGCAGAGCAGAGCAAGGTGGCTTTAAGTCGCTTACTAATTTAGGGGCATATCATCAAGGGCCTGAAAATATAATTATTGCCGCTTTAGCGTCCGTTTTCGGGCGAAAAGCGGCGATAATTATATCGCATTATTTGCAAGGGCACGCTAGCGCATGTTTCCTTGCTTCAGCTCCCATTTTGTTCACACCTTGCTTTGCATCTCTAATGAGATGCAAAGGAGGCGTGCCTAACAAAACACCATGGGAAAATATCGCTACCCCAGCTTCGTGATATCAACGATGGGTAGCGATATTTTAAATCATGTTAACTTTGCCTTAACGCAGGACTTTAACATCTGTTTGGCAGGGTATGCTCAGACGTGAGTCCCTTGCTCACTTTGCCACTGGATTCAAGCAAGCCGGGCTGAAGACGGCTGGAATGCCAGAAACCGGTCCTCGGAAGCTTGTTTACGGTCCAGGGAAGGCATGGCTTGGCAGTTCGGGCTGGACTGTTCCCATGAGGCACAGGGTCAGACTGATTTGCATGTAGCCATGTCTGAACTGGGGTGGCAGAGTGGGCTAAAGAACGGTGATGGATTAAACCCAGATCTTTTGACTGGGTGTGAGTGTTTGATTGATTCAGATGCTCCGTCCATCACCACCCCCTTTTGTACCGCTTTTGGCCGCCATAAGTGTGGCAGGGTATGCTCAGACGTGAGTCCCTTGCTCACTTTGCCACTGGATTCAAGCAAGCCTGGCTGAAGACGGCTGGAATGGCAGAAACCGGTCCTCGGAAGCTTGTTTCCGGTCCAGTGAAGGCATGGCTTGGCAGTTCGGGCTGGACTGTTCCCATGAGGCACAGGGTCAGACTGATTTGCATATAGCCATGTCTGAACTGGGGTGGCAGAGTGGGCTAAAGAGCGATGATGGATTAAACCCAGATCTTTTGACTGGGTGTGAGTGTTTGATTGACTCAGATGCTCCGTCCATCACCACCCCCTTTTGAACCGCTTTTGGCCGCCATAAGTGTGGCAGGGTATGCTCAGACGTGAGTTCCTTGCTCACTTTGCCACTGGATTCAAGCAAGCCTGGCTGAAGACGGCTGGAATGGCAGAAACCGGTCCTCGGAAGCTTGTTTCCGGTCCAGTGAAGGCATGGCTTGGCAGTTCGGGCTGGACTGTTCCCATGAGGCACAGGGTCAGACTGATTTGCATATAGCCATGTCTGAACTGGGGTGGCAGAGTGGGCTAAAGAGCGATGATGGATTAAACCCAGATCTTTTGACTGGGTGTGAGTGTTTGATTGACTCAGATGCTCCGTCCATCACCACCCCCTTTTGAACCGCTTTTGGCCGCCATAAGTGTGGCAGGGTATGCTCAGACGTGAGTTCCTTGCTCACTTTGCCACTGGATTCAAGCAAGCCGGGCTGAAGACGGCTGGAATGCCAGACAACGGTCCTCAGAAGCTTGTTTCCGGTCCAGGGAAGGCATTGCTTGGCAGTTCAGGCTGGAGTGTTCCCATGAGGCACAGGGTCAGACTGATTTGCATATAGCCATGTCTGAACTGAGGTGGCAGAGTGGGCTAAAGAACGGTGATGGATTAAACCCAGATCTTTTGACTGGGTGTGAGTGTTTGATTGATTCAGATGCTCTGTCCATCACCACCCCCTTTTGTACCGCTTTTGGCCGCCATAAGTGTGGCAGGGTATGCTCAGACGTGATTCCCTTGCTCACTTTGCCACTGGATTCAAGCAAGCCGGGCTGAAGACGGCTGGAATGCCAGAAACCGGTCCTCAGAAGCTTGTTTCCGGTTCAGGGAAGGCATGGCTTGACAGTTCGGGCTGGACTGTTCCCATGAGGCACAGGGTCAGACTGATTTGCATATAGCCATGTCTGAACTGGGGTGGCAGAGTGGGCTAAAGAACGGTGATGGATTAAACCCAGATCTTTTGACTGGGTGTGAGTGTTTGATTGA
This sequence comes from Lissotriton helveticus, assembly GCF_964261635.1. Taxonomy (NCBI): domain Eukaryota; kingdom Metazoa; phylum Chordata; class Amphibia; order Caudata; family Salamandridae; genus Lissotriton; species Lissotriton helveticus. The sequence continues at coordinate 658,302,943 of NC_136073.1, read as the reverse complement.
TTCAGATGCTCCGTCCATCACCACCCCCTTTTGTACAAAATTCTGACTAAGGCATAGCTAACATGGGAGGTGGATTATAGTGATACGACCACATGGTCGTATCACCAAGGCTATCTCCGTATTAGGTGCAACATCGCAGGTTTTCCAGCGATGTTGGCCCATTTCACTGGAATATTATCGCCCTGGAGTAACGTGTTCTTAATAACGCATTACCTTGGCGATGAACAAGCTCTAAGTGTGCTTTGCATTTATTTATCACCGTCCTAGTAAATATGCCCCTTAAGGACCTGAAATGTGCTGGGGCAACTCGAGCTCTTAGGAAATGTGGCCATATCAGTGGTTGCACAGGAACTCCCATTTACCATCTATGAAATGCATTATTGACGCGGAGTACAGAAAAGCAGTGTTTTGTGCTGTTTGGCATTACTTTTAGACAACTTGTCAGCACAAAACAAGTTTTGCACTGAAAAGTAAAACAAAAAAAAACACTTTGCACAGGTTTGCATCACTTTTGTGATGCAAACCTAGGGGAATATTCGTGAAACACTTGCGCCCGTTGTGCATCATTATTTTTGATGCAGCGACAACAGTACTTCATATTTAAAATATATCGCATTTGGCCAAATATGTTGGTTTTTAGACGGAAAAAAGCTATGCCTAATCCAGCTGCACCATGCAGAAGTTAAAATAGGCAATTTAGGCATCCTGTACAAATAATAATGTAAATCTAATGTAGTGACATTTATGGGAACAGCAATGTTTGATGTATCATTGGCAAGCGGCGTGTAAAGGCTCAAATGCGTCAACATTCCTGCACATTGTTATTTCCAACGTCTGAGTTGCCGAAGTGGCTGTGGTATCCAATGACCAACCACACAACACAATTAGGCAAGCTTGCCATGTCATGGAGGTGGCTATTCTGCAGCTGGGAGTTGCCAGGAGACCACAACCCCATAGGTAGCGAAGGAGAAGGGAGCATTTGCTCCGGCAGTGCATATCCTTCATTGACCTCAGGGAGAATGACAATCAAAGTTTACAGATTCAGGAGGGAGTCTACCACACAATTGCTCCACCAGCTTGGGCCAAGTGTCCAACAACCGACTGGCAGACCCAACAGCATCCCTCCACAGGTCAAACTGTTGGCTGTGCTCCACATGCTTGCATCTGGTTCCTTCCACATCACAACAGACAGAGTGGCAGGAATATCACAGGCATAATTTTCTGCCTTCCTACCCTGTGTCCTAGATGCCATCATCAGCAGGGCTCAAAAAATCCACTCGCCCGCTCGCATTTGCGAGCTAGATTTAATGAGGACGAACGATTGTTAGGTCCTACTCGCCCTTTCTGGAGAGTAGGAAGACAAACTAAGGGGCATAGTATCAAGAACGGAGTTAAAATTATCGCCACTTTAGCATCAGGAAACTACCGCTAACGGGACGATAGAATTCCCATAGAAAGTCCATGTTCACACCAGATAATGTTATCGCCCTTCTTGATAATATGGCCCCAAATCTTGTTACCTTGTCAAATTTGCTCCGTTTTCAGACAGAGGACAAAAGTTAGAGGCATTTTTATTGCTCAAAAAGTGAATGCGCCCCTCTCGGCTGCGGGGTTGGTGCTCCCGCCCTGCGCTCCGTCTCCTGACCTCCTGGAGCCCTGGCTGGGATCAGGGAGGCAAACAAGCCCTCATCAGGACTTCCAGGGCAGCCAGGCCATCTGGTCACCCCATTGGAAAGCATTGCACATGACCAGATGACCAAGGGGTGACATATAGATATGCGGTGACATATAGATATGCTTTGCCTACACACTGTGTTAAGTTTGAATGAGCTTATTAGGAGTTTAAACACCATTTTACCTTTCTGCTGCTTCTGCACACGGCACATAATTGTTATTTTAGCTTTGAGCCTAGTTGAATGTTTTGCTTCACACGAGAATAATATGTTGTTGCTCTGATATCAGCTTTGCTTGGTGAGCTGTGTCTGTAAAGCGAGTGCCGAGGCCTTCAAGGATATCTCAACACAATGGTTGTTGTGAGGTCTGATCTTCGCACGTTCTAGACATAACATACATGCAGCTGCGACCAAACTCTGGTTTTAGGCACGTTTAATATTGCAACGCACAGAGAATACACACACTTGATGGTGCTTCGCATGCAGAGAGGTGGTGGAAGATGATGTGATCCTTACCACTAGGATCAGAGGTATGGGGCCGCCCTACTAAAACCTGAAGAGACCTTCTTATATATAATATAATAAAGTAGCAAGGGAGGGTGAGAATTAGGTGTCTATTCGCCTTCTTCCCTCTAGCATTTTAACATACTTTCACCCTTTGTATATTATGGACTAGTAACTATGCTGATTACTTTGGGCCATATTACCAAGATGTGCGTTAAAAAACGCACAACGCACATTTCCCTATGGCCGGCGATCGCCGGATTTTATCGCCTACGTGTTGTGCGTTGATAATGACACGTGAGTCCCAGGCTCTCCACACCACTGGAGTCAAGCTATCCAGGCTGAATGAAGGCTGATAGCCAGAAACCGGTCCTTGGATGCTTGATTCCGGTCTGGGAAAGACATGGCTTGGTAGTTCGGACTGGACTGTTCCCATGAGGCACAGGGTCAGAGCTGATTTGCATATAGCCAGTGTCTAACCCAGGGTGGTGTGCAGTGCAAAAAAACGATGGATTTAGGCCCAGATCCTTGTACTTGGGTGAATGTATGACATTGTTCTACATTCTGTCCATCAACTGTGTTTTTTGGAAACAGTCGCAAACATCGCTAACTCCTATTACCAACTTTTGGAGATATTCGCGCTAAGCGCGAATATCTCCAAAAGCTAACACCTGCCCTGAGCAGTTCTTAGCCATGTTATCCAATGGGAGGTGGATAACATGGCTAAGAGCATTAGCTCGGTAATGCCTGAATATCGCTGACTTTTCAGCGATATTCATGCATTGTGGCCGATTTTTATCGCATTTGCGATAAACCTTGGTAATACCAAGGTTTATCTGCGATGAAAATCGCCGCAGGTCGGCGATACATTTTTGTCTCTAACCAAGCAATAGCGATAATTATCGCTATTGCTTGGTAATATGCCCCAGTATTCCTATATCTAACCTTATATATAGACACATATGCACCTATAAGTCACTCCTATGGCAGGCCTTAACAATCCTGAAGGCAGAGTGCTTGGGGGCATATTATCAAGGGGGTTTATCTCCGCTTTTTTGGCTTTAAAAGCCAAGAAAGCGGAGATAAAATTATCTCCCTATTACCAAGCTGTCGCTAACACCAGTTAGCGACAGCTAATAGGAGATAGTGACCATCTTGGGCCCCGCTTTGCATGTCAGTGATATTTATCACTAATGACATGCAAAGTGGGCGTGCCAAGATGTTAGCGACTGAAAACAGTCGCTAACATCGCTATCTCCTATTACCAACTTTTGGAGATATTCGCGCTAAGCGCGAATATCTCCAAAAGCTAACACCTGCCCAGGAGCAGTTCTTAGCCATGTTATCCAATGGGACGTGGATAACATGGCTAAGAGCATTTGCTCGATAATGCATGAATATCGCTGACTTTTCAGCGATATTCATGCATTGCGGCCGTTTTTTATCGCATTTGCGATAAACCTTGCTAATAGCAAGGTTTATCTGCGATAAAAATCGCCGATTTGCGGCGATAAGTTTTGTCTCTAAACAAGTTAGAGACAAAAATTATCTCTATTGGTTGGTAATATGCCCCTTGGTTCTATGTGAGATAGTGCTCTAGCATGAGCTGAGCCTGTCTGCAGCTTTCGGAACCATGGGGCATATTATCAAGGGGGTTTATCTCCGCCTTTTTGGCTTTAAAAGCCAAGAAAGCGGAGATAAAATTATCTCCCTATTACCTAGCTGTCGCTAACACCAGTTAGCGACAGCTAGTAGGAGATAGCGACCATCTTGGGCCCCACTTTGCATGTCAGTGATATTTATCACTAATGACATGCAAAGTGGGCGTGCCAAGATGTTAGCGACTGGAAACAGTCGCTAACATCGCTATCTCCTATTACCAACTTATGAAGATATTCGCGCTAAGCGCGAATATCTCCAAAAGCTAACACCTCCCTGAGCAGTTCTTAGCCATGTTATCCAATGGGAGGTGGATAACATGGCTAAGAGCATTAGCTCGGTAATGCATGAATATCGCTGACTTTTCAGCGATATTCATGCATTGCGGCCGATTTTTATCGCATTTGCGATAAACCTTGGTAATATCAAGGTTTATTTGCGATAAAAATTGCCGCAGCTCAGCGGTAAATTTTTGTCTCTAACCAAGCAATAGCGATATTTATCGCTATTGCTTGGTAATATGCCCCCATGTCCTTATAGCTGTTCTATGATATTGCCATACCATATACTCTTAGGTGCATTATGAACCTCGCGGTTAAATGCTAACTTTGGTTTGGCTTTATCAAAACATGTTGTGTAAGGTGTCATACGCTTTGGAATACTACCCCCTCACCAGTTCTGGCGACGGGGGTAGCATTCCACCCTTCGAGAGGGAGAAGACATGTGGGGGCATATTACCAAGCAATAGCGATAATTATCGCTATTGCTTGGTTAGAGACAAAAATTTACCGCTGAGCTGCGGCGATTGATAAACCTTGGTATTACCAAGGTTTATCGCAAATGCGATAAAAAACGGCCGCAATGAATGAATATCGCTGAAAAGTCCGCGATATTCATGCATTAGCGTGACAATGCTCTTAGCCATGTTATCCACCTCCCATTAGATAACATGGCTAAGAACTGCTCAGGGCAGGTGTTAGCTTTTGGAGATATTCGCGCTTAGCGCGAATATCTCCAAAAGTTGGTAATCGGCGATAGCGATGTTAGCGACTGTTTCCAGTCGCTAACATCTTGGCACGCCCACTTTGCATGTCATTAGTGATAAATATCCCTGACATGCAAAGTGGGGCCCAAGATGGTCGCTATCTCCTACTAGCTGTCGCTAACTGGTGTTAGCAACAGCTAGGTAATAGGGAGATAATTTTATCTCCGCTTTCTTGGCTTTTAAAGACAAAAAAGCGGAGATAAACCCCATTGATAATATGTCCCGTTGCTCCTACTAATCCCGGTTAAAGTTAATTAGAGCCTCAGCATCACAAAATGGACGCTGCTGCCACAGACACAAGTCTGACCTCCTGATGCTGGGAGTCCTTCCAGCGAGGGAGGCTTGGACAATAGGTTTCCTGTCTTGGGAGGTGCGACTTGGCCTGTTTTGGCTGGATTTACACCTCATCCTCAACACGGGGCGTGTTCCGTTGTTGAGTTAAGACGACTACATGTAGTCGCAATCAGCGTGATTAGGTCGTTAGTGCAATACATAACCCGTAATCTCCCGGGCGGGGCCCCAGGTGGTGCGGCGCTTCCTGACGGACAGGGCGGAATGAAGCTTAGTCCTGTAATGGTCAATGCTGTGATGGGCAAGCGCCCCCAGGATAAGGATGATTTTCCTTTCTGGCTTGCCGAAAAGTTTGACAAGCTGGAAGCGGTATTTCCTAACACGACTCCTGGTGAAAAACACAGGGGGGCATATTATCAAGGGATTTATTTCAGCTTTTTTGGCTTTAAAAGCCAAGAAAGCGGAGATAAAATTATCTCCCTATCAGCAACAGGGTGCTAACACGCAAATTCGCATGTTAGCACTCTTTTTCTCTACGCTTCCCCTTGCATCTCTAATGAGATGCAAAGGGGGCGTTCCAGAGAAAAATAAAAGGAGAAATGTTGTTAAGCGACATTTCTCCTATTATCAGGATTTCGCTAACCCTGTTAGTGATAAAAAAAAGCAGCGCTAACCGCGGTTAGCGCTGCTTTTTTTTACACCTGGGGGCATATTATCAAGAAGTAGCGATATTTATTGCTAAGCAGGGTTAGCAACAATAATTTTATCGCCGCGCTTCGACGATTTTTATCGCTGAGATACCTTGCTATTATCAAGGTTTATCTCAAAAGCGATAAAAATCGTGTGAAATGCATGAATATCGCTGACAATTCAGCGATATTCATGCATTAGCTACCAAATGCTCTTAGCCATGTTATCCACCTCCCATTGGATAACATGGCTAAGAACTGTTCAGAGCAGGTGTTAGTTTTAGGCGATAGCGGGAATTTGTCCATCGCTACGCCTGTGTTGGTAATAGGCGATAGCGATGTTAGAAACTGTTTTCAATCGCTAACAGTTTGGCACGCCAACTTTGCATGTCATTAGCGATAAATATCGCTGACATGCAAAGCGGGCCCCAAACCGCTCGCTATCGCCTAAAAGCTGTCGCTAACATTAGTTAGCGACAGCTTGGTAATATAGCGATAGAATTATCGCCGCTTAGCGGCCGAAAACACCTGCTAAACCGGCGATAATTCTATATCGCCATCCTTGGTAATATGCCCCCTGGTATTTTCCAGACTTAGCCATGATATCCTATGGAAGGTGGATCTCATGGCTAAGTTTGTGAGCCCCTATCATCAAGCGAACACCAAACTTCGAGAGATTATCGTTGGCTTTTCAGCGATAATCTCTCATTTGGCAGTTAGCGCGAGGATTTTTATCACTTCTGAGATAAACCTTGCTAATAGCAAGTTATCTTTGCGATAATTTCCGACGATGCTTAGCGTTAAAAAATTTGTTGCTAAGCCTCGTTAGCGATAAATATCGCTAATCGTTGGTAATATGCCCCAGGATTCTGAAAATTAGCATGCCAAAAGACTTAACCCCAGAAATTGGTGACTGTGAGATATGGGGAAAGACCTTTGCGGCAGTATATGCGAAGTGCTACGGCACTCCGTCTATGACTGTCCTTCCGACGGTCCTTAAACGTGTTCAAGATGAGCATGGACCTGAGGCAGCTGTTGAATTGGGTATGCGCCTATGTGGCTCTTTGATGTGGTTTCCGATCTCATACTTGCGAATGTCAAGGGAGATGCGGTGAACTTTCAGGTGTCCAATGCTTTGCATGCGGTTCCCAATGTCGACAAACCCCGACAGTTAGCAAGAATTATTGTGGCGGCTTATAAAACAGTGGGCTGCAATAGCGTGGGTCTCAAGCAATTTTCTATTAAACAGAAAAAACAACCCCAAGGGCAGAAGTCTGAAACTGACGAACAGCCCAAGACCAAAAAACAAAGGGGCATATTACCAACAGTTAGCGATATTTGTCGCTAACTGAGCTTAGCGTTAGTTTTTTTAATGCCGCGCTTCGCCCAATATTATCGCTGAGATAACGTCCTATTACCAACGTTTATCTCAAAAGTGATAATATTGCAGGCCTTAGCGTGAATATCGCTGGAAAACCAGCGGTGTTCACGCATTAGCGTGCAAATGCTGTTAGCCATGTTATCCACCTCCCATTGGATAACATGGCTAAGAACTGGCATTTGCAGGCGTTAGCGTTTGGCGATATTCGCGCTTAGCGCGAATATTTCCATCGCTTTGCCTTTCTTGGTAATAGGCGATAGCGAGGTTAGCGACTGTTTTCAGTCGCTAACCGGTTGGGTACACCCACTTTGCATGTCATTAGCGATAAATATCGCTGACATGCAAAGCGGGCCCCAAACTGCTCGCTATCGCCTACAAGCTGTCGCTAACTGGTGTTAGCAACAGCTTGGTAATATGGCAATGGAATTATCGTCGCTTAGCAGCCGAAAACGGCCGCTAAATCGGCGATAATTCAATATCGCCACCCTTGGTAATATGCCCCAAAATTGGCTGAAAAAACGAAAACAGGGTAAACAACAACAGAAACAGGAGTCTCGTCCTGCATCTCCATTGCCTGCGCCCACAGAACGTATTTATGACTTGCGCGATCGCACGACGATAAAATCACCTGATCGTTTTCAGGTTTCTGATCAATGCTCTCCTCGCTCTTTTCAGGACTCATCGACCTCATCGACCGGTGGTGGAGGTGGCGGCAGAGGTCCGGGTGGCCAGCAAGGACGCGAACAGCCCCGTCCGAAAGACGGTAAAAGGCAAGCAGGACGATTCTACACCGAAAAGATCCCAGTTTCAGAAAAAGAAAGTCGCCGCTTTAACAGCGAGATATGCTACAGATAGTGAGAACGCAGCTTCGGAATCAGACATGGGCTCTGACCTTGCTGGACAGCGCAGCGGAGATTACCACAGTGCGAGAGGCCCTGCGTCCTCTACTGAAGGTGACAGCGACTAACCGTTATGTTGTTGTGGACACAGCTGACACTAGAGTAGCTCCCCCTGATAGACTTTATGAAATAGTCCTGTTTATTGAAGGTGACATGCAACGTATCATAAAAGGGGTATTTTGGGAAAATCTTACGACTACCTATGACATTTTGTTAGCGGAGGCTGACTGGCCCCCACCTTTTGTGCTCGCGGCTCCGAGAGGGGAGGAGGTAATCCTCCCTAGTTTCGCGCACACTGTCTCGAAGGAGCATGCGCTGAATTTTGCAGAAGAGTGGGCTAAAGCCCTTGCACCAGCTCTGTACCGTGCACACTGTGGTTGGGCTAAATTTTCCCCACACCACGAGATTCCTTTGCGGTCTATGCCACAGCCTTAACCTCAATATCCAATTAGGCGCGAAGCTACGGCTTCCGTTGCGGAAATCCTTGAGCAATTGGAATATCAAGGAGTGATTGAAACATGTGTGTCATCGATGAATAACCCTCTTTTTACTGTGACCAAGCCTGACGGATCTTATCGTTTGGTATTGGATTACCGGCATTTAAACTCGCATTGCCGTACCTGTGCAGTATAGAATATTCACGGCTTTGCCTTAGTGGATAGTATTGTGCATAAGCGGTTTAAAACCACGCTTGACATATCCAACGGTTTTTATACCCACCATTTGGATGGTCTAAGTTCCCAATGGACCAGTTTTATATGCGGCGGCGAACAAAAACAGTTCAAACGTTTACCAATGGCCTATAAGAATAGTCCAGGCGTATTTGCTGCCCGCATAGTCTCTCTCTTGGAGGGTAGACCCCGATGCGTGTTCGTATGTGGATGACATTTATCTCACAGACGACAAACTTTGGGCGCATCTGTGTCGAGTTAACCGCATAATATGTAGCTTTGCGGACTTCGGTTACAAATTCAACTTTGCAAAGTCGCACAATGCAGAGTACACAGTGTTGTTCCTGGGCTATGAGCTCAACAATGAAGGCCGAGGATTGGCTCCTCACTTCTTGGAGAAATGCGCACAACTGCGCGCTCCGACAACTCTGAAAAAATTACAGTCTTTGCTGGGATTTTTGAATTTCGGGAGGACATACATTCCTGAATATGCCCAGCGTATTAAGCCTTTGTATGCTTTGATACAACCTACTTTTACTAAATCGTTCTGGCTGCCAGAACACTCGGCTATTCTGCAATCCTGGCAGGCTGATCTGCTTGAATCTACATTTTTACTGACTCGTGATAACCACACCAACCTGGTGATAAGAATCATCCCTGGGGCGGTGGGTTTCACTTACCTTTCTTTTAACGAGGGAGACACAGTACCTATTGCCTACAAGTCACACTTGTACACCTCGGCTGAAATGCGATTTTCCACTGTGGAGAAAGTTTTGACAGCGGTACAGATGGCGATTCTTAAGGAAAGTGCTCTGTCACAGGGAAAACGCATGTTGGTTGTTACCCCGTTTCTTGCATTAGAACCAGTTACGAAAGCAAGTGTACCTAATTCTAAAGCTTTGCACCCTCGGTGGATACAATGGGCAGTATCATTGACATCTCCGGATGTCACCTTTATTGTTGATGCCTCCTTACAGTCACAGGAGTTTTTGCAATATGAATTCATTCATCCTGCGCCTTTGGCTATGCGGCCTTTGGAGGAATTCCATTGTATCATATACACTGATGGTTCAGCGCAAGTTGCGCATGGGTCTAAGCTCGCATACGTTTCTGCTTGCACCATTGTGGTAGGTGCCATGGTGAATGATGAGTTCAAGTCCAGAGTCGTGCACACGCAGACTCTAGGGGACTGCACCGCACAATTGGAAGAGCTTCGTGCTCAGATGCTTGCATTAGAGTACGCTGATCCTAGTGTGACGACTCTCATTGTAAGTGATTCTTACTACTGTGTCCAGTCTTACAATGAGAACTTGTTCTTTTGAATTCAGAATGATTTTTGGGATTCCAAGGGTAGCACAATATGAAGAGTGCGGGGCAAGATGGCGGACGCAGCGGCGTCCGAGTGAGTAGCAGCTAAGGTGCTCTTGCTGTGCTCGCTTCCCAACTGCGGCTCGAATGCGGAGTTACGTGGAGCTATGCGTAGTTCTGCTGGAGGTCTAACGGAGCAACTCTCAATCTGCTAATAATATTGTTTAGCCTTGGAGAGGTCTCAATAACATTCTTCCCTACCTGGGATGCGACTGGATCTGTGGGGCAGTTTTCGCCGGTCGCTGCAGCTAGCGTGGCGTTTTCCAGCTATTGCCTTGAGTCGGAGCCGAAGAGTGGACCTGAACATAGCACACCGGAACACAGCTGATCGGAGCGGCGCAAAGCAAGCTTGCAGATCCCCATCAAGCGGCTTTCAGGGTCCACCAGTCTCGGTCTCGGCTTCGTTGGCTTCGTCAGGGAAGGAGCGCTCGAAGCAGGATGGCTCCCAAGAATCCTACCTCTGGTACAGCACCCAAAACCCAGAAGCAGAAAACCAGAGCGGTCACGGCGGCAGCTGCGGATTCTGAGCATCAATTTGAGTGTTGGCGATACTATGGGCTCTCAAAAGCAAAGCTCCGTGGCAGTTACAGACTCAGGTTCAGGCTCAGGCATAAATTTTCCACCTGAAAAAGCTAATGACTCCGCTCCCGTACAGGTAGTACTGGTGGATTCTGGGACATGTAGGCTTGGCGCAATCCCTAAAATACTGGGAATGTTTAAGAAAAAGAACCAAAATTCAGACAATGTTGGTTATCTGGGAAATACTGCTGCTTCAAAAGAGAGCTCAAAACTGGTTTCTGGAAAAACCTCCTCAGACCCGGCCCCAAACTTGACAGCTCTTATCTCTCCCACTCCAATCACGCAAGTGAGTGCAGCGGCACTTCCCGCTAGTGCTAACATACACGAGGTACCGACCCCCTCGGGATACAGATTCTATTGAATCTGCGGGGAATTTCTATTCCATGTCGGACTTATCCACTGCCCTAGAGTCGGAGAGTCTAGATGGAGAATGGAGGGATGATGTGAGCGTTAATAGTATGAATAGCTCAACATATGATGTACGGGGCTCAGTGGATGAAGAGGGCGGTGATATATAGGAATCACCCTCTGGTAGACCAGAGTGGGGGGGCAGAGGAAAATACAGTGATCACAGCGCAAGGTGATAATGTTGCCTCTCCACTAATTACGCCTGCAGGCATTATAGATGGCCCTCAGATTCCTGAAGTTACGCTGGGTACACTATATCAGCTTATGCTCCAGCACCAAGAGGAGACAAGGGCAGAGAACCTGCGTACTCAAGGTGCAGTCCGCAGGTTGCAAAACAACCTAAGGCGTGTGGCAAAGTCTTGTAATGAAATGACTGCTAGAGTTGTGGAGGCCGAAGGCAGGATCTCGGCGATTGAAGACACTGAGATCCAGCAAAAATCACAGCTATCATCTTTGGAAGGGTTAAGGGATGAGATTAACTGGAAGCTGGTGGACTTGGAAAATAGGTCTAGACGCCATAACCTACGAATCTTGGGTATACCCGAGGGGAGTGAGGGGGAGAATATCAGACAATTTGTCAGCTAACTTTTTTCGGAAGCCTTTCCGGAATTAACCCACTGGAAATGGGATGCGGAACTTCAAAGGGCCCATAGATTTCCCTTTCAGAAAAATACTAGACTTGATGCAAAGGCTAAGCCAAGAGCCATATTGATTTGTTTAAACAACCTTCTGGCTACGGAGGCTCTTTATGACTTGGCCAGACCGGATCGAAAACGTAGGGGGAAAGGTCTGGCAATTTCGCCAATTAATTCCATCTTTTCAGGCTAAGGGTGCCCAGGCCTTTCTCCTTAACCCCTCGAAATTGAAAGTAATTCATAAAGAGAGGACATACTTTCTAACATCTGAGGGGGTAGCTTCATTTTGATCTTTTTTGTTTTTTTATATTTCTGGCCGGGGTATCTGTTGTGTGCATTTTGTGGGTTTTTTCTTATGGTTGTGAAAATGAATCAGATTTATGCTGTCTTTTTTTTTCTCTTTCTTCTCTTTATTTACGCCATAGAGTGATAACTTAAAAGTGTAACTTGTTGGGAAGCGAGTCGCGAGGCACAAGATGCTTCTCATACTATCAATGTTAGGGACTATTCAGTCCCTTTGCCCTATATGGGGTGGGGTCGGGGGGGACAGGGAGGGGAAGCGGGGAGGCATTGGGTAAGTGGGGAGTGGTGTGGGGGGATCAAGCAAGGTCAGAAATGCTCGAACCAAGAGCAAATTGCGTTGTAATGTGAATATGAATTTGAATATGAATTTGAAGCATAATTTATTTTTTTCTGAAACGGGAGGTACAGATGGATACAGATATACCTGGGGGATTAATGCTGTCTTTGTTAAATAAATCATTAGGATGGGAAAATTGAGGATTTGTTCCTGGAATATATGCGGTCTTAACCATAGAAAAAAAAGGGGGGTCTGCGCACAAATAATACAGAGTATGAGGATAGACTTATTGTGTCTTCAGGAAACGCACCTTCCCTGGAATGATCGGCATCTATTTAAGGACCTGGGGTTGAATCTATTGGGATGTACACGCCAAGGTACCACTACAAAAGGAGTGGCGATTCTTATGAGGAGAGGATTGGGGTTCCTTAAACGTACTAAAGTAGATCAGTATTTTAGATGGATGATTCTTGAGATTAGTATTGATAGCAAAGTTTGGACGATATGCTCAATCTACGCTCCAAATTCAGATGACCCTGATATTCTGAACTTTTTAAGCTTAGAATTAGCCGATTGGCCATCCCCTTTAATAATCTCTGGAGACTTAAACATTCACTTGGAAGCCGGTTTGGATAAACGGGGCAATACATTGTATCCAGGCCTAAAAAAAAAGATATATAAGGCATTAAGAAGTCTAGTAGTGGAATTTGGTCTGTGTGATGAGGGGTATGTTAAAAATCCTTTGTCACTGGGTTTTACATTCTTTTCTGCTCCACAGAAGTTTGTCCAGTTGGACTATTTTTTTGCCACTGCTGGGCTCATTAATAATATTCTATTCGAGATATTTCCTCGAATAATTTCAGACCATAATCCGGTCCTGATAGAGGTCAAAACTGAGGCCGGATGTTCAGCAGAGGTAAGACCTTGGTCATTTGAGCGGAAACTGTTAGCAGACCCATCATACATAGAATATATGGGTAAGTGGATCAGAGAATTTTTTGAGTTTAATAGAGGAAGTGCATCTGTTCAAAATATTTGGGATGCGTTTAAAGCTGGGGTGCGTGGTGAGACACTAGCCTATTCGATCAAGAAACAAAAAAATATGCGGAATAAACTTGATACATATTATATGGCTGTACAGGAATGGGAGGAAACATTAGTTACTGCCATTAGTCTATCACAAGATATAGAACATATTAAATTACCCTAGCTATTCAAAAAGCAAGGTTATATGAGATATTCGCGACCAAACTAGCGGAGCAGGTGGCAATTTTTAGATCACAAGTATATGAAATGGGGGAAAACTCGGGCAGGATCTTGGCGAAAAAGAGGCATTTAAATCTATCAATGCAATACAGGATGAGGCAGGTCAGGTCCATAATAATCCTGAGGAAATCCTTGAGTTCTATTCTAAGCTGTATGAGCGGGATACATTATTGTATTCTAGCGATTCTATATTGAATTTTACCACTCTAGCTAACACCTTGAAACTAACTACTGTCCAGGCACAGATTTTGGACGCCCGTATTTCATGGGAGGAAATTGAGACGACCCTGCTTTCTCTTGCTGTTGGCAAGGCCATGGGACCTGACGGTATCCCTCTCGAGTTTTTCAGGCTATTTAGGCATTTATTAAAACAAGGGGGCATATTACCAAGCAATAGCGATAATTATCGCTATTGCTTGGTTAGAGACAAAAATTTACAGCTGAACTGCGGCGATTTTTATCGCAGACAAACCTTGGTATTACCAAGGTTTATCGCAAATGGGATAAAAAACGGCCGCAATGCATGAATATCCCTGAAAAGTCAGCGATATTCATGCATTACCGAGCTAATGCTCTTAGCCATGTTATCCACCTCCCATTGGATAACATGGCTAAGAACTGCTCAGGGCAGGTGTTAGCTTTTGGAGATATTCGCGCTTAGCGCGAATATCTCCAAAAGTTGGTAATAGGAGATAGCGATGTTAGCGACTGTTTCCAGTCGCTAACATCTTGGCACGCCCACTTTGCATGTCATTAGTGATAAATATCATTGACGTGCAAAGTGGGGCCCAAGATGGTCGCTATCTCCTACTAGCTGTTGCTAACTGGTGTTAGCGACAGCTAGGTAATAGGGAGATAATTTTATCTCCGCTTTTTGGGATTTTAAAGCCAAAAAAGCGGAGATAAACCCCCTTAATAATATGCCCCACGATTTGCTGGTTACCTTTCTGGAAGCACAGAAAGGGGTGGCTCCAGCATCATGGAGACAATCTACAATAATGGCATTTCTTAAAAAAGATAAAACTCCTCTTAATCCGGCCTCTTATAGGCCGATTTCACTAATCAATGCCGATAGCAAAGTCTTCTCAAAAATCCTAGCCTCTCGAATTTCAGGGGTTATTTCTCGTATAGTGTCACGCTGGCAACATGGGTTTATTCCCAATCGGGACACTACCAATCATGTCCGGAGGGTTATTGCCTTAAAGAACTGGGCACAGTGTACTAATACACCCATAGGGGTCACCCTGTTGCATGCCGAGAAGGCATTCGACAGGGTGGCCTGGCCTTATCTTTGGGATCTGCTCTCTCCTAAGCGATAAAAATCGGCCGAAATGCATGAATATCGCTGAAAAGTCCGCGATATTCATGCATTACCGAGCTAATGCTCTTAGCCATGTTATCCACCTCCCATTGGCTAACATGGCTAAGAACTGCTCAGGGCAGGTGTTAGTTTTTGGAGATATTCGCGCTTAGCGCGAATATCTCCAAAAGTTGGTAATAGGAGATAGCGATGTTAGCGACTGTTTCCAGTCGCTAACATCTTGGCACGCCCACTTTGCATGTCATTAGTGATAAATATCACTGCGGAGATAAACCCCCTTGATAATATGCCCCATTATTTGTTGGCCAGAACCCCCCTGCTCAGCTCAATACAGGGGCATATTATCAAGGGATTTATCTCCGCTTTTTTGGCTTTAAAAGCTAAGAAAGCAGAGATAAAATTATCTCCCTATTACGTAGCTGTCGCTAACACCAGTTAGCGACAGCTAGTAGGAGATAGCGACCATCTTGGGCCCCGCTTTGCATATCAGTGATATTTATCACTAATGACATGCAAAGTGGGCGTGCCAAGATGTTAGCGACTGAAAACAGTCGCTAACATCGCTATCTCCTATTACCAACTTTTGGAGATATTCGCGCTAAGCGCGAATATCTCCAAAAGCTAACACCTGCCCTGAGCAGTTCTTAGCCATGTTATCCAATGGGAGGTGGATAACATGGCTAAGAGCATTAGCTCGGTCATGCATGAATATCGCGGACTTTTCAGCGATATTCATGCATTGCGGCCGTTTTTTATCGCATTTGCGATAAACCTTGGTAATACCAAGGTTTATCTGCGATAAAAATCGCCACAGCTCTGCGGTAAATTTTTGTCTCTAACCAAGCAATAGCGATAATTATCGCTATTGCTTGGTAATATGCCCCTAAGTTATCCAAAGTAGAGATCTCATGTTCTTTAATTGGAAAGCCTGACAGTATTGATAATATGGCAGCATCACAAGTCTAGGGGGCATATTATCAAGGAAACACGATTAATAGTGCATTTCCCGCTTTGAGCGATTCTGTTTAATGCCACGTATCGCGGGATTTGATCGCCGAGATATCGCATTATTAACAAGGCATATCTCCACGGCGATTAAATTCTGCGATAGCTGCGTGAAACAAAATCGTGCAAAGCGGGAAATGCGATATTTGTCGCGTTTCCTTGATAATATGCCCCGTTGCCTCAGCCATACAATCCACCTGCCATTAAAAGTATGGCTAAGTCAGTTTCTGACCAGGCATTACAAACCCGCGATAACCACGGTTAACGAGGATTATTTTATCGCATCGAGGGTTTGCTCGAGGCTTGATAATATTGCGCTGCCGTGTAAGCGCGGATTTCCACAGAGAAATATAAGTGAACGCCTACTTTGCATGTCATTAGCGATATTCATCGCTGACATGCAAAGTTGAGTTCAAAGGGTTGCTTACTCAAGGATACACGTGTTAGCGTGTCCTTGATGATTGAGCGCCTACAAAAAAATCACCCCTTTTCGGCCAAAAAGGGCCGCTAAAGCAGCGATATTCAGCTTGATAATATGCCCCTAGGTTTTTTCTTTTTTCCAGCATTGTTTCCTCCACTCAATTCTACCTCCTTAAGAGAACCATATGAAACTGCTCAGTTCCCCCTGCAATTTCTTAAAGTACTCCAACCAAAATTCTAAAGGTATTGCATTAAATAAACATGAATTTCTGCAGTATCAACATTTTCAAGCTATTAGACCTTCCTAGGAAGGTAAGTGGGACGCCTACCCATATCTTTAATCAAATCCTGGGGGCATATTAGGAAGGGCGTTATCACCGCTTCAGCGGCACTTTAGGCAGATAAAGAGGCGATTTTTTTATCACCCAATTACCAAGCTTTCGCCAACAGCAGTCAGCAACAGCTTCAAGGCGATAGCGACCGGTTTGGGGCCCGCTTTGCATGTCAACGATATTTATCGCTAATGACATGCAAAGTGGGCGTGCCAAGATGTTAGCGACTGGAAACAGTCGCTAACATCGCTATCTCCTATTACCAACTTTTGGATATATTCTCGCTAAGCGCGAATATCTCCAAAAGCTAAGACCTGCCCTGAGCAGTTCTTAGCCATGTTATCCAATGGGAGGTGGATAACATGGCTAAGAGCATTAGCTCGGTAATGCATGAATATCGCTGACTTTACAGCGATATTCATGCATTTCGGCCGATTTTTATCGCTTAGGAGATAAACCTTGATAATAGCAAGGCTCCTAAGCGATAAAAATCGCCGCAACACGGCGATAAAATTATTGCCGCTAAGCCAACATAGCGATAATTATCGCTAGTTGTTGGTAATATGCACCTTAATTTCAACCCAGTTCTTAAAAAGGCTAATTCCACATTGGAACGGATTGATCATTTGCACCTGTCTTTATATGGAAGGAATAATGGGGCATATTATCAAGGGGGTTTATCTCCGCTTTTTTGGATTTAAAAGCCAAGAAAGCGGAGATAAAATTATCTCCCAATTACCTAGCTGTCGCTAACACCAGTTAGCGACAGCTAGTAGGAGATAGCGACCATCTTGGGCCCCACTTAGCATGTCAGTGATATTTATCACTAATGACATGCAAAGTGGGCGTGCCAAGATGTTAGCGACTGGAAATAGTCACTAACATCGCTATCTCCTATTACCAACTTTTGGAGATATTCGCGCTAAGCGCGAATATCTCCAAAAGCTAACACCTGCCCTGAGCAGTTCTTAGCCATGTTATCCAATGGGAGGTGGATAACATGGCTAAGAGCATTAGCTCGATAATGCCTGAATATCGCTGATTTTTCAGCGATATTCATGCATTGCGGCCGTTTTTTATCGCATTTGCGATAAACCTTGGTAATACCAAGGTTTATCTGCGATAAAAATCGCCGCAGCTCAGCGGTAACATTTTGGGGCATATTACCAATGTGAAGCGATATTTATCGCTAATGATGCTTAGCAACGAATTTGTTAACGCTAAGCATCGTCAGAAATTATCGCAGATAAACCTTGCTATTATCAAGGTTTATCGCAAATGCGTTAAAAAACGGCCGCGATGCATGAATATTGCTGAAAAGTCAGCGATATTCATTCATTACCGAGCTAATGCTCTTAGCCATGTTATCCACCTCCCATTGGATAACATGGCTAAGAACTGCTCAGGGCAGGTGTTAGTTTTTGGAGATATTCGCGCTTAGCGCGAATATCTCCAAAAGTTGTTAATAGGAGATAGCGATGTTAGCGACTGTTTCCAGTCGCTAACATCTTGGCACGCCCACTTTGCATGTCATTAGTGATAAATATCACTGACATGCAAAGTGGGGCCCAAGATGGTCTCTATCTCCTACTAGCTGTCGCTAACTGGTGTTAGCGACAGCTAGGTAATAGGGAGATAATTTTATCTCCGCTTTCTTGGCTTTTAAAGCCAAAAAAGCGGAGATAAACCCCCTTGATAATATGCCCCTTTGTCTCTAACCAAGCAATAGCGATAATTATCGCTATTGCTTGGTAATATGCCCCAATGAGCTAAAAATTTTAATACTGCCGAAATTGTTATACCTATTTAGAACTATGGGGCATATTATCAAGGGGGGTTTATCTCTGCTTTTTCGGCTTTAAAAGCCAAGAAAGCGGAGATAAAATTATCTCCCTATTACCTAGCTGTCGCTAACACCAGTTAGCGACAGCTAGTAGGAGATAGCCACCATCTTGGGCCCCGCTTTGCATGTCAGTGAAATTTATCACTAATGACATGCAAAGTGGGCGTGCCAAGATGTTACCGACTGGAAACAGTCGCTAACATCGCTATCTCCTATTACCAACTTTTGGAGATATTCGCGCTAAGCGCGAATATCTCCGAAAGCTAACACCTGCCCCTAAGCAGTTCTTAGCCATGTTATCCAATGGTAGGTGGATAACATGGCTAGGAGCATTAGCTCGGTAATGCATGAATATCACTGACTTTTCAGCGATATTCATGCATTTCGGCCGATTTTTATCGCTTAGGAGATAAACCTTGATAATAGCAAGGGGGCATATTACCAAGCAATAGCGATAATTATCACTATTGCTTGGTTAGAGACAAAGGGGCATATTATCAAGGGGGTTTATCTCCCCTTTTTTGGCTTTAAAAGCCAAGAAAGCGGAGATAAAATTATCTCTCTATTACCTAGCTGTCGCTAACACCAGTTAGCGACAGCTAGTAGGAGATAGCCACCATCTTGGGCCCCACTTTGCATGTCAGTGATATTTATCACTAATGACATGCAAAGTGGGCGTGCCAAGATGTTAGCGACTGAAAACAGTCGCTAACATCGCTATCTCCTATTACCAACTTTTGGAGATATTCACGCTAAGCTAAGCTAACATCTTGGCACCCCCACTTTGCATGTCATTAGCGATAATTATCGCTGACATGCAAAGTGGACACCTAAATGCCCTCTATTTCCTACTAGCTGTCGCTAACTGGTGTTAGCGACAGCTAGGTAATAGGGCGATACAATTATCGCCGCTTTAGCAGGAAAAATTCCCGCTAAAGCGGCGATGAGGCCCTTGGTAATATGCCCCTGAGGCTTTGCACCGTGCATGTCTCATCCCGACTCATATGTTGTTTTAGAATTCTACCATTTCACAGACAACATGCTTTGGATTGGCTACTTCTAAAAAGTTAAATGCTCCTTCCTTCCCTGATTTGGAAGAATATTCAGGTTGGGGTAATACTACAAAGTTTTCGATCAGAGAGTTGCAAACTCTGGGGCATATTACCAACAACTAGCGATAATTATCACTTTGTTGGTTTAGCGGCGATATTTTTATCGCCGAGCTGCGGCGATTTTTATCGCTTAGGAGCCTTGATATTATCAAGGTTTATCTCCTAAGCGATAAAAATCGGCCGAAATGCATGAATATCGCTGAAAAGTCAGCGATATTCATGCATTACCGAGCTAATGCTCTTAGCCATGTTATCCACCTACCATTGGATAACATGGCTAAGAACTGCTCAGGGGCAGGTGTTAGCTTTTGGAGATATTCGTGCTTAGCGCGAATATCTCCAAAAGTTGGTAATAGGAGATAGCGTTGCTAGCAACTGTTTCCAGTCGCTAACATCTTGGCACGCCCACTTTGCATGTCATTAGTGATATATATCACTGACATGCAAAGCGGGGCCCAAGATGGTCGCTATCTCCTACTAGCTGTCGCTAACTGGTGTTAGCGACAGCTAGGTAATAGGGAGATAATTTTATCTCTGCTTTCTTGGCTTTTAAAACCAAAAAAGCGGAGATAAACCCCCTTGACAATATGCCCCTCTGTTGCTAAATTCGTCCTTTAACATATCCACTAGAGGCACATGAAACAGGACTGGCGTGCCTCTTTAAGTGTACCTGAGAGGAATCTGACTCAGGATTGCCACCCTCTCAGGGCACCTCTAACAGGCACAAATAATGGGAAAGCCCTATGAAAAGCACAGCGTGAGTCCAGGTGCCACCTTGAAAAAGGAGGGTGACGTCAGGAATATTAAGAGAAGAAAAAACATACTGCCTGCTATTGTGAAGTTTCAAGATAGTCACGAAAAGCAATCTTGTGCACTGCACAACCTCTTTCCCATGATGCACCTCTCCTGCACTCTGTCTATGCAAATGAGCAAGCAGAGAGTTCAGGAATAAAAAACCTAAGCTCATGTCCCCAAATAACAGCAGCAGACAACTCGCAGATATTCCCCAATTTCTAATGCTTTTCTTTTAAACACACGATAAACAGCCTCACCTGTGGTAAGGCTTAAAAAAACTTGAATAAACTCGTAAATGATCCTCTCCACGGGAATCTTCAGTAAAAGGCAAAAGATTTTTTTCGTTTTTGAAGAAAAACCAGAGTAAGTTAGAATATAGCTCTCTGGGGGTAAGTGGCACCACATCAAAGACCCCGTCATTGCGAGGGTGAGGACCTGAGAGGTATTTTCAGGATCTAAGAAAGAGGGCAAGAACCAGGCCGGTGAGGGAAGCAGGCCCAAATATCAGAGTCTCTGCTCAAAGCACAGAAAACCAAAAAGGTGGACAGTTCCCATGCGTCTGTCTGGGAATATGCAAATTCTTTTTTGTACACACCTCAGCTCATTAGGAGGTGTTGGGGCTGCTGGGCAAGGGGAACGTGCATCAGGTTTTAGGTGAAGTGGCACTGTAGGACTTTCGTCCCCTAGCGATTTTACGCATTCCCCACCATCCTGCCAATCGATAGGCTGTGAGCCACCACTGTGCTCTGCTCATAGCCATGCACTTTAAGTCAATTTTTCGCACGTACTTTCATTAAACCTGAATATAGTAGTATATATCTGTCTAGGCTAGAGGCACATGAAACAGGACTGGCGTGCCTCTTTAAGTGTACCTGAGAGGAATCTGACTCAGGATTGGCCACCCTCTCAGGGCACCTCTAACGGGCACAAATATTGGGCAAGCCCTATGAAAAGCACAGCATGAGTCCAGGTGCCACCTTTAAAAAGGAGGGTGACGTCTGGCCTCTGACAGCAGGAATATTAAGAGAAGAAAAAACATACTGCCTGCTATCGTGAAGTATCAAGATAGTCACGAAAAGCAATTTCATGCACTGCAAAAGCTCTTTCCCATGATGCACCTTTCCTGCACTCTGTCTATGCAAACGAGCAAACAGAGAGTTCAGGAATAAAAAACCTAAGCTCATGTCTCCATAAACAGTAGCAAACTCAAAGATATTCACCAATTTCTAATGCTTTTCTTTTAAACACACGATAAACAGCTTCACCTATGGTAAGGCTTAAAAAAATTGAATAAACTCGTAAATGTTCCACTCCACGGAAATCTTTAGTAAAAGGCGAAAGATTTTTTCGTTTTGAAGAGAAACCAGATTAAGTTAGAATATGGCTCTCTGGGGGTAAGTGGCACCACATCAAAGACCCCGTCATTGCGAGGGTGAGGACCTGAGAGGTATTTTGAGGCTCTAAGAAAGAGGACAAGAACCAGGCCGGTGAGGGAAGCAGGCCCAAATTTCAGAGTCTCTGCTCAAAGCACATAAAATTAAAAAAGGTGGACAGTTCCCATGCGTCTGTCTTGGAATACGCAAATTCTTTTCTGAACACACCTCAGCTCATTAGGAGGCGTTGCGGCTGCTGGTCAAGGGGAACGGGAAGAGTGCATCAGGCTTTAGGTGAAGTGGCACTGTAGGACTTTCATCCCCCAGCGATTTTACGCTTTCCACACCATCCTTCCAATCGATAGGCTGTGAGCCATCACTGTGCTCTGCACATAGCCATGCACTTTAAGTCAATTTTTCGCACGTACTTTCATTAAACCTGAATATAGAAGTATATATCTGTCTAGGCTAGAGGCACATGAAACAGGACTGGCGTGCCGCTTCAAGTGTACCTGAGAGGAATCTGACTCAGGATTTGCCACCCTCTCAGGAATCTGACTCAGGATTGGCCAACCTCTCAGGGCACCGACTCAGGATTGGCCAACCTCTCAGGGCACCTCCAACTGGCACAAGTAACAGACAAACCCCATGAAAAGCACAGCGTGAGTCTAGGTGCCACCTTGAAAAAGGAGGGTGACGTCCGGCCTCTGACAGCAGGAATATTAAGAGAAGAGAAAACATACTGCCTGCTATCGTGAAATTCCAAGATATTCACGAAAAGCAATCTCCTGCACTGCACAAGCTCATTCCCATGATGCACCTCTCCTGCACTCTGTTTATGCAAATGAGCAAGCAGAGAGTTCAGGAATATAACACCTAAGCTCATGTCCCCAAAAAGCAGCAGCAAACAACTCGTAGAAATTCCACAATTTCTAATGCTTTTCTTTTAAACACACGATAAACAGCCTCACCTGTGGTAAGGCTTAAAAAAATTGAATAAACTCGTAAATGTTCCTCTCCACAGAAATTTTTAGTAAAAGGCGAAAGATTTATTAGTTTTGAAGAGAAACCAGAGTAAGTTAGAATATGGCTCTCTGGGGGTAAGTGGCACCACATCAAAGACCCCGTCATTGCGAGGGTGAGGACCTGAGAGGTATTTTCAGGCTCTAATAAAGAGTACAAGAACCAGGCCGGTGAGGGAAGCAGGCCCAAATTTCAGAGTCTCTGCTCAAAGCACAGAAAATCAAAAAGGTGGACAGTTCCCATGCGTCTGTCTGGGAATATGCAAATTCTTTTCTGTACACACCTCAGCTCATTAGGAGGCGTTGCGGCTGCTGGGCAAGGGGAACGGGAAGCGTGCATCAGGCTTTAGGTGAAGTGGCACTGTAGGACTTTCGTCCCCCAGCGATTTTGCGCTTTCCACACCATCCTTCCAATCGATAGGCTGTGAGCCACCACTGTGCTCTGCACATAGCCATGCAATTTAAGTCCCTTTTTCGCACGTACTTTCATTAAACCTGAATATAGAAGTATATATCTGTCTAGGCTAGAGGCACATGAAGCAGGAATGGCGTACCGCTTCAAGTGTACCTGAGAGGAATCTGACTCAGGATTGGCCACCCTCTCAGGAATCTGACTCAGGATTGGCCAACCTCTCAGGGCACCGACTCAGGATTGGCCAACCTCTCAGGGCACCTCCAACTGGCACAAATAACGGACAAGCCCCATGAAAAGCACAGCGTGAGTCTAAGTGCCACCTTGAAAAAGGAGGGTGACGTCTGGCCTCTGACAGCAGGAATATTAAGAGAGGAGAAAACATACTGCCTGCTATCGTGAAATTCCAAGATAGTCACGAAAAGCAATCTCATGCACTGCACAAGCTCTTTCCCATGATGCACCTCTCCTGCACTCTGTCTATGCAAATGAGCAAGCAGAGAGTTCAGGAATAAAACACCTAAGCTCATGTCCCCAAAAAACAGCAGCAGACAACTCGCAGATATTCCCCAATTTCTAATGCTTTTCTTTTAAACACACGATAAACAGCCTCACCTGTGGAAAGGCTTAAAAAAATTGAAGAAACTCGTTAATGTTCCTGTCCACGGAAATCTTTAGTAAAAGGCGAAAGATTTTTTCGTTTTGAAGAGAAACCAGAGTAAGTTAGAAAATGGCTCTCTGGGGGTAAGTGGCACCACATCAAAGACCCCGTCATTGCGAGGGTGAGGACCTGAGAGGTATTTTCAGGCTCTAAGAAAGAGGACAAGAACCAGGCCGGTGAGGGAAGCCGGCCCACATTTCAGAGTCTCTGCTCAAAGCACAGAAAATCAAAAAGGTGGACAGTTCCCATGCGTCTGTCTGGGAATATGCAAATTCTTTTCTGTACACACCTCAGCTCATTAGGAGGCGTTGCGGCTGCTGGGCAAGGGGAACGGGAAGCGTGCATCAGGCTTTAGGTGAAGTGGCACTGTAGGACTTTCGTCCCCCAGCGATTTTACGCTTTCCACACCATCCTTCCAATCGATAGGCTGTGAGCCACCACTGTGCTCTGCACATAGCCATGCACTTTAAGTCCCTTTTTTGCACGTACTTTCATTAAACCTGAATATAGAAGTATATATCTGTCTAGGCTAGAGGCACATGAAACAGGACTGGCGTGCCGCTTCAAGTGTACCTGAGAGGAATCTGACTCAGGATTGGCCACCCTCTCAGGGCACCGACTCAGGATTGGCCAACCTCTAACGGGCACAAATAACGGGCAAGCCCTATGAAAAGCACAGCGTGAGTCTAGGTGCCACCTTGAAAAAGGAGGGTGACGTCTGGCCTCTGACAGCAGGAATATTAAGAGAGGAGAAAACATACTGCCTGCTATCGTGAAATTCCAAGATAGTCACGAAAAGCAATCTCATGCACTGCACAAGCTCTTTCCCATGATGCACCTCTCCTGCACTCTGTCTATGCAAATGAGCAAGCAGAGAGTTCAGGAATAAAACACCTAAGCTCATGTCCCCAAAAAACAGCAGCAGACAACTCGCAGATATTCCCCAATTTCTAATGCTTTTCTTTTAAACACACGATAAACAGCCTCACCAGTGGTAAGGCTTAAAAAAATTGAAGAAACTCGTAAATGTTTCTCTCCACGGAAATCTTTAGTAAAAGGCAAAAGATTTTTTCGTTTTGAAGAGAAACCAGAGTAAGTTAGAAAATGGCTCTCTGGGGGTAAGTGGCACCACATCAAAGACCCCGTCATTGCGAGGGTGAGGACCTGAGAGGTATTTTCAGGCTCTAAGAAAGAGGACAAGAACCAGGCCGGTGAGGGAAGCAGGCCCAAATTTCAGAGTCTCTGCTCAAAGCACAGAAAATCAAAAAGGTGGACAGTTCCCATGCGTCTGTCTGGGAATATGCAAATTCTTTTCTGTACACACCTCAGCTCATTAGGAGGCGTGGCGGCTGCTGGGCAAGGGGAACGGGAAGCGTGCATCAGGCTTTAGGTGAAGTGGCACTGTAGGACTTTCGTCCCCCAGCGATTTTACCCTTTCCACACCATCCTTCCAATCGATAGGCTGTGAGCCACCACTGTGCTCTGCACATAGCCATGCACTTTAAGTCCCTTTTTTGCACGTACTTTCATTAAACCTGAATATAGAAGTATATATCTGTCTAGGCTAGAGGCACATGAAACAGGACTGGCGTGCCGCTTCAAGTGTACCTGAGAGGAATCTGACTCAGGATTGGCCACCCTCTCAGGGCACCGACTCAGGATTGGCCAACCTCTAACGGGCACAAATAACGGGCAAGCCCTATGAAAAGCACAGCGTGAGTCTAGGTGCCACCTTGAAAAAGGAGGGTGACGTCTGGCCTCTGACAGCAGGAATATTAAGAGAGGAGAAAACATACTGCCTGCTATCGTGAAATTCCAAGATAGTCACGAAAAGCAATCTCATGCACTGCACAAGCTCTTTCCCATGATGCACCTCTCCTGCACTCTGTCTATGCAAATGAGCAAGCAGAGAGTTCAGGAATAAAACACCTAAGCTCATGTCCCCAAAAAACAGCAGCAGACAACTCGCAGATATTCCCCAATTTCTAATGCTTTTCTTTTAAACACACGATAAACAGCCTCACCTGTGGTAAGGCTTAAAAAAATTGAATAAACTCGTAAATGTTCCTCTCCACGGAAATCTTTAGTAAAAGGCGAAAGATTTTTTCGTTTTGAAGAGAAACCAGAGTAAGTTAGAATATGGCTCTCTGGGGGTAAGTGGCACCACATCAAAGACCCCGTCATTGCGAGGGTGAGGACCTGAGAGGTATTTTCAGGCTCTAAGAAAGAGGACAAGAACCAGGCCGGTGAGGGAAGCAGGCCCACATTTCAGAGTCTCTGCTCAAAGCACAGAAAATCAAAAAGGTGGACAGTTCCCATGCGTCTGTCTGGGAATATGCAAAATCTTTTCTGTACACACCTCAGCTCATTAGGAGGCGTTGCGGCTGCTGGGCAAGGGGAACGGGAAGCGTGCATCAGGCTTTAGGTGAAGTGGCACTGTAGGACTTTTGTCCCCCAGCGATTTTACGCTTTCCACACCATCCTTCCAATCGATAGGCTGTGAGCCACCACTGTGCTCTGCACATAGCCATGCACTTTAAGTCCCTTTTTCGCACGTACTTTCATTAAACCTGAATATAGAAGTATATATCTGTCTAGGCTAGAGGCACATGAAACAGGACTGGCGTGCTGCTTCAAGTGTACCTGAGAGGAATCTGACTCAGGATTGGCCACCCTCTCAGGGCACCGACTCAGGATTGGCCAAACTCTATGGGGCACCTCCAACGGGCACAAATAACGGGCAAGCCCTATGAAAAGCACAGCGTGAGTCTAGGTGCCACCTTGAAAAAGGAGGGTGACGTCTGGCCTCTGGCAGCAGGAATATTAAGAGAGGAGAAAACATACTGCCTGCTATCGTGAAATTCCAAGATAGTCACGAAAAGCAATCTCATGCACTGCACAAGCTCTTTCCCATGATGCATCTCTCCTGCACTCTGTCTATGCAAATGAGCAAGCAGAGAGTTCAGGAATAAAACACCTAAGCTCATGTCCCCAAAAAACAGCAGCAGACAACTCGCAGATATTCCCCAATTTCTAATGCTTTTCTTTTAAACACACGATAAACAGCCTCACCTGTGGTAAGGCTTAAAAAAATTGAATAAACTCGTAAATGGTCCTCTCCACGGAAATCTTTAGTAAAAGGCGAAAGATTTTTTCGTTTTGAAGAGAAACCAGAGTAAGTTAGAAAATGGCTCTCTGGGGGTAAGTGGCACCACATCAAAGACCCCGTCATTGCGAGGGTGAGGACCTGAGAGGTATTTTCAGGCTCTAAGAAAGAGGACAAGAACCAGGCCGGTGAGGGAAGCAGGCCCAAATTTCAGAGTCTCTGCTCAAAGCACAGAAAATCAAAAAGGTGGACAGTTCCCATGCGTCTGTCTGGGAATATGCAAATTCTTTTCTGTACACACCTCAGCTCATTAGGAGGCGTTGCGGCTGCTGGGCAAGGGGAACGGGAAGCGTGCATCAGGCTTTAGGTGAAGTGGCACTGTAGGACTTTTGTCCCCCAGCGATTTTACGCTTTCCACACCATCCTTCCAATCGATAGGCTGTGAGCCACCACTGTGCTCTGCACATAGCCATGCACTTTAAGTCCCTTTTTCGCACGTACTTCCATTAAACCTGAATATAGAAGTATATATCTGTCTAGGCTAGAGGCACATAAAACAGGACTGGCGTGCCGCTTCAAGTGTACCTGAGAGGAATCTGACTCAGGATTGGCAACCCTCTCAGGGCACCGACTCAGGATTGGCCAACCTCTAACGGGCACAAATAACGGGCAAGCTCTATGAAAAGCACAGCGTGAGTCTAGGTGCCACCTTGAAAAAGGAGGGTGACGTCTGGCCTCTGACAGCAGGAATATTAAGAGAGGAGAAAACATACTGCCTGCTATCGTGAAATTCCAAGATAGTCACGAAAAGCAATCTCATGCACTGCACAAGCTCTTTCCCATGATGCACCTCTCCTGCACTCTGTCTATGCAAATGAGCAAGCAGAGAGTTCAGGAATAAAACACCTAAGCTCATGTCCCCAAAAAACAGCAGCAGGCAACTCGCAGATATTTCCCAATTTCTAATGCTTTTCTTTTAAACACACGATAAACAGCCTCACCTGTGGTAAGGCTTAAAAAAATTGAATAAACTCGTAAATGTTCCTCTCCACGGAAATCTTTAGTAAAAGGCGAAAGATTTTTTCGTTTTGAAGAGAAACCAGAGTAAGTTAGAATATGGCTCTCTGGGGGTAAGTGGCACCACATCAAAGACCCCGTCATTGCGAGGGTGAGGACCTGAGAGGTATTTTCAGGCTCTAAGAAAGAGGACAAGAACCAGGCCGGTGAGGGAAGCAGGCCCAAATTTCAGAGTCTCTGCTCAAAGCACAGAAAATCAAAAAGGTGGACAGTTCCCATGCGTCTGTCTGGGAATATGCAAATTCTTTTCTGTACACACCTCAGCTCATTAGGAGGCGTTGCGGCTGCTGGGCAAGGGGAACGGGAAGCGTGCATCAGGCTTTAGGTGAAGTGGCACTGTAGGACTTTTGTCCCCCAGCGATTTTACGCTTTCCACACCATCCTTCCAATCGATAGGCTGTGAGCCACCACTGTGCTCTGCACATAGCCATGCACTTTAAGTCCCTTTTTCGCACGTACTTTAATTAAACCTGAATATAGAAGTATATATCTGTCTAGGCTAGAGGCACATGAAAAAGGACTGGCGTGCTGCTTCAAGTGTACCTGAGAGGAATCTGACTCAGGATTGGCCACCCTCTCAGGGCACCGACTCAGGATTGGCCAACCTCTAACGGGCACAAATAATGGGCAAGCCCTATGAAAAGCACAGCGTGAGTCTAGGTGCCACCATGAAAAAGGAGGGTGACGTCTGGCCTCTGACAGCAGGAATATTAAGAGAGGAGAAAACATACTGCCTGCTATCGTGAAATTCCAAGATAGTCACGAAAAGCAATCTCATGCACTGCACAAGCTCTTTCCCATGATGCACCTCTCCTGCACTCTGTCTATGCAAATGAGCAAGCAGAGAGTTCAGGAATAAAACACCTAAGCTCATGTCCCCAATAAAAAAGCAGCAGACAACTCGCAGATATTCACCAATTTCTAATGCTTTTCTTTAAACACACGATAAACAGCCTCACCTGTGGTAAGGCTTAAAAAAATTGAATAAACTCATAAATGTTCCTCTCCACGGAAATCTTTAGTAAAAGGCGAAAGATTTTTTCATTTTGAAGAGAAACCAGAGTAAGTTAGAATATGGCTCTCTGGGGGTAAGTGGCACCACATCAAAGACCCCGTCATTGCGAGGGTGAGGACCTGAGAGGTATTTTCAGGCTCTAAGAAAGAGGACAAGAACCAGGCCGGTGAGGGAAGCAGGCCCAAATTTCAGAGTCTCTGCTCAAAGCACAGAAAATCAAAAAGGTGGACAGTTCCCATGCGTCTGTCTGGGAATATGCAAATTCTTTTCTGTACACACCTCAGCTCATTAGGAGGCGTTGCGGCTGCTGGGCAAGGGGAACGGGAAGCGTGCATCAGGCTTTAGGTGAAGTGGCACTGTAGGACTTTTGTCCCCCAGCGATTTTACGCTTTCCACACCATCCTTCCAATCGATAGGCTGTGAGCCACCACTGTGCTCTGCACATAGCCATGCACTTTAAGTCCCTTTTTCGCACGTACTTTAATTAAACCTGAATATAGAAGTATATATCTGTCTAGGCTAGAGGCACATGAAAAAGGACTGGCGTGCTGCTTCAAGTGTACCTGAGAGGAATCTGACTCAGGATTGGCAACCCTCTCAGGGCACCGACTCAGGATTGGCCAACCTCTAACGGGCACAAATAACGGGCAAGCTCTATGAAAAGCACAGCGTGAGTCTAGGTGCCACCTTGAAAAAGGAGGGTGACGTCTGGCCTCTGACAGCAGGAATATTAAGAGAGGAGAAAACATACTGCCTGCTATCGTGAAATTCCAAGATAGTCACGAAAAGCAATCTCATGCACTGCACAAGCTCTTTCCCATGATGCACCTCTCCTGCACTCTGTCTATGCAAATGAGCAAGCAGAGAGTTCAGGAATAAAACACCTAAGCTCATGTCCCCAAAAAACAGCAGCAGGCAACTCGCAGATATTTCCCAATTTCTAATGCTTTTCTTTTAAACACACGATAAACAGCCTCACCTGTGGTAAGGCTTAAAAAAATTGAATAAACTCGTAAATGTTCCTCTCCACGGAAATCTTTAGTAAAAGGCGAAAGATTTTTTCGTTTTGAAGAGAAACCAGAGTAAGTTAGAATATGGCTCTCTGGGGGTAAGTGGCACCACATCAAAGACCCCGTCATTGCGAGGGTGAGGACCTGAGAGGTATTTTCAGGCTCTAAGAAAGAGGACAAGAACCAGGCCGGTGAGGGAAGCAGGCCCAAATTTCAGAGTCTCTGCTCAAAGCACAGAAAATCAAAAAGGTGGACAGTTCCCATGCGTCTGTCTGGGAATATGCAAATTCTTTTCTGTACACACCTCAGCTCATTAGGAGGCGTTGCGGCTGCTGGGCAAGGGGAACGGGAAGCGTGCATCAGGCTTTAGGTGAAGTGGCACTGTAGGACTTTTGTCCCCCAGCGATTTTACGCTTTCCACACCATCCTTCCAATCGATAGGCTGTGAGCCACCACTGTGCTCTGCACATAGCCATGCACTTTAAGTCCCTTTTTCGCACGTACTTTAATTAAACCTGAATATAGAAGTATATATCTGTCTAGGCTAGAGGCACATGAAAAAGGACTGGCGTGCTGCTTCAAGTGTACCTGAGAGGAATCTGACTCAGGATTGGCCACCCTCTCAGGGCACCGACTCAGGATTGGCCAACCTCTAACGGGCACAAATAATGGGCAAGCCCTATGAAAAGCACAGCGTGAGTCTAGGTGCCACCATGAAAAAGGAGGGTGACGTCTGGCCTCTGACAGCAGGAATATTAAGAGAGGAGAAAACATACTGCCTGCTATCGTGAAATTCCAAGATAGTCACGAAAAGCAATCTCATGCACTGCACAAGCTCTTTCCCATGATGCACCTCTCCTGCACTCTGTCTATGCAAATGAGCAAGCAGAGAGTTCAGGAATAAAACACCTAAGCTCATGTCCCCAATAAAAAAGCAGCAGACAACTCGCAGATATTCACCAATTTCTAATGCTTTTCTTTAAACACACGATAAACAGCCTCACCTGTGGTAAGGCTTAAAAAAATTGAATAAACTCATAAATGTTCCTCTCCACGGAAATCTTTAGTAAAAGGCGAAAGATTTTTTCATTTTGAAGAGAAACCAGAGTAAGTTAGAATATGGCTCTCTGGGGGTAAGTGGCACCACATCAAAGACCCCGTCATTGCGAGGGTGAGGACCTGAGAGGTATTTTCAGGCTCTAAGAAAGAGGACAAGAACCAGGCCGGTGAGGGAAGCAGGCCCAAATTTCAGAGTCTCTGCTCAAAGCACAGAAAATCAAAAAGGTGGACAGTTCCCATGCGTCTGTCTGGGAATATGCAAATTCTTTTCTGTACACACCTCAGCTCATTAGGAGGCGTTGCGGCTGCTGGGCAAGGGGAACGGGAAGCGTGCATCAGGCTTTAGGTGAAGTGGCACTGTAGGACTTTTGTCCCCCAGCGATTTTACGCTTTCCACACCATCCTTCCAATCGATAGGCTGTGAGCCACCACTGTGCTCTGCACATAGCCATGCACTTTAAGTCCCTTTTTCGCACGTACTTTAATTAAACCTGAATATAGAAGTATATATCTGTCTAGGCTAGAGGTACATGAAAAAGGACTGGCGTGCTGCTTCAAGTGTACCTGAGAGGAATCTGACTCAGGATTGGCCACCCTCTCAGGGCACCGACTCAGGATTGGCCAACCTCTAACGGGCACAAATAATGGGCAAGCCCTATGAAAAGCACAGCGTGAGTCTAGGTGCCACCATGAAAAAGGAGGGTGACGTCTGGCATCTGACAGCAGGAATATTAAGAGAGGAGAAAACATACTGCCTGCTATCGTGAAATTCCAAGATAGTCACGAAAAGCAATCTCATGCACTGCACAAGCTCTTTCCCATGATGCACCTCTCCTGCACTCTGTCTATGCAAATGAGCAAGCAGAGAGTTCAGGAATAAAACACCTAAGCTCATGTCCCCAATAAAAAAGCAGCAGACAACTCGCAGATATTCACCAATTTCTAATGCTTTTCTTTAAACACACGATAAACAGCCTCACCTGTGGTAAGGCTTAAAAAAATTGAATAAACTCATAAATGTTCCTCTCCACGAAAATCTTTAGTAAAAGGCGAAAGATTTTTTCGTTTTAAAGAGAAACCAGAGTAAGTTAGAATATGGCTCTCTGGGGGTAAGTGGCACCACATCAAAGACCCCGTCATTGTGAGTGTGAGGACCTGAGAGGTATTTTCAAAATCTAAGAAAGAGGACAAGAACCAGGCCGGTGAGGGAAGCAGGCCCAAATTTCAGAGTCTCTGCTCAAAGCACAGAAAATCAAAAAGGTGGACAGTTCCCATGCGTCTGTCTGGGAATATGCAAATTCTTTTCTGTACACACCTCAGCTCATTAGGAGGTGTTGCGGCTGCTGGGCAAGGGGAATGGGAAGCGTGCATCAGGCTTTAGGTGAAGTGGCACTGTAGGACTTTTGTCCCCCAGCGATTTTACGCTTTCCACACCATCCTTCCAATCGTTAGGCTGTGAGCCACCACTGTGCTCTGCACATAGCCATGCACTTCAAGTCCCTTTTTCGCACGTACTTTCATTAAACCTGAATATAGAAGTATATATCTGTCTAGGCTAGAGGCACATGAAACAGGACTGGCGTGCCGCTTCAAGTGTACCTGAGAGGAATCTGACTCAGGATTGGCCACCCTCTCAGGGCACCGACTCAGGATTGGCCAACCTCTAACGGGCACAAATAACGGGCAAGCCCTATGAAAAGCACAGCGTGAGTCTAGGTGCCACCTTGAAAAAGGAGGGTGACGTCTGGCCTCTGACAGCAGGAATATTAAGAGAGGAGAAAACATACTGCCTGCTATCATGAAATTCCAAGATAGTCACAAAAAGCAATCTCATGCACTGCACAAGCTCTTTCCCATGATGCACCTCTCCTGCACTCTGTCTATGCAAATGAGCAAGCAGAGAGTTCAGGAATAAAACACCTAAGCTCATGTCCCCAAAAAACAGCATCAGACAACTCGCAGATATTCCTCAATTTCTAATGCTTATCTTTTAAACACACGATAAACAGCCTCACCTGTGGTAAGGCTTAAAAAAATTTAATAAACTCGTAAATGTTTCTCTCCACGGAAATCTTTAGTAAAAGGCGAAAGATTTTTTCGTTTTGAAGAGAAACCAGAGTAAGTTAGAATATGGCTCTCTGGGGGTAAGTGGCACCACATCAAAGACCCCGTCATTGCGAGGGTGAGGACCTGAGAGGTATTTTCAAAATCTAAGAAAGAGGACAAGAACCAGGCCGGTGAGGGAAGCAGGCCCAAATTTCAGAGTCTCTGCTCAAAGCACAGAAAATCAAAAAGGTGGACAGTTCCCATGCGTCTGTCTGGGAATATGCAAATTCTTTTCTGTACACACCTCAGCTCATTAGGAGGCGTTGCGGATGCTGGGCAAGGGGAACGGGAAGCGTGCATCAGGCTTTAGGTGAAGGGGCACTGTAGGACTTTTGTCCCCTAGCGATTTTACGCTTTCCACACCATCCTTCCAATCGTTAGGCTGTGAGCCACCACTGTGCTCTGCACATAGCCATGCACTTTAAGTCCCTTTTTCACACGTACTTTCATTAAACCTGAATATAGAAGCATATATCTGTCTAGGCTAGAGGCACATGAAACAGGACTGGCGTGCCGCTTCAAGTGTACCTGAGAGGAATCTGACTCAGGATTGGCCACCCTCTCAGGGCACCGACTCAGGATTGGCCAACCTCTATGGGGCACAAATAACGGGCAAGCCCTATGAAAAGCACAGCGTGAGTCTAGGTGCCACCTTGAAAAAGGAGGGTGACGTCTGGCCTCTGACAGCAGGAATATTAAGAGAGGAGAAAACATACTGCCTGCTATCGTGAAATTCCAAGATAGTCACGAAAAGCAATCTCATGCACTGCACAAGCTCTTTCCCATGATGCACCTCTCCTGCACTCTGTCTATGCAAATGAGCAAGCAGAGAGTTCAGGAATAAAACACCTAAGCTCATGTCCCCAAAAAACAGCAGCAGACAACTCGCAGATATTCCCCAATTTCTAATGCTTTTCTTTTAAACACACGATAAACAGCCTCACCTGTGGTAAGCCTTAAAAAAATTGAATAAACTCGTAAATGTTCCTCTCCACGGAAATCTTTAGTAAAAGGCAAAAGATTTTTTTCGTTTTGAAGAGAAACCAGAGTAAGTTAGAATATGGCTCTCTGGGGGTAAGTGGCACCACATCAAAGACCCCGTCATTGTGAGGGTGAGGACCTGAGAGGTATTTTCAGGCTCTAAGAAAGAGGACAAGAACCAGGCCGGTGAGGGAAGCAGGCCCAAATTTCAGAGTCTCTGCTTAAAGCACAGAAAATCAAAAAGGTGGAGAGTTCCCATGCGTCTGTCTGGGAATATGCAAATTCTTTTCTGTACACACCTCAGCTCATTAGGAGGTGTTGCGGCTGCTGGGCAAGGGGAACGGGAAGCGTGCATCAGGCTTTAGGTGAAGTGGCACTGTAGGACTTTTGTCCCCCAGCGATTTTACGCTTTCCACACCATCCTTCCAATCGTTAGGCTGTGAGCCACCACTGTGCTCTGCACATAGCCATGCACTTTAACAGCCTGATTCATGTAGGTAAATTGCACTCGCAAAGGGCCAGATTCTGAGAATCTGGCCCTTTGCGAGTGCGATTTTTGCATTTGGTATTCATGATACCAAATGCAAAAATCGCTATTTAAGAAGTCGCAAATATGCGAGGAATAGCATTTAAGGAATCTCTATTAGAGATTCCTCAAATGCTATTCATGACACAAAACAAAATAGCGATTTTGGACTTTTGGGGCCGCTATTTACCGAGAGGTCAGACCTGTCGGTAAATAGTAAAAACTCAGAAAAATGCTTTTAAAAGCATTTTTCTAAGTTGCATGTTGCACACACACATGTCCTTTGGACATGTGTGCGCGCAACACCTGTTCAAATGTGCTTTTTAGGGGTGCTACAGGGCGTCCTTTGGACACCCCTGGCACCCTTAAAATCGCTATCTCATTTGCGAGTAGCAAATTGCTACTCGCAAATGAGGGATACTCCCCATTCATTCCTATGGGCCTCTTGGCCCATAGGAATGAATGGGGAGTATTTGCGAGTTGCAAATTGCTACTCGCAAATAAAGAACATGTAGGAATCGCTATTTAAGTAGCAATTCCTACATGAATGCCGTTTTGCGTGTCCTCAATAGCGAATCGCTATGATTCGCTATTAGGGACACGCAAAACGGCATGTACATGAATCAGGCTGAAAGTCCCTTTTTCGCACGTACTTTCATTAAACCTGAATATAGAAGTATATATCTGTCTAGGCTAGAGGCACATGAAACAGGACTGGCGTGCCGCTTCAAGTGTACCTGAGAGGAATCTGACTCAGGATTGGCCACCCTCTCAGGGCACCGACTCAGGATTGGCCAACCTCTAATGGGCACAAATAACGGGCAAGCCCTATGAAAAGCACAGCGTGAGTCTAGGTGCCACCTTGAAAAAGGAGGGTGACGTCTGGCCTCTGACAGCAGGAATATTAAGAGAGGAGAAAACATACTGCCTGCTATCGTGAAATTCCAAGATAGTCACGAAAAGCAATCTCATGCACTGCACAAGCTCTTTCCCATGATGCACCTCTCCTGCACTCTGTCTATGCAAATGAGCAAGCAGAGAGTACAGGAATAAAACACCTAAGCTCATGTCCCCAAAAAACAGCAGCAGACAACTCGCAGATATTCCCCAATTTCTAATGCTTTTCTTTTAAACACACGATAAACAGCCTCACCTGTGGTAAGGCTTAAAAAAATTTGAATAAACTCGTAAATGTTCCTCTCCACGGAAATCTTTAGTAAAAGGCGAAAGTTTTTTTCGTTTTGAAGAGAAACCAGAGTAAGTTAGAAAATGGCTCTCTGGGGGTAAGTGGCACCACATCAAAGACCCCGTCATTGCGAGGGTGAGGACCTGAGAGGTATTTTCAGGCTCTAAGAAAGAGGACAAGAACCAGGCCGGTGAGGGAAGCAGGCCCAAATTTCAGAGTCTCTGCTCAAAGCACAGAAAATCAAAAAGGTGGACAGTTCCCATGCGTCTGTCTGGGAATATGCAAATTATTTTCTGTACACACCTCAGCTCATTAGGAGGCGTTGCGGCTGCTGGTCAAGGGGAACGGGAAGCGTGCATCAGGCTTTAGGTGAAGTGGCACTGTAGGACTTTTGTCCCCCAGCGATTTTACGCTTTCCACACCATCCTTCCAATCGATAGGCTGTGAGCCACCACTGTGCTCTGCACATAGCCATGCACTTTAAGTCCCTTTTTCGCACGTACTTTCATTAAACCTGAATATAGAAGTATATATCTGTCTAGGCTAGAGGCACATGAAACAGGACTGGCGTGCTGCTTCAAGTGTACCTGAGAGGAATCTGACTCAGGATTGGCCACCCTCTCAGGGCACCGACTCAGGATTGGCCAACCTCTAACGGGTACAAATAACGGGCAAGCCCTATGAAAAGCACAGCGTGAGTCTAGGTGCCACCTTGAAAAAGGAGGGTGACGTCTGGCCTCTGACAGCAGGAATATTAAGAGAGGAGAAAACATACTGCCTGCTATCGTGAAATTCCAAGATAGTCACGAAAAGCAATCTCATGCACTGCACAAGCTCTTTCCCATGATGCACCTCTCCTGCACTCTGTCTATGCAAATGAGCAAGCAGAGAGTTCAGGAATAAAACACCTAAGTTCATGTCCCCAAAAAACTCGCAGATATTCCCCAATTTCTAATGCTTTTCTTTTAAACACACGATAAACAGCCTCACCTGTGGTAAGGCTTAAAAAAATTGAATAAACTCATGAATGTTCCTCTCCACGGAAATCTTTAGTAAAAGGCGAAAGATTTTTTCGTTTTGAAGAGAAACCAGAGTAAGTTAGAATATGGCTCTCTGGGGGTAAGTGGCACCACATCAAAGACCCCGTCATTGCGAGGGTGAGGACCTGAGAGGTATTTTCAGGCTCTAAGAAAGAGGACAAGAACCAGGCCGGTGAGGGAAGCAGGCCCAAATTTCAGAGTCTCTGCTCAAAGCACAGAAAATCAAAAAGGTGGACAGTTCCCATGCGTCTGTCTGGGAATATGCAAATTCTTTTCTGTACACACCTCAGCTCATTAGGAGGCATTGCAGCTGCTGGGCAAGGGGAACGGGAAGCGTGCATCAGGCTTTAGGTGAAGTGGCACTGTAGGACTTTCGTCCCCCAGCGATTTTACGCTTTCCACACCATCCTTCCAATCGATAGGCTGTGAGCCACCACTGTGCTCTGCACATAGCCATGCACTTTAAGTCCCTTTTTCGCACGTACTTTCATTAAACCTGAATATAGAAGTATATATCTGTCTAGGCTAGAGGCACATAAAACAGGACTGGCGTGCCGCTTCAAGTGTACCTGAGAGGAATCTGACTCAGGATTGGCCACCCTCTCAGGGCACCGACTCAGGATTGGCCAACCTCTAACGGGCACAAATAATGGGCAAGCCCTATGAAAAGCACAGCGTGATTCTAGGTGCCACCTTGAAAAAGGAGGGTGACGTCTGGCCTCTGACAGCAGGAATATTAAGAGAGGAGAAAACATACTGCCTGCTATCGTGAAATTCCAAGATAGTCACGAAAAGCAATCTCATGCACTGCACAAGCTCTTTCCCATGATGCACCTCTCCTGCACTCTGTCTATGCAAATGAGCGAGCAGAGAGTTCAGGAATAAAACACCTAAGCTCATGTCCCCAAAAAACAGCAGCAGACAACTCGCAGATATTCACCAATTTCTAATGCTTTTCTTTTAAACACACGATAAACAGCCTCACCTGTGGTAAGGCTTAAAAAAATTGAATAAACTCGTAAATGTTCCTCTCCACGGAAATCTTTAGTAAAAGGCGAAAGATTTTTTTCGTTTTGAAGAGAAACCAGAGTAAGTTAGAATATGGCTTTCTGGGGGTAAGTGGCACCACATCAAAGACCCCGTCATTGCGAGGGTGAGGACCTGAGAGGTATTTTCAGGCTCTAAGAAAGAGGACAAGAACTAGGCCGGTGAGGGAAGCAGGCCCAAATTTCAGAGTCTCTGCTCAAAGCACAGAAAATCAAAAAGGTGGAGAGTTCCCATGCGTCTGTCTGGGAATATGCAAATTCTTTTCTGTACACACCTCAGCTCATTAGGAGGCGTTGCAGCTGCTGGGCAAGGGGAACGGGAAGCGTGCATCAGGCTTTAGGTGAAGTGGCACTGTAGGACTTTTGTCCCCCAGCGATTTTACGCTTTCCACACCATCCTTCCAATCGATAGGCTGTGAGCCACTACTGTGCTCTGCACATAGCCATGCACTTTAAGTCCCTTTTTCGCACGTACTTTCATTAAACCTGAATATAGAAGTATATATCTGTCTAGGCTAGAGGCACATAAAACAGGACTGGCGTGCCGCTTCAAGTGTACCTGAGAGGAATCTGACTCAGGATTGGCCACCCTCTCAGGGCACCGACTCAGGATTGGCCAACCTCTAACGGGCACAAATAACGGGCAAGCCCTATGAAAAGCACAGCGTGAGTCTAGGTGCCACCTTGAAAAAGGAGGGTGACGTCTGGCCTCTGACAGCAGGAATATTAAGAGAGGAGAAAACATACTGCCTGCTATAGTGAAATTCCAAGATAGTCACGAAAAGCAATCTCATGCACTGCACAAGCTCTTTCCCATGATGCACCTCTCCTGCACTCTGTCTATGCAAATGAGCAAGCAGAGAGTACAGGAATAAAACACCTAAGCTCATGTCCCCAAAAAACAGCAGCAGACAACTCGCAGATATTCCCCAATTTCTAATGCTTTTCTTTTAAACACATGATAAACAGCCTCACCTGTGGTAAGGCTTAAAAAAATTTGAATAAACTCGTAAATGTTCCTCTCCACGGAAATCTTTAGTAAAAGGCGAAAGATTTTTTCGTTTTGAAGAGAAACCAGAGTAAGTTAGAAAATGGCTCTCTGGGGGTAAGTGGCACCACATCAAAGACCCCGTCATTGCGAGGGTGAGGACCTGAGAGGTATTTTCAGGCTCTAAGAAAGGGGACAAGAACCAGGCCGGTGAGGGAAGCAGGCCCAAATTTCAGAGTCTCTGCTCAAAGCACAGAAAATCAAAAAGGTGGACAGTTCCCATGCGTCTGTCTGGGAATATGCAAATTCTTTTCTGTACACACCTCAGCTCATTAGGAGGCGTTGCGGCTGCTGGTCAAGGGGAACGGGAAGCGTGCATCAGGCTTTAGGTGAAGTGGCACTGTAGGACTTTTGTCCCCCAGCGATTTTACGCTTTCCACACCATCCTTCCAATCAATAGGCTGTGAGCCACCACTGTGCTCTGCACATAGCCATGCACTTTAAGTCCCTTTTTCGCACGTACTTTCATTAAACCTGAATATAGAAGTATATATCTGTCTAGGCTAGAGGCACATGAAAAAGGACTGGCGTGCCGCTTCAAGTGTACCTGAGAGGAATCTGACTCAGGATTGGCCACCCTCTCAGGGCACCGACTCAGGATTGGCCAACCTCTATGGGGCACCTCTAACGGGCACAAATAACAGGCAAGCCCTATGAAAAGCACAGCGTGAGTCTAGGTGCCACCTTGAAAAAGGAGGGTGACGTCTGGCCTCTGGCAGCAGGAATATTAAGCGAGGAGAAAACATACTGCCTGCTATCGTGAAATTCCAAGATAGTCACGAAAAGCAATCTCATGCACTGCACAAGCTCTTTCCCATGATGCACCTCTCCTGCACTCTGTCTATGCAAATGAGCAAGCAGAGAGTTCAGGAATAAAACACCTAAGCTCACGTCCCCAAAAAACACGCAGATATTCCCCAATTTCTAATGCTTTTCATTTAAACACACGATAAACAGCCTCACCTGTGGTAAGGCTTAAAAAAATTGAATAAACTCGTAAATGTTCCTCTCCACGGAAATCTTTAGTAAAAGGCGAAAGATTTTTTCGTTTTGAAGAGAAACCAGAGTAAGTTAGAATATGGCTCTCTGGGGGTAAGTGGCACCACATCAAAGACCCCGTCATTGCGAGGGTGAGGACCTGAGAGGTATTTTAAGGCTCTAAGAAAGAGGACAAGAACCAGGCCGGTGAGGGAAGCAGGCCCAAATTTCAGAGTCTCTGCTCAAAGCACAGAAAATCAAAAAGGTGGACAGATCCCATGCGTCTGTCTGGGAATATGCAAATTCTTTTCTGTACACACCTCAGCTCATTAGGAGGCGTTGCAGCTGCTGGGCAAGGGGAACGGGAAGCGTGCATCAGGCTTTAGGTGAAGTGGCACTGTAGGACTTTCGTCCCCCAGCGATTTTACGCTTTCCACACCATCCTTCCAATCGATAGGCTGTGAGCCACCACTGTGCTCTGCACATAGCCATGCACTTTAAGTCCCTTTTTCGCACGTACTTTCATTAAACCTGAATATAGAAGTATATATCTGTCTAGGCTAGAGGCACATAAAACAGGACTGGCGTGCCGCTTCAAGTGTACCTGAGAGGAATCTGACTCAGGATTGGCCACCCTCTCAGGGCACCGACTCAGGATTGGCCAACCTCTAACGGGCACAAATAATGGGTAAGCCCTATGAAAAGCACAGCGTGAGTCTAGGTGCCACCTTGAAAAAGGAGGGTGACGTCTGGCCTCTGACAGCAGGAATATTAAGAGAGGAGAAAACATACTGCCTGCTATCGTGAAATTCCAAGATAGTCACGAAAAGCAATCTCATGCACTGCACAAGCTCTTTCCCATGATGCACCTCTCCTGCACTCTGTCTATGCAAATGAGCAAGCAGAGAGTTCAGGAATAAAACACCTAAGCTCATGTCCCCAAAAAACTTGCAGATATTCCCCAATTTCTAATGCTTTTCTTTTAAACACACGATAAACAGCCTCACCTGTGGTAAGGCTTAAAAAAATTGAATAAACTCGTAAATGTTCTTCTCAACGGAAATCTTTAGTAAAAGGCGAAAGATTTTTTTGTTTTGAAGAGAAACCAGAGTAAGTTAGAATATGGCTCTCTGGGGGTAAGTGGCACCACATCAAAGACCCCGTCATTGCGAGGGTGAGGACCTGAGAGGTATTTTCAGGCTCTAAGAAAGAGGACAAGAACCAGGCCGGTGAGGGAAGCAGGCCCAAATTTCAGAGTCTCTGCTCAAAGCACAGAAAATCAAAAAGGTGGACAGTTCCCATGCGTCTGTCTGGGAATATGCAAATTCTTTTCTGTACACACCTCAGCTCATTAGGAGGCGTTGCAGCTGCTGGGCAAGGGGAACGGGAAGCGTGCATCAGGCTTTAGGTGAAGTGGCACTGTAGGACTTTCGTCCCCCAGCGATTTTACGCTTTCCACACCATCCTTCCAATCGATAGGCTGTGAGCCACCACTGTGCTCTGCACATAGCCATGCACTTTAAGTCCCTTTTTCGCACGTACTTTCATTAAACCTGAATATAGAAGTATATATCTGTCTAGGCTAGAGGCACATAAAACAGGACTGGCGTGCCGCTTCAAGTGTACCTGAGAGGAATCTGACTCAGGATTGGCCACCCTCTCAGGGCACCGACTCAGGATTGGCCAACCTCTAACGGGCACAAATAATGGGCAAGCCCTATGAAAAGCACAGTGTGAGTCTAGGTGCCACCTTGAAAAAGGAGGGTGACGTCTGGCCTCTGACAGCAGGAATATTAAGAGAGGAGAAAACATACTGCCTGCTATCGTGAAATTCCAAGATAGTCACGAAAAGCAATCTCATGCACTGCACAAGCTCTTTCCCATGATGCACCTCTCCTGCACTCTGTCTATGCAAATGAGCAAGCAGAGAGTTCAGGAATAAAACACCTAAGCTCATGTCCCCAAAAAACAGCAGCAGACAACTTGCAGATATTCACCAATTTCTAATGCTTTTCTTTTAAACACACGATAAACAGCCTCACCTGTGGTAAGGCTTAAAAAA
Source organism: Lissotriton helveticus (assembly GCF_964261635.1). Lineage (NCBI taxonomy): Eukaryota > Metazoa > Chordata > Amphibia > Caudata > Salamandridae > Lissotriton > Lissotriton helveticus. Next base: position 658,260,759 of record NC_136073.1, on the reverse strand, counting down.
ATTGAATAAACTCGTAAATGTTCCTCTCCACAGAAATCTTTAGTAAAAGGCGAAAGATTTTTTCATTTTGAAGAGAAACCAGAGTAAGTTAGAATATGGCTCTCTGAGGGTAAGTGGCACCACATCAAAGACCCCGTCATTGCGAGGGTGAGGACCTGAGAGGTATTTTCAAAATCTAAGAAAGAGGACAAGAACCAGGCCGGTGAGGGAAGCAGGCCCAAATTTCAGAGTCTCTGCTCAAAGCACAGAAAATCAAAAAGGTGGACAGTTCCCATGCGTCTGTCTGGGAATATGCAAATTCTTTTCTGTACACACCTCAGCTCATTAGGAGGTGTTGCGGCTGCTGGGCAAGGGGAACGGGAAGCGTGCATCAGGCTTTAGGTGAAGTGGCACTGTAGGACTTTTGTCCCCCAGCGATTTTACGCTTTCCACACCATCCTTCCAATCGTTAGGCTGTGAGCCACCACTGTGCTCTGCACATAGCCATGCACTTTAAGTCCCTTTTTCGCACGTACTTTCATTAAACCTGAATATAGAAGTATATATCTGTCTAGGCTAGAAGCACATGAAACAGGACTGGCGTGCCGCTTCAAGTGTACTTGAGAGGAATCTGACTCAGGATTGGCCAACCTCTAACGGGCACAAATAACGGGCAAGCCCTATGAAAAGCACAGCGTGAGTCTAGGTGCCACCTTGAAAAAGGAGGGTGACGTCTGGCCTCTGACAGCAGGAATATTAAGAGAGGAGAAAACATACTGCCTGCTATCGTGAAATTCCAAGATAGTCACGAAAAGCAATCTCATGCACTGCACAAGCTCTTTCCCATGATGCACCTCTCCTGCACTCTGTCTATGCAAATGAGCAAGCAGAGAGTTCAGGAATAAAACACCTAAGCTCATGTCCCCAAAAAACAGCAGCAGACAACTCGCAGATATTCCCCAATTTCTAATGCTTTTCTTTTAAACACACGATAAACAGCCTCACCTGTGGTAAGGCTTAAAAAAATTGAATAAACTCGTAAATGGTCCTCTCCACGGAAATCTTTAGTAAAAGGCGAAAGATTTTTTCGTTTTGAAGAGAAACCAGAGTAAGTTAGAAAATGGCTCTCTGGGGGTAAGTGGCACCACATCAAAGACCCCGTCATTGCGAGGGTGAGGACCTGAGAGGTATTTTCAGGCTCTAAGAAAGAGGACAAGAACCAGGCCGGTGAGGGAAGCAGGCCCAAATTTCAGAGTCTCTGCTCAAAGCACAGAAAATCAAAAAGGTGGACAGTTCCCATGCGTCTGTCTGGGAATATGCAAATTCTTTTCTGTACACACCTCAGCTCATTAGGAGGCGTTGCGGCTGCTGGGCAAGGGGAACGGGAAGCGTGCATCAGGCTTTAGGTGAAGTGGCACTGTAGGACTTTTGTCCCCCAGCGATTTTACGCTTTCCACACCATCCTTCCAATCGATAGGCTGTGAGCCACCACTGTGCTCTGCACATAGCCATGCACTTTAAGTCCCTTTTTCGCACGTACTTCCATTAAACCTGAATATAGAAGTATATATCTGTCTAGGCTAGAGGCACATAAAACAGGACTGGCGTGCCGCTTCAAGTGTACCTGAGAGGAATCTGACTCAGGATTGGCAACCCTCTCAGGGCACCGACTCAGGATTGGCCAACCTCTAACGGGCACAAATAACGGGCAAGCTCTATGAAAAGCACAGCGTGAGTCTAGGTGCCACCTTGAAAAAGGAGGGTGACGTCTGGCCTCTGACAGCAGGAATATTAAGAGAGGAGAAAACATACTGCCTGCTATCGTGAAATTCCAAGATAGTCACGAAAAGCAATCTCATGCACTGCACAAGCTCTTTCCCATGATGCACCTCTCCTGCACTCTGTCTATGCAAATGAGCAAGCAGAGAGTTCAGGAATAAAACACCTAAGCTCATGTCCCCAAAAAACAGCAGCAGGCAACTCGCAGATATTTCCCAATTTCTAATGCTTTTCTTTTAAACACACGATAAACAGCCTCACCTGTGGTAAGGCTTAAAAAAATTGAATAAACTCGTAAATGTTCCTCTCCACGGAAATCTTTAGTAAAAGGCGAAAGATTTTTTCGTTTTGAAGAGAAACCAGAGTAAGTTAGAATATGGCTCTCTGGGGGTAAGTGGCACCACATCAAAGACCCCGTCATTGCGAGGGTGAGGACCTGAGAGGTATTTTCAGGCTCTAAGAAAGAGGACAAGAACCAGGCCGGTGAGGGAAGCAGGCCCAAATTTCAGAGTCTCTGCTCAAAGCACAGAAAATCAAAAAGGTGGACAGTTCCCATGCGTCTGTCTGGGAATATGCAAATTCTTTTCTGTACACACCTCAGCTCATTAGGAGGCGTTGCGGCTGCTGGGCAAGGGGAACGGGAAGCGTGCATCAGGCTTTAGGTGAAGTGGCACTGTAGGACTTTTGTCCCCCAGCGATTTTACGCTTTCCACACCATCCTTCCAATCGATAGGCTGTGAGCCACCACTGTGCTCTGCACATAGCCATGCACTTTAAGTCCCTTTTTCGCACGTACTTTAATTAAACCTGAATATAGAAGTATATATCTGTCTAGGCTAGAGGCACATGAAAAAGGACTGGCGTGCTGCTTCAAGTGTACCTGAGAGGAATCTGACTCAGGATTGGCCACCCTCTCAGGGCACCGACTCAGGATTGGCCAACCTCTAACGGGCACAAATAATGGGCAAGCCCTATGAAAAGCACAGCGTGAGTCTAGGTGCCACCATGAAAAAGGAGGGTGACGTCTGGCCTCTGACAGCAGGAATATTAAGAGAGGAGAAAACATACTGCCTGCTATCGTGAAATTCCAAGATAGTCACGAAAAGCAATCTCATGCACTGCACAAGCTCTTTCCCATGATGCACCTCTCCTGCACTCTGTCTATGCAAATAAGCAAGCAGAGAGTTCAGGAATAAAACACCTAAGCTCATGTCCCCAATAAATAAGCAGCAGACAACTCGCAGATATTCACCAATTTCTAATGCTTTTCTTTAAACACACGATAAACAGCCTCACCTGTGGTAAGGCTTAAAAAAATTGAATAAACTCATAAATGTTCCTCTCCACGGAAATCTTTAGTAAAAGGCGAAAGATTTTTTCATTTTGAAGAGAAACCAGAGTAAGTTAGAATATGGCTCTCTGGGGGTAAGTGGCACCACATCAAAGACCCCGTCATTGCGAGGGTGAGGACCTGAGAGGTATTTTCAGGCTCTAAGAAAGAGGACAAGAACCAGGCCGGTGAGGGAAGCAGGCCCAAATTTCAGAGTCTCTGCTCAAAGCACAGAAAATCAAAAAGGTGGACAGTTCCCATGCGTCTGTCTGGGAATATGCAAATTCTTTTCTGTACACACCTCAGCTCATTAGGAGGCGTTGCGGCTGCTGGGCAAGGGGAACGGGAAGCGTGCATCAGGCTTTAGGTGAAGTGGCACTGTAGGACTTTTGTCCCCCAGCGATTTTACGCTTTCCACACCATCCTTCCAATCGATAGGCTGTGAGCCACCACTGTGCTCTGCACATAGCCATGCACTTTAAGTCCCTTTTTCGCACGTACTTTAATTAAACCTGAATATAGAAGTATATATCTGTCTAGGCTAGAGGCACATGAAAAAGGACTGGCGTGCTGCTTCAAGTGTACCTGAGAGGAATCTGACTCAGGATTGGCCACCCTCTCAGGGCACCGACTCAGGATTGGCCAACCTCTAACGGGCACAAATAATGGGCAAGCCCTATGAAAAGCACAGCGTGAGTCTAGGTGCCACCATGAAAAAGGAGGGTGACGTCTGGCATCTGACAGCAGGAATATTAAGAGAGGAGAAAACATACTGCCTGCTATCGTGAAATTCCAAGATAGTCACGAAAAGCAATCTCATGCACTGCACAAGCTCTTTCCCATGATGCACCTCTCCTGCACTCTGTCTATGCAAATGAGCAAGCAGAGAGTTCAGGAATAAAACACCTAAGCTCATGTCCCCAATAAAAAAGCAGCAGACAACTCGCAGATATTCACCAATTTCTAATGCTTTTCTTTAAACACACGATAAACAGCCTCACCTGTGGTAAGGCTTAAAAAAATTGAATAAACTCATAAATGTTCCTCTCCACGAAAATCTTTAGTAAAAGGCGAAAGATTTTTTCGTTTTGAAGAGAAACCAGAGTAAGTTAGAATATGGCTCTCTGGGGGTAAGTGGCACCACATCAAAGACCCCGTCATTGTGAGTGTGAGGACCTGAGAGGTATTTTCAAAATCTAAGAAAGAGGACAAGAACCAGGCCGGTGAGGGAAGCAGGCCCAAATTTCAGAGTCTCTGCTCAAAGCACAGAAAATCAAAAAGGTGGACAGTTCCCATGCGTCTGTCTGGGAATATGCAAATTCTTTTCTGTACACACCTCAGCTCATTAGGAGGTGTTGCGGCTGCTGGGCAAGGGGAATGGGAAGCGTGCATCAGGCTTTAGGTGAAGTGGCACTGTAGGACTTTTGTCCCCCAGCGATTTTACGCTTTCCACACCATCCTTCCAATCGTTAGGCTGTGAGCCACCACTGTGCTCTGCACATAGCCATGCACTTCAAGTCCCTTTTTCGCACGTACTTTCATTAAACCTGAATATAGAAGTATATATCTGTCTAGGCTAGAGGCACATGAAACAGGACTGGCGTGCCGCTTCAAGTGTACCTGAGAGGAATCTGACTCAGGATTGGCCACCCTCTCAGGGCACCGACTCAGGATTGGCCAACCTCTAACGGGCACAAATAACGGGCAAGCCCTATGAAAAGCACAGCGTGAGTCTAGGTGCCACCTTGAAAAAGGAGGGTGACGTCTGGCCTCTGACAGCAGGAATATTAAGAGAGGAGAAAACATACTGCCTGCTATCATGAAATTCCAAGATAGTCACAAAAAGCAATCTCATGCACTGCACAAGCTCTTTCCCATGATGCACCTCTCCTGCACTCTGTCTATGCAAATGAGCAAGCAGAGAGTTCAGGAATAAAACACCTAAGCTCATGTCCCCAAAAAACAGCATCAGACAACTCGCAGATATTCCTCAATTTCTAATGCTTATCTTTTAAACACACGATAAACAGCCTCACCTGTGGTAAGGCTTAAAAAAATTTAATAAACTCGTAAATGTTCCTCTCCACGGAAACCTTTAGTAAAAGGCGAAAGATTTTTTCGTTTTGAAGAGAAACCAGAGTAAGTTAGAATATGGCTCTCTGGGGGTAAGTGGCACCACATCAAAGACCCCGTCATTGCGAGGGTGAGGACCTGAGAGGTATTTTCAAAATCTAAGAAAGAGGACAAGAACCAGGCCGGTGAGGGAAGCAGGCCCAAATTTCAGAGTCTCTGCTCAAAGCACAGAAAATCAAAAAGGTGGACAGTTCCCATGCGTCTGTCTGGGAATATGCAAATTCTTTTCTGTACACACCTCAGCTCATTAGGAGGCGTTGCGGATGCTGGGCAAGGGGAACGGGAAGCGTGCATCAGGCTTTAGGTGAAGGGGCACTGTAGGACTTTTGTCCCCTAGCGATTTTACGCTTTCCACACCATCCTTCCAATCGTTAGGCTGTGAGCCACCACTGTGCTCTGCACATAGCCATGCACTTTAAGTCCCTTTTTCACACGTACTTTCATTAAACCTGAATATAGAAGCATATATCTGTCTAGGCTAGAGGCACATGAAACAGGACTGGCGTGCCGCTTCAAGTGTACCTGAGAGGAATCTGACTCAGGATTGGCCACCCTCTCAGGGCACCGACTCAGGATTGGCCAACCTCTATGGGGCACCTCCAACGGGCACAAATAACGGGCAAGCCCTATGAAAAGCACAGCGTGAGTCTAGGTGCCACCTTGAAAAAGGAGGGTGACGTCTGGCCTCTGACAGCAGGAATATTAAGAGAGGAGAAAACATACTGCCTGCTATCGTGAAATTCCAAGATAGTCACGAAAAGCAATCTCATGCACTGCACAAGCTCTTTCCCATGATGCACCTCTCCTGCACTCTGTCTATGCAAATGAGCAAGCAGAGAGTTCAGGAATAAAACACCTAAGCTCATGTCCCCAAAAAACAGCAGCAGACAACTCGCAGATATTCCCCAATTTCTAATGCTTTTCTTTTAAACACACGATAAACAGCCTCACCTGTGGTAAGGCTTAAAAAAATTGAATAAACTCGTAAATGTTCCTCTCCACGGAAATCTTTAGTAAAAGGCGAAATATTTTTTCATTTTGAAGAGAAACCAGAGTAAGTTAGAATATGGCTCTCTGGGGGTAAGTGGCACCACATCAAAGACCCCGTCATTGCGAGGGTGAGGACCTGAGAGGTATTTTCAAAATCTAAGAAAGAGGACAAGAACCAGGCCGGTGAGGGAAGCAGGCCCAAATTTCAGAGTCTCTGCTCAAAGCACAGAAAATCAAAAAGGTGGACAGTTCCCATACGTCTGTCTGGGAATATGCAAATTCTTTTCTGTACACACCTCAGCTCATTAGGAGGTGTTGCGGCTGCTGGGCAAGGGGAACGGGAAGCGTGCATCAGGCTTTAGGTGAAGTGGCACTGTAGGACTTTTGTCCCCCAGCGATTTTACGCTTTCCACACCATCCTTCCAATCGTTAGGCTGTGAGCCACCACTGTGCTCTGCACATAGCCATGCACTTTAAGTCCCTTTTTCGCACGTACTTTCATTAAACCTGAATATAGAAGTATATATCTGTCTAGGCTAGAAGCACATGAAACAGGACTGGCGTGCCGCTTCAAGTGTACTTGAGAGGAATCTGACTCAGGATTGGCCACCCTCTCAGGGCACCGACTCAGGATTGGCCAACCTCTAACGGGCACAAATAACGGGCAAGCCCTATGAAAAGCACAGCGTGAGTCTAGGTGCCACCTTGAAAAAGGAGGGTGACGTCTGGCCTCTGACAGCAGGAATATTAAGAGAGGAGAAAACATACTGCCTGCTATCGTGAAATTCCAAGATAGTCACGAAAAGCAATCTCATGCACTGCACAAGCTCTTTCCCATGATGCACCTCTCCTGCACTCTGTCTATGCAAATGAGCAAGCAGAGAGTTCAGGAATAAAACACCTAAGCTCATGTCCCCAAAAAACAGCAGCAGACAACTCGCAGATATTCCCCAATTTCTAATGCTTTTCTTTTAAACACACGATAAACAGCCTCACCTGTGGTAAGGCTTAAAAAAATTGAATAAACTCGTAAATGGTCCTCTCCACGGAAATCTTTAGTAAAAGGCGAAAGATTTTTTCGTTTTGAAGAGAAACCAGAGTAAGTTAGAAAATGGCTCTCTGGGGGTAAGTGGCACCACATCAAAGACCCCGTCATTGCGAGGGTGAGGACCTGAGAGGTATTTTCAGGCTCTAAGAAAGAGGACAAGAACCAGGCCGGTGAGGGAAGCAGGCCCAAATTTCAGAGTCTCTGCTCAAAGCACAGAAAATCCAAAAGGTGGACAGTTCCCATGCGTCTGTCTGGGAATATGCAAATTCTTTTCTGTACACACCTCAGCTCATTAGGAGGCGTTGCGGCTGCTGGGCAAGGGGAACGGGAAGCGTGCATCAGGCTTTAGGTGAAGTGGCACTGTAGGACTTTTGTCCCCCAGCGATTTTACGCTTTCCACACCATCCTTCCAATCGATAGGCTGTGAGCCACCACTGTGCTCTGCACATAGCCGTGCACTTTAAGTCCCTTTTTCGCACGTACTTCCATTAAACCTGAATATAGAAGTATATATCTGTCTAGGCTAGAGGCACATAAAACAGGACTGGCGTGCCGCTTCAAGTGTACATGAGAGGAATCTGACTCAGGATTGGCAACCCTCTCAGGGCACCGACTCAGGATTGGCCAACCTCTAACGGGCACAAATAACGGGCAAGCTCTATGAAAAGCACAGCGTGAGTCTAGGTGCCACCTTGAAAAAGGAGGGTGACGTCTGGCCTCTGACAGCAGGAATATTAAGAGAGGAGAAAACATACTGCCTGCTATCGTGAAATTCCAAGATAGTCACGAAAAGCAATCTCATGCACTGCACAAGCTCTTTCCCATGATGCACCTCTCCTGCACTCTGTCTATGCAAATGAGCAAGCAGAGAGTTCAGGAATAAAACACCTAAGCTCATGTCCCCAAAAAACAGCAGCAGGCAACTCGCAGATATTTCCCAATTTCTAATGCTTTTCTTTTAAACACACGATAAACAGCCTCACCTGTGGTAAGGCTTAAAAAAATTGAATAAACTCGTAAATGTTCCTCTCCACGGAAATCTTTAGTAAAAGGCAAAAGATTTTTTCGTTTTGAAGAGAAACCAGAGTAAGTTAGAATATGGCTCTCTGGGGGTAAGTGGCACCACATCAAAGACCCCGTCATTGCGAGGGTGAGGACCTGAGAGGTATTTTCAGGCTCTAAGAAAAGGACAAGAACCAGGCCGGTGAGGGAAGCAGGCCCAAATTTCAGAGTCTCTGCTCAAAGCACAGAAAATCAAAAAGGTGGACAGTTCCCATGCGTCTGTCTGGGAATATGCAAATTCTTTTCTGTACACACCTCAGCTCATTAGGAGGCGTTGCGGCTGCTGGGCAAGGGGAACGGGAAGCGTGCATCAGGCTTTAGGTGAAGTGGCACTGTAGGACTTTTGTCCCCCAGCGATTTTACGCTTTCCACACCATCCTTCCAATCGATAGGCTGTGAGCCACCACTGTGCTCTGCACATAGCCATGCACTTTAAGTCCCTTTTTCGCACGTACTTTAATTAAACCTGAATATAGAAGTATATATCTGTCTAGGCTAGAGGCACATGAAAAAGGACTGGCGTGCTGCTTCAAGTGTACCTGAGAGGAATCTGACTCAGGATTGGCCACCCTCTCAGGGCACCGACTCAGGATTGGCCAACCTCTAACGGGCACAAATAATGGGCAAGCCCTATGAAAAGCACAGCGTGAGTCTAGGTGCCACCATGAAAAAGGAGGGTGACGTCTGGCCTCTGACAGCAGGAATATTAAGAGAGGAGAAAACATACTGCCTGCTATCGTGAAATTCCAAGATAGTCACGAAAAGCAATCTCATGCACTGCACAAGCTCTTTCCCATGATGCACCTCTCCTGCACTCTGTCTATGCAAATGAGCAAGCAGAGAGTTCAGGAATAAAACACCTAAGCTCATGTCCCCAATAAAAAAGCAGCAGACAACTCGCAGATATTCACCAATTTCTAATGCTTTTCTTTAAACACACGATAAACAGCCTCACCTGTGGTAAGGCTTAAAAAAATTGAATAAACTCATAAATGTTCCTCTCCACGAAAATCTTTAGTAAAAGGCGAAAGATTTTTTCGTTTTGAAGAGAAACCAGAGTAAGTTAGAATATGGCTCTCTGGGGGTAAGTGGCACCACATCAAAGACCCCGTCATTGTGAGGGTGAGGACCTGAGAGGTATTTTCAAAATCTAAGAAAGAGGACAAGAACCAGGCCGGTGAGGGAAGCAGGCCCAAATTTCAGAGTCTCTGCTCAAAGCACAGAAAATCAAAAAGGTGGACAGTTCCCATGCGTCTGTCTGGGAATATGCAAATTCTTTTCTGTACACACCTCAGCTCATTAGGAGGTGTTGCGGCTGCTGGGCAAGGGGAATGGGAAGCGTGCATCAGGCTTTAGGTGAAGTGGCACTGTAGGACTTTTGTCCCCCAGCGATTTTACGCTTTCCACACCATCCTTCCAATCGTTAGGCTGTGAGCCACCACTGTGCTCTGCACATAGCCATGCACTTCAAGTCCCTTTTTCGCACGTACTTTCATTAAACCTGAATATAGAAGTATATATCTGTCTAGGCTAGAGGCACATGAAACAGGACTGGCGTGCCGCTTCAAGTGTACCTGAGAGGAATCTGACTCAGGATTGGCCACCCTCTCAGGGCACCGACTCAGGATTGGCCAACCTCTAACGGGCACAAATAACGGGCAAGCCCTATGAAAAGCACAGCGTGAGTCTAGGTGCCACCTTGAAAAAGGAGGGTGACGTCTGGCCTCTGACAGCAGGAATATTAAGAGAGGAGAAAACATACTGCCTGCTATCGTGAAATTCCAAGATAGTCACGAAAAGCAATCTCATGCACTGCACAAGCTCTTTCCCATGATGCACCTCTCCTGCACTCTGTCTATGCAAATGAGCAAGCAGAGAGTTCAGGAATAAAACACCTAAGCTCATGTCCCCAACAAACAGCAGCAGACAACTCGCAGATATTCCCCAATTTCTAATGCTTTTCTTTTAAACACACGATAAACAGCCTCACTTGTGGTAAGGCTTAAAAAAATTGAATAAACTCGTAAATGTTCCTCTCCACGGAAATCTTTAGTAAAAGGCGAAAGATTTTTTCGTTTTGAAGAGAAACCAGAGTAAGTTAGAATATGGCTCTCTGGGGGTAAGTGGCACCACATTAAAGACCCCGTCATTGCGAGGGTGAGGACCTGAGAGGTATTTTCAAAATCTAAGAAAGAGGACAAGAACCAGGCCGGTGAGGGAAGCAGTCCCAAATTTCAGAGTCTCTGCTCAAAGCACAGAAAATCAAAAAGGTGGACAGTTCCCATGCGTCTGTCTGGGAATATGCAAATTCTTTTCTGTACACACCTCAGCTCATTAGGAGGCGTTGCGGATGCTGGGCAAGGGGAACGGGAAGCGTGCATCAGGCTTTAGGTGAAGTGGCACTGTAGGACTTTTGTCCCCCAGCGATTTTACGCTTTCCACACCATCCTTCCAATCGTTAGGCTGTGAGCCACCACTGTGCTCTGCACATAGCCATGCACTTTAAGTCCCTTTTTCGCACGTACTTTCATTAAACCTGAATATAGAAGTATATATCTGTCTAGGCTAGAGGCACATGAAACAGGACTGGCGTGCCGCTTCAAGTGTACCTGAGAGGAATCTGACTCAGGATTGGCCACCCTCTCAGGGCACCGACTCAGGATTGGCCAACCTCTATGGGGCACCTCCAACGGGCACAAATAACGGGCAAGCCCTATGAAAAGCACAGCGTGAGTCTAGGTGCCACCTTGAAAAAGGAGGGTGACGTCTGGCCTCTGACAGCAGGAATATTAAGAGAGGAGAAAACATACTGCCTGCTATCGTGAAATTCCAAGATAGTCACGAAAAGCAATCTCATGCACTGCACAAGCTCTTTCCCATGATGCACCTCTCCTGCACTCTGTCTATGCAAATGAGCAAGCAGAGAGTTCAGGAATAAAACACCTAAGCTCATGTCCCCAAAAAACAGCAGCAGACAACTCGCAGATATTCCCCAATTTCTAATGCTTTTCTTTTAAACACACGATAAACAGCCTCACCTGTGGTAAGGCTTAAAAAAATTGAATAAACTCGTAAATGTTCCTCTCCACGGAAATCTTTAGTAAAAGGCGAAATATTTTTTTGTTTTGAAGAGAAACCAGAGTAAGTTAGAATATGGCTCTCTGGGGGTAAGTGGCACCACATCAAAGACCCCGTCATTGCGAGGGTGAGGACCTGAGAGGTATTTTCAAAATCTAAGAAAGAGGACAAGAACCAGGCCGGTGAGGGAAGCAGGCCCAAATTTCAGAGTCTCTGCTCAAAGCACAGAAAATCAAAAAGGTGGACAGTTCCCATGCGTCTGTCTGGGAATATGCAAATTCTTTTCTGTACACACCTCAGCTCATTAGGAGGCGTTGCGGCTGCTGGGCAAGGGGAACGGGAAGCGTGCATCAGGCTTTAGGTGAAGTGGCACTGTAGGACTTTTGTCCCCCAGCGATTTTACGCTTTCCACACCATCCTTCCAATCGTTAGGCTGTGAGCCACCACTGTGCTCTGCACATAGCCATGCACTTTAAGTCCCTTTTTCGCACGTACTTTCATTAAACCTGAATATAGAAGTATATATCTGTCTAGGCTAGAGGCACATGAAACAGGACTGGCGTGCCGCTTCAAGTGTACCTGAGAGGAATCTGACTCAGGATTGGCCACCCTCTCAGGGCACCGACTCAGGATTGGCCAACCTCTATGGGGCACCTCCAACGGGCACAAATAACGGGCAAGCCCTATGAAAAGCACAGCGTGAGTCTAGGTGCCACCTTGAAAAAGGAGGGTGACGTCTGGCCTCTGACAGCAGGAATATTAAGAGAGGAGAAAACATACTGCCTGCTATCGTGAAATTCCAAGATAGTCACGAAAAGCAATCTCATGCACTGCACAAGCTCTTTCCCATGATGCACCTCTCCTGCACTCTGTCTATGCAAATGAGCAAGCAGAGAGTTCAGGAATAAAACACCTAAGCTCATGTCCCCAAAAAACAGCATCAGACAACTCGCAGATATTCCTCAATTTCTAATGCTTTTCTTTTAAACATACGATAAACAGCCTCACCTGTGGTAAGGCTTAACAAAATTGAATAAACTCGTAAATGTTCCTCTCCACGGAAATCTTTAGTAAAAGGCGAAAGATTTTTTCGTTTTGAAGAGAAACCAGAGTAAGTTAGAATATGGCTCTCTGGGGGTAAGTGGCACCACATCAAAGACCCCGTCATTGCGAGGGTGAGGACCTGAGAGGTATTTTCAGGCTCTAAGAAAGAGGACAAGAACCAGGCCGGTGAGGGAAGCAGGCCCAAATTTCAGAGTCTCTGCTCAAAGCACAGAAAATCAAAAAGGTGGACAGTTCCCATGCGTCTGTCTGGGAATATGCAAATTCTTTTCTGTACACACCTCAGCTCATTAGGAGGCGTTGCGGCTGCTGGTCAAGGGGAACGGGAAGCGTGCATCAGGCTTTAGGTGAAGTGGCACTGTAGGACTTTTGTCCCCCAGCGATTTTACGCTTTCCACACCATCCTTCCAATCGATAGGCTGTGAGCCACCACTGTGCTCTGCACATAGCCATGCACTTTAAGTCCCTTTTTTGCACGTACTTTCATTAAACCTGAATATAGAAGTATATATCTGTCTAGGCTAGAGGCACATGAAACAGGACTGGCGTGCTGCTTCAAGTGTACCTGAGAGGAATCTGACTCAGGATTGGCCACCCTCTCAGGGCACCGACTCAGGATTGGCCAACCTCTAACTCCAACGGGCACAAATAACGGGCAAGCCCTATGAAAAGCACAGCGTGAGTCTAGGTGCCACCTTGAAAAAGGAGGGTGACGTCTGGCCTCTGACAGCAGGAATATTAAGAGAGGAGAAAACATACTGCCTGCTATCGTGAAATTCCAAGATAGTCACGAAAAGCAATCTCATGCACTGCACAAGCTCTTTCCCATGATGCACCTCTCCTGCACTCTGTCTATGCAAATGAGCAAGCAGAGAGTTCAGGAATAAAACACCTAAGCTCATGTCCCCAAAAAACTCGCAGATATTCCCCAATTTCTAATGCTTTTCTTTTAAACACACGATAAACAGCCTCACCTGTGGTAAGGCTTAAAAAAATTGAATAAACTCGTAAATGTTCCTCTCCACAGAAATCTTTAGTAAAAGGCGAAAGATTTTTTCATTTTGAAGAGAAACCAGAGTAAGTTAGAATATGGCTCTCTGGGGGTAAGTGGCACCACATCAAAGACCCCGTCTTTGCGAGGGTGAGGACCTGAGAGGTATTTTCAAAATCTAAGAAAGAGGACAAGAACCAGGCCGGTGAGGGAAGCAGGCCCAAATTTCAGAGTCTCTGCTCAAAGCACAGAAAATCAAAAAGGTGGACAGTTCCCATACGTCTGTCTGGGAATATGCAAATTCTTTTCTGTACACACCTCAGCTCATTAGGAGGTGTTGCGGCTGCTGGGCAAGGGGAACGGGAAGCGTGCATCAGGCTTTAGGTGAAGTGGCACTGTAGGACTTTTGTCCCCCAGCGATTTTACGCTTTCCACACCATCCTTCCAATCGTTAGGCTGTGAGCCACCACTGTGCTCTGCACATAGCCATGCACTTTAAGTCCCTTTTTCGCACGTACTTTCATTAAACCTGAATATAGAAGTATATATCTGTCTAGGCTAGAAGCACATGAAACAGGACTGGCGTGCCGCTTCAAGTGTACTTGAGAGGAATCTGACTCAGGATTGGCCACCCTCTCAGGGCACCGACTCAGGATTGGCCAACCTCTAACGGGCACAAATAACGGGCAAGCCCTATGAAAAGCACAGCGTGAGTCTAGGTGCCACCTTGAAAAAGGAGGGTGACGTCTGGCCTCTGACAGCAGGAATATTAAGAGAGGAGAAAACATACTGCCTGCTATCGTGAAATTCCAAGATAGTCACGAAAAGCAATCTCATGCACTGCACAAGCTCTTTCCCATGATGCACCTCTCCTGCACTCTGTCTATGCAAATGAGCAAGCAGAGAGTTCAGGAATAAAACACCTAAGCTCATGTCCCCAAAAAACAGCAGCAGACAACTCGCAGATATTCCCCAATTTCTAATGCTTTTCTTTTAAACACACGATAAACAGCCTCACCTGTGGTAAGGCTTAAAAAAATTGAATAAACTCGTAAATGGTCCTCTCCACGGAAATCTTTAGTAAAAGGCGAAAGATTTTTTCGTTTTGAAGAGAAACCAGAGTAAGTTAGAAAATGGCTCTCTGGGGGTAAGTGGCACCACATCAAAGACCCCGTCATTGCGAGGGTGAGGACCTGAGAGGTATTTTCAGGCTCTAAGAAAGAGGACAAGAACCAGGCCGGTGAGGGAAGCAGGCCCAAATTTCAGAGTCTCTGCTCAAAGCACAGAAAATCCAAAAGGTGGACAGTTCCCATGCGTCTGTCTGGGAATATGCAAATTCTTTTCTGTACACACCTCAGCTCATTAGGAGGCGTTGCGGCTGCTGGGCAAGGGGAACGGGAAGCGTGCATCAGGCTTTAGGTGAAGTGGCACTGTAGGACTTTTGTCCCCCAGCGATTTTACGCTTTCCACACCATCCTTCCAATCGATAGGCTGTGAGCCACCACTGTGCTCTGCACATAGCCGTGCACTTTAAGTCCCTTTTTCGCACGTACTTCCATTAAACCTGAATATAGAAGTATATATCTGTCTAGGCTAGAGGCACATAAAACAGGACTGGCGTGCCGCTTCAAGTGTACATGAGAGGAATCTGACTCAGGATTGGCAACCCTCTCAGGGCACCGACTCAGGATTGGCCAACCTCTAACGGGCACAAATAACGGGCAAGCTCTATGAAAAGCACAGCGTGAGTCTAGGTGCCACCTTGAAAAAGGAGGGTGACGTCTGGCCTCTGACAGCAGGAATATTAAGAGAGGAGAAAACATACTGCCTGCTATCGTGAAATTCCAAGATAGTCACGAAAAGCAATCTCATGCACTGCACAAGCTCTTTCCCATGATGCACCTCTCCTGCACTCTGTCTATGCAAATGAGCAAGCAGAGAGTTCAGGAATAAAACACCTAAGCTCATGTCCCCAAAAAACAGCAGCAGGCAACTCGCAGATATTTCCCAATTTCTAATGCTTTTCTTTTAAACACACGATAAACAGCCTCACCTGTGGTAAGGCTTAAAAAAATTGAATAAACTCGTAAATGTTCCTCTCCACGGAAATCTTTAGTAAAAGGCAAAAGATTTTTTCGTTTTGAAGAGAAACCAGAGTAAGTTAGAATATGGCTCTCTGGGGGTAAGTGGCACCACATCAAAGACCCCGTCATTGCGAGGGTGAGGACCTGAGAGGTATTTTCAGGCTCTAAGAAAAGGACAAGAACCAGGCCGGTGAGGGAAGCAGGCCCAAATTTCAGAGTCTCTGCTCAAAGCACAGAAAATCAAAAAGGTGGACAGTTCCCATGCGTCTGTCTGGGAATATGCAAATTCTTTTCTGTACACACCTCAGCTCATTAGGAGGCGTTGCGGCTGCTGGGCAAGGGGAACGGGAAGCGTGCATCAGGCTTTAGGTGAAGTGGCACTGTAGGACTTTTGTCCCCCAGCGATTTTACGCTTTCCACACCATCCTTCCAATCGATAGGCTGTGAGCCACCACTGTGCTCTGCACATAGCCATGCACTTTAAGTCCCTTTTTCGCACGTACTTTAATTAAACCTGAATATAGAAGTATATATCTGTCTAGGCTAGAGGCACATGAAAAAGGACTGGCGTGCTGCTTCAAGTGTACCTGAGAGGAATCTGACTCAGGATTGGCCACCCTCTCAGGGCACCGACTCAGGATTGGCCAACCTCTAACGGGCACAAATAATGGGCAAGCCCTATGAAAAGCACAGCGTGAGTCTAGGTGCCACCATGAAAAAGGAGGGTGACGTCTGGCCTCTGACAGCAGGAATATTAAGAGAGGAGAAAACATACTGCCTGCTATCGTGAAATTCCAAGATAGTCACGAAAAGCAATCTCATGCACTGCACAAGCTCTTTCCCATGATGCACCTCTCCTGCACTCTGTCTATGCAAATGAGCAAGCAGAGAGTTCAGGAATAAAACACCTAAGCTCATGTCCCCAATAAAAAAGCAGCAGACAACTCGCAGATATTCACCAATTTCTAATGCTTTTCTTTAAACACACGATAAACAGCCTCACCTGTGGTAAGGCTTAAAAAAATTGAATAAACTCATAAATGTTCCTCTCCACGAAAATCTTTAGTAAAAGGCGAAAGATTTTTTCGTTTTGAAGAGAAACCAGAGTAAGTTAGAATATGGCTCTCTGGGGGTAAGTGGCACCACATCAAAGACCCCGTCATTGTGAGGGTGAGGACCTGAGAGGTATTTTCAAAATCTAAGAAAGAGGACAAGAACCAGGCCGGTGAGGGAAGCAGGCCCAAATTTCAGAGTCTCTGCTCAAAGCATAGAAAATCAAAAAGGTGGACAGTTCCCATGCGTCTGTCTGGGAATATGCAAATTCTTTTCTGTACACACCTCAGCTCATTAGGAGGTGTTGCGGCTGCTGGGCAAGGGGAATGGGAAGCGTGCATCAGGCTTTAGGTGAAGTGGCACTGTAGGACTTTTGTCCCCCAGCGATTTTACGCTTTCCACACCATCCTTCCAATCGTTAGGCTGTGAGCCACCACTGTGCTCTGCACATAGCCATGCACTTCAAGTCCCTTTTTCGCACGTACTTTCATTAAACCTGAATATAGAAGTATATATCTGTCTAGGCTAGAGGCACATGAAACAGGACTGGCGTGCCGCTTCAAGTGTACCTGAGAGGAATCTGACTCAGGATTGGCCACCCTCTCAGGGCACCGACTCAGGATTGGCCAACCTCTAACGGGCACAAATAACGGGCAAGCCCTATGAAAAGCACAGCGTGAGTCTAGGTGCCACCTTGAAAAAGGAGGGTGACGTCTGGCCTCTGACAGCAGGAATATTAAGAGAGGAGAAAACATACTGCCTGCTATCGTGAAATTCCAAGATAGTCACGAAAAGCAATCTCATGCACTGCACAAGCTCTTTCCCATGATGCACCTCTCCTGCACTCTGTCTATGCAAATGAGCAAGCAGAGAGTTCAGGAATAAAACACCTAAGCTCATGTCCCCAACAAACAGCAGCAGACAACTCGCAGATATTCCCCAATTTCTAATGCTTTTCTTTTAAACACACGATAAACAGCCTCACTTGTGGTAAGGCTTAAAAAAATTGAATAAACTCGTAAATGTTCCTCTCCACGGAAATCTTTAGTAAAAGGCGAAAGATTTTTTCGTTTTGAAGAGAAACCAGAGTAAGTTAGAATATGGCTCTCTGGGGGTAAGTGGCACCACATTAAAGACCCCGTCATTGCGAGGGTGAGGACCTGAGAGGTATTTTCAAAATCTAAGAAAGAGGACAAGAACCAGGCCGGTGAGGGA
The DNA here is from genome assembly GCF_964261635.1 of Lissotriton helveticus. Classification (NCBI taxonomy): domain Eukaryota; kingdom Metazoa; phylum Chordata; class Amphibia; order Caudata; family Salamandridae; genus Lissotriton; species Lissotriton helveticus. The sequence goes on along the minus strand of NC_136073.1, from coordinate 658,242,955 downwards.
AGCAGTCCCAAATTTCAGAGTCTCTGCTCAAAGCACAGAAAATCAAAAAGGTGGACAGTTCCCATGCGTCTGTCTGGGAATATGCAAATTCTTTTCTGTACACACCTCAGCTCATTAGGAGGCGTTGCGGATGCTGGGCAAGGGGAACGGGAAGCGTGCATCAGGCTTTAGGTGAAGTGGCACTGTAGGACTTTTGTCCCCCAGCGATTTTACGCTTTCCACACCATCCTTCCAATCGTTAGGCTGTGAGCCACCACTGTGCTCTGCACATAGCCATGCACTTTAAGTCCCTTTTTCGCACGTACTTTCATTAAACCTGAATATAGAAGTATATATCTGTCTAGGCTAGAGGCACATGAAACAGGACTGGCGTGCCGCTTCAAGTGTACCTGAGAGGAATCTGACTCAGGATTGGCCACCCTCTCAGGGCACCGACTCAGGATTGGCCAACCTCTATGGGGCACCTCCAACGGGCACAAATAACGGGCAAGCCCTATGAAAAGCACAGCGTGAGTCTAGGTGCCACCTTGAAAAAGGAGGGTGACGTCTGGCCTCTGACAGCAGGAATATTAAGAGAGGAGAAAACATACTGCCTGCTATCGTGAAATTCCAAGATAGTCACGAAAAGCAATCTCATGCACTGCACAAGCTCTTTCCCATGATGCACCTCTCCTGCACTCTGTCTATGCAAATGAGCAAGCAGAGAGTTCAGGAATAAAACACCTAAGCTCATGTCCCCAAAAAACTCGCAGATATTCCCCAATTTCTAATGCTTTTCTTTTAAACACACGATAAACAGCCTCACCTGTGGTAAGGCTTAAAAAAATTGAATAAACTCGTAAATGTTCCTCTCCACAGAAATCTTTAGTAAAAGGCGAAAGATTTTTTCATTTTGAAGAGAAACCAGAGTAAGTTAGAATATGGCTCTCTGGGGGTAAGTGGCACCACATCAAAGACCCCGTCTTTGCGAGGGTGAGGACCTGAGAGGTATTTTCAAAATCTAAGAAAGAGGACAAGAACCAGGCCGGTGAGGGAAGCAGGCCCAAATTTCAGAGTCTCTGCTCAAAGCACAGAAAATCAAAAAGGTGGACAGTTCCCATACGTCTGTCTGGGAATATGCAAATTCTTTTCTGTACACACCTCAGCTCATTAGGAGGTGTTGCGGCTGCTGGGCAAGGGGAACGGGAAGCGTGCATCAGGCTTTAGGTGAAGTGGCACTGTAGGACTTTTGTCCCCCAGCGATTTTACGCTTTCCACACCATCCTTCCAATCGTTAGGCTGTGAGCCACCACTGTGCTCTGCACATAGCCATGCACTTTAAGTCCCTTTTTCGCACTTACTTTCATTAAACCTGAATATAGAAGTATATATCTGTCTAGGCTAGAAGCACATGAAACAGGACTGGCGTGCCGCTTCAAGTGTACTTGAGAGGAATCTGACTCAGGATTGGCCACCCTCTCAGGGCACCGACTCAGGATTGGCCAACCTCTAACGGGCACAAATAACGGGCAAGCCCTATGAAAAGCACAGCGTGAGTCTAGGTGCCACCTTGAAAAAGGAGGGTGACGTCTGGCCTCTGACAGCAGGAATATTAAGAGAGGAGAAAACATACTGCCTGCTATCGTGAAATTCCAAGATAGTCACGAAAAGCAATCTCATGCACTGCACAAGCTCTTTCCCATGATGCACCTCTCCTGCACTCTGTCTATGCAAATGAGCAAGCAGAGAGTTCAGGAATAAAACACCTAAGCTCATGTCCCCAACAAACAGCAGCAGACAACTCGCAGATATTCCCCAATTTCTAATGCTTTTCTTTTAAACACACGATAAACAGCCTCACTTGTGGTAAGGCTTAAAAAAATTGAATAAACTCGTAAATGTTCCTCTCCACGGAAATCTTTAGTAAAAGGCGAAAGATTTTTTCGTTTTGAAGAGAAACCAGAGTAAGTTAGAATATGGCTCTCTGGGGGTAAGTGGCACCACATTAAAGACCCCGTCATTGCGAGGGTGAGGACCTGAGAGGTATTTTCAAAATCTAAGAAAGAGGACAAGAACCAGGCCGGTGAGGGAAGCAGTCCCAAATTTCAGAGTCTCTGCTCAAAGCACAGAAAATCAAAAAGGTGGACAGTTCCCATGCGTCTGTCTGGGAATATGCAAATTCTTTTCTGTACACACCTCAGCTCATTAGGAGGCGTTGCGGATGCTGGGCAAGGGGAACGGGAAGCGTGCATCAGGCTTTAGGTGAAGTGGCACTGTAGGACTTTTGTCCCCCAGCGATTTTACGCTTTCCACACCATCCTTCCAATCGTTAGGCTGTGAGCCACCACTGTGCTCTGCACATAGCCATGCACTTTAAGTCCCTTTTTCGCACGTACTTTCATTAAACCTGAATATAGAAGTATATATCTGTCTAGGCTAGAGGCACATGAAACAGGACTGGCGTGCCGCTTCAAGTGTACCTGAGAGGAATCTGACTCAGGATTGGCCACCCTCTCAGGGCACCGACTCAGGATTGGCCAACCTCTATGGGGCACCTCCAACGGGCACAAATAACGGGCAAGCCCTATGAAAAGCACAGCGTGAGTCTAGGTGCCACCTTGAAAAAGGAGGGTGACGTCTGGCCTCTGACAGCAGGAATATTAAGAGAGGAGAAAACATACTGCCTGCTATCGTGAAATTCCAAGATAGTCACGAAAAGCAATCTCATGCACTGCACAAGCTCTTTCCCATGATGCACCTCTCCTGCACTCTGTCTATGCAAATGAGCAAGCAGAGAGTTCAGGAATAAAACACCTAAGCTCATGTCCCCAAAAAACAGCAGCAGACAACTCGCAGATATTCCCCAATTTCTAATGCTTTTCTTTTAAACACACGATAAACAGCCTCACCTGTGGTAAGGCTTAAAAAAATTGAATAAACTCGTAAATGTTCCTCTCCACGGAAATCTTTAGTAAAAGGCGAAATATTTTTTTGTTTTGAAGAGAAACCAGAGTAAGTTAGAATATGGCTCTCTGGGGGTAAGTGGCACCACATCAAAGACCCCGTCATTGCGAGGGTGAGGACCTGAGAGGTATTTTCAAAATCTAAGAAAGAGGACAAGAACCAGGCCGGTGAGGGAAGCAGGCCCAAATTTCAGAGTCTCTGCTCAAAGCACAGAAAATCAAAAAGGTGGACAGTTCCCATGCGTCTGTCTGGGAATATGCAAATTCTTTTCTGTACACACCTCAGCTCATTAGGAGGCGTTGCGGCTGCTGGGCAAGGGGAACGGGAAGCGTGCATCAGGCTTTAGGTGAAGTGGCACTGTAGGACTTTTGTCCCCCAGCGATTTTACGCTTTCCACACCATCCTTCCAATCGTTAGGCTGTGAGCCACCACTGTGCTCTGCACATAGCCATGCACTTTAAGTCCCTTTTTCGCACGTACTTTCATTAAACCTGAATATAGAAGTATATATCTGTCTAGGCTAGAGGCACATGAAACAGGACTGGCGTGCCGCTTCAAGTGTACCTGAGAGGAATCTGACTCAGGATTGGCCACCCTCTCAGGGCACCGACTCAGGATTGGCCAACCTCTATGGGGCACCTCCAACGGGCACAAATAACGGGCAAGCCCTATGAAAAGCACAGCGTGAGTCTAGGTGCCACCTTGAAAAAGGAGGGTGACGTCTGGCCTCTGACAGCAGGAATATTAAGAGAGGAGAAAACATACTGCCTGCTATCGTGAAATTCCAAGATAGTCACGAAAAGCAATCTCATGCACTGCACAAGCTCTTTCCCATGATGCACCTCTCCTGCACTCTGTCTATGCAAATGAGCAAGCAGAGAGTTCAGGAATAAAACACCTAAGCTCATGTCCCCAAAAAACAGCATCAGACAACTCGCAGATATTCCTCAATTTCTAATGCTTTTCTTTTAAACATACGATAAACAGCCTCACCTGTGGTAAGGCTTAACAAAATTGAATAAACTCGTAAATGTTCCTCTCCACGGAAATCTTTAGTAAAAGGCGAAAGATTTTTTCGTTTTGAAGAGAAACCAGAGTAAGTTAGAATATGGCTCTCTGGGGGTAAGTGGCACCACATCAAAGACCCCGTCATTGCGAGGGTGAGGACCTGAGAGGTATTTTCAGGCTCTAAGAAAGAGGACAAGAACCAGGCCGGTGAGGGAAGCAGGCCCAAATTTCAGAGTCTCTGCTCAAAGCACAGAAAATCAAAAAGGTGGACAGTTCCCATGCGTCTGTCTGGGAATATGCAAATTCTTTTCTGTACACACCTCAGCTCATTAGGAGGCGTTGCGGCTGCTGGTCAAGGGGAACGGGAAGCGTGCATCAGGCTTTAGGTGAAGTGGCACTGTAGGACTTTTGTCCCCCAGCGATTTTACGCTTTCCACACCATCCTTCCAATCGATAGGCTGTGAGCCACCACTGTGCTCTGCACATAGCCATGCACTTTAAGTCCCTTTTTTGCACGTACTTTCATTAAACCTGAATATAGAAGTATATATCTGTCTAGGCTAGAGGCACATGAAACAGGACTGGCGTGCTGCTTCAAGTGTACCTGAGAGGAATCTGACTCAGGATTGGCCACCCTCTCAGGGCACCGACTCAGGATTGGCCAACCTCTATGGGGCACCTCCAACGGGCACAAATAACGGGCAAGCCCTATGAAAAGCACAGCGTGAGTCTAGGTGCCACCTTGAAAAAGGAGGGTGACGTCTGGCCTCTGACAGCAGGAATATTAAGAGAGGAGAAAACATACTGCCTGCTATCGTGAAATTCCAAGATAGTCACGAAAAGCAATCTCATGCACTGCACAAGCTCTTTCCCATGATGCACCTCTCCTGCACTCTGTCTATGCAAATGAGCAAGCAGAGAGTTCAGGAATAAAACACCTAAGCTCATGTCCCCAAAAAACTCGCAGATATTCCCCAATTTCTAATGCTTTTCTTTTAAACACACGATAAACAGCCTCACCTGTGGTAAGGCTTAAAAAAATTGAATAAACTCGTAAATGTTCCTCTCCACAGAAATCTTTAGTAAAAGGCGAAAGATTTTTTCATTTTGAAGAGAAACCAGAGTAAGTTAGAATATGGCTCTCTGGGGGTAAGTGGCACCACATCAAAGACCCCGTCTTTGCGAGGGTGAGGACCTGAGAGGTATTTTCAAAATCTAAGAAAGAGGACAAGAACCAGGCCGGTGAGGGAAGCAGGCCCAAATTTCAGAGTCTCTGCTCAAAGCACAGAAAATCAAAAAGGTGGACAGTTCCCATACGTCTGTCTGGGAATATGCAAATTCTTTTCTGTACACACCTCAGCTCATTAGGAGGTGTTGCGGCTGCTGGGCAAGGGGAACGGGAAGCGTGCATCAGGCTTTAGGTGAAGTGGCACTGTAGGACTTTTGTCCCCCAGCGATTTTACGCTTTCCACACCATCCTTCCAATCGTTAGGCTGTGAGCCACCACTGTGCTCTGCACATAGCCATGCACTTTAAGTCCCTTTTTCGCACGTACTTTCATTAAACCTGAATATAGAAGTATATATCTGTCTAGGCTAGAAGCACATGAAACAGGACTGGCGTGCCGCTTCAAGTGTACTTGAGAGGAATCTGACTCAGGATTGGCCACCCTCTCAGGGCACCGACTCAGGATTGGCCAACCTCTAACGGGCACAAATAACGGGCAAGCCCTATGAAAAGCACAGCGTGAGTCTAGGTGCCACCTTGAAAAAGGAGGGTGACGTCTGGCCTCTGACAGCAGGAATATTAAGAGAGGAGAAAACATACTGCCTGCTATCGTGAAATTCCAAGATAGTCACGAAAAGCAATCTCATGCACTGCACAAGCTCTTTCCCATGATGCACCTCTCCTGCACTCTGTCTATGCAAATGAGCAAGCAGAGAGTTCAGGAATAAAACACCTAAGCTCATGTCCCCAAAAAACAGCAGCAGACAACTCGCAGATATTCCCCAATTTCTAATGCTTTTCTTTTAAACACACGATAAACAGCCTCACCTGTGGTAAGGCTTAAAAAAATTGAATAAACTCGTAAATGGTCCTCTCCACGGAAATCTTTAGTAAAAGGCGAAAGATTTTTTCGTTTTGAAGAGAAACCAGAGTAAGTTAGAAAATGGCTCTCTGGGGGTAAGTGGCACCACATCAAAGACCCCGTCATTGCGAGGGTGAGGACCTGAGAGGTATTTTCAGGCTCTAAGAAAGAGGACAAGAACCAGGCCGGTGAGGGAAGCAGGCCCAAATTTCAGAGTCTCTGCTCAAAGCACAGAAAATCCAAAAGGTGGACAGTTCCCATGCGTCTGTCTGGGAATATGCAAATTCTTTTCTGTACACACCTCAGCTCATTAGGAGGCGTTGCGGCTGCTGGGCAAGGGGAACGGGAAGCGTGCATCAGGCTTTAGGTGAAGTGGCACTGTAGGACTTTTGTCCCCCAGCGATTTTACGCTTTCCACACCATCCTTCCAATCGATAGGCTGTGAGCCACCACTGTGCTCTGCACATAGCCGTGCACTTTAAGTCCCTTTTTCGCACGTACTTCCATTAAACCTGAATATAGAAGTATATATCTGTCTAGGCTAGAGGCACATAAAACAGGACTGGCGTGCCGCTTCAAGTGTACATGAGAGGAATCTGACTCAGGATTGGCAACCCTCTCAGGGCACCGACTCAGGATTGGCCAACCTCTAACGGGCACAAATAACGGGCAAGCTCTATGAAAAGCACAGCGTGAGTCTAGGTGCCACCTTGAAAAAGGAGGGTGACGTCTGGCCTCTGACAGCAGGAATATTAAGAGAGGAGAAAACATACTGCCTGCTATCGTGAAATTCCAAGATAGTCACGAAAAGCAATCTCATGCACTGCACAAGCTCTTTCCCATGATGCACCTCTCCTGCACTCTGTCTATGCAAATGAGCAAGCAGAGAGTTCAGGAATAAAACACCTAAGCTCATGTCCCCAAAAAACAGCAGCAGGCAACTCGCAGATATTTCCCAATTTCTAATGCTTTTCTTTTAAACACACGATAAACAGCCTCACCTGTGGTAAGGCTTAAAAAAATTGAATAAACTCGTAAATGTTCCTCTCCACGGAAATCTTTAGTAAAAGGCAAAAGATTTTTTCGTTTTGAAGAGAAACCAGAGTAAGTTAGAATATGGCTCTCTGGGGGTAAGTGGCACCACATCAAAGACCCCGTCATTGCGAGGGTGAGGACCTGAGAGGTATTTTCAGGCTCTAAGAAAAGGACAAGAACCAGGCCGGTGAGGGAAGCAGGCCCAAATTTCAGAGTCTCTGCTCAAAGCACAGAAAATCAAAAAGGTGGACAGTTCCCATGCGTCTGTCTGGGAATATGCAAATTCTTTTCTGTACACACCTCAGCTCATTAGGAGGCGTTGCGGCTGCTGGGCAAGGGGAACGGGAAGCGTGCATCAGGCTTTAGGTGAAGTGGCACTGTAGGACTTTTGTCCCCCAGCGATTTTACGCTTTCCACACCATCCTTCCAATCGATAGGCTGTGAGCCACCACTGTGCTCTGCACATAGCCATGCACTTTAAGTCCCTTTTTCGCACGTACTTTAATTAAACCTGAATATAGAAGTATATATCTGTCTAGGCTAGAGGCACATGAAAAAGGACTGGCGTGCTGCTTCAAGTGTACCTGAGAGGAATCTGACTCAGGATTGGCCACCCTCTCAGGGCACCGACTCAGGATTGGCCAACCTCTAACGGGCACAAATAATGGGCAAGCCCTATGAAAAGCACAGCGTGAGTCTAGGTGCCACCATGAAAAAGGAGGGTGACGTCTGGCCTCTGACAGCAGGAATATTAAGAGAGGAGAAAACATACTGCCTGCTATCGTGAAATTCCAAGATAGTCACGAAAAGCAATCTCATGCACTGCACAAGCTCTTTCCCATGATGCACCTCTCCTGCACTCTGTCTATGCAAATGAGCAAGCAGAGAGTTCAGGAATAAAACACCTAAGCTCATGTCCCCAATAAAAAAGCAGCAGACAACTCGCAGATATTCACCAATTTCTAATGCTTTTCTTTAAACACACGATAAACAGCCTCACCTGTGGTAAGGCTTAAAAAAATTGAATAAACTCATAAATGTTCCTCTCCACGAAAATCTTTAGTAAAAGGCGAAAGATTTTTTCGTTTTGAAGAGAAACCAGAGTAAGTTAGAATATGGCTCTCTGGGGGTAAGTGGCACCACATCAAAGACCCCGTCATTGTGAGGGTGAGGACCTGAGAGGTATTTTCAAAATCTAAGAAAGAGGACAAGAACCAGGCCGGTGAGGGAAGCAGGCCCAAATTTCAGAGTCTCTGCTCAAAGCATAGAAAATCAAAAAGGTGGACAGTTCCCATGCGTCTGTCTGGGAATATGCAAATTCTTTTCTGTACACACCTCAGCTCATTAGGAGGTGTTGCGGCTGCTGGGCAAGGGGAATGGGAAGCGTGCATCAGGCTTTAGGTGAAGTGGCACTGTAGGACTTTTGTCCCCCAGCGATTTTACGCTTTCCACACCATCCTTCCAATCGTTAGGCTGTGAGCCACCACTGTGCTCTGCACATAGCCATGCACTTCAAGTCCCTTTTTCGCACGTACTTTCATTAAACCTGAATATAGAAGTATATATCTGTCTAGGCTAGAGGCACATGAAACAGGACTGGCGTGCCGCTTCAAGTGTACCTGAGAGGAATCTGACTCAGGATTGGCCACCCTCTCAGGGCACCGACTCAGGATTGGCCAACCTCTAACGGGCACAAATAACGGGCAAGCCCTATGAAAAGCACAGCGTGAGTCTAGGTGCCACCTTGAAAAAGGAGGGTGACGTCTGGCCTCTGACAGCAGGAATATTAAGAGAGGAGAAAACATACTGCCTGCTATCGTGAAATTCCAAGATAGTCACGAAAAGCAATCTCATGCACTGCACAAGCTCTTTCCCATGATGCACCTCTCCTGCACTCTGTCTATGCAAATGAGCAAGCAGAGAGTTCAGGAATAAAACACCTAAGCTCATGTCCCCAACAAACAGCAGCAGACAACTCGCAGATATTCCCCAATTTCTAATGCTTTTCTTTTAAACACACGATAAACAGCCTCACTTGTGGTAAGGCTTAAAAAAATTGAATAAACTCGTAAATGTTCCTCTCCACGGAAATCTTTAGTAAAAGGCGAAAGATTTTTTCGTTTTGAAGAGAAACCAGAGTAAGTTAGAATATGGCTCTCTGGGGGTAAGTGGCACCACATTAAAGACCCCGTCATTGCGAGGGTGAGGACCTGAGAGGTATTTTCAAAATCTAAGAAAGAGGACAAGAACCAGGCCGGTGAGGGAAGCAGTCCCAAATTTCAGAGTCTCTGCTCAAAGCACAGAAAATCAAAAAGGTGGACAGTTCCCATGCGTCTGTCTGGGAATATGCAAATTCTTTTCTGTACACACCTCAGCTCATTAGGAGGCGTTGCGGATGCTGGGCAAGGGGAACGGGAAGCGTGCATCAGGCTTTAGGTGAAGTGGCACTGTAGGACTTTTGTCCCCCAGCGATTTTACGCTTTCCACACCATCCTTCCAATCGTTAGGCTGTGAGCCACCACTGTGCTCTGCACATAGCCATGCACTTTAAGTCCCTTTTTCGCACGTACTTTCATTAAACCTGAATATAGAAGTATATATCTGTCTAGGCTAGAGGCACATGAAACAGGACTGGCGTGCCGCTTCAAGTGTACCTGAGAGGAATCTGACTCAGGATTGGCCACCCTCTCAGGGCACCGACTCAGGATTGGCCAACCTCTATGGGGCACCTCCAACGGGCACAAATAACGGGCAAGCCCTATGAAAAGCACAGCGTGAGTCTAGGTGCCACCTTGAAAAAGGAGGGTGACGTCTGGCCTCTGACAGCAGGAATATTAAGAGAGGAGAAAACATACTGCCTGCTATCGTGAAATTCCAAGATAGTCACGAAAAGCAATCTCATGCACTGCACAAGCTCTTTCCCATGATGCACCTCTCCTGCACTCTGTCTATGCAAATGAGCAAGCAGAGAGTTCAGGAATAAAACACCTAAGCTCATGTCCCCAAAAAACAGCAGCAGACAACTCGCAGATATTCCCCAATTTCTAATGCTTTTCTTTTAAACACACGATAAACAGCCTCACCTGTGGTAAGGCTTAAAAAAATTGAATAAACTCGTAAATGTTCCTCTCCACGGAAATCTTTAGTAAAAGGCGAAATATTTTTTTGTTTTGAAGAGAAACCAGAGTAAGTTAGAATATGGCTCTCTGGGGGTAAGTGGCACCACATCAAAGACCCCGTCATTGCGAGGGTGAGGACCTGAGAGGTATTTTCAAAATCTAAGAAAGAGGACAAGAACCAGGCCGGTGAGGGAAGCAGGCCCAAATTTCAGAGTCTCTGCTCAAAGCACAGAAAATCAAAAAGGTGGACAGTTCCCATGCGTCTGTCTGGGAATATGCAAATTCTTTTCTGTACACACCTCAGCTCATTAGGAGGCGTTGCGGCTGCTGGGCAAGGGGAACGGGAAGCGTGCATCAGGCTTTAGGTGAAGTGGCACTGTAGGACTTTTGTCCCCCAGCGATTTTACGCTTTCCACACCATCCTTCCAATCGTTAGGCTGTGAGCCACCACTGTGCTCTGCACATAGCCATGCACTTTAAGTCCCTTTTTCGCACGTACTTTCATTAAACCTGAATATAGAAGTATATATCTGTCTAGGCTAGAGGCACATGAAACAGGACTGGCGTGCCGCTTCAAGTGTACCTGAGAGGAATCTGACTCAGGATTGGCCACCCTCTCAGGGCACCGACTCAGGATTGGCCAACCTCTATGGGGCACCTCCAACGGGCACAAATAACGGGCAAGCCCTATGAAAAGCACAGCGTGAGTCTAGGTGCCACCTTGAAAAAGGAGGGTGACGTCTGGCCTCTGACAGCAGGAATATTAAGAGAGGAGAAAACATACTGCCTGCTATCGTGAAATTCCAAGATAGTCACGAAAAGCAATCTCATGCACTGCACAAGCTCTTTCCCATGATGCACCTCTCCTGCACTCTGTCTATGCAAATGAGCAAGCAGAGAGTTCAGGAATAAAACACCTAAGCTCATGTCCCCAAAAAACAGCATCAGACAACTCGCAGATATTCCTCAATTTCTAATGCTTTTCTTTTAAACATACGATAAACAGCCTCACCTGTGGTAAGGCTTAACAAAATTGAATAAACTCGTAAATGTTCCTCTCCACGGAAATCTTTAGTAAAAGGCGAAAGATTTTTTCGTTTTGAAGAGAAACCAGAGTAAGTTAGAATATGGCTCTCTGGGGGTAAGTGGCACCACATCAAAGACCCCGTCATTGCGAGGGTGAGGACCTGAGAGGTATTTTCAGGCTCTAAGAAAGAGGACAAGAACCAGGCCGGTGAGGGAAGCAGGCCCAAATTTCAGAGTCTCTGCTCAAAGCACAGAAAATCAAAAAGGTGGACAGTTCCCATGCGTCTGTCTGGGAATATGCAAATTCTTTTCTGTACACACCTCAGCTCATTAGGAGGCGTTGCGGCTGCTGGTCAAGGGGAACGGGAAGCGTGCATCAGGCTTTAGGTGAAGTGGCACTGTAGGACTTTTGTCCCCCAGCGATTTTACGCTTTCCACACCATCCTTCCAATCGATAGGCTGTGAGCCACCACTGTGCTCTGCACATAGCCATGCACTTTAAGTCCCTTTTTTGCACGTACTTTCATTAAACCTGAATATAGAAGTATATATCTGTCTAGGCTAGAGGCACATGAAACAGGACTGGCGTGCTGCTTCAAGTGTACCTGAGAGGAATCTGACTCAGGATTGGCCACCCTCTCAGGGCACCGACTCAGGATTGGCCAACCTCTATGGGGCACCTCCAACGGGCACAAATAACGGGCAAGCCCTATGAAAAGCACAGCGTGAGTCTAGGTGCCACCTTGAAAAAGGAGGGTGACGTCTGGCCTCTGACAGCAGGAATATTAAGAGAGGAGAAAACATACTGCCTGCTATCGTGAAATTCCAAGATAGTCACGAAAAGCAATCTCATGCACTGCACAAGCTCTTTCCCATGATGCACCTCTCCTGCACTCTGTCTATGCAAATGAGCAAGCAGAGAGTTCAGGAATAAAACACCTAAGCTCATGTCCCCAAAAAACTCGCAGATATTCCCCAATTTCTAATGCTTTTCTTTTAAACACACGATAAACAGCCTCACCTGTGGTAAGGCTTAAAAAAATTGAATAAACTCGTAAATGTTCCTCTCCACAGAAATCTTTAGTAAAAGGCGAAAGATTTTTTCATTTTGAAGAGAAACCAGAGTAAGTTAGAATATGGCTCTCTGGGGGTAAGTGGCACCACATCAAAGACCCCGTCTTTGCGAGGGTGAGGACCTGAGAGGTATTTTCAAAATCTAAGAAAGAGGACAAGAACCAGGCCGGTGAGGGAAGCAGGCCCAAATTTCAGAGTCTCTGCTCAAAGCACAGAAAATCAAAAAGGTGGACAGTTCCCATACGTCTGTCTGGGAATATGCAAATTCTTTTCTGTACACACCTCAGCTCATTAGGAGGTGTTGCGGCTGCTGGGCAAGGGGAACGGGAAGCGTGCATCAGGCTTTAGGTGAAGTGGCACTGTAGGACTTTTGTCCCCCAGCGATTTTACGCTTTCCACACCATCCTTCCAATCGTTAGGCTGTGAGCCACCACTGTGCTCTGCACATAGCCATGCACTTTAAGTCCCTTTTTCGCACGTACTTTCATTAAACCTGAATATAGAAGTATATATCTGTCTAGGCTAGAAGCACATGAAACAGGACTGGCGTGCCGCTTCAAGTGTACTTGAGAGGAATCTGACTCAGGATTGGCCACCCTCTCAGGGCACCGACTCAGGATTGGCCAACCTCTAACGGGCACAAATAACGGGCAAGCCCTATGAAAAGCACAGCGTGAGTCTAGGTGCCACCTTGAAAAAGGAGGGTGACGTCTGGCCTCTGACAGCAGGAATATTAAGAGAGGAGAAAACATACTGCCTGCTATCGTGAAATTCCAAGATAGTCACGAAAAGCAATCTCATGCACTGCACAAGCTCTTTCCCATGATGCACCTCTCCTGCACTCTGTCTATGCAAATGAGCAAGCAGAGAGTTCAGGAATAAAACACCTAAGCTCATGTCCCCAAAAAACAGCAGCAGACAACTCGCAGATATTCCCCAATTTCTAATGCTTTTCTTTTAAACACACGATAAACAGCCTCACCTGTGGTAAGGCTTAAAAAAATTGAATAAACTCGTAAATGGTCCTCTCCACGGAAATCTTTAGTAAAAGGCGAAAGATTTTTTCGTTTTGAAGAGAAACCAGAGTAAGTTAGAAAATGGCTCTCTGGGGGTAAGTGGCACCACATCAAAGACCCCGTCATTGCGAGGGTGAGGACCTGAGAGGTATTTTCAGGCTCTAAGAAAGAGGACAAGAACCAGGCCGGTGAGGGAAGCAGGCCCAAATTTCAGAGTCTCTGCTCAAAGCACAGAAAATCCAAAAGGTGGACAGTTCCCATGCGTCTGTCTGGGAATATGCAAATTCTTTTCTGTACACACCTCAGCTCATTAGGAGGCGTTGCGGCTGCTGGGCAAGGGGAACGGGAAGCGTGCATCAGGCTTTAGGTGAAGTGGCACTGTAGGACTTTTGTCCCCCAGCGATTTTACGCTTTCCACACCATCCTTCCAATCGATAGGCTGTGAGCCACCACTGTGCTCTGCACATAGCCGTGCACTTTAAGTCCCTTTTTCGCACGTACTTCCATTAAACCTGAATATAGAAGTATATATCTGTCTAGGCTAGAGGCACATAAAACAGGACTGGCGTGCCGCTTCAAGTGTACATGAGAGGAATCTGACTCAGGATTGGCAACCCTCTCAGGGCACCGACTCAGGATTGGCCAACCTCTAACGGGCACAAATAACGGGCAAGCTCTATGAAAAGCACAGCGTGAGTCTAGGTGCCACCTTGAAAAAGGAGGGTGACGTCTGGCCTCTGACAGCAGGAATATTAAGAGAGGAGAAAACATACTGCCTGCTATCGTGAAATTCCAAGATAGTCACGAAAAGCAATCTCATGCACTGCACAAGCTCTTTCCCATGATGCACCTCTCCTGCACTCTGTCTATGCAAATGAGCAAGCAGAGAGTTCAGGAATAAAACACCTAAGCTCATGTCCCCAAAAAACAGCAGCAGGCAACTCGCAGATATTTCCCAATTTCTAATGCTTTTCTTTTAAACACACGATAAACAGCCTCACCTGTGGTAAGGCTTAAAAAAATTGAATAAACTCGTAAATGTTCCTCTCCACGGAAATCTTTAGTAAAAGGCAAAAGATTTTTTCGTTTTGAAGAGAAACCAGAGTAAGTTAGAATATGGCTCTCTGGGGGTAAGTGGCACCACATCAAAGACCCCGTCATTGCGAGGGTGAGGACCTGAGAGGTATTTTCAGGCTCTAAGAAAAGGACAAGAACCAGGCCGGTGAGGGAAGCAGGCCCAAATTTCAGAGTCTCTGCTCAAAGCACAGAAAATCAAAAAGGTGGACAGTTCCCATGCGTCTGTCTGGGAATATGCAAATTCTTTTCTGTACACACCTCAGCTCATTAGGAGGCGTTGCGGCTGCTGGGCAAGGGGAACGGGAAGCGTGCATCAGGCTTTAGGTGAAGTGGCACTGTAGGACTTTTGTCCCCCAGCGATTTTACGCTTTCCACACCATCCTTCCAATCGATAGGCTGTGAGCCACCACTGTGCTCTGCACATAGCCATGCACTTTAAGTCCCTTTTTCGCACGTACTTTAATTAAACCTGAATATAGAAATATATATCTGTCTAGGCTAGAGGCACATGAAAAAGGACTGGCGTGCTGCTTCAAGTGTACCTGAGAGGAATCTGACTCAGGATTGGCCACCCTCTCAGGGCACCGACTCAGGATTGGCCAACCTCTAACGGGCACAAATAATGGGCAAGCCCTATGAAAAGCACAGCGTGAGTCTAGGTGCCACCATGAAAAAGGAGGGTGACGTCTGGCCTCTGACAGCAGGAATATTAAGAGAGGAGAAAACATACTGCCTGCTATCGTGAAATTCCAAGATAGTCACGAAAAGCAATCTCATGCACTGCACAAGCTCTTTCCCATGATGCACCTCTCCTGCACTCTGTCTATGCAAATGAGCAAGCAGAGAGTTCAGGAATAAAACACCTAAGCTCATGTCCCCAATAAAAAAGCAGCAGACAACTCGCAGATATTCACCAATTTCTAATGCTTTTCTTTAAACACACGATAAACAGCCTCACCTGTGGTAAGGCTTAAAAAAATTGAATAAACTCATAAATGTTCCTCTCCACGAAAATCTTTAGTAAAAGGCGAAAGATTTTTTCGTTTTGAAGAGAAACCAGAGTAAGTTAGAATATGGCTCTCTGGGGGTAAGTGGCACCACATCAAAGGCCCCGTCATTGTGAGGGTGAGGACCTGAGAGGTATTTTCAAAATCTAAGAAAGAGGACAAGAACCAGGCCGGTGAGGGAAGCAGGCCCAAATTTCAGAGTCTCTGCTCAAAGCACAGAAAATCAAAAAGGTGGACAGTTCCCATGCGTCTGTCTGGGAATATGCAAATTCTTTTCTGTACACACCTCAGCTCATTAGGAGGTGTTGCGGCTGCTGGGCAAGGGGAATGGGAAGCGTGCATCAGGCTTTAGGTGAAGTGGCACTGTAGGACTTTTGTCCCCCAGCGATTTTACGCTTTCCACACCATCCTTCCAATCGTTAGGCTGTGAGCCACCACTGTGCTCTGCACATAGCCATGCACTTCAAGTCCCTTTTTCGCACGTACTTTCATTAAACCTGAATATAGAAGTATATATCTGTCTAGGCTAGAGGCACATGAAACAGGACTGGCGTGCCGCTTCAAGTGTACCTGAGAGGAATCTGACTCAGGATTGGCCACCCTCTCAGGGCACCGACTCAGGATTGGCCAACCTCTAACGGGCACAAATAACGGGCAAGCCCTATGAAAAGCACAGCGTGAGTCTAGGTGCCACCTTGAAAAAGGAGGGTGACGTCTGGCCTCTGACAGCAGGAATATTAAGAGAGGAGAAAACATACTGCCTGCTATCGTGAAATTCCAAGATAGTCACGAAAAGCAATCTCATGCACTGCACAAGCTCTTTCCCATGATGCACCTCTCCTGCACTCTGTCTATGCAAATGAGCAAGCAGAGAGTTCAGGAATAAAACACCTAAGCTCATGTCCCCAAAAAACAGCAGCAGACAACTCGCAGATATTCCCCAATTTCTAATGCTTTTCTTTTAAACACACGATAAACAGCCTCACTTGTGGTAAGGCTTAAAAAAATTGAATAAACTCGTAAATGTTCCTCTCCACGGAAATCTTTAGTAAAAGGCGAAAGATTTTTTCGTTTTGAAGAGAAACCAGAGTAAGTTAGAATATGGCTCTCTGGGGGTAAGTGGCACCACATTAAAGACCCCGTCATTGCGAGGGTGAGGACCTGAGAGGTATT
The DNA here is from genome assembly GCF_964261635.1 of Lissotriton helveticus. Classification (NCBI taxonomy): domain Eukaryota; kingdom Metazoa; phylum Chordata; class Amphibia; order Caudata; family Salamandridae; genus Lissotriton; species Lissotriton helveticus. The sequence goes on along the minus strand of NC_136073.1, from coordinate 658,226,388 downwards.
TTCAAAATCTAAGAAAGAGGACAAGAACCAGGCCGGTGAGGGAAGCAGTCCCAAATTTCAGAGTCTCTGCTCAAAGCACAGAAAATCAAAAAGGTGGACAGTTCCCATGCGTCTGTCTGGGAATATGCAAATTCTTTTCTGTACACACCTCAGCTCATTAGGAGGCGTTGCGGATGCTGGGCAAGGGGAACGGGAAGCGTGCATCAGGCTTTAGGTGAAGTGGCACTGTAGGACTTTTGTCCCCCAGCGATTTTACGCTTTCCACACCATCCTTCCAATCGTTAGGCTGTGAGCCACCACTGTGCTCTGCACATAGCCATGCACTTTAAGTCCCTTTTTCGCACGTACTTTCATTAAACCTGAATATAGAAGTATATATCTGTCTAGGCTAGAGGCACATGAAACAGGACTGGCGTGCCGCTTCAAGTGTACCTGAGAGGAATCTGACTCAGGATTGGCCACCCTCTCAGGGCACCGACTCAGGATTGGCCAACCTCTAACGGGCACAAATAACGGGCAAGCCCTATGAAAAGCACAGCGTGAGTCTAGGTGCCACCTTGAAAAAGGAGGGTGACGTCTGGCCTCTGACAGCAGGAATATTAAGAGAGGAGAAAACATACTGCCTGCTATCGTGAAATTCCAAGATAGTCACGAAAAGCAATCTCATGCACTGCACAAGCTCTTTCCCATGATGCACCTCTCCTGCACTCTGTCTATGCAAATGAGCAAGCAGAGAGTTCAGGAATAAAACACCTAAGCTCATGTCCCCAAAAAACAGCAGCAGACAACTCGCAGATATTCCCCAATTTCTAATGCTTTTCTTTTAAACACACGATAAACAGCCTCACCTATGGTAAGGCTTAAAAAAATTGAAAAAACTCGTAAATGGTCCTCTCCACGGAAATCTTTAGTAAAAGGCGAAAGATTTTTTCGTTTTGAAGAGAAACCAGAGTAAGTTAGAAAATGGCTCTCTGGGGGTAAGTGGCACCACATCAAAGACCCCGTCATTGCGAGGGTGAGGACCTGAGAGGTATTTTCAGGCTCTAAGAAAGAGGACAAGAACCAGGCCGGTGAGGGAAGCAGGCCCAAATTTCAGAGTCTCTGCTCAAAGCACAGAAAATCAAAAAGGTGGACAGTTCCCATGCGTCTGTCTGGGAATATGCAAATTCTTTTCTGTACACACCTCAGCTCATTAGGAGGCGTTGCGGCTGCTGGGCAAGGGGAACGGGAAGCGTGCATCAGGCTTTAGGTGAAGTGGCACTGTAGGACTTTTGTCCCCCAGCGATTTTACGCTTTCCACACCATCCTTCCAATCGATAGGCTGTGAGCCACCACTGTGCTCTGCACATAGCCATGCACTTTAAGTCCCTTTTTCGCACGTACTTCCATTAAACCTGAATATAGAAGTATATATCTGTCTAGGCTAGAGGCACATAAAACAGGACTGGCGTGCCGCTTCAAGTGTACATGAGAGGAATCTGACTCAGGATTGGCCACCCTCTCAGGGCACCGACTCAGGATTGGCCAACCTCTAACGGGCACAAATAATGGGCAAGCCCTATGAAAAGCACAGCGTGAGTCTAGGTGCCACCATGAAAAAGGAGGGTGACGTCTGGCCTCTGACAGCAGGAATATTAAGAGAGGAGAAAACATACTGCCTGCTATCGTGAAATTCCAAGATAGTCACGAAAAGCAATCTCATGCACTGCACAAGCTCTTTCCCATGATGCACCTCTCCTGCACTCTGTCTATGCAAATGAGCAAGCAGAGAGTTCAGGAATAAAACACCTAAGCTCATGTCCCCAATAAAAAAGCAGCAGACAACTCGCAGATATTCACCAATTTCTAATGCTTTTTTTTAAACACACGATAAACAGCCTCACCTGTGGTAAGGCTTAAAAAAATTGAATAAACTCATAAATGTTCCTCTCCACGAAAATCTTTAGTAAAAGGCGAAAGATTTTTTCGTTTTGAAGAGAAACCAGAGTAAGTTAGAATATGGCTCTCTGGGGGTAAGTGGCACCACATCAAAGACCCCGTCATTGTGAGGGTGAGGACCTGAGAGGTATTTTCAAAATCTAAGAAAGAGGACAAGAACCAGGCCGGTGAGGGAAGCAGGCCCAAATTTCAGAGTCTCTGCTCAAAGCACAGAAAATCAAAAAGGTGGACAGTTCCCATGCGTCTGTCTGGGAATATGCAAATTATTTTCTGTACACACCTCAGCTCATTAGGAGGTGTTGCGGCTGCTGGGCAAGGGGAATGGGAAGCGTGCATCAGGCTTTAGGTGAAGTGGCACTGTAGGACTTTTGTCCCCCAGCGATTTTACGCTTTCCACACCATCCTTCCAATCGTTAGGCTGTGAGCCACCACTGTGCTCTGCACATAGCCATGCACTTCAAGTCCCTTTTTCGCACGTACTTTCATTAAACCTGAATATAGAAGTATATATCTGTCTAGGCTAGAGGCACATGAAAAAGGACTGGCGTGCCGCTTCAAGTGTACCTGAGAGGAATCTGACTCAGGATTGGCCACCCTCTCAGGGCACCGACTCAGGATTGGCCAACCTCTAACGGGCACAAATAACGGGCAAGCCCTATGAAAAGCACTGCGTGAGTCTAGGTGCCACCTTGAAAAAGGAGGGTGACGTCTGGCCTCTGACAGCAGGAATATTAAGAGAGGAGAAAACATACTGCCTGCTATCGTGAAATTCCAAGATAGTCACGAAAAGCAATCTCATGCACTGCACAAGCTCTTTCCCATGATGCACCTCTCCTGCACTCTGTCTATGCAAATGAGCAAGCAGAGAGTTCAGGAATAAAACACCTAAGCTCATGTCCCCAAAAAACAGCAGCAGACAACTCGCAGATATTCCCCAATTTCTAATGCTTTTCTTTTAAACACACGATAAACAGCCTCACTTGTGGTAAGGCTTAAAAAAATTGAATAAACTCGTAAATGTTCCTCTCCACGGAAATCTTTAGTAAAAGGCGAAAGATTTTTTCGTTTTGAAGAGAAACCAGAGTAAGTTAGAATATGGCTCTCTGGGGGTAAGTGGCACCACATTAAAGACCCCGTCATTGCGAGGGTGAGGACCTGAGAGGTATTTTCAAAATCTAAGAAAGAGGACAAGAACCAGGCCGGTGAGGGAAGCAGTCCCAAATTTCAGAGTCTCTGCTCAAAGCACAGAAAATCAAAAAGGTGGACAGTTCCCATGCGTCTGTCTGGGAATATGCAAATTCTTTTCTGTACACACCTCAGCTCATTAGGAGGCGTTGCGGATGCTGGGCAAGGGGAACGGGAAGCGTGCATCAGGCTTTAGGTGAAGTGGCACTGTAGGACTTTTGTCCCCCAGCGATTTTACGCTTTCCACACCATCCTTCCAATCGTTAGGCTGTGAGCCACCACTGTGCTCTGCACATAGCCATGCACTTTAAGTCCCTTTTTCGCACGTACTTTCATTAAACCTGAATATAGAAGTATATATCTGTCTAGGCTAGAGGCACATGAAACAGGACTGGCGTGCTGCTTCAAGTGTACCTGAGAGAAATCTGACTCAGGATTGGCCACCCTCTCAGGGCACCGACTCAGGATTGGCCAACCTCTATGGGGCACCTCTAATGGGCACAAATAACGGGCAAGCCCTATGAAAAGCACAGCGTGAGTCTAGGTGCCACCTTGAAAAAGGAGGGTGACGTCTGGCCTCTGACAGCAGGAATATTAAGAGAGGAGAAAACATACTGCCTGCTATCGTGAAATTCCAAGATAGTCACGAAAAGCAATCTCATGCACTGCACAAGCTCTTTCCCATGATGCACCTCTCCTGCACTCTGTCTATGCAAATGAGCAAGCAGAGAGTTCAGGAATAAAACACCTAAGCTCATGTCCCCAAAAAACAGCAGCAGACAACTCGCAGATATTCCCCAATTTCTAATGCTTTTCTTTTAAACACACGATAAACAGCCTCACCTGTGGTAAGGCTTAAAAAAATTGAATAAACTCGTAAATGTTCCTCTCCACGGAAATCTTTAGTAAAAGGCAAAATATTTTTTTGTTTTGAAGAGAAACCAGAGTAAGTTAGAATATGGCTCTCTGGGGGTAAGTGGCACCACATCAAAGACCCCGTCATTGCGAGGGTGAGGACCTGAGAGGTATTTTCAAAATCTAAGAAAGAGGACAAGAACCAGGCCGGTGAGGGAAGCAGGCCCAAATTTCAGAGTCTCTGCTCAAAGCACAGAAAATCAAAAAGGTGGACAGTTCCCATGCGTCTGTCTGGGAATATGCAAATTCTTTTCTGTACACACCTCAGCTCATTAGGAGGCGTTGCGGCTGCTGGGCAAGGGGAACGGGAAGCGTGCATCAGGCTTTAGGTGAAGTGGCACTGTAGGACTTTTGTCCCCCAGCAATTTTACGCTTTCCACACCATCCTTCCAATCGTTAGGCTGTGAGCCACCACTGTGCTCTGCACATAGCCATGCACTTTAAGTCCCTTTTTCGCACGTACTTTCATTAAACCTGAATATAGAAGTATATATCTGTCTAGGCTAGAGGCACATGAAACAGGACTGGCGTGCCGCTTCAAGTGTACCTGAGAGGAATCTGACTCAGGATTGGCCACCCTCTCAGGGCACCGACTCAGGATTGGCCAACCTCTATGGGGCACCTCCAACGGGCACAAATAACGGGCAAGCCCTATGAAAAGCACAGCGTGAGTCTAGGTGCCACCTTGAAAAAGGAGGGTGACGTCTGGCCTCTGACAGCAGGAATATTAAGAGAGGAGAAAACATACTGCCTGCTATCGTGAAATTCCAAGATAGTCACGAAAAGCAATCTCATGCACTGCACAAGCTCTTTCCCATGATGCACCTCTCCTGCACTCTGTCTATGCAAATGAGCAAGCAGAGAGTTCAGGAATAAAACACCTAAGCTCATGTCCCCAAAAAACAGCATCAGACAACTCGCAGATATTCCTCAATTTCTAATGCTTTTCTTTTAAACATACGATAAACAGCCTCACCTGTGGTAAGGCTTAACAAAATTGAATAAACTCGTAAATGTTCCTCTCCACGGAAATCTTTAGTAAAAGGCGAAAGATTTTTTCGTTTTGAAGAGAAACCAGAGTAAGTTAGAATATGGCTCTCTGGGGGTAAGTGGCACCACATCAAAGACCCCGTCATTGCGAGGGTGAGGACCTGAGAGGTATTTTCAGGCTCTAAGAAAGAGGACAAGAACCAGGCCGGTGAGGGAAGCAGGCCCAAATTTCAGAGTCTCTGCTCAAAGCACAGAAAATCAAAAAGGTGGACAGTTCCCATGCGTCTGTCTGGGAATATGCAAATTCTTTTCTGTACACACCTCAGCTCATTAGGAGGCGTTGCGGCTGCTGGTCAAGGGGAACGGGAAGCGTGCATCAGGCTTTAGGTGAAGTGGCACTGTAGGACTTTTGTCCCCCAGCGATTTTACGCTTTCCACACCATCCTTCCAATCGATAGGCTGTGAGCCACCACTGTGCTCTGCACATAGCCATGCACTTTAAGTCCCTTTTTCGCACGTACTTTCATTAAACCTGAATATAGAAGTATATATCTGTCTAGGCTAGAGGCACATGAAACAGGACTGGCGTGCTGCTTCAAGTGTACCTGAGAGGAATCTGACTCAGGATTGGCCACCCTCTCAGGGCACCGACTCAGGATTGGCCAACCTCTATGGGGCACCTCCAACGGGCACAAATAACGGGCAAGCCCTATGAAAAGCACAGCGTGAGTCTAGGTGCCACCTTGAAAAAGGAGGGTGACGTCTGGCCTCTGACAGCAGGAATATTAAGAGAGGAGAAAACATACTGCCTGCTATCGTGAAATTCCAAGATAGTCACGAAAAGCAATCTCATGCACTGCACAAGCTCTTTCCCATGATGCACCTCTCCTGCACTCTGTCTATGCAAATGAGCAAGCAGAGAGTTCAGGAATAAAACACCTAAGCTCATGTCCCCAAAAAACAGCAGCAGACAACTCGCAGATATTCCCCAATTTCTAATGCTTTTCTTTTAAACACACGATAAACAGCCTCACCTATGGTAAGGCTTAAAAAAATTGAAAAAACTCGTAAATGGTCCTCTCCACGGAAATCTTTAGTAAAAGGCGAAAGATTTTTTCGTTTTGAAGAGAAACCAGAGTAAGTTAGAAAATGGCTCTCTGGGGGTAAGTGGCACCACATCAAAGACCCCGTCATTGCGAGGGTGAGGACCTGAGAGGTATTTTCAGGCTCTAAGAAAGAGGACAAGAACCAGGCCGGTGAGGGAAGCAGGCCCAAATTTCAGAGTCTCTGCTCAAAGCACAGAAAATCAAAAAGGTGGACAGTTCCCATGCGTCTGTCTGGGAATATGCAAATTCTTTTCTGTACACACCTCAGCTCATTAGGAGGCGTTGCGGCTGCTGGGCAAGGGGAACGGGAAGCGTGCATCAGGCTTTAGGTGAAGTGGCACTGTAGGACTTTTGTCCCCCAGCGATTTTACGCTTTCCACACCATCCTTCCAATCGATAGGCTGTGAGCCACCACTGTGCTCTGCACATAGCCATGCACTTTAAGTCCCTTTTTCGCACGTACTTCCATTAAACCTGAATATAGAAGTATATATCTGTCTAGGCTAGAGGCACATAAAACAGGACTGGCGTGCCGCTTCAAGTGTACATGAGAGGAATCTGACTCAGGATTGGCCACCCTCTCAGGGCACCGACTCAGGATTGGCCAACCTCTAACGGGCACAAATAATGGGCAAGCCCTATGAAAAGCACAGCGTGAGTCTAGGTGCCACCATGAAAAAGGAGGGTGACGTCTGGCCTCTGACAGCAGGAATATTAAGAGAGGAGAAAACATACTGCCTGCTATCGTGAAATTCCAAGATAGTCACGAAAAGCAATCTCATGCACTGCACAAGCTCTTTCCCATGATGCACCTCTCCTGCACTCTGTCTATGCAAATGAGCAAGCAGAGAGTTCAGGAATAAAACACCTAAGCTCATGTCCCCAATAAAAAAGCAGCAGACAACTCGCAGATATTCACCAATTTCTAATGCTTTTTTTTAAACACACGATAAACAGCCTCACCTGTGGTAAGGCTTAAAAAAATTGAATAAACTCATAAATGTTCCTCTCCACGAAAATCTTTAGTAAAAGGCGAAAGATTTTTTCGTTTTGAAGAGAAACCAGAGTAAGTTAGAATATGGCTCTCTGGGGGTAAGTGGCACCACATCAAAGACCCCGTCATTGTGAGGGTGAGGACCTGAGAGGTATTTTCAAAATCTAAGAAAGAGGACAAGAACCAGGCCGGTGAGGGAAGCAGGCCCAAATTTCAGAGTCTCTGCTCAAAGCACAGAAAATCAAAAAGGTGGACAGTTCCCATGCGTCTGTCTGGGAATATGCAAATTATTTTCTGTACACACCTCAGCTCATTAGGAGGTGTTGCGGCTGCTGGGCAAGGGGAATGGGAAGCGTGCATCAGGCTTTAGGTGAAGTGGCACTGTAGGACTTTTGTCCCCCAGCGATTTTACGCTTTCCACACCATCCTTCCAATCGTTAGGCTGTGAGCCACCACTGTGCTCTGCACATAGCCATGCACTTCAAGTCCCTTTTTCGCACGTACTTTCATTAAACCTGAATATAGAAGTATATATCTGTCTAGGCTAGAGGCACATGAAAAAGGACTGGCGTGCCGCTTCAAGTGTACCTGAGAGGAATCTGACTCAGGATTGGCCACCCTCTCAGGGCACCGACTCAGGATTGGCCAACCTCTAACGGGCACAAATAACGGGCAAGCCCTATGAAAAGCACTGCGTGAGTCTAGGTGCCACCTTGAAAAAGGAGGGTGACGTCTGGCCTCTGACAGCAGGAATATTAAGAGAGGAGAAAACATACTGCCTGCTATCGTGAAATTCCAAGATAGTCACGAAAAGCAATCTCATGCACTGCACAAGCTCTTTCCCATGATGCACCTCTCCTGCACTCTGTCTATGCAAATGAGCAAGCAGAGAGTTCAGGAATAAAACACCTAAGCTCATGTCCCCAAAAAACAGCAGCAGACAACTCGCAGATATTCCCCAATTTCTAATGCTTTTCTTTTAAACACACGATAAACAGCCTCACTTGTGGTAAGGCTTAAAAAAATTGAATAAACTCGTAAATGTTCCTCTCCACGGAAATCTTTAGTAAAAGGCGAAAGATTTTTTCGTTTTGAAGAGAAACCAGAGTAAGTTAGAATATGGCTCTCTGGGGGTAAGTGGCACCACATTAAAGACCCCGTCATTGCGAGGGTGAGGACCTGAGAGGTATTTTCAAAATCTAAGAAAGAGGACAAGAACCAGGCCGGTGAGGGAAGCAGTCCCAAATTTCAGAGTCTCTGCTCAAAGCACAGAAAATCAAAAAGGTGGACAGTTCCCATGCGTCTGTCTGGGAATATGCAAATTCTTTTCTGTACACACCTCAGCTCATTAGGAGGCGTTGCGGATGCTGGGCAAGGGGAACGGGAAGCGTGCATCAGGCTTTAGGTGAAGTGGCACTGTAGGACTTTTGTCCCCCAGCGATTTTACGCTTTCCACACCATCCTTCCAATCGTTAGGCTGTGAGCCACCACTGTGCTCTGCACATAGCCATGCACTTTAAGTCCCTTTTTCGCACGTACTTTCATTAAACCTGAATATAGAAGTATATATCTGTCTAGGCTAGAGGCACATGAAACAGGACTGGCGTGCTGCTTCAAGTGTACCTGAGAGAAATCTGACTCAGGATTGGCCACCCTCTCAGGGCACCGACTCAGGATTGGCCAACCTCTATGGGGCACCTCTAATGGGCACAAATAACGGGCAAGCCCTATGAAAAGCACAGCGTGAGTCTAGGTGCCACCTTGAAAAAGGAGGGTGACGTCTGGCCTCTGACAGCAGGAATATTAAGAGAGGAGAAAACATACTGCCTGCTATCGTGAAATTCCAAGATAGTCACGAAAAGCAATCTCATGCACTGCACAAGCTCTTTCCCATGATGCACCTCTCCTGCACTCTGTCTATGCAAATGAGCAAGCAGAGAGTTCAGGAATAAAACACCTAAGCTCATGTCCCCAAAAAACAGCAGCAGACAACTCGCAGATATTCCCCAATTTCTAATGCTTTTCTTTTAAACACACGATAAACAGCCTCACCTGTGGTAAGGCTTAAAAAAATTGAATAAACTCGTAAATGTTCCTCTCCACGGAAATCTTTAGTAAAAGGCAAAATATTTTTTTGTTTTGAAGAGAAACCAGAGTAAGTTAGAATATGGCTCTCTGGGGGTAAGTGGCACCACATCAAAGACCCCGTCATTGCGAGGGTGAGGACCTGAGAGGTATTTTCAAAATCTAAGAAAGAGGACAAGAACCAGGCCGGTGAGGGAAGCAGGCCCAAATTTCAGAGTCTCTGCTCAAAGCACAGAAAATCAAAAAGGTGGACAGTTCCCATGCGTCTGTCTGGGAATATGCAAATTCTTTTCTGTACACACCTCAGCTCATTAGGAGGCGTTGCGGCTGCTGGGCAAGGGGAACGGGAAGCGTGCATCAGGCTTTAGGTGAAGTGGCACTGTAGGACTTTTGTCCCCCAGCAATTTTACGCTTTCCACACCATCCTTCCAATCGTTAGGCTGTGAGCCACCACTGTGCTCTGCACATAGCCATGCACTTTAAGTCCCTTTTTCGCACGTACTTTCATTAAACCTGAATATAGAAGTATATATCTGTCTAGGCTAGAGGCACATGAAACAGGACTGGCGTGCCGCTTCAAGTGTACCTGAGAGGAATCTGACTCAGGATTGGCCACCCTCTCAGGGCACCGACTCAGGATTGGCCAACCTCTATGGGGCACCTCCAACGGGCACAAATAACGGGCAAGCCCTATGAAAAGCACAGCGTGAGTCTAGGTGCCACCTTGAAAAAGGAGGGTGACGTCTGGCCTCTGACAGCAGGAATATTAAGAGAGGAGAAAACATACTGCCTGCTATCGTGAAATTCCAAGATAGTCACGAAAAGCAATCTCATGCACTGCACAAGCTCTTTCCCATGATGCACCTCTCCTGCACTCTGTCTATGCAAATGAGCAAGCAGAGAGTTCAGGAATAAAACACCTAAGCTCATGTCCCCAAAAAACAGCATCAGACAACTCGCAGATATTCCTCAATTTCTAATGCTTTTCTTTTAAACATACGATAAACAGCCTCACCTGTGGTAAGGCTTAACAAAATTGAATAAACTCGTAAATGTTCCTCTCCACGGAAATCTTTAGTAAAAGGCGAAAGATTTTTTCGTTTTGAAGAGAAACCAGAGTAAGTTAGAATATGGCTCTCTGGGGGTAAGTGGCACCACATCAAAGACCCCGTCATTGCGAGGGTGAGGACCTGAGAGGTATTTTCAGGCTCTAAGAAAGAGGACAAGAACCAGGCCGGTGAGGGAAGCAGGCCCAAATTTCAGAGTCTCTGCTCAAAGCACAGAAAATCAAAAAGGTGGACAGTTCCCATGCGTCTGTCTGGGAATATGCAAATTCTTTTCTGTACACACCTCAGCTCATTAGGAGGCGTTGCGGCTGCTGGTCAAGGGGAACGGGAAGCGTGCATCAGGCTTTAGGTGAAGTGGCACTGTAGGACTTTTGTCCCCCAGCGATTTTACGCTTTCCACACCATCCTTCCAATCGATAGGCTGTGAGCCACCACTGTGCTCTGCACATAGCCATGCACTTTAAGTCCCTTTTTCGCACGTACTTTCATTAAACCTGAATATAGAAGTATATATCTGTCTAGGCTAGAGGCACATGAAACAGGACTGGCGTGCTGCTTCAAGTGTACCTGAGAGGAATCTGACTCAGGATTGGCCACCCTCTCAGGGCACCGACTCAGGATTGGCCAACCTCTATGGGGCACCTCCAACGGGCACAAATAACGGGCAAGCCCTATGAAAAGCACAGCGTGAGTCTAGGTGCCACCTTGAAAAAGGAGGGTGACGTCTGGCCTCTGACAGCAGGAATATTAAGAGAGGAGAAAACATACTGCCTGCTATCGTGAAATTCCAAGATAGTCACGAAAAGCAATCTCATGCACTGCACAAGCTCTTTCCCATGATGCACCTCTCCTGCACTCTGTCTATGCAAATGAGCAAGCAGAGAGTTCAGGAATAAAACACCTAAGCTCATGTCCCCAAAAAACAGCAGCAGACAACTTGCAGATATTCACCAATTTCTAATGCTTTTCTTTTAAACACACGATAAACAGCCTCACCTGTGGTAAGGCTTAAAAAAATTGAATAAACTCGTAAATGTTCCTCTCCACAGAAATCTTTAGTAAAAGGCGAAAGATTTTTTCATTTTGAAGAGAAACCAGAGTAAGTTAGAATATGGCTGTCTGAGGGTAAGTGGCACCACATCAAAGACCCCGTCATTGCGAGGGTGAGGACCTGAGAGGTATTTTCAAAATCTAAGAAAGAGGACAAGAACCAGGCCGGTGAGGGAAGCAGGCCCAAATTTCAGAGTCTCTGCTCAAAGCACAGAAAATCAAAAAGGTGGACAGTTCCCATGCGTCTGTCTGGGAATATGCAAATTCTTTTCTGTACACACCTCAGCTCATTAGGAGGTGTTGCGGCTGCTGGGCAAGGGGAACGGGAAGCGTGCATCAGGCTTTAGGTGAAGTGGCACTGTAGGACTTTTGTCCCCCAGCGATTTTACGCTTTCCACACCATCCTTCCAATCGTTAGGCTGTGAGCCACCACTGTGCTCTGCACATAGCCATGCACTTTAAGTCCCTTTTTCGCACGTACTTTCATTAAACCTGAATATAGAAGTATATATCTGTCTAGGCTAGAAGCACATGAAACAGGACTGGCGTGCCGCTTCAAGTGTACTTGAGAGGAATCTGACTCAGGATTGGCCACCCTCTCAGGGCACCGACTCAGGATTGGCCAACCTCTAACGGGCACAAATAACGGGCAAGCCCTATGAAAAGCACAGCGTGAGTCTAGGTGCCACCTTGAAAAAGGAGGGTGACGTCTGGCCTCTGACAGCAGGAATATTAAGAGAGGAGAAAACATACTGCCTGCTATCGTGAAATTCCAAGATAGTCACGAAAAGCAATCTCATGCACTGCACAAGCTCTTTCCCATGATGCACCTCTCCTGCACTCTGTCTATGCAAATGAGCAAGCAGAGAGTTCAGGAATAAAACACCTAAGCTCATGTCCCCAAAAAACAGCAGCAGACAACTCGCAGATATTCCCCAATTTCTAATGCTTTTCTTTTAAACACACGATAAACAGCCTCACCTGTGGTAAGGCTTAAAAAAATTGAATAAACTCGTAAATGTTCTTCTCAACGGAAATCTTTAGTAAAAGGCGAAAGATTTTTTTGTTTTGAAGAGAAACCAGAGTAAGTTAGAATATGGCTCTCTGGGGGTAAGTGGCACCACATCAAAGACCCCGTCATTGCGAGGGTGAGGACCTGAGAGGTATTTTCAGGCTCTAAGAAAGAGGACAAGAACCAGGCCGGTGAGGGAAGCAGGCCCAAATTTCAGAGTCTCTGCTCAAAGCACAGAAAATCAAAAAGGTGGACAGTTCCCATGCGTCTGTCTGGGAATATGCAAATTCTTTTCTGTACACACCTCAGCTCATTAGGAGGCGTTGCAGCTGCTGGGCAAGGGGAACGGGAAGCGTGCATCAGGCTTTAGGTGAAGTGGCACTGTAGGACTTTCGTCCCCCAGCGATTTTACGCTTTCCACACCATCCTTCCAATCGATAGGCTGTGAGCCACCACTGTGCTCTGCACATAGCCATGCACTTTAAGTCCCTTTTTCGCACGTACTTTCATTAAACCTGAATATAGAAGTATATATCTGTCTAGGCTAGAGGCACATAAAACAGGACTGGCGTGCAGCTTCAAGTGTACCTGAGAGGAATCTGACTCAGGATTGGCCACCCTCTCAGGGCACCGACTCAGGATTGGCCAACCTCTAACGGGCACAAATAATGGGCAAGCCCTATGAAAAGCACAGTGTGAGTCTAGGTGCCACCTTGAAAAAGGAGGGTGACGTCTGGCCTCTGACAGCAGGAATATTAAGAGAGGAGAAAACATACTGCCTGCTATCGTGAAATTCCAAGATAGTCACGAAAAGCAATCTCATGCACTGCACAAGCTCTTTCCCATGATGCACCTCTCCTGCACTCTGCCTATGCAAATGAGCAAGCAGAGAGTTCAGGAATAAAACACCTAAGCTCATGTCCCCAAAAAACAGCAGCAGACAACTTGCAGATATTCACCAATTTCTAATGCTTTTCTTTTAAACACACGATAAACAGCCTCACCTGTGGTAAGGCTTAAAAAAATTGAATAAATTCGTAAATGTTCCTCTCCACAGAAATCTTTAGTAAAAGGCGAAAGATTTTTTCATTTTGAAGAGAAACCAGAGTAAGTTAGAATATTGCTCTCTGGGGGTAAGTGGCACCACATCAAAGACCCCGTCATTGCGAGGGTGAGGACCTGAGAGGTATTTTCAAAATCTAAGAAAGAGGACAAGAACCAGGCCGGTGAGGGAAGCAGGCCCAAATTTCAGAGTCTCTGCTCAAAGCACAGAAAATCAAAAAGGTGGACAGTTCCCATGCGTCTGTCTGGGAATATGCAAATTCTTTTCTGTACACACCTCAGCTCATTAGGAGGTGTTGCGGCTGCTGGGCAAGGGGAACGGGAAGCGTGCATCAGGCTTTAGGTGAAGTGGCACTGTAGGACTTTTGTCCCCCAGCGATTTTACGCTTTCCACACCATCCTTCCAATCGTTAGGCTGTGAGCCACCACTGTGCTCTGCACATAGCCATGCACTTTAAGTCCCTTTTTCGCACGTACTTTCATTAAACCTGAATATAGAAGTATATATCTGTCTAGGCTAGAAGCACATGAAACAGGACTGGCGTGCCGCTTCAAGTGTACTTGAGAGGAATCTGACTCAGGATTGGCCACCCTCTCAGGGCACCGACTCAGGATTGGCCAACCTCTAACGGGCACAAATAACGGGCAAGCCCTATGAAAAGCACAGCGTGAGTCTAGGTGCCACCTTGAAAAAGGAGGGTGACGTCTGGCCTCTGACAGCAGGAATATTAAGAGAGGAGAAAACATACTGCCTGCTATCGTGAAATTCCAAGATAGTCACGAAAAGCAATCTCATGCACTGCACAAGCTCTTTCCCATGATGCACCTCTCCTGCACTCTGTCTATGCAAATGAGCAAGCAGAGAGTTCAGGAATAAAACACCTAAGCTCATGTCCCCAAAAAACAGCAGCAGACAACTCGCAGATATTCCCCAATTTCTAATGCTTTTCTTTTAAACACACGATAAACAGCCTCACCTGTGGTAAGGCTTAAAAAAATTGAATAAACTCGTAAATGGTCCTCTCCACGGAAATCTTTAGTAAAAGGCGAAAGATTTTTTCGTTTTGAAGAGAAACCAGAGTAAGTTAGAAAATGGCTCTCTGGGGGTAAGTGGCACCACATCAAAGACCCCGTCATTGCGAGGGTGAGGACCTGAGAGGTATTTTCAGGCTCTAAGAAAGAGGACAAGAACCAGGCCGGTGAGGGAAGCAGGCCCAAATTTCAGAGTCTCTGCTCAAAGCACAGAAAATCAAAAAGGTGGACAGTTCCCATGCGTCTGTCTGGGAATATGCAAATTCTTTTCTGTACACACCTCAGCTCATTAGGAGGCGTTGCGGCTGCTGGGCAAGGGGAACGGGAAGCGTGCATCAGGCTTTAGGTGAAGTGGCACTGTAGGACTTTTGTCCCCCAGCGATTTTACGCTTTCCACACCATCCTTCCAATCGATAGGCTGTGAGCCACCACTGTGCTCTGCACATAGCCATGCACTTTAAGTCCCTTTTTCGCACGTACTTCCATTAAACCTGAATATAGAAGTATATATCTGTCTAGGCTAGAGGCACATAAAACAGGACTGGCGTGCCGCTTCAAGTGTACCTGAGAGGAATCTGACTCAGGATTGGCAACCCTCTCAGGGCACCGACTCAGGATTGGCCAACCTCTAACGGGCACAAATAACAGGCAAGCTCTATGAAAAGCACAGCGTGAGTCTAGGTGCCACCTTGAAAAAGGAGGGTGACGTCTGGCCTCTGACAGCAGGAATATTAAGAGAGGAGAAAACATACTGCCTGCTATCGTGAAATTCCAAGATAGTCACGAAAAGCAATCTCATGCACTGCACAAGCTCTTTCCCATGATGCACCTCTCCTGCACTCTGTCTATGCAAATGAGCAAGCAGAGAGTTCAGGAATAAAACACCTAAGCTCATGTCCCCAAAAAACAGCAGCAGGCAACTCGCAGATATTTCCCAATTTCTAATGCTTTTCTTTTAAACACACGATAAACAGCCTCACCTGTGGTAAGGCTTAAAAAAATTGAATAAACTCGTAAATGTTCCTCTCCACGGAAATCTTTAGTAAAAGGCGAAAGATTTTTTCGTTTTGAAGAGAAACCAGAGTAAGTTAAAATATGGCTCTCTGGGGGTAAGTGGCACCACATCAAAGACCCCGTCATTGCGAGGGTGAGGACCTGAGAGGTATTTTCAGGCTCTAAGAAAGAGGACAAGAACCAGGCCGGTGAGGGAAGCAGGCCCAAATTTCAGAGTCTCTGCTCAAAGCACAGAAAATCAAAAAGGTGGACAGTTCCCATGCGTCTGTCTGGGAATATGCAAATTCTTTTCTGTACACACCTCAGCTCATTAGGAGGCGTTGCGGCTGCTGGGCAAGGGGAACGGGAAGCGTGCATCAGGCTTTAGGTGAAGTGGCACTGTAGGACTTTTGTCCCCCAGCGATTTTACGCTTTCCACACCATCCTTCCAATCGATAGGCTGTGAGCCACCACTGTGCTCTGCACATAGCCATGCACTTTAAGTCCCTTTTTCGCACGTACTTTAATTAAACCTGAATATAGAAGTATATATCTGTCTAGGCTAGAGGCACATGAAAAAGGACTGGCGTGCTGCTTCAAGTGTACCTGAGAGGAATCTGACTCAGGATTGGCCACCCTCTCAGGGCACCGACTCAGGATTGGCCAACCTCTAACGGGCACAAATAATGGGCAAGCCCTATGAAAAGCACAGCGTGAGTCTAGGTGCCACCATGAAAAAGGAGGGTGACGTCTGGCCTCTGACAGCAGGAATATTAAGAGAGGAGAAAACATACTGCCTGCTATCGTGAAATTCCAAGATAGTCACGAAAAGCAATCTCATGCACTGCACAAGCTCTTTCCCATGATGCACCTCTCCTGCACTCTGTCTATGCAAATGAGCAAGCAGAGAGTTCAGGAATAAAACACCTAAGCTCATGTCCCCAATAAAAAAGCAGCAGACAACTCGCAGATATTCACCAATTTCTAATGCTTTTCTTTAAACACACGATAAACAGCCTCACCTGTGGTAAGGCTTAAAAAAATTGAATAAACTCATAAATGTTCCTCTCCACGAAAATCTTTAGTAAAAGGCGAAAGATTTTTTCGTTTTGAAGAGAAACCAGAGTAAGTTAGAATATGGCTCTCTGGGGGTAAGTGGCACCACATCAAAGACCCCGTCATTGTGAGGGTGAGGACCTGAGAGGTATTTTCAAAATCTAAGAAAGAGGACAAGAACCAGGCCGGTGAGGGAAGCAGGCCCAAATTTCAGAGTCTCTGCTCAAAGCACAGAAAATCAAAAAGGTGGACAGTTCCCATGCGTCTGTCTGGGAATATGCAAATTCTTTTCTGTACACACCTCAGCTCATTAGGAGGTGTTGCGGCTGCTGGGCAAGGGGAATGGGAAGCGTGCATCAGGCTTTAGGTGAAGTGGCACTGTAGGACTTTTGTCCCCCAGCGATTTTACGCTTTCCACACCATCCTTCCAATCGTTAGGCTGTGAGCCACCACTGTGCTCTGCACATAGCCATGCACTTCAAGTCCCTTTTTCGCACGTACTTTCATTAAACCTGAATATAGAAGTATATATCTGTCTAGGCTAGAGGCACATGAAACAGGACTGGCGTGCCGCTTCAAGTGTACCTGAGAGGAATCTGACTCAGGATTGGCCACCCTCTCAGGGCACCGACTCAGGATTGGCCAACCTCTAACGGGCACAAATAACGGGCAAGCCCTATGAAAAGCACAGCGTGAGTCTAGGTGCCACCTTGAAAAAGGAGGGTGACGTCTGGCCTCTGACAGCAGGAATATTAAGAGAGGAGAAAACATACTGCCTGCTATCGTGAAATTCCAAGATAGTCACGAAAAGCAATCTCATGCACTGCACAAGCTCTTTCCCATGATGCACCTCTCCTGCACTCTGTCTATGCAAATGAGCAAGCAGAGAGTTCAGGAATAAAACACCTAAGCTCATGTCCCCAAAAAACAGCAGCAGACAACTCGCAGATATTCCCCAATTTCTAATGCTTTTCTTTTAAACACACGATAAACAGCCTCACCTGTGGTAAGGCTTAAAAAAATTGAATAAACTCGTAAATGTTCCTCTCCACGGAAATCTTTAGTAAAAGGCGAAATATTTTTTTGTTTTGAAGAGAAACCAGAGTAAGTTAGAATATGGCTCTCTGGGGGTAAGTGGCACCACATTAAAGACCCCGTCATTGCGAGGGTGAGGACCTGAGAGGTATTTTCAAAATCTAAGAAAGAGGACAAGAACCAGGCCGGTGAGGGAAGCAGTCCCAAATTTCAGAGTCTCTGCTCAAAGCACAGAAAATCAAAAAGGTGGACAGTTCCCATGCGTCTGTCTGGGAATATGCAAATTCTTTTCTGTACACACCTCAGCTCATTAGGAGGCGTTGCGGATGCTGGGCAAGGGGAACGGGAAGCGTGCATCAGGCTTTAGGTGAAGTGGCACTGTAGGACTTTTGTCCCCCAGCGATTTTACGCTTTCCACACCATCCTTCCAATCGTTAGGCTGTGAGCCACCACTGTGCTCTGCACATAGCCATGCACTTTAAGTCCCTTTTTCGCACGTACTTTCATTAAACCTGAATATAGAAGTATATATCTGTCTAGGCTAGAGGCACATGAAACAGGACTGGCGTGCCGCTTCAAGTGTACCTGAGAGGAATCTGACTCAGGATTGGCCACCCTCTCAGGGCACCGACTCAGGATTGGCCAACCTCTATGGGGCACCTCCAACGGGCACAAATAACGGGCAAGCCCTATGAAAAGCACAGCGTGAGTCTAGGTGCCACCTTGAAAAAGGAGGGTGACGTCTGGCCTCTGACAGCAGGAATATTAAGAGAGGAGAAAACATACTGCCTGCTATCGTGAAATTCCAAGATAGTCACGAAAAGCAATCTCATGCACTGCACAAGCTCTTTCCCATGATGCACCTCTCCTGCACTCTGTCTATGCAAATGAGCAAGCAGAGAGTTCAGGAATAAAACACCTAAGCTCATGTCCCCAAAAAACAGCATCAGACAACTCGCAGATATTCCTCAATTTCTAATGCTTTTCTTTTAAACATACGATAAACAGCCTCACCTGTGGTAAGGCTTAACAAAATTGAATAAACTCGTAAATGTTCCTCTCCACGGAAATCTTTAGTAAAAGGCGAAAGATTTTTTCGTTTTGAAGAGAAACCAGAGTAAGTTAGAATATGGCTCTCTGGGGGTAAGTGGCACCACATCAAAGACCCCGTCATTGCGAGGGTGAGGACCTGAGAGGTATTTTCAGGCTCTAAGAAAGAGGACAAGAACCAGGCCGGTGAGGGAAGCAGGCCCAAATTTCAGAGTCTCTGCTCAAAGCACAGAAAATCAAAAAGGTGGACAGTTCCCATGCGTCTGTCTGGGAATATGCAAATTCTTTTCTGTACACACCTCAGCTCATTAGGAGGCGTTGCGGCTGCTGGTCAAGGGGAACGGGAAGCGTGCATCAGGCTTTAGGTGAAGTGGCACTGTAGGACTTTTGTCCCCCAGCGATTTTACGCTTTCCACACCATCCTTCCAATCGTTAGGCTGTGAGCCACCACTGTGCTCTGCACATAGCCATGCACTTTAAGTCCCTTTTTCGCACGTACTTTCATTAAACCTGAATATAGAAGTATATATCTGTCTAGGCTAGAGGCACATGAAACAGGACTGGCGTGCTGCTTCAAGTGTACCTGAGAGGAATCTGACTCAGGATTGGCCACCCTCTCAGGGCACCGACTCAGGATTGGCCAACCTCTATGGGGCACCTCCAACGGGCACAAATAACGGGCAAGCCCTATGAAAAGCACAGCGTGAGTCTAGGTGCCACCTTGAAAAAGGAGGGTGACGTCTGGCCTCTGACAGCAGGAATATTAAGAGAGGAGAAAACATACTGCCTGCTATCGTGAAATTCCAAGATAGTCACGAAAAGCAATCTCATGCACTGCACAAGCTCTTTCCCATGATGCACCTCTCCTGCACTCTGTCTATGCAAATGAGCAAGCAGAGAGTTCAGGAATAAAACACCTAAGCTCATGTCCCCAAAAAACAGCAGCAGACAACTTGCAGATATTCACCAATTTCTAATGCTTTTCTTTTAAACACACGATAAACAGCCTCACCTGTGGTAAGGCTTAAAAAAATTGAATAAACTCGTAAATGTTCCTCTCCACAGAAATCTTTAGTAAAAGGCGAAAGATTTTTTCATTTTGAAGAGAAACCAGAGTAAGTTACAATATGGCTGTCTGAGGGTAAGTGGCACCACATCAAAGACCCCGTCATTGCGAGGGTGAGGACCTGAGAGGTATTTTCAAAATCTAAGAAAGAGGACAAGAACCAGGCCGGTGAGGGAAGCAGGCCCAAATTTCAGAGTCTCTGCTCAAAGCACAGAAAATCAAAAAGGTGGACAGTTCCCATGCGTCTGTCTGGGAATATGCAAATTCTTTTCTGTACACACCTCAGCTCATTAGGAGGTGTTGCGGCTGCTGGGCAAGGGGAACGGGAAGCGTGCATCAGGCTTTAGGTGAAGTGGCACTGTAGGACTTTTGTCCCCCAGCGATTTTACGCTTTCCACACCATCCTTCCAATCGTTAGGCTGTGAGCCACCACTGTGCTCTGCACATAGCCATGCACTTTAAGTCCCTTTTTCGCACGTACTTTCATTAAACCTGAATATAGAAGTATATATCTGTCTAGGCTAGAAGCACATGAAACAGGACTGGCGTGCCGCTTCAAGTGTACTTGAGAGGAATCTGACTCAGGATTGGCCACCCTCTCAGGGCACCGACTCAGGATTGGCCAACCTCTAACGGGCACAAATAACGGGCAAGCCCTATGAAAAGCACAGCGTGAGTCTAGGTGCCACCTTGAAAAAGGAGGGTGACGTCTGGCCTCTGACAGCAGGAATATTAAGAGAGGAGAAAACATACTGCCTGCTATCGTGAAATTCCAAGATAGTCACGAAAAGCAATCTCATGCACTGCACAAGCTCTTTCCCATGATGCACCTCTCCTGCACTCTGTCTATGCAAATGAGCAAGCAGAGAGTTCAGGAATAAAACACCTAAGCTCATGTCCCCAAAAAACAGCAGCCGACAACTCGCAGATATTCCCCAATTTCTAATGCTTTTCTTTTAAACACACGATAAACAGCCTCACCTGTGGTAAGGCTTAAAAAAATTGAATAAACTCGTAAATGTTCTTCTCAACGGAAATCTTTAGTAAAAGGCGAAAGATTTTTTTGTTTTGAAGAGAAACCAGAGTAAGTTAGAATATGGCTCTCTGGGGGTAAGTGGCACCACATCAAAGACCCCGTCATTGCGAGGGTGAGGACCTGAGAGGTATTTTCAGGCTCTAAGAAAGAGGACAAGAACCAGGCCGGTGAGGGAAGCAGGCCCAAATTTCAGAGTCTCTGCTCAAAGCACAGAAAATCAAAAAGGTGGACAGTTCCCATGCGTCTGTCTGGGAATATGCAAATTCTTTTCTGTACACACCTCAGCTCATTAGGAGGCGTTGCAGCTGCTGGGCAAGGGGAACGGGAAGCGTGCATCAGGCTTTAGGTGAAGTGGCACTGTAGGACTTTCGTCCCCCAGCGATTTTACGCTTTCCACACCATCCTTCCAATCGATAGGCTGTGAGCCACCACTGTGCTCTGCACATAGCCATGCACTTTAAGTCCCTTTTTCGCACGTACTTTCATTAAACCTGAATATAGAAGTATATATCTGTCTAGGCTAGAGGCACATAAAACAGGACTGGCGTGCAGCTTCAAGTGTACCTGAGAGGAATCTGACTCAGGATTGGCCACCCTCTCAGGGCACCGACTCAGGATTGGCCAACCTCTAACGGGCACAAATAATGGGCAAGCCCTATGAAAAGCACAGTGTGAGTCTAGGTGCCACCTTGAAAAAGGAGGGTGACGTCTGGCCTCTGACAGCAGGAATATTAAGAGAGGAGAAAACATACTGCCTGCTATCGTGAAATTCCAAGATAGTCACGAAAAGCAATCTCATGCACTGCACAAGCTCTTTCCCATGATGCACCTCTCCTGCACTCTGCCTATGCAAATGAGCAAGCAGAGAGTTCAGGAATAAAACACCTAAGCTCATGTCCCCAAAAAACAGCAGCAGACAACTTGCAGATATTCACCAATTTCTAATGCTTTTCTTTTAAACACACGATAAACAGCCTCACCTGTGGTAAGGCTTAAAAAAATTGAATAAATTCGTAAATGTTCCTCTCCACAGAAATCTTTAGTAAAAGGCAAAAGATTTTTTCATTTTGAAGAGAAACCAGAGTAAGTTAGAATATGGCTCTCTGGGGGTAAGTGGCACCACATCAAAGACACCGTCATTGCGAGGGTGAGGACCTGAGAGGTATTTTCAGGCTCTAAGAAAGAGGACAAGAACCAGGCCGGTGAGGGAAGCAGGCCCAAATTTCAGAGTCTCTGCTCAAAGCACAGAAAATCAAAAAGGTGGACAGTTCCCATGCGTCTGTCTGGGAATATGCAAATTCTTTTCTGTACACACCTCAGCTCATTAGGAGGCGTTGCGGCTGCTGGGCAAGGGGAACGGGAAGCGTGCATCAGGCTTTAGGTGAAGTGGCACTGTAGGACTTTTGTCCCCCAGCATTTTACGCTTTCCACACCATCCTTCCAATCGATAGGCTGTGAGCCACCACTGTGCTCTGCACATAGCCATGCACTTTAAGTCCCTTTTTCGCACGTACTTCCATTAAACCTGAATATAGAAGTATATATCTGTCTAGGCTAGAGGCACATAAAACAGGACTGGCGTGCCGCTTCAAGTGTACCTGAGAGGAATCTGACTCAGGATTGGCAACCCTCTCAGGGCACCGACTCAGGATTGGCCAACCTCTAACGGGCACAAATAACGGGCAAGCTCTATGAAAAGCACAGCGTGAGTCTAGGTGCCACCTTGAAAAAGGAGGGTGACGTCTGGCCTCTGACAGCAGGAATATTAAGAGAGGAGAAAACATACTGCCTGCTATCGTGAAATTCCAAGATAGTCACGAAAAGCAATCTCATGCACTGCACAAGCTCTTTCC
Organism: Lissotriton helveticus; assembly: GCF_964261635.1. Lineage (NCBI taxonomy): Eukaryota > Metazoa > Chordata > Amphibia > Caudata > Salamandridae > Lissotriton > Lissotriton helveticus. The sequence continues at coordinate 658,203,863 of NC_136073.1, read as the reverse complement.
CATGATGCACCTCTCCTGCACTCTGTCTATGCAAATGAGCAAGCAGAGAGTTCAGGAATAAAACACCTAAGCTCATGTCCCCAAAAAACAGCAGCAGGCAACTCGCAGATATTTCCCAATTTCTAATGCTTTTCTTTTAAACACACGATAAACAGCCTCACCTGTGGTAAGGCTTAAAAAAATTGAATAAACTCGTAAATGTTCCTCTCCACGGAAATCTTTAGTAAAAGGCGAAAGATTTTTTCGTTTTGAAGAGAAACCAGAGTAAGTTAGAATATGGCTCTCTGGGGGTAAGTGGCACCACATCAAAGACCCCGTCATTGCGAGGGTGAGGACCTGAGAGGTATTTTCAGGCTCTAAGAAAGAGGACAAGAACCAGGCCGGTGAGGGAAGCAGGCCCAAATTTCAGAGTCTCTGCTCAAAGCACAGAAAATCAAAAAGGTGGACAGTTCCCATGCGTCTGTCTGGGAATATGCAAATTCTTTTCTGTACACACCTCAGCTCATTAGGAGGCGTTGCGGCTGCTGGGCAAGGGGAACGGGAAGCGTGCATCAGGCTTTAGGTGAAGTGGCACTGTAGGACTTTTGTCCCCCAGCGATTTTACGCTTTCCACACCATCCTTCCAATCGATAGGCTGTGAGCCACCACTGTGCTCTGCACATAGCCATGCACTTTAAGTCCCTTTTTCGCACGTACTTTAATTAAACCTGAATATAGAAGTATATATCTGTCTAGGCTAGAGGCACATGAAAAAGGACTGGCGTGCTGCTTCAAGTGTACCTGAGAGGAATCTGACTCAGGATTGGCCACCCTCTCAGGGCACCGACTCAGGATTGGCCAACCTCTAACGGGCACAAATAATGGGCAAGCCCTATGAAAAGCACAGCGTGAGTCTAGGTGCCACCATGAAAAAGGAGGGTGACGTCTGGCCTCTGACAGCAGGAATATTAAGAGAGGAGAAAACATACTGCCTGCTATCGTGAAATTCCAAGATAGTCACGAAAAGCAATCTCATGCACTGCACACGCTCTTTCCCATGATGCACCTCTCCTGCACTCTGTCTATGCAAATGAGCAAGCAGAGAGTTCAGGAATAAAACACCTAAGCTCATGTCCCCAATAAAAAAGCAGCAGACAACTCGCAGATATCCACCAATTTCTAATGCTTTTCTTTAAACACACGATAAACAGCCTCACCTGTGGTAAGGCTTAAAAAAATTGAATAAACTCATAAATGTTCCTCTCCACGAAAATCTTTAGTAAAAGGCGAAAGATTTTTTCGTTTTGAAGAGAAACCAGAGTAAGTTAGAATATGGCTCTCTGGGGGTAAGTGGCACCACATCAAAGACCCCGTCATTGTGAGGGTGAGGACCTGAGAGGTATTTTCAAAATCTAAGAAAGAGGACAAGAACCAGGCCGGTGAGGGAAGCAGGCCCAAATTTCAGAGTCTCTGCTCAAAGCACAGAAAATCAAAAAGGTGGACAGTTCCCATGCGTCTGTCTGGGAATATGCAAATTCTTTTCTGTACACACCTCAGCTCATTAGGAGGTGTTGCGGCTGCTGGGCAAGGGGAATGGGAAGCGTGCATCAGGCTTTAGGTGAAGTGGCACTGTAGGACTTTTGTCCCCCAGCGATTTTACGCTTTCCACACCATCCTTCCAATCGTTAGGCTGTGAGCCACCACTGTGCTCTGCACATAGCCATGCACTTCAAGTCCCTTTTTCGCACGTACTTTCATTAAACCTGAATATAGAAGTATATATCTGTCTAGGCTAGAGGCACATGAAACAGGACTGGCGTGCCGCTTCAAGTGTACCTGAGAGGAATCTGACTCAGGATTGGCCACCCTCTCAGGGCACCGACTCAGGATTGGCCAACCTCTAACGGGCACAAATAACGGGCAAGCCCTATGAAAAGCACAGCGTGAGTCTAGGTGCCACCTTGAAAAAGGAGGGTGACGTCTGGCCTCTGACAGCAGGAATATTAAGAGAGGAGAAAACATACTGCCTGCTATCGTGAAATTCCAAGATAGTCACGAAAAGCAATCTCATGCACTGCACAAGCTCTTTCCCATGATGCACCTCTCCTGCACTCTGTCTATGCAAATGAGCAAGCAGAGAGTTCAGGAATAAAACACCTAAGCTCATGTCCCCAAAAAACAGCAGCAGACAACTCGCAGATATTCCCCAATTTCTAATGCTTTTCTTTTAAACACACGATAAACAGCCTCACCTGTGGTAAGGCTTAAAAAAATTGAATAAACTCGTAAATGTTCCTCTCCACGGAAATCTTTAGTAAAAGGCGAAAGATTTTTTCGTTTTGAAGAGAAACCAGAGTAAGTTAGAATATGGCTCTCTGGGGGTAAGTGGCACCACATTAAAGACCCCGTCATTGCGAGGGTGAGGACCTGAGAGGTATTTTCAAAATCTAAGAAAGAGGACAAGAACCAGGCCGGTGAGGGAAGCAGTCCCAAATTTCAGAGTCTCTACTCAAAGCACAGAAAATAAATCAAAAAGGTGGACAGTTCCCATGCGTCTGTCTGGGAATATGCAAATTCTTTTCTGTACACACCTCAGCTCATTAGGAGGTGTTGCGGCTGCTGGGCAAGGGGAATGGGAAGCGTGCATCAGGCTTTAGGTGAAGTGGCACTGTAGGACTTTTGTCCCCCAGCGATTTTACGCTTTCCACACCATCCTTCCAATCGTTAGGCTGTGAGCCACCACTGTGCTCTGCACATAGCCATGCACTTCAAGTCCCTTTTTCGCACGTACTTTCATTAAACCTGAATATAGAAGTATATATCTGTCTAGGCTAGAGGCACATGAAACAGGACTGGCGTGCCGCTTCAAGTGTACCTGAGAGGAATCTGACTCAGGATTGGCCACCCTCTCAGGGCACCGACTCAGGATTGGCCAACCTCTAACGGGCACAAATAACGGGCAAGCCCTATGAAAAGCACAGCGTGAGTCTAGGTGCCACCTTGAAAAAGGAGGGTGACGTCTGGCCTCTGACAGCAGGAATATTAAGAGAGGAGAAAACATACTGCCTGCTATCGTGAAATTCCAAGATAGTCACGAAAAGCAATCTCATGCACTGCACAAGCTCTTTCCCATGATGCACCTCTCCTGCACTCTGTCTATGCAAATGAGCAAGCAGAGAGTTCAGGAATAAAACACCTAAGCTCATGTCCCCAAAAAACAGCAGCAGACAACTCGCAGATATTCCCCAATTTCTAATGCTTTTCTTTTAAACACACGATAAACAGCCTCACCTGTGGTAAGGCTTAAAAAAATTGAATAAACTCGTAAATGGTCCTCTCCACGGAAATCTTTAGTAAAAGGCGAAAGATTTTTTCGTTTTGAAGAGAAACCAGAGTAAGTTAGAAAATGGCTCTCTGGGGGTAAGTGGCACCACATCAAAGACCCCGTCATTGCGAGGGTGAGGACCTGAGAGGTATTTTCAGGCTCTAAGAAAGAGGACAAGAACCAGGCCGGTGAGGGAAGCAGGCCCGAATTTCAGAGTCTCTGCTCAAAGCACAGAAAATCAAAAAGGTGGACAGTTCCCATGCGTCTGTCTGGGAATATGCAAATTCTTTTCTGTACACACCTCAGCTCATTAGGAGGCGTTGCGGCTGCTGGGCAAGGGGAACGGGAAGCGTGCATCAGGCTTTAGGTGAAGTGGCACTGTAGGACTTTTGTCCCCCAGCATTTTACGCTTTCCACACCATCCTTCCAATCGATAGGCTGTGAGCCACCACTGTGCTCTGCACATAGCCATGCACTTTAAGTCCCTTTTTCGCACTTACTTCCATTAAACCTGAATATAGAAGTATATATCTGTCTAGGCTAGAGGCACATAAAACAGGACTGGCGTGCCGCTTCAAGTGTACCTGAGAGGAATCTGACTCAGGATTGGCAACCCTCTCAGGGCACCGACTCAGGATTGGCCAACCTCTAACGGGCACAAATAACGGGCAAGCTCTATGAAAAGCACAGCGTGAGTCTAGGTGCCACCTTGAAAAAGGAGGGTGACGTCTGGCCTCTGACAGCAGGAATATTAAGAGAGGAGAAAACATACTGCCTGCTATCGTGAAATTCCAAGATAGTCACGAAAAGCAATCTCATGCACTGCACAAGCTCTTTCCCATGATGCACCTCTCCTGCACTCTGTCTATGCAAATGAGCAAGCAGAGAGTTGAGGAATAAAACACCTAAGCTCATGTCCCCAAAAAACAGCAGCAGGCAACTCGCAGATATTTCCCAATTTCTAATGCTTTTCTTTTAAACACACGATAAACAGCCTCACCTGTGGTAAGGCTTAAAAAAATTGAATAAACTCGTAAATGTTCCTCTCCACGGAAATCTTTAGTAAAAGGCGAAAGATTTTTTCGTTTTGAAGAGAAACCAGAGTAAGTTAGAATATGGCTCTCTGGGGGTAAGTGGCACCACATCAAAGACCCCGTCATTGCGAGGGTGAGGACCTGAGAGGTATTTTCAGGCTCTAAGAAAGAGGACAAGAACCAGGCCGGTGAGGGAAGCAGGCCCAAATTTCAGAGTCTCTGCTCAAAGCACAGAAAATCAAAAAGGTGGACAGTTCCCATGCGTCTGTCTGGGAATATGCAAATTCTTTTCTGTACACACCTCAGCTCATTAGGAGGCGTTGCGGCTGCTGGGCAAGGGGAACGGGAAGCGTGCATCAGGCTTTAGGTGAAGTGGCACTGTAGGACTTTTGTCCCCCAGCGATTTTACGCTTTCCACACCATCCTTCCAATCGATAGGCTGTGAGCCACCACTGTGCTCTGCACATAGCCATGCACTTTAAGTCCCTTTTTCGCACGTACTTTAATTAAACCTGAATATAGAAGTATATATCTGTCTAGGCTAGAGGCACATGAAAAAGGACTGGCGTGCTGCTTCAAGTGTACCTGAGAGGAATCTGACTCAGGATTGGCCACCCTCTCAGGGCACCGACTCAGGATTGGCCAACCTCTAACGGGCACAAATAATGGGCAAGCCCTATGAAAAGCACAGCGTGAGTCTAGGTGCCACCATGAAAAAGGAGGGTGACGTCTGGCCTCTGACAGCAGGAATATTAAGAGAGGAGAAAACATACTGCCTGCTATCGTGAAATTCCAAGATAGTCACGAAAAGCAATCTCATGCACTGCACAAGCTCTTTCCCATGATGCACCTCTCCTGCACTCTGTCTATGCAAATGAGCAAGCAGAGAGTTCAGGAATAAAACACCTAAGCTCATGTCCCCAATAAAAAAGCAGCAGACAACTCGCAGATATTCCCCAATTTCTAATGCTTTTCTTTTAAACACACGATAAACAGCCTCACCTGTGGTAAGGCTTAATAAAATTGAATAAACTCGTAAATGTTCCTCTCCACGGAAATCTTTAGTAAAAGGCGAAAGATTTTTTCGTTTTGAAGAGAAACCAGAGTAAGTTAGAATATGGCTCTCTGGGGGTAAGTGGCACCACATTAAAGACCCCGTCATTGCGAGGGTGAGGACCTGAGAGGTATTTTCAAAATCTAAGAAAGAGGACAAGAACCAGGCCGGTGAGGGAAGCAGTCCCAAATTTCAGAGTCTCTGCTCAAAGCACAGAAAATCAAAAAGGTGGACAGTTCCCATGCGTCTGTCTGGGAATATGCAAATTCTTTTCTGTACACACCTCAGCTCATTAGGAGGCGTTGCGGATGCTGGGCAAGGGGAACGGGAAGCGTGCATCAGGCTTTAGGTGAAGTGGCACTGTAGGACTTTTGTCCCCCAGCGATTTTACGCTTTCCACGCCATCCTTCCAATCGTTAGGCTGTGAGCCACCACTGTGCTCTGCACATAGCCATGCACTTTAAGTCCCTTTTTCGCACGTACTTTCATTAAACCTGAATATAGAAGTATATATCTGTCTAGGCTAGAGGCACATGAAACAGGACTGGCGTGCCGCTTCAAGTGTACCTGAGAGGAATCTGACTCAGGATTGGCCACCCTCTCAGGGCACCGACTCAGGATTGGCCAACCTCTATGGGGCACCTCTAATGGGCACAAATAACGGGCAAGCCCTATGAAAAGCACAGCGTGAGTCTAGGTGCCACCTTGAAAAAGGAGGGTGACGTCTGGCCTCTGACAGCAGGAATATTAAGAGAGGAGAAAACATACTGCCTGCTATCATGAAATTCCAAGATAGTCACAAAAAGCAATCTCATGCACTGCACAAGCTCTTTCCCATGATGCACCTCTCCTGCACTCTGTCTATGCAAATGAGCAAGCAGAGAGTTCAGGAATAAAACACCTAAGCTCATGTCCCCAAAAAACAGCATCAGACAACTCGCAGATATTCCTCAATTTCTAATGCTTATCTTTTAAACACACGATAAACAGCCTCACCTGTGGTAAGGCTTAAAAAAATTGAATAAACTCGTAAATGTTCCTCTCCACGGAAATCTTTAGTAAAAGGCGAAAGATTTTTTCGTTTTGAAGAGAAACCAGAGTAAGTTAGAATATGGCTCTCTGGGGGTAAGTGGCACCACATCAAAGACCCCGTCATTGCGAGGGTGAGGACCTGAGAGGTATTTTCAAAATCTAAGAAAGAGGACAAGAACCAGGCCGGTGAGGGAAGCAGGCCCAAATTTCAGAGTCTCTGCTCAAAGCACAGAAAATCAAAAAGGTGGACAGTTCCCATGCGTCTGTCTGGGAATATGCAAATTCTTTTCTGTACACACCTCAGCTCATTAGGAGGCGTTGCGGATGCTGGGCAAGGGGAACGGGAAGCATGCATCAGGCTTTAGGTGAAGGGGCACTGTAGGACTTTTGTCCCCTAGCGATTTTACGCTTTCCACACCATCCTTCCAATCGTTAGGCTGTGAGCCACCACTGTGCTCTGCACATAGCCATGCACTTTAAGTCCCTTTTTCACACGTACTTTCATTAAACCTGAATATAGAAGCATATATCTGTCTAGGCTAGAGGCACATGAAACAGGACTGGCGTGCCGCTTCAAGTGTACCTGAGAGGAATCTGACTCAGGATTGGCCACCCTCTCAGGGCACCGACTCAGGATTGGCCAACCTCTATGGGGCACCTCCAACGGGCACAAATAACGGGCAAGCCCTATGAAAAGCACAGCGTGAGTCTAGGTGCCACCTTGAAAAAGGAGGGTGACGTCTGGCCTCTGACAGCAGGAATATTAAGAGAGGAGAAAACATACTGCCTGCTATCGTGAAATTCCAAGATAGTCACGAAAAGCAATCTCATGCACTGCACAAGCTCTTTCCCATGATGCACCTCTCCTGCACTCTGTCTATGCAAATGAGCAAGCAGAGAGTTCAGGAATAAAACACCTAAGCTCATGTCCCCAAAAAACAGCAGCAGACAACTCGCAGATATTCCCCAATTTCTAATGCTTTTCTTTTAAACACACGATAAACAGCCTCACCTGTGGTAAGGCTTAAAAAAATTGAATAAACTCGTAAATGTTCCTCTCCACGGAAATCTTTAGTAAAAGGCGAAAGATTTTTTCGTTTTGAAGAGAAACCAGACTAAGTTAGAATATGGCTCTCTGGGGGTAAGTGGCACCACATTAAAGACCCCGCCATTGCGAGGGTGAGGACCTGAGAGGTATTTTCAAAATCTAAGAAAGAGGACAAGAACCAGGCCGGTGAGGGAAGCAGTCCCAAATTTCAGAGTCTCTGCTCAAAGCACAGAAAATCAAAAAGGTGGACAGTTCCCATGCGTCTGTCTGGGAATATGCAAATTCTTTTCTGTACACACCTCAGCTCATTAGGAGGCGTTGCGGATGCTGGGCAAGGGGAACGGGAAGCGTGCATCAGGCTTTAGGTGAAGTGGCACTGTAGGACTTTTGTCCCCCAGCGATTTTACGCTTTCCACACCATCCTTCCAATCGTTTGGCTGTGAGCCACCACTGTGCTCTGCACATAGCCATGCACTTTAAGTCCCTTTTTCGCACGTACTTTCATTAAACCTGAATATAGAAGTATATATCTGTCTAGGCTAGAGGCACATGAAACAGGACTGGCGTGCCGCTTCAAGTGTACCTGAGAGGAATCTGACTCAGGATTGGCCACCCTCTCAGGGCACCGACTCAGGATTGGCCAACCTCTATGGGGCACCTCCAACGGGCACAAATAACGGGCAAGCCCTATGAAAAGCACAGCGTGAGTCTAGGTGCCACCTTGAAAAAGGAGGGTGACGTCTGGCCTCTGACAGCAGGAATATTAAGAGAGGAGAAAACATACTGCCTGCTATCATGAAATTCCAAGATAGTCACGAAAAGCAATCTCATGCACTGCACAAGCTCTTTCCCATGATGCACCTCTCCTGCACTCTGTCTATGCAAATGAGCAAGCAGAGGAGTTCAGGAATAAAACACCTAAGCTCATGTCCCCAAAAAACAGCAGCAGACAACTCGCAGATATTCCCCAATTTCTAATGCTTTTCTTTTAAACACACAATAAACAGCCTCACCTGTGGTAAGGCTTAAAAAAATTGAATAAACTCGTAAATGTTCCTCTCCACGGAAATCTTTAGTAAAAGGCGAAAGATTTTTTCGTTTTGAAGAGAAACCAGAGTAAGTTAGAATATGGCTCTCTGGGGGTAAGTGGCACCACATCAAAGACCCCGTCATTGCGAGGGTGAGGACCTGAGAGGTATTTTCAAAATCTAAGAAAGAGGACAAGAACCAGGCCGGTGAGGGAAGCAGGCCCAAATTTCAGAGTCTCTGCTCAAAGCACAGAAAATCAAAAAGGTGGACAGTTCCCATGCGTCTGTCTGGGAATATGCAAATTCTATTCTGTACACACCTCAGCTCATTAGGAGGCGTTGCGGATGCTGGGCAAGGGGAACGGGAAGCGTGCATCAGGCTTTAGGTGAAGTGGCACTGTAGGACTTTTGTCCCCCAGCGATTTTACGCTTTCCACACCATCCTTCCAATCGTTAGGCTGTGAGCCACCACTGTGCTCTGCACATAGCCATGCACTTTAAGTCCCTTTTTCGCACGTACTTTCATTAAACCTGAATATAGAAGCATATATCTGTCTAGGCTAGAGGCACATGAAACAGGACTGGCGTGCCGCTTCAAGTGTACCTGAGAGGAATCTGACTCAGGATTGGCCACCCTCTCAGGGCACCGACTCAGGATTGGCCAACCTCTATGGGGCACCTCCAACGGGCACAAATAACGGGCAAGCCCTATGAAAAGCACAGCGTGAGTCTAGGTGCCACCTTGAAAAAGGAGGGTGACGTCTGGCCTCTGACAGCAGGAATATTAAGAGAGGAGAAAACATACTGCCTGCTATCATGAAATTCCAAGATAGTCACGAAAAGCAATCTCATGCACTGCACAAGCTCTTTCCCATGATGCACCTCTCCTGCACTCTGTCTATGCAAATGAGCAAGCAGAGGAGTTCAGGAATAAAACACCTAAGCTCATGTCCCCAAAAAACAGCAGCAGACAACTCGCAGATATTCCCCAATTTCTAATGCTTTTCTTTTAAACACACAATAAACAGCCTCACCTGTGGTAAGGCTTAAAAAAATTGAATAAACTCGTAAATGTTCCTCTCCACGGAAATCTTTAGTAAAAGGCGAAAGATTTTTTCGTTTTGAAGAGAAACCAGAGTAAGTTAGAATATGGCTCTCTGGGGGTAAGTGGCACCACATCAAAGACCCCGTCATTGCGAGGGTGAGGACCTGAGAGGTATTTTCAAAATCTAAGAAAGAGGACAAGAACCAGGCCGGTGAGGGAAGCAGGCCCAAATTTCAGAGTCTCTGCTCAAAGCACAGAAAATCAAAAAGGTGGACAGTTCCCATGCGTCTGTCTGGGAATATGCAAATTCTTTTCTGTACACACCTCAGCTCATTAGGAGGCGTTGCAGCTGCTGTGCAAGGGGAACGGGAAGCGTGCATCAGGCTTTAGGTGAAGTGGCACTGTAGGACTTTCGTCCCCCAGCGATTTTACGCTTTCCACACCATCCTTCCAATCGATAGGCTGTGAGCCACCACTGTGCTCTGCACATAGCCATGCACTTTAAGTCCCTTTTTCGCACGTACTTTCATTAAACCTGAATATAGAAGTATATATCTGTCTAGGCTAGAGGCACATGAAACAGGACTGGCGTGCCGCTTCAAGTGTACCTGAGAGGAATCTGACTCAGGATTGGCCACCCTCTCAGGGCACCGACTCAGGATTGGCCAACCTCTATGGGGCACCTCCAACGGGCACAAATAACGGGCAAGCCCTATGAAAAGCACAGCGTGAGTCTAGGTGCCACCTTGAAAAAGGAGGGTGACGTCTGGCCTCTGACAGCAGGAATATTAAGAGAGGAGAAAACATACTGCCTGCTATCGTGAAATTCCAAGATAGTCACGAAAAGCAATCTCATGCACTGCACAAGCTCTTTCCCATGATGCACCTCTCCTGCACTCTGTCTATGCAAATGAGCAAGCAGAGAGTTCAGGAATAAAACACCTAAGCTCATGTCCCCAAAAAACAGCAGCAGACAACTCGCAGATATTCCCCAATTTCTAATGCTTTTCTTTTAAACACACGATAAACAGCCTCACCTGTGGTAAGGCTTAAAAAAATTGAATAAACTCGTAAATGTTCCTCTCCACGGAAATCTTTAGTAAAAGGCGAAATATTTTTTTATTTTGAAGAGAAACCAGAGTAAGTTAGAATATGGCTCTCTGGGGGTAAGTGGCACCACATCAAAGACCCCGTCATTGCGAGGGTGAGGACCTGAGAGGTATTTTCAAAATCTAAGAAAGAGGACGAGAACCAGGCCGGTGAGGGAAGCAGGCCCAAATTTCAGAGTCTCTGCTCAAAGCACAGAAAATCAAAAAGGTGGACAGTTCCCATGCGTCTGTCTGGGAATATGCAAATTCTTTTCTGTACACACCTCAGCTCATTAGGAGGCGTTGCGGCTGCTGGGCAAGGGGAACGGGAAGCGTGCATCAGGCTTTAGGTGAAGTGGCACTGTAGGACTTTTGTCCCCCAGCGATTTTACGCTTTCCACACCATCCTTCCAATCGTTAGGCTGTGAGCCACCACTGTGCTCTGCACATAGCCATGCACTTTAAGTCCCTTTTTCGCACGTACTTTCATTAAACCTGAATATAGAAGTATATATCTGTCTAGGCTAGAGGCACATGAAACAGGACTGGCGTGCCGCTTCAAGTGTACCTGAGAGGAATCTGACTCAGGATTGGCCACCCTCTCAGGGCACCGACTCAGGATTGGCCAACCTCTATGGGGCACCTCCAACGGGCACAAATAAAGGGCAAGCCCTATGAAAAGCACAGCGTGAGTCTAGGTGCCACCTTGAAAAAGGAGGGTGACGTCTGGCCTCTGACAGCAGGAATATTAAGAGAGGAGAAAACATACTGCCTGCTATCGTGAAATTCCAAGATAGTCACGAAAAGCAATCTCATGCACTGCACAAGCTCTTTCCCATGATGCACCTCTCCTGCACTCTGTCTATGCAAATGAGCAAGCAGAGAGTTCAGGAATAAAACACCTAAGCTCATGTCCCCAAAAAACAGCATCAGACAACTCGCAGATATTCCTCAATTTCTAATGCTTTTCTTTTAAACATACGATAAACAGCCTCACCTGTGGTAAGGCTTAACAAAATTGAATAAACTCGTAAATGTTCCTCTCCACGGAAATCTTTAGTAAAAGGCGAAAGATTTTTTCGTTTTGAAGAGAAACCAGAGTAAGTTAGAATATGGCTCTCTGGGGGTAAGTGGCACCACATCAAAGACCCCGTCATTGCGAGGGTGAGGACCTGAGAGGTATTTTCAAAATCTAAGAAAGAGGACAAGAACCAGGCCGGTGAGGGAAGCAGGCCCAAATTTCAGAGTCTCTGCTCAAAGCACAGAAAATCAAAAAGGTGGACAGTTCCCATGCGTCTGTCTGGGAATATGCAAATTCTTTTCTGTACACACCTCAGCTCATTAGGAGGCGTTGCGGATGCTGGGCAAGGGGAACGGGAAGCGTGCATCAGGCTTTAGGTGAAGTGGCACTGTAGGACTTTTGTCCCCCAGCGATTTTACGCTTTCCACACCATCCTTCCAATCGTTAGGCTGTGAGCCACCACTGTGCTCTGCACATAGCCATGCACTTTAAGTCCCTTTTTCGCACGTACTTTCATTAAACCTGAATATAGAAGCATATATCTGTCTAGGCTAGAGGCACATGAAACAGGACTGGCGTGCCGCTTCAAGTGTACCTGAGAGGAATCTGACTCAGGATTGGCCACCCTCTCAGGGCACCGACTCAGGATTGGCCAACCTCTATGGGGCACCTCCAACGGGCACAAATAACGGGCAAGCCCTATGAAAAGCACAGCGTGAGTCTAGGTGCCACCTTGAAAAAGGAGGGTGACGTCTGGCCTCTGACAGCAGGAATATTAAGAGAGGAGAAAACATACTGCCTGCTATCATGAAATTCCAAGATAGTCACGAAAAGCAATCTCATGCACTGCACAAGCTCTTTCCCATGATGCACCTCTCCTGCACTCTGTCTATGCAAATGAGCAAGCAGAGGAGTTCAGGAATAAAACACCTAAGCTCATGTCCCCAAAAAACAGCAGCAGACAACTCGCACATATTCCCCAATTTCTAATGCTTTTCTTTTAAACACACAATAAACAGCCTCACCTGTGGTAAGGCTTAAAAAAATTGAATAAACTCGTAAATGTTCCTCTCCACGGAAATCTTTAGTAAAAGGCGAAAGATTTTTTCGTTTTGAAGAGAAACCAGAGTAATTTAGAATATGGCTCTCTGGGGGTAAGTGGCACCACATCAAAGACCCCGTCATTGCGAGGGTGAGGACCTGAGAGGTATTTTCAAAATCTAAGAAAGAGGACAAGAACCAGGCCGGTGAGGGAAGCAGGCCCAAATTTCAGAGTCTCTGCTCAAAGCACAGAAAATCAAAAAGGTGGACAGTTCCCATGCGTCTGTCTGGGAATATGCAAATTCTTTTCTGTACACACCTCAGCTCATTAGGAGGCGTTGCAGCTGCTGTGCAAGGGGAACGGGAAGCGTGCATCAGGCTTTAGGTGAAGTGGCACTGTAGGACTTTCGTCCCCCAGCGATTTTACGCTTTCCACACCATCCTTCCAATCGATAGGCTGTGAGCCACCACTGTGCTCTGCACATAGCCATGCACTTTAAGTCCCTTTTTCGCACGTACTTTCATTAAACCTGAATATAGAAGTATATATCTGTCTAGGCTAGAGGCACATGAAACAGGACTGGCGTGCCGCTTCAAGTGTACCTGAGAGGAATCTGACTCAGGATTGGCCACCGACTCAGGATTGGCCAACCTCTATGGGGCACCTCCAACGGGCACAAATAACGGGCAAGCCCTATGAAAAGCACAGCGTGAGTCTAGGTGCCACCTTGAAAAAGGAGGGTGACGTCTGGCCTCTGACAGCAGGAATATTAAGAGAGGAGAAAACATACTGCCTGCTATCATGAAATTCCAAGATAGTCACGAAAAGCAATCTCATGCACTGCACAAGCTCTTTCCCATGATGCACCTCTCCTGCACTCTGTATATGCAAATGAGCAAGCAGAGAGTTCAGGAATAAAACACCTAAGCTCATGTCCCCAAAAAACAGCAGCAGACAACTCGCAGATATTCCCCAATTTCTAATGCTTTTCTTTTAAACACACAATAAACAGCCTCACCTGTGGTAAGGCTTAAAAAAATTGAATAAACTCGTAAATGTTCCTCTCCACGGAAATCTTTAGTAAAAGGCGAAAGATTTTTTCGTTTTGAAGAGAAACCAGAGTAAGTTAGAATATGGCTCTCTGGGGGTAAGTGGCACCACATCAAAGACCCCGTCATTGCGAGGGTGAGGACCTGAGAGGTATTTTCAGGCTCTAAGAAAGAGGACAAGAACCAGGCCGGTGAGGGAAGCAGGCCCAAATTTCAGAGTCTCTGCTCAAAGCACAGAAAATGAAAAAGGTGGACAGTTCCCATGCGTCTGTCTGGGAATATGCAAATTCTTTTCTGTACACACCTCAGCTCATTAGGAGGCGTTGCGGCTGCTGGGCAAGGGGAACGGGAAGCGTGCATCAGGCTTTAGGTGAAGCGGCACTGTAGGACTTTTGTCCCCCAGCGATTTTACGCTTTCCACACCATCCTTCCAATCGTTAGGCTGTGAGCCACCACTGTGCTCTGCACATAGCCATGCACTTTAAGTCCCTTTTTCGCACGTACTTTCATTAAACCTGAATATAGAAGTATATATCTGTCTAGGCTAGAGGCACATGAAACAGGACTGGCGTGCCGCTTCAAGTGTACCTGAGAGGAATCTGACTCAGGATTGGCCACCCTCTCAGGGCACCGACTCAGGATTGGCCAACCTCTATGGGGCACCTCCAACGGGCACAAATAACGGGCAAGCCCTATGAAAAGCACAGCGTGAGTCTAGGTGCCACCTTGAAAAAGGAGGGTGACGTCTGGCCTCTGACAGCAGGAATATTAAGAGAGGAGAAAACATACTGCCTGCTATCGTGAAATTCCAAGATAGTCACAAAAAGCAATCTCATGCACTGCACAAGCTCTTTCCCATGATGCACCTCTCCTGCACTCTGTCTATGCAAATGAGCAAGCAGAGAGTTCAGGAATAAAACACCTAAGCTCATGTCCCCAAAAAACAGCATCAGACAACTCGCAGATATTCCTCAATTTCTAATGCTTTTCTTTTAAACACACGATAAACAGCCTCACCTGTGGTAAGGCTTAAAAAAATTGAATAAACTCGTAAATGTTCCTCTCCACGGAAATCTTTAGTAAAAGGCGAAAGATTTTTTCGTTTTGAAGAGAAACCAGAGTAAGTTAGAATATGGCTCTCTGGGGGTAAGTGGCACCACATCAAAGACCCCGTCATTGCGAGGGTGAGGACCTGAGAGGTATTTTCAAAATCTAAGAAAGAGGACAAGAACCAGGCCGGTGAGGGAAGCAGGCCCAAATTTCAGAGTCTCTGCTCAAAGCACAGAAAATCAAAAAGGTGGACAGTTCCCATGCGTCTGTCTGGGAATATGCAAATTCTTTTCTGTACACACCTCAGCTCATTAGGAGGCGTTGCGGATGCTGGGCAAGGGGAACGGGAAGCGTGCATCAGGCTTTAGGTGAAGTGGCACTGTAGGACTTTTGTCCCCCAGCGATTTTACGCTTTCCACACCATCCTTCCAATCGTTAGGCTGTGAGCCACCACTGTGCTCTGCACATAGCCATGCACTTTAAGTCCCTTTTTCGCACGTACTTTCATTAAACCTGAATATAGAAGCATATATCTGTCTAGGCTAGAGGCACATGAAACAGGACTGGCGTGCCGCTTCAAGTGTACCTGAGAGGAATCTGACTCAGGATTGGCCACCCTGTCAGGGCACCGACTCAGGATTGGCCAACCTCTATGGGGCACCTCCAACGGGCACAAATAACGGGCAAGCCCTATGAAAAGCACAGCGTGAGTCTAGGTGCCACCTTGAAAAAGGAGGGTGACGTCTGGCCTCTGACAGCAGGAATATTAAGAGAGGAGAAAACATACTGCCTGCTATCATGAAATTCCAAGATAGTCACGAAAAGCAATCTCATGCACTGCACAAGCTCTTTCCCATGATGCACCTCTCCTGCACTCTGTCTATGCAAATGAGCAAGCAGAGGAGTTCAGGAATAAAACACCTAAGCTCATGTCCCCAAAAAACAGCAGCAGACAACTCGCAGATATTCCCCAATTTCTAATGCTTTTCTTTTAAACACACAATAAACAGCCTCACCTGTGGTAAGGCTTAAAAAAATTGAATAAACTCGTAAATGTTTCTCTCCACGGAAATCTTTAGTAAAAGGCGAAAGATTTTTTCGTTTTGAAGAGAAACCAGAGTAAGTTAGAATATGGCTCTCTGGGGGTAAGTGGCACCACATCAAAGACCCCGTCATTGCGAGGGTGAGGACCTGAGAGGTATTTTCAAAATCTAAGAAAGAGGACAAGAACCAGGCCGGTGAGGGAAGCAGGCCCAAATTTCAGAGTCTCTGCTCAAAGCACAGAAAATCAAAAAGGTGGACAGTTCCCATGCGTCTGTCTGGGAATATGCAAATTCTTTTCTGTACACACCTCAGCTCATTAGGAGGCATTGCGGCTGCTGGGCAAGGGGAACGGGAAGCGTGCATCAGGCTTTAGGTGAAGTGGCACTGTAGGACTTTTGTCCCCCAGCGATTTTACGCTTTCCACACCATCCTTCCAATCGTTAGGCTGTGAGCCACCACTGTGCTCTGCACATAGCCATGCACTTTAAGTCCCTTTTTCGCACGTACTTTCATTAAACCTGAATATAGAAGTATATATCTGTCTAGGCTAGAGGCACATGAAACAGGACTGGCGTGCCGCTTCAAGTGTACCTGAGAGGAATCTGACTCAGGATTGGCCACCCTCTCAGGGCACCGACTCAGGATTGGCCAACCTCTATGGGGCACCTCCAACGGGCACAAATAACGGGCAAGCCCTATGAAAAGCACAGCGTGAGTCTAGGTGCCACCTTGAAAAAGGAGGGTGACGTCTGGCCTCTGACAGCAGGAATATTAAGAGAGGAGAAAACATACTGCCTGCTATCGTGAAATTCCAAGATAGTCACGAAAAGCAATCTCATGCACTGCACAAGCTCTTTCCCATGATGCACCTCTCCTGCACTCTGTATATGCAAATGAGCAAGCAGAGAGTTCAGGAATAAAACACCTAAGCTCATGTCCCCAAAAAACAGCAGCAGACAACTCGCAGATATTCCCCAATTTCTAATGCTTTTCTTTTAAACACACAATAAACAGCCTCACCTGTGGTAAGGCTTAAAAAAATTGAATAAACTCGTAAATGTTCCTCTCCACGGAAATCTTTAGTAAAAGGCGAAAGATTTTTTCGTTTTGAAGAGAAACCAGAGTAAGTTAGAATATGGCTCTCTGGGGGTAAGTGGCACCACATCAAAGACCCCGTCATTGCGAGGGTGAGGACCTGAGAGGTATTTTCAAAATCTAAGAAAGAGGACAAGAACCAGGCCGGTGAGGGAAGCAGGCCCAAATTTCAGAGTCTCTGCTCAAAGCACAGAAAATCAAAAAGGTGGACAGTTCCCATGCGTCTGTCTGGGAATATGCAAATTCTTTTCTGTACACACCTCAGCTCATTAGGAGGCGTTGCGGATGCTGGGCAAGGGGAACGGGAAGCGTGCATCAGGCTTTAGGTGAAGTGGCACTGTAGGACTTTTGTCCCCCAGCGATTTTACGCTTTCCACACCATCCTTCCAATCGTTAGGCTGTGAGCCACCACTGTGCTCTGCACATAGCCATGCACTTTAAGTCCCTTTTTCGCACGTACTTTCATTAAACCTGAATATAGAAGCATATATCTGTCTAGGCTAGAGGCACATGAAACAGGACTGGCGTGCCGCTTCAAGTGTACCTGAGAGGAATCTGACTCAGGATTGGCCACCCTCTCAGGGCACCGACTCAGGATTGGCCAACCTCTATGGGGCACCTCCAACGGGCACAAATAACGGGCAAGCCCTATGAAAAGCACAGCGTGAGTCTAGGTGCCACCTTGAAAAAGGAGGGTGACGTCTGGCCTCTGACAGCAGGAATATTAAGAGAGGAGAAAACATACTGCCTGCTATCGTGAAATTCCAAGATAGTCACGAAAAGCAATCTCATGCACTGCACAAGCTCTTTCCCATGATGCACCTCTCCTGCACTCTGTATATGCAAATGAGCGAGCAGAGAGTTCAGGAATAAAACACCTAAGCTCATGTCCCCAAAAAACAGCAGCAGACAACTCGCAGATATTCCCCAATTTCTAATGCTTTTCTTTTAAACACACAATAAACAGCCTCACCTGTGGTAAGGCTTAAAAAAATTGAATAAACTCATAAATGTTCCTCTCCACGAAAATCTTTAGTAAAAGGCGAAAGATTTTTTCGTTTTGAAGAGAAACCAGAGTAAGTTAGAATATGGCTCTCTGGGGGTAAGTGGCACCACATCAAAGACCCCGTCATTGTGAGGGTGAGGACCTGAGAGGTATTTTCAAAATCTAAGAAAGAGGACAAGAACCAGGCCGGTGAGGGAAGCAGGCCCAAATTTCAGAGTCTCTGCTCAAAGCACAGAAAATCAAAAAGGTGGACAGTTCCCATGCGTCTGTCTGGGAATATGCAAATTCTTTTCTGTACACACCTCAGCTCATTAGGAGGTGTTGCGGCTGCTGGGCAAGGGGAATGGGAAGCGTGCATCAGGCTTTAGGTGAAGTGGCACTGTAGGACTTTTGTCCCCCAGCGATTTTACGCTTTCCACACCATCCTTCCAATCGTTAGGCTGTGAGCCACCACTGTGCTCTGCACATAGCCATGCACTTCAAGTCCCTTTTTCGCACGTACTTTCATTAAACCTGAATATAGAAGTATATATCTGTCTAGGCTAGAGGCACATGAAACAGGACTGGCGTGCCGCTTCAAGTGTACCTGAGAGGAATCTGACTCAGGATTGGCCACCCTCTCAGGGCACCGACTCAGGATTGGCCAACCTCTAACGGGCACAAATAACGGGCAAGCCCTATGAAAAGCACAGCGTGAGTCTAGGTGCCACCTTGAAAAAGGAGGGTGACGTCTGGCCTCTGACAGCAGGAATATTAAGAGAGGAGAAAACATACTGCCTGCTATCGTGAAATTCCAAGATAGTCACGAAAAGCAATCTCATGCACTGCACAAGCTCTTTCCCATGATGCACCTCTCCTGCACTCTGTCTATGCAAATGAGCAAGCAGAGAGTTCAGGAATAAAACACCTAAGCTCATGTCCCCAAAAAACAGCAGCAGACAACTCGCAGATATTCCCCAATTTCTAATGCTTTTCTTTTAAACACACGATAAACAGCCTCACCTGTGGTAAGGCTTAAAAAAATTGAATAAACTCGTAAATGTTCCTCTCCACGGAAATCTTTAGTAAAAGGCGAAAGATTTTTTCGTTTTGAAGAGAAACCAGAGTAAGTTAGAATATGGCTCTCTGGGGGTAAGTGGCACCACATTAAAGACCCCGTCATTGCGAGGGTGAGGACCTGAGAGGTATTTTCAAAATCTAAGAAAGAGGACAAGAACCAGGCCGGTGAGGGAAGCAGTCCCAAATTTCAGAGTCTCTACTCAAAGCACAGAAAATAAATCAAAAAGGTGGACAGTTCCCATGCGTCTGTCTGGGAATATGCAAATTCTTTTCTGTACACACCTCAGCTCATTAGGAGGTGTTGCGGCTGCTGGGCAAGGGGAATGGGAAGCGTGCATCAGGCTTTAGGTGAAGTGGCACTGTAGGACTTTTGTCCCCCAGCGATTTTACGCTTTCCACACCATCCTTCCAATCGTTAGGCTGTGAGCCACCACTGTGCTCTGCACATAGCCATGCACTTCAAGTCCCTTTTTCGCACGTACTTTCATTAAACCTGAATATAGAAGTATATATCTGTCTAGGCTAGAGGCACATGAAACAGGACTGGCGTGCCGCTTCAAGTGTACCTGAGAGGAATCTGACTCAGGATTGGCCACCCTCTCAGGGCACCGACTCAGGATTGGCCAACCTCTAACGGGCACAAATAACGGGCAAGCCCTATGAAAAGCACAGCGTGAGTCTAGGTGCCACCTTGAAAAAGGAGGGTGACGTCTGGCCTCTGACAGCAGGAATATTAAGAGAGGAGAAAACATACTGCCTGCTATCGTGAAATTTCAAGATAGTCACGAAAAGCAATCTCATGCACTGCACAAGCTCTTTCCCATGATGCACCTCTCCTGCACTCTGTCTATGCAAATGAGCAAGCAGAGAGTTCAGGAATAAAACACCTAAGCTCATGTCCCCAAAAAACAGCAGCAGACAACTCGCAGATATTCCCCAATTTCTAATGCTTTTCTTTTAAACACACGATAAACAGCCTCACCTGTGGTAAGGCTTAAAAAAATTGAATAAACTCGTAAATGGTCCTCTCCACGGAAATCTTTAGTAAAAGGCGAAAGATTTTTTCGTTTTGAAGAGAAACCAGAGTAAGTTAGAAAATGGCTCTCTGGGGGTAAGTGGCACCACATCAAAGACCCCGTCATTGCGAGGGTGAGGACCTGAGAGGTATTTTCAGGCTCTAAGAAAGAGGACAAGAACCAGGCCGGTGAGGGAAGCAGGCCCGAATTTCAGAGTCTCTGCTCAAAGCACAGAAAATCAAAAAGGTGGACAGTTCCCATGCGTCTGTCTGGGAATATGCAAATTCTTTTCTGTACACACCTCAGCTCATTAGGAGGCGTTGCGGCTGCTGGGCAAGGGGAACGGGAAGCGTGCATCAGGCTTTAGGTGAAGTGGCACTGTAGGACTTTTGTCCCCCAGCATTTTACGCTTTCCACACCATCCTTCCAATCGATAGGCTGTGAGCCACCACTGTGCTCTGCACATAGCCATGCACTTTAAGTCCCTTTTTCGCACTTACTTCCATTAAACCTGAATATAGAAGTATATATCTGTCTAGGCTAGAGGCACATAAAACAGGACTGGCGTGCCGCTTCAAGTGTACCTGAGAGGAATCTGACTCAGGATTGGCAACCCTCTCAGGGCACCGACTCAGGATTGGCCAACCTCTAACGGGCACAAATAACGGGCAAGCTCTATGAAAAGCACAGCGTGAGTCTAGGTGCCACCTTGAAAAAGGAGGGTGACGTCTGGCCTCTGACAGCAGGAATATTAAGAGAGGAGAAAACATACTGCCTGCTATCGTGAAATTCCAAGATAGTCACGAAAAGCAATCTCATGCACTGCACAAGCTCTTTCCCATGATGCACCTCTCCTGCACTCTGTCTATGCAAATGAGCAAGCAGAGAGTTGAGGAATAAAACACCTAAGCTCATGTCCCCAAAAAACAGCAGCAGGCAACTCGCAGATATTTCCCAATTTCTAATGCTTTTCTTTTAAACACACGATAAACAGCCTCACCTGTGGTAAGGCTTAAAAAAATTGAATAAACTCGTAAATGTTCCTCTCCACGGAAATCTTTAGTAAAAGGCGAAAGATTTTTTCGTTTTGAAGAGAAACCAGAGTAAGTTAGAATATGGCTCTCTGGGGGTAAGTGGCACCACATCAAAGACCCCGTCATTGCGAGGGTGAGGACCTGAGAGGTATTTTCAGGCTCTAAGAAAGAGGACAAGAACCAGGCCGGTGAGGGAAGCAGGCCCAAATTTCAGAGTCTCTGCTCAAAGCACAGAAAATCAAAAAGGTGGACAGTTCCCATGCGTCTGTCTGGGAATATGCAAATTCTTTTCTGTACACACCTCAGCTCATTAGGAGGCGTTGCGGCTGCTGGGCAAGGGGAACGGGAAGCGTGCATCAGGCTTTAGGTGAAGTGGCACTGTAGGACTTTTGTCCCCCAGCGATTTTACGCTTTCCACACCATCCTTCCAATCGATAGGCTGTGAGCCACCACTGTGCTCTGCACATAGCCATGCACTTTAAGTCCCTTTTTCGCACGTACTTTAATTAAACCTGAATATAGAAGTATATATCTGTCTAGGCTAGAGGCACATGAAAAAGGACTGGCGTGCTGCTTCAAGTGTACCTGAGAGGAATCTGACTCAGGATTGGCCACCCTCTCAGGGCACCGACTCAGGATTGGCCAACCTCTAACGGGCACAAATAATGGGCAAGCCCTATGAAAAGCACAGCGTGAGTCTAGGTGCCACCATGAAAAAGGAGGGTGACGTCTGGCCTCTGACAGCAGGAATATTAAGAGAGGAGAAAACATACTGCCTGCTATCGTGAAATTCCAAGATAGTCACGAAAAGCAATCTCATGCACTGCACAAGCTCTTTCCCATGATGCACCTCTCCTGCACTCTGTCTATGCAAATGAGCAAGCAGAGAGTTCAGGAATAAAACACCTAAGCTCATGTCCCCAATAAAAAAGCAGCAGACAACTCGCAGATATTCCCCAATTTCTAATGCTTTTCTTTTAAACACACGATAAACAGCCTCACCTGTGGTAAGGCTTAATAAAATTGAATAAACTCGTAAATGTTCCTCTCCACGGAAATCTTTAGTAAAAGGCGAAAGATTTTTTCGTTTTGAAGAGAAACCAGAGTAAGTTAGAATATGGCTCTCTGGGGGTAAGTGGCACCACATTAAAGACCCCGTCATTGCGAGGGTGAGGACCTGAGAGGTATTTTCAAAATCTAAGAAAGAGGACAAGAACCAGGCCGGTGAGGGAAGCAGTCCCAAATTTCAGAGTCTCTGCTCAAAGCACAGAAAATCAAAAAGGTGGACAGTTCCCATGCGTCTGTCTGGGAATATGCAAATTCTTTTCTGTACACACCTCAGCTCATTAGGAGGCGTTGCGGATGCTGGGCAAGGGGAACGGGAAGCGTGCATCAGGCTTTAGGTGAAGTGGCACTGTAGGACTTTTGTCCCCCAGCGATTTTACGCTTTCCACGCCATCCTTCCAATCGTTAGGCTGTGAGCCACCACTGTGCTCTGCACATAGCCATGCACTTTAAGTCCCTTTTTCGCACGTACTTTCATTAAACCTGAATATAGAAGTATATATCTGTCTAGGCTAGAGGCACATGAAACAGGACTGGCGTGCCGCTTCAAGTGTACCTGAGAGGAATCTGACTCAGGATTGGCCACCCTCTCAGGGCACCGACTCAGGATTGGCCAACCTCTATGGGGCACCTCTAATGGGCACAAATAACGGGCAAGCCCTATGAAAAGCACAGCGTGAGTCTAGGTGCCACCTTGAAAAAGGAGGGTGACGTCTGGCCTCTGACAGCAGGAATATTAAGAGAGGAGAAAACATACTGCCTGCTATCATGAAATTCCAAGATAGTCACAAAAAGCAATCTCATGCACTGCACAAGCTCTTTCCCATGATGCACCTCTCCTGCACTCTGTCTATGCAAATGAGCAAGCAGAGAGTTCAGGAATAAAACACCTAAGCTCATGTCCCCAAAAAACAGCATCAGACAACTCGCAGATATTCCTCAATTTCTAATGCTTATCTTTTAAACACACGATAAACAGCCTCACCTGTGGTAAGGCTTAAAAAAATTGAATAAACTCGTAAATGTTCCTCTCCACGGAAATCTTTAGTAAAAGGCGAAAGATTTTTTCGTTTTGAAGAGAAACCAGAGTAAGTTAGAATATGGCTCTCTGGGGGTAAGTGGCACCACATCAAAGACCCCGTCATTGCGAGGGTGAGGACCTGAGAGGTATTTTCAAAATCTAAGAAAGAGGACAAGAACCAGGCCGGTGAGGGAAGCAGGCCCAAATTTCAGAGTCTCTGCTCAAAGCACAGAAAATCAAAAAGGTGGACAGTTCCCATGCGTCTGTCTGGGAATATGCAAATTCTTTTCTGTACACACCTCAGCTCATTAGGAGGCGTTGCGGATGCTGGGCAAGGGGAACGGGAAGCATGCATCAGGCTTTAGGTGAAGGGGCACTGTAGGACTTTTGTCCCCTAGCGATTTTACGCTTTCCACACCATCCTTCCAATCGTTAGGCTGTGAGCCACCACTGTGCTCTGCACATAGCCATGCACTTTAAGTCCCTTTTTCACACGTACTTTCATTAAACCTGAATATAGAAGCATATATCTGTCTAGGCTAGAGGCACATGAAACAGGACTGGCGTGCCGCTTCAAGTGTACCTGAGAGGAATCTGACTCAGGATTGGCCACCCTCTCAGGGCACCGACTCAGGATTGGCCAACCTCTATGGGGCACCTCCAACGGGCACAAATAACGGGCAAGCCCTATGAAAAGCACAGCGTGAGTCTAGGTGCCACCTTGAAAAAGGAGGGTGACGTCTGGCCTCTGACAGCAGGAATATTAAGAGAGGAGAAAACATACTGCCTGCTATCGTGAAATTCCAAGATAGTCACGAAAAGCAATCTCATGCACTGCACAAGCTCTTTCCCATGATGCACCTCTCCTGCACTCTGTCTATGCAAATGAGCAAGCAGAGAGTTCAGGAATAAAACACCTAAGCTCATGTCCCCAAAAAACAGCAGCAGACAACTCGCAGATATTCCCCAATTTCTAATGCTTTTCTTTTAAACACACGATAAACAGCCTCACCTGTGGTAAGGCTTAAAAAAATTGAATAAACTCGTAAATGTTCCTCTCCACGGAAATCTTTAGTAAAAGGCGAAAGATTTTTTCGTTTTGAAGAGAAACCAGAGTAAGTTAGAATATGGCTCTCTGGGGGTAAGTGGCACCACATCAAAGACCCCGTCATTGCGAGGGTGAGGACCTGAGAGGTATTTTCAAAATCTAAGAAAGAGGACAAGAACCAGGCCGGTGAGGGAAGCAGGCCCAAATTTCAGAGTCTCTGCTCAAAGCACAGAAAATCAAAAAGGTGGACAGTTCCCATGCGTCTGTCTGGGAATATGCAAATTCTATTCTGTACACACCTCAGCTCATTAGGAGGCGTTGCGGATGCTGGGCAAGGGGAACGGGAAGCGTGCATCAGGCTTTAGGTGAAGTGGCACTGTAGGACTTTTGTCCCCCAGCGATTTTACGCTTTCCACACCATCCTTCCAATCGTTAGGCTGTGAGCCACCACTGTGCTCTGCACATAGCCATGCACTTTAAGTCCCTTTTTCGCACGTACTTTCATTAAACCTGAATATAGAAGCATATATCTGTCTAGGCTAGAGGCACATGAAACAGGACTGGCGTGCCGCTTCAAGTGTACCTGAGAGGAATCTGACTCAGGATTGGCCACCCTCTCAGGGCACCGACTCAGGATTGGCCAACCTCTATGGGGCACCTCCAACGGGCACAAATAACGGGCAAGCCCTATGAAAAGCACAGCGTGAGTCTAGGTGCCACCTTGAAAAAGGAGGGTGACGTCTGGCCTCTGACAGCAGGAATATTAAGAGAGGAGAAAACATACTGCCTGCTATCATGAAATTCCAAGATAGTCACGAAAAGCAATCTCATGCACTGCACAAGCTCTTTCCCATGATGCACCTCTCCTGCACTCTGTCTATGCAAATGAGCAAGCAGAGGAGTTCAGGAATAAAACACCTAAGCTCATGTCCCCAAAAAACAGCAGCAGACAACTCGCAGATATTCCCCAATTTCTAATGCTTTTCTTTTAAACACACAATAAACAGCCTCACCTGTGGTAAGGCTTAAAAAAATTGAATAAACTCGTAAATGTTCCTCTCCACGGAAATCTTTAGTAAAAGGCGAAAGATTTTTTCGTTTTGAAGAGAAACCAGAGTAAGTTAGAATATGGCTCTCTGGGGGTAAGTGGCACCACATCAAAGACCCCGTCATTGCGAGGGTGAGGACCTGAGAGGTATTTTCAAAATCTAAGAAAGAGGACAAGAACCAGGCCGGTGAGGGAAGCAGGCCCAAATTTCAGAGTCTCTGCTCAAAGCACAGAAAATCAAAAAGGTGGACAGTTCCCATGCGTCTGTCTGGGAATATGCAAATTCTTTTCTGTACACACCTCAGCTCATTAGGAGGCGTTGCAGCTGCTGTGCAAGGGGAACGGGAAGCGTGCATCAGGCTTTAGGTGAAGTGGCACTGTAGGACTTTCGTCCCCCAGCGATTTTACGCTTTCCACACCATCCTTCCAATCGATAGGCTGTGAGCCACCACTGTGCTCTGCACATAGCCATGCACTTTAAGTCCCTTTTTCGCACGTACTTTCATTAAACCTGAATATAGAAGTATATATCTGTCTAGGCTAGAGGCACATGAAACAGGACTGGCGTGCCGCTTCAAGTGTACCTGAGAGGAATCTGACTCAGGATTGGCCACCCTCTCAGGGCACCGACTCAGGATTGGCCAACCTCTATGGGGCACCTCCAACGGGCACAAATAACGGGCAAGCCCTATGAAAAGCACAGCGTGAGTCTAGGTGCCACCTTGAAAAAGGAGGGTGACGTCTGGCCTCTGACAGCAGGAATATTAAGAGAGGAGAAAACATACTGCCTGCTATCGTGAAATTCCAAGATAGTCACGAAAAGCAATCTCATGCACTGCACAAGCTCTTTCCCATGATGCACCTCTCCTGCACTCTGTCTATGCAAATGAGCAAGCAGAGAGTTCAGGAATAAAACACCTAAGCTCATGTCCCCAAAAAACAGCAGCAGACAACTCGCAGATATTCCCCAATTTCTAATGCTTTTCTTTTAAACACACGATAAACAGCCTCACCTGTGGTAAGGCTTAAAAAAATTGAATAAACTCGTAAATGTTCCTCTCCACGGAAATCTTTAGTAAAAGGCGAAATATTTTTTTATTTTGAAGAGAAACCAGAGTAAGTTAGAATATGGCTCTCTGGGGGTAAGTGGCACCACATCAAAGACCCCGTCATTGCGAGGGTGAGGACCTGAGAGGTATTTTCAAAATCTAAGAAAGAGGACGAGAACCAGGCCGGTGAGGGAAGCAGGCCCAAATTTCAGAGTCTCTGCTCAAAGCACAGAAAATCAAAAAGGTGGACAGTTCCCATGCGTCTGTCTGGGAATATGCAAATTCTTTTCTGTACACACCTCAGCTCATTAGGAGGCGTTGCGGCTGCTGGGCAAGGGGAACGGGAAGCGTGCATCAGGCTTTAGGTGAAGTGGCACTGTAGGACTTTTGTCCCCCAGCGATTTTACGCTTTCCACACCATCCTTCCAATCGTTAGGCTGTGAGCCACCACTGTGCTCTGCACATAGCCATGCACTTTAAGTCCCTTTTTCGCACGTACTTTCATTAAACCTGAATATAGAAGTATATATCTGTCTAGGCTAGAGGCACATGAAACAGGACTGGCGTGCCGCTTCAAGTGTACCTGAGAGGAATCTGACTCAGGATTGGCCACCCTCTCAGGGCACCGACTCAGGATTGGCCAACCTCTATGGGGCACCTCCAACGGGCACAAATAAAGGGCAAGCCCTATGAAAAGCACAGCGTGAGTCTAGGTGCCACCTTGAAAAAGGAGGGTGACGTCTGGCCTCTGACAGCAGGAATATTAAGAGAGGAGAAAACATACTGCCTGCTATCGTGAAATTCCAAGATAGTCACGAAAAGCAATCTCATGCACTGCACAAGCTCTTTCCCATGATGCACCTCTCCTGCACTCTGTCTATGCAAATGAGCAAGCAGAGAGTTCAGGAATAAAACACCTAAGCTCATGTCCCCAAAAAACAGCATCAGACAACTCGCAGATATTCCTCAATTTCTAATGCTTTTCTTTTAAACATACGATAAACAGCCTCACCTGTGGTAAGGCTTAACAAAATTGAATAAACTCGTAAATGTTCCTCTCCACGGAAATCTTTAGTAAAAGGCGAAAGATTTTTTCGTTTTGAAGAGAAACCAGAGTAAGTTAGAATATGGCTCTCTGGGGGTAAGTGGCACCACATCAAAGACCCCGTCATTGCGAGGGTGAGGACCTGAGAGGTATTTTCAAAATCTAAGAAAGAGGACAAGAACCAGGCCGGTGAGGGAAGCAGGCCCAAATTTCAGAGTCTCTGCTCAAAGCACAGAAAATCAAAAAGGTGGACAGTTCCCATGCGTCTGTCTGGGAATATGCAAATTCTTTTCTGTACACACCTCAGCTCATTAGGAGGCGTTGCGGATGCTGGGCAAGGGGAACGGGAAGCGTGCATCAGGCTTTAGGTGAAGTGGCACTGTAGGACTTTTGTCCCCCAGCGATTTTACGCTTTCCACACCATCCTTCCAATCGTTAGGCTGTGAGCCACCACTGTGCTCTGCACATAGCCATGCACTTTAAGTCCCTTTTTCGCACGTACTTTCATTAAACCTGAATATAGAAGCATATATCTGTCTAGGCTAGAGGCACATGAAACAGGACTGGCGTGCCGCTTCAAGTGTACCTGAGAGGAATCTGACTCAGGATTGGCCACCCTCTCAGGGCACCGACTCAGGATTGGCCAACCTCTATGGGGCACCTCCAACGGGCACAAATAACGGGCAAGCCCTATGAAAAGCACAGCGTGAGTCTAGGTGCCACCTTGAAAAAGGAGGGTGACGTCTGGCCTCTGACAGCAGGAATATTAAGAGAGGAGAAAACATACTGCCTGCTATCATGAAATTCCAAGATAGTCACGAAAAGCAATCTCATGCACTGCACAAGCTCTTTCCCATGATGCACCTCTCCTGCACTCTGTCTATGCAAATGAGCAAGCAGAGGAGTTCAGGAATAAAACACCTAAGCTCATGTCCCCAAAAAACAGCAGCAGACAACTCGCACATATTCCCCAATTTCTAATGCTTTTCTTTTAAACACACAATAAACAGCCTCACCTGTGGTAAGGCTTAAAAAAATTGAATAAACTCGTAAATGTTCCTCTCCACGGAAATCTTTAGTAAAAGGCGAAAGATTTTTTCGTTTTGAAGAGAAACCAGAGTAATTTAGAATATGGCTCTCTGGGGGTAAGTGGCACCACATCAAAGACCCCGTCATTGCGAGGGTGAGGACCTGAGAGGTATTTTCAAAATCTAAGAAAGAGGACAAGAACCAGGCCGGTGAGGGAAGCAGGCCCAAATTTCAGAGTCTCTGCTCAAAGCACAGAAAATCAAAAAGGTGGACAGTTCCCATGCGTCTGTCTGGGAATATGCAAATTCTTTTCTGTACACACCTCAGCTCATTAGGAGGCGTTGCAGCTGCTGTGCAAGGGGAACGGGAAGCGTGCATCAGGCTTTAGGTGAAGTGGCACTGTAGGACTTTCGTCCCCCAGCGATTTTACGCTTTCCACACCATCCTTCCAATCGATAGGCTGTGAGCCACCACTGTGCTCTGCACATAGCCATGCACTTTAAGTCCCTTTTTCGCACGTACTTTCATTAAACCTGAATATAGAAGTATATATCTGTCTAGGCTAGAGGCACATGAAACAGGACTGGCGTGCCGCTTCAAGTGTACCTGAGAGGAATCTGACTCAGGATTGGCCACCGACTCAGGATTGGCCAACCTCTATGGGGCACCTCCAACGGGCACAAATAACGGGCAAGCCCTATGAAAAGCACAGCGTGAGTCTAGGTGCCACCTTGAAAAAGGAGGGTGACGTCTGGCCTCTGACAGCAGGAATATTAAGAGAGGAGAAAACATACTGCCTGCTATCATGAAATTCCAAGATAGTCACGAAAAGCAATCTCATGCACTGCACAAGCTCTTTCCCATGATGCACCTCTCCTGCACTCTGTATATGCAAATGAGCAAGCAGAGAGTTCAGGAATAAAACACCTAAGCTCATGTCCCCAAAAAACAGCAGCAGACAACTCGCAGATATTCCCCAATTTCTAATGCTTTTCTTTTAAACACACAATAAACAGCCTCACCTGTGGTAAGGCTTAAAAAAATTGAATAAACTCGTAAATGTTCCTCTCCACGGAAATCTTTAGTAAAAGGCGAAAGATTTTTTCGTTTTGAAGAGAAACCAGAGTAAGTTAGAATATGGCTCTCTGGGGGTAAGTGGCACCACATCAAAGACCCCGTCATTGCGAGGGTGAGGACCTGAGAGGTATTTTCAGGCTCTAAGAAAGAGGACAAGAACCAGGCCGGTGAGGGAAGCAGGCCCAAATTTCAGAGTCTCTGCTCAAAGCACAGAAAATGAAAAAGGTGGACAGTTCCCATGCGTCTGTCTGGGAATATGCAAATTCTTTTCTGTACACACCTCAGCTCATTAGGAGGCGTTGCGGCTGCTGGGCAAGGGGAACGGGAAGCGTGCATCAGGCTTTAGGTGAAGCGGCACTGTAGGACTTTTGTCCCCCAGCGATTTTACGCTTTCCACACCATCCTTCCAATCGTTAGGCTGTGAGCCACCACTGTGCTCTGCACATAGCCATGCACTTTAAGTCCCTTTTTCGCACGTACTTTCATTAAACCTGAATATAGAAGTATATATCTGTCTAGGCTAGAGGCACATGAAACAGGACTGGCGTGCCGCTTCAAGTGTACCTGAGAGGAATCTGACTCAGGATTGGCCACCCTCTCAGGGCACCGACTCAGGATTGGCCAACCTCTATGGGGCACCTCCAACGGGCACAAATAACGGGCAAGCCCTATGAAAAGCACAGCGTGAGTCTAGGTGCCACCTTGAAAAAGGAGGGTGACGTCTGGCCTCTGACAGCAGGAATATTAAGAGAGGAGAAAACATACTGCCTGCTATCGTGAAATTCCAAGATAGTCACAAAAAGCAATCTCATGCACTGCACAAGCTCTTTCCCATGATGCACCTCTCCTGCACTCTGTCTATGCAAATGAGCAAGCAGAGAGTTCAGGAATAAAACACCTAAGCTCATGTCCCCAAAAAACAGCATCAGACAACTCGCAGATATTCCTCAATTTCTAATGCTTTTCTTTTAAACACACGATAAACAGCCTCACCTGTGGTAAGGCTTAAAAAAATTGAATAAACTCGTAAATGTTCCTCTCCACGGAAATCTTTAGTAAAAGGCGAAAGATTTTTTCGTTTTGAAGAGAAACCAGAGTAAGTTAGAATATGGCTCTCTGGGGGTAAGTGGCACCACATCAAAGACCCCGTCATTGCGAGGGTGAGGACCTGAGAGGTATTTTCAAAATCTAAGAAAGAGGACAAGAACCAGGCCGGTGAGGGAAGCAGGCCCAAATTTCAGAGTCTCTGCTCAAAGCACAGAAAATCAAAAAGGTGGACAGTTCCCATGCGTCTGTCTGGGAATATGCAAATTCTTTTCTGTACACACCTCAGCTCATTAGGAGGCGTTGCGGATGCTGGGCAAGGGGAACGGGAAGCGTGCATCAGGCTTTAGGTGAAGTGGCACTGTAGGACTTTTGTCCCCCAGCGATTTTACGCTTTCCACACCATCCTTCCAATCGTTAGGCTGTGAGCCACCACTGTGCTCTGCACATAGCCATGCACTTTAAGTCCCTTTTTCGCACGTACTTTCATTAAACCTGAATATAGAAGCATATATCTGTCTAGGCTAGAGGCACATGAAACAGGACTGGCGTGCCGCTTCAAGTGTACCTGAGAGGAATCTGACTCAGGATTGGCCACCCTGTCAGGGCACCGACTCAGGATTGGCCAACCTCTATGGGGCACCTCCAACGGGCACAAATAACGGGCAAGCCCTATGAAAAGCACAGCGTGAGTCTAGGTGCCACCTTGAAAAAGGAGGGTGACGTCTGGCCTCTGACAGCAGGAATATTAAGAGAGGAGAAAACATACTGCCTGCTATCATGAAATTCCAAGATAGTCACGAAAAGCAATCTCATGCACTGCACAAGCTCTTTCCCATGATGCACCTCTCCTGCACTCTGTCTATGCAAATGAGCAAGCAGAGGAGTTCAGGAATAAAACACCTAAGCTCATGTCCCCAAAAAACAGCAGCAGACAACTCGCAGATATTCCCCAATTTCTAATGCTTTTCTTTTAAACACACAATAAACAGCCTCACCTGTGGTAAGGCTTAAAAAAATTGAATAAACTCGTAAATGTTTCTCTCCACGGAAATCTTTAGTAAAAGGCGAAAGATTTTTTCGTTTTGAAGAGAAACCAGAGTAAGTTAGAATATGGCTCTCTGGGGGTAAGTGGCACCACATCAAAGACCCCGTCATTGCGAGGGTGAGGACCTGAGAGGTATTTTCAAAATCTAAGAAAGAGGACAAGAACCAGGCCGGTGAGGGAAGCAGGCCCAAATTTCAGAGTCTCTGCTCAAAGCACAGAAAATCAAAAAGGTGGACAGTTCCCATGCGTCTGTCTGGGAATATGCAAATTCTTTTCTGTACACACCTCAGCTCATTAGGAGGCATTGCGGCTGCTGGGCAAGGGGAACGGGAAGCGTGCATCAGGCTTTAGGTGAAGTGGCACTGTAGGACTTTTGTCCCCCAGCGATTTTACGCTTTCCACACCATCCTTCCAATCGTTAGGCTGTGAGCCACCACTGTGCTCTGCACATAGCCATGCACTTTAAGTCCCTTTTTCGCACGTACTTTCATTAAACCTGAATATAGAAGTATATATCTGTCTAGGCTAGAGGCACATGAAACAGGACTGGCGTGCCGCTTCAAGTGTACCTGAGAGGAATCTGACTCAGGATTGGCCACCCTCTCAGGGCACCGACTCAGGATTGGCCAACCTCTATGGGGCACCTCCAACGGGCACAAATAACGGGCAAGCCCTATGAAAAGCACAGCGTGAGTCTAGGTGCCACCTTGAAAAAGGAGGGTGACGTCTGGCCTCTGACAGCAGGAATATTAAGAGAGGAGAAAACATACTGCCTGCTATCGTGAAATTCCAAGATAGTCACGAAAAGCAATCTCATGCACTGCACAAGCTCTTTCCCATGATGCACCTCTCCTGCACTCTGTATATGCAAATGAGCAAGCAGAGAGTTCAGGAATAAAACACCTAAGCTCATGTCCCCAAAAAACAGCAGCAGACAACTCGCAGATATTCCCCAATTTCTAATGCTTTTCTTTTAAACACACAATAAACAGCCTCACCTGTGGTAAGGCTTAAAAAAATTGAATAAACTCGTAAATGTTCCTCTCCACGGAAATCTTTAGTAAAAGGCGAAAGATTTTTTCGTTTTGAAGAGAAACCAGAGTAAGTTAGAATATGGCTCTCTGGGGGTAAGTGGCACCACATCAAAGACCCCGTCATTGCGAGGGTGAGGACCTGAGAGGTATTTTCAAAATCTAAGAAAGAGGACAAGAACCAGGCCGGTGAGGGAAGCAGGCCCAAATTTCAGAGTCTCTGCTCAAAGCACAGAAAATCAAAAAGGTGGACAGTTCCCATGCGTCTGTCTGGGAATATGCAAATTCTTTTCTGTACACACCTCAGCTCATTAGGAGGCGTTGCGGATGCTGGGCAAGGGGAACGGGAAGCGTGCATCAGGCTTTAGGTGAAGTGGCACTGTAGGACTTTTGTCCCCCAGCGATTTTACGCTTTCCACACCATCCTTCCAATCGTTAGGCTGTGAGCCACCACTGTGCTCTGCACATAGCCATGCACTTTAAGTCCCTTTTTCGCACGTACTTTCATTAAACCTGAATATAGAAGCATATATCTGTCTAGGCTAGAGGCACATGAAACAGGACTGGCGTGCCGCTTCAAGTGTACCTGAGAGGAATCTGACTCAGGATTGGCCACCCTCTCAGGGCACCGACTCAGGATTGGCCAACCTCTATGGGGCACCTCCAACGGGCACAAATAACGGGCAAGCCCTATGAAAAGCACAGCGTGAGTCTAGGTGCCACCTTGAAAAAGGAGGGTGACGTCTGGCCTCTGACAGCAGGAATATTAAGAGAGGAGAAAACATACTGCCTGCTATCGTGAAATTCCAAGATAGTCACGAAAAGCAATCTCATGCACTGCACAAGCTCTTTCCCATGATGCACCTCTCCTGCACTCTGTATATGCAAATGAGCGAGCAGAGAGTTCAGGAATAAAACACCTAAGCTCATGTCCCCAAAAAACAGCAGCAGACAACTCGCAGATATTCCCCAATTTCTAATGCTTTTCTTTTAAACACACAATAAACAGCCTCACCTGTGGTAAGGCTTAAAAAAATTGAATAAACTCGTAAATGTTCCTCTCCACGGAAATCTTTAGTAAAAGGCGAAAGATTTTTTCGTTTTGAAGAGAAACCAGAGTAAGTTAGAATATGGCTCTCTGGGGGTAAGTGGCACCACATCAAAGACCCCGTCATTGCGAGGGTGAGGACCTGAGAGGTATTTTCAAAATCTAAGAAAGAGGACAAGAACCAGGCCGGTGAGGGAAGCAGGCCCAAATTTCAGAGTCTCTGCTCAAAGCACAGAAAATCAAAAAGGTGGACAGTTCCCATGCGTCTGTCTGGGAATATGCAAATTCTTTTCTGTACACACCTCAGCTCATTAGGAGGCGTTGCGGATGCTGGGCAAGGGGAACGGGAAGCGTGCATCAGGCTTTAGGTGAAGTGGCACTGTAGGACTTTTGTCCCCCAGCGATTTTACGCTTTCCACACCATCCTTCCAATCGTTAGGCT
This sequence comes from Lissotriton helveticus, assembly GCF_964261635.1. Taxonomy (NCBI): domain Eukaryota; kingdom Metazoa; phylum Chordata; class Amphibia; order Caudata; family Salamandridae; genus Lissotriton; species Lissotriton helveticus. Next base: position 658,169,819 of record NC_136073.1, on the reverse strand, counting down.
GTGAGCCACCACTGTGCTCTGCACATAGCCATGCACTTTAAGTCCCTTTTTCGCACGTACTTTCATTAAACCTGAATATAGAAGCATATATCTGTCTAGGCTAGAGGCACATGAAACAGGACTGGCGTGCCGCTTCAAGTGTACCTGAGAGGAATCTGACTCAGGATTGGCCACCCTCTCAGGGCACCGACTCAGGATTGGCCAACCTCTATGGGGCACCTCCAACGGGCACAAATAACGGGCAAGCCCTATGAAAAGCACAGCGTGAGTCTAGGTGCCACCTTGAAAAAGGAGGGTGACGTCTGGCCTCTGACAGCAGGAATATTAAGAGAGGAGAAAACATACTGCCTGCTATCGTGAAATTCCAAGATAGTCACGAAAAGCAATCTCATGCACTGCACAAGCTCTTTCCCATGATGCACCTCTCCTGCACTCTGTCTATGCAAATGAGCAAGCAGAGAGTTCAGGAATAAAACACCTAAGCTCATGTCCCCAAAAAACAGCATCAGACAACTCGCAGATATTCCTCAATTTCTAATGCTTTTCTTTTAAACACACGATAAACAGCCTCACCTGTGGTAAGGCTTAAAAAAATTGAATAAACTCGTAAATGTTCCTCTCCACGGAAATCTTTAGTAAAAGGCGAAAGATTTTTTCGTTTTGAAGAGAAACCAGAGTAAGTTAGAATATGGCTCTCTGGGGGTAAGTGGCACCACATCAAAGACCCCGTCATTGCGAGGGTGAGGACCTGAGAGGTATTTTCAAAATCTAAGAAAGAGGACAAGAACCAGGCCGGTGAGGGAAGCAGGCCCAAATTTCAGAGTCTCTGCTCAAAGCACAGAAAATCAAAAAGGTGGACAGTTCCCATGCGTCTGTCTGGGAATATGCAAATTCTTTTCTGTACACACCTCAGCTCATTAGGAGGCGTTGCGGATGCTGGGCAAGGGGAACGGGAAGCGTGCATCAGGCTTTAGGTGAAGTGGCACTGTAGGACTTTTGTCCCCCAGCGATTTTACGCTTTCCACACCATCCTTCCAATCGTTAGGCTGTGAGCCACCACTGTGCTCTGCACATAGCCATGCACTTTAAGTCCCTTTTTCGCACGTACTTTCATTAAACCTGAATATAGAAGCATATATCTGTCTAGGCTAGAGGCACATGAAACAGGACTGGCGTGCCGCTTCAAGTGTACCTGAGAGGAATCTGACTCAGGATTGGCCACCCTGTCAGGGCACCGACTCAGGATTGGCCAACCTCTATGGGGCACCTCCAACGGGCAAAAATAACGGGCAAGCCCTATGAAAAGCACAGCGTGAGTCTAGGTGCCACCTTGAAAAAGGAGGGTGACGTCTGGCCTCTGACAGCAGGAATATTAAGAGAGGAGAAAACATACTGCCTGCTATCATGAAATTCCAAGATAGTCACGAAAAGCAATCTCAAACACTGCACAAGCTCTTTCCCATGATGCACCTCTCCTGCACTCTGTCTATGCAAATGAGCAAGCAGAGAAGTTCAGGAATAAAACACCTAAGCTCATGTCCCCAAAAAACAGCAGCAGACAACTCGCAGATATTCCCCAATTTCTAATGCTTTTCTTTTAAACACACAATAAACAGCCTCACCTGTGGTAAGGCTTAAAAAAATTGAATAAACTCGTAAATGTTCCTCTCCACGGAAATCTTTAGTAAAAGGCGAAAGATTTTTTCGTTTTGAAGAGAAACCAGAGTAAGTTAGAATATGGCTCTCTGGGGGTAAGTGGCACCACATCAAAGACCCCGTCATTGCGAGGGTGAGGACCTGAGAGGTATTTTCAAAATCTAAGAAAGAGGACAAGAACCAGGCCGGTGAGGGAAGCAGGCCCAAATTTCAGAGTCTCTGCTCAAAGCACAGAAAATCAAAAAGGTGGACAGTTCCCATGCGTCTGTCTGGGAATATGCAAATTCTTTTCTGTACACACCTCAGCTCATTAGGAGGCATTGCGGCTGCTGGGCAAGGGGAACGGGAAGCGTGCATCAGGCTTTAGGTGAAGTGGCACTGTAGGACTTTTGTCCCCCAGCGATTTTACGCTTTCCACACCATCCTTCCAATCGTTAGGCTGTGAGCCACCACTGTGCTCTGCACATAGCCATGCACTTTAAGTCCCTTTTTCGCACGTACTTTCATTAAACCTGAATATAGAAGTATATATCTGTCTAGGCTAGAGGCACATGAAACAGGACTGGCGTGCCGCTTCAAGTGTACCTGAGAGGAATCTGACTCAGGATTGGCCACCCTCTCAGGGCACCGACTCAGGATTGGCCAACCTCTATGGGGCACCTCCAACGGGCACAAATAACGGGCAAGCCCTATGAAAAGCACAGCGTGAGTCTAGGTGCCACCTTGAAAAAGGAGGGTGACGTCTGGCCTCTGACAGCAGGAATATTAAGAGAGGAGAAAACATACTGCCTGCTATCGTGAAATTCCAAGATAGTCACGAAAAGCAATCTCATGCACTGCACAAGCTCTTTCCCATGATGCACCTCTCCTGCACTCTGTCTATGCAAATGAGCAAGCAGAGAGTTCAGGAATAAAACACCTAAGCTCATGTCCCCAAAAAACAGCATCAGACAACTCGCAGATATTCCTCAATTTCTAATGCTTTTCTTTTAAACATACGATAAACAGCCTCACCTGTGGTAAGGCTTAACAAAATTGAATAAACTCGTAAATGTTCCTCTCCACGGAAATCTTTAGTAAAAGGCGAAAGATTTTTTCGTTTTGAAGAGAAACCAGAGTAAGTTAGAATATGGCTCTCTGGGGGTAAGTGGCACCACATCAAAGACCCCGTCATTGCGAGGGTGAGGACCTGAGAGGTATTTTCAAAATCTAAGAAAGAGGACAAGAACCAGGCCGGTGAGGGAAGCAGGCCCAAATTTCAGAGTCTCTGCTCAAAGCACAGAAAATCAAAAAGGTGGACAGTTCCCATGCGTCTGTCTGGGAATATGCAAATTCTTTTCTGTACACACCTCAGCTCATTAGGAGGCGTTGCGGATGCTGGGCAAGGGGAACGGGAAGCGTGCATCAGGCTTTAGGTGAAGTGGCACTGTAGGACTTTTGTCCCCCAGCGATTTTACGCTTTCCACACCATCCTTCCAATCGTTAGGCTGTGAGCCACCACTGTGCTCTGCACATAGCCATGCACTTTAAGTCCCTTTTTCGCACGTACTTTCATTAAACCTGAATATAGAAGCATATATCTGTCTAGGCTAGAGGCACATGAAACAGGACTGGCGTGCCGCTTCAAGTGTACCTGAGAGGAATCTGACTCAGGATTGGCCACCCTCTCAGGGCACCGACTCAGGATTGGCCAACCTCTATGGGGCACCTCCAACGGGCACAAATAACGGGCAAGCCCTATGAAAAGCACAGCGTGAGTCTAGGTGCCACCTTGAAAAAGGAGGGTGACGTCTGGCCTCTGACAGCAGGAATATTAAGAGAGGAGAAAACATACTGCCTGCTATCGTGAAATTCCAAGATAGTCACGAAAAGCAATCTCATGCACTGCACAAGCTCTTTCCCATGATGCACCTCTCCTGCACTCTGTATATGCAAATGAGCGAGCAGAGAGTTCAGGAATAAAACACCTAAGCTCATGTCCCCAAAAAACAGCAGCAGACAACTCGCAGATATTCCCCAATTTCTAATGCTTTTCTTTTAAACACACAATAAACAGCCTCACCTGTGGTAAGGCTTAAAAAAATTGAATAAACTCGTAAATGTTCCTCTCCACGGAAATCTTTAGTAAAAGGCGAAAGATTTTTTCGTTTTGAAGAGAAACCAGAGTAAGTTAGAATATGGCTCTCTGGGGGTAAGTGGCACCACATCAAAGACCCCGTCATTGCGAGGGTGAGGACCTGAGAGGTATTTTCAAAATCTAAGAAAGAGGACAAGAACCAGGCCGGTGAGGGAAGCAGGCCCAAATTTCAGAGTCTCTGCTCAAAGCACAGAAAATCAAAAAGGTGGACAGTTCCCATGCGTCTGTCTGGGAATATGCAAATTCTTTTCTGTACACACCTCAGCTCATTAGGAGGCGTTGCGGATGCTGGGCAAGGGGAACGGGAAGCGTGCATCAGGCTTTAGGTGAAGTGGCACTGTAGGACTTTTGTCCCCCAGCGATTTTACGCTTTCCACACCATCCTTCCAATCGTTAGGCTGTGAGCCACCACTGTGCTCTGCACATAGCCATGCACTTTAAGTCCCTTTTTCGCACGTACTTTCATTAAACCTGAATATAGAAGCATATATCTGTCTAGGCTAGAGGCACATGAAACAGGACTGGCGTGCCGCTTCAAGTGTACCTGAGAGGAATCTGACTCAGGATTGGCCACCCTCTCAGGGCACCGACTCAGGATTGGCCAACCTCTATGGGGCACCTCCAACGGGCACAAATAACGGGCAAGCCCTATGAAAAGCACAGCGTGAGTCTAGGTGCCACCTTGAAAAAGGAGGGTGACGTCTGGCCTCTGACAGCAGGAATATTAAGAGAGGAGAAAACATACTGCCTGCTATCATGAAATTCCAAGATAGTCACGAAAAGCAATCTCATGCACTGCACAAGCTCTTTCCCATGATGCACCTCTCCTGCACTCTGTCTATGCAAATGAGCAAGCAGAGGAGTTCAGGAATAAAACACCTAAGCTCATGTCCCCAAAAAACAGCAGCAGACAACTCGCAGATATTCCCCAATTTCTAATGCTTTTCTTTTAAACACACAATAAACAGCCTCACCTGTGGTAAGGCTTAAAAAAATTGAATAAACTCGTAAATGTTCCTCTCCACGGAAATCTTTAGTAAAAGGCGAAAGATTTTTTCGTTTTGAAGAGAAACCAGAGTAAGTTAGAATATGGCTCTCTGGGGGTAAGTGGCACCACATCAAAGACCCCGTCATTGCGAGGGTGAGGACCTGAGAGGTATTTTCAAAATCTAAGAAAGAGGACAAGAACCAGGCCGGTGAGGGAAGCAGGCCCAAATTTCAGAGTCTCTGCTCAAAGCACAGAAAATCAAAAAGGTGGACAGTTCCCATGCGTCTGTCTGGGAATATGCAAATTCTTTTCTGTACACACCTCAGCTCATTAGGAGGCGTTGCAGCTGCTGTGCAAGGGGAACGGGAAGCGTGCATCAGGCTTTAGGTGAAGTGGCACTGTAGGACTTTCGTCCCCCAGCGATTTTACGCTTTCCACACCATCCTTCCAATCGATAGGCTGTGAGCCACCACTGTGCTCTGCACATAGCCATGCACTTTAAGTCCCTTTTTCGCACGTAATTTCATTAAACCTGAATATAGAAGTATATATCTGTCTAGGCTAGAGGCACATGAAACAGGACTGGCGTGCCGCTTCAAGTGTACCTGAGAGGAATCTGACTCAGGATTGGCCACCCTCTCAGGGCACCGACTCAGGATTGGCCAACCTCTATGGGGCACCTCCAACGGGCACAAATAACGGGCAAGCCCTATGAAAAGCACAGCGTGAGTCTAGGTGCCACCTTGAAAAAGGAGGGTGACGTCTGGCCTCTGACAGCAGGAATATTAAGAGAGGAGAAAACATACTGCCTGCTATCGTGAAATTCCAAGATAGTCACGAAAAGCAATCTCATGCACTGCACAAGCTCTTTCCCATGATGCACCTCTCCTGCACTCTGTCTATGCAAATGAGCAAGCAGAGAGTTCAGGAATAAAACACCTAAGCTCATGTCCCCAAAAAACAACATCAGACAACTCGCAGATATTCCTCAATTTCTAATGCTTTTCTTTTAAACACACGATAAACAGCCTCACCTGTGGTAAGGCTTAAAAAAATTGAATAAACTCGTAAATGTTCCTCTCCACGGAAATCTTTAGTAAAAGGCGAAAGATTTTTTCGTTTTGAAGAGAAACCAGAGTAAGTTAGAATATGGCTCTCTGGGGGTAAGTGGCACCACATCAAAGACCCCGTCATTGCGAGGGTGAGGACCTGAGAGGTATTTTCAGGCTCTAAGAAAGAGGACAAGAACCAGGCCGGTGAGGGAAGCAGGCCCAAATTTCAGAGTCTCTGCTCAAAGCACAGAAAATGAAAAAGGTGGACAGTTCCCATGCGTCTGTCTGGGAATATGCAAATTCTTTTCTGTACACACCTCAGCTCATTAGGAGGCGTTGCGGCTGCTGGGCAAGGGGAACGGGAAGCGTGCATCAGGCTTTAGGTGAAGCGGCACTGTAGGACTTTTGTCCCCCAGCGATTTTACGCTTTCCACACCATCCTTCCAATCGTTAGGCTGTGAGCCACCACTGTGCTCTGCACATAGCCATGCACTTTAAGTCCCTTTTTCGCACGTACTTTCATTAAACCTGAATATAGAAGTATATATCTGTCTAGGCTAGAGGCACATGAAACAGGACTGGCGTGCCGCTTCAAGTGTACCTGAGAGGAATCTGACTCAGGATTGGCCACCCTCTCAGGGCACCGACTCAGGATTGGCCAACCTCTATGGGGCACCTCCAACGGGCACAAATAACGGGCAAGCCCTATGAAAAGCACAGCGTGAGTCTAGGTGCCACCTTGAAAAAGGAGGGTGACGTCTGGCCTCTGACAGCAGGAATATTAAGAGAGGAGAAAACATACTGCCTGCTATCGTGAAATTCCAAGATAGTCACGAAAAGCAATCTCATGCACTGCACAAGCTCTTTCCCATGATGCACCTCTCCTGCACTCTGTCTATGCAAATGAGCAAGCAGAGAGTTCAGGAATAAAACACCTAAGCTCATGTCCCCAAAAAACAGCATCAGACAACTCGCAGATATTCCTCAATTTCTAATGCTTTTCTTTTAAAATCACGATAAACAGCCTCACCTGTGGTAAGGCTTAAAAAAATTGAATAAACTCGTAAATGTTCCTCTCCACGGAAATCTTTAGTAAAAGGCGAAAAATTTTTTCGTTTTGAAGAGAAACCAGAGTAAGTTAGAATATGGCTCTCTGGGGGTAAGTGGCACCACATCAAAGACCCCGTCATTGCGAGGGTGAGGACCTGAGAGGTATTTTCAAAATCTAAGAAAGAGGACAAGAACCAGGCCGGTGAGGGAAGCAGGCCCAAATTTCAGAGTCTCTGCTCAAAGCACAGAAAATCAAAAAGGTGGACAGTTCCCATGCGTCTGTCTGGGAATATGCAAATTCTTTTCTGTACACACCTCAGCTCATTAGGAGGCGTTGCGGATGCTGGGCAAGGGGAACGGGAAGCGTGCATCAGGCTTTAGGTGAAGTGGCACTGTAGGACTTTTGTCCCCCAGCGATTTTACGCTTTCCACACCATCCTTCCAATCGTTAGGCTGTGAGCCACCACTGTGCTCTGCACATAGCCATGCACTTTAAGTCCCTTTTTCGCACGTACTTTCATTAAACCTGAATATAGAAGCATATATCTGTCTAGGCTAGAGGCACATGAAACAGGACTGGCGTGCCGCTTCAAGTGTACCTGAGAGGAATCTGACTCAGGATTGGCCACCCTCTCAGGGCACCGACTCAGGATTGGCCAACCAACGGGCACAAATAACGGGCAAGCCCTATGAAAAGCACAGCGTGAGTCTAGGTGCCACCTTGAAAAAGGAGGGTGACGTCTGGCCTCTGACAGCAGGAATATTAAGAGAGGAGAAAACATACTGCCTGCTATCATGAAATTCCTAGATAGTCACGAAAAGCAATCTCATGCACTGCACAAGCTCTTTCCCATGATGCACCTCTCCTGCACTCTGTCTATGCAAATGAGCAAGCAGAGGAGTTCAGGAATAAAACACCTAAGCTCATGTCCCCAAAAAACAGCAGCAGACAACTCACAGATATTCCCCAATTTCTAATGCTTTTCTTTTAAACACACAATAAACAGCCTCACCTGTGGTAAGGCTTAAAAAAATTGAATAAACTCGTAAATGTTCCTCTCCACGGAAATCTTTAGTAAAAGGCGAAAGATTTTTTCGTTTTGAAGAGAAACCAGAGTAAGTTAGAATATGGCTCTCTGGGGGTAAGTGGCACCACATCAAAGACCCCGTCATTGCGAGGGTGAGGACCTGAGAGGTATTTTCAAAATCTAAGAAAGAGGACAAGAACCAGGCCGGTGAGGGAAGCAGGCCCAAATTTCAGAGTCTCTGCTCAAAGCACAGAAAATCAAAAAGGTGGACAGTTCCCATGCGTCTGTCTGGGAATATGCAAATTCTTTTCTGTACACACCTCAGCTCATTAGGAGGCATTGCGGCTGCTGGGCAAGGGGAACGGGAAGCGTGCATCAGGCTTTAGGTGAAGTGGCACTGTAGGACTTTTGTCCCCCAGCGATTTTACGCTTTCCACACCATCCTTCCAATCGTTAGGCTGTGAGCCACCACTGTGCTCTGCACATAGCCATGCACTTTAAGTCCCTTTTTCGCACGTACTTTCATTAAACCTGAATATAGAAGTATATATCTGTCTAGGCTAGAGGCACATGAAACAGGACTGGCGTGCCGCTTCAAGTGTACCTGAGAGGAATCTGACTCAGGATTGGCCACCCTCTCAGGGCACCGACTCAGGATTGGCCAACCTCTATGGGGCACCTCCAACGGGCACAAATAACGGGCAAGCCCTATGAAAAGCACAGCGTGAGTCTAGGTGCCACCTTGAAAAAGGAGGGTGACGTCTGGCCTCTGACAGCAGGAATATTAAGAGAGGAGAAAACATACTGCCTGCTATCATGAAATTCCAAGATAGTCACGAAAAGCAATCTCATGCACTGCACAAGCTCTTTCCCATGATGCACCTCTCCTGCACTCTGTCTATGCAAATGAGCAAGCAGAGGAGTTCAGGAATAAAACACCTAAGCTCATGTCCCCAAAAAACAGCAGCAGACAACTCGCAGATATTCCCCAATTTCTAATGCTTTTCTTTTAAACACACAATAAACAGCCTCACCTGTGGTAAGGCTTAAAAAAATTGAATAAACTCGTAAATGTTCCTCTCCACGGAAATCTTTAGTAAAAGGCGAAAGATTTTTTCGTTTTGAAGAGAAACCAGAGTAAGTTAGAATATGGCTCTCTGGGGGTAAGTGGCACCACATCAAAGACCCCGTCATTGCGAGGGTGAGGACCTGAGAGGTATTTTCAAAATCTAAGAAAGAGGACAAGAACCAGGCCGGTGAGGGAAGCAGGCCCAAATTTCAGAGTCTCTGCTCAAAGCACAGAAAATCAAAAAGGTGGACAGTTCCCATGCGTCTGTCTGGGAATATGCAAATTCTTTTCTGTACACACCTCAGCTCATTAGGAGGCGTTGCAGCTGCTGTGCAAGGGGAACGGGAAGCGTGCATCAGGCTTTAGGTGAAGTGGCACTGTAGGACTTTCGTCCCCCAGCGATTTTACGCTTTCCACACCATCCTTCCAATCGATAGGCTGTGAGCCACCACTGTGCTCTGCACATAGCCATGCACTTTAAGTCCCTTTTTCGCACGTAATTTCATTAAACCTGAATATAGAAGTATATATCTGTCTAGGCTAGAGGCACATGAAACAGGACTGGCGTGCCGCTTCAAGTGTACCTGAGAGGAATCTGACTCAGGATTGGCCACCCTCTCAGGGCACCGACTCAGGATTGGCCAACCTCTATGGGGCACCTCCAACGGGCACAAATAACGGGCAAGCCCTATGAAAAGCACAGCGTGAGTCTAGGTGCCACCTTGAAAAAGGAGGGTGACGTCTGGCCTCTGACAGCAGGAATATTAAGAGAGGAGAAAACATACTGCCTGCTATCGTGAAATTCCAAGATAGTCACGAAAAGCAATCTCATGCACTGCACAAGCTCTTTCCCATGATGCACCTCTCCTGCACTCTGTCTATGCAAATGAGCAAGCAGAGAGTTCAGGAATAAAACACCTAAGCTCATGTCCCCAAAAAACAACATCAGACAACTCGCAGATATTCCTCAATTTCTAATGCTTTTCTTTTAAACACACGATAAACAGCCTCACCTGTGGTAAGGCTTAAAAAAATTGAATAAACTCGTAAATGTTCCTCTCCACGGAAATCTTTAGTAAAAGGCGAAAGATTTTTTCTTTTTGAAGAGAAACCAGAGTAAGTTAGAATATGGCTCTCTGGGGGTAAGTGGCACCACATCAAAGACCCCGTCATTGCGAGGGTGAGGACCTGAGAGGTATTTTCAGGCTCTAAGAAAGAGGACAAGAACCAGGCCGGTGAGGGAAGCAGGCCCAAATTTCAGAGTCTCTGCTCAAAGCACAGAAAATGAAAAAGGTGGACAGTTCCCATGCGTCTGTCTGGGAATATGCAAATTCTTTTCTGTACACACCTCAGCTCATTAGGAGGCGTTGCGGCTGCTGGGCAAGGGGAACGGGAAGCGTGCATCAGGCTTTAGGTGAAGCGGCACTGTAGGACTTTTGTCCCCCAGCGATTTTACGCTTTCCACACCATCCTTCCAATCGTTAGGCTGTGAGCCACCACTGTGCTCTGCACATAGCCATGCACTTTAAGTCCCTTTTTCGCACGTACTTTCATTAAACCTGAATATAGAAGTATATATCTGTCTAGGCTAGAGGCACATGAAACAGGACTGGCGTGCCGCTTCAAGTGTACCTGAGAGGAATCTGACTCAGGATTGGCCACCCTCTCAGGGCACCGACTCAGGATTGGCCAACCTCTATGGGGCACCTCCAACGGGCACAAATAACGGGCAAGCCCTATGAAAAGCACAGCGTGAGTCTAGGTGCCACCTTGAAAAAGGAGGGTGACGTCTGGCCTCTGACAGCAGGAATATTAAGAGAGGAGAAAACATACTGCCTGCTATCGTGAAATTCCAAGATAGTCACGAAAAGCAATCTCATGCACTGCACAAGCTCTTTCCCATGATGCACCTCTCCTGCACTCTGTCTATGCAAATGAGCAAGCAGAGAGTTCAGGAATAAAACACCTAAGCTCATGTCCCCAAAAAACAGCATCAGACAACTCGCAGATATTCCTCAATTTCTAATGCTTTTCTTTTAAAATCACGATAAACAGCCTCACCTGTGGTAAGGCTTAAAAAAATTGAATAAACTCGTAAATGTTCCTCTCCACGGAAATCTTTAGTAAAAGGCGAAAAATTTTTTCGTTTTGAAGAGAAACCAGAGTAAGTTAGAATATGGCTCTCTGGGGGTAAGTGGCACCACATCAAAGACCCCGTCATTGCGAGGGTGAGGACCTGAGAGGTATTTTCAAAATCTAAGAAAGAGGACAAGAACCAGGCCGGTGAGGGAAGCAGGCCCAAATTTCAGAGTCTCTGCTCAAAGCACAGAAAATCAAAAAGGTGGACAGTTCCCATGCGTCTGTCTGGGAATATGCAAATTCTTTTCTGTACACACCTCAGCTCATTAGGAGGCGTTGCGGATGCTGGGCAAGGGGAACGGGAAGCGTGCATCAGGCTTTAGGTGAAGTGGCACTGTAGGACTTTTGTCCCCCAGCGATTTTACGCTTTCCACACCATCCTTCCAATCGTTAGGCTGTGAGCCACCACTGTGCTCTGCACATAGCCATGCACTTTAAGTCCCTTTTTCGCACGTACTTTCATTAAACCTGAATATAGAAGCATATATCTGTCTAGGCTAGAGGCACATGAAACAGGACTGGCGTGCCGCTTCAAGTGTACCTGAGAGGAATCTGACTCAGGATTGGCCACCCTCTCAGGGCACCGACTCAGGATTGGCCAACCAACGGGCACAAATAACGGGCAAGCCCTATGAAAAGCACAGCGTGAGTCTAGGTGCCACCTTGAAAAAGGAGGGTGACGTCTGGCCTCTGACAGCAGGAATATTAAGAGAGGAGAAAACATACTGCCTGCTATCATGAAATTCCTAGATAGTCACGAAAAGCAATCTCATGCACTGCACAAGCTCTTTCCCATGATGCACCTCTCCTGCACTCTGTCTATGCAAATGAGCAAGCAGAGGAGTTCAGGAATAAAACACCTAAGCTCATGTCCCCAAAAAACAGCATCAGACAACTCACAGATATTCCCCAATTTCTAATGCTTTTCTTTTAAACACACAATAAACAGCCTCACCTGTGGTAAGGCTTAAAAAAATTGAATAAACTCGTAAATGTTCCTCTCCACGGAAATCTTTAGTAAAAGGCGAAAGATTTTTTCGTTTTGAAGAGAAACCAGAGTAAGTTAGAATATGGCTCTCTGGGGGTAAGTGGCACCACATCAAAGACCCCGTCATTGCGAGGGTGAGGACCTGAGAGGTATTTTCAAAATCTAAGAAAGAGGACAAGAACCAGGCCGGTGAGGGAAGCAGGCCCAAATTTCAGAGTCTCTGCTCAAAGCACAGAAAATCAAAAAGGTGGACAGTTCCCATGCGTCTGTCTGGGAATATGCAAATTCTTTTCTGTACACACCTCAGCTCATTAGGAGGCATTGCGGCTGCTGGGCAAGGGGAACGGGAAGCGTGCATCAGGCTTTAGGTGAAGTGGCACTGTAGGACTTTTGTCCCCCAGCGATTTTACGCTTTCCACACCATCCTTCCAATCGTTAGGCTGTGAGCCACCACTGTGCTCTGCACATAGCCATGCACTTTAAGTCCCTTTTTCGCACGTACTTTCATTAAACCTGAATATAGAAGTATATATCTGTCTAGGCTAGAGGCACATGAAACAGGACTGGCGTGCCGCTTCAAGTGTACCTGAGAGGAATCTGACTCAGGATTGGCCACCCTCTCAGGGCACCGACTCAGGATTGGCCAACCTCTATGGGGCACCTCCAACGGGCACAAATAACGGGCAAGCCCTATGAAAAGCACAGCGTGAGTCTAGGTGCCACCTTGAAAAAGGAGGGTGACGTCTGGCCTCTGACAGCAGGAATATTAAGAGAGGAGAAAACATACTGCCTGCTATCGTGAAATTCCAAGATAGTCACGAAAAGCAATCTCATGCACTGCACAAGCTCTTTCCCATGATGCACCTCTCCTGCACTCTGTCTATGCAAATGAGCAAGCAGAGAGTTCAGGAATAAAACACCTAAGCTCATGTCCCCAAAAAACAGCATCAGACAACTCGCAGATATTCCTCAATTTCTAATGCTTTTCTTTTAAACATACGATAAACAGCCTCACCTGTGGTAAGGCTTAACAAAATTGAATAAACTCGTAAATGTTCCTCTCCACGGAAATCTTTAGTAAAAGGCAAAAGATTTTTTCGTTTTGAAGAGAAACCAGAGTAAGTTAGAATATGGCTCTCTGGGGGTAAGTGGCACCACATCAAAGACCCCGTCATTGCGAGGGTGAGGACCTGAGAGGTATTTTCAAAATCTAAGAAAGAGGACAAGAACCAGGCCGGTGAGGGAAGCAGGCCCAAATTTCAGAGTCTCTGCTCAAAGCACAGAAAATCAAAAAGGTGGACAGTTCCCATGCGTCTGTCTGGGAATATGCAAATTCTTTTCTGTACACACCTCAGCTCATTAGGAGGCGTTGCGGATGCTGGGCAAGGGGAACGGGAAGCGTGCATCAGGCTTTAGGTGAAGTGGCACTGTAGGACTTTTGTCCCCCAGCGATTTTACGCTTTCCACACCATCCTTCCAATCGTTAGGCTGTGAGCCACCACTGTGCTCTGCACATAGCCATGCACTTTAAGTCCCTTTTTCGCACGTACTTTCATTAAACCTGAATATAGAAGCATATATCTGTCTAGGCTAGAGGCACATGAAACAGGACTGGCGTGCCGCTTCAAGTGTACCTGAGAGGAATCTGACTCAGGATTGGCCACCCTCTCAGGGCACCGACTCAGGATTGGCCAACCTCTATGGGACACCTCCAACGGGCACAAATAACGGGCAAGCCCTATGAAAAGCACAGCGTGAGTCTAGGTGCCACCTTGAAAAAGGAGGGTGACGTCTGGCCTCTGACAGCAGGAATATTAAGAGAGGAGAAAACATACTGCCTGCTATCATGAAATTCCAAGATAGTCACGAAAAGCAATCTCATGCACTGCACAAGCTCTTTCCCATGATGCACCTCTCCTGCACTCTGTCTATGCAAATGAGCAAGCAGAGGAGTTCAGGAATAAAACACCTAAGCTCATGTCCCCAAAAAACAGCAGCAGACAACTCGCAGATATTCCCCAATTTCTAATGCTTTTCTTTTAAACACACAATAAACAGCCTCACCTGTGGTAAGGCTTAAAAAAATTGAATAAACTCGTAAATGTTCCTCTCCACGGAAATCTTTAGTAAAAGGCGAAAGATTTTTTCGTTTTGAAGAGAAACCAGAGTAAGTTAGAATATGGCTCTCTGGGGGTAAGTGGCACCACATCAAAGACCCCGTCATTGCGAGGGTGAGGACCTGAGAGGTATTTTCAAAATCTAAGAAAGAGGACAAGAACCAGGCCGGTGAGGGAAGCAGGCCCAAATTTCAGAGTCTCTGCTCAAAGCACAGAAAATCAAAAAGGTGGACAGTTCCCATGCGTCTGTCTGGGAATATGCAAATTCTTTTCTGTACACACCTCAGCTCATTAGGAGGCATTGCGGCTGCTGGGCAAGGGGAACGGGAAGCGTGCATCAGGCTTTAGGTGAAGTGGCACTGTAGGACTTTTGTCCCCCAGCGATTTTACGCTTTCCACACCATCCTTCCAATCGTTAGGCTGTGAGCCACCACTGTGCTCTGCACATAGCCATGCACTTTAAGTCCCTTTTTCGCACGTACTTTCATTAAACCTGAATATAGAAGTATATATCTGTCTAGGCTAGAGGCACATGAAACAGGACTGGCGTGCCGCTTCAAGTGTACCTGAGAGGAATCTGACTCAGGATTGGCCACCCTCTCAGGGCACCGACTCAGGATTGGCCAACCTCTATGGGGCACCTCCAACGGGCACAAATAACGGGCAAGCCCTATGAAAAGCACAGCGTGAGTCTAGGTGCCACCTTGAAAAAGGAGGGTGACGTCTGGCCTCTGACAGCAGGAATATTAAGAGAGGAGAAAACATACTGCCTGCTATCGTGAAATTCCAAGATAGTCACGAAAAGCAATCTCATGCACTGCACAAGCTCTTTCCCATGATGCACCTCTCCTGCACTCTGTCTATGCAAATGAGCAAGCAGAGAGTTCAGGAATAAAACACCTAAGCTCATGTCCCCAAAAAACAGCATCAGACAACTCGCAGATATTCCTCAATTTCTAATGCTTTTCTTTTAAACATACGATAAACAGCCTCACCTGTGGTAAGGCTTAACAAAATTGAATAAACTCGTAAATGTTCCTCTCCACGGAAATCTTTAGTAAAAGGCAAAAGATTTTTTCGTTTTGAAGAGAAACCAGAGTAAGTTAGAATATGGCTCTCTGGGGGTAAGTGGCACCACATCAAAGACCCCGTCATTGCGAGGGTGAGGACCTGAGAGGTATTTTCAAAATCTAAGAAAGAGGACAAGAACCAGGCCGGTGAGGGAAGCAGGCCCAAATTTCAGAGTCTCTGCTCAAAGCACAGAAAATCAAAAAGGTGGACAGTTCCCATGCGTCTGTCTGGGAATATGCAAATTCTTTTCTGTACACACCTCAGCTCATTAGGAGGCGTTGCGGATGCTGGGCAAGGGGAACGGGAAGCGTGCATCAGGCTTTAGGTGAAGTGGCACTGTAGGACTTTTGTCCCCCAGCGATTTTACGCTTTCCACACCATCCTTCCAATCGTTAGGCTGTGAGCCACCACTGTGCTCTGCACATAGCCATGCACTTTAAGTCCCTTTTTCGCACGTACTTTCATTAAACCTGAATATAGAAGCATATATCTGTCTAGGCTAGAGGCACATGAAACAGGACTGGCGTGCCGCTTCAAGTGTACCTGAGAGGAATCTGACTCAGGATTGGCCACCCTCTCAGGGCACCGACTCAGGATTGGCCAACCTCTATGGGACACCTCCAACGGGCACAAATAACGGGCAAGCCCTATGAAAAGCACAGCGTGAGTCTAGGTGCCACCTTGAAAAAGGAGGGTGACGTCTGGCCTCTGACAGCAGGAATATTAAGAGAGGAGAAAACATACTGCCTGCTATCATGAAATTCCAAGATAGTCACGAAAAGCAATCTCATGCACTGCACAAGCTCTTTCCCATGATGCACCTCTCCTGCACTCTGTCTATGCAAATGAGCAAGCAGAGGAGTTCAGGAATAAAACACCTAAGCTCATGTCCCCAAAAAACAGCAGCAGACAACTCGCAGATATTCCCCAATTTCTAATGCTTTTCTTTTAAACACACAATAAACAGCCTCACCTGTGGTAAGGCTTAAAAAAATTGAATAAACTCGTAAATGTTCCTCTCCACGGAAATCTTTAGTAAAAGGCGAAAGATTTTTTCGTTTTGAAGAGAAACCAGAGTAAGTTAGAATATGGCTCTCTGGGGGTAAGTGGCACCACATCAAAGACCCCGTCATTGCGAGGGTGAGGACCTGAGAGGTATTTTCAAAATCTAAGAAAGAGGACAAGAACCAGGCCGGTGAGGGAAGCAGGCCCAAATTTCAGAGTCTCTGCTCAAAGCACAGAAAATCAAAAAGGTGGACAGTTCCCATGCGTCTGTCTGGGAATATGCAAATTCTTTTCTGTACACACCTCAGCTCATTAGGAGGCGTTGCAGCTGCTGTGCAAGGGGAACGGGAAGCGTGCATCAGGCTTTAGGTGAAGTGGCACTGTAGGACTTTTGTCCCCCAGCGATTTTACGCTTTCCACACCATCCTTCCAATCGTTAGGCTGTGAGCCACCACTGTGCTCTGCACATAGCCATGCACTTTAAGTCCCTTTTTCGCACGTACTTTCATTAAACCTGAATATAGAAGCATATATCTGTCTAGGCTAGAGGCACATGAAACAGGACTGGCGTGCCGCTTCAAGTGTACCTGAGAGGAATCTGACTCAGGATTGGCCACCCTCTCAGGGCACCGACTCAGGATTGGCCAACCTCTATGGGACACCTCCAACGGGCACAAATAACGGGCAAGCCCTATGAAAAGCACAGCGTGAGTCTAGGTGCCACCTTGAAAAAGGAGGGTGACGTCTGGCCTCTGACAGCAGGAATATTAAGAGAGGAGAAAACATACTGCCTGCTATCATGAAATTCCAAGATAGTCACGAAAAGCAATCTCATGCACTGCACAAGCTCTTTCCCATGATGCACCTCTCCTGCACTCTGTCTATGCAAATGAGCAAGCAGAGGAGTTCAGGAATAAAACACCTAAGCTCATGTCCCCAAAAAACAGCAGCAGACAACTCGCAGATATTCCCCAATTTCTAATGCTTTTCTTTTAAACACACAATAAACAGCCTCACCTGTGGTAAGGCTTAAAAAAATTGAATAAACTCGTAAATGTTCCTCTCCACGGAAATCTTTAGTAAAAGGCGAAAGATTTTTTCGTTTTGAAGAGAAACCAGAGTAAGTTAGAATATGGCTCTCTGGGGGTAAGTGGCACCACATCAAAGACCCCGTCATTGCGAGGGTGAGGACCTGAGAGGTATTTTCAAAATCTAAGAAAGAGGACAAGAACCAGGCCGGTGAGGGAAGCAGGCCCAAATTTCAGAGTCTCTGCTCAAAGCACAGAAAATCAAAAAGGTGGACAGTTCCCATGCGTCTGTCTGGGAATATGCAAATTCTTTTCTGTACACACCTCAGCTCATTAGGAGGCGTTGCGGATGCTGGGCAAGGGGAACGGGAAGCGTGCATCAGGCTTTAGGTGAAGTGGCACTGTAGGACTTTTGTCCCCCAGCGATTTTACGCTTTCCACACCATCCTTCCAATCGTTAGGCTGTGAGCCACCACTGTGCTCTGCACATAGCCATGCACTTTAAGTCCCTTTTTCGCACGTACTTTCATTAAACCTGAATATAGAAGCATATATCTGTCTAGGCTAGAGGCACATGAAACAGGACTGGCGTGCCGCTTCAAGTGTACCTGAGAGGAATCTGACTCAGGATTGGCCACCCTCTCAGGGCACCGACTCAGGATTGGCCAACCTCTATGGGGCACCTCCAACGGGCACAAATAACGGGCAAGCCCTATGAAAAGCACAGCGTGAGTCTAGGTGCCACCTTGAAAAAGGAGGGTGACGTCTGGCCTCTGACAGCAGGAATATTAAGAGAGGAGAAAACATACTGCCTGCTATCATGAAATTCCAAGATAGTCACGAAAAGCAATCTCATGCACTGCACAAGCTCTTTCCCATGATGCACCTCTCCTGCACTCTGTCTATGCAAATGAGCAAGCAGAGGAGTTCAGGAATAAAACACCTAAGCTCATGTCCCCAAAAAACAGCAGCAGACAACTCGCAGATATTCCCCAATTTCTAATGCTTTTCTTTTAAACACACAATAAACAGCCTCACCTGTGGTAAGGCTTAAAAAAATTGAATAAACTCGTAAATGTTCCTCTCCACGGAAATCTTTAGTAAAAGGCGAAAGATTTTTTCGTTTTGAAGAGAAACCAGAGTAAGTTAGAATATGGCTCTCTGGGGGTAAGTGGCACCACATCAAAGACCCCGTCATTGCGAGGGTGAGGACCTGAGAGGTATTTTCAAAATCTAAGAAAGAGGACAAGAACCAGGCCGGTGAGGGAAGCAGGCCCAAATTTCAGAGTCTCTGCTCAAAGCACAGAAAATCAAAAAGGTGGACAGTTCCCATGCGTCTGTCTGGGAATATGCAAATTCTTTTCTGTACACACCTCAGCTCATTAGGAGGCGTTGCAGCTGCTGTGCAAGGGGAACGGGAAGCGTGCATCAGGCTTTAGGTGAAGTGGCACTGTAGGACTTTCGTCCCCCAGCGATTTTACGCTTTCCACACCATCCTTCCAATCGATAGGCTGTGAGCCACCACTGTGCTCTGCACATAGCCATGCACTTTAAGTCCCTTTTTCGCACGTAATTTCATTAAACCTGAATATAGAAGTATATATCTGTCTAGGCTAGAGGCACATGAAACAGGACTGGCGTGCCGCTTCAAGTGTACTTGAGAGGAATCTGACTCAGGATTGGCCACCCTCTCAGGGCACCGACTCAGGATTGGCCAACCTCTATGGGGCACCTCCAACGGGCACAAATAACGGGCAAGCCCTATGAAAAGCACAGCGTGAGTCTAGGTGCCACCTTGAAAAAGGAGGGTGACGTCTGGCCTCTGACAGCAGGAATATTAAGAGAGGAGAAAACATACTGCCTGCTATCGTGAAATTCCAAGATAGTCACGAAAAGCAATCTCATGCACTGCACAAGCTCTTTCCCATGATGCACCTCTCCTGCACTCTGTCTATGCAAATGAGCAAGCAGAGAGTTCAGGAATAAAACACCTAAGCTCATGTCCCCAAAAAACAACATCAGACAACTCGCAGATATTCCTCAATTTCTAATGCTTTTCTTTTAAACACACGATAAACAGCCTCACCTGTGGTAAGGCTTAAAAAAATTGAATAAACTCGTAAATGTTCCTCTCCACGGAAATCTTTAGTAAAAGGCGAAAGATTTTTTCGTTTTGAAGAGAAACCAGAGTAAGTTAGAATATGGCTCTCTGGGGGTAAGTGGCACCACATCAAAGACCCCGTCATTGCGAGGGTGAGGACCTGAGAGGTATTTTCAGGCTCTAAGAAAGAGGACAAGAACCAGGCCGGTGAGGGAAGCAGGCCCAAATTTCAGAGTCTCTGCTCAAAGCACAGAAAATGAAAAAGGTGGACAGTTCCCATGCGTCTGTCTGGGAATATGCAAATTCTTTTCTGTACACACCTCAGCTCATTAGGAGGCGTTGCGGCTGCTGGGCAAGGGGAACGGGAAGCGTGCATCAGGCTTTAGGTGAAGCGGCACTGTAGGACTTTTGTCCCCCAGCGATTTTACGCTTTCCACACCATCCTTCCAATCGTTAGGCTGTGAGCCACCA
The DNA here is from genome assembly GCF_964261635.1 of Lissotriton helveticus. NCBI lineage: Eukaryota > Metazoa > Chordata > Amphibia > Caudata > Salamandridae > Lissotriton > Lissotriton helveticus. Next base: position 658,149,919 of record NC_136073.1, on the reverse strand, counting down.
CTGTGCTCTGCACATAGCCATGCACTTTAAGTCCCTTTTTCGCACGTACTTTCATTAAACCTGAATATAGAAGTATATATCTGTCTAGGCTAGAGGCACATGAAACAGGACTGGCGTGCCGCTTCAAGTGTACCTGAGAGGAATCTGACTCAGGATTGGCCACCCTCTCAGGGCACCGACTCAGGATTGGCCAACCTCTATGGGGCACCTCCAACGGGCACAAATAACGGGCAAGCCCTATGAAAAGCACAGCGTGAGTCTAGGTGCCACCTTGAAAAAGGAGGGTGACGTCTGGCCTCTGACAGCAGGAATATTAAGAGAGGAGAAAACATACTGCCTGCTATCGTGAAATTCCAAGATAGTCACGAAAAGCAATCTCATGCACTGCACAAGCTCTTTCCCATGATGCACCTCTCCTGCACTCTGTCTATGCAAATGAGCAAGCAGAGAGTTCAGGAATAAAACACCTAAGCTCATGTCCCCAAAAAACAGCATCAGACAACTCGCAGATATTCCTCAATTTCTAATGCTTTTCTTTTAAAATCACGATAAACAGCCTCACCTGTGGTAAGGCTTAAAAAAATTGAATAAACTCGTAAATGTTCCTCTCCACGGAAATCTTTAGTAAAAGGCGAAAGATTTTTTCGTTTTGAAGAGAAACCAGAGTAAGTTAGAATATGGCTCTCTGGGGGTAAGTGGCACCACATCAAAGACCCCGTCATTGCGAGGGTGAGGACCTGAGAGGTATTTTCAAAATCTAAGAAAGAGGACAAGAACCAGGCCGGTGAGGGAAGCAGGCCCAAATTTCAGAGTCTCTGCTCAAAGCACAGAAAATCAAAAAGGTGGACAGTTCCCATGCGTCTGTCTGGGAATATGCAAATTCTTTTCTGTACACACCTCAGCTCATTAGGAGGCGTTGCGGATGCTGGGCAAGGGGAACGGGAAGCGTGCATCAGGCTTTAGGTAAAGTGGCACTGTAGGACTTTTGTCCCCCAGCGATTTTACGCTTTCCACACCATCCTTCCAATCGTTAGGCTGTGAGCCACCACTGTGCTCTGCACATAGCCATGCACTTTAAGTCCCTTTTTCGCACGTACTTTCATTAAACCTGAATATAGAAGCATATATCTGTCTAGGCTAGAGGCACATGAAACAGGACTGGCGTGCCGCTTCAAGTGTACCTGAGAGGAATCTGACTCAGGATTGGCCACCCTCTCAGGGCACCGACTCAGGATTGGCCAACCAACGGGCACAAATAACGGGCAAGCCCTATGAAAAGCACAGCGTGAGTCTAGGTGCCACCTTGAAAAAGGAGGGTGACGTCTGGCCTCTGACAGCAGGAATATTAAGAGAGGAGAAAACATACTGCCTGCTATCATGAAATTCCAAGATAGTCACGAAAAGCAATCTCATGCACTGCACAAGCTCTTTCCCATGATGCACCTCTCCTGCACTCTGTCTATGCAAATGAGCAAGCAGAGGAGTTCAGGAATAAAACACCTAAGCTCATGTCCCCAAAAAACAGCAGCAGACAACTCACAGATATTCCCCAATTTCTAATGCTTTTCTTTTAAACACACAATAAACAGCCTCACCTGTGGTAAGGCTTAAAAAAATTGAATAAACTCGTAAATGTTCCTCTCCACGGAAATCTTTAGTAAAAGGCGAAAGATTTTTTCGTTTTGAAGAGAAACCAGAGTAAGTTAGAATATGGCTCTCTGGGGGTAAGTGGCACCACATCAAAGACCCCGTCATTGCGAGGGTGAGGACCTGAGAGGTATTTTCAAAATCTAAGAAAGAGGACAAGAACCAGGCCGGTGAGGGAAGCAGGCCCAAATTTCAGAGTCTCTGCTCAAAGCACAGAAAATCAAAAAGGTGGACAGTTCCCATGCGTCTGTCTGGGAATATGCAAATTCTTTTCTGTACACACCTCAGCTCATTAGGAGGCATTGCGGCTGCTGGGCAAGGGGAACGGGAAGCGTGCATCAGGCTTTAGGTGAAGTGGCACTGTAGGACTTTTGTCCCCCAGCGATTTTACGCTTTCCACACCATCCTTCCAATCGTTAGGCTGTGAGCCACCACTGTGCTCTGCACATAGCCATGCACTTTAAGTCCCTTTTTCGCACGTACTTTCATTAAACCTGAATATAGAAGTATATATCTGTCTAGGCTAGAGGCACATGAAACAGGACTGGCGTGCCGCTTCAAGTGTACCTGAGAGGAATCTGACTCAGGATTGGCCACCCTCTCAGGGCACCGACTCAGGATTGGCCAACCTCTATGGGGCACCTCCAACGGGCACAAATAACGGGCAAGCCCTATGAAAAGCACAGCGTGAGTCTAGGTGCCACCTTGAAAAAGGAGGGTGACGTCTGGCCTCTGACAGCAGGAATATTAAGAGAGGAGAAAACATACTGCCTGCTATCGTGAAATTCCAAGATAGTCACGAAAAGCAATCTCATGCACTGCACAAGCTCTTTCCCATGATGCACCTCTCCTGCACTCTGTCTATGCAAATGAGCAAGCAGAGAGTTCAGGAATAAAACACCTAAGCTCATGTCCCCAAAAAACAGCATCAGACAACTCGCAGATATTCCTCAATTTCTAATGCTTTTCTTTTAAACATACGATAAACAGCCTCACCTGTGGTAAGGCTTAACAAAATTGAATAAACTCGTAAATGTTCCTCTCCACGGAAATCTTTAGTAAAAGGCAAAAGATTTTTTCGTTTTGAAGAGAAACCAGAGTAAGTTAGAATATGGCTCTCTGGGGGTAAGTGGCACCACATCAAAGACCCCGTCATTGCGAGGGTGAGGACCTGAGAGGTATTTTCAAAATCTAAGAAAGAGGACAAGAACCAGGCCGGTGAGGGAAGCAGGCCCAAATTTCAGAGTCTCTGCTCAAAGCACAGAAAATCAAAAAGGTGGACAGTTCCCATGCGTCTGTCTGGGAATATGCAAATTCTTTTCTGTACACACCTCAGCTCATTAGGAGGCGTTGCGGATGCTGGGCAAGGGGAACGGGAAGCGTGCATCAGGCTTTAGGTGAAGTGGCACTGTAGGACTTTTGTCCCCCAGCGATTTTACGCTTTCCACACCATCCTTCCAATCGTTAGGCTGTGAGCCACCACTGTGCTCTGCACATAGCCATGCACTTTAAGTCCCTTTTTCGCACGTACTTTCATTAAACCTGAATATAGAAGCATATATCTGTCTAGGCTAGAGGCACATGAAACAGGACTGGCGTGCCGCTTCAAGTGTACCTGAGAGGAATCTGACTCAGGATTGGCCACCCTCTCAGGGCACCGACTCAGGATTGGCCAACCTCTATGGGACACCTCCAACGGGCACAAATAACGGGCAAGCCCTATGAAAAGCACAGCGTGAGTCTAGGTGCCACCTTGAAAAAGGAGGGTGACGTCTGGCCTCTGACAGCAGGAATATTAAGAGAGGAGAAAACATACTGCCTGCTATCATGAAATTCCAAGATAGTCACGAAAAGCAATCTCATGCACTGCACAAGCTCTTTCCCATGATGCACCTCTCCTGCACTCTGTCTATGCAAATGAGCAAGCAGAGGAGTTCAGGAATAAAACACCTAAGCTCATGTCCCCAAAAAACAGCAGCAGACAACTCGCAGATATTCCCCAATTTCTAATGCTTTTCTTTTAAACACACAATAAACAGCCTCACCTGTGGTAAGGCTTAAAAAAATTGAATAAACTCGTAAATGTTCCTCTCCACGGAAATCTTTAGTAAAAGGCGAAAGATTTTTTCGTTTTGAAGAGAAACCAGAGTAAGTTAGAATATGGCTCTCTGGGGGTAAGTGGCACCACATCAAAGACCCCGTCATTGCGAGGGTGAGGACCTGAGAGGTATTTTCAAAATCTAAGAAAGAGGACAAGAACCAGGCCGGTGAGGGAAGCAGGCCCAAATTTCAGAGTCTCTGCTCAAAGCACAGAAAATCAAAAAGGTGGACAGTTCCCATGCGTCTGTCTGGGAATATGCAAATTCTTTTCTGTACACACCTCAGCTCATTAGGAGGCGTTGCAGCTGCTGTGCAAGGGGAACGGGAAGCGTGCATCAGGCTTTAGGTGAAGTGGCACTGTAGGACTTTTGTCCCCCAGCGATTTTACGCTTTCCACACCATCCTTCCAATCGTTAGGCTGTGAGCCACCACTGTGCTCTGCACATAGCCATGCACTTTAAGTCCCTTTTTCGCACGTACTTTCATTAAACCTGAATATAGAAGCATATATCTGTCTAGGCTAGAGGCACATGAAACAGGACTGGCGTGCCGCTTCAAGTGTACCTGAGAGGAATCTGACTCAGGATTGGCCACCCTCTCAGGGCACCGACTCAGGATTGGCCAACCTCTATGGGACACCTCCAACGGGCACAAATAACGGGCAAGCCCTATGAAAAGCACAGCGTGAGTCTAGGTGCCACCTTGAAAAAGGAGGGTGACGTCTGGCCTCTGACAGCAGGAATATTAAGAGAGGAGAAAACATACTGCCTGCTATCATGAAATTCCAAGATAGTCACGAAAAGCAATCTCATGCACTGCACAAGCTCTTTCCCATGATGCACCTCTCCTGCACTCTGTCTATGCAAATGAGCAAGCAGAGGAGTTCAGGAATAAAACACCTAAGCTCATGTCCCCAAAAAACAGCAGCAGACAACTCGCAGATATTCCCCAATTTCTAATGCTTTTCTTTTAAACACACAATAAACAGCCTCACCTGTGGTAAGGCTTAAAAAAATTGAATAAACTCGTAAATGTTCCTCTCCACGGAAATCTTTAGTAAAAGGCGAAAGATTTTTTCGTTTTGAAGAGAAACCAGAGTAAGTTAGAATATGGCTCTCTGGGGGTAAGTGGCACCACATCAAAGACCCCGTCATTGCGAGGGTGAGGACCTGAGAGGTATTTTCAAAATCTAAGAAAGAGGACAAGAACCAGGCCGGTGAGGGAAGCAGGCCCAAATTTCAGAGTCTCTGCTCAAAGCACAGAAAATCAAAAAGGTGGACAGTTCCCATGCGTCTGTCTGGGAATATGCAAATTCTTTTCTGTACACACCTCAGCTCATTAGGAGGCGTTGCAGCTGCTGTGCAAGGGGAACGGGAAGCGTGCATCAGGCTTTAGGTGAAGTGGCACTGTAGGACTTTCGTCCCCCAGCGATTTTACGCTTTCCACACCATCCTTCCACTCGATAGGCTGTGAGCCACCACTGTGCTCTGCACATAGCCATGCACTTTAAGTCCCTTTTTCGCACGTACTTTCATTAAACCTGAATATAGAAGTATATATCTGTCTAGGCTAGAGGCACATGAAACAGGACTGGCGTGCCGCTTCAAGTGTACCTGAGAGGAATCTGACTCAGGATTGGCCACCCTCTCAGGGCACCGACTCAGGATTGGCCAACCTCTATGGGGCACCTCCAACGGGCACAAATAACGGGCAAGCCCTATGAAAAGCACAGCGTGAGTCTAGGTGCCACCTTGAAAAAGGAGGGTGACGTCTGGCCTCTGACAGCAGGAATATTAAGAGAGGAGAAAACATACTGCCTGCTATCGTGAAATTCCAAGATAGTCACGAAAAGCAATCTCATGCACTGCACAAGCTCTTTCCCATGATGCACCTCTCCTGCACTCTGTCTATGCAAATGAGCAAGCAGAGAGTTCAGGAATAAAACACCTAAGCTCATGTCCCCAAAAAACAACATCAGACAACTCGCAGATATTCCTCAATTTCTAATGCTTTTCTTTTAAACACACGATAAACAGCCTCACCTGTGGTAAGGCTTAAAAAAATTGAATAAACTCGTAAATGTTCCTCTCCACGGAAATCTTTAGTAAAAGGCGAAAGATTTTTTCGTTTTGAAGAGAAACCAGAGTAAGTTAGAATATGGCTCTCTGGGGGTAAGTGGCACCACATCAAAGACCCCGTCATTGCGAGGGTGAGGACCTGAGAGGTATTTTCAGGCTCTAAGAAAGAGGAGAAGAACCAGGCCCGTGAGGGAAGCAGGCCCAAATTTCAGAGTCTCTGCTCAAAGCACAGAAAATGAAAAAGGTGGACAGTTCCCATGCGTCTGTCTGGGAATATGCAAATTCTTTTCTGTACACACCTCAGCTCATTAGGAGGCGTTGCGGCTGCTGGGCAAGGGGAACGGGAAGCGTGCATCAGGCTTTAGGTGAAGCGGCACTGTAGGACTTTTGTCCCCCAGCGATTTTACGCTTTCCACACCATCCTTCCAATCGTTAGGCTGTGAGCCACCACTGTGCTCTGCACATAGCCATGCACTTTAAGTCCCTTTTTCGCACGTACTTTCATTAAACCTGAATATAGAAGTATATATCTGTCTAGGCTAGAGGCACATGAAACAGGACTGGCGTGCCGCTTCAAGTGTACCTGAGAGGAATCTGACTCAGGATTGGCCACCCTCTCAGGGCACCGACTCAGGATTGGCCAACCTCTATGGGGCACCTCCAACGGGCACAAATAACGGGCAAGCCCTATGAAAAGCACAGCGTGAGTCTAGGTGCCACCTTGAAAAAGGAGGGTGACGTCTGGCCTCTGACAGCAGGAATATTAAGAGAGGAGAAAACATACTGCCTGCTATCGTGAAATTCCAAGATAGTCACGAAAAGCAATCTCATGCACTGCACAAGCTCTTTCCCATGATGCACCTCTCCTGCACTCTGTCTATGCAAATGAGCAAGCAGAGAGTTCAGGAATAAAACACCTAAGCTCATGTCCCCAAAAAACAGCATCAGACAACTCGCAGATATTCCTCAATTTCTAATGCTTTTCTTTTAAACACACGATAAACAGCCTCACCTGTGGTAAGGCTTAAAAAAATTGAATAAACTCGTAAATGTTGCTCTCCACGGAAATCTTTAGTAAAAGGCGAAAGATTTTTTCGTTTTGAAGAGAAACCAGAGTAAGTTAGAATATGGCTCTCTGGGGGTAAGTGGCACCACATCAAAGACCCCGTCATTGCGAGGGTGAGGACCTGAGAGGTATTTTCAAAATCTAAGAAAGAGGACAAGAACCAGGCCGGTGAGGGAAGCAGGCCCAAATTTCAGAGTCTCTGCTCAAAGCACAGAAAATCAAAAAGGTGGACAGTTCCCATGCGTCTGTCTGGGAATATGCAAATTCTTTTCTGTACACACCTCAGCTCATTAGGAGGCATTGCGGCTGCTGGGCAAGGGGAACGGGAAGCGTGCATCAGGCTTTAGGTGAAGTGGCACTGTAGGACTTTTGTCCCCCAGCGATTTTACGCTTTCCACACCATCCTTCCAATCGTTAGGCTGTGAGCCACCACTGTGCTCTGCACATAGCCATGCACTTTAAGTCCCTTTTTCGCACGTACTTTCATTAAACCTGAATATAGAAGTATATATCTGTCTAGGCTAGAGGCACATGAAACAGGACTGGCGTGCCGCTTCAAGTGTACCTGAGAGGAATCTGACTCAGGATTGGCCACCCTCTCAGGGCACCGACTCAGGATTGGCCAACCTCTATGGGGCACCTCCAACGGGCACAAATAACGGGCAAGCCCTATGAAAAGCACAGCGTGAGTCTAGGTGCCACCTTGAAAAAGGAGGGTGACGTCTGGCCTCTGACAGCAGGAATATTAAGAGAGGAGAAAACATACTGCCTGCTATCGTGAAATTCCAAGATAGTCACGAAAAGCAATCTCATGCACTGCACAAGCTCTTTCCCATGATGCACCTCTCCTGCACTCTGTCTATGCAAATGAGCAAGCAGAGAGTTCAGGAATAAAACACCTAAGCTCATGTCCCCAAAAAACAGCATCAGACAACTCGCAGATATTCCTCAATTTCTAATGCTTTTCTTTTAAACATACGATAAACAGCCTCACCTGTGGTAAGGCTTAACAAAATTGAATAAACTCGTAAATGTTCCTCTCCACGGAAATCTTTAGTAAAAGGCGAAAGATTTTTTCGTTTTGAAGAGAAACCAGAGTAAGTTAAAATATGGCTCTCTGGGGGTAAGTGGCACCACATCAAAGACCCCGTCATTGCGAGGGTGAGGACCTGAGAGGTATTTTCAAAATCTAAGAAAGAGGACAAGAACCAGGCCGGTGAGGGAAGCAGGCCCAAATTTCAGAGTCTCTGCTCAAAGCACAGAAAATCAAAAAGGTGGACAGTTCCCATGCGTCTGTCTGGGAATATGCAAATTCTTTTCTGTACACACCTCAGCTCATTAGGAGGCGTTGCGGATGCTGGGCAAGGGGAACGGGAAGCGTGCATCAGGCTTTAGGTGAAGTGGCACTGTAGGACTTTTGTCCCCCAGCGATTTTACGCTTTCCACACCATCCTTCCAATCGTTAGGCTGTGAGCCACCACTGTGCTCTGCACATAGCCATGCACTTTAAGTCCCTTTTTCGCACGTACTTTCATTAAACCTGAATATAGAAGCATATATCTGTCTAGGCTAGAGGCACATGAAACAGGACTGGCGTGCCGCTTCAAGTGTACCTGAGAGGAATCTGACTCAGGATTGGCCACCCTCTCAGGGCACCGACTCAGGATTGGCCAACCTCTATGGGGCACCTCCAACGGGCACAAATAACGGGCAAGCCCTATGAAAAGCACAGCGTGAGTCTAGGTGCCACCTTGAAAAAGGAGGGTGACGTCTGGCCTCTGACAGCAGGAATATTAAGAGAGGAGAAAACATACTGCCTGCTATCATGAAATTCCAAGATAGTCACGAAAAGCAATCTCATGCACTGCACAAGCTCTTTCCCATGATGCACCTCTCCTGCACTCTGTCTATGCAAATGAGCAAGCAGAGGAGTTCAGGAATAAAACACCTAAGCTCATGTCCCCAAAAAACAGCAGCAGACAACTCGCAGATATTCCCCAATTTCTAATGCTTTTCTTTTAAACACACAATAAACAGCCTCACCTGTGGTAAGGCTTAAAAAAATTGAATAAACTCGTAAATGTTCCTCTCCACGGAAATCTTTAGTAAAAGGCGAAAGATTTTTTTCGTTTTGAAGAGAAACCAGAGTAAGTTAGAATATGGCTCTCTGGGGGTAAGTGGCACCACATCAAAGACCCCGTCATTGCGAGGGTGAGGACCTGAGAGGTATTTTCAAAATCTAAGAAAGAGGACAAGAACCAGGCCGGTGAGGGAAGCAGGCCCAAATTTCAGAGTCTCTGCTCAAAGCACAGAAAATCAAAAAGGTGGACAGTTCCCATGCGTCTGTCTGGGAATATGCAAATTCTTTTCTGTACACACCTCAGCTCATTAGGAGGCGTTGCAGCTGCTGTGCAAGGGGAACGGGAAGCGTGCATCAGGCTTTAGGTGAAGTGGCACTGTAGGACTTTCGTCCCCCAGCGATTTTACGCTTTCCACACCATCCTTCCAATCGATAGGCTGTGAGCCACCACTGTGCTCTGCACATAGCCATGCACTTTAAGTCCCTTTTTCGCACGTACTTTCATTAAACCTGAATATAGAAGTATATATCTGTCTAGGCTAGAGGCACATGAAACAGGACTGGCGTGCCGCTTCAAGTGTACCTGAGAGGAATCTGACTCAGGATTGGCCACCCTCTCAGGGCACCGACTCAGGATTGGCCAACCTCTATGGGGCACCTCCAACGGGCACAAATAACGGGCAAGCCCTATGAAAAGCACAGCGTGAGTCTAGGTGCCACCTTGAAAAAGGAGGGTGACGTCTGGCCTCTGACAGCAGGAATATTAAGAGAGGAGAAAACATACTGCCTGCTATCGTGAAATTCCAAGATAGTCACGAAAAGCAATCTCATGCACTGCACAAGCTCTTTCCCATGATGCACCTCTCCTGCACTCTGTCTATGCAAATGAGCAAGCAGAGAGTTCAGGAATAAAACACCTAAGCTCATGTCCCCAAAAAACAGCATCAGACAACTCGCAGATATTCCTCAATTTCTAATGCTTTTCTTTTAAACACACGATAAACAGCCTCACCTGTGGTAAGGCTTAAAAAAATTGAATAAACTCGTAAATGTTCCTCTCCACGGAAATCTTTAGTAAAAGGCGAAAGATTTTTTCGTTTTGAAGAGAAACCAGAGTAAGTTAGAATATGGCTCTCTGGGGGTAAGTGGCACCACATCAAAGACCCCGTCATTGCGAGGGTGAGGACCTGAGAGGTATTTTCAAAATCTAAGAAAGAGGACAAGAACCAGGCCGGTGAGGGAAGCAGGCCCAAATTTCAGAGTCTCTGCTCAAAGCACAGAAAATCAAAAAGGTGGACAGTTCCCATGCGTCTGTCTGGGAATATGCAAATTCTTTTCTGTACACACCTCAGCTCATTAGGAGGCGTTGCGGATGCTGGGCAAGGGGAACGGGAAGCGTGCATCAGGCTTTAGGTGAAGTGGCACTGTAGGACTTTTGTCCCCCAGCGATTTTACGCTTTCCACACCATCCTTCCAATCGTTAGGCTGTGAGCCACCACTGTGCTCTGCACATAGCCATGCACTTTAAGTCCCTTTTTCGCACGTACTTTCATTAAACCTGAATATAGAAGCATATATCTGTCTAGGCTAGAGGCACATGAAACAGGACTGGCGTGCCGCTTCAAGTGTACCTGAGAGGAATCTGACTCAGGATTGGCCACCCTGTCAGGGCACCGACTCAGGATTGGCCAACCTCTATGGGGCACCTCCAACGGGCACAAATAACGGGCAAGCCCTATGAAAAGCACAGCGTGAGTCTAGGTGCCACCTTGAAAAAGGAGGGTGACGTCTGGCCTCTGACAGCAGGAATATTAAGAGAGGAGAAAACATACTGCCTGCTATCATGAAATGCCAAGATAGTCACGAAAAGCAATCTCATGCACTGCACAAGCTCTTTCCCATGATGCACCTCTCCTGCACTCTGTCTATGCAAATGAGCAAGCAGAGGAGTTCAGGAATAAAACACCTAAGCTCATGTCCCCAAAAAACAGCAGCAGACAACTCGCAGATATTCCCCAATTTCTAATGCTTTTCTTTTAAACACACAATAAACAGCCTCACCTGTGGTAAGGCTTAAAAAAATTGAATAAACTCGTAAATGTTCCTCTCCACGGAAATCTTTAGTAAAAGGCGAAAGATTTTTTCGTTTTGAAGAGAAACCAGAGTAAGTTAGAATATGGCTCTCTGGGGGTAAGTGGCACCACATCAAAGACCCCGTCATTGCGAGGGTGAGGACCTGAGAGGTATTTTCAAAATCTAAGAAAGAGGACAAGAACCAGGCCGGTGAGGGAAGCAGGCCCAAATTTCAGAGTCTCTGCTCAAAGCACAGAAAATCAAAAAGGTGGACAGTTCCCATGCGTCTGTCTGGGAATATGCAAATTCTTTTCTGTACACACCTCAGCTCATTAGGAGGCGTTGCAGCTGCTGTGCAAGGGGAACGGGAAGCGTGCATCAGGCTTTAGGTGAAGTGGCACTGTAGGACTTTCGTCCCCCAGCGATTTTACGCTTTCCACACCATCCTTCCAATCGATAGGCTGTGAGCCACCACTGTGCTCTGCACATAGCCATGCACTTTAAGTCCCTTTTTCGCACGTACTTTCATTAAACCTGAATATAGAAGTATATATCTGTCTAGGCTAGAGGCACATGAAACAGGACTGGCGTGCCGCTTCAAGTGTACCTGAGAGGAATCTGACTCAGGATTGGCCACCCTCTCAGGGCACCGACTCAGGATTGGCCAACCTCTATGGGGCACCTCCAACGGGCACAAATAACGGGCAAGCCCTATGAAAAGCACAGCGTGAGTCTAGGTGCCACCTTGAAAAAGGAGGGTGACGTCTGGCCTCTGACAGCAGGAATATTAAGAGAGGAGAAAACATACTGCCTGCTATCGTGAAATTCCAAGATAGTCACGAAAAGCAATCTCATGCACTGCACAAGCTCTTTCCCATGATGCACCTCTCCTGCACTCTGTCTATGCAAATGAGCAAGCAGAGGAGTTCAGGAATAAAACACCTAAGCTCATGTCCCCAAAAAACAGCAGCAGACAACTCGCAGATATTCCCCAATTTCTAATGCTTTTCTTTTAAACACACAATAAACAGCCTCACCTGTGGTAAGGCTTAAAAAAATTGAATAAACTCGTAAATGTTCCTCTCCACGGAAATCTTTAGTAAAAGGCGAAAGATTTTTTCGTTTTGAAGAGAAACCAGAGTAAGTTAGAATATGGCTCTCTGGGGGTAAGTGGCACCACATCAAAGACCCCGTCATTGCGAGGGTGAGGACCTGAGAGGTATTTTCAAAATCTAAGAAAGAGGACAAGAACCAGGCCGGTGAGGGAAGCAGGCCCAAATTTCAGAGTCTCTGCTCAAAGCACAGAAAATCAAAAAGGTGGACAGTTCCCATGCGTCTGTCTGGGAATATGCAAATTCTTTTCTGTACACACCTCAGCTCATTAGGAGGCGTTGCGGATGCTGGGCAAGGGGAACGGGAAGCGTGCATCAGGCTTTAGGTGAAGTGGCACTGTAGGACTTTTGTCCCCCAGCGATTTTACGCTTTCCACACCATCCTTCCAATCGTTAGGCTGTGAGCCACCACTGTGCTCTGCACATAGCCATGCACTTTAAGTCCCTTTTTCGCACGTACTTTCATTAAACCTGAATATAGAAGCATATATCTGTCTAGGCTAGAGGCACATGAAACAGGACTGGCGTGCCGCTTCAAGTGTACCTGAGAGGAATCTGACTCAGGATTGGCCACCCTGTCAGGGCACCGACTCAGGATTGGCCAACCTCTATGGGGCACCTCCAACGGGCACAAATAACGGGCAAGCCCTATGAAAAGCACAGCGTGAGTCTAGGTGCCACCTTGAAAAAGGAGGGTGACGTCTGGCCTCTGACAGCAGGAATATTAAGAGAGGAGAAAACATACTGCCTGCTATCATGAAATTCCAAGATAGTCACGAAAAGCAATCTCATGCACTGCACAAGCTCTTTCCCATGATGCACCTCTCCTGCACTCTGTCTATGCAAATGAGCAAGCAGAGGAGTTCAGGAATAAAACACCTAAGCTCATGTCCCCAAAAAACAGCAGCAGACAACTCGCAGATATTCCCCAATTTCTAATGCTTTTCTTTTAAACACACAATAAACAGCCTCACCTGTGGTAAGGCTTAAAAAAATTGAATAAACTCGTAAATGTTCCTCTCCACGGAAATCTTTAGTAAAAGGCGAAAGATTTTTTCGTTTTGAAGAGAAACCAGAGTAAGTTAGAATATGGCTCTCTGGGGGTAAGTGGCACCACATCAAAGACCCCGTCATTGCGAGGGTGAGGACCTGAGAGGTATTTTCAAAATCTAAGAAAGAGGACAAGAACCAGGCCGGTGAGGGAAGCAGGCCCAAATTTCAGACTCTCTGCTCAAAGCACAGAAAATCAAAAAGGTGGACAGTTCCCATGCGTCTGTCTGGGAATATGCAAATTCTTTTCTGTACACACCTCAGCTCATTAGGAGGCGTTGCAGCTGCTGTGCAAGGGGAACGGGAAGCGTGCATCAGGCTTTAGGTGAAGTGGCACTGTAGGACTTTCGTCCCCCAGCGATTTTACGCTTTCCACACCATCCTTCCAATCGATAGGCTGTGAGCCACCACTGTGCTCTGCACATAGCCATGCACTTTAAGTCCCTTTTTCGCACGTACTTTCATTAAACCTGAATATAGAAGTATATATCTGTCTAGGCTAGAGGCACATGAAACAGGACTGGCGTGCCGCTTCAAGTGTACCTGAGAGGAATCTGACTCAGGATTGGCCACCCTCTCAGGGCACCGACTCAGGATTGGCCAACCTCTATGGGGCACCTCCAACGGGCACAAATAACGGGCAAGCCCTATGAAAAGCACAGCGTGAGTCTAGGTGCCACCTTGAAAAAGGAGGGTGACGTCTGGCCTCTGACAGCAGGAATATTAAGAGAGGAGAAAACATACTGCCTGCTATCGTGAAATTCCAAGATAGTCACGAAAAGCAATCTCATGCACTGCACAAGCTCTTTCCCATGATGCACCTCTCCTGCACTCTGTCTATGCAAATGAGCAAGCAGAGAGTTCAGGAATAAAACACCTAAGCTCATGTCCCCAAAAAACAACATCAGACAACTCGCAGATATTCCTCAATTTCTAATGCTTTTCTTTTAAACACACGATAAACAGCCTCACCTGTGGTAAGGCTTAAAAAAATTGAATAAACTCGTAAATGTTCCTCTCCACGGAAATCTTTAGTAAAAGGCGAAAGATTTTTTCGTTTTGAAAAGAAACCAGAGTAAGTTAGAATATGGCTCTCTGGGGGTAAGTGGCACCACATCAAAGACCCCGTCATTGCGAGGGTGAGGACCTGAGAGGTATTTTCAAAATCTAAGAAAGAGGACAAGAACCAGGCCGGTGAGGGAAGCAGGCCCAAATTTCAGAGTCTCTGCTCAAAGCACAGAAAATCAAAAAGGTGGACAGTTCCCATGCGTCTGTCTGTGAATATGCAAATTCTTTTCTGTACACACCTCAGCTCATTAGGAGGCGTTGCGGATGCTGGGCAAGGGGAACGGGAAGCGTGCATCAGGCTTTAGGTGAAGTGGCACTGTAGGACTTTTGTCCCCCAGCGATTTTACGCTTTCCACACCATCCTTCCAATCGTTAGGCTGTGAGCCACCACTGTGCTCTGCACATAGCCATGCACTTTAAGTCCCTTTTTCGCACGTACTTTCATTAAACCTGAATATAGAAGTATATATCTGTCTAGGCTAGAGGCACATGAAACAGGACTGGCGTGCCGCTTCAAGTGTACCTGAGAGGAATCTGACTCAGGATTGGCCACCCTCTCAGGGCACCGACTCAGGATTGGCCAACCTCTATGGGGCACCTCCAACGGGCACAAATAACGGGCAAGCCCTATGAAAAGCACAGCGTGAGTCTAGGTGCCACCTTGAAAAAGGAGGGTGACGTCTGGCCTCTGACAGCAGGAATATTAAGAGAGGAGAAAACATACTGCCTGCTATCATGAAATTCCAAGATAGTCACGAAAAGCAATCTCATGCACTGCACAAGCTCTTTCCCATGATGCACCTCTCCTGCACTCTGTATATGCAAATGAGCAAGCAGAGAGTTCAGGAATAAAACACCTAAGCTCATGTCCCCAAAAAACAGCAGCAGACAACTCGCAGATATTCCCCAATTTCTAATGCTTTTCTTTTAAACACACAATAAACAGCCTCACCTGTGGTAAGGCTTAAAAAAATTGAATAAACTCGTAAATGTTCCTCTCCACGGAAATCTTTAGTAAAAGGCGAAAGATTTTTTCGTTTTGAAGAGAAACCAGAGTAAGTTAGAATATGGCTCTCTGGGGGTAAGTGGCACCACATCAAAGACCCCGTCATTGCGAGGGTGAGGACCTGAGAGGTATTTTCAGGCTCTAAGAAAGAGGACAAGAACCAGGCCCGTGAGGGAAGCAGGCCCAAATTTCAGAGTCTCTGCTCAAAGCACAGAAAATGAAAAAGGTGGACAGTTCCCATGCGTCTGTCTGGGAATATGCAAATTCTTTTCTGTACACACCTCAGCTCATTAGGAGGCGTTGCGGCTGCTGGGCAAGGGGAACGGGAAGCGTGCATCAGGCTTTAGGTGAAGCGGCACTGTAGGACTTTTGTCCCCCAGCGATTTTACGCTTTCCACACCATCCTTCCAATCGTTAGGCTGTGAGCCACCACTGTGCTCTGCACATAGCCATGCACTTTAAGTCCCTTTTTCGCACGTACTTTCATTAAACCTGAATATAGAAGTATATATCTGTCTAGGCTAGAGGCACATGAAACAGGACTGGCGTGCCGCTTCAAGTGTACCTGAGAGGAATCTGACTCAGGATTGGCCACCCTCTCAGGGCACCGACTCAGGATTGGCCAACCTCTATGGGGCACCTCCAACGGGCACAAATAAAGGGCAAGCCCTATGAAAAGCACAGCGTGAGTCTAGGTGCCACCTTGAAAAAGGAGGGTGACGTCTGGCCTCTGACAGCAGGAATATTAAGAGAGGAGAAAACATACTGCCTGCTATCGTGAAATTCCAAGATAGTCACGAAAAGCAATCTCATGCACTGCACAAGCTCTTTCCCATGATGCACCTCTCCTGCACTCTGTCTATGCAAATGAGCAAGCAGAGAGTTCAGGAATAAAACACCTAAGCTCATGTCCCCAAAAAACAGCATCAGACAACTCGCAGATATTCCTCAATTTCTAATGCTTTTCTTTTAAACACACGATAAACAGCCTCACCTGTGGTAAGGCTTAAAAAAATTGAATAAACTCGTAAATGTTCCTCTCCACGGAAATCTTTAGTAAAAGGCGAAAGATTTTTTCGTTTTGAAGAGAAACCAGAGTAAGTTAGAATATGGCTCTCTGGGGGTAAGTGGCACCACATCAAAGACCCCGTCATTGCGAGGGTGAGGACCTGAGAGGTATTTTCAAAATCTAAGAAAGAGGACAAGAACCAGGCCGGTGAGGGAAGCAGGCCCAAATTTCAGAGTCTCTGCTCAAAGCACAGAAAATCAAAAAGGTGGACAGTTCCCATGCGTCTGTCTGGGAATATGCAAATTCTTTTCTGTACACACCTCAGCTCATTAGGAGGCGTTGCGGATGCTGGGCAAGGGGAACGGGAAGCGTGCATCAGGCTTTAGGTGAAGTGGCACTGTAGGACTTTTGTCCCCCAGCGATTTTACGCTTTCCACACCATCCTTCCAATCGTTAGGCTGTGAGCCACCACTGTGCTCTGCACATAGCCATGCACTTTAAGTCCCTTTTTCGCACGTACTTTCATTAAACCTGAATATAGAAGCATATATCTGTCTAGGCTAGAGGCACATGAAACAGGACTGGCGTGCCGCTTCAAGTGTACCTGAGAGGAATCTGACTCAGGATTGGCCACCCTGTCAGGGCACCGACTCAGGATTGGCCAACCTCTATGGGGCACCTCCAACGGGCACAAATAACGGGCAAGCCCTATGAAAAGCACAGCGTGAGTCTAGGTGCCACCTTGAAAAAGGAGGGTGACGTCTGGCCTCTGACAGCAGGAATATTAAGAGAGGAGAAAACATACTGCCTGCTATCATGAAATTCCAAGATAGTCACGAAAAGCAATCTCATGCACTGCACAAGCTCTTTCCCATGATGCACCTCTCCTGCACTCTGTCTATGCAAATGAGCAAGCAGAGGAGTTCAGGAATAAAACACCTAAGCTCATGTCCCCAAAAAACAGCAGCAGACAACTCGCAGATATTCCCCAATTTCTAATGCTTTTCTTTTAAACACACAATAAACAGCCTCACCTGTGGTAAGGCTTAAAAAAATTGAATAAACTCGTAAATGTTCCTCTCCACGGAAATCTTTAGTAAAAGGCGAAAGATTTTTTCGTTTTGAAGAGAAACCAGAGTAAGTTAGAATATGGCTCTCTGGGGGTAAGTGGCACCACATCAAAGACCCCGTCATTGCGAGGGTGAGGACCTGAGAGGTATTTTCAAAATCTAAGAAAGAGGACAAGAACCAGGCCGGTGAGGGAAGCAGGCCCAAATTTCAGAGTCTCTGCTCAAAGCACAGAAAATCAAAAAGGTGGACAGTTCCCATGCGTCTGTCTGGGAATATGCAAATTCTTTTCTGTACACACCTCAGCTCATTAGGAGGCATTGCGGCTGCTGGGCAAGGGGAACGGGAAGCGTGCATCAGGCTTTAGGTGAAGTGGCACTGTAGGACTTTTGTCCCCCAGCGATTTTACGCTTTCCACACCATCCTTCCAATCGTTAGGCTGTGAGCCACCACTGTGCTCTGCACATAGCCATGCACTTTAAGTCCCTTTTTCGCACGTACTTTCATTAAACCTGAATATAGAAGTATATATCTGTCTAGGCTAGAGGCACATGAAACAGGACTGGCGTGCCGCTTCAAGTGTACCTGAGAGGAATCTGACTCAGGATTGGCCACCCTCTCAGGGCACCGACTCAGGATTGGCCAACCTCTATGGGGCACCTCCAACGGGCACAAATAACGGGCAAGCCTTATGAAAAGCACAGCGTGAGTCTAGGTGCCACCTTGAAAAAGGAGGGTGACGTCTGGCCTCTGACAGCAGGAATATTAAGAGAGGAGAAAACATACTGCCTGCTATCGTGAAATTCCAAGATAGTCACGAAAAGCAATCTCATGCACTGCACAAGCTCTTTCCCATGATGCACCTCTCCTGCACTCTGTCTATGCAAATGAGCAAGCAGAGAGTTCAGGAATAAAACACCTAAGCTCATGTCCCCAAAAAACAGCATCAGACAACTCGCAGATATTCCTCAATTTCTAATGCTTTTCTTTTAAACACACGATAAACAGCTTCACCTGTGGTAAGGCTTAAAAAAATTGAATAAACTCGCAAATGTTCCTCTCCACGGAAATCTTTAGTAAAAGGCGAAAGATTTTTTCGTTTTGAAGAGAAACCAGAGTAAGTTAGAATATGGCTCTCTGGGGGTAAGTGGCACCACATCAAAGACCCCGTCATTGCGAGGGTGAGGACCTGAGAGGTATTTTCAAAATCTAAGAAAGAGGACAAGAACCAGGCCGGTGAGGGAAGCAGGCCCAAATTTCAGAGTCTCTGCTCAAAGCACAGAAAATCAAAAAGGTGGACAGTTCCCATGCGTCTGTCTGGGAATATGCAAATTCTTTTCTGTACACACCTCAGCTCATTAGGAGGCGTTGCGGATGCTGGGCAAGGGGAACGGGAAGCGTGCATCAGGCTTTAGGTGAAGTGGCACTGTAGGACTTTTGTCCCCCAGCGATTTTACGCTTTCCACACCATCCTTCCAATCGTTAGGCTGTGAGCCACCACTGTGCTCTGCACATAGCCATGCACTTTAAGTCCCTTTTTCGCACGTACTTTCATTAAACCTGAATATAGAAGCATATATCTGTCTAGGCTAGAGGCACATGAAACAGGACTGGCGTGCCGCTTCAAGTGTACCTGAGAGGAATCTGACTCAGGATTGGCCACGCTCTCAGGGCACCGACTCAGTATTGGCCAACCTCTAACGGGCACAAATAATGGGCAAGCCCTATGAAAAGCACAGCGTGAGTCTAGGTGCCACCTTGAAAAAGGAGGGTGACGTCTGGCCTCTGACAGCAGGAATATTAAGAGAGGAGAAAACATACTGCCTGCTATCGTGAAATTCCAAGATAGTCACGAAAAGCAATCTCATGCACTGCACAAGCTCTTTCCCATGATGCACCTCTCCTGCACTCTGTCTATGCAAATGAGCAAGCAGAGAGTTCAGGAATAAAACACCTAAGCTCATGTCCCCAAAAAACAGCATCAGACAACTCGCAGATATTCCTCAATTTCTAATGCTTTTCTTTTAAACACACGATAAACAGCCTCACCTGTGGTAAGGCTTAAAAAAATTGAATAAACTCGTAAATGTTCCTCTCCACGGAAATCTTTAGTAAAAGGCGAAAGATTTTTTCGTTTTGAAGAGAAACCAGAGTAAGTTAGAATATGGCTCTCTGGGGGTAAGTGGCACCACATCAAAGACCCCGTCATTGCGAGGGTGAGGACCTGAGAGGTATTTTCAAAATCTAAGAAAGAGGACAAGAACCAGGCCGGTGAGGGAAGCAGGCCCAAATTTCAGAGTCTCTGCTCAAAGCACAGAAAATCAAAAAGGTGGACAGTTCCCATGCGTCTGTCTGGGAATATGCAAATTCTTTTCTGTACACACCTCAGCTCATTAGGAGGCGTTGCGGATGCTGGGCAAGGGGAACGGGAAGCGTGCATCAGGCTTTAGGTGAAGTGGCACTGTAGGACTTTTGTCCCCCAGCGATTTTACGCTTTCCACACCATCCTTCCAATCAATAGGCTGTGAGCCACCACTGTGCTCTGCACATAGCCATGCACTTTAAGTCCCTTTTTCGCACGTACTTTCATTAAACCTGAATATAGAAGTATATATCTGTCTAGGCTAGAGGCACATGAAAAAGGACTGGCGTGCCGCTTCAAGTGTACCTGAGAGGAATCTGACTCAGGATTGGCCACCCTCTCAGGGCACCGACTCAGGATTGGCCAACCTCTATGGGGCACCTCTAACGGGCACAAATAACAGGCAAGCCCTATGAAAAGCACAGCGTGAGTCTAGGTGCCACCTTGAAAAAGGAGGGTGACGTCTGGCCTCTGGCAGCAGGAATATTAAGCGAGGAGAAAACATACTGCCTGCTATCGTGAAATTCCAAGATAGTCACGAAAAGCAATCTCATGCACTGCACAAGCTCTTTCCCATGATGCACCTCTCCTGCACTCTGTCTATGCAAATGAGCAAGCAGAGAGTTCAGGAATAAAACACCTAAGCTCACGTCCCCAAAAAACACGCAGATATTCCCCAATTTCTAATGCTTTTCATTTAAACACACGATAAACAGCCTCACCTGTGGTAAGGCTTAAAAAAATTGAATAAACTCGTAAATGTTCCTCTCCACGGAAATCTTTAGTAAAAGGCGAAAGATTTTTTCGTTTTGAAGAGAAACCAGAGTAAGTTAGAATATGGCTCTCTGGGGGTAAGTGGCACCACATCAAAGACCCCGTCATTGCGAGGGTGAGGACCTGAGAGGTATTTTCAGGCTCTAAGAAAGAGGACAAGAACCAGGCCGGTGAGGGAAGCAGGCCCAAATTTCAGAGTCTCTGCTCAAAGCACAGAAAATCAAAAAGGTGGACAGTTCCCATGCGTCTGTCTGGGAATATGCAAATTCTTTTCTGTACACACCTCAGCTCATTAGGAGGCGTTGCAGCTGCTGGGCAAGGGGAACGGGAAGCGTGCATCAGGCTTTAGGTGAAGTGGCACTGTAGGACTTTCGTCCCCCAGCGATTTTACGCTTTCCACACCATCCTTCCAATCGATAGGCTGTGAGCCACCACTGTGCTCTGCACATAGCCATGCACTTTAAGTCCCTTTTTCGCACGTACTTTCATTAAACCTGAATATAGAAGTATATATCTGTCTAGGCTAGAGGCACATAAAACAGGACTGGCGTGCCGCTTCAAGTGTACCTGAGAGGAATCTGACTCAGGATTGGCCACGCTCTCAGGGCACCGACTCAGTATTGGCCAACCTCTAACGGGCACAAATAATGGGCAAGCCCTATGAAAAGCACAGCGTGAGTCTAGGTGCCACCTTGAAAAAGGAGGGTGACGTCTGGCCTCTGACAGCAGGAATATTAAGAGAGGAGAAAACATACTGCCTGCTATCGTGAAATTCCAAGATAGTCACGAAAAGCAATCTCATGCACTGCACAAGCTCTTTCCCATGATGCACCTCTCCTGCACTCTGTCTATGCAAATGAGCAAGCAGAGAGTTCAGGAATAAAACACCTAAGCTCATGTCCCCAAAAAACAGCAGCAGACAACTCGCAGATATTCACCAATTTCTAATGCTTTTCTTTTAAACACACGATAAACAGCCTCACCTGTGGTAAGGCTTAAAAAAATTGAATAAACTCGTAAATGTTCCTCTCCACGGAAATCTTTAGTAAAAGGCGAAAGATTTTTTCGTTTTGAAGAGAAACCAGAGTAAGTTAGAATATGGCTCTCTGGGGGTAAGTGGCACCACATCAAAGACCCCGTCATTGCGAGGGTGAGGACCTGAGAGGTATTTTCAAAATCTAAGAAAGAGGACAAGAACCAGGCCGGTGAGGGAAGCAGGCCCAAATTTCAGAGTCTCTGCTCAAAGCACAGAAAATCAAAAAGGTGGACAGTTCCCATGCGTCTGTCTGGGAATATGCAAATTCTTTTCTGTACACACCTCAGCTCATTAGGAGGCGTTGCGGATGCTGGGCAAGGGGAACGGGAAGCGTGCATCAGGCTTTAGGTGAAGTGGCACTGTAGGACTTTTGTCCCCCAGCGATTTTACGCTTTCCACACCATCCTTCCAATCGTTAGGCTGTGAGCCACCACTGTGCTCTGCACATAGCCATGCACTTTAAGTCCCTTTTTCGCACGTACTTTCATTAAACCTGAATATAGAAGCATATATCTGTCTAGGCTAGAGGCACATGAAACAGGACTGGCGTGCTGCTTCAAGTGTACCTGAGAGGAATCTGACTCAGGATTGGCCACCCTCTCAGGGCACCGACTCAGGATTGGCCAACCTCTATGGGGCACCTCCAACGGGCACAAATAACGGGCAAGCCCTATGAAAAGCACAGCGTGAGTCTAGGTGCCACCTTGAAAAAGGAGGGTGACGTCTGGCCTCTGACAGCAGGAATATTAAGAGAGGAGAAAACATACTGCCTGCTATCATGAAATTCCAAGATAGTCACGAAAAGCAATCTCATGCACTGCACAAACTCTTTCCCATGATGCACCTCTCCTGCACTCTGTCTATGCAAATGAGCAAGCAGAGGAGTTCAGGAATAAAACACCTAAGCTCATGTCCCCAAAAAACAGCAGCAGACAACTCGCAGATATTCCCCAATTTCTAATGCTTTTCTTTTAAACACACAATAAACAGCCTCACCTGTGGTAAGGCTTAAAAAAATTGAATAAACTCGTAAATGTTCCTCTCCACGGAAATCTTTAGTAAAAGGCGAAAGATTTTTTCGTTTTGAAGAGAAACCAGAGTAAGTTAGAATATGGCTCTCTGGGGGTAAGTGGCACCACATCAAAGACCCCGTCATTGCGAGGGTGAGGACCTGAGAGGTATTTTCAAAATCTAAGAAAGAGGACAAGAACCAGGCCGGTGAGGGAAGCAGGCCCAAATTTCAGAGTCTCTGCTCAAAGCACAGAAAATCAAAAAGGTGGACAGTTCCCATGCGTCTGTCTGGGAATATGCAAATTCTTTTCTGTACACACCTCAGCTCATTAGGAGGCATTGCGGCTGCTGGGCAAGGGGAACGGGAAGCGTGCATCAGGCTTTAGGTGAAGTGGCACTGTAGGACTTTTGTCCCCCAGCGATTTTACGCTTTCCACACCATCCTTCCAATCGTTAGGCTGTGAGCCACCACTGTGCTCTGCACATAGCCATGCACTTTAAGTCCCTTTTTCGCACGTACTTTCATTAAACCTGAATATAGAAGTATATATCTGTCTAGGCTAGAAGCACATGAAACAGGACTGGCGTGCCGCTTCAAGTGTACTTGAGAGGAATCTGACTCAGGATTGGCCACCCTCTCAGGGCACCGACTCAGGATTGGCCAACCTCTAACGGGCACAAATAACGGGCAAGCCCTATGAAAAGCACAGCGTGAGTCTAGGTGCCACCTTGAAAAAGGAGGGTGACGTCTGGCCTCTGACAGCAGGAATATTAAGAGAGGAGAAAACATACTGCCTGCTATCGTGAAATTCCAAGATAGTCACGAAAAGCAATCTCATGCACTGCACAAGCTCTTTCCCATGATGCACCTCTCCTGCACTCTGTCTATGCAAATGAGCAAGCAGAGAGTTCAGGAATAAAACACCTAAGCTCATGTCCCCAAAAAACAGCATCAGACAACTCGCAGATATTCCTCAATTTCTAATGCTTTTCTTTTAAACACACGATAAACAGCTTCACCTGTGGTAAGGCTTAAAAAAATTGAATAAACTCGCAAATGTTCCTCTCCACGGAAATCTTTAGTAAAAGGCGAAAGATTTTTTCGTTTTGAAGAGAAACCAGAGTAAGTTAGAATATGGCTCTCTGGGGGTAAGTGGCACCACATCAAAGACCCCGTCATTGCGAGGGTGAGGACCTGAGAGGTATTTTCAAAATCTAAGAAAGAGGACAAGAACCAGGCCGGTGAGGGAAGCAGGCCCAAATTTCAGAGTCTCTGCTCAAAGCACAGAAAATCAAAAAGGTGGACAGTTCCCATGCGTCTGTCTGGGAATATGCAAATTCTTTTCTGTACACACCTCAGCTCATTAGGAGGCGTTGCGGATGCTGGGCAAGGGGAACGGGAAGCGTGCATCAGGCTTTAGGTGAAGTGGCACTGTAGGACTTTTGTCCCCCAGCGATTTTACGCTTTCCACACCATCCTTCCAATCGTTAGGCTGTGAGCCACCACTGTGCTCTGCACATAGCCATGCACTTTAAGTCCCTTTTTCGCACGTACTTTCATTAAACCTGAATATAGAAGCATATATCTGTCTAGGCTAGAGGCACATGAAACAGGACTGGCGTGCCGCTTCAAGTGTACCTGAGAGGAATCTGACTCAGGATTGGCCACCCTCTCAGGGCACCGACTCAGGATTGGCCAACCTCTATGGGGCACCTCCAACGGGCACAAATAACGGGCAAGCCCTATGAAAAGCACAGCGTGAGTCTAGGTGCCACCTTGAAAAAGGAGGGTGACGTCTGGCCTCTGACAGCAGGAATATTAAGAGAGGAGAAAACATACTGCCTGCTATCATGAAATTCCAAGATAGTCACGAAAAGCAATCTCATGCACTGCACAAGCTCTTTCCCATGATGCACCTCTCCTGCACTCTGTCTATGCAAATGAGCAAGCAGAGAGTTCAGGAATAAAACACCTAAGCTCATGTCCCCAAAAAACAGCATCAGACAACTCGCAGATATTCCTCAATTTCTAATGCTTTTCTTTTAAACACACGATAAACAGCCTCACCTGTGGTAAGGCTTAAAAAAATTGAATAAACTCGTAAATGTTCCTCTCCACGGAAATCTTTAGTAAAAGGCGAAAGATTTTTTCGTTTTGAAGAGAAACCAGAGTAAGTTAGAATATGGCTCTCTGGGGGTAAGTGGCACCACATCAAAGACCCCGTCATTGCGAGGGTGAGGACCTGAGAGGTATTTTCAAAATCTAAGAAAGAGGACAAGAACCAGGCCGGTGAGGGAAGCAGGCCCAAATTTCAGAGTCTCTGCTCAAAGCACAGAAAATCAAAAAGGTGGACAGTTCCCATGCGTCTGTCTGGGAATATGCAAATTCTTTTCTGTACACACCTCAGCTCATTAGGAGGCGTTGCGGATGCTGGGCAAGGGGAACGGGAAGCGTGCATCAGGCTTTAGGTGAAGTGGCACTGTAGGACTTTTGTCCCCCAGCGATTTTACGCTTTCCACACCATCCTTCCAATCAATAGGCTGTGAGCCACCACTGTGCTCTGCACATAGCCATGCACTTTAAGTCCCTTTTTCGCACGTACTTTCATTAAACCTGAATATAGAAGTATATATCTGTCTAGGCTAGAGGCACATGAAAAAGGACTGGCGTGCCGCTTCAAGTGTACCTGAGAGGAATCTGACTCAGGATTGGCCACCCTCTCAGGGCACCGACTCAGGATTGGCCAACCTCTATGGGGCACCTCTAACGGGCACAAATAACAGGCAAGCCCTATGAAAAGCACAGCGTGAGTCTAGGTGCCACCTTGAAAAAGGAGGGTGACGTCTGGCCTCTGGCAGCAGGAATATTAAGCGAGGAGAAAACATACTGCCTGCTATCGTGAAATTCCAAGATAGTCACGAAAAGCAATCTCATGCACTGCACAAGCTCTTTCCCATGATGCACCTCTCCTGCACTCTGTCTATGCAAATGAGCAAGCAGAGAGTTCAGGAATAAAACACCTAAGCTCACGTCCCCAAAAAACACGCAGATATTCCCCAATTTCTAATGCTTTTCATTTAAACACACGATAAACAGCCTCACCTGTGGTAAGGCTTAAAAAAATTGAATAAACTCGTAAATGTTCCTCTCCACGGAAATCTTTAGTAAAAGGCGAAAGATTTTTTCGTTTTGAAGAGAAACCAGAGTAAGTTAGAATATGGCTCTCTGGGGGTAAGTGGCACCACATCAAAGACCCCGTCATTGCGAGGGTGAGGACCTGAGAGGTATTTTCAGGCTCTAAGAAAGAGGACAAGAACCAGGCCGGTGAGGGAAGCAGGCCCAAATTTCAGAGTCTCTGCTCAAAGCACAGAAAATCAAAAAGGTGGACAGTTCCCATGCGTCTGTCTGGGAATATGCAAATTCTTTTCTGTACACACCTCAGCTCATTAGGAGGCGTTGCAGCTGCTGGGCAAGGGGAACGGGAAGCGTGCATCAGGCTTTAGGTGAAGTGGCACTGTAGGACTTTCGTCCCCCAGCGATTTTACGCTTTCCACACCATCCTTCCAATCGATAGGCTGTGAGCCACCACTGTGCTCTGCACATAGCCATGCACTTTAAGTCCCTTTTTCGCACGTACTTTCATTAAACCTGAATATAGAAGTATATATCTGTCTAGGCTAGAGGCACATAAAACAGGACTGGCGTGCCGCTTCAAGTGTACCTGAGAGGAATCTGACTCAGGATTGGCCACCCTCTCAGGGCACCGACTCAGTATTGGCCAACCTCTAACGGGCACAAATAATGGGCAAGCCCTATGAAAAGCACAGCGTGAGTCTAGGTGCCACCTTGAAAAAGGAGGGTGACGTCTGGCCTCTGACAGCAGGAATATTAAGAGAGGAGAAAACATACTGCCTGCTATCGTGAAATTCCAAGATAGTCACGAAAAGCAATCTCATGCACTGCACAAGCTCTTTCCCATGATGCACCTCTCCTGCACTCTGTCTATGCAAATGAGCAAGCAGAGAGTTCAGGAATAAAACACCTAAGCTCATGTCCCCAAAAAACAGCAGCAGACAACTCGCAGATATTCACCAATTTCTAATGCTTTTCTTTTAAACACACGATAAACAGCCTCACCTGTGGTAAGGCTTAAAAAAATTGAATAAACTCGTAAATGTTCCTCTCCACGGAAATCTTTAGTAAAAGGCGAAAGATTTTTTCGTTTTGAAGAGAAACCAGAGTAAGTTAGAAAATGGCTCTCTGGGGGTAAGTGGCACCACATCAAAGACCCCGTCATTGCGAGGGTGAGGACCTGAGAGGTATTTTCAGGCTCTAAGAAAGAGGACAAGAACCAGGCCGGTGAGGGAAGCAGGCCCAAATTTCAGAGTCTCTGCTCAAAGCACAGAAAATCAAAAAGGTGGACAGTTCCCATGCGTCTGTCTGGGAATATGCAAATTCTTTTCTGTACACACCTCAGCTCATTAGGAGGCGTTGCGGCTGCTGGTCAAGGGGAACGGGAAGCGTGCATCAGGCTTTAGGTGAAGTGGCACTGTAGGACTTTTGTCCCCCAGCGATTTTACGCTTTCCACACCATCCTTCCAATCGATAGGCTGTGAGCCACCACTGTGCTCTGCACATAGCCATGCACTTTAAGTCCCTTTTTCGCACGTACTTTCATTAAACCTGAATATAGAAGTATATATCTGTCTAGGCTAGAGGCACATGAAACAGGACTGGCGTGCTGCTTCAAGTGTACCTGAGAGGAATCTGACTCAGGATTGGCCACCCTCTCAGGGCACCGACTCAGGATTGGCCAACCTCTATGGGGCACCTCCAACGGGCACAAATAACGGGCAAGCCCTATGAAAAGCACAGCGTGAGTCTAGGTGCCACCTTGAAAAAGGAGGGTGACGTCTGGCCTCTGACAGCAGGAATATTAAGAGAGGAGAAAACATACTGCCTGCTATCGTGAAATTCCAAGATAGTCACGAAAAGCAATCTCATGCACTGCACAAGCTCTTTCCCATGATGCACCTCTCCTGCACTCTGTCTATGCAAAGGAGCAAGCAGAGAGTTCAGGAATAAAACACCTAAGCTCATGTCCCCAAAAAACTCGCAGATATTCCCCAATTTCTAATGCTTTTCTTTTAAACACACGATAAACAGCCTCACCTGTGGTAAGGCTTAAAAAAATTGAATAAACTCGTAAATGTTCTTCTCAACGGAAATCTTTAGTAAAAGGCGAAAGATTTTTTTGTTTTGAAGAGAAACCAGAGTAAGTTAGAATATGGCTCTCTGGGGGTAAGTGGCACCACATCAAAGACCCCGTCATTGCGAGGGTGAGGACCTGAGAGGTATTTTCAGGCTCTAAGAAAGAGGACAAGAACCAGGCCGGTGAGGGAAGCAGGCCCAAATTTCAGAGTCTCTGCTCAAAGCACAGAAAATCAAAAAGGTGGACAGTTCCCATGCGTCTGTCTGGGAATATGCAAATTCTTTTCTGTACACACCTCAGCTCATTAGGAGGCGTTGCAGCTGCTGGGCAAGGGGAACGGGAAGCGTGCATCAGGCTTTAGGTGAAGTGGCACTGTAGGACTTTCGTCCCCCAGCGATTTTACGCTTTCCACACCATCCTTCCAATCGATAGGCTGTGAGCCACCACTGTGCTCTGCACATAGCCATGCACTTTAAGTCCCTTTTTCGCACGTACTTTCATTAAACCTGAATATAGAAGTATATATCTGTCTAGGCTAGAGGCACATAAAACAGGACTGGCGTGCCGCTTCAAGTGTACCTGAGAGGAATCTGACTCAGGATTGGCCACCCTCTCAGGGCACCGACTCAGGATTGGCCAACCTCTAACGGGCACAAATAATGGGCAAGCCCTATGAAAAGCACAGTGTGAGTCTAGGTGCCACCTTGAAAAAGGAGGGTGACGTCTGGCCTCTGACAGCAGGAATATTAAGAGAGGAGAAAACATACTGCCTGCTATCGTGAAATTCCAAGATAGTCACGAAAAGCAATCTCATGCACTGCACAAGCTCTTTCCCATGATGCACCTCTCCTGCACTCTGTCTATGCAAATGAGCAAGCAGAGAGTTCAGGAATAAAACACCTAAGCTCATGTCCCCAAAAAACTGCAGCAGACAACTTGCAGATATTCACCAATTCATAATGCTTTTCTTTTAAACACACGATAAACAGCCTCACCCGTGGTAAGGCTTAAAAAAATTGAATAAACTCGTAAATGTTCCTCTCCACAGAAATCTTTAGTAAAAGGCGAAAGATTTTTTCGTTTTGAAGAGAAACCAGAGTAAGTTAGAATATGGCTCTCTGGGGGTAAGTGGCACCACATCAAAGACCCCGTCATTGCGAGGGTGAGGACCTGAGAGGTATTTTCAAAATCTAAGAAAGAGGACAAGAACCAGGCCGGTGAGGGAAGCAGGCCCAAATTTCAAAGTCTCTGCTCAAAGCACAGAAAATCAAAAAGGTGGACAGTTCCCATGCGTCTGTCTGGGAATATGCAAATTCTTTTCTGTACACACCTCAGCTCATTAGGAGGTGTTGCGGCTGCTGGGCAAGGGGAACGGGAAGCGTGCATCAGGCTTTAGGTGAAGTGGCACTGTAGGACTTTTGTCCCCCAGCGATTTTACGCTTTCCACACCATCCTTCCAATCGTTAGGCTGTGAGCCACCACTGTGCTCTGCACATAGCCATGCACTTTAAGTCCCTTTTTCACACGTACTTTCATTAAACCTGAATATAGAAGTATATATCTGTCTAGGCTAGAAACACATGAAACAGGACTGGCGTGCCGCTTCAATTGTACTTGAGAGGAATCTGACTCAGGATTGGCCACCCTCTCAGGGCACCGACTCAGGATTGGCCAACCTCTAACGGGCACAAATAACGGGCAAGCCCTATGAAAAGCACAGCGTGAGTCTAGGTGCCACCTTGAAAAAGGAGGGTGACGTCTGGCCTCTGACAGCAGGAATATTAAGAGAGGAGAAAACATACTGCCTGCTATCGTGAAATTCCAAGATAGTCACGAAAAGCAATCTCATGCACTGCACAAGCTCTTTCCCATGATGCACCTCTCCTGCACTCTGTCTATGCAAATGAGCAAGCAGAGAGTTCAGGAATAAAACACCTAAGCTCATGTCCCCAAAAAACAGCAGCAGACAACTCGCAGATATTCCCCAATTTCTAATGCTTTTCTTTTAAACACACGATAAACAGCCTCACCTGTGGTAAGGCTTAAAAAAATTGAATAAACTCGTAAATGGTCCTCTCCACGGAAATCTTTAGTAAAAGGCAAAAGATTTTTTCGTTTTGAAGAGAAACCAGAGTAAGTTAGAAAATGGCCCTCTGGGGGTAAGTGGCACCACATCAAAGACCCCGTCATTGCGAGGGTGAGGACCTGAGAGGTATTTTCAGGCTCTAAGAAAGAGGACAAGAACCAGGCCGGTGAGGGAAGCAGGCCCAAATTTCAGAGTCTCTGCTCAAAGCACAGAAAATCAAAAAGGTGGACAGTTCCCATGCGTCTGTCTGGGAATATGCAAATTCTTTTCTGTACACACCTCAGCTCATTAGGAGGCGTTGCGGCTGCTGGGCAAGGGGAACGGGAAGCGTGCATCAGGCTTTAGGTGAAGTGGCACTGTAGGACTTTTGTCCCCCAGCGATTTTACGCTTTCCACACCATCCTTCCAATCGATAGGCTGTGAGCCACCACTGTGCTCTGCACATAGCCATGCACTTTAAGTCCCTTTTTCGCACGTACTTCCATTAAACCTGAATATAGAAGTATATATCTGTCTAGGCTAGAGGCACATAAAACAGGACTGGCGTGCCGCTTCAAGTGTACCTGAGAGGAATCTGACTCAGGATTGGCAACCCTCTCAGGGCACCGACTCAGGATTGGCCAACCTCTAACGGGCACAAATAACGGGCAAGCTCTATGAAAAGCACAGCGTGAGTCTAGGTGCCACCTTGAAAAAGGAGGGTGACGTCTGGCCTCTGACAGCAGGAATATTAAGAGAGGAGAAAACATACTGCCTGCTATCGTGAAATTCCAAGATAGTCACGAAAAGCAATCTCATGCACTGCACAAGCTCTTTCCCATGATGCACCTCTCCTGCACTCTGTCTATGCAAATGAGCAAGCAGAGAGTTCAGGAATAAAACACCTAAGCTCATGTCCCCAAAAAACAGCAGCAGACAACTCGCAGATATTCCCCAATTTCTAATGCTTTTCTTTTAAACACACGATAAACAGCCTCACCTGTGGTAAGGCTTAAAAAAATTGAATAAACTCGTAAATGTTCCTCTCCACAGAAATCTTTAGTAAAAGGCGAAAGATTTTTTCGTTTTGAAGAGAAACCAAAGTAAGTTAGAATATGGCGCTCTGGGGGTAAGTGGCACCACATCAAAGACCCCGTCATTGCGAGGGTGAGGACCTGAGAGGTATTTTCAAAATCTAAGAAAGAGGACAAGAACCAGGCCGGTGAGGGAAGCAGGCCCAAATTTCAGAGTCTCTGCTCAAAGCACAGAAAATCAAAAAGGTGGACAGTTCCCATGCGTCTGTCTGGGAATATGCAAATTCTTTTCTGTACACACCTCAGCTCATTAGGAGGTGTTGCGGCTGCTGGGCAAGGGGAACGGGAAGCGTGCATCAGGCTTTAGGTGAAGTGGCACTGTAGGACTTTTGTCCCCCAGCGATTTTACGCTTTCCACACCATCCTTCCAATCGTTAGGCTGTGAGCCACTACTGTGCTCTGCACATAGCCATGCACTTTAAGTCCCTTTTTCGCACGTACTTTCATTAAACCTGAATATAGAAGTATATATCTGTCTAGGCTAGAAGCACATGAAACAGGACTGGCGTGCCGCTTCAAGTGTACTTGAGAGGAATCTGACTCAGGATTGGCCACCCTCTCAGGGCACCGACTCAGGATTGGCCAACCTCTAACGGGCACAAATAACGGGCAAGCCCTATGAAAAGCACAGCGTGAGTCTAGGTGCCACCTTGAAAAAGGAGGGTGACGTCTGGCCTCTGACAGCAGGAATATTAAGAGAGGAGAAAACATACTGCCTGCTATCGTGAAATTCCAAGATAGTCACGAAAAGCAATCTCATGCACTGCACAAGCTCTTTCCCATGATGCACCTCTCCTGCACTCTGTCTATGCAAATGAGCAAGCAGAGAGTTCAGGAATAAAACACCTAAGCTCATGTCCCCAAAAAACAGCAGCAGACAACTCGCAGATATTCCCCA
This sequence comes from Lissotriton helveticus, assembly GCF_964261635.1. Lineage (NCBI taxonomy): Eukaryota > Metazoa > Chordata > Amphibia > Caudata > Salamandridae > Lissotriton > Lissotriton helveticus. The sequence goes on along the minus strand of NC_136073.1, from coordinate 658,118,109 downwards.
ATTTCTAATGCTTTTCTTTTAAACACACGATAAACAGCCTCACCTGTGATAAGGCTTAAAAAAATTGAATAAACTCGTAAATGGTCCTCTCCACGGAAATCTTTAGTAAAAGGCGAAAGATTTTTTCGTTTTGAAGAGAAACCAGAGTAAGTTAGAAAACGGCTCTCTGGGGGTAAGTGGCACCACATCAAAGACCCCGTCATTGCGAGGGTGAGGACCTGAGAGGTATTTTCAGGCTCTAAGAAAGAGGACAAGAACCAGGCCGGTGAGGGAAGCAGGCCCAAATTTCAGAGTCTCTGCTCAAAGCACAGAAAATCAAAAAGGTGGACAGTTCCCATGCGTCTGTCTGGGAATATGCAAATTCTTTTCTGTACACACCTCAGCTCATTAGGAGGCGTTGCGGCTGCTGGGCAAGGGGAACGGGAAGCGTGCATCAGGCTTTAGGTGAAGTGGCACTGTAGGACTTTTGTCCCCCAGCGATTTTACGCTTTCCACACCATCCTTCCAATCGATAGGCTGTGAGCCACCACTGTGCTCTGCACATAGCCATGCACTTTAAGTCCCTTTTTCGCACGTACTTTAATTAAACCTGAATATAGAAGTATATATCTGTCTAGGCTAGAGGCACATGAAAAAGGACTGGCGTGCTGCTTCAAGTGTACCTGAGAGGAATCTGACTCAGGATTGGCCACCCTCTCAGGGCACCGACTCAGGATTGGCCAACCTCTAACGGGCACAAATAATGGGCAAGCCCTATGAAAAGCACAGCGTGAGTCTAGGTGCCACCATGAAAAAGGAGGGTGACGTCTGGCCTCTGACAGCAGGAATATTAAGAGAGGAGAAAACATACTGCCTGCTATCGTGAAATTCCAAGATAGTCACGAAAAGCAATCTCATGCACTGCACAAGCTCTTTCCCATGATGCACCTCTCCTGCACTCTGTCTATGCAAATGAGCAAGCAGAGAGTTCAGGAATAAAACACCTAAGCTCATGTCCCCAATAAAAAAGCAGCAGACAACTCGCAGATATTCACCAATTTCTAATGCTTTTCTTTAAACACACGATAAACAGCCTCACCTGTGATAAGGCTTAAAAAAATTGAATAAACTCGTAAATGTTCCTCTCCACGAAAATCTTTAGTAAAAGGCGAAAGATTTTTTCGTTTTGAAGAGAAACCAGAGTAAGTTAGAATATGGCTCTCTGGGGGTAAGTGGCACCACATCAAAGACCCCGTCATTGTGAGGGTGAGGACCTGAGAGGTATTTTCAAAATCTAAGAAAGAGGACAAGAACCAGGCCGGTGAGGGAAGCAGGCCCAAATTTCAGAGTCTCTGCTCAAAGCACAGAAAATCAAAAAGGTGGACAGTTCCCATGCGTCTGTCTGGGAATATGCAAATTCTTTTCTGTACACACCTCAGCTCATTAGGAGGTGTTGCGGCTGCTGGGCAAGGGGAATGGGAAGCGTGCATCAGGCTTTAGGTGAAGTGGCACTGTAGGACTTTTGTCCCCCAGCGATTTTACGCTTTCCACACCATCCTTCCAATCGTTAGGCTGTGAGCCACCACTGTGCTCTGCACATAGCCATGCACTTCAAGTCCCTTTTTCGCACGTACTTTCATTAAACCTGAATATAGAAGTATATATCTGTCTAGGCTAGAGGCACATGAAACAGGACTGGCGTGCCGCTTCAAGTGTACCTGAGAGGAATCTGACTCAGGATTGGCCACCCTCTCAGGGCACCGACTCAGGATTGGCCAACCTCTAACGGGCACAAATAACGGGCAAGCCCTATGAAAAGCACAGCGTGAGTCTAGGTGCCACCTTGAAAAAGGAGGGTGACGTCTGGCCTCTGACAGCAGGAATATTAAGAGAGGAGAAAACATACTGCCTGCTATCGTGAAATTCCAAGATAGTCACAAAAAGCAATCTCATGCACTGCACAAGCTCTTTCCCATGATGCACCTCTCCTGCACTCTGTCTATGCAAATGAGCAAGCAGAGAGTTCAGGAATAAAACACCTAAGCTCATGTCCCCAAAAAACAGCATCAGACAACTCGCAGATATTCCTCAATTTCTAATGCTTTTCTTTTAAACACACGATAAACAGCCTCACCTGTGGTAAGGCTTAAAAAAATTGAATAAACTCGTAAATGTTCCTCTCCACGGAAATCTTTAGTAAAAGGCGAAAGATTTTTTCGTTTTGAAGAGAAACCAGAGTAAGTTAGAATATGGCTCTCTGGGGGTAAGTGGCACCACATCAAAGACCCCGTCATTGCGAGGGTGAGGACCTGAGAGGTATTTTCAAAATCTAAGAAAGAGGACAAGAACCAGGCCGGTGAGGGAAGCAGGCCCAAATTTCAGAGTCTCTGCTCAAAGCACAGAAAATCAAAAAGGTGGACAGTTCCCATGCGTCTGTCTGGGAATATGCAAATTCTTTTCTGTACACACCTCAGCTCATTAGGAGGCGTTGCGGATGCTGGGCAAGGGGAACGGGAAGCGTGCATCAGGCTTTAGGTGAAGTGGCACTGTAGGACTTTTGTCCCCTAGCGATTTTACGCTTTCCACACCATCCTTCCAATCGTTAGGCTGTGAGCCACCACTGTGCTCTGCACATAGCCATGCACTTTAAGTCCCTTTTTCACACGTACTTTCATTAAACCTGAATATAGAAGCATATATCTGTCTAGGCTAGAGGCACATAAAACAGGACTGGCGTGCCGCTTCAAGTGTACCTGAGAGGAATCTGACTCAGGATTGGCCACCCTCTCAGGGCACCGACTCAGGATTGGCCAACCTCTAACGGGCACAAATAATGGGCAAGCCCTATGAAAAGCACAGTGTGAGTCTAGGTGCCACCTTGAAAAAGGAGGGTGACGTCTGGCCTCTGACAGCAGGAATATTAAGAGAGGAGAAAACATACTGCCTGCTATCGTGAAATTCCAAGATAGTCACGAAAAGCAATCTCATGCACTGCACAAGCTCTTTCCCATGATGCACCTCTCCTGCACTCTGTCTATGCAAATGAGCAAGCAGAGAGTTCAGGAATAAAACACCTAAGCTCATGTCCCCAAAAAACAGCAGCAGACAACTTGCAGATATTCACCAATTCATAATGCTTTTCTTTTAAACACACGATAAACAGCCTCACCTGTGGTAAGGCTTAAAAAAATTGAATAAACTCGTAAATGTTCCTCTCCACAGAAATCTTTAGTAAAAGGCGAAAGATTTTTTCGTTTTGAAGAGAAACCAGAGTAAGTTAGAATATGGCTCTCTGGGGGTAAGTGGCACCACATCAAAGACCCCGTCATTGCGAGGGTGAGGACCTGAGAGGTATTTTCAAAATCTAAGAAAGAGGACAAGAACCAGGCCGGTGAGGGAAGCAGGCCCAAATTTCAGAGTCTCTGCTCAAAGCACAGAAAATCAAAAAGGTGGACAGTTCCCATGCGTCTGTCTGGGAATATGCAAATTCTTTTCTGTACACACCTCAGCTCATTAGGAGGTGTTGCGGCTGCTGGGCAAGGGGAACGGGAAGCGTGCATCAGGCTTTAGGTGAAGTGGCACTGTAGGACTTTTGTCCCCCAGCGATTTTACGCTTTCCACACCATCCTTCCAATCGTTAGGCTGTGAGCCACCACTGTGCTCTGCACATAGCCATGCACTTTAAGTCCCTTTTTCGCACGTACTTTCATTAAACCTGAATATAGAAGTATATATCTGTCTAGGCTAGAAACACATGAAACAGGACTGGCGTGCCGCTTCAATTGTACTTGAGAGGAATCTGACTCAGGATTGGCCACCCTCTCAGGGCACCGACTCAGGATTGGCCAACCTCTAACGGGCACAAATAACGGGCAAGCCCTATGAAAAGCACAGCGTGAGTCTAGGTGCCACCTTGAAAAAGGAGGGTGACGTCTGGCCTCTGACAGCAGGAATATTAAGAGAGGAGAAAACATACTGCCTGCTATCGTGAAATTCCAAGATAGTCACGAAAAGCAATCTCATGCACTGCACAAGCTCTTTCCCATGATGCACCTCTCCTGCACTCTGTCTATGCAAATGAGCAAGCAGAGAGTTCAGGAATAAAACACCTAAGCTCATGTCCCCAAAAAACAGCAGCAGACAACTCGCAGATATTCCCCAATTTCTAATGCTTTTCTTTTAAACACACGATAAACAGCCTCACCTGTGGTAAGGCTTAAAAAAATTGAATAAACTCGTAAATGGTCCTCTCCACGGAAATCTTTAGTAAAAGGCGAAAGATTTTTTCGTTTTGAAGAGAAACCAGAGTAAGTTAGAAAATGGCTCTCTGGGGGTAAGTGGCACCACATCAAAGACCCCGTCATTGCGAGGGTGAGGACCTGAGAGGTATTTTCAGGCTCTAAGAAAGAGGACAAGAACCAGGCCGGTGAGGGAAGCAGGCCCAAATTTCAGAGTCTCTGCTCAAAGCACAGAAAATCAAAAAGGTGGACAGTTCCCATGCGTCTGTCTGGGAATATGCAAATTCTTTTCTGTACACACCTCAGCTCATTAGGAGGCGTTGCGGCTGCTGGGCAAGGGGAACGGGAAGCGTGCATCAGGCTTTAGGTGAAGTGGCACTGTAGGACTTTTGTCCCCCAGCGATTTTACGCTTTCCACACCATCCTTCCAATCGATAGGCTGTGAGCCACCACTGTGCTCTGCACATAGCCATGCACTTTAAGTCCCTTTTTCGCACGTACTTCCATTAAACCTGAATATAGAAGTATATATCTGTCTAGGCTAGAGGCACATAAAACAGGACTGGCGTGCCGCTTCAAGTGTACCTGAGAGGAATCTGACTCAGGATTGGCAACCCTCTCAGGGCACCGACTCAGGATTGGCCAACCTCTAACGGGCACAAATAACGGGCAAGCTCTATGAAAAGCACAGCGTGAGTCTAGGTGCCACCTTGAAAAAGGAGGGTGACGTCTGGCCTCTGACAGCAGGAATATTAAGAGAGGAGAAAACATACTGCCTGCTATCGTGAAATTCCAAGATAGTCACGAAAAGCAATCTCATGCACTGCACAAGCTCTTTCCCATGATGCACCTCTCCTGCACTCTGTCTATGCAAATGAGCAAGCAGAGAGTTCAGGAATAAAACACCTAAGCTCATGTCCCCAAAAAACAGCAGCAGACAACTCGCAGATATTCCCCAATTTCTAATGCTTTTCTTTTAAACACACGATAAACAGCCTCACCTGTGATAAGGCTTAAAAAAATTGAATAAACTCGTAAATGTTCCTCTCCACAGAAATCTTTAGTAAAAGGCGAAAGATTTTTTCGTTTTGAAGAGAAACCAAAGTAAGTTAGAATATGGCGCTCTGGGGGTAAGTGGCACCACATCAAAGACCCCGTCATTGCGAGGGTGAGGACCTGAGAGGTATTTTCAAAATCTAAGAAAGAGGACAAGAACCAGGCCGGTGAGGGAAGCAGGCCCAAATTTCAGAGTCTCTGCTCAAAGCACAGAAAATCAAAAAGGTGGACAGTTCCCATGCGTCTGTCTGGGAATATGCAAATTCTTTTCTGTACACACCTCAGCTCATTAGGAGGTGTTGCGGCTGCTGGGCAAGGGGAACGGGAAGCGTGCATCAGGCTTTAGGTGAAGTGGCACTGTAGGACTTTTGTCCCCCAGCGATTTTACGCTTTCCACACCATCCTTCCAATCGTTAGGCTGTGAGCCACCACTGTGCTCTGCACATAGCCATGCACTTTAAGTCCCTTTTTCGCACGTACTTTCATTAAACCTGAATATAGAAGTATATATCTGTCTAGGCTAGAAGCACATGAAACAGGACTGGCGTGCCGCTTCAAGTGTACTTGAGAGGAATCTGACTCAGGATTGGCCACCCTCTCAGGGCACCGACTCAGGATTGGCCAACCTCTAACGGGCACAAATAACGGGCAAGCCCTATGAAAAGCACAGCGTGAGTCTAGGTGCCACCTTGAAAAAGGAGGGTGACGTCTGGCCTCTGACAGCAGGAATATTAAGAGAGGAGAAAACATACTGCCTGCTATCGTGAAATTCCAAGATAGTCACGAAAAGCAATCTCATGCACTGCACAAGCTCTTTCCCATGATGCACCTCTCCTGCACTCTGTCTATGCAAATGAGCAAGCAGAGAGTTCAGGAATAAAACACCTAAGCTCATGTCCCCAAAAAACAGCAGCAGACAACTCGCAGATATTCCCCAATTTCTAATGCTTTTCTTTTAAACACACGATAAACAGCCTCACCTGTGGTAAGGCTTAAAAAAATTGAATAAACTCGTAAATGGTCCTCTCCACGGAAATCTTTAGTAAAAGGCGAAAGATTTTTTCGTTTTGAAGAGAAACCAGAGTAAGTTAGAAAACGGCTCTCTGGGGGTAAGTGGCACCACATCAAAGACCCCGTCATTGCGAGGGTGAGGACCTGAGAGGTATTTTCAGGCTCTAAGAAAGAGGACAAGAACCAGGCCGGTGAGGGAAGCAGGCCCAAATTTCAGAGTCTCTGCTCAAAGCACAGAAAATCAAAAAGGTGGACAGTTCCCATGCGTCTGTCTGGGAATATGCAAATTCTTTTCTGTACACACCTCAGCTCATTAGGAGGCGTTGCGGCTGCTGGGCAAGGGGAACGGGAAGCGTGCATCAGGCTTTAGGTGAAGTGGCACTGTAGGACTTTTGTCCCCCAGCGATTTTACGCTTTCCACACCATCCTTCCAATCGATAGGCTGTGAGCCACCACTGTGCTCTGCACATAGCCATGCACTTTAAGTCCCTTTTTCGCACGTACTTCCATTAAACCTGAATATAGAAGTATATATCTGTCTAGGCTAGAGGCACATAAAACAGGACTGGCGTGCCGCTTCAAGTGTACCTGAGAGGAATCTGACTCAGGATTGGCAACCCTCTCAGGGCACCGACTCAGGATTGGCCAACCTCTAACGGGCACAAATAACGGGCAAGCTCTATGAAAAGCACAGCGTGAGTCTAGGTGCCACCTTGAAAAAGGAGGGTGACGTCTGGCCTCTGACAGCAGGAATATTAAGAGAGGAGAAAACATACTGCCTGCTATCGTGAAATTCCAAGATAGTCACGAAAAGCAATCTCATGCACTGCACAAGCTCTTTCCCATGATGCACCTCTCCTGCACTCTGTCTATGCAAATGAGCAAGCAGAGAGTTCAGGAATAAAACACCTAAGCTCATGTCCCCAAAAAACAGCAGCAGGCAACTCGCAGATATTTCCCAATTTCTAATGCTTTTCTTTTAAACACACGATAAACAGCGTCACCTGTGGTAAGGCTTAAAAAAATTGAATAAACTCGTAAATGTTCCTCTCCACGGAAATCTTTAGTAAAAGGCGAAAGATTTTTTCGTTTTGAAGAGAAACCAGAGTAAGTTAGAATATGGCTCTCTGGGGGTAAGTGGCACCACATCAAAGACCCCGTCATTGCGAGGGTGAGGACCTGAGAGGTATTTTCAGGCTCTAAGAAAGAGGACAAGAACCAGGCCGGTGAGGGAAGCAGGCCCAAATTTCAGAGTCTCTGCTCAAAGCACAGAAAATCAAAAAGGTGGACAGTTCCCATGCGTCTGTCTGGGAATATGCAAATTCTTTTCTGTACACACCTCAGCTCATTAGGAGGCGTTGCGGCTGCTGGGCAAGGGGAACGGGAAGCGTGCATCAGGCTTTAGGTGAAGTGGCACTGTAGGACTTTTGTCCCCCAGCGATTTTACGCTTTCCACACCATCCTTCCAATCGATAGGCTGTGAGCCACCACTGTGCTCTGCACATAGCCATGCACTTTAAGTCCCTTTTTCGCACGTACTTTAATTAAACCTGAATATAGAAGTATATATCTGTCTAGGCTAGAGGCACATGAAAAAGGACTGGCGTGCTGCTTCAAGTGTACCTGAGAGGAATCTGACTCAGGATTGGCCACCCTCTCAGGGCACCGACTCAGGATTGGCCAACCTCTAACGGGCACAAATAATGGGCAAGCCCTATGAAAAGCACAGCGTGAGTCTAGGTGCCACCATGAAAAAGGAGGGTGACGTCTGGCCTCTGACAGCAGGAATATTAAGAGAGGAGAAAACATACTGCCTGCTATCGTGAAATTCCAAGATAGTCACGAAAAGCAATCTCATGCACTGCACAAGCTCTTTCCCATGATGCACCTCTCCTGCACTCTGTCTATGCAAATGAGCAAGCAGAGAGTTCAGGAATAAAACACCTAAGCTCATGTCCCCAATAAAAAAGCAGCAGACAACTCGCAGATATTCACCAATTTCTACTGCTTTTCTTTAAACACACGATAAACAGCCTCACCTGTGATAAGGCTTAAAAAAATTGAATAAACTCGTAAATGTTGCTCTCCACGAAAATCTTTAGTAAAAGGCGAAAGATTTTTTCGTTTTGAAGAGAAACCAGAGTAAGTTAGAATATGGCTCTCTGGGGGTAAGTGGCACCACATCAAAGACCCCGTCATTGTGAGGGTGAGGACCTGAGAGGTATTTTCAAAATCTAAGAAAGAGGACAAGAACCAGGCCGGTGAGGGAAGCAGGCCCAAATTTCAGAGTCTCTGCTCAAAGCACAGAAAATCAAAAAGGTGGACAGTTCCCATGCGTCTGTCTGGGAATATGCAAATTCTTTTCTGTACACACCTCAGCTCATTAGGAGGTGTTGCGGCTGCTGGGCAAGGGGAATGGGAAGCGTGCATCAGGCTTTAGGTGAAGTGGCACTGTAGGACTTTTGTCCCCCAGCGATTTTACGCTTTCCACACCATCCTTCCAATCGTTAGGCTGTGAGCCACCACTGTGCTCTGCACATAGCCATGCACTTCAAGTCCCTTTTTCGCACGTACTTTCATTAAACCTGAATATAGAAGTATATATCTGTCTAGGCTAGAGGCACATGAAACAGGACTGGCGTGCCGCTTCAAGTGTACCTGAGAGGAATCTGACTCAGGATTGGCCACCCTCTCAGGGCACCGACTCAGGATTGGCCAACCTCTAACGGGCACAAATAACGGGCAAGCCCTATGAAAAGCACAGCGTGAGTCTAGGTGCCACCTTGAAAAAGGAGGGTGACGTCTGGCCTCTGACAGCAGGAATATTAAGAGAGGAGAAAACATACTGCCTGCTATCGTGAAATTCCAAGATAGTCACGAAAAGCAATCTCATGCACTGCACAAGCTCTTTCCCATGATGCACCTCTCCTGCACTCTGTCTATGCAAATGAGCAAGCAGAGAGTTCAGGAATAAAACACCTAAGCTCATGTCCCCAAAAAACTCGCAGATATTCCCCAATTTCTAATGCTTTTCTTTTAAACACACGATAAACAGCCTCACCTGTGGTAAGGCTTAAAAAAATTGAATAAACTCGTAAATGTTCTTCTCAACGGAAATCTTTAGTAAAAGGCGAAAGATTTTTTTGTTTTGAAGAGAAACCAGAGTAAGTTAGAATATGGCTCTCTGGGGGTAAGTGGCACCACATCAAAGACCCCGTCATTGCGAGGGTGAGGACCTGAGAGGTATTTTCAGGCTCTAAGAAAGAGGACAAGAACCAGGCCGGTGAGGGAAGCAGGCCCAAATTTCAGAGTCTCTGCTCAAAGCACAGAAAATCAAAAAGGTGGACAGTTCCCATGCGTCTGTCTGGGAATATGCAAATTCTTTTCTGTACACACCTCAGCTCATTAGGAGGCGTTGCAGCTGCTGGGCAAGGGGAACGGGAAGCGTGCATCAGGCTTTAGGTGAAGTGGCACTGTAGGACTTTCGTCCCCCAGCGATTTTACGCTTTCCACACCATCCTTCCAATCGATAGGCTGTGAGCCACCACTGTGCTCTGCACATAGCCATGCACTTTAAGTCCCTTTTTCGCACGTACTTTCATTAAACCTGAATATAGAAGTATATATCTGTCTAGGCTAGAGGCACATAAAACAGGACTGGCGTGCCGCTTCAAGTGTACCTGAGAGGAATCTGACTCAGGATTGGCTACCCTCTCAGGGCACCGACTCAGGATTGGCCAACCTCTAACGGGCACAAATAATGGGCAAGCCCTATGAAAAGCACAGTGTGAGTCTAGGTGCCACCTTGAAAAAGGAGGGTGACGTCTGGCCTCTGACAGCAGGAATATTAAGAGAGGAGAAAACATACTGCCTGCTATCGTGAAATTCCAAGATAGTCACGAAAAGCAATCTCATGCACTGCACAAGCTCTTTCCCATGATGCACCTCTCCTGCACTCTGTCTATGCAAATGAGCAAGCAGAGAGTTCAGGAATAAAACACCTAAGCTCATGTCCCCAAAAAACAGCAGCAGACAACTTGCAGATATTCACCAATTCATAATGCTTTTCTTTTAAACACACGATAAACAGCCTCACCTGTGGTAAGGCTTAAAAAAATTGAATAAACTCGTAAATGTTCCTCTCCACAGAAATCTTTAGTAAAAGGCGAAAGATTTTTTCGTTTTGAAGAGAAACCAGAGTAAGTTAGAATATGGCTCTCTGGGGGTAAGTGGCACCACATCAAAGACCCCGTCATTGCGAGGGTGAGGACCTGAGAGGTATTTTCAAAATCTAAGAAAGAGGACAAGAACCAGGCCGGTGAGGGAAGCAGGCCCAAATTTCAGAGTCTCTGCTCAAAGCACAGAAAATCAAAAAGGTGGACAGTTCCCATGCGTCTGTCTGGGAATATGCAAATTCTTTTCTGTACACACCTCAGCTCATTAGGAGGTGTTGCGGCTGCTGGGCAAGGGGAACGGGAAGCGTGCATCAGGCTTTAGGTGAAGTGGCACTGTAGGACTTTTGTCCCCCAGCGATTTTACGCTTTCCACACCATCCTTCCAATCGTTAGGCTGTGAGCCACCACTGTGCTCTGCACATAGCCATGCACTTTAAGTCCCTTTTTCGCACGTACTTTCATTAAACCTGAATATAGAAGTATATATCTGTCTAGGCTAGAAACACATGAAACAGGACTGGCGTGCCGCTTCAATTGTACTTGAGAGGAATCTGACTCAGGATTGGCCACCCTCTCAGGGCACCGACTCAGGATTGGCCAACCTCTAACGGGCACAAATAACGGGCAAGCCCTATGAAAAGCACAGCGTGAGTCTAGGTGCCACCTTGAAAAAGGAGGGTGACGTCTGGCCTCTGACAGCAGGAATATTAAGAGAGGAGAAAACATACTGCCTGCTATCGTGAAATTCCAAGATAGTCACGAAAAGCAATCTCATGCACTGCACAAGCTCTTTCCCATGATGCACCTCTCCTGCACTCTGTCTATGCAAATGAGCAAGCAGAGAGTTCAGGAATAAAACACCTAAGCTCATGTCCCCAAAAAACAGCAGCAGACAACTCGCAGATATTCCCCAATTTCTAATGCTTTTCTTTTAAACACACGATAAACAGCCTCACCTGTGGTAAGGCTTAAAAAAATTGAATAAACTCGTAAATGGTCCTCTCCACGGAAATCTTTAGTAAAAGGCGAAAGATTTTTTCGTTTTGAAGAGAAACCAGAGTAAGTTAGAAAATGGCTCTCTGGGGGTAAGTGGCACCACATCAAAGACCCCGTCATTGCGAGGGTGAGGACCTGAGAGGTATTTTCAGGCTCTAAGAAAGAGGACAAGAACCAGGCCGGTGAGGGAAGCAGGCCCAAATTTCAGAGTCTCTGCTCAAAGCACAGAAAATCAAAAAGGTGGACAGTTCCCATGCGTCTGTCTGGGAATATGCAAATTCTTTTCTGTACACACCTCAGCTCATTAGGAGGCGTTGCGGCTGCTGGGCAAGGGGAACGGGAAGCGTGCATCAGGCTTTAGGTGAAGTGGCACTGTAGGACTTTTGTCCCCCAGCGATTTTACGCTTTCCACACCATCCTTCCAATCGATAGGCTGTGAGCCACCACTGTGCTCTGCACATAGCCATGCACTTTAAGTCCCTTTTTCGCACGTACTTCCATTAAACCTGAATATAGAAGTATATATCTGTCTAGGCTAGAGGCACATAAAACAGGACTGGCGTGCCGCTTCAAGTGTACCTGAGAGGAATCTGACTCAGGATTGGCAACCCTCTCAGGGCACCGACTCAGGATTGGCCAACCTCTAACGGGCACAAATAACGGGCAAGCTCTATGAAAAGCACAGCGTGAGTCTAGGTGCCACCTTGAAAAAGGAGGGTGACGTCTGGCCTCTGACAGCAGGAATATTAAGAGAGGAGAAAACATACTGCCTGCTATCGTGAAATTCCAAGATAGTCACGAAAAGCAATCTCATGCACTGCACAAGCTCTTTCCCATGATGCACCTCTCCTGCACTCTGTCTATGCAAATGAGCAAGCAGAGAGTTCAGGAATAAAACACCTAAGCTCATGTCCCCAAAAAACAGCAGCAGACAACTCGCAGATATTCCCCAATTTCTAATGCTTTTCTTTTAAACACACGATAAACAGCCTCACCTGTGGTAAGGCTTAAAAAAATTGAATAAACTCGTAAATGTTCCTCTCCACAGAAATCTTTAGTAAAAGGCGAAAGATTTTTTCGTTTTGAAGAGAAACCAAAGTAAGTTAGAATATGGCGCTCTGGGGGTAAGTGGCACCACATCAAAGACCCCGTCATTGCGAGGGTGAGGACCTGAGAGGTATTTTCAAAATCTAAGAAAGAGGACAAGAACCAGGCCGGTGAGGGAAGCAGGCCCAAATTTCAGAGTCTCTGCTCAAAGCACAGAAAATCAAAAAGGTGGACAGTTCCCATGCGTCTGTCTGGGAATATGCAAATTCTTTTCTGTACACACCTCAGCTCATTAGGAGGTGTTGCGGCTGCTGGGCAAGGGGAACGGGAAGCGTGCATCAGGCTTTAGGTGAAGTGGCACTGTAGGACTTTTGTCCCCCAGCGATTTTACGCTTTCCACACCATCCTTCCAATCGTTAGGCTGTGAGCCACCACTGTGCTCTGCACATAGCCATGCACTTTAAGTCCCTTTTTCGCACGTACTTTCATTAAACCTGAATATAGAAGTATATATCTGTCTAGGCTAGAAGCACATGAAACAGGACTGGCGTGCCGCTTCAAGTGTACTTGAGAGGAATCTGACTCAGGATTGGCCACCCTCTCAGGGCACCGACTCAGGATTGGCCAACCTCTAACGGGCACAAATAACGGGCAAGCCCTATGAAAAGCACAGCGTGAGTCTAGGTGCCACCTTGAAAAAGGAGGGTGACGTCTGGCCTCTGACAGCAGGAATATTAGGAGAGGAGAAAACATACTGCCTGCTATCGTGAAATTCCAAGATAGTCACGAAAAGCAATCTCATGCACTGCACAAGCTCTTTCCCATGATGCACCTCTCCTGCACTCTGTCTATGCAAATGAGCAAGCAGAGAGTTCAGGAATAAAACACCTAAGCTCATGTCCCCAAAAAACAGCAGCAGACAACTCGCAGATATTCCCCAATTTCTAATGCTTTTCTTTTAAACACACGATAAACAGCCTCACCTGTGGTAAGGCTTAAAAAAATTGAATAAACTCGTAAATGGTCCTCTCCACGGAAATCTTTAGTAAAAGGCGAAAGATTTTTTCGTTTTGAAGAGAAACCAGAGTAAGTTAGAAAACGGCTCTCTGGGGGTAAGTGGCACCACATCAAAGACCCCGTCATTGCGAGGGTGAGGACCTGAGAGGTATTTTCAGGCTCTAAGAAAGAGGACAAGAACCAGGCCGGTGAGGGAAGCAGGCCCAAATTTCAGAGTCTCTGCTCAAAGCACAGAAAATCAAAAAGGTGGACAGTTCCCATGCGTCTGTCTGGGAATATGCAAATTCTTTTCTGTACACACCTCAGCTCATTAGGAGGCGTTGCGGCTGCTGGGCAAGGGGAACGGGAAGCGTGCATCAGGCTTTAGGTGAAGTGGCACTGTAGGACTTTTGTCCCCCAGCGATTTTACGCTTTCCACACCATCCTTCCAATCGATAGGCTGTGAGCCACCACTGTGCTCTGCACATAGCCATGCACTTTAAGTCCCTTTTTCGCACGTACTTCCATTAAACCTGAATATAGAAGTATATATCTGTCTAGGCTAGAGGCACATAAAACAGGACTGGCGTGCCGCTTCAAGTGTACCTGAGAGGAATCTGACTCAGGATTGGCAACCCTCTCAGGGCACCGACTCAGGATTGGCCAACCTCTAACGGGCACAAATAACGGGCAAGCTCTATGAAAAGCACAGCGTGAGTCTAGGTGCCACCTTGAAAAAGGAGGGTGACGTCTGGCCTCTGACAGCAGGAATATTAAGAGAGGAGAAAACATACTGCCTGCTATCGTGAAATTCCAAGATAGTCACGAAAAGCAATCTCATGCACTGCACAAGCTCTTTCCCATGATGCACCTCTCCTGCACTCTGTCTATGCAAATGAGCAAGCAGAGAGTTCAGGAATAAAACACCTAAGCTCATGTCCCCAAAAAACAGCAGCAGGCAACTCGCAGATATTTCCCAATTTCTAATGCTTTTCTTTTAAACACACGATAAACAGCGTCACCTGTGGTAAGGCTTAAAAAAATTGAATAAACTCGTAAATGTTCCTCTCCACGGAAATCTTTAGTAAAAGGCGAAAGATTTTTTCGTTTTGAAGAGAAACCAGAGTAAGTTAGAATATGGCTCTCTGGGGGTAAGTGGCACCACATCAAAGACCCCGTCATTGCGAGGGTGAGGACCTGAGAGGTATTTTCAGGCTCTAAGAAAGAGGACAAGAACCAGGCCGGTGAGGGAAGCAGGCCCAAATTTCAGAGTCTCTGCTCAAAGCACAGAAAATCAAAAAGGTGGACAGTTCCCATGCGTCTGTCTGGGAATATGCAAATTCTTTTCTGTACACACCTCAGCTCATTAGGAGGCGTTGCGGCTGCTGGGCAAGGGGAACGGGAAGCGTGCATCAGGCTTTAGGTGAAGTGGCACTGTAGGACTTTTGTCCCCCAGCGATTTTACGCTTTCCACACCATCCTTCCAATCGATAGGCTGTGAGCCACCACTGTGCTCTGCACATAGCCATGCACTTTAAGTCCCTTTTTCGCACGTACTTTAATTAAACCTGAATATAGAAGTATATATCTGTCTAGGCTAGAGGCACATGAAAAAGGACTGGCGTGCTGCTTCAAGTGTACCTGAGAGGAATCTGACTCAGGATTGGCCACCCTCTCAGGGCACCGACTCAGGATTGGCCAACCTCTAACGGGCACAAATAATGGGCAAGCCCTATGAAAAGCACAGCGTGAGTCTAGGTGCCACCATGAAAAAGGAGGGTGACGTCTGGCCTCTGACAGCAGGAATATTAAGAGAGGAGAAAACATACTGCCTGCTATCGTGAAATTCCAAGATAGTCACGAAAAGCAATCTCATGCACTGCACAAGCTCTTTCCCATGATGCACCTCTCCTGCACTCTGTCTATGCAAATGAGCAAGCAGAGAGTTCAGGAATAAAACACCTAAGCTCATGTCCCCAATAAAAAAGCAGCAGACAACTCGCAGATATTCACCAATTTCTACTGCTTTTCTTTAAACACACGATAAACAGCCTCACCTGTGATAAGGCTTAAAAAAATTGAATAAACTCGTAAATGTTCCTCTCCACGAAAATCTTTAGTAAAAGGCGAAAGATTTTTTCGTTTTGAAGAGAAACCAGAGTAAGTTAGAATATGGCTCTCTGGGGGTAAGTGGCACCACATCAAAGACCCCGTCATTGTGAGGGTGAGGACCTGAGAGGTATTTTCAAAATCTAAGAAAGAGGACAAGAACCAGGCCGGTGAGGGAAGCAGGCCCAAATTTCAGAGTCTCTGCTCAAAGCACAGAAAATCAAAAAGGTGGACAGTTCCCATGCGTCTGTCTGGGAATATGCAAATTCTTTTCTGTACACACCTCAGCTCATTAGGAGGTGTTGCGGCTGCTGGGCAAGGGGAATGGGAAGCGTGCATCAGGCTTTAGGTGAAGTGGCACTGTAGGACTTTTGTCCCCCAGCGATTTTACGCTTTCCACACCATCCTTCCAATCGTTAGGCTGTGAGCCACCACTGTGCTCTGCACATAGCCATGCACTTTAAGTCCCTTTTTCGCACGTACTTTCATTAAACCTGAATATAGAAGTATATATCTGTCTAGGCTAGAAACACATGAAACAGGACTGGCGTGCCGCTTCAATTGTACTTGAGAGGAATCTGACTCAGGATTGGCCACCCTCTCAGGGCACCGACTCAGGATTGGCCAACCTCTAACGGGCACAAATAACGGGCAAGCCCTATGAAAAGCACAGCGTGAGTCTAGGTGCCACCTTGAAAAAGGAGGGTGACGTCTGGCCTCTGACAGCAGGAATATTAAGAGAGGAGAAAACATACTGCCTGCTATCGTGAAATTCCAAGATAGTCACGAAAAGCAATCTCATGCACTGCACAAGCTCTTTCCCATGATGCACCTCTCCTGCACTCTGTCTATGCAAATGAGCAAGCAGAGAGTTCAGGAATAAAACACCTAAGCTCATGTCCCCAAAAAACAGCAGCAGACAACTCGCAGATATTCCCCAATTTCTAATGCTTTTCTTTTAAACACACGATAAACAGCCTCACCTGTGGTAAGGCTTAAAAAAATTGAATAAACTCGTAAATGGTCCTCTCCACGGAAATCTTTAGTAAAAGGCGAAAGATTTTTTCGTTTTGAAGAGAAACCAGAGTAAGTTAGAAAATGGCTCTCTGGGGGTAAGTGGCACCACATCAAAGACCCCGTCATTGCGAGGGTGAGGACCTGAGAGGTATTTTCAGGCTCTAAGAAAGAGGACAAGAACCAGGCCGGTGAGGGAAGCAGGCCCAAATTTCAGAGTCTCTGCTCAAAGCACAGAAAATCAAAAAGGTGGACAGTTCCCATGCGTCTGTCTGGGAATATGCAAATTCTTTTCTGTACACACCTCAGCTCATTAGGAGGCGTTGCGGCTGCTGGGCAAGGGGAACGGGAAGCGTGCATCAGGCTTTAGGTGAAGTGGCACTGTAGGACTTTTGTCCCCCAGCGATTTTACGCTTTCCACACCATCCTTCCAATCGATAGGCTGTGAGCCACCACTGTGCTCTGCACATAGCCATGCACTTTAAGTCCCTTTTTCGCACGTACTTCCATTAAACCTGAATATAGAAGTATATATCTGTCTAGGCTAGAGGCACATAAAACAGGACTGGCGTGCCGCTTCAAGTGTACCTGAGAGGAATCTGACTCAGGATTGGCAACCCTCTCAGGGCACCGACTCAGGATTGGCCAACCTCTAACGGGCACAAATAACGGGCAAGCTCTATGAAAAGCACAGCGTGAGTCTAGGTGCCACCTTGAAAAAGGAGGGTGACGTCTGGCCTCTGACAGCAGGAATATTAAGAGAGGAGAAAACATACTGCCTGCTATCGTGAAATTCCAAGATAGTCACGAAAAGCAATCTCATGCACTGCACAAGCTCTTTCCCATGATGCACCTCTCCTGCACTCTGTCTATGCAAATGAGCAAGCAGAGAGTTCAGGAATAAAACACCTAAGCTCATGTCCCCAAAAAACAGCAGCAGACAACTCGCAGATATTCCCCAATTTCTAATGCTTTTCTTTTAAACACACGATAAACAGCCTCACCTGTGGTAAGGCTTAAAAAAATTGAATAAACTCGTAAATGTTCCTCTCCACAGAAATCTTTAGTAAAAGGCGAAAGATTTTTTCGTTTTGAAGAGAAACCAAAGTAAGTTAGAATATGGCGCTCTGGGGGTAAGTGGCACCACATCAAAGACCCCGTCATTGCGAGGGTGAGGACCTGAGAGGTATTTTCAAAATCTAAGAAAGAGGACAAGAACCAGGCCGGTGAGGGAAGCAGGCCCAAATTTCAGAGTCTCTGCTCAAAGCACAGAAAATCAAAAAGGTGGACAGTTCCCATGCGTCTGTCTGGGAATATGCAAATTCTTTTCTGTACACACCTCAGCTCATTAGGAGGTGTTGCGGCTGCTGGGCAAGGGGAACGGGAAGCGTGCATCAGGCTTTAGGTGAAGTGGCACTGTAGGACTTTTGTCCCCCAGCGATTTTACGCTTTCCACACCATCCTTCCAATCGTTAGGCTGTGAGCCACCACTGTGCTCTGCACATAGCCATGCACTTTAAGTCCCTTTTTCGCACGTACTTTCATTAAACCTGAATATAGAAGTATATATCTGTCTAGGCTAGAAGCACATGAAACAGGACTGGCGTGCCGCTTCAAGTGTACTTGAGAGGAATCTGACTCAGGATTGGCCACCCTCTCAGGGCACCGACTCAGGATTGGCCAACCTCTAACGGGCACAAATAACGGGCAAGCCCTATGAAAAGCACAGCGTGAGTCTAGGTGCCACCTTGAAAAAGGAGGGTGACGTCTGGCCTCTGACAGCAGGAATATTAGGAGAGGAGAAAACATACTGCCTGCTATCGTGAAATTCCAAGATAGTCACGAAAAGCAATCTCATGCACTGCACAAGCTCTTTCCCATGATGCACCTCTCCTGCACTCTGTCTATGCAAATGAGCAAGCAGAGAGTTCAGGAATAAAACACCTAAGCTCATGTCCCCAAAAAACAGCAGCAGACAACTCGCAGATATTCCCCAATTTCTAATGCTTTTCTTTTAAACACACGATAAACAGCCTCACCTGTGGTAAGGCTTAAAAAAATTGAATAAACTCGTAAATGGTCCTCTCCACGGAAATCTTTAGTAAAAGGCGAAAGATTTTTTCGTTTTGAAGAGAAACCAGAGTAAGTTAGAAAACGGCTCTCTGGGGGTAAGTGGCACCACATCAAAGACCCCGTCATTGCGAGGGTGAGGACCTGAGAGGTATTTTCAGGCTCTAAGAAAGAGGACAAGAACCAGGCCGGTGAGGGAAGCAGGCCCAAATTTCAGAGTCTCTGCTCAAAGCACAGAAAATCAAAAAGGTGGACAGTTCCCATGCGTCTGTCTGGGAATATGCAAATTCTTTTCTGTACACACCTCAGCTCATTAGGAGGCGTTGCGGCTGCTGGGCAAGGGGAACGGGAAGCGTGCATCAGGCTTTAGGTGAAGTGGCACTGTAGGACTTTTGTCCCCCAGCGATTTTACGCTTTCCACACCATCCTTCCAATCGATAGGCTGTGAGCCACCACTGTGCTCTGCACATAGCCATGCACTTTAAGTCCCTTTTTCGCACGTACTTCCATTAAACCTGAATATAGAAGTATATATCTGTCTAGGCTAGAGGCACATAAAACAGGACTGGCGTGCCGCTTCAAGTGTACCTGAGAGGAATCTGACTCAGGATTGGCAACCCTCTCAGGGCACCGACTCAGGATTGGCCAACCTCTAACGGGCACAAATAACGGGCAAGCTCTATGAAAAGCACAGCGTGAGTCTAGGTGCCACCTTGAAAAAGGAGGGTGACGTCTGGCCTCTGACAGCAGGAATATTAAGAGAGGAGAAAACATACTGCCTGCTATCGTGAAATTCCAAGATAGTCACGAAAAGCAATCTCATGCACTGCACAAGCTCTTTCCCATGATGCACCTCTCCTGCACTCTGTCTATGCAAATGAGCAAGCAGAGAGTTCAGGAATAAAACACCTAAGCTCATGTCCCCAAAAAACAGCAGCAGGCAACTCGCAGATATTTCCCAATTTCTAATGCTTTTCTTTTAAACACACGATAAACAGCGTCACCTGTGGTAAGGCTTAAAAAAATTGAATAAACTCGTAAATGTTCCTCTCCACGGAAATCTTTAGTAAAAGGCGAAAGATTTTTTCGTTTTGAAAAGAAACCAGAGTAAGTTAGAATATGGCTCTCTGGGGGTAAGTGGCACCACATCAAAGACCCCGTCATTGCGAGGGTGAGGACCTGAGAGGTATTTTCAGGCTCTAAGAAAGAGGACAAGAACCAGGCCGGTGAGGGAAGCAGGCCCAAATTTCAGAGTCTCTGCTCAAAGCACAGAAAATCAAAAAGGTGGACAGTTCCCATGCGTCTGTCTGGGAATATGCAAATTCTTTTCTGTACACACCTCAGCTCATTAGGAGGCGTTGCGGCTGCTGGGCAAGGGGAACGGGAAGCGTGCATCAGGCTTTAGGTGAAGTGGCACTGTAGGACTTTTGTCCCCCAGCGATTTTACGCTTTCCACACCATCCTTCCAATCGATAGGCTGTGAGCCACCACTGTGCTCTGCACATAGCCATGCACTTTAAGTCCCTTTTTCGCACGTACTTTAATTAAACCTGAATATAGAAGTATATATCTGTCTAGGCTAGAGGCACATGAAAAAGGACTGGCGTGCTGCTTCAAGTGTACCTGAGAGGAATCTGACTCAGGATTGGCCACCCTCTCAGGGCACCGACTCAGGATTGGCCAACCTCTAACGGGCACAAATAATGGGCAAGCCCTATGAAAAGCACAGCGTGAGTCTAGGTGCCACCATGAAAAAGGAGGGTGACGTCTGGCCTCTGACAGCAGGAATATTAAGAGAGGAGAAAACATACTGCCTGCTATCGTGAAATTCCAAGATAGTCACGAAAAGCAATCTCATGCACTGCACAAGCTCTTTCCCATGATGCACCTCTCCTGCACTCTGTCTATGCAAATGAGCAAGCAGAGAGTTCAGGAATAAAACACCTAAGCTCATGTCCCCAATAAAAAAGCAGCAGACAACTCGCAGATATTCACCAATTTCTACTGCTTTTCTTTAAACACACGATAAACAGCCTCACCTGTGATAAGGCTTAAAAAAATTGAATAAACTCGTAAATGTTCCTCTCCACGAAAATCTTTAGTAAAAGGCGAAAGATTTTTTCGTTTTGAAGAGAAACCAGAGTAAGTTAGAATATGGCTCTCTGGGGGTAAGTGGCACCACATCAAAGACCCCGTCATTGTGAGGGTGAGGACCTGAGAGGTATTTTCAAAATCTAAGAAAGAGGACAAGAACCAGGCCGGTGAGGGAAGCAGGCCCAAATTTCAGAGTCTCTGCTCAAAGCACAGAAAATCAAAAAGGTGGACAGTTCCCATGCGTCTGTCTGGGAATATGCAAATTCTTTTCTGTACACACCTCAGCTCATTAGGAGGTGTTGCGGCTGCTGGGCAAGGGGAATGGGAAGCGTGCATCAGGCTTTAGGTGAAGTGGCACTGTAGGACTTTTGTCCCCCAGCGATTTTACGCTTTCCACACCATCCTTCCAATCGTTAGGCTGTGAGCCACCACTGTGCTCTGCACATAGCCATGCACTTCAAGTCCCTTTTTCGCACGTACTTTCATTAAACCTGAATATAGAAGTATATATCTGTCTAGGCTAGAGGCACATGAAACAGGACTGGCGTGCCGCTTCAAGTGTACCTGAGAGGAATCTGACTCAGGATTGGCCACCCTCTCAGGGCACCGACTCAGGATTGGCCAACCTCTATGGGGCACCTCCAACGGGCACAAATAACGGGCAAGCCCTATGAAAAGCACAGCGTGAGTCTAGGTGCCACCTTGAAAAAGGAGGGTGACGTCTGGCCTCTGACAGCAGGAATATTAAGAGAGGAGAAAACATACTGCCTGCTATCGTGAAATTCCAAGATAGTCACGAAAAGCAATCTCATGCACTGCACAAGCTCTTTCCCATGATGCACCTCTCCTGCACTCTGTCTATGCAAATGAGCAAGCAGAGAGTTCAGGAATAAAACACCTAAGCTCATGTCCCCAAAAAACTCGCAGATATTCCCCAATTTCTAATGCTTTTCTTTTAAACACACGATAAACAGCCTCACCTGTGGTAAGGCTTAAAAAAATTGAATAAACTCGTAAATGTTCTTCTCAACGGAAATCTTTAGTAAAAGGCGAAAGATTTTTTTGTTTTGAAGAGAAACCAGAGTAAGTTAGAATATGGCTCTCTGGGGGTAAGTGGCACCACATCAAAGACCCCGTCATTGCGAGGGTGAGGACCTGAGAGGTATTTTCAGGCTCTAAGAAAGAGGACAAGAACCAGGCCGGTGAGGGAAGCAGGCCCAAATTTCAGAGTCTCTGCTCAAAGCACAGAAAATCAAAAAGGTGGACAGTTCCCATGCGTCTGTCTGGGAATATGCAAATTCTTTTCTGTACACACCTCAGCTCATTAGGAGGCGTTGCAGCTGCTGGGCAAGGGGAACGGGAAGCGTGCATCAGGCTTTAGGTGAAGTGGCACTGTAGGACTTTCGTCCCCCAGCGATTTTACGCTTTCCACACCATCCTTCCAATCGATAGGCTGTGAGCCACCACTGTGCTCTGCACATAGCCATGCACTTTAAGTCCCTTTTTCGCACGTACTTTCATTAAACCTGAATATAGAAGTATATATCTGTCTAGGCTAGAGGCACATAAAACAGGACTGGCGTGCCGCTTCAAGTGTACCTGAGAGGAATCTGACTCAGGATTGGCCACCCTCTCAGGGCACCGACTCAGGATTGGCCAACCTCTAACGGGCACAAATAATGGGCAAGCCCTATGAAAAGCACAGTGTGAGTCTAGGTGCCACCTTGAAAAAGGAGGGTGACGTCTGGCCTCTGACAGCAGGAATATTAAGAGAGGAGAAAACATACTGCCTGCTATCGTGAAATTCCAAGATAGTCACGAAAAGCAATCTCATGCACTGCACAAGCTCTTTCCCATGATGCACCTCTCCTGCACTCTGTCTATGCAAATGAGCAAGCAGAGAGTTCAGGAATAAAACACCTAAGCTCATGTCCCCAAAAAACAGCAGCAGACAACTTGCAGATATTCACCAATTCATAATGCTTTTCTTTTAAACACACGATAAACAGCCTCACCTGTGGTAAGGCTTAAAAAATTGAATAAACTCGTAAATGTTCCTCTCCACAGAAATCTTTAGTAAAAGGCGAAAGATTTTTTCGTTTTGAAGAGAAACCAGAGTAAGTTAGAATATGGCTCTCTGGGGGTAAGTGGCACCACATCAAAGACCCCGTCATTGCGAGGGTGAGGACCTGAGAGGTATTTTCAAAATCTAAGAAAGAGGACAAGAACCAGGCCGGTGAGGGAAGCAGGCCCAAATTTCAGAGTCTCTGCTCAAAGCACAGAAAATCAAAAAGGTGGACAGTTCCCATGCGTCTGTCTGGGAATATGCAAATTCTTTTCTGTACACACCTCAGCTCATTAGGAGGTGTTGCGGCTGCTGGGCAAGGGGAACGGGAAGCGTGCATCAGGCTTTAGGTGAAGTGGCACTGTAGGACTTTTGTCCCCCAGCGATTTTACGCTTTCCACACCATCCTTCCAATCGTTAGGCTGTGAGCCACCACTGTGCTCTGCACATAGCCATGCACTTTAAGTCCCTTTTTCGCACGTACTTTCATTAAACCTGAATATAGAAGTATATATCTGTCTAGGCTAGAAACACATGAAACAGGACTGGCGTGCCGCTTCAATTGTACTTGAGAGGAATCTGACTCAGGATTGGCCACCCTCTCAGGGCACCGACTCAGGATTGGCCAACCTCTAACGGGCACAAATAACGGGCAAGCTCTATGAAAAGCACAGCGTGAGTCTAGGTGCCACCTTGAAAAAGGAGGGTGACGTCTGGCCTCTGACAGCAGGAATATTAAGAGAGGAGAAAACATACTGCCTGCTATCGTGAAATTCCAAGATAGTCACGAAAAGCAATCTCATGCACTGCACAAGCTCTTTCCCATGATGCACCTCTCCTGCACTCTGTCTATGCAAATGAGCAAGCAGAGAGTTCAGGAATAAAACACCTAAGCTCATGTCCCCAAAAAACAGCAGCAGACAACTCGCAGATATTCCCCAATTTCTAATGCTTTTCTTTTAAACACACGATAAACAGCCTCACCTGTGGTAAGGCTTAAAAAAATTGAATAAACTCGTAAATGTTCCTCTCCACAGAAATCTTTAGTAAAAGGCGAAAGATTTTTTCGTTTTGAAGAGAAACCAAAGTAAGTTAGAATATGGCGCTCTGGGGGTAAGTGGCACCACATCAAAGACCCCGTCATTGCGAGGGTGAGGACCTGAGAGGTATTTTCAAAATCTAAGAAAGAGGACAAGAACCAGGCCGGTGAGGGAAGCAGGCCCAAATTTCAGAGTCTCTGCTCAAAGCACAGAAAATCAAAAAGGTGGACAGTTCCCATGCGTCTGTCTGGGAATATGCAAATTCTTTTCTGTACACACCTCAGCTCATTAGGAGGTGTTGCGGCTGCTGGGCAAGGGGAACGGGAAGCGTGCATCAGGCTTTAGGTGAAGTGGCACTGTAGGACTTTTGTCCCCCAGCGATTTTACGCTTTCCACACCATCCTTCCAATCGTTAGGCTGTGAGCCACCACTGTGCTCTGCACATAGCCATGCACTTTAAGTCCCTTTTTCGCACGTACTTTCATTAAACCTGAATATAGAAGTATATATCTGTCTAGGCTAGAAGCACATGAAACAGGACTGGCGTGCCGCTTCAAGTGTACTTGAGAGGAATCTGACTCAGGATTGGCCACCCTCTCAGGGCACCGACTCAGGATTGGCCAACCTCTAACGGGCACAAATAACGGGCAAGCCCTATGAAAAGCACAGCGTGAGTCTAGGTGCCACCTTGAAAAAGGAGGGTGACGTCTGGCCTCTGACAGCAGGAATATTAGGAGAGGAGAAAACATACTGCCTGCTATCGTGAAATTCCAAGATAGTCACGAAAAGCAATCTCATGCACTGCACAAGCTCTTTCCCATGATGCACCTCTCCTGCACTCTGTCTATGCAAATGAGCAAGCAGAGAGTTCAGGAATAAAACACCTAAGCTCATGTCCCCAAAAAACAGCAGCAGACAACTCGCAGATATTCCCCAATTTCTAATGCTTTTCTTTTAAACACACGATAAACAGCCTCACCTGTGGTAAGGCTTAAAAAAATTGAATAAACTCGTAAATGGTCCTCTCCACGGAAATCTTTAGTAAAAGGCGAAAGATTTTTTCGTTTTGAAGAGAAACCAGAGTAAGTTAGAAAACGGCTCTCTGGGGGTAAGTGGCACCACATCAAAGACCCCGTCATTGCGAGGGTGAGGACCTGAGAGGTATTTTCAGGCTCTAAGAAAGAGGACAAGAACCAGGCCGGTGAGGGAAGCAGGCCCAAATTTCAGAGTCTCTGCTCAAAGCACAGAAAATCAAAAAGGTGGACAGTTCCCATGCGTCTGTCTGGGAATATGCAAATTCTTTTCTGTACACACCTCAGCTCATTAGGAGGCGTTGCGGCTGCTGGGCAAGGGGAACGGGAAGCGTGCATCAGGCTTTAGGTGAAGTGGCACTGTAGGACTTTTGTCCCCCAGCGATTTTACGCTTTCCACACCATCCTTCCAATCGATAGGCTGTGAGCCACCACTGTGCTCTGCACATAGCCATGCACTTTAAGTCCCTTTTTCGCACGTACTTCCATTAAACCTGAATATAGAAGTATATATCTGTCTAGGCTAGAGGCACATAAAACAGGACTGGCGTGCCGCTTCAAGTGTACCTGAGAGGAATCTGACTCAGGATTGGCAACCCTCTCAGGGCACCGACTCAGGATTGGCCAACCTCTAACGGGCACAAATAACGGGCAAGCTCTATGAAAAGCACAGCGTGAGTCTAGGTGCCACCTTGAAAAAGGAGGGTGACGTCTGGCCTCTGACAGCAGGAATATTAAGAGAGGAGAAAACATACTGCCTGCTATCGTGAAATTCCAAGATAGTCACGAAAAGCAATCTCATGCACTGCACAAGCTCTTTCCCATGATGCACCTCTCCTGCACTCTGTCTATGCAAATGAGCAAGCAGAGAGTTCAGGAATAAAACACCTAAGCTCATGTCCCCAAAAAACAGCAGCAGGCAACTCGCAGATATTTCCCAATTTCTAATGCTTTTCTTTTAAACACACGATAAACAGCGTCACCTGTGGTAAGGCTTAAAAAAATTGAATAAACTCGTAAATGTTCCTCTCCACGGAAATCTTTAGTAAAAGGCGAAAGATTTTTTCGTTTTGAAGAGAAACCAGAGTAAGTTAGAATATGGCTCTCTGGGGGTAAGTGGCACCACATCAAAGACCCCGTCATTGCGAGGGTGAGGACCTGAGAGGTATTTTCAGGCTCTAAGAAAGAGGACAAGAACCAGGCCGGTGAGGGAAGCAGGCCCAAATTTCAGAGTCTCTGCTCAAAGCACAGAAAATCAAAAAGGTGGACAGTTCCCATGCGTCTGTCTGGGAATATGCAAATTCTTTTCTGTACACACCTCAGCTCATTAGGAGGCGTTGCGGCTGCTGGGCAAGGGGAACGGGAAGCGTGCATCAGGCTTTAGGTGAAGTGGCACTGTAGGACTTTTGTCCCCCAGCGATTTTACGCTTTCCACACCATCCTTCCAATCGATAGGCTGTGAGCCACCACTGTGCTCTGCACATAGCCATGCACTTTAAGTCCCTTTTTCGCACGTACTTTAATTAAACCTGAATATAGAAGTATATATCTGTCTAGGCTAGAGGCACATGAAAAAGGACTGGCGTGCTGCTTCAAGTGTACCTGAGAGGAATCTGACTCAGGATTGGCCACCCTCTCAGGGCACCGACTCAGGATTGGCCAACCTCTAACGGGCACAAATAATGGGCAAGCCCTATGAAAAGCACAGCGTGAGTCTAGGTGCCACCATGAAAAAGGAGGGTGACGTCTGGCCTCTGACAGCAGGAATATTAAGAGAGGAGAAAACATACTGCCTGCTATCGTGAAATTCCAAGATAGTCACGAAAAGCAATCTCATGCACTGCACAAGCTCTTTCCCATGATGCACCTCTCCTGCACTCTGTCTATGCAAATGAGCAAGCAGAGAGTTCAGGAATAAAACACCTAAGCTCATGTCCCCAATAAAAAAGCAGCAGACAACTCGCAGATATTCACCAATTTCTACTGATTTTCTTTAAACACACGATAAACAGCCTCACCTGTGATAAGGCTTAAAAAAATTGAATAAACTCGTAAATGTTCCTCTCCACGAAAATCTTTAGTAAAAGGCGAAAGATTTTTTCGTTTTGAAGAGAAACCAGAGTAAGTTAGAATATGGCTCTCTGGGGGTAAGTGGCACCACATCAAAGACCCCGTCATTGTGAGGGTGAGGACCTGAGAGGTATTTTCAAAATCTAAGAAAGAGGACAAGAACCAGGCCGGTGAGGGAAGCAGGCCCAAATTTCAGAGTCTCTGCTCAAAGCACAGAAAATCAAAAAGGTGGACAGTTCCCATGCGTCTGTCTGGGAATATGCAAATTCTTTTCTGTACACACCTCAGCTCATTAGGAGGTGTTGCGGCTGCTGGGCAAGGGGAATGGGAAGCGTGCATCAGGCTTTAGGTGAAGTGGCACTGTAGGACTTTTGTCCCCCAGCGATTTTACGCTTTCCACACCATCCTTCCAATCGTTAGGCTGTGAGCCACCACTGTGCTCTGCACATAGCCATGCACTTCAAGTCCCTTTTTCGCACGTACTTTCATTAAACCTGAATATAGAAGTATATATCTGTCTAGGCTAGAGGCACATGAAACAGGACTGGCGTGCCGCTTCAAGTGTACCTGAGAGGAATCTGACTCAGGATTGGCCACCCTCTCAGGGCACCGACTCAGGATTGGCCAACCTCTAACGGGCACAAATAACGGGCAAGCCCTATGAAAAGCACAGCGTGAGTCTAGGTGCCACCTTGAAAAAGGAGGGTGACGTCTGGCCTCTGACAGCAGGAATATTAAGAGAGGAGAAAACATACTGCCTGCTATCGTGAAATTCCAAGATAGTCACAAAAAGCAATCTCATGCACTGCACAAGCTCTTTCCCATGATGCACCTCTCCTGCACTCTGTCTATGCAAATGAGCAAGCAGAGAGTTCAGGAATAAAACACCTAAGCTCATGTCCCCAAAAAACAGCATCAGACAACTCGCAGATATTCCTCAATTTCTAATGCTTTTCTTTTAAACACACGATAAACAGCCTCACCTGTGGTAAGGCTTAAAAAAATTGAATAAACTCGTAAATGTTCCTCTCCACGGAAATCTTTAGTAAAAGGCGAAAGATTTTTTCGTTTTGAAGAGAAACCAGAGTAAGTTAGAATATGGCTCTCTGGGGGTAAGTGGCACCACATCAAAGACCCCGTCATTGCGAGGGTGAGGACCTGAGAGGTATTTTCAAAATCTAAGAAAGAGGACAAGAACCAGGCCGGTGAGGGAAGCAGGCCCAAATTTCAGAGTCTCTGCTCAAAGCACAGAAAATCAAAAAGGTGGACAGTTCCCATGCGTCTGTCTGGGAATATGCAAATTCTTTTCTGTACACACCTCAGCTCATTAGGAGGCGTTGCGGATGCTGGGCAAGGGGAACGGGAAGCGTGCATCAGGCTTTAGGTGAAGTGGCACTGTAGGACTTTTGTCCCCTAGCGATTTTACGCTTTCCACACCATCCTTCCAATCGTTAGGCTGTGAGCCACCACTGTGCTCTGCACATAGCCATGCACTTTAAGTCCCTTTTTCACACGTACTTTCATTAAACCTGAATATAGAAGCATATATCTGTCTAGGCTAGAGGCACATGAAACAGGACTGGCGTGCTGCTTCAAGTGTACCTGAGAGGAATCTGACTCAGGATTGGCCACCCTCTCAGGGCACCGACTCAGGATTGGCCAACCTCTATGGGGCACCTCCAACGGGCACAAATAACGGGCAAGCCCTATGAAAAGCACAGCGTGAGTCTAGGTGCCACCTTGAAAAAGGAGGGTGACGTCTGGCCTCTGACAGCAGGAATATTAAGAGAGGAGAAAACATACTGCCTGCTATCGTGAAATTCCAAGATAGTCACGAAAAGCAATCTCATGCACTGCACAAGCTCTTTCCCATGATGCACCTCTCCTGCACTCTGTCTATGCAAATGAGCAAGCAGAGAGTTCAGGAATAAAACACCTAAGCTCATGTCCCCAAAAAACAGCAGCAGACAACTCGCAGATATTCCCCAATTTCTAATGCTTTTCTTTTAAACACACGATAAACAGCCTCACCTGTGGTAAGGCTTAAAAAAATTAAATAAACTCGTAAACGTTCCTCTCCACGGAAATCTTTAGTAAAAGGCGAAAGATTTTTTTGTTTTGAAGAGAAACCAGAGTAAGTTAGAATATGGCTCTCTGGGGGTAAGTGGCACCACATCAAAGACCCCGTCATTGCGAGGGTGAGGACCTGAGAGGTATTTTCAAAATCTAAGAAAGAGGACAAGAACCAGGCCGGTGAGGGAAGCAGGCCCAAATTTCAGAGTCTCTGCTCAAAGCACAGAAAATGAAAAAGGTGGACAGTTCCCATGCGTCTGTCTGGGAATATGCAAATTCTTTTCTGTACACACCTCAGCTCATTAGGAGGCGTTGCGGCTGCTGGGCAAGGGGAACGGGAAGCGTGCATCAGGCTTTAGGTGAAGTGGCACTGTAGGACTTTTGTCCCCCAGCGATTTTACGCTTTCCACACCATCCTTCCAATCGTTAGGCTGTGAGCCACCACTGTGCTCTGCACATAGCCATGCACTTCAAGTCCCTTTTTCGCACGTACTTTCATTAAACCTGAATATAGAAGTATATATCTGTCTAGGCTAGAGGCACATGAAACAGGACTGGCGTGCCGCTTCAAGTGTACCTGAGAGGAATCTGACTCAGGATTGGCCACCCTCTCAGGGCACCGACTCAGGATTGGCCAACCTCTATGGGGCACCTCCAACGGGCACAAATAACGGGCAAGCCCTATGAAAAGCACAGCGTGAGTCTAGGTGCCACCTTGAAAAAGGAGGGTGACGTCTGGCCTCTGACAGCAGGAATATTAAGAGAGGAGAAAACATACTGCCTGCTATCGTGAAATTCCAAGATAGTCACGAAAAGCAATCTCATGCACTGCACAAGCTCTTTCCCATGATGCACCTCTCCTGCACTCTGTCTATGCAAATGAGCAAGCAGAGAGTTCAGGAATAAAACACCTAAGCTCATGTCCCCAAAAAACAGCATCAGACAACTCGCAGATATTCCTCAATTTCTAATGCTTTTCTTTTAAACACACGATAAACAGCCTCACCTGTGGTAAGGCTTAACAAAATTGAATAAACTCGTAAATGTTCCTCTCCACGGAAATCTTTAATAAAAGGCGAAAGATTTTTTAGTTTTGAAGAGAAACCAGAGTAAGTTAGAATATGGCTCTCTGGGGGTAAGTGGCACCACATCAAAGACCCCGTCATTGCGAGGGTGAGGACCTGAGAGGTATTTTCAAAATCTAAGAAAGAGGACAAGAACCAGGCCGGTGAGGGAAGCAGGCCCAAATTTCAGAGTCTCTGCTCAAAGCACAGAAAATCAAAAAGGTGGACAGTTCCCATGCGTCTGTCTGGGAATATGCAAATTCTTTTCTGTACACACCTCAGCTCATTAGGAGGCGTTGCGGATGCTGGGCAAGGGGAACGGGAAGCGTGCATCAGGCTTTAGGTGAAGTGGCACTGTAGGACTTTTGTCCCCCAGCGATTTTACGATTTCCACACCATCCTTCCAATCGTTAGGCTGTGAGCCACCACTGTGCTCTGCACATAGCCATGCACTTTAAGTCCCTTTTTCGCACGTACTTTCATTAAACCTGAATATAGAAGCATATATCTGTCTAGGCTAGAGGCACATGAAACAGGACTGGCGTGCCGCTTCAAGTGTACCTGAGAGGAATCTGACTCAGGATTGGCCACCCTCTCAGGGCACCGACTCAGGATTGGCCAACCTCTATGGGGCACCTCCAATGGGCACAAATAACGGGCAAGCCCTATGAAAAGCACAGCGTGAGTCTAGGTGCCACCTTGAAAAAGGAGGGTGACGTCTGGCCTCCGACAGCAGGAATATTAAGAGAGGAGAAAACATACTGCCTGCTATAATGAAATTCCAAGATAGTCACGAAAAGCAATCTCATGCACTGCACAAGCTCTTTCCCATGATGCACCTCTCCTGCACTCTGTCTATGCAAATGAGCAAGCAGAGGAGTTCAGGAATAAAACACCTAAGCTCATGTCCCCAAAAAACAGCAGCAGACAACTCGCAGATATTCCCCAATTTCTAATGCTTTTCTTTTAAACACACAATAAACAGCCTCACCTGTGGTAAGGCTTAAAAAAATTGAATAAACTCGTAAATGTTCCTCTCCACGGAAATCTTTAGTAAAAGGCGAAAGATTTTTTCGTTTTGAAGAGAAACCAGAGTAAGTTAGAATATGGCTCTCTGGGGGTAAGTGGCACCACATCAAAGACCCCGTCATTGCGAGGGTGAGGACCTGAGAGGTATTTTCAAAATCTAAGAAAGAGGACAAGAACCAGGCCGGTGAGGGAAGCAGGCCCAAATTTCAGAGTCTCTGCTCAAAGCACAGAAAATCAAAAAGGTGGACAGTTCCCATGCGTCTGTCTGGGAATATGCAAATTCTTTTCTGTACACACCTCAGCTCATTAGGAGGCGTTGCAGCTGCTGGGCAAGGGGAACGGGAA
The DNA here is from genome assembly GCF_964261635.1 of Lissotriton helveticus. NCBI lineage: Eukaryota > Metazoa > Chordata > Amphibia > Caudata > Salamandridae > Lissotriton > Lissotriton helveticus. The sequence continues at coordinate 658,086,607 of NC_136073.1, read as the reverse complement.
GCGTGCATCAGGCTTTAGGTGAAGTGGCACTGTAGGACTTTCGTCCCCCAGCGATTTTACGCTTTCCACACCATCCTTCCAATCGATAGGCTGTGAGCCACCACTGTGCTCTGCACATAGCCATGCACTTTAAGTCCCTTTTTCGCACGTACTTTCATTAAACCTGAATATAGAAGTATATATCTGTCTAGGCTAGAGGCACATGAAACAGGACTGGCGTGCCGCTTCAAGTGTACCTGAGAGGAATCTGACTCAGGATTGGCCACCCTCTCAGGGCACCGACTCAGGATTGGCCAACCTCTATGGGGCACCTCCAACGGGCACAAATAACGGGCAAGCCCTATGAAAAGCACAACGTGAGTCTAGGTGCCACCTTGAAAAAGGAGGGTGACGTCTGGCCTCTGACAGCAGGAATATTAAGAGAGGAGAAAACATACTGCCTGCTATCGTGAAATTCCAAGATAGTCACGAAAAGCAATCTCATGCACTGCACAAGCTCTTTCCCATGATGCACCTCTCCTGCACTCTGTCTATGCAAATGAGCAAGCAGAGAGTTCAGGAATAAAACACCTAAGCTCATGTCCCCAAAAAACAGCATCAGACAATTCGCAGATATTCCTCAATTTCTAATGCTTTTCTTTTAAACACACGATAAACAGCCTCACCTGTGGTAAGGCTTAAAAAAATTGAATAAACTCGTAAATGTTCCTCTCCACGGAAATCTTTAGTAAAAGGCGAAAGATTTTTTCGTTTTGAAGAGAAACCAGAGTAAGTTAGAATATGGCTCTCTGGGGGTAAGTGGCACCACATCAAAGACCCCGTCATTGCGAGGGTGAGGACCTGAGAGGTATTTTCAAAATCTAAGAAAGAGGACAAGAACCAGGCCGGTGAGGGAAGCAGGCCCAAATTTCAGAGTCTCTGCTCAAAGCACAGAAAATCAAAAAGGTGGACAGTTCCCATGCGTCTGTCTGTGAATATGCAAATTCTTTTCTGTACACACCTCAGCTCATTAGGAGGCGTTGCGGATGCTGGGCAAGGGGAACGGGAAGCGTGCATCAGGCTTTAGGTGAAGTGGCACTGTAGGACTTTTGTCCCCCAGCGATTTTATGCTTTCCACACCATCCTTCCAATCGTTAGGCTGTGAGCCACCACTGTGCTCTGCACATAGCCATGCACTTTAAGTCCCTTTTTCGCACGTACTTTCATTAAACCTGAATATAGAAGTATATATCTGTCTAGGCTAGAGGCACATGAAACAGGACTGGCGTGCCGCTTCAAGTGTACCTGAGAGGAATCTGACTCAGGATTGGCCACCCTCTCAGGGCACCGACTCAGGATTGGCCAACCTCTATGGGGCACCTCCAACGGGCACAAATAACGGGCAAGCCCTATGAAAAGCACAGCGTGAGTCTAGGTGCCACCTTGAAAAAGGAGGGTGACGTCTGGCCTCTGACAGCAGGAATATTAAGAGAGGAGAAAACATACTGCCTGCTATCGTGAAATTCCAAGATAGTCACGAAAAGCAATCTCATGCACTGCACAAGCTCTTTCCCATGATGCACCTCTCCTGCACTCTGTCTATGCAAATGAGCAAGCAGAGAGTTCAGGAATAAAACACCTAAGCTCGTGTCCCCAAAAAACAGCATCAGACAACTCGCAGATATTCCTCAATTTCTAATGCTTTTCTTTTAAACACACGATAAACAGCCTCACCTGTGGTAAGGCTTAAAAAAATTGAATAAACTCGTAAATGTTCCTCTCCACGGAAATCTTTAGTAAAAGGCGAAAGATTTTTTCGTTTTGAAGAGAAACCAGAGTAAGTTAGAATATGGCTCTCTGGGGGTAAGTGGCACCACATCAAAGACCCCGTCATTGCGAGGGTGAGGACCTGAGAGGTATTTTCAAAATCTAAGAAAGAGGACAAGAACCAGGCCGGTGAGGGAAGCAGGCCCAAATTTCAGAGTCTCTGCTCAAAGCACAGAAAATCAAAAAGGTGGACAGTTCCCATGCGTCTGTCTGGGAATATGCAAATTCTTTTCTGTACACACCTCAGCTCATTAGGAGGCGTTGCGGATGCTGGGCAAGGGGAACGGGAAGCGTGCATCAGGCTTTAGGTGAAGTGGCACTGTAGGACTTTTGTCCCCTAGCGATTTTACGCTTTCCACACCATCCTTCCAATCGTTAGGCTGTGAGCCACCACTGTGCTCTGCACATAGCCATGCACTTTAAGTCCCTTTTTCACACGTACTTTCATTAAACCTGAATATAGAAGCATATATCTGTCTAGGCTAGAGGCACATGAAACAGGACTGGCGTGCTGCTTCAAGTGTACCTGAGAGGAATCTGACTCAGGATTGGCCACCCTCTCAGGGCACCGACTCAGGATTGGCCAACCTCTATGGGGCACCTCCAACGGGCACAAATAACGGGCAAGCCCTATGAAAAGCACAGCGTGAGTCTAGGTGCCACCTTGAAAAAGGAGGGTGACGTCTGGCCTCTGACAGCAGGAATATTAAGAGAGGAGAAAACATACTGCCTGCTATCGTGAAATTCCAAGATAGTCACGAAAAGCAATCTCATGCACTGCACAAGCTCTTTCCCATGATGCACCTCTCCTGCACTCTGTCTATGCAAATGAGCAAGCAGAGAGTTCAGGAATAAAACACCTAAGCTCATGTCCCCAAAAAACAGCAGCAGACAACTCGCAGATATTCCCCAATTTCTAATGCTTTTCTTTTAAACACACGATAAACAGCCTCACCTGTGGTAAGGCTTAAAAAAATTAAATAAACTCGTAAACGTTCCTCTCCACGGAAATCTTTAGTAAAAGGCGAAAGATTTTTTTGTTTTGAAGAGAAACCAGAGTAAGTTAGAATATGGCTCTCTGGGGGTAAGTGGCACCACATCAAAGACCCCGTCATTGCGAGGGTGAGGACCTGAGAGGTATTTTCAAAATCTAAGAAAGAGGACAAGAACCAGGCCGGTGAGGGAAGCAGGCCCAAATTTCAGAGTCTCTGCTCAAAGCACAGAAAATGAAAAAGGTGGACAGTTCCCATGCGTCTGTCTGGGAATATGCAAATTCTTTTCTGTACACACCTCAGCTCATTAGGAGGCGTTGCGGCTGCTGGGCAAGGGGAACGGGAAGCGTGCATCAGGCTTTAGGTGAAGTGGCACTGTAGGACTTTTGTCCCCCAGCGATTTTACGCTTTCCACACCATCCTTCCAATCGTTAGGCTGTGAGCCACCACTGTGCTCTGCACATAGCCATGCACTTCAAGTCCCTTTTTCGCACGTACTTTCATTAAACCTGAATATAGAAGTATATATCTGTCTAGGCTAGAGGCACATGAAACAGGACTGGCGTGCCGCTTCAAGTGTACCTGAGAGGAATCTGACTCAGGATTGGCCACCCTCTCAGGGCACCGACTCAGGATTGGCCAACCTCTATGGGGCACCTCCAACGGGCACAAATAACGGGCAAGCCCTATGAAAAGCACAGCGTGAGTCTAGGTGCCACCTTGAAAAAGGAGGGTGACGTCTGGCCTCTGACAGCAGGAATATTAAGAGAGGAGAAAACATACTGCCTGCTATCGTGAAATTCCAAGATAGTCACGAAAAGCAATCTCATGCACTGCACAAGCTCTTTCCCATGATGCACCTCTCCTGCACTCTGTCTATGCAAATGAGCAAGCAGAGAGTTCAGGAATAAAACACCTAAGCTCATGTCCCCAAAAAACAGCATCAGACAACTCGCAGATATTCCTCAATTTCTAATGCTTTTCTTTTAAACACACGATAAACAGCCTCACCTGTGGTAAGGCTTAACAAAATTGAATAAACTCGTAAATGTTCCTCTCCACGGAAATCTTTAATAAAAGGCGAAAGATTTTTTAGTTTTGAAGAGAAACCAGAGTAAGTTAGAATATGGCTCTCTGGGGGTAAGTGGCACCACATCAAAGACCCCGTCATTGCGAGGGTGAGGACCTGAGAGGTATTTTCAAAATCTAAGAAAGAGGACAAGAACCAGGCCGGTGAGGGAAGCAGGCCCAAATTTCAGAGTCTCTGCTCAAAGCACAGAAAATCAAAAAGGTGGACAGTTCCCATGCGTCTGTCTGGGAATATGCAAATTCTTTTCTGTACACACCTCAGCTCATTAGGAGGCGTTGCGGATGCTGGGCAAGGGGAACGGGAAGCGTGCATCAGGCTTTAGGTGAAGTGGCACTGTAGGACTTTTGTCCCCCAGCGATTTTACGATTTCCACACCATCCTTCCAATCGTTAGGCTGTGAGCCACCACTGTGCTCTGCACATAGCCATGCACTTTAAGTCCCTTTTTCGCACGTACTTTCATTAAACCTGAATATAGAAGCATATATCTGTCTAGGCTAGAGGCACATGAAACAGGACTGGCGTGCCGCTTCAAGTGTACCTGAGAGGAATCTGACTCAGGATTGGCCACCCTCTCAGGGCACCGACTCAGGATTGGCCAACCTCTATGGGGCACCTCCAATGGGCACAAATAACGGGCAAGCCCTATGAAAAGCACAGCGTGAGTCTAGGTGCCACCTTGAAAAAGGAGGGTGACGTCTGGCCTCTGACAGCAGGAATATTAAGAGAGGAGAAAACATACTGCCTGCTATAATGAAATTCCAAGATAGTCACGAAAAGCAATCTCATGCACTGCACAAGCTCTTTCCCATGATGCACCTCTCCTGCACTCTGTCTATGCAAATGAGCAAGCAGAGGAGTTCAGGAATAAAACACCTAAGCTCATGTCCCCAAAAAACAGCAGCAGACAACTCGCAGATATTCCCCAATTTCTAATGCTTTTCTTTTAAACACACAATAAACAGCCTCACCTGTGGTAAGGCTTAAAAAAATTGAATAAACTCGTAAATGTTCCTCTCCACGGAAATCTTTAGTAAAAGGCGAAAGATTTTTTCGTTTTGAAGAGAAACCAGAGTAAGTTAGAATATGGCTCTCTGGGGGTAAGTGGCACCACATCAAAGACCCCGTCATTGCGAGGGTGAGGACCTGAGAGGTATTTTCAAAATCTAAGAAAGAGGACAAGAACCAGGCCGGTGAGGGAAGCAGGCCCAAATTTCAGAGTCTCTGCTCAAAGCACAGAAAATCAAAAAGGTGGACAGTTCCCATGCGTCTGTCTGGGAATATGCAAATTCTTTTCTGTACACACCTCAGCTCATTAGGAGGCGTTGCAGCTGCTGGGCAAGGGGAACGGGAAGCGTGCATCAGGCTTTAGGTGAAGTGGCACTGTAGGACTTTCGTCCCCCAGCGATTTTACGCTTTCCACACCATCCTTCCAATCGATAGGCTGTGAGCCACCACTGTGCTCTGCACATAGCCATGCACTTTAAGTCCCTTTTTCGCACGTACTTTCATTAAACCTGAATATAGAAGTATATATCTGTCTAGGCTAGAGGCACATGAAACAGGACTGGCGTGCCGCTTCAAGTGTACCTGAGAGGAATCTGACTCAGGATTGGCCACCCTCTCAGGGCACCGACTCAGGATTGGCCAACCTCTATGGGGCACCTCCAACGGGCACAAATAACGGGCAAGCCCTATGAAAAGCACAACGTGAGTCTAGGTGCCACCTTGAAAAAGGAGGGTGACGTCTGGCCTCTGACAGCAGGAATATTAAGAGAGGAGAAAACATACTGCCTGCTATCGTGAAATTCCAAGATAGTCACGAAAAGCAATCTCATGCACTGCACAAGCTCTTTCCCATGATGCACCTCTCCTGCACTCTGTCTATGCAAATGAGCAAGCAGAGAGTTCAGGAATAAAACACCTAAGCTCATGTCCCCAAAAAACAGCATCAGACAATTCGCAGATATTCCTCAATTTCTAATGCTTTTCTTTTAAACACACGATAAACAGCCTCACCTGTGGTAAGGCTTAAAAAAATTGAATAAACTCGTAAATGTTCCTCTCCACGGAAATCTTTAGTAAAAGGCGAAAGATTTTTTCGTTTTGAAGAGAAACCAGAGTAAGTTAGAATATGGCTCTCTGGGGGTAAGTGGCACCACATCAAAGACCCCGTCATTGCGAGGGTGAGGACCTGAGAGGTATTTTCAAAATCTAAGAAAGAGGACAAGAACCAGGCCGGTGAGGGAAGCAGGCCCAAATTTCAGAGTCTCTGCTCAAAGCACAGAAAATCAAAAAGGTGGACAGTTCCCATGCGTCTGTCTGTGAATATGCAAATTCTTTTCTGTACACACCTCAGCTCATTAGGAGGCGTTGCGGATGCTGGGCAAGGGGAACGGGAAGCGTGCATCAGGCTTTAGGTGAAGTGGCACTGTAGGACTTTTGTCCCCCAGCGATTTTATGCTTTCCACACCATCCTTCCAATCGTTAGGCTGTGAGCCACCACTGTGCTCTGCACATAGCCATGCACTTTAAGTCCCTTTTTCGCACGTACTTTCATTAAACCTGAATATAGAAGTATATATCTGTCTAGGCTAGAGGCACATGAAACAGGACTGGCGTGCCGCTTCAAGTGTACCTGAGAGGAATCTGACTCAGGATTGGCCACCCTCTCAGGGCACCGACTCAGGATTGGCCAACCTCTATGGGGCACCTCCAACGGGCACAAATAACGGGCAAGCCCTATGAAAAGCACAGCGTGAGTCTAGGTGCCACCTTGAAAAAGGAGGGTGACGTCTGGCCTCTGACAGCAGGAATATTAAGAGAGGAGAAAACATACTGCCTGCTATCGTGAAATTCCAAGATAGTCACGAAAAGCAATCTCATGCACTGCACAAGCTCTTTCCCATGATGCACCTCTCCTGCACTCTGTCTATGCAAATGAGCAAGCAGAGAGTTCAGGAATAAAACACCTAAGCTCATGTCCCCAAAAAACAGCATCAGACAACTCGCAGATATTCCTCAATTTCTAATGCTTTTCTTTTAAACACACGATAAACAGCCTCACCTGTGGTAAGGCTTAAAAAAATTGAATAAACTCGTAAATGTTCCTCTCCACGGAAATCTTTAGTAAAAGGCGAAAGATTTTTTCGTTTTGAAGAGAAACCAGAGTAAGTTAGAATATGGCTCTCTGGGGGTAAGTGGCACCACATCAAAGACCCCGTCATTGCGAGGGTGAGGACCTGAGAGGTATTTTCAAAATCTAAGAAAGAGGACAAGAACCAGGCCGGTGAGGGAAGCAGGCCCAAATTTCAGAGTCTCTGCTCAAAGCACAGAAAATCAAAAAGGTGGACAGTTCCCATGCGTCTGTCTGGGAATATGCAAATTCTTTTCTGTACACACCTCAGCTCATTAGGAGGCGTTGCGGATGCTGGGCAAGGGGAACGGGAAGCGTGCATCAGGCTTTAGGTGAAGTGGCACTGTAGGACTTTTGTCCCCTAGCGATTTTACGCTTTCCACACCATCCTTCCAATCGTTAGGCTGTGAGCCACCACTGTGCTCTGCACATAGCCATGCACTTTAAGTCCCTTTTTCACACGTACTTTCATTAAACCTGAATATAGAAGCATATATCTGTCTAGGCTAGAGGCACATGAAACAGGACTGGCGTGCTGCTTCAAGTGTACCTGAGAGGAATCTGACTCAGGATTGGCCACCCTCTCAGGGCACCGACTCAGGATTGGCCAACCTCTATGGGGCACCTCCAACGGGCACAAATAACGGGCAAGCCCTATGAAAAGCACAGCGTGAGTCTAGGTGCCACCTTGAAAAAGGAGGGTGACGTCTGGCCTCTGACAGCAGGAATATTAAGAGAGGAGAAAACATACTGCCTGCTATCGTGAAATTCCAAGATAGTCACGAAAAGCAATCTCATGCACTGCACAAGCTCTTTCCCATGATGCACCTCTCCTGCACTCTGTCTATGCAAATGAGCAAGCAGAGAGTTCAGGAATAAAACACCTAAGCTCATGTCCCCAAAAAACAGCAGCAGACAACTCGCAGATATTCCCCAATTTCTAATGCTTTTCTTTTAAACACACGATAAACAGCCTCACCTGTGGTAAGGCTTAAAAAAATTAAATAAACTCGTAAACGTTCCTCTCCACGGAAATCTTTAGTAAAAGGCGAAAGATTTTTTTGTTTTGAAGAGAAACCAGAGTAAGTTAGAATATGGCTCTCTGGGGGTAAGTGGCACCACATCAAAGACCCCGTCATTGCGAGGGTGAGGACCTGAGAGGTATTTTCAAAATCTAAGAAAGAGGACAAGAACCAGGCCGGTGAGGGAAGCAGGCCCAAATTTCAGAGTCTCTGCTCAAAGCACAGAAAATGAAAAAGGTGGACAGTTCCCATGCGTCTGTCTGGGAATATGCAAATTCTTTTCTGTACACACCTCAGCTCATTAGGAGGCGTTGCGGCTGCTGGGCAAGGGGAACGGGAAGCGTGCATCAGGCTTTAGGTGAAGTGGCACTGTAGGACTTTTGTCCCCCAGCGATTTTACGCTTTCCACACCATCCTTCCAATCGTTAGGCTGTGAGCCACCACTGTGCTCTGCACATAGCCATGCACTTCAAGTCCCTTTTTCGCACGTACTTTCATTAAACCTGAATATAGAAGTATATATCTGTCTAGGCTAGAGGCACATGAAACAGGACTGGCGTGCCGCTTCAAGTGTACCTGAGAGGAATCTGACTCAGGATTGGCCACCCTCTCAGGGCACCGACTCAGGATTGGCCAACCTCTATGGGGCACCTCCAACGGGCACAAATAACGGGCAAGCCCTATGAAAAGCACAGCGTGAGTCTAGGTGCCACCTTGAAAAAGGAGGGTGACGTCTGGCCTCTGACAGCAGGAATATTAAGAGAGGAGAAAACATACTGCCTGCTATCGTGAAATTCCAAGATAGTCACGAAAAGCAATCTCATGCACTGCACAAGCTCTTTCCCATGATGCACCTCTCCTGCACTCTGTCTATGCAAATGAGCAAGCAGAGAGTTCAGGAATAAAACACCTAAGCTCATGTCCCCAAAAAACAGCATCAGACAACTCGCAGATATTCCTCAATTTCTAATGCTTTTCTTTTAAACACACGATAAACAGCCTCACCTGTGGTAAGGCTTAACAAAATTGAATAAACTCGTAAATGTTCCTCTCCACGGAAATCTTTAATAAAAGGCGAAAGATTTTTTAGTTTTGAAGAGAAACCAGAGTAAGTTAGAATATGGCTCTCTGGGGGTAAGTGGCACCACATCAAAGACCCCGTCATTGCGAGGGTGAGGACCTGAGAGGTATTTTCAAAATCTAAGAAAGAGGACAAGAACCAGGCCGGTGAGGGAAGCAGGCCCAAATTTCAGAGTCTCTGCTCAAAGCACAGAAAATCAAAAAGGTGGACAGTTCCCATGCGTCTGTCTGGGAATATGCAAATTCTTTTCTGTACACACCTCAGCTCATTAGGAGGCGTTGCGGATGCTGGGCAAGGGGAACGGGAAGCGTGCATCAGGCTTTAGGTGAAGTGGCACTGTAGGACTTTTGTCCCCCAGCGATTTTACGATTTCCACACCATCCTTCCAATCGTTAGGCTGTGAGCCACCACTGTGCTCTGCACATAGCCATGCACTTTAAGTCCCTTTTTCGCACGTACTTTCATTAAACCTGAATATAGAAGCATATATCTGTCTAGGCTAGAGGCACATGAAACAGGACTGGCGTGCCGCTTCAAGTGTACCTGAGAGGAATCTGACTCAGGATTGGCCACCCTCTCAGGGCACCGACTCAGGATTGGCCAACCTCTATGGGGCACCTCCAATGGGCACAAATAACGGGCAAGCCCTATGAAAAGCACAGCGTGAGTCTAGGTGCCACCTTGAAAAAGGAGGGTGACGTCTGGCCTCTGACAGCAGGAATATTAAGAGAGGAGAAAACATACTGCCTGCTATAATGAAATTCCAAGATAGTCACGAAAAGCAATCTCATGCACTGCACAAGCTCTTTCCCATGATGCACCTCTCCTGCACTCTGTCTATGCAAATGAGCAAGCAGAGGAGTTCAGGAATAAAACACCTAAGCTCATGTCCCCAAAAAACAGCAGCAGACAACTCGCAGATATTCCCCAATTTCTAATGCTTTTCTTTTAAACACACAATAAACAGCCTCACCTGTGGTAAGGCTTAAAAAAATTGAATAAACTCGTAAATGTTCCTCTCCACGGAAATCTTTAGTAAAAGGCGAAAGATTTTTTCGTTTTGAAGAGAAACCAGAGTAAGTTAGAATATGGCTCTCTGGGGGTAAGTGGCACCACATCAAAGACCCCGTCATTGCGAGGGTGAGGACCTGAGAGGTATTTTCAAAATCTAAGAAAGAGGACAAGAACCAGGCCGGTGAGGGAAGCAGGCCCAAATTTCAGAGTCTCTGCTCAAAGCACAGAAAATCAAAAAGGTGGACAGTTCCCATGCGTCTGTCTGGGAATATGCAAATTCTTTTCTGTACACACCTCAGCTCATTAGGAGGCGTTGCAGCTGCTGGGCAAGGGGAACGGGAAGCGTGCATCAGGCTTTAGGTGAAGTGGCACTGTAGGACTTTCGTCCCCCAGCGATTTTACGCTTTCCACACCATCCTTCCAATCGATAGGCTGTGAGCCACCACTGTGCTCTGCACATAGCCATGCACTTTAAGTCCCTTTTTCGCACGTACTTTCATTAAACCTGAATATAGAAGTATATATCTGTCTAGGCTAGAGGCACATGAAACAGGACTGGCGTGCCGCTTCAAGTGTACCTGAGAGGAATCTGACTCAGGATTGGCCACCCTCTCAGGGCACCGACTCAGGATTGGCCAACCTCTATGGGGCACCTCCAACGGGCACAAATAACGGGCAAGCCCTATGAAAAGCACAACGTGAGTCTAGGTGCCACCTTGAAAAAGGAGGGTGACGTCTGGCCTCTGACAGCAGGAATATTAAGAGAGGAGAAAACATACTGCCTGCTATCGTGAAATTCCAAGATAGTCACGAAAAGCAATCTCATGCACTGCACAAGCTCTTTCCCATGATGCACCTCTCCTGCACTCTGTCTATGCAAATGAGCAAGCAGAGAGTTCAGGAATAAAACACCTAAGCTCATGTCCCCAAAAAACAGCATCAGACAATTCGCAGATATTCCTCAATTTCTAATGCTTTTCTTTTAAACACACGATAAACAGCCTCACCTGTGGTAAGGCTTAAAAAAATTGAATAAACTCGTAAATGTTCCTCTCCACGGAAATCTTTAGTAAAAGGCGAAAGATTTTTTCGTTTTGAAGAGAAACCAGAGTAAGTTAGAATATGGCTCTCTGGGGGTAAGTGGCACCACATCAAAGACCCCGTCATTGCGAGGGTGAGGACCTGAGAGGTATTTTCAAAATCTAAGAAAGAGGACAAGAACCAGGCCGGTGAGGGAAGCAGGCCCAAATTTCAGAGTCTCTGCTCAAAGCACAGAAAATCAAAAAGGTGGACAGTTCCCATGCGTCTGTCTGTGAATATGCAAATTCTTTTCTGTACACACCTCAGCTCATTAGGAGGCGTTGCGGATGCTGGGCAAGGGGAACGGGAAGCGTGCATCAGGCTTTAGGTGAAGTGGCACTGTAGGACTTTTGTCCCCCAGCGATTTTATGCTTTCCACACCATCCTTCCAATCGTTAGGCTGTGAGCCACCACTGTGCTCTGCACATAGCCATGCACTTTAAGTCCCTTTTTCGCACGTACTTTCATTAAACCTGAATATAGAAGTATATATCTGTCTAGGCTAGAGGCACATGAAACAGGACTGGCGTGCCGCTTCAAGTGTACCTGAGAGGAATCTGACTCAGGATTGGCCACCCTCTCAGGGCACCGACTCAGGATTGGCCAACCTCTATGGGGCACCTCCAACGGGCACAAATAACGGGCAAGCCCTATGAAAAGCACAGCGTGAGTCTAGGTGCCACCTTGAAAAAGGAGGGTGACGTCTGGCCTCTGACAGCAGGAATATTAAGAGAGGAGAAAACATACTGCCTGCTATCGTGAAATTCCAAGATAGTCACGAAAAGCAATCTCATGCACTGCACAAGCTCTTTCCCATGATGCACCTCTCCTGCACTCTGTCTATGCAAATGAGCAAGCAGAGAGTTCAGGAATAAAACACCTAAGCTCATGTCCCCAAAAAACAGCATCAGACAACTCGCAGATATTCCTCAATTTCTAATGCTTTTCTTTTAAACACACGATAAACAGCCTCACCTGTGGTAAGGCTTAAAAAAATTGAATAAACTCGTAAATGTTCCTCTCCACGGAAATCTTTAGTAAAAGGCGAAAGATTTTTTCGTTTTGAAGAGAAACCAGAGTAAGTTAGAATATGGCTCTCTGGGGGTAAGTGGCACCACATCAAAGACCCCGTCATTGCGAGGGTGAGGACCTGAGAGGTATTTTCAAAATCTAAGAAAGAGGACAAGAACCAGGCCGGTGAGGGAAGCAGGCCCAAATTTCAGAGTCTCTGCTCAAAGCACAGAAAATCAAAAAGGTGGACAGTTCCCATGCGTCTGTCTGGGAATATGCAAATTCTTTTCTGTACACACCTCAGCTCATTAGGAGGCGTTGCGGATGCTGGGCAAGGGGAACGGGAAGCGTGCATCAGGCTTTAGGTGAAGTGGCACTGTAGGACTTTTGTCCCCCAGCGATTTTACGCTTTCCACACCATCCTTCCAATCGTTAGGCTGTGAGCCACCACTGTGCTCTGCACATAGCCATGCACTTTAAGTCCCTTTTTCGCACGTACTTTCATTAAACCTGAATATAGAAGTATATATCTGTCTAGGCTAGAGGCACATGAAACAGGACTGGCGTGCCGCTTCAAGTGTACCTGAGAGGAATCTGACTCAGGATTGGCCACCCTCTCAGGGCACCGACTCAGGATTGGCCAACCTCTATGGGGCACCTCCAACGGGCACAAATAACGGGCAAGCCCTATGAAAAGCACAGCGTGAGTCTAGGTGCCACCTTGAAAAAGGAGGGTGACGTCTGGCCTCTGACAGCAGGAATATTAAGAGAGGAGAAAACATACTGCCTGCTATCGTGAAATTCCAAGATAGTCACGAAAAGCAATCTCATGCACTGCACAAGCTCTTTCCCATGATGCACCTCTCCTGCACTCTGTCTATGCAAATGAGCAAGCAGAGAGTTCAGGAATAAAACACCTAAGCTCATGTCCCCAAAAAACAGCATCAGACAACTCGCAGATATTCCTCAATTTCTAATGCTTTTCTTTTAAACACACGATAAACAGCCTCACCTGTGGTAAGGCTTAAAAAAATTGAATAAACTCGCAAATGTTCCTCTCCACGGAAATCTTTAGTAAAAGGCGAAAGATTTTTTCGTTTTGAAGAGAAACAGAGTAAGTTAGAATATGGCTCTCTGGGGGTAAGTGGCACCACATCAAAGACCCCGTCATTGCGAGGGTGAGGACCTGAGAGGTATTTTCAGGCTCTAAGAAAGAGGACAAGAACCAGGCCGGTGAGGGAAGCAGGCCCAAATTTCAGAGTCTCTGCTCAAAGCACAGAAAATGAAAAAGGTGGACAGTTCCCATGCGTCTGTCTGGGAATATGCAAATTCTTTTCTGTACACACCTCAGCTCATTAGGAGGCGTTGCGGCTGCTGGGCAAGGGGAACGGGAAGCGTGCATCAGGCTTTAGGTGAAGTGGCACTGTAGGACTTTTGTCCCCCAGCGATTTTACGCTTTCCACACCATCCTTCCAATCGTTAGGCTGTGAGCCACCACTGTGCTCTGCACATAGCCATGCACTTTAAGTCCCTTTTTCGCACGTACTTTCATTAAACCTGAATATAGAAGCATATATCTGTCTAGGCTAGAGGCACATGAAACAGGACTGGCGTGCCGCTTCAAGTGTACCTGAGAGGAATCTGACTCAGGATTGGCCACCCTCTCAGGGCACCGACTCAGGATTGGCCAACCTCTATGGGGCACCTCCAATGGGCACAAATAACGGGCAAGCCCTATGAAAAGCACAGCGTGAGTCTAGGTGCCACCTTGAAAAAGGAGGGTGACGTCTGGCCTCTGACAGCAGGAATATTAAGAGAGGAGAAAACATACTGCCTGCTATCATGAAATTCCAAGATAGTCACGAAAAGCAATCTCATGCACTTCACAAGCTCTTTCCCATGATGCACCTCTCCTGCACTCTGTCTATGCAAATGAGCAAGCAGAGGAGTTCAGGAATAAAACACCTAAGCTCATGTCCCCAAAAAACAGCAGCAGACAACTCGCAAATATTCCCCAATTTCTAATGCTTTTCTTTTAAACACACAATAAACAGCCTCACCTGTGGTAAGGCTTAAAAAAATTGAATAAACTCGTAAATGTTCCTCTCCACGGAAATCTTTAGTAAAAGGCGAAAACATTTTTCGTTTTGAAGAGAAACCAGAGTAAGTTAGAATATGGCTCTCTGGGGGTAAGTGGCACCACATCAAAGACCCCGTCATTGCGAGGGTGAGGACCTGAGAGGTATTTTCAGGCTCTAAGAAAGAGGACAAGAACCAGGCCGGTGAGGGAAGCAGGCCCAAATTTCAGAGTCTCTGCTCAAAGCACAGAAAATGAAAAAGGTGGACAGTTCCCATGCGTCTGTCTGGGAATATGCAAATTCTTTTCTGTACACACCTCAGCTCATTAGGAGGCGTTGCGGCTGCTGGGCAAGGGGAACGGGAAGCGTGCATCAGGCTTTAGGTGAAGTGGCACTGTAGGACTTTTGTCCCCCAGCGATTTTACGCTTTCCACACCATCCTTCCAATCGTTAGGCTGTGAGCCACCACTGTGCTCTGCACATAGCCATGCACTTTAAGTCCCTTTTTCGCACGTACTTTCATTAAACCTGAATATAGAAGTATATATCTGTCTAGGCTAGAGGCACATGAAACAGGACTGGCGTGCCGCTTCAAGTGTACCTGAGAGGAATCTGACTCAGGATTGGCCACCCTCTCAGGGCACCGACTCAGGATTGGCCAACCTCTATGGGGCACCTCCAATGGGCACAAATAACGGGCAAGCCCTATGAAAAGCACAGCGTGAGTCTAGGTGCCACCTTGAAAAAGGAGGGTGACGTCTGGCCTCTGACAGCAGGAATATTAAGAGAGGAGAAAACATACTGCCTGCTATCGTGAAATTCCAAGATAGTCACGAAAAGCAATCTCATGCACTGCACAAGCTCTTTCCCATGATGCACCTCTCCTGCACTCTGTCTATGCAAATGAGCAAGCAGAGAGTTCAGGAATAAAACACCTAAGCTCATGTCCCCAAAAAACAGCATCAGACAACTCGCAGATATTCCTCAATTTCTAATGCTTTTCTTTTAAACACACGATAAACAGCCTCACCTGTGGTAAGGCTTAAAAAAATTGAATAAACTCGCAAATGTTCCTCTCCACGGAAATCTTTAGTAAAAGGCGAAAGATTTTTTCGTTTTGAAGAGAGACCAGAGTAAGTTAGAATATGGCTCTCTGGGGGTAAGTGGCACCACATCAAAGACCCCGTCATTGCGAGGGTGAGGACCTGAGAGGTATTTTCAAAATCTAAGAAAGAGGACAAGAACCAGGCCGGTGAGGGAAGCAGGCCCAAATTTCAGAGTCTCTGCTCAAAGCACAGAAAATCAAAAAGGTGGACAGTTCCCATGCGTCTGTCTGGGAATATGCAAATTCTTTTCTGTACACACCTCAGCTCATTAGGAGGCGTTGCGGATGCTGGGCAAGGGGAACGGGAAGCGTGCATCAGGCTTTAGGTGAAGTGGCACTGTAGGACTTTTGTCCCCCAGCGATTTTACGCTTTCCACACCATCCTTCCAATCGTTAGGCTGTGAGCCACCACTGTGCTCTGCACATAGCCATGCACTTTAAGTCCCTTTTTCGCACGTACTTTCATTAAACCTGAATATAGAAGCATATATCTGTCTAGGCTAGAGGCACATGAAACAGGACTGGCGTGCCGCTTCAAGTGTACCTGAGAGGAATCTGACTCAGGATTGGCCACCCTCTCAGGGCACCGACTCAGGATTGGCCAACCTCTATGGGGCACCTCCAACGGGCACAAATAACGGGCAAGCCCTATGAAAAGCACAGCGTGAGTCTAGGTGCCACCTTGAAAAAGGAGGGTGACGTCTGGCCTCTGACAGCAGGAATATTAAGAGAGGAGAAAACATACTGCCTGCTATCATGAAATTCCAAGATAGTCACGAAAAGCAATCTCATGCACTTCACAAGCTCTTTCCCATGATGCACCTCTCCTGCACTCTGTCTATGCAAATGAGCAAGCAGAGGAGTTCAGGAATAAAACACCTAAGCTCATGTCCCCAAAAAACAGCAGCAGACAACTCGCAAATATTCCCCAATTTCTAATGCTTTTCTTTTAAACACACAATAAACAGCCTCACCTGTGGTAAGGCTTAAAAAAATTGAATAAACTCGTAAATGTTCCTCTCCACGGAAATCTTTAGTAAAAGGCGAAAACATTTTTCGTTTTGAAGAGAAACCAGAGTAAGTTAGAATATGGCTCTCTGGGGGTAAGTGGCACCACATCAAAGACCCCGTCATTGCGAGGGTGAGGACCTGAGAGGTATTTTCAGGCTCTAAGAAAGAGGACAAGAACCAGGCCGGTGAGGGAAGCAGGCCCAAATTTCAGAGTCTCTGCTCAAAGCACAGAAAATGAAAAAGGTGGACAGTTCCCATGCGTCTGTCTGGGAATATGCAAATTCTTTTCTGTACACACCTCAGCTCATTAGGAGGCGTTGCGGCTGCTGGGCAAGGGGAACGGGAAGCGTGCATCAGGCTTTAGGTGAAGTGGCACTGTAGGACTTTTGTCCCCCAGCGATTTTACGCTTTCCACACCATCCTTCCAATCGTTAGGCTGTGAGCCACCACTGTGCTCTGCACATAGCCATGCACTTTAAGTCCCTTTTTCGCACGTACTTTCATTAAACCTGAATATAGAAGTATATATCTGTCTAGGCTAGAGGCACATGAAACAGGACTGGCGTGCCGCTTCAAGTGTACCTGAGAGGAATCTGACTCAGGATTGGCCACCCTCTCAGGGCACCGACTCAGGATTGGCCAACCTCTATGGGGCACCTCCAATGGGCACAAATAACGGGCAAGCCCTATGAAAAGCACAGCGTGAGTCTAGGTGCCACCTTGAAAAAGGAGGGTGACGTCTGGCCTCTGACAGCAGGAATATTAAGAGAGGAGAAAACATACTGCCTGCTATCGTGAAATTCCAAGATAGTCACGAAAAGCAATCTCATGCACTGCACAAGCTCTTTCCCATGATGCACCTCTCCTGCACTCTGTCTATGCAAATGAGCAAGCAGAGAGTTCAGGAATAAAACACCTAAGCTCATGTCCCCAAAAAACAGCATCAGACAACTCGCAGATATTCCTCAATTTCTAATGCTTTTCTTTTAAACACACGATAAACAGCCTCACCTGTGGTAAGGCTTAAAAAAATTGAATAAACTCGTAAATGTTCCTCTCCACGGAAATCTTTAGTAAAAGGCGAAAGATTTTTTCGTTTTGAAGAGAAACCAGAGTAAGTTAGAATATGGCTCTCTGGGGGTAAGTGGCACCACATCAAAGACCCCGTCATTGCGAGGGTGAGGACCTGAGAGGTATTTTCAAAATCTAAGAAAGAGGACAAGAACCAGGCCGGTGAGGGAAGCAGGCCCAAATTTCAGAGTCTCTGCTCAAAGCACAGAAAATCAAAAAGGTGGACAGTTCCCATGCGTCTGTCTGGGAATATGCAAATTCTTTTCTGTACACACCTCAGCTCATTAGGAGGCGTTGCGGATGCTGGGCAAGGGGAACGGGAAGCGTGCATCAGGCTTTAGGTGAAGTGGCACTGTAGGACTTTTGTCCCCCAGCGATTTTACGCTTTCCACACCATCCTTCCAATCGTTAGGCTGTGAGCCACCACTGTGCTCTGCACATAGCCATGCACTTTAAGTCCCTTTTTCGCACGTACTTTCATTAAACCTGAATATAGAAGCATATATCTGTCTAGGCTAGAGGCACATGAAACAGGACTGGCGTGCCGCTTCAAGTGTACCTGAGAGGAATCTGACTCAGGATTGGCCACCCTGTCAGGGCACCGACTCAGGATTGGCCAACCTCTATGGGGCACCTCCAACGGGCACAAATAACGGGCAAGCCCTATGAAAAGCACAGCGTGAGTCTAGGTGCCACCTTGAAAAAGGAGGGTGACGTCTGGCCTCTGACAGCAGGAATATTAAGAGAGGAGAAAACATACTGCCTGCTATCATGAAATTCCAAGATAGTCACGAAAAGCAATCTCATGCACTGCACAAGCTCTTTCCCATGATGCACCTCTCCTGCACTCTGTCTATGCAAATGAGCAAGCAGAGAAGTTCAGGAATAAAACACCTAAGCTCATGTCCCCAAAAAACAGCAGCAGACAACTCGCAGATATTCCCCAATTTCTAATGCTTTTCTTTTAAACACACAATAAACAGCCTCACCTGTGGTAAGGCTTAAAAAAATTGAATAAACTCGCAAATGTTCCTCTCCACGGAAATCTTTAGTAAAAGGCGAAAGATTTTTTCGTTTTGAAGAGAAACCAGAGTAAGTTAGAATATGGCTCTCTGGGGGTAAGTGGCACCACATGAAAGACCCCGTCATTGCGAGGGTGAGGACCTGAGAGGTATTTTCAGGCTCTAAGAAAGAGGACAAGAACCAGGCCGGTGAGGGAAGCAGGCCCAAATTTCAGAGACTCTGCTCAAAGCACAGAAAATGAAAAAGGTGGACAGTTCCCATGCGTCTGTCTGGGAATATGCAAATTCTTTTCTGTACACACCTCAGCTCATTAGGAGGCGTTGCGGCTGCTGGGCAAGGGGAACGGGAAGCGTGCATCAGGCTTTAGGTGAAGTGGCACTGTAGGACTTTTGTCCCCCAGCGATTTTACGCTTTCCACACCATCCTTCCAATCGTTAGGCTGTGAGCCACCACTGTGCTCTGCACATAGCCATGCACTTTAAGTCCCTTTTTCGCACGTACTTTCATTAAACCTGAATATAGAAGCATATATCTGTCTAGGCTAGAGGCACATGAAACAGGACTGACGTGCCGCTTCAAGTGTACCTGAGAGGAATCTGACTCAGGATTGGCCACCCTCTCAGGGCACCGACTCAGGATTGGCCAACCTCTATGGGGCACCTCCAATGGGCACAAATAACGGGCAAGCCCTATGAAAAGCACAGCGTGAGTCTAGGTGCCACCTTGAAAAAGGAGGGTGACGTCTGGCCTCTGACAGCAGGAATATTAAGAGAGGAGAAAACATACTGCCTGCTATCATGAAATTCCAAGATAGTCACGAAAAGCAATCTCATGCACTGCACAAGCTCTTTCCCATGATGCACCTCTCCTGCACTCTGTCTATGCAAATGAGCAAGCAGAGGAGTTCAGGAATAAAACACCTAAGCTCATGTCCCCAAAAAACAGCAGCAGACAACTCGCAGATATTCCCCAATTTCTAATGCTTTTCTTTTAAACACACAATAAACAGCCTCACCTGTGGTAAGGCTTAAAAAAATTGAATAAACTCGTAAATGTTCCTCTCCACGGAAATCTTTAGTAAAAGGCGAAAAAAAAATTCGTTTTGAAGAGAAACCAGAGTAAGTTAGAATATGGCTCTCTGGGGGTAAGTGGCACCACATCAAAAACCCCGTCATTGCGAGGGTGAGGACCTGAGAGGTATTTTCAAAATCTAAGAAAGAGGACAAGAACCAGGCCGGTGAGGGAAGCAGGCCCAAATTTCAGAGTCTCTGCTCAAAGCACAGAAAATCAAAAAGGTGGACAGTTCCCATGCGTCTGTCTGGGAATATGCAAATTCTTTTCTGTACACACCTCACCTCATTAGGAGGCGTTGCAGCTGCTGGGCAAGGGGAACGGGAAGCGTGCATCAGGCTTTAGGTGAAGTGGCACTGTAGGACTTTCGTCCCCCAGCGATTTTACGCTTTCCACACCATCCTTCCAATCGATAGGCTGTGAGCCACCACTGTGCTCTGCACATAGCCATGCACTTTAAGTCCCTTTTTCGCACGTACTTTCATTAAACCTGAATATAGAAGTATATATCTGTCTAGGCTAGAGGCACATGAAACAGGACTGGCGTGCCGCTTCAAGTGTACCTGAGAGGAATCTGACTCAGGATTGGCCACCATCTCAGGGCACCGACTCAGGATTGGCCAACCTCTATGGGGCACCTCCAACGGGCACAAATAACGGGCAAGCCCTATGAAAAGCACAGCGTGAGTCTAGGTGCCACCTTGAAAAAGGAGGGTGACGTCTGGCCTCTGACAGCAGGAATATTAAGAGAGGAGAAAACATACTGCCTGCTATCGTGAAATTCCAAGATAGTCACGAAAAGCAATCTCATGCACTGCACAAGCTCTTTCCCATGATGCACCTCTCCTGCACTCTGTCTATGCAAATGAGCAAGCAGAGAGTTCAGGAATAAAACACCTAAGCTCATGTCCCCAAAAAACAGCATCAGACAACTCGCAGATATTCCTCAATTTCTAATGCTTTTCTTTTAAACACACGATAAACAGCCTCACCTGTGGTAAGGCTTAAAAAAATTGAATAAACTCGTAAATGTTCCTCTCCACGGAAATCTTTAGTAAAAGGCGAAAGATTTTTTCGTTTTGAAGAGAAACCAGAGTAAGTTAGAATATGGCTCTCTGGGGGTAAGTGGCACCACATCAAAGACCCCGTCATTGCGAGGGTGAGGACCTGAGAGGTATTTTCAAAATCTAAGAAAGAGGACAAGAACCAGGCCGGTGAGGGAAGCAGGCCCAAATTTCAGAGTCTCTGCTCAAAGCACAGAAAATCAAAAAGGTGGACAGTTCCCATGCGTCTGTCTGGGAATATGCAAATTCTTTTCTGTACACACCTCAGCTTATTAGGAGGCGTTGCGGATGCTGGGCAAGGGGAACGGGAAGCGTGCATCAGGCTTTAGGTGAAGTGGCACTGTAGGACTTTTGTCCCCCAGCGATTTTACGCTTTCCACACCATCCTTCCAATCGTTAGGCTGTGAGCCACCACTGTGCTCTGCACATAGCCATGCACTTTAAGTCCCTTTTTCGCACGTACTTTCATTAAACCTGAATATAGAAGCATATATCTGTCTAGGCTAGAGGCACATGAAACAGGACTGGCGTGCCGCTTCAAGTGTACCTGAGAGGAATCTGACTCAGGATTGGCCACCCTCTCAGGGCACCGACTCAGGATTGGCCAACCTCTATGGGGCACCTCCAACGGGCACAAATAACGGGCAAGCCCTATGAAAAGCACAGCGTGAGTCTAGGTGCCACCTTGAAAAAGGAGGGTGACGTCTGGCCTCTGACAGCAGGAATATTAAGAGAGGAGAAAACATACTGCCTGCTATCATGAAATTCCAAGATAGTCACGAAAAGCAATCTCATGCACTGCACAAGCTCTTTCCCATGATGCACCTCTCCTGCACTCTGTCTATGCAAATGAGCAAGCAGAGGAGTTCAGGAATAAAACACCTAAGCTCATGTCCCCAAAAAACAGCAGCAGACAACTCGCCGATATTCTCCAATTTCTAATGCTTTTCTTTTAAACACACAATAAACAGCCTCACCTGTGGTAAGGCTTAAAAAAATTGAATAAACTCGTAAATGTTCCTCTCCACGGAAATCTTTAGTAAAAGGCGAAAGATTTTTTCGTTTTGAAGAGAAACCAGAGTAAGTTAGAATATGGCTCTCTGGGGGTAAGTGGCACCACATCAAAGACCCCTTCATTGCGAGGGTGAGGACCTGAGAGGTATTTTCAAAATCTAAGAAAGAGGACAAGAACCAGGCCGGTGAGGGAAGCAGGCCCAAATTTCAGAGTCTCTGCTCAAAGCACAGAAAATCAAAAAGGTGGACAGTTCCCATGCGTCTGTCTGGGAATATGCAAATTCTTTTCTGTACACACCTCAGCTCATTAGGAGGCGTTGCAGCTGCTGGGCAAGGGGAACGGGAAGCGTGCATCAGGCTTTAGGTGAAGTGGCACTGTAGGACTTTCGTCCCCCAGCGATTTTACGCTTTCCACACCATCCTTCCAATCGATAGGCTGTGAGCCACCACTGTGCTCTGCACATAGCCATGCACTTTAAGTCCCTTTTTCGCACGTACTTCATTAAACCTGAATATAGAAGTATATATCTGTCTAGGCTAGAGGCACATGAAACAGGACTGGCGTGCCGCTTCAAGTGTACCTGAGAGGAATCTGACTCAGGATTGGCCACCCTCTCAGGGCACCGACTCAGGATTGGCCAACCTCTATGGGGCACCTCCAACGGGCACAAATAACGGGCAAGCCCTATGAAAAGCACAGCGTGAGTCTAGGTGCCACCTTGAAAAAGGAGGGTGACGTCTGGCCTCTGACAGCAGGAATATTAAGAGAGGAGAAAACATACTGCCTGCTATCGTGAAATTCCAAGATAGTCACGAAAAGCAATCTCATGCACTGCACAAGCTCTTTCCCATGATGCACCTCTCCTGCACTCTGTCTATGCAAATGAGCAAGCAGAGAGTTCAGGAATAAAACACCTAAGCTCATGTCCCCAAAAAACAGCATCAGACAACTCGCAGATATTCCTCAATTTCTAATGCTTTTCTTTTAAACACACGATAAACAGCCTCACCTGTGGTAAGGCTTAAAAAAATTGAATAAACTCGTAAATGTTCCTCTCCACGGAAATCTTTAGTAAAAGGCGAAAGATTTTTTCGTTTTGAAAAGAAACCAGAGTAAGTTAGAATATGGCTCTCTGGGGGTAAGTGGCACCACATCAAAGACCCCGTCATTGCGAGGGTGAGGACCTGAGAGGTATTTTCAAAATCTAAGAAAGAGGACAAGAACCAGGCCGGTGAGGGAAGCAGGCCCAAATTTCAGAGTCTCTGCTCAAAGCACAGAAAATCAAAAAGGTGGACAGTTCCCATGCGTCTGTCTGTGAATATGCAAATTCTTTTCTGTACACACCTCAGCTCATTAGGAGGCGTTGCGGATGCTGGGCAAGGGGAACGGGAAGCGTGCATCAGGCTTTAGGTGAAGTGGCACTGTAGGACTTTTGTCCCCCAGCGATTTTACGCTTTCCACACCATCCTTCCAATCGTTAGGCTGTGAGCCACCACTGTGCTCTGCACATAGCCATGCACTTTAAGTCCCTTTTTCGCACGTACTTTCATTAAACCTGAATATAGAAGTATATATCTGTCTAGGCTAGAGGCACATGAAACAGGACTGGCGTGCCGCTTCAAGTGTACCTGAGAGGAATCTGACTCAGGATTGGCCACCCTCTCAGGGCACCGACTCAGGATTGGCCAACCTCTATGGGGCACCTCCAATGGGCACAAATAACGGGCAAGCCCTATGAAAAGCACAGCGTGAGTCTAGGTGCCACCTTGAAAAAGGAGGGTGACGTCTGGCCTCTGACAGCAGGAATATTAAGAGAGGAGAAAACATACTGCCTGCTATCGTGAAATTCCAAGATAGTCACGAAAAGCAATCTCATGCACTGCACAAGCTCTTTCCCATGATGCACCTCTCCTGCACTCTGTCTATGCAAATGAGCAAGCAGAGAGTTCAGGAATAAAACACCTAAGCTCATGTCCCCAAAAAACAGCATCAGACAACTCGCAGATATTCCTCAATTTCTAATGCTTTTCTTTTAAACACACGATAAACAGCCTCACCTGTGGTAAGGCTTAAAAAAATTGAATAAACTCGTAAATGTTCCTCTCCACGGAAATCTTTAGTAAAAGGCGAAAGATTTTTTCGTTTTGAAGAGAAACCAGAGTAAGTTAGAATATGGCTCTCTGGGGGTAAGTGGCACCACATCAAAGACCCCGTCATTGCGAGGGTGAGGACCTGAGAGGTATTTTCAAAATCTAAGAAAGAGGACAAGAACCAGGCCGGTGAGGGAAGCAGGCCCAAATTTCAGAGTCTCTGCTCAAAGCACAGAAAATCAAAAAGGTGGACAGTTCCCATGCGTCTGTCTGGGAATATGCAAATTCTTTTCTGTACACACCTCAGCTCATTAGGAGGCGTTGCGGATGCTGGGCAAGGGGAACGGGAAGCGTGCATCAGGCTTTAGGTGAAGTGGCACTGTAGGACTTTTGTCCCCCAGCGATTTTACGCTTTCCACACCATCCTTCCAATCGTTAGGCTGTGAGCCACCACTGTGCTCTGCACATAGCCATGCACTTTAAGTCCCTTTTTCGCACGTACTTTCATTAAACCTGAATATAGAAGCATATATCTGTCTAGGCTAGAGGCACATGAAACAGGACTGGCGTGCCGCTTCAAGTGTACCTGAGAGGAATCTGACTCAGGATTGGCCACCCTGTCAGGGCACCGACTCAGGATTGGCCAACCTCTATGGGGCACCTCCAACGGGCACAAATAACGGGCAAGCCCTATGAAAAGCACAGCGTGAGTCTAGGTGCCACCTTGAAAAAGGAGGGTGACGTCTGGCCTCTGACAGCAGGAATATTAAGAGAGGAGAAAACATACTGCCTGCTATCATGAAATTCCAAGATAGTCACGAAAAGCAATCTCATGCACTGCACAAGCTCTTTCCCATGATGCACCTCTCCTGCACTCTGTCTATGCAAATGAGCAAGCAGAGGAGTTCAGGAATAAAACACCTAAGCTCATGTCCCCAAAAAACAGCAGCAGACAACTCGCAGATATTCCCCAATTTCTAATGCTTTTCTTTTAAACACACAATAAACAGCCTCACCTGTGGTAAGGCTTAAAAAAATTGAATAAACTCGCAAATGTTCCTCTCCACGGAAATCTTTAGTAAAAGGCAAAAGATTTTTTCGTTTTGAAGAGAAACCAGAGTAAGTTAGAATATGGCTCTCTGGGGGTAAGTGGCACCACATCAAAGACCCCGTCATTGCGAGGGTGAGGACCTGAGAGGTATTTTCAGGCTCTAAGAAAGAGGACAAGAACCAGGCCGGTGAGGGAAGCAGGCCCAAATTTCAGAGACTCTGCTCAAAGCACAGAAAATGAAAAAGGTGGACAGTTCCCATGCGTCTGTCTGGGAATATGCAAATTCTTTTCTGTACACACCTCAGCTCATTAGGAGGCGTTGCGGCTGCTGGGCAAGGGGAACGGGAAGCGTGCATCAGGCTTTAGGTGAAGTGGCACTGTAGGACTTTTGTCCCCCAGCGATTTTACGCTTTCCACACCATCCTTCCAATCGTTAGGCTGTGAGCCACCACTGTGCTCTGCACATAGCCATGCACTTTAAGTCCCTTTTTCGCACGTACTTTCATTAAACCTGAATATAGAAGCATATATCTGTCTAGGCTAGAGGCACATGAAACAGGACTGACGTGCCGCTTCAAGTGTACCTGAGAGGAATCTGACTCAGGATTGGCCACCCTCTCAGGGCACCGACTCAGGATTGGCCAACCTCTATGGGGCACCTCCAATGGGCACAAATAACGGGCAAGCCCTATGAAAAGCACAGCGTGAGTCTAGGTGCCACCTTGAAAAAGGAGGGTGACGTCTGGCCTCTGACAGCAGGAATATTAAGAGAGGAGAAAACATACTGCCTGCTATCATGAAATTCCAAGATAGTCACGAAAAGCAATCTCATGCACTGCACAAGCTCTTTCCCATGATGCACCTCTCCTGCACTCTGTCTATGCAAATGAGCAAGCAGAGGAGTTCAGGAATAAAACACCTAAGCTCATGTCCCCAAAAAACAGCAGCAGACAACTCGCAGATATTCCCCAATTTCTAATGCTTTTCTTTTAAACACACAATAAACAGCCTCACCTGTGGTAAGGCTTAAAAAAATTGAATAAACTCGTAAATGTTCCTCTCCACGGAAATCTTTAGTAAAAGGCGAAAAAAAAATTCGTTTTGAAGAGAAACCAGAGTAAGTTAGAATATGGCTCTCTGGGGGTAAGTGGCACCACATCAAAAACCCCTTCATTGCGAGGGTGAGGACCTGAGAGGTATTTTCAAAATCTAAGAAAGAGGACAAGAACCAGGCCGGTGAGGGAAGCAGGCCCAAATTTCAGAGTCTCTGCTCAAAGCACAGAAAATCAAAAAGGTGGACAGTTCCCATGCGTCTGTCTGGGAATATGCAAATTCTTTTCTGTACACACCTCACCTCATTAGGAGGCGTTGCAGCTGCTGGGCAAGGGGAACGGGAAGCGTGCATCAGGCTTTAGGTGAAGTGGCACTGTAGGACTTTCGTCCCCCAGCGATTTTACGCTTTCCACACCATCCTTCCAATCGATAGGCTGTGAGCCACCACTGTGCTCTGCACATAGCCATGCACTTTAAGTCCCTTTTTCGCACGTACTTTCATTAAACCTGAATATAGAAGTATATATCTGTCTAGGCTAGAGGCACATGAAACAGGACTGGCGTGCCGCTTCAAGTGTACCTGAGAGGAATCTGACTCAGGATTGGCCACCATCTCAGGGCACCGACTCAGGATTGGCCAACCTCTATGGGGCACCTCCAACGGGCACAAATAACGGGCAAGCCCTATGAAAAGCACAGCGTGAGTCTAGGTGCCACCTTGAAAAAGGAGGGTGACGTCTGGCCTCTGACAGCAGGAATATTAAGAGAGGAGAAAACATACTGCCTGCTATCGTGAAATTCCAAGATAGTCACGAAAAGCAATCTCATGCACTGCACAAGCTCTTTCCCATGATGCACCTCTCCTGCACTCTGTCTATGCAAATGAGCAAGCAGAGAGTTCAGGAATAAAACACCTAAGCTCATGTCCCCAAAAAACAGCATCAGACAACTCGCAGATATTCCTCAATTTCTAATGCTTTTCTTTTAAACACACGATAAACAGCCTCACCTGTGGTAAGGCTTAAAAAAATTGAATAAACTCGTAAATGTTCCTCTCCACGGAAATCTTTAGTAAAAGGCGAAAGATTTTTTCGTTTTGAAGAGAAACCAGAGTAAGTTAGAATATGGCTCTCTGGGGGTAAGTGGCACCACATCAAAGACCCCGTCATTGCGAGGGTGAGGACCTGAGAGGTATTTTCAAAATCTAAGAAAGAGGACAAGAACCAGGCCGGTGAGGGAAGCAGGCCCAAATTTCAGAGTCTCTGCTCAAAGCACAGAAAATCAAAAAGGTGGACAGTTCCCATGCGTCTGTCTGGGAATATGCAAATTCTTTTCTGTACACACCTCAGCTTATTAGGAGGCGTTGCGGATGCTGGGCAAGGGGAACGGGAAGCGTGCATCAGGCTTTAGGTGAAGTGGCACTGTAGGACTTTTGTCCCCCAGCGATTTTACGCTTTCCACACCATCCTTCCAATCGTTAGGCTGTGAGCCACCACTGTGCTCTGCACATAGCCATGCACTTTAAGTCCCTTTTTCGCACGTACTTTCATTAAACCTGAATATAGAAGCATATATCTGTCTAGGCTAGAGGCACATGAAACAGGACTGGCGTGCCGCTTCAAGTGTACCTGAGAGGAATCTGACTCAGGATTGGCCACCCTCTCAGGGCACCGACTCAGGATTGGCCAACCTCTATGGGGCACCTCCAACGGGCACAAATAACGGGCAAGCCCTATGAAAAGCACAGCGTGAGTCTAGGTGCCACCTTGAAAAAGGAGGGTGACGTCTGGCCTCTGACAGCAGGAATATTAAGAGAGGAGAAAACATACTGCCTGCTATCATGAAATTCCAAGATAGTCACGAAAAGCAATCTCATGCACTGCACAAGCTCTTTCCCATGATGCACCTCTCCTGCACTCTGTCTATGCAAATGAGCAAGCAGAGGAGTTCAGGAATAAAACACCTAAGCTCATGTCCCCAAAAAACAGCAGCAGACAACTCGCAGATATTCTCCAATTTCTAATGCTTTTCTTTTAAACACACAATAAACAGCCTCACCTGTGGTAAGGCTTAAAAAAATTGAATAAACTCGTAAATGTTCCTCTCCACGGAAATCTTTAGTAAAAGGCGAAAGATTTTTTAGTTTTGAAGAGAAACCAGAGTAAGTTAGAATATGGCTCTCTGGGGGTAAGTGGCACCACATCAAAGACCCCTTCATTGCGAGGGTGAGGACCTGAGAGGTATTTTCAAAATCTAAGAAAGAGGACAAGAACCAGGCCGGTGAGGGAAGCAGGCCCAAATTTCAGAGTCTCTGCTCAAAGCACAGAAAATCAAAAAGGTGGACAGTTCCCATGCGTCTGTCTGGGAATATGCAAATTCTTTTCTGTACACACCTCAGCTCATTAGGAGGCGTTGCAGCTGCTGGGCAAGGGGAACGGGAAGCGTGCATCAGGCTTTAGGTGAAGTGGCACTGTAGGACTTTCGTCCCCCAGCGATTTTACGCTTTCCACACCATCCTTCCAATCGATAGGCTGTGAGCCACCACTGTGCTCTGCACATAGCCATGCACTTTAAGTCCCTTTTTCGCACGTACTTCATTAAACCTGAATATAGAAGTATATATCTGTCTAGGCTAGAGGCACATGAAACAGGACTGGCGTGCCGCTTCAAGTGTACCTGAGAGGAATCTGACTCAGGATTGGCCACCCTCTCAGGGCACCGACTCAGGATTGGCCAACCTCTATGGGGCACCTCCAACGGGCACAAATAACGGGCAAGCCCTATGAAAAGCACAGCGTGAGTCTAGGTGCCACCTTGAAAAAGGAGGGTGACGTCTGGCCTCTGACAGCAGGAATATTAAGAGAGGAGAAAACATACTGCCTGCTATCGTGAAATTCCAAGATAGTCACGAAAAGCAATCTCATGCACTGCACAAGCTCTTTCCCATGATGCACCTCTCCTGCACTCTGTCTATGCAAATGAGCAAGCAGAGAGTTCAGGAATAAAACACCTAAGCTCATGTCCCCAAAAAACAGCATCAGACAACTCGCAGATATTCCTCAATTTCTAATGCTTTTCTTTTAAACACACGATAAACAGCCTCACCTGTGGTAAGGCTTAAAAAAATTGAATAAACTCGTAAATGTTCCTCTCCACGGAAATCTTTAGTAAAAGGCGAAAGATTTTTTCGTTTTGAAAAGAAACCAGAGTAAGTTAGAATATGGCTCTCTGGGGGTAAGTGGCACCACATCAAAGACCCCGTCATTGCGAGGGTGAGGACCTGAGAGGTATTTTCAAAATCTAAGAAAGAGGACAAGAACCAGGCCGGTGAGGGAAGCAGGCCCAAATTTCAGAGTCTCTGCTCAAAGCACAGAAAATCAAAAAGGTGGACAGTTCCCATGCGTCTGTCTGTGAATATGCAAATTCTTTTCTGTACACACCTCAGCTCATTAGGAGGCGTTGCGGATGCTGGGCAAGGGGAACGGGAAGCGTGCATCAGGCTTTAGGTGAAGTGGCACTGTAGGACTTTTGTCCCCCAGCGATTTTACGCTTTCCACACCATCCTTCCAATCGTTAGGCTGTGAGCCACCACTGTGCTCTGCACATAGCCATGCACTTTAAGTCCCTTTTTCGCACGTACTTTCATTAAACCTGAATATAGAAGTATATATCTGTCTAGGCTAGAGGCACATGAAACAGGACTGGCGTGCCGCTTCAAGTGTACCTGAGAGGAATCTGACTCAGGATTGGCCACCCTCTCAGGGCACCGACTCAGGATTGGCCAACCTCTATGGGGCACCTCCAACGGGCACAAATAACGGGCAAGCCCTATGAAAAGCACAGCGTGAGTCTAGGTGCCACCTTGAAAAAGGAGGGTGACGTCTGGCCTCTGACAGCAGGAATATTAAGAGAGGAGAAAACATACTGCCTGCTATCGTGAAATTCCAAGATAGTCACGAAAAGCAATCTCATGCACTGCACAAGCTCTTTCCCATGATGCACCTCTCCTGCACTCTGTCTATGCAAATGAGCAAGCAGAGAGTTCAGGAATAAAACACCTAAGCTCATGTCCCCAAAAAACAGCAGCAGACAACTCGCAGATATTCCCCAATTTCTAATGCTTTTCTTTTAAACACACAATAAACAGCCTCACCTGTGGTAAGGCTTAAAAAAATTGAATAAACTCGTAAATGTTCCTCTCCACGGAAATCTTTAGTAAAAGGCGAAAGATTTTTTCGTTTTGAAGAGAAACCAGAGTAAGTTAGAATATGGCTCTCTGGGGGTAAGTGGCACCACATCAAAGACCCCGTCATTGCGAGGGTGAGGACCTGAGAGGTATTTTCAAAATCTAAGAAAGAGGACAAGAACCAGGCCGGTGAGGGAAGCAGGCCCAAATTTCAGAGTCTCTGCTCAAAGCACAGAAAATCAAAAAGGTGGACAGTTCCCATGCGTCTGTCTGGGAATATGCAAATTCTTTTCTGTACACACCTCACCTCATTAGGAGGCGTTGCAGCTGCTGGGCAAGGGGAACGGGAAGCGTGCATCAGGCTTTAGGTGAAGTGGCACTGTAGGACTTTCGTCCCCCAGCGATTTTACGCTTTCCACACCATCCTTCCAATCGATAGGCTGTGAGCCACCACTGTGCTCTGCACATAGCCATGCACTTTAAGTCCCTTTTTCGCACGTACTTTCATTAAACCTGAATATAGAAGTATATATCTGTCTAGGCTAGAGGCACATGAAACAGGACTGGCGTGCCGCTTCAAGTGTACCTGAGAGGAATCTGACTCAGGATTGGCCACCATCTCAGGGCACCGACTCAGGATTGGCCAACCTCTATGGGGCACCTCCAACGGGCACAAATAACGGGCAAGCCCTATGAAAAGCACAGCGTGAGTCTAGGTGCCACCTTGAAAAAGGAGGGTGACGTCTGGCCTCTGACAGCAGGAATATTAAGAGAGGAGAAAACATACTGCCTGCTATCGTGAAATTCCAAGATAGTCACGAAAAGCAATCTCATGCACTGCACAAGCTCTTTCCCATGATGCACCTCTCCTGCACTCTGTCTATGCAAATGAGCAAGCAGAGAGTTCAGGAATAAAACACCTAAGCTCATGTCCCCAAAAAACAGCATCAGACAACTCGCAGATATTCCTCAATTTCTAATGCTTTTCTTTTAAACACACGATAAACAGCCTCACCTGTGGTAAGGCTTAAAAAAATTGAATAAACTCGTAAATGTTCCTCTCCACGGAAATCTTTAGTAAAAGGCGAAAGATTTTTTCGTTTTGAAGAGAAACCAGAGTAAGTTAGAATATGGCTCTCTGGGGGTAAGTGGCACCACATCAAAGACCCCGTCATTGCGAGGGTGAGGACCTGAGAGGTATTTTCAAAATCTAAGAAAGAGGACAAGAACCAGGCCGGTGAGGGAAGCAGGCCCAAATTTCAGAGTCTCTGCTCAAAGCACAGAAAATCAAAAAGGTGGACAGTTCCCATGCGTCTGTCTGGGAATATGCAAATTCTTTTCTGTACACACCTCAGCTTATTAGGAGGCGTTGCGGATGCTGGGCAAGGGGAACGGGAAGCGTGCATCAGGCTTTAGGTGAAGTGGCACTGTAGGACTTTTGTCCCCCAGCGATTTTACGCTTTCCACACCATCCTTCCAATCGTTAGGCTGTGAGCCACCACTGTGCTCTGCACATAGCCATGCACTTTAAGTCCCTTTTTCGCACGTACTTTCATTAAACCTGAATATAGAAGCATATATCTGTCTAGGCTAGAGGCACATGAAACAGGACTGGCGTGCCG
Organism: Lissotriton helveticus; assembly: GCF_964261635.1. Lineage (NCBI taxonomy): Eukaryota > Metazoa > Chordata > Amphibia > Caudata > Salamandridae > Lissotriton > Lissotriton helveticus. The sequence goes on along the minus strand of NC_136073.1, from coordinate 658,054,936 downwards.
CTTCAAGTGTACCTGAGAGGAATCTGACTCAGGATTGGCCACCCTCTCAGGGCACCGACTCAGGATTGGCCAACCTCTATGGGGCACCTCCAACGGGCACAAATAACGGGCAAGCCCTATGAAAAGCACAGCGTGAGTCTAGGTGCCACCTTGAAAAAGGAGGGTGACGTCTGGCCTCTGACAGCAGGAATATTAAGAGAGGAGAAAACATACTGCCTGCTATCATGAAATTCCAAGATAGTCACGAAAAGCAATCTCATGCACTGCACAAGCTCTTTCCCATGATGCACCTCTCCTGCACTCTGTCTATGCAAATGAGCAAGCAGAGGAGTTCAGGAATAAAACACCTAAGCTCATGTCCCCAAAAAACAGCAGCAGACAACTCGCAGATATTCTCCAATTTCTAATGCTTTTCTTTTAAACACACAATAAACAGCCTCACCTGTGGTAAGGCTTAAAAAAATTGAATAAACTCGTAAATGTTCCTCTCCACGGAAATCTTTAGTAAAAGGCGAAAGATTTTTTAGTTTTGAAGAGAAACCAGAGTAAGTTAGAATATGGCTCTCTGGGGGTAAGTGGCACCACATCAAAGACCCCTTCATTGCGAGGGTGAGGACCTGAGAGGTATTTTCAAAATCTAAGAAAGAGGACAAGAACCAGGCCGGTGAGGGAAGCAGGCCCAAATTTCAGAGTCTCTGCTCAAAGCACAGAAAATCAAAAAGGTGGACAGTTCCCATGCGTCTGTCTGGGAATATGCAAATTCTTTTCTGTACACACCTCAGCTCATTAGGAGGCGTTGCAGCTGCTGGGCAAGGGGAACGGGAAGCGTGCATCAGGCTTTAGGTGAAGTGGCACTGTAGGACTTTCGTCCCCCAGCGATTTTACGCTTTCCACACCATCCTTCCAATCGATAGGCTGTGAGCCACCACTGTGCTCTGCACATAGCCATGCACTTTAAGTCCCTTTTTCGCACGTACTTCATTAAACCTGAATATAGAAGTATATATCTGTCTAGGCTAGAGGCACATGAAACAGGACTGGCGTGCCGCTTCAAGTGTACCTGAGAGGAATCTGACTCAGGATTGGCCACCCTCTCAGGGCACCGACTCAGGATTGGCCAACCTCTATGGGGCACCTCCAACGGGCACAAATAACGGGCAAGCCCTATGAAAAGCACAGCGTGAGTCTAGGTGCCACCTTGAAAAAGGAGGGTGACGTCTGGCCTCTGACAGCAGGAATATTAAGAGAGGAGAAAACATACTGCCTGCTATCGTGAAATTCCAAGATAGTCACGAAAAGCAATCTCATGCACTGCACAAGCTCTTTCCCATGATGCACCTCTCCTGCACTCTGTCTATGCAAATGAGCAAGCAGAGAGTTCAGGAATAAAACACCTAAGCTCATGTCCCCAAAAAACAGCATCAGACAACTCGCAGATATTCCTCAATTTCTAATGCTTTTCTTTTAAACACACGATAAACAGCCTCACCTGTGGTAAGGCTTAAAAAAATTGAATAAACTCGTAAATGTTCCTCTCCACGGAAATCTTTAGTAAAAGGCGAAAGATTTTTTCGTTTTGAAAAGAAACCAGAGTAAGTTAGAATATGGCTCTCTGGGGGTAAGTGGCACCACATCAAAGACCCCGTCATTGCGAGGGTGAGGACCTGAGAGGTATTTTCAAAATCTAAGAAAGAGGACAAGAACCAGGCCGGTGAGGGAAGCAGGCCCAAATTTCAGAGTCTCTGCTCAAAGCACAGAAAATCAAAAAGGTGGACAGTTCCCATGCGTCTGTCTGTGAATATGCAAATTCTTTTCTGTACACACCTCAGCTCATTAGGAGGCGTTGCGGATGCTGGGCAAGGGGAACGGGAAGCGTGCATCAGGCTTTAGGTGAAGTGGCACTGTAGGACTTTTGTCCCCCAGCGATTTTACGCTTTCCACACCATCCTTCCAATCGTTAGGCTGTGAGCCACCACTGTGCTCTGCACATAGCCATGCACTTTAAGTCCCTTTTTCGCACGTACTTTCATTAAACCTGAATATAGAAGTATATATCTGTCTAGGCTAGAGGCACATGAAACAGGACTGGCGTGCCGCTTCAAGTGTACCTGAGAGGAATCTGACTCAGGATTGGCCACCCTCTCAGGGCACCGACTCAGGATTGGCCAACCTCTATGGGGCACCTCCAACGGGCACAAATAACGGGCAAGCCCTATGAAAAGCACAGCGTGAGTCTAGGTGCCACCTTGAAAAAGGAGGGTGACGTCTGGCCTCTGACAGCAGGAATATTAAGAGAGGAGAAAACATACTGCCTGCTATCGTGAAATTCCAAGATAGTCACGAAAAGCAATCTCATGCACTGCACAAGCTCTTTCCCATGATGCACCTCTCCTGCACTCTGTCTATGCAAATGAGCAAGCAGAGAGTTCAGGAATAAAACACCTAAGCTCATGTCCCCAAAAAACAGCAGCAGACAACTCGCAGATATTCCCCAATTTCTAATGCTTTTCTTTTAAACACACAATAAACAGCCTCACCTGTGGTAAGGCTTAAAAAAATTGAATAAACTCGTAAATGTTCCTCTCCACGGAAATCTTTAGTAAAAGGCGAAAGATTTTTTCGTTTTGAAGAGAAACCAGAGTAAGTTAGAATATGGCTCTCTGGGGGTAAGTGGCACCACATCAAAGACCCCGTCATTGCGAGGGTGAGGACCTGAGAGGTATTTTCAAAATCTAAGAAAGAGGACAAGAACCAGGCCGGTGAGGGAAGCAGGCCCAAATTTCAGAGTCTCTGCTCAAAGCACAGAAAATCAAAAAGGTGGACAGTTCCCATGCGTCTGTCTGGGAATATGCAAATTCTTTTCTGTACACACCTCACCTCATTAGGAGGCGTTGCAGCTGCTGGGCAAGGGGAACGGGAAGCGTGCATCAGGCTTTAGGTGAAGTGGCACTGTAGGACTTTCGTCCCCCAGCGATTTTACGCTTTCCACACCATCCTTCCAATCGATAGGCTGTGAGCCACCACTGTGCTCTGCACATAGCCATGCACTTTAAGTCCCTTTTTCGCACGTACTTTCATTAAACCTGAATATAGAAGTATATATCTGTCTAGGCTAGAGGCACATGAAACAGGACTGGCGTGCCGCTTCAAGTGTACCTGAGAGGAATCTGACTCAGGATTGGCCACCATCTCAGGGCACCGACTCAGGATTGGCCAACCTCTATGGGGCACCTCCAACGGGCACAAATAACGGGCAAGCCCTATGAAAAGCACAGCGTGAGTCTAGGTGCCACCTTGAAAAAGGAGGGTGACGTCTGGCCTCTGACAGCAGGAATATTAAGAGAGGAGAAAACATACTGCCTGCTATCGTGAAATTCCAAGATAGTCACGAAAAGCAATCTCATGCACTGCACAAGCTCTTTCCCATGATGCACCTCTCCTGCACTCTGTCTATGCAAATGAGCAAGCAGAGAGTTCAGGAATAAAACACCTAAGCTCATGTCCCCAAAAAACAGCATCAGACAACTCGCAGATATTCCTCAATTTCTAATGCTTTTCTTTTAAACACACGATAAACAGCCTCACCTGTGGTAAGGCTTAAAAAAATTGAATAAACTCGTAAATGTTCCTCTCCACGGAAATCTTTAGTAAAAGGCGAAAGATTTTTTCGTTTTGAAGAGAAACCAGAGTAAGTTAGAATATGGCTCTCTGGGGGTAAGTGGCACCACATCAAAGACCCCGTCATTGCGAGGGTGAGGACCTGAGAGGTATTTTCAAAATCTAAGAAAGAGGACAAGAACCAGGCCGGTGAGGGAAGCAGGCCCAAATTTCAGAGTCTCTGCTCAAAGCACAGAAAATCAAAAAGGTGGACAGTTCCCATGCGTCTGTCTGGGAATATGCAAATTCTTTTCTGTACACACCTCAGCTTATTAGGAGGCGTTGCGGATGCTGGGCAAGGGGAACGGGAAGCGTGCATCAGGCTTTAGGTGAAGTGGCACTGTAGGACTTTTGTCCCCCAGCGATTTTACGCTTTCCACACCATCCTTCCAATCGTTAGGCTGTGAGCCACCACTGTGCTCTGCACATAGCCATGCACTTTAAGTCCCTTTTTCGCACGTACTTTCATTAAACCTGAATATAGAAGCATATATCTGTCTAGGCTAGAGGCACATGAAACAGGACTGGCGTGCCGCTTCAAGTGTACCTGAGAGGAATCTGACTCAGGATTGGCCACCCTCTCAGGGCACCGACTCAGGATTGGCCAACCTCTATGGGGCACCTCCAACGGGCACAAATAACGGGCAAGCCCTATGAAAAGCACAGCGTGAGTCTAGGTGCCACCTTGAAAAAGGAGGGTGACGTCTGGCCTCTGACAGCAGGAATATTAAGAGAGGAGAAAACATACTGCCTGCTATCATGAAATTCCAAGATAGTCACGAAAAGCAATCTCATGCACTGCACAAGCTCTTTCCCATGATGCACCTCTCCTGCACTCTGTCTATGCAAATGAGCAAGCAGAGGAGTTCAGGAATAAAACACCTAAGCTCATGTCCCCAAAAAACAGCAGCAGACAACTCGCAGATATTCTCCAATTTCTAATGCTTTTCTTTTAAACACACAATAAACAGCCTCACCTGTGGTAAGGCTTAAAAAAATTGAATAAACTCGTAAATGTTCCTCTCCACGGAAATCTTTAGTAAAAGGCGAAAGATTTTTTAGTTTTGAAGAGAAACCAGAGTAAGTTAGAATATGGCTCTCTGGGGGTAAGTGGCACCACATCAAAGACCCCTTCATTGCGAGGGTGAGGACCTGAGAGGTATTTTCAAAATCTAAGAAAGAGGACAAGAACCAGGCCGGTGAGGGAAGCAGGCCCAAATTTCAGAGTCTCTGCTCAAAGCACAGAAAATCAAAAAGGTGGACAGTTCCCATGCGTCTGTCTGGGAATATGCAAATTCTTTTCTGTACACACCTCAGCTCATTAGGAGGCGTTGCAGCTGCTGGGCAAGGGGAACGGGAAGCGTGCATCAGGCTTTAGGTGAAGTGGCACTGTAGGACTTTCGTCCCCCAGCGATTTTACGCTTTCCACACCATCCTTCCAATCGATAGGCTGTGAGCCACCACTGTGCTCTGCACATAGCCATGCACTTTAAGTCCCTTTTTCGCACGTACTTCATTAAACCTGAATATAGAAGTATATATCTGTCTAGGCTAGAGGCACATGAAACAGGACTGGCGTGCCGCTTCAAGTGTACCTGAGAGGAATCTGACTCAGGATTGGCCACCCTCTCAGGGCACCGACTCAGGATTGGCCAACCTCTATGGGGCACCTCCAACGGGCACAAATAACGGGCAAGCCCTATGAAAAGCACAGCGTGAGTCTAGGTGCCACCTTGAAAAAGGAGGGTGACGTCTGGCCTCTGACAGCAGGAATATTAAGAGAGGAGAAAACATACTGCCTGCTATCGTGAAATTCCAAGATAGTCACGAAAAGCAATCTCATGCACTGCACAAGCTCTTTCCCATGATGCACCTCTCCTGCACTCTGTCTATGCAAATGAGCAAGCAGAGAGTTCAGGAATAAAACACCTAAGCTCATGTCCCCAAAAAACAGCATCAGACAACTCGCAGATATTCCTCAATTTCTAATGCTTTTCTTTTAAACACACGATAAACAGCCTCACCTGTGGTAAGGCTTAAAAAAATTGAATAAACTCGTAAATGTTCCTCTCCACGGAAATCTTTAGTAAAAGGCGAAAGATTTTTTCGTTTTGAAAAGAAACCAGAGTAAGTTAGAATATGGCTCTCTGGGGGTAAGTGGCACCACATCAAAGACCCCGTCATTGCGAGGGTGAGGACCTGAGAGGTATTTTCAAAATCTAAGAAAGAGGACAAGAACCAGGCCGGTGAGGGAAGCAGGCCCAAATTTCAGAGTCTCTGCTCAAAGCACAGAAAATCAAAAAGGTGGACAGTTCCCATGCGTCTGTCTGTGAATATGCAAATTCTTTTCTGTACACACCTCAGCTCATTAGGAGGCGTTGCGGATGCTGGGCAAGGGGAACGGGAAGCGTGCATCAGGCTTTAGGTGAAGTGGCACTGTAGGACTTTTGTCCCCCAGCGATTTTACGCTTTCCACACCATCCTTCCAATCGTTAGGCTGTGAGCCACCACTGTGCTCTGCACATAGCCATGCACTTTAAGTCCCTTTTTCGCACGTACTTTCATTAAACCTGAATATAGAAGTATATATCTGTCTAGGCTAGAGGCACATGAAACAGGACTGGCGTGCCGCTTCAAGTGTACCTGAGAGGAATCTGACTCAGGATTGGCCACCCTCTCAGGGCACCGACTCAGGATTGGCCAACCTCTATGGGGCACCTCCAACGGGCACAAATAACGGGCAAGCCCTATGAAAAGCACAGCGTGAGTCTAGGTGCCACCTTGAAAAAGGAGGGTGACGTCTGGCCTCTGACAGCAGGAATATTAAGAGAGGAGAAAACATACTGCCTGCTATCGTGAAATTCCAAGATAGTCACGAAAAGCAATCTCATGCACTGCACAAGCTCTTTCCCATGATGCACCTCTCCTGCACTCTGTCTATGCAAATGAGCAAGCAGAGAGTTCAGGAATAAAACACCTAAGCTCATGTCCCCAAAAAACAGCAGCAGACAACTCGCAGATATTCCCCAATTTCTAATGCTTTTCTTTTAAACACACAATAAACAGCCTCACCTGTGGTAAGGCTTAAAAAAATTGAATAAACTCGTAAATGTTCCTCTCCACGGAAATCTTTAGTAAAAGGCGAAAGATTTTTTCGTTTTGAAGAGAAACCAGAGTAAGTTAGAATATGGCTCTCTGGGGGTAAGTGGCACCACATCAAAGACCCCGTCATTGCGAGGGTGAGGACCTGAGAGGTATTTTCAAAATCTAAGAAAGAGGACAAGAACCAGGCCGGTGAGGGAAGCAGGCCCAAATTTCAGAGTCTCTGCTCAAAGCACAGAAAATCAAAAAGGTGGACAGTTCCCATGCGTCTGTCTGGGAATATGCAAATTCTTTTCTGTACACACCTCACCTCATTAGGAGGCGTTGCAGCTGCTGGGCAAGGGGAACGGGAAGCGTGCATCAGGCTTTAGGTGAAGTGGCACTGTAGGACTTTCGTCCCCCAGCGATTTTACGCTTTCCACACCATCCTTCCAATCGATAGGCTGTGAGCCACCACTGTGCTCTGCACATAGCCATGCACTTTAAGTCCCTTTTTCGCACGTACTTTCATTAAACCTGAATATAGAAGTATATATCTGTCTAGGCTAGAGGCACATGAAACAGGACTGGCGTGCCGCTTCAAGTGTACCTGAGAGGAATCTGACTCAGGATTGGCCACCATCTCAGGGCACCGACTCAGGATTGGCCAACCTCTATGGGGCACCTCCAACGGGCACAAATAACGGGCAAGCCCTATGAAAAGCACAGCGTGAGTCTAGGTGCCACCTTGAAAAAGGAGGGTGACGTCTGGCCTCTGACAGCAGGAATATTAAGAGAGGAGAAAACATACTGCCTGCTATCGTGAAATTCCAAGATAGTCACGAAAAGCAATCTCATGCACTGCACAAGCTCTTTCCCATGATGCACCTCTCCTGCACTCTGTCTATGCAAATGAGCAAGCAGAGAGTTCAGGAATAAAACACCTAAGCTCATGTCCCCAAAAAACAGCATCAGACAACTCGCAGATATTCCTCAATTTCTAATGCTTTTCTTTTAAACACACGATAAACAGCCTCACCTGTGGTAAGGCTTAAAAAAATTGAATAAACTCGTAAATGTTCCTCTCCACGGAAATCTTTAGTAAAAGGCGAAAGATTTTTTCGTTTTGAAGAGAAACCAGAGTAAGTTAGAATATGGCTCTCTGGGGGTAAGTGGCACCACATCAAAGACCCCGTCATTGCGAGGGTGAGGACCTGAGAGGTATTTTCAAAATCTAAGAAAGAGGACAAGAACCAGGCCGGTGAGGGAAGCAGGCCCAAATTTCAGAGTCTCTGCTCAAAGCACAGAAAATCAAAAAGGTGGACAGTTCCCATGCGTCTGTCTGGGAATATGCAAATTCTTTTCTGTACACACCTCAGCTCATTAGGAGGCGTTGCGGATGCTGGGCAAGGGGAACGGGAAGCGTGCATCAGGCTTTAGGTGAAGTGGCACTGTAGGACTTTTGTCCCCCAGCGATTTTACGCTTTCCACACCATCCTTCCAATCGTTAGGCTGTGAGCCACCACTGTGCTCTGCACATAGCCATGCACTTTAAGTCCCTTTTTCGCACGTACTTTCATTAAACCTGAATATAGAAGCATATATCTGTCTAGGCTAGAGGCACATGAAACAGGACTGGCGTGCCGCTTCAAGTGTACCTGAGAGGAATCTGACTCAGGATTGGCCACCCTCTCAGGGCACCGACTCAGGATTGGCCAACCTCTATGGGGCACCTCCAACGGGCACAAATAACGGGCAAGCCCTATGAAAAGCACAGCGTGAGTCTAGGTGCCACCTTGAAAAAGGAGGGTGACGTCTGGCCTCTGACAGCAGGAATATTAAGAGAGGAGAAAACATACTGCCTGCTATCATGAAATTCCAAGATAGTCACGAAAAGCAATCTCATGCACTGCACAAGCTCTTTCCCATGATGCACCTCTCCTGCACTCTGTCTATGCAAATGAGCAAGCAGAGGAGTTCAGGAATAAAACACCTAAGCTCATGTCCCCAAAAAACAGCAGCAGACAACTCGCAGATATTCTCCAATTTCTAATGCTTTTCTTTTAAACACACAATAAACAGCCTCACCTGTGGTAAGGCTTAAAAAAATTGAATAAACTCGTAAATGTTCCTCTCCACGGAAATCTTTAGTAAAAGGCGAAAGATTTTTTCGTTTTGAAGAGAAACCAGAGTAAGTTAGAATATGGCTCTCTGGGGGTAAGTGGCACCACATCAAAGACCCCTTCATTGCGAGGGTGAGGACCTGAGAGGTATTTTCAAAATCTAAGAAAGAGGACAAGAACCAGGCCGGTGAGGGAAGCAGGCCCAAATTTCAGAGTCTCTGCTCAAAGCACAGAAAATCAAAAAGGTGGACAGTTCCCATGCGTCTGTCTGGGAATATGCAAATTCTTTTCTGTACACACCTCAGCTCATTAGGAGGCGTTGCAGCTGCTGGGCAAGGGGAACGGGAAGCGTGCATCAGGCTTTAGGTGAAGTGGCACTGTAGGACTTTCGTCCCCCAGCGATTTTACGCTTTCCACACCATCCTTCCAATCGATAGGCTGTGAGCCACCACTGTGCTCTGCACATAGCCATGCACTTTAAGTCCCTTTTTCGCACGTACTTCATTAAACCTGAATATAGAAGTATATATCTGTCTAGGCTAGAGGCACATGAAACAGGACTGGCGTGCCGCTTCAAGTGTACCTGAGAGGAATCTGACTCAGGATTGGCCACCCTCTCAGGGCACCGACTCAGGATTGGCCAACCTCTATGGGGCACCTCCAACGGGCACAAATAACGGGCAAGCCCTATGAAAAGCACAGCGTGAGTCTAGGTGCCACCTTGAAAAAGGAGGGTGACGTCTGGCCTCTGACAGCAGGAATATTAAGAGAGGAGAAAACATACTGCCTGCTATCATGAAATTCCAAGATAGTCACGAAAAGCAATCTCATGCACTGCACAAGCTCTTTCCCATGATGCACCTCTCCTGCACTCTGTCTATGCAAATGAGCAAGCAGAGGAGTTCAGGAATAAAACACCTAAGCTCATGTCCCCAAAAAACAGCAGCAGACAACTCGCAGATATTCCCCAATTTCTAATGCTTTTCTTTTAAACACACAATAAACAGCCTCACCTGTGGTAAGGCTTAAAAAAATTGAATAAACTCGTAAATGTTCCTCTCCACGGAAATCTTTAGTAAAAGGCGAAAGATTTTTTCGTTTTGAAAAGAAACCAGAGTAAGTTAGAATATGGCTCTCTGGGGGTAAGTGGCACCACATCAAAGACCCCGTCATTGCGAGGGTGAGGACCTGAGAGGTATTTTCAAAATCTAAGAAAGAGGACAAGAACCAGGCCGGTGAGGGAAGCAGGCCCAAATTTCAGAGTCTCTGCTCAAAGCACAGAAAATCAAAAAGGTGGACAGTTCCCATGCGTCTGTCTGTGAATATGCAAATTCTTTTCTGTACACACCTCAGCTCATTAGGAGGCGTTGCGGATGCTGGGCAAGGGGAACGGGAAGCGTGCATCAGGCTTTAGGTGAAGTGGCACTGTAGGACTTTTGTCCCCCAGCGATTTTACGCTTTCCACACCATCCTTCCAATCGTTAGGCTGTGAGCCACCACTGTGCTCTGCACATAGCCATGCACTTTAAGTCCCTTTTTCGCACGTACTTTCATTAAACCTGAATATAGAAGTATATATCTGTCTAGGCTAGAGGCACATGAAACAGGACTGGCGTGCCGCTTCAAGTGTACCTGAGAGGAATCTGACTCAGGATTGGCCACCCTCTCAGGGCACCGACTCAGGATTGGCCAACCTCTATGGGGCACCTCCAACGGGCACAAATAACGGGCAAGCCCTATGAAAAGCACAGCGTGAGTCTAGGTGCCACCTTGAAAAAGGAGGGTGACGTCTGGCCTCTGACAGCAGGAATATTAAGAGAGGAGAAAACATACTGCCTGCTATCGTGAAATTCCAAGATAGTCACGAAAAGCAATCTCATGCACTGCACAAGCTCTTTCCCATGATGCACCTCTCCTGCACTCTGTCTATGCAAATGAGCAAGCAGAGAGTTCAGGAATAAAACACCTAAGCTCATGTCCCCAAAAAACAGCAGCAGACAACTCGCAGATATTCCCCAATTTCTAATGCTTTTCTTTTAAACACACAATAAACAGCCTCACCTGTGGTAAGGCTTAAAAAAATTGAATAAACTCGTAAATGTTCCTCTCCACGGAAATCTTTAGTAAAAGGCGAAAGATTTTTTCGTTTTGAAGAGAAACCAGAGTAAGTTAGAATATGGCTCTCTGGGGGTAAGTGGCACCACATCAAAGACCCCGTCATTGCGAGGGTGAGGACCTGAGAGGTATTTTCAAAATCTAAGAAAGAGGACAAGAACCAGGCCGGTGAGGGAAGCAGGCCCAAATTTCAGAGTCTCTGCTCAAAGCACAGAAAATCAAAAAGGTGGACAGTTCCCATGCGTCTGTCTGGGAATATGCAAATTCTTTTCTGTACACACCTCACCTCATTAGGAGGCGTTGCAGCTGCTGGGCAAGGGGAACGGGAAGCGTGCATCAGGCTTTAGGTGAAGTGGCACTGTAGGACTTTCGTCCCCCAGCGATTTTACGCTTTCCACACCATCCTTCCAATCGATAGGCTGTGAGCCACCACTGTGCTCTGCACATAGCCATGCACTTTAAGTCCCTTTTTCGCACGTACTTTCATTAAACCTGAATATAGAAGTATATATCTGTCTAGGCTAGAGGCACATGAAACAGGACTGGCGTGCCGCTTCAAGTGTACCTGAGAGGAATCTGACTCAGGATTGGCCACCATCTCAGGGCACCGACTCAGGATTGGCCAACCTCTATGGGGCACCTCCAACGGGCACAAATAACGGGCAAGCCCTATGAAAAGCACAGCGTGAGTCTAGGTGCCACCTTGAAAAAGGAGGGTGACGTCTGGCCTCTGACAGCAGGAATATTAAGAGAGGAGAAAACATACTGCCTGCTATCGTGAAATTCCAAGATAGTCACGAAAAGCAATCTCATGCACTGCACAAGCTCTTTCCCATGATGCACCTCTCCTGCACTCTGTCTATGCAAATGAGCAAGCAGAGAGTTCAGGAATAAAACACCTAAGCTCATGTCCCCAAAAAACAGCATCAGACAACTCGCAGATATTCCTCAATTTCTAATGCTTTTCTTTTAAACACACGATAAACAGCCTCACCTGTGGTAAGGCTTAAAAAAATTGAATAAACTCGTAAATGTTCCTCTCCACGGAAATCTTTAGTAAAAGGCGAAAGATTTTTTCGTTTTGAAGAGAAACCAGAGTAAGTTAGAATATGGCTCTCTGGGGGTAAGTGGCACCACATCAAAGACCCCGTCATTGCGAGGGTGAGGACCTGAGAGGTATTTTCAAAATCTAAGAAAGAGGACAAGAACCAGGCCGGTGAGGGAAGCAGGCCCAAATTTCAGAGTCTCTGCTCAAAGCACAGAAAATCAAAAAGGTGGACAGTTCCCATGCGTCTGTCTGGGAATATGCAAATTCTTTTCTGTACACACCTCAGCTCATTAGGAGGCGTTGCGGATGCTGGGCAAGGGGAACGGGAAGCGTGCATCAGGCTTTAGGTGAAGTGGCACTGTAGGACTTTTGTCCCCCAGCGATTTTACGCTTTCCACACCATCCTTCCAATCGTTAGGCTGTGAGCCACCACTGTGCTCTGCACATAGCCATGCACTTTAAGTCCCTTTTTCGCACGTACTTTCATTAAACCTGAATATAGAAGCATATATCTGTCTAGGCTAGAGGCACATGAAACAGGACTGGCGTGCCGCTTCAAGTGTACCTGAGAGGAATCTGACTCAGGATTGGCCACCCTCTCAGGGCACCGACTCAGGATTGGCCAACCTCTATGGGGCACCTCCAACGGGCACAAATAACGGGCAAGCCCTATGAAAAGCACAGCGTGAGTCTAGGTGCCACCTTGAAAAAGGAGGGTGACGTCTGGCCTCTGACAGCAGGAATATTAAGAGAGGAGAAAACATACTGCCTGCTATCGTGAAATTCCAAGATAGTCACGAAAAGCAATCTCATGCACTGCACAAGCTCTTTCCCATGATGCACCTCTCCTGCACTCTGTCTATGCAAATGAGCAAGCAGAGAGTTCAGGAATAAAACACCTAAGCTCATGTCCCCAAAAAACAGCAGCAGACAACTCGCAGATATTCCCCAATTTCTAATGCTTTTCTTTTAAACACACAATAAACAGCCTCACCTGTGGTAAGGCTTAAAAAAATTGAATAAACTCGTAAATGTTCCTCTCCACGGAAATCTTTAGTAAAAGGCGAAAGATTTTTTCGTTTTGAAGAGAAACCAGAGTAAGTTAGAATATGGCTCTCTGGGGGTAAGTGGCACCACATCAAAGACCCCGTCATTGCGAGGGTGAGGACCTGAGAGGTATTTTCAAAATCTAAGAAAGAGGACAAGAACCAGGCCGGTGAGGGAAGCAGGCCCAAATTTCAGAGTCTCTGCTCAAAGCACAGAAAATCAAAAAGGTGGACAGTTCCCATGCGTCTGTCTGGGAATATGCAAATTCTTTTCTGTACACACCTCACCTCATTAGGAGGCGTTGCAGCTGCTGGGCAAGGGGAACGGGAAGCGTGCATCAGGCTTTAGGTGAAGTGGCACTGTAGGACTTTCGTCCCCCAGCGATTTTACGCTTTCCACACCATCCTTCCAATCGATAGGCTGTGAGCCACCACTGTGCTCTGCACATAGCCATGCACTTTAAGTCCCTTTTTCGCACGTACTTTCATTAAACCTGAATATAGAAGTATATATCTGTCTAGGCTAGAGGCACATGAAACAGGACTGGCGTGCCGCTTCAAGTGTACCTGAGAGGAATCTGACTCAGGATTGGCCACCATCTCAGGGCACCGACTCAGGATTGGCCAACCTCTATGGGGCACCTCCAACGGGCACAAATAACGGGCAAGCCCTATGAAAAGCACAGCGTGAGTCTAGGTGCCACCTTGAAAAAGGAGGGTGACGTCTGGCCTCTGACAGCAGGAATATTAAGAGAGGAGAAAACATACTGCCTGCTATCGTGAAATTCCAAGATAGTCACGAAAAGCAATCTCATGCACTGCACAAGCTCTTTCCCATGATGCACCTCTCCTGCACTCTGTCTATGCAAATGAGCAAGCAGAGAGTTCAGGAATAAAACACCTAAGCTCATGTCCCCAAAAAACAGCATCAGACAACTCGCAGATATTCCTCAATTTCTAATGCTTTTCTTTTAAACACACGATAAACAGCCTCACCTGTGGTAAGGCTTAAAAAAATTGAATAAACTCGTAAATGTTCCTCTCCACGGAAATCTTTAGTAAAAGGCGAAAGATTTTTTCGTTTTGAAGAGAAACCAGAGTAAGTTAGAATATGGCTCTCTGGGGGTAAGTGGCACCACATCAAAGACCCCGTCATTGCGAGGGTGAGGACCTGAGAGGTATTTTCAAAATCTAAGAAAGAGGACAAGAACCAGGCCGGTGAGGGAAGCAGGCCCAAATTTCAGAGTCTCTGCTCAAAGCACAGAAAATCAAAAAGGTGGACAGTTCCCATGCGTCTGTCTGGGAATATGCAAATTCTTTTCTGTACACACCTCAGCTCATTAGGAGGCGTTGCGGATGCTGGGCAAGGGGAACGGGAAGCGTGCATCAGGCTTTAGGTGAAGTGGCACTGTAGGACTTTTGTCCCCCAGCGATTTTACGCTTTCCACACCATCCTTCCAATCGTTAGGCTGTGAGCCACCACTGTGCTCTGCACATAGCCATGCACTTTAAGTCCCTTTTTCGCACGTACTTTCATTAAACCTGAATATAGAAGCATATATCTGTCTAGGCTAGAGGCACATGAAACAGGACTGGCGTGCCGCTTCAAGTGTACCTGAGAGGAATCTGACTCAGGATTGGCCACCCTCTCAGGGCACCGACTCAGGATTGGCCAACCTCTATGGGGCACCTCCAACGGGCACAAATAACGGGCAAGCCCTATGAAAAGCACAGCGTGAGTCTAGGTGCCACCTTGAAAAAGGAGGGTGACGTCTGGCCTCTGACAGCAGGAATATTAAGAGAGGAGAAAACATACTGCCTGCTATCGTGAAATTCCAAGATAGTCACGAAAAGCAATCTCATGCACTGCACAAGCTCTTTCCCATGATGCACCTCTCCTGCACTCTGTCTATGCAAATGAGCAAGCAGAGAGTTCAGGAATAAAACACCTAAGCTCATGTCCCCAAAAAACAGCATCAGACAACTCGCAGATATTCCTCAATTTCTAATGCTTTTCTTTTAAACACACGATAAACAGCCTCACCTGTGGTAAGGCTTAAAAAAATTGAATAAACTCGTAAATGTTCCTCTCCACGGAAATCTTTAGTAAAAGGCGAAAGATTTTTTCGTTTTGAAAAGAAACCAGAGTAAGTTAGAATATGGCTCTCTGGGGGTAAGTGGCACCACATCAAAGACCCCGTCATTGCGAGGGTGAGGACCTGAGAGGTATTTTCAAAATCTAAGAAAGAGGACAAGAACCAGGCCGGTGAGGGAAGCAGGCCCAAATTTCAGAGTCTCTGCTCAAAGCACAGAAAATCAAAAAGGTGGACAGTTCCCATGCGTCTGTCTGTGAATATGCAAATTCTTTTCTGTACACACCTCAGCTCATTAGGAGGCGTTGCGGATGCTGGGCAAGGGGAACGGGAAGCGTGCATCAGGCTTTAGGTGAAGTGGCACTGTAGGACTTTTGTCCCCCAGCGATTTTACGCTTTCCACACCATCCTTCCAATCGTTAGGCTGTGAGCCACCACTGTGCTCTGCACATAGCCATGCACTTTAAGTCCCTTTTTCGCACGTACTTTCATTAAACCTGAATATAGAAGTATATATCTGTCTAGGCTAGAGGCACATGAAACAGGACTGGCGTGCCGCTTCAAGTGTACCTGAGAGGAATCTGACTCAGGATTGGCCACCCTCTCAGGGCACCGACTCAGGATTGGCCAACCTCTATGGGGCACCTCCAACGGGCACAAATAACGGGCAAGCCCTATGAAAAGCACAGCGTGAGTCTAGGTGCCACCTTGAAAAAGGAGGGTGACGTCTGGCCTCTGACAGCAGGAATATTAAGAGAGGAGAAAACATACTGCCTGCTATCGTGAAATTCCAAGATAGTCACGAAAAGCAATCTCATGCACTGCACAAGCTCTTTCCCATGATGCACCTCTCCTGCACTCTGTCTATGCAAATGAGCAAGCAGAGAGTTCAGGAATAAAACACCTAAGCTCATGTCCCCAAAAAACAGCAGCAGACAACTCGCAGATATTCCCCAATTTCTAATGCTTTTCTTTTAAACACACAATAAACAGCCTCACCTGTGGTAAGGCTTAAAAAAATTGAATAAACTCGTAAATGTTCCTCTCCACGGAAATCTTTAGTAAAAGGCGAAAGATTTTTTCGTTTTGAAGAGAAACCAGAGTAAGTTAGAATATGGCTCTCTGGGGGTAAGTGGCACCACATCAAAGACCCCGTCATTGCGAGGGTGAGGACCTGAGAGGTATTTTCAAAATCTAAGAAAGAGGACAAGAACCAGGCCGGTGAGGGAAGCAGGCCCAAATTTCAGAGTCTCTGCTCAAAGCACAGAAAATCAAAAAGGTGGACAGTTCCCATGCGTCTGTCTGGGAATATGCAAATTCTTTTCTGTACACACCTCACCTCATTAGGAGGCGTTGCAGCTGCTGGGCAAGGGGAACGGGAAGCGTGCATCAGGCTTTAGGTGAAGTGGCACTGTAGGACTTTCGTCCCCCAGCGATTTTACGCTTTCCACACCATCCTTCCAATCGATAGGCTGTGAGCCACCACTGTGCTCTGCACATAGCCATGCACTTTAAGTCCCTTTTTCGCACGTACTTTCATTAAACCTGAATATAGAAGTATATATCTGTCTAGGCTAGAGGCACATGAAACAGGACTGGCGTGCCGCTTCAAGTGTACCTGAGAGGAATCTGACTCAGGATTGGCCACCATCTCAGGGCACCGACTCAGGATTGGCCAACCTCTATGGGGCACCTCCAACGGGCACAAATAACGGGCAAGCCCTATGAAAAGCACAGCGTGAGTCTAGGTGCCACCTTGAAAAAGGAGGGTGACGTCTGGCCTCTGACAGCAGGAATATTAAGAGAGGAGAAAACATACTGCCTGCTATCGTGAAATTCCAAGATAGTCACGAAAAGCAATCTCATGCACTGCACAAGCTCTTTCCCATGATGCACCTCTCCTGCACTCTGTCTATGCAAATGAGCAAGCAGAGAGTTCAGGAATAAAACACCTAAGCTCATGTCCCCAAAAAACAGCATCAGACAACTCGCAGATATTCCTCAATTTCTAATGCTTTTCTTTTAAACACACGATAAACAGCCTCACCTGTGGTAAGGCTTAAAAAAATTGAATAAACTCGTAAATGTTCCTCTCCACGGAAATCTTTAGTAAAAGGCGAAAGATTTTTTCGTTTTGAAGAGAAACCAGAGTAAGTTAGAATATGGCTCTCTGGGGGTAAGTGGCACCACATCAAAGACCCCGTCATTGCGAGGGTGAGGACCTGAGAGGTATTTTCAAAATCTAAGAAAGAGGACAAGAACCAGGCCGGTGAGGGAAGCAGGCCCAAATTTCAGAGTCTCTGCTCAAAGCACAGAAAATCAAAAAGGTGGACAGTTCCCATGCGTCTGTCTGGGAATATGCAAATTCTTTTCTGTACACACCTCAGCTCATTAGGAGGCGTTGCGGATGCTGGGCAAGGGGAACGGGAAGCGTGCATCAGGCTTTAGGTGAAGTGGCACTGTAGGACTTTTGTCCCCCAGCGATTTTACGCTTTCCACACCATCCTTCCAATCGTTAGGCTGTGAGCCACCACTGTGCTCTGCACATAGCCATGCACTTTAAGTCCCTTTTTCGCACGTACTTTCATTAAACCTGAATATAGAAGCATATATCTGTCTAGGCTAGAGGCACATGAAACAGGACTGGCGTGCCGCTTCAAGTGTACCTGAGAGGAATCTGACTCAGGATTGGCCACCCTCTCAGGGCACCGACTCAGGATTGGCCAACCTCTATGGGGCACCTCCAACGGGCACAAATAACGGGCAAGCCCTATGAAAAGCACAGCGTGAGTCTAGGTGCCACCTTGAAAAAGGAGGGTGACGTCTGGCCTCTGACAGCAGGAATATTAAGAGAGGAGAAAACATACTGCCTGCTATCATGAAATTCCAAGATAGTCACGAAAAGCAATCTCATGCACTGCACAAGCTCTTTCCCATGATGCACCTCTCCTGCACTCTGTCTATGCAAATGAGCAAGCAGAGGAGTTCAGGAATAAAACACCTAAGCTCATGTCCCCAAAAAACAGCAGCAGACAACTCGCAGATATTCTCCAATTTCTAATGCTTTTCTTTTAAACACACAATAAACAGCCTCACCTGTGGTAAGGCTTAAAAAAATTGAATAAACTCGTAAATGTTCCTCTCCACGGAAATCTTTAGTAAAAGGCGAAAGATTTTTTCGTTTTGAAGAGAAACCAGAGTAAGTTAGAATATGGCTCTCTGGGGGTAAGTGGCACCACATCAAAGACCCCTTCATTGCGAGGGTGAGGACCTGAGAGGTATTTTCAAAATCTAAGAAAGAGGACAAGAACCAGGCCGGTGAGGGAAGCAGGCCCAAATTTCAGAGTCTCTGCTCAAAGCACAGAAAATCAAAAAGGTGGACAGTTCCCATGCGTCTGTCTGGGAATATGCAAATTCTTTTCTGTACACACCTCAGCTCATTAGGAGGCGTTGCAGCTGCTGGGCAAGGGGAACGGGAAGCGTGCATCAGGCTTTAGGTGAAGTGGCACTGTAGGACTTTCGTCCCCCAGCGATTTTACGCTTTCCACACCATCCTTCCAATCGATAGGCTGTGAGCCACCACTGTGCTCTGCACATAGCCATGCACTTTAAGTCCCTTTTTCGCACGTACTTCATTAAACCTGAATATAGAAGTATATATCTGTCTAGGCTAGAGGCACATGAAACAGGACTGGCGTGCCGCTTCAAGTGTACCTGAGAGGAATCTGACTCAGGATTGGCCACCCTCTCAGGGCACCGACTCAGGATTGGCCAACCTCTATGGGGCACCTCCAACGGGCACAAATAACGGGCAAGCCCTATGAAAAGCACAGCGTGAGTCTAGGTGCCACCTTGAAAAAGGAGGGTGACGTCTGGCCTCTGACAGCAGGAATATTAAGAGAGGAGAAAACATACTGCCTGCTATCATGAAATTCCAAGATAGTCACGAAAAGCAATCTCATGCACTGCACAAGCTCTTTCCCATGATGCACCTCTCCTGCACTCTGTCTATGCAAATGAGCAAGCAGAGGAGTTCAGGAATAAAACACCTAAGCTCATGTCCCCAAAAAACAGCAGCAGACAACTCGCAGATATTCCCCAATTTCTAATGCTTTTCTTTTAAACACACAATAAACAGCCTCACCTGTGGTAAGGCTTAAAAAAATTGAATAAACTCGTAAATGTTCCTCTCCACGGAAATCTTTAGTAAAAGGCGAAAGATTTTTTCGTTTTGAAAAGAAACCAGAGTAAGTTAGAATATGGCTCTCTGGGGGTAAGTGGCACCACATCAAAGACCCCGTCATTGCGAGGGTGAGGACCTGAGAGGTATTTTCAAAATCTAAGAAAGAGGACAAGAACCAGGCCGGTGAGGGAAGCAGGCCCAAATTTCAGAGTCTCTGCTCAAAGCACAGAAAATCAAAAAGGTGGACAGTTCCCATGCGTCTGTCTGTGAATATGCAAATTCTTTTCTGTACACACCTCAGCTCATTAGGAGGCGTTGCGGATGCTGGGCAAGGGGAACGGGAAGCGTGCATCAGGCTTTAGGTGAAGTGGCACTGTAGGACTTTTGTCCCCCAGCGATTTTACGCTTTCCACACCATCCTTCCAATCGTTAGGCTGTGAGCCACCACTGTGCTCTGCACATAGCCATGCACTTTAAGTCCCTTTTTCGCACGTACTTTCATTAAACCTGAATATAGAAGTATATATCTGTCTAGGCTAGAGGCACATGAAACAGGACTGGCGTGCCGCTTCAAGTGTACCTGAGAGGAATCTGACTCAGGATTGGCCACCCTCTCAGGGCACCGACTCAGGATTGGCCAACCTCTATGGGGCACCTCCAACGGGCACAAATAACGGGCAAGCCCTATGAAAAGCACAGCGTGAGTCTAGGTGCCACCTTGAAAAAGGAGGGTGACGTCTGGCCTCTGACAGCAGGAATATTAAGAGAGGAGAAAACATACTGCCTGCTATCGTGAAATTCCAAGATAGTCACGAAAAGCAATCTCATGCACTGCACAAGCTCTTTCCCATGATGCACCTCTCCTGCACTCTGTCTATGCAAATGAGCAAGCAGAGAGTTCAGGAATAAAACACCTAAGCTCATGTCCCCAAAAAACAGCAGCAGACAACTCGCAGATATTCCCCAATTTCTAATGCTTTTCTTTTAAACACACAATAAACAGCCTCACCTGTGGTAAGGCTTAAAAAAATTGAATAAACTCGTAAATGTTCCTCTCCACGGAAATCTTTAGTAAAAGGCGAAAGATTTTTTCGTTTTGAAGAGAAACCAGAGTAAGTTAGAATATGGCTCTCTGGGGGTAAGTGGCACCACATCAAAGACCCCGTCATTGCGAGGGTGAGGACCTGAGAGGTATTTTCAAAATCTAAGAAAGAGGACAAGAACCAGGCCGGTGAGGGAAGCAGGCCCAAATTTCAGAGTCTCTGCTCAAAGCACAGAAAATCAAAAAGGTGGACAGTTCCCATGCGTCTGTCTGGGAATATGCAAATTCTTTTCTGTACACACCTCACCTCATTAGGAGGCGTTGCAGCTGCTGGGCAAGGGGAACGGGAAGCGTGCATCAGGCTTTAGGTGAAGTGGCACTGTAGGACTTTCGTCCCCCAGCGATTTTACGCTTTCCACACCATCCTTCCAATCGATAGGCTGTGAGCCACCACTGTGCTCTGCACATAGCCATGCACTTTAAGTCCCTTTTTCGCACGTACTTTCATTAAACCTGAATATAGAAGTATATATCTGTCTAGGCTAGAGGCACATGAAACAGGACTGGCGTGCCGCTTCAAGTGTACCTGAGAGGAATCTGACTCAGGATTGGCCACCATCTCAGGGCACCGACTCAGGATTGGCCAACCTCTATGGGGCACCTCCAACGGGCACAAATAACGGGCAAGCCCTATGAAAAGCACAGCGTGAGTCTAGGTGCCACCTTGAAAAAGGAGGGTGACGTCTGGCCTCTGACAGCAGGAATATTAAGAGAGGAGAAAACATACTGCCTGCTATCGTGAAATTCCAAGATAGTCACGAAAAGCAATCTCATGCACTGCACAAGCTCTTTCCCATGATGCACCTCTCCTGCACTCTGTCTATGCAAATGAGCAAGCAGAGAGTTCAGGAATAAAACACCTAAGCTCATGTCCCCAAAAAACAGCATCAGACAACTCGCAGATATTCCTCAATTTCTAATGCTTTTCTTTTAAACACACGATAAACAGCCTCACCTGTGGTAAGGCTTAAAAAAATTGAATAAACTCGTAAATGTTCCTCTCCACGGAAATCTTTAGTAAAAGGCGAAAGATTTTTTCGTTTTGAAGAGAAACCAGAGTAAGTTAGAATATGGCTCTCTGGGGGTAAGTGGCACCACATCAAAGACCCCGTCATTGCGAGGGTGAGGACCTGAGAGGTATTTTCAAAATCTAAGAAAGAGGACAAGAACCAGGCCGGTGAGGGAAGCAGGCCCAAATTTCAGAGTCTCTGCTCAAAGCACAGAAAATCAAAAAGGTGGACAGTTCCCATGCGTCTGTCTGGGAATATGCAAATTCTTTTCTGTACACACCTCAGCTCATTAGGAGGCGTTGCGGATGCTGGGCAAGGGGAACGGGAAGCGTGCATCAGGCTTTAGGTGAAGTGGCACTGTAGGACTTTTGTCCCCCAGCGATTTTACGCTTTCCACACCATCCTTCCAATCGTTAGGCTGTGAGCCACCACTGTGCTCTGCACATAGCCATGCACTTTAAGTCCCTTTTTCGCACGTACTTTCATTAAACCTGAATATAGAAGCATATATCTGTCTAGGCTAGAGGCACATGAAACAGGACTGGCGTGCCGCTTCAAGTGTACCTGAGAGGAATCTGACTCAGGATTGGCCACCCTCTCAGGGCACCGACTCAGGATTGGCCAACCTCTATGGGGCACCTCCAACGGGCACAAATAACGGGCAAGCCCTATGAAAAGCACAGCGTGAGTCTAGGTGCCACCTTGAAAAAGGAGGGTGACGTCTGGCCTCTGACAGCAGGAATATTAAGAGAGGAGAAAACATACTGCCTGCTATCGTGAAATTCCAAGATAGTCACGAAAAGCAATCTCATGCACTGCACAAGCTCTTTCCCATGATGCACCTCTCCTGCACTCTGTCTATGCAAATGAGCAAGCAGAGAGTTCAGGAATAAAACACCTAAGCTCATGTCCCCAAAAAACAGCAGCAGACAACTCGCAGATATTCCCCAATTTCTAATGCTTTTCTTTTAAACACACAATAAACAGCCTCACCTGTGGTAAGGCTTAAAAAAATTGAATAAACTCGTAAATGTTCCTCTCCACGGAAATCTTTAGTAAAAGGCGAAAGATTTTTTCGTTTTGAAGAGAAACCAGAGTAAGTTAGAATATGGCTCTCTGGGGGTAAGTGGCACCACATCAAAGACCCCGTCATTGCGAGGGTGAGGACCTGAGAGGTATTTTCAAAATCTAAGAAAGAGGACAAGAACCAGGCCGGTGAGGGAAGCAGGCCCAAATTTCAGAGTCTCTGCTCAAAGCACAGAAAATCAAAAAGGTGGACAGTTCCCATGCGTCTGTCTGGGAATATGCAAATTCTTTTCTGTACACACCTCACCTCATTAGGAGGCGTTGCAGCTGCTGGGCAAGGGGAACGGGAAGCGTGCATCAGGCTTTAGGTGAAGTGGCACTGTAGGACTTTCGTCCCCCAGCGATTTTACGCTTTCCACACCATCCTTCCAATCGATAGGCTGTGAGCCACCACTGTGCTCTGCACATAGCCATGCACTTTAAGTCCCTTTTTCACACGTACTTTCATTAAACCTGAATATAGAAGTATATATCTGTCTAGGCTAGAGGCACATGAAACAGGACTGGCGTGCCGCTTCAAGTGTACCTGAGAGGAATCTGACTCAGGATTGGCCACCATCTCAGGGCACCGACTCAGGATTGGCCAACCTCTATGGGGCACCTCCAACGGGCACAAATAACGGGCAAGCCCTATGAAAAGCACAGCGTGAGTCTAGGTGCCACCTTGAAAAAGGAGGGTGACGTCTGGCCTCTGACAGCAGGAATATTAAGAGAGGAGAAAACATACTGCCTGCTATCGTGAAATTCCAAGATAGTCACGAAAAGCAATCTCATGCACTGCACAAGCTCTTTCCCATGATGCACCTCTCCTGCACTCTGTCTATGCAAATGAGCAAGCAGAGAGTTCAGGAATAAAACACCTAAGCTCATGTCCCCAAAAAACAGCATCAGACAACTCGCAGATATTCCTCAATTTCTAATGCTTTTCTTTTAAACACACGATAAACAGCCTCACCTGTGGTAAGGCTTAAAAAAATTGAATAAACTCGTAAATGTTCCTCTCCACGGAAATCTTTAGTAAAAGGCGAAAGATTTTTTCGTTTTGAAGAGAAACCAGAGTAAGTTAGAATATGGCTCTCTGGGGGTAAGTGGCACCACATCAAAGACCCCGTCATTGCGAGGGTGAGGACCTGAGAGGTATTTTCAAAATCTAAGAAAGAGGACAAGAACCAGGCCGGTGAGGGAAGCAGGCCCAAATTTCAGAGTCTCTGCTCAAAGCACAGAAAATCAAAAAGGTGGACAGTTCCCATGCGTCTGTCTGGGAATATGCAAATTCTTTTCTGTACACACCTCAGCTCATTAGGAGGCGTTGCGGATGCTGGGCAAGGGGAACGGGAAGCGTGCATCAGGCTTTAGGTGAAGTGGCACTGTAGGACTTTTGTCCCCCAGCGATTTTACGCTTTCCACACCATCCTTCCAATCGTTAGGCTGTGAGCCACCACTGTGCTCTGCACATAGCCATGCACTTTAAGTCCCTTTTTCGCACGTACTTTCATTAAACCTGAATATAGAAGCATATATCTGTCTAGGCTAGAGGCACATGAAACAGGACTGGCGTGCCGCTTCAAGTGTACCTGAGAGGAATCTGACTCAGGATTGGCCACCCTCTCAGGGCACCGACTCAGGATTGGCCAACCTCTATGGGGCACCTCCAACGGGCACAAATAACGGGCAAGCCCTATGAAAAGCACAGCGTGAGTCTAGGTGCCACCTTGAAAAAGGAGGGTGACGTCTGGCCTCTGACAGCAGGAATATTAAGAGAGGAGAAAACATACTGCCTGCTATCATAAAATTCCAAGATAGTCACGAAAAGCAATCTCATGCACTGCACAAGCTCTTTCCCATGATGCACCTCTCCTGCACTCTGTCTATGCAAATGAGCAAGCAGAGGAGTTCAGGAATAAAACACCTAAGCTCATGTCCCCAAAAAACAGCAGCAGACAACTCGCAGATATTCTCCAATTTCTAATGCTTTTCTTTTAAACACACAATAAACAGCCTCACCTGTGGTAAGGCTTAAAAAAATTGAATAAACTCGTAAATGTTCCTCTCCACGGAAATCTTTAGTAAAAGGCGAAAGATTTTTTCGTTTTGAAGAGAAACCAGAGTAAGTTAGAATATGGCTCTCTGGGGGTAAGTGGCACCACATCAAAGACCCCTTCATTGCGAGGGTGAGGACCTGAGAGGTATTTTCAAAATCTAAGAAAGAGGACAAGAACCAGGCCGGTGAGGGAAGCAGGCCCAAATTTCAGAGTCTCTGCTCAAAGCACAGAAAATCAAAAAGGTGGACAGTTCCCATGCGTCTGTCTGTGAATATGCAAATTCTTTTCTGTACACACCTCAGCTCATTAGGAGGCGTTGCGGATGCTGGGCAAGGGGAACGGGAAGCGTGCATCAGGCTTTAGGTGAAGTGGCACTGTAGGACTTTTGTCCCCCAGCGATTTTACGCTTTCCACACCATCCTTCCAATCGTTAGGCTGTGAGCCACCACTGTGCTCTGCACATAGCCATGCACTTTAAGTCCCTTTTTCGCACGTACTTTCATTAAACCTGAATATAGAAGTATATATCTGTCTAGGCTAGAGGCACATGAAACAGGACTGGCGTGCCGCTTCAAGTGTACCTGAGAGGAATCTGACTCAGGATTGGCCACCCTCTCAGGGCACCGACTCAGGATTGGCCAACCTCTATGGGGCACCTCCAACGGGCACAAATAACGGGCAAGCCCTATGAAAAGCACAGCGTGAGTCTAGGTGCCACCTTGAAAAAGGAGGGTGACGTCTGGCCTCTGACAGCAGGAATATTAAGAGAGGAGAACACATACTGCCTGCTATCGTGAAATTCCAAGATAGTCACGAAAAGCAATCTCATGCACTGCACAAGCTCTTTCCCATGATGCACCTCTCCTGCACTCTGTCTATGCAAATGAGCAAGCAGAGAGTTCAGGAATAAAACACCTAAGCTCATGTCCCCAAAAAACAGCAGCAGACAACTCGCAGATATTCCCCAATTTCTAATGCTTTTCTTTTAAACACACAATAAACAGCCTCACCTGTGGTAAGGCTTAAAAAAATTGAATAAACTCGTAAATGTTCCTCTCCACGGAAATCTTTAGTAAAAGGCGAAAGATTTTTTCGTTTTGAAGAGAAACCAGAGTAAGTTAGAATATGGCTCTCTGGGGGTAAGTGGCACCACATCAAAGACCCCGTCATTGCGAGGGTGAGGACCTGAGAGGTATTTTCAAAATCTAAGAAAGAGGACAAGAACCAGGCCGGTGAGGGAAGCAGGCCCAAATTTCAGAGTCTCTGCTCAAAGCACAGAAAATCAAAAAGGTGGACAGTTCCCATGCGTCTGTCTGGGAATATGCAAATTCTTTTCTGTACACACCTCAGCTCATTAGGAGGCATTGCGGCTGCTGGGCAAGGGGAACGGGAAGCGTGCATCAGGCTTTAGGTGAAGTGGCACTGTAGGACTTTTGTCCCCCAGCGATTTTACGCTTTCCACACCATCCTTCCAATCGTTAGGCTGTGAGCCACCACTGTGCTCTGCACATAGCCATGCACTTTAAGTCCCTTTTTCGCACGTACTTTCATTAAACCTGAATATAGAAGTATATATCTGTCTAGGCTAGAGGCACATGAAACAGGACTGGCGTGCCGCTTCAAGTGTACCTGAGAGGAATCTGACTCAGGATTGGCCACCCTCTCAGGGCACCGACTCAGGATTGGCCAACCTCTATGGGGCACCTCCAACGGGCACAAATAACGGGCAAGCCCTATGAAAAGCACAGCGTGAGTCTAGGTGCCACCTTGAAAAAGGAGGGTGACGTCTGGCCTCTGACAGCAGGAATATTAAGAGAGGAGAAAACATACTGCCTGCTATCGTGAAATTCCAAGATAGTCACGAAAAGCAATCTCATGCACTGCACAAGCTCTTTCCCATGATGCACCTCTCCTGCACTCTGTCTATGCAAATGAGCAAGCAGAGAGTTCAGGAATAAAACACCTAAGCTCATGTCCCCAAAAAACAGCATCAGACAACTCTCAGATATTCCTCAATTTCTAATGCTTTTCTTTTAAACACACGATAAACAGCCTCACCTGTGGTAAGACTTAAAAAAATTGAATAAACTCGC
The DNA here is from genome assembly GCF_964261635.1 of Lissotriton helveticus. NCBI lineage: Eukaryota > Metazoa > Chordata > Amphibia > Caudata > Salamandridae > Lissotriton > Lissotriton helveticus. The sequence goes on along the minus strand of NC_136073.1, from coordinate 658,028,257 downwards.
AAATGTTCCTCTCCACGGAAATCTTTAGTAAAAGGCGAAAGATTTTTTCGTTTTGAAGAGAAACCAGAGTAAGTTAGAATATGGCTCTCTGGGGGTAAGTGGCACCACATCAAAGACCCCGTCATTGCGAGGGTGAGGACCTGAGAGGTATTTTCAAAATCTAAGAAAGAGGACAAGAACCAGGCCGGTGAGGGAAGCAGGCCCAAATTTCAGAGTCTCTGCTCAAAGCACAGAAAATCAAAAAGGTGGACAGTTCCCATGCGTCTGTCTGGGAATATGCAAATTCTTTTCTGTACACACCTCAGCTCATTAGGAGGCGTTGCGGATGCTGGGCAAGGGGAACGGGAAGCGTGCATCAGGCTTTAGGTGAAGTGGCACTGTAGGACTTTTGTCCCCCAGCGATTTTACGCTTTCCACACCATCCTTCCAATCGTTAGGCTGTGAGCCACCACTGTGCTCTGCACATAGCCATGCACTTTAAGTCCCTTTTTCGCACGTACTTTCATTAAACCTGAATATAGAAGCATATATCTGTCTAGGCTAGAGGCACATGAAACAGGACTGGCGTGCTGCTTCAAGTGTACCTGAGAGGAATCTGACTCAGGATTGGCCACCCTCTCAGGGCACCGACTCAGGATTGGCCAACCTCTATGGGGCACCTCCAACGGGCACAAATAACGGGCAAGCCCTATGAAAAGCACAGCGTGAGTCTAGGTGCCACCTTGAAAAAGGAGGGTGACGTCTGGCCTCTGACAGCAGGAATATTAAGAGAGGAGAAAACATACTGCCTGCTATCATGAAATTCCAAGATAGTCACGAAAAGCAATCTCATGCACTGCACAAGCTCTTTCCCATGATGCACCTCTCCTGCACTCTGTCTATGCAAATGAGCAAGCAGAGGAGTTCAGGAATAAAACACCTAAGCTCATGTCCCCAAAAAACAGCAGCAGACAACTCGCAGATATTCCCCAATTTCTAATGCTTTTCTTTTAAACACACAATAAACAGCCTCACCTGTGGTAAGGCTTAAAAAAATTGAATAAACTCGTAAATGTTCCTCTCCACGGAAATCTTTAGTAAAAGGCGAAAGATTTTTTCGTTTTGAAAAGAAACCAGAGTAAGTTAGAATATGGCTCTCTGGGGGTAAGTGGCACCACATCAAAGACCCCGTCATTGCGAGGGTGAGGACCTGAGAGGTATTTTCAAAATCTAAGAAAGAGGACAAGAACCAGGCCGGTGAGGGAAGCAGGCCCAAATTTCAGAGTCTCTGCTCAAAGCACAGAAAATCAAAAAGGTGGACAGTTCCCATGCGTCTGTCTGTGAATATGCAAATTCTTTTCTGTACACACCTCAGCTCATTAGGAGGCGTTGCGGATGCTGGGCAAGGGGAACGGGAAGCGTGCATCAGGCTTTAGGTGAAGTGGCACTGTAGGACTTTTGTCCCCCAGCGATTTTACGCTTTCCACACCATCCTTCCAATCGTTAGGCTGTGAGCCACCACTGTGCTCTGCACATAGCCATGCACTTTAAGTCCCTTTTTCGCACGTACTTTCATTAAACCTGAATATAGAAGTATATATCTGTCTAGGCTAGAGGCACATGAAACAGGACTGGCGTGCCGCTTCAAGTGTACCTGAGAGGAATCTGACTCAGGATTGGCCACCCTCTCAGGGCACCGACTCAGGATTGGCCAACCTCTATGGGGCACCTCCAACGGGCACAAATAACGGGCAAGCCCTATGAAAAGCACAGCGTGAGTCTAGGTGCCACCTTGAAAAAGGAGGGTGACGTCTGGCCTCTGACAGCAGGAATATTAAGAGAGGAGAAAACATACTGCCTGCTATCGTGAAATTCCAAGATAGTCACGAAAAGCAATCTCATGCACTGCACAAGCTCTTTCCCATGATGCACCTCTCCTGCACTCTGTCTATGCAAATGAGCAAGCAGAGAGTTCAGGAATAAAACACCTAAGCTCATGTCCCCAAAAAACAGCAGCAGACAACTCGCAGATATTCCCCAATTTCTAATGCTTTTCTTTTAAACACACAATAAACAGCCTCACCTGTGGTAAGGCTTAAAAAAATTGAATAAACTCGTAAATGTTCCTCTCCACGGAAATCTTTAGTAAAAGGCGAAAGATTTTTTCGTTTTGAAGAGAAACCAGAGTAAGTTAGAATATGGCTCTCTGGGGGTAAGTGGCACCACATCAAAGACCCCGTCATTGCGAGGGTGAGGACCTGAGAGGTATTTTCAAAATCTAAGAAAGAGGACAAGAACCAGGCCGGTGAGGGAAGCAGGCCCAAATTTCAGAGTCTCTGCTCAAAGCACAGAAAATCAAAAAGGTGGACAGTTCCCATGCGTCTGTCTGGGAATATGCAAATTCTTTTCTGTACACACCTCACCTCATTAGGAGGCGTTGCAGCTGCTGGGCAAGGGGAACGGGAAGCGTGCATCAGGCTTTAGGTGAAGTGGCACTGTAGGACTTTCGTCCCCCAGCGATTTTACGCTTTCCACACCATCCTTCCAATCGATAGGCTGTGAGCCACCACTGTGCTCTGCACATAGCCATGCACTTTAAGTCCCTTTTTCGCACGTACTTTCATTAAACCTGAATATAGAAGTATATATCTGTCTAGGCTAGAGGCACATGAAACAGGACTGGCGTGCCGCTTCAAGTGTACCTGAGAGGAATCTGACTCAGGATTGGCCACCATCTCAGGGCACCGACTCAGGATTGGCCAACCTCTATGGGGCACCTCCAACGGGCACAAATAACGGGCAAGCCCTATGAAAAGCACAGCGTGAGTCTAGGTGCCACCTTGAAAAAGGAGGGTGACGTCTGGCCTCTGACAGCAGGAATATTAAGAGAGGAGAAAACATACTGCCTGCTATCGTGAAATTCCAAGATAGTCACGAAAAGCAATCTCATGCACTGCACAAGCTCTTTCCCATGATGCACCTCTCCTGCACTCTGTCTATGCAAATGAGCAAGCAGAGAGTTCAGGAATAAAACACCTAAGCTCATGTCCCCAAAAAACAGCATCAGACAACTCGCAGATATTCCTCAATTTCTAATGCTTTTCTTTTAAACACACGATAAACAGCCTCACCTGTGGTAAGGCTTAAAAAAATTGAATAAACTCGTAAATGTTCCTCTCCACGGAAATCTTTAGTAAAAGGCGAAAGATTTTTTCGTTTTGAAGAGAAACCAGAGTAAGTTAGAATATGGCTCTCTGGGGGTAAGTGGCACCACATCAAAGACCCCGTCATTGCGAGGGTGAGGACCTGAGAGGTATTTTCAAAATCTAAGAAAGAGGACAAGAACCAGGCCGGTGAGGGAAGCAGGCCCAAATTTCAGAGTCTCTGCTCAAAGCACAGAAAATCAAAAAGGTGGACAGTTCCCATGCGTCTGTCTGGGAATATGCAAATTCTTTTCTGTACACACCTCAGCTCATTAGGAGGCGTTGCGGATGCTGGGCAAGGGGAACGGGAAGCGTGCATCAGGCTTTAGGTGAAGTGGCACTGTAGGACTTTTGTCCCCCAGCGATTTTACGCTTTCCACACCATCCTTCCAATCGTTAGGCTGTGAGCCACCACTGTGCTCTGCACATAGCCATGCACTTTAAGTCCCTTTTTCGCACGTACTTTCATTAAACCTGAATATAGAAGCATATATCTGTCTAGGCTAGAGGCACATGAAACAGGACTGGCGTGCCGCTTCAAGTGTACCTGAGAGGAATCTGACTCAGGATTGGCCACCCTCTCAGGGCACCGACTCAGGATTGGCCAACCTCTATGGGGCACCTCCAACGGGCACAAATAACGGGCAAGCCCTATGAAAAGCACAGCGTGAGTCTAGGTGCCACCTTGAAAAAGGAGGGTGACGTCTGGCCTCTGACAGCAGGAATATTAAGAGAGGAGAAAACATACTGCCTGCTATCGTGAAATTCCAAGATAGTCACGAAAAGCAATCTCATGCACTGCACAAGCTCTTTCCCATGATGCACCTCTCCTGCACTCTGTCTATGCAAATGAGCAAGCAGAGAGTTCAGGAATAAAACACCTAAGCTCATGTCCCCAAAAAACAGCAGCAGACAACTCGCAGATATTCCCCAATTTCTAATGCTTTTCTTTTAAACACACAATAAACAGCCTCACCTGTGGTAAGGCTTAAAAAAATTGAATAAACTCGTAAATGTTCCTCTCCACGGAAATCTTTAGTAAAAGGCGAAAGATTTTTTCGTTTTGAAGAGAAACCAGAGTAAGTTAGAATATGGCTCTCTGGGGGTAAGTGGCACCACATCAAAGACCCCGTCATTGCGAGGGTGAGGACCTGAGAGGTATTTTCAAAATCTAAGAAAGAGGACAAGAACCAGGCCGGTGAGGGAAGCAGGCCCAAATTTCAGAGTCTCTGCTCAAAGCACAGAAAATCAAAAAGGTGGACAGTTCCCATGCGTCTGTCTGGGAATATGCAAATTCTTTTCTGTACACACCTCACCTCATTAGGAGGCGTTGCAGCTGCTGGGCAAGGGGAACGGGAAGCGTGCATCAGGCTTTAGGTGAAGTGGCACTGTAGGACTTTCGTCCCCCAGCGATTTTACGCTTTCCACACCATCCTTCCAATCGATAGGCTGTGAGCCACCACTGTGCTCTGCACATAGCCATGCACTTTAAGTCCCTTTTTCACACGTACTTTCATTAAACCTGAATATAGAAGTATATATCTGTCTAGGCTAGAGGCACATGAAACAGGACTGGCGTGCCGCTTCAAGTGTACCTGAGAGGAATCTGACTCAGGATTGGCCACCATCTCAGGGCACCGACTCAGGATTGGCCAACCTCTATGGGGCACCTCCAACGGGCACAAATAACGGGCAAGCCCTATGAAAAGCACAGCGTGAGTCTAGGTGCCACCTTGAAAAAGGAGGGTGACGTCTGGCCTCTGACAGCAGGAATATTAAGAGAGGAGAAAACATACTGCCTGCTATCGTGAAATTCCAAGATAGTCACGAAAAGCAATCTCATGCACTGCACAAGCTCTTTCCCATGATGCACCTCTCCTGCACTCTGTCTATGCAAATGAGCAAGCAGAGAGTTCAGGAATAAAACACCTAAGCTCATGTCCCCAAAAAACAGCATCAGACAACTCGCAGATATTCCTCAATTTCTAATGCTTTTCTTTTAAACACACGATAAACAGCCTCACCTGTGGTAAGGCTTAAAAAAATTGAATAAACTCGTAAATGTTCCTCTCCACGGAAATCTTTAGTAAAAGGCGAAAGATTTTTTCGTTTTGAAGAGAAACCAGAGTAAGTTAGAATATGGCTCTCTGGGGGTAAGTGGCACCACATCAAAGACCCCGTCATTGCGAGGGTGAGGACCTGAGAGGTATTTTCAAAATCTAAGAAAGAGGACAAGAACCAGGCCGGTGAGGGAAGCAGGCCCAAATTTCAGAGTCTCTGCTCAAAGCACAGAAAATCAAAAAGGTGGACAGTTCCCATGCGTCTGTCTGGGAATATGCAAATTCTTTTCTGTACACACCTCAGCTCATTAGGAGGCGTTGCGGATGCTGGGCAAGGGGAACGGGAAGCGTGCATCAGGCTTTAGGTGAAGTGGCACTGTAGGACTTTTGTCCCCCAGCGATTTTACGCTTTCCACACCATCCTTCCAATCGTTAGGCTGTGAGCCACCACTGTGCTCTGCACATAGCCATGCACTTTAAGTCCCTTTTTCGCACGTACTTTCATTAAACCTGAATATAGAAGCATATATCTGTCTAGGCTAGAGGCACATGAAACAGGACTGGCGTGCCGCTTCAAGTGTACCTGAGAGGAATCTGACTCAGGATTGGCCACCCTCTCAGGGCACCGACTCAGGATTGGCCAACCTCTATGGGGCACCTCCAACGGGCACAAATAACGGGCAAGCCCTATGAAAAGCACAGCGTGAGTCTAGGTGCCACCTTGAAAAAGGAGGGTGACGTCTGGCCTCTGACAGCAGGAATATTAAGAGAGGAGAAAACATACTGCCTGCTATCATAAAATTCCAAGATAGTCACGAAAAGCAATCTCATGCACTGCACAAGCTCTTTCCCATGATGCACCTCTCCTGCACTCTGTCTATGCAAATGAGCAAGCAGAGGAGTTCAGGAATAAAACACCTAAGCTCATGTCCCCAAAAAACAGCAGCAGACAACTCGCAGATATTCTCCAATTTCTAATGCTTTTCTTTTAAACACACAATAAACAGCCTCACCTGTGGTAAGGCTTAAAAAAATTGAATAAACTCGTAAATGTTCCTCTCCACGGAAATCTTTAGTAAAAGGCGAAAGATTTTTTCGTTTTGAAGAGAAACCAGAGTAAGTTAGAATATGGCTCTCTGGGGGTAAGTGGCACCACATCAAAGACCCCTTCATTGCGAGGGTGAGGACCTGAGAGGTATTTTCAAAATCTAAGAAAGAGGACAAGAACCAGGCCGGTGAGGGAAGCAGGCCCAAATTTCAGAGTCTCTGCTCAAAGCACAGAAAATCAAAAAGGTGGACAGTTCCCATGCGTCTGTCTGTGAATATGCAAATTCTTTTCTGTACACACCTCAGCTCATTAGGAGGCGTTGCGGATGCTGGGCAAGGGGAACGGGAAGCGTGCATCAGGCTTTAGGTGAAGTGGCACTGTAGGACTTTTGTCCCCCAGCGATTTTACGCTTTCCACACCATCCTTCCAATCGTTAGGCTGTGAGCCACCACTGTGCTCTGCACATAGCCATGCACTTTAAGTCCCTTTTTCGCACGTACTTTCATTAAACCTGAATATAGAAGTATATATCTGTCTAGGCTAGAGGCACATGAAACAGGACTGGCGTGCCGCTTCAAGTGTACCTGAGAGGAATCTGACTCAGGATTGGCCACCCTCTCAGGGCACCGACTCAGGATTGGCCAACCTCTATGGGGCACCTCCAACGGGCACAAATAACGGGCAAGCCCTATGAAAAGCACAGCGTGAGTCTAGGTGCCACCTTGAAAAAGGAGGGTGACGTCTGGCCTCTGACAGCAGGAATATTAAGAGAGGAGAACACATACTGCCTGCTATCGTGAAATTCCAAGATAGTCACGAAAAGCAATCTCATGCACTGCACAAGCTCTTTCCCATGATGCACCTCTCCTGCACTCTGTCTATGCAAATGAGCAAGCAGAGAGTTCAGGAATAAAACACCTAAGCTCATGTCCCCAAAAAACAGCAGCAGACAACTCGCAGATATTCCCCAATTTCTAATGCTTTTCTTTTAAACACACAATAAACAGCCTCACCTGTGGTAAGGCTTAAAAAAATTGAATAAACTCGTAAATGTTCCTCTCCACGGAAATCTTTAGTAAAAGGCGAAAGATTTTTTCGTTTTGAAGAGAAACCAGAGTAAGTTAGAATATGGCTCTCTGGGGGTAAGTGGCACCACATCAAAGACCCCGTCATTGCGAGGGTGAGGACCTGAGAGGTATTTTCAAAATCTAAGAAAGAGGACAAGAACCAGGCCGGTGAGGGAAGCAGGCCCAAATTTCAGAGTCTCTGCTCAAAGCACAGAAAATCAAAAAGGTGGACAGTTCCCATGCGTCTGTCTGGGAATATGCAAATTCTTTTCTGTACACACCTCAGCTCATTAGGAGGCATTGCGGCTGCTGGGCAAGGGGAACGGGAAGCGTGCATCAGGCTTTAGGTGAAGTGGCACTGTAGGACTTTTGTCCCCCAGCGATTTTACGCTTTCCACACCATCCTTCCAATCGTTAGGCTGTGAGCCACCACTGTGCTCTGCACATAGCCATGCACTTTAAGTCCCTTTTTCGCACGTACTTTCATTAAACCTGAATATAGAAGTATATATCTGTCTAGGCTAGAGGCACATGAAACAGGACTGGCGTGCCGCTTCAAGTGTACCTGAGAGGAATCTGACTCAGGATTGGCCACCCTCTCAGGGCACCGACTCAGGATTGGCCAACCTCTATGGGGCACCTCCAACGGGCACAAATAACGGGCAAGCCCTATGAAAAGCACAGCGTGAGTCTAGGTGCCACCTTGAAAAAGGAGGGTGACGTCTGGCCTCTGACAGCAGGAATATTAAGAGAGGAGAAAACATACTGCCTGCTATCGTGAAATTCCAAGATAGTCACGAAAAGCAATCTCATGCACTGCACAAGCTCTTTCCCATGATGCACCTCTCCTGCACTCTGTCTATGCAAATGAGCAAGCAGAGAGTTCAGGAATAAAACACCTAAGCTCATGTCCCCAAAAAACAGCATCAGACAACTCTCAGATATTCCTCAATTTCTAATGCTTTTCTTTTAAACACACGATAAACAGCCTCACCTGTGGTAAGACTTAAAAAAATTGAATAAACTCGCAAATGTTCCTCTCCACGGAAATCTTTAGTAAAAGGCGAAAGATTTTTTCGTTTTGAAGAGAAACCAGAGTAAGTTAGAATATGGCTCTCTGGGGGTAAGTGGCACCACATCAAAGACCCCGTCATTGCGAGGGTGAGGACCTGAGAGGTATTTTCAAAATCTAAGAAAGAGGACAAGAACCAGGCCGGTGAGGGAAGCAGGCCCAAATTTCAGAGTCTCTGCTCAAAGCACAGAAAATCAAAAAGGTGGACAGTTCCCATGCGTCTGTCTGGGAATATGCAAATTCTTTTCTGTACACACCTCAGCTCATTAGGAGGCGTTGCGGATGCTGGGCAAGGGGAACGGGAAGCGTGCATCAGGCTTTAGGTGAAGTGGCACTGTAGGACTTTTGTCCCCCAGCGATTTTACGCTTTCCACACCATCCTTCCAATCGTTAGGCTGTGAGCCACCACTGTGCTCTGCACATAGCCATGCACTTTAAGTCCCTTTTTCGCACGTACTTTCATTAAACCTGAATATAGAAGCATATATCTGTCTAGGCTAGAGGCACATGAAACAGGACTGGCGTGCTGCTTCAAGTGTACCTGAGAGGAATCTGACTCAGGATTGGCCACCCTCTCAGGGCACCGACTCAGGATTGGCCAACCTCTATGGGGCACCTCCAACGGGCACAAATAACGGGCAAGCCCTATGAAAAGCACAGCGTGAGTCTAGGTGCCACCTTGAAAAAGGAGGGTGACGTCTGGCCTCTGACAGCAGGAATATTAAGAGAGGAGAAAACATACTGCCTGCTATCATGAAATTCCAAGATAGTCACGAAAAGCAATCTCATGCACTGCACAAGCTCTTTCCCATGATGCACCTCTCCTGCACTCTGTCTATGCAAATGAGCAAGCAGAGGAGTTCAGGAATAAAACACCTAAGCTCATGTCCCCAAAAAACAGCAGCAGACAACTCGCAGATATTCCCCAATTTCTAATGCTTTTCTTTTAAACACACAATAAACAGCCTCACCTGTGGTAAGGCTTAAAAAAATTGAATAAACTCGTAAATGTTCCTCTCCACGGAAATCTTTAGTAAAAGGCGAAATTTTTTTTCGTTTTGAAGAGAAACCAGAGTAAGTTAGAATATGGCTCTCTGGGGGTAAGTGGCACCACATCAAAGACCCCTTCATTGCGAGGGTGAGGACCTGAGAGGTATTTTCAAAATCTAAGAAAGAGGACAAGAACCAGGCCGGTGAGGGAAGCAGGCCCAAATTTCAGAGTCTCTGCTCAAAGCACAGAAAATCAAAAAGGTGGACAGTTCCCATGCGTCTGTCTGGGAATATGCAAATTCTTTTCTGTACACACCTCAGCTCATTAGGAGGCGTTGCGGCTGCTGGGCAAGGGGAACGGGAAGCGTGCATCAGGCTTTAGGTGAAGTGGCACTGTAGGACTTTTGTCCCCCAGCGATTTTACGCTTTCCACACCATCCTTCCAATCGTTAGGCTGTGAGCCACCACTGTGCTCTGCACATAGCCATGCACTTTAAGTCCCTTTTTCGCACGTACTTTCATTAAACCTGAATATAGAAGTATATATCTGTCTAGGCTAGAGGCACATGAAACAGGACTGGCGTGCCGCTTCAAGTGTACCTGAGAGGAATCTGACTCAGGATTGGCCACCCTCTCAGGGCACCGACTCAGGATTGGCCAACCTCTATGGGGCACCTCCAACGGGCACAAATAACGGGCAAGCCCTATGAAAAGCACAGCGTGAGTCTAGGTGCCACCTTGAAAAAGGAGGGTGACGTCTGGCCTCTGACAGCAGGAATATTAAGAGAGGAGAAAACATACTGCCTGCTATCGTGAAATTCCAAGATAGTCACGAAAAGCAATCTCATGCACTGCACAAGCTCTTTCCCATGATGCACCTCTCCTGCACTCTGTCTATGCAAATGAGCAAGCAGAGAGTTCAGGAATAAAACACCTAAGCTCATGTCCCCAAAAAACAGCATCAGACAACTCGCAGATATTCCTCAATTTCTAATGCTTTTCTTTTAAACACACGATAAACAGCCTCACCTGTGGTAAGGCTTAAAAAAATTGAATAAACTCGTAAATGTTCCTCTCCACGGAAATCTTTAGTAAAAGGCGAAAGATTTTTTCGTTTTGAAGAGAAACCAGAGTAAGTTAGAATATGGCTCTCTGGGGGTAAGTGGCACCACATCAAAGACCCCGTCATTGCGAGGGTGAGGACCTGAGAGGTATTTTCAAAATCTAAGAAAGAGGACAAGAACCAGGCCGGTGAGGGAAGCAGGCCCAAATTTCAGAGTCTCTGCTCAAAGCACAGAAAATCAAAAAGGTGGACAGTTCCCATGCGTCTGTCTGGGAATATGCAAATTCTTTTCTGTACACACCTCAGCTCATTAGGAGGCGTTGCGGATGCTGGGCAAGGGGAACGGGAAGCGTGCATCAGGCTTTAGGTGAAGTGGCACTGTAGGACTTTTGTCCCCCAGCGATTTTACGCTTTCCACACCATCCTTCCAATCGTTAGGCTGTGAGCCACCACTGTGCTCTGCACATAGCCATGCACTTTAAGTCCCTTTTTCGCACGTACTTTCATTAAACCTGAATATAGAAGCATATATCTGTCTAGGCTAGAGGCACATGAAACAGGACTGGCGTGCCGCTTCAAGTGTACCTGAGAGGAATCTGACTCAGGATTGGCCACCCTGTCAGGGCACCGACTCAGGATTGGCCAACCTCTATGGGGCACCTCCAACGGGCACAAATAACGGGCAAGCCCTATGAAAAGCACAGCGTGAGTCTAGGTGCCACCTTGAAAAAGGAGGGTGACGTCTGGCCTCTGACAGCAGGAATATTAAGAGAGGAGAAAACATACTGCCTGCTATCATGAAATTCCAAGATAGTCACGAAAAGCAATCTCATGCACTGCACAAGCTCTTTCCCATGATGCACCTCTCCTGCACTCTGTCTATGCAAATGAGCAAGCAGAGGAGTTCAGGAATAAAACACCTAAGCTCATGTCCCCAAAAAACAGCAGCAGACAACTCGCAGATATTCCCCAATTTCTAATGCTTTTCTTTTAAACACACAATAAACAGCCTCACCTGTGGTAAGGCTTAAAAAAATTGAATAAACTCGCAAATGTTCCTCTCCACGGAAATCTTTAGTAAAAGGCGAAAGATTTTTTCGTTTTGAAGAGAAACCAGAGTAAGTTAGAATATGGCTCTCTGGGGGTAAGTGGCACCACATCAAAGACCCCGTCATTGCGAGGGTGAGGACCTGAGAGGTATTTTCAGGCTCTAAGAAAGAGGACAAGAACCAGGCCGGTGAGGGAAGCAGGCCCAAATTTCAGAGACTCTGCTCAAAGCACAGAAAATGAAAAAGGTGGACAGTTCCCATGCGTCTGTCTGGGAATATGCAAATTCTTTTCTGTACACACCTCAGCTCATTAGGAGGCGTTGCGGCTGCTGGGCAAGGGGAACGGGAAGCGTGCATCAGGCTTTAGGTGAAGTGGCACTGTAGGACTTTTGTCCCCCAGCGATTTTACGCTTTCCACACCATCCTTCCAATCGTTAGGCTGTGAGCCACCACTGTGCTCTGCACATAGCCATGCACTTTAAGTCCCTTTTTCGCACGTACTTTCATTAAACCTGAATATAGAAGCATATATCTGTCTAGGCTAGAGGCACATGAAACAGGACTGACGTGCCGCTTCAAGTGTACCTGAGAGGAATCTGACTCAGGATTGGCCACCCTCTCAGGGCACCTCCAATGGGCACAAATAACGGGCAAGCCCTATGAAAAGCACAGCGTGAGTCTAGGTGCCACCTTGAAAAAGGAGGGTGACGTCTGGCCTCTGACAGCAGGAATATTAAGAGAGGAGAAAACATACTGCCTGCTATCATGAAATTCCAAGATAGTCACGAAAAGCAATCTCATGCACTGCACAAGCTCTTTCCCATGATGCACCTCTCCTGCACTCTGTCTATGCAAATGAGCAAGCAGAGGAGTTCAGGAATAAAACACCTAAGCTCATGTCCCCAAAAAACAGCAGCAGACAACTCGCAGATATTCCCCAATTTCTAATGCTTTTCTTTTAAACACACAATAAACAGCCTCACCTGTGGTAAGGCTTAAAAAAATTGAATAAACTCGTAAATGTTCCTCTCCACGGAAATCTTTAGTAAAAGGCGAAAAAAAAATTCGTTTTGAAGAGAAACCAGAGTAAGTTAGAATATGGCTCTCTGGGGGTAAGTGGCACCACATCAAAAACCCCTTCATTGCGAGGGTGAGGACCTGAGAGGTATTTTCAAAATCTAAGAAAGAGGACAAGAACCAGGCCGGTGAGGGAAGCAGGCCCAAATTTCAGAGTCTCTGCTCAAAGCACAGAAAATCAAAAAGGTGGACAGTTCCCATGCGTCTGTCTGGGAATATGCAAATTCTTTTCTGTACACACCTCACCTCATTAGGAGGCGTTGCAGCTGCTGGGCAAGGGGAACGGGAAGCGTGCATCAGGCTTTAGGTGAAGTGGCACTGTAGGACTTTCGTCCCCCAGCGATTTTACGCTTTCCACACCATCCTTCCAATCGATAGGCTGTGAGCCACCACTGTGCTCTGCACATAGCCATGCACTTTAAGTCCCTTTTTCGCACGTACTTTCATTAAACCTGAATATAGAAGTATATATCTGTCTAGGCTAGAGGCACATGAAACAGGACTGGCGTGCCGCTTCAAGTGTACCTGAGAGGAATCTGACTCAGGATTGGCCACCATCTCAGGGCACCGACTCAGGATTGGCCAACCTCTATGGGGCACCTCCAACGGGCACAAATAACGGGCAAGCCCTATGAAAAGCACAGCGTTAGTCTAGGTGCCACCTTGAAAAAGGAGGGTGACGTCTGGCCTCTGACAGCAGGAATATTAAGAGAGGAGAAAACATACTGCCTGCTATCGTGAAATTCCAAGATAGTCACGAAAAGCAATCTCATGCACTGCACAAGCTCTTTCCCATGATGCACCTCTCCTGCACTCTGTCTATGCAAATGAGCAAGCAGAGAGTTCAGGAATAAAACACCTAAGCTCATGTCCCCAAAAAACAGCATCAGACAACTCGCAGATATTCCTCAATTTCTAATGCTTTTCTTTTAAACACACGATAAACAGCCTCACCTGTGGTAAGGCTTAAAAAAATTGAATGAACTCGTAAATGTTCCTCTCCACGGAAATCTTTAGTAAAAGGCGAAAGATTTTTTCGTTTTGAAGAGAAACCAGAGTAAGTTAGAATATGGCTCTCTGGGGGTAAGTGGCACCACATCAAAGACCCCGTCATTGCGAGGGTGAGGACCTGAGAGGTATTTTCAAAATCTAAGAAAGAGGACAAGAACCAGGCCGGTGAGGGAAGCAGGCCCAAATTTCAGAGTCTCTGCTCAAAGCACAGAAAATCAAAAAGGTGGACAGTTCCCATGCGTCTGTCTGGGAATATGCAAATTCTTTTCTGTACACACCTCAGCTCATTAGGAGGCGTTGCGGATGCTGGGCAAGGGGAACGGGAAGCGTGCATCAGGCTTTAGGTGAAGTGGCACTGTAGGACTTTTGTCCCCCAGCGATTTTACGCTTTCCACACCATCCTTCCAATCGTTAGGCTGTGAGCCACCACTGTGCTCTGCACATAGCCATGCACTTTAAGTCCCTTTTTCGCACGTACTTTCATTAAACCTGAATATAGAAGCATATATCTGTCTAGGCTAGAGGCACATGAAACAGGACTGGCGTGCCGCTTCAAGTGTACCTGAGAGGAATCTGACTCAGGATTGGCCACCCTCTCAGGGCACCGACTCAGGATTGGCCAACCTCTATGGGGCACCTCCAACGGGCACAAATAACGGGCAAGCCCTATGAAAAGCACAGCGTGAGTCTAGGTGCCACCTTGAAAAAGGAGGGTGACGTCTGGCCTCTGACAGCAGGAATATTAAGAGAGGAGAAAACATACTGCCTGCTATCATGAAATTCCAAGATAGTCACGAAAAGCAATCTCATGCACTGCACAAGCTCTTTCCCATGATGCACCTCTCCTGCACTCTGTCTATGCAAATGAGCAAGCAGAGGAGTTCAGGAATAAAACACCTAAGCTCATGTCCCCAAAAAACAGCAGCAGACAACTCGCAGATATTCTCCAATTTCTAATGCTTTTCTTTTAAACACACAATAAACAGCCTCACCTGTGGTAAGGCTTAAAAAAATTGAATAAACTCGTAAATGTTCCTCTCCACGGAAATCTTTAGTAAAAGGCGAAAGATTTTTTCGTTTTGAAGAGAAACCAGAGTAAGTTAGAATATGGCTCTCTGGGGGTAAGTGGCACCACATCAAAGACCCCTTCATTGCGAGGGTGAGGACCTGAGAGGTATTTTCAAAATCTAAGAAAGAGGACAAGAACCAGGCCGGTGAGGGAAGCAGGCCCAAATTTCAGAGTCTCTGCTCAAAGCACAGAAAATCAAAAAGGTGGACAGTTCCCATGCGTCTGTCTGTGAATATGCAAATTCTTTTCTGTACACACCTCAGCTCATTAGGAGGCGTTGCAGCTGCTGGGCAAGGGGAACGGGAAGCGTGCATCAGGCTTTAGGTGAAGTGGCACTGTAGGACTTTCGTCCCCCAGCGATTTTACGCTTTCCACACCATCCTTCCAATCGATAGGCTGTGAGCCACCACTGTGCTCTGCACATAGCCATGCACTTTAAGTCCCTTTTTCGCACGTACTTCATTAAACCTGAATATAGAAGTATATATCTGTCTAGGCTAGAGGCACATGAAACAGGACTGGCGTGCCGCTTCAAGTGTACCTGAGAGGAATCTGACTCAGGATTGGCCACCCTCTCAGGGCACCGACTCAGGATTGGCCAACCTCTATGGGGCACCTCCAACGGGCACAAATAACGGGCAAGCCCTATGAAAAGCACAGCGTGAGTCTAGGTGCCACCTTGAAAAAGGAGGGTGACGTCTGGCCTCTGACAGCAGGAATATTAAGAGAGGAGAAAACATACTGCCTGCTATCATGAAATTCCAAGATAGTCACGAAAAGCAATCTCATGCACTGCACAAGCTCTTTCCCATGATGCACCTCTCCTGCACTCTGTCTATGCAAATGAGCAAGCAGAGAGTTCAGGAATAAAACACCTAAGCTCATGTCCCCAAAAAACAGCAGCAGACAACTCGCAGATATTCCCCAATTTCTAATGCTTTTCTTTTAAACACACAATAAACAGCCTCACCTGTGGTAAGGCTTAAAAAAATTGAATAAACTCGTAAATGTTCCTCTCCACGGAAATCTTTAGTAAAAGGCGAAAGATTTTTTCGTTTTGAAGAGAAACCAGAGTAAGTTAGAATATGGCTCTCTGGGGGTAAGTGGCACCACATCAAAGACCCCGTCATTGCGAGGGTGAGGACCTGAGAGGTATTTTCAAAATCTAAGAAAGAGGACAAGAACCAGGCCGGTGAGGGAAGCAGGCCCAAATTTCAGAGTCTCTGCTCAAAGCACAGAAAATCAAAAAGGTGGACAGTTCCCATGCGTCTGTCTGGGAATATGCAAATTCTTTTCTGTACACACCTCAGCTCATTAGGAGGCATTGCGGCTGCTGGGCAAGGGGAACGGGAAGCGTGCATCAGGCTTTAGGTGAAGTGGCACTGTAGGACTTTCGTCCCCCAGCGATTTTACGCTTTCCACACCATCCTTCCAATCGATAGGCTGTGAGCCACCACTGTGCTCTGCACATAGCCATGCACTTTAAGTCCCTTTTTCGCACGTACTTTCATTAAACCTGAATATAGAAGTATATATCTGTCTAGGCTAGAGGCACATGAAACAGGACTGGCGTGCCGCTTCAAGTGTACCTGAGAGGAATCTGACTCAGGATTGGCCACCATCTCAGGGCACCGACTCAGGATTGGCCAACCTCTATGGGGCACCTCCAACGGGCACAAATAACGGGCAAGCCCTATGAAAAGCACAGCGTGAGTCTAGGTGCCACCTTGAAAAAGGAGGGTGACGTCTGGCCTCTGACAGCAGGAATATTAAGAGAGGAGAAAACATACTGCCTGCTATCGTGAAATTCCAAGATAGTCACGAAAAGCAATCTCATGCACTGCACAAGCTCTTTCCCATGATGCACCTCTCCTGCACTCTGTCTATGCAAATGAGCAAGCAGAGAGTTCAGGAATAAAACACCTAAGCTCATGTCCCCAAAAAACAGCATCAGACAACTCGCAGATATTCCTCAATTTCTAATGCTTTTCTTTTAAACACACGATAAACAGCCTCACCTGTGGTAAGGCTTAAAAAAATTGAATGAACTCGTAAATGTTCCTCTCCACGGAAATCTTTAGTAAAAGGCGAAAGATTTTTTCGTTTTGAAGAGAAACCAGAGTAAGTTAGAATATGGCTCTCTGGGGGTAAGTGGCACCACATCAAAGACCCCGTCATTGCGAGGGTGAGGACCTGAGAGGTATTTTCAAAATCTAAGAAAGAGGACAAGAACCAGGCCGGTGAGGGAAGCAGGCCCAAATTTCAGAGTCTCTGCTCAAAGCACAGAAAATCAAAAAGGTGGACAGTTCCCATGCGTCTGTCTGGGAATATGCAAATTCTTTTCTGTACACACCTCAGCTCATTAGGAGGCGTTGCGGATGCTGGGCAAGGGGAACGGGAAGCGTGCATCAGGCTTTAGGTGAAGTGGCACTGTAGGACTTTTGTCCCCCAGCGATTTTACGCTTTCCACACCATCCTTCCAATCGTTAGGCTGTGAGCCACCACTGTGCTCTGCACATAGCCATGCACTTTAAGTCCCTTTTTCGCACGTACTTTCATTAAACCTGAATATAGAAGCATATATCTGTCTAGGCTAGAGGCACATGAAACAGGACTGGCGTGCCGCTTCAAGTGTACCTGAGAGGAATCTGACTCAGGATTGGCCACCCTCTCAGGGCACCGACTCAGGATTGGCCAACCTCTATGGGGCACCTCCAACGGGCACAAATAACGGGCAAGCCCTATGAAAAGCACAGCGTGAGTCTAGGTGCCACCTTGAAAAAGGAGGGTGACGTCTGGCCTCTGACAGCAGGAATATTAAGAGAGGAGAAAACATACTGCCTGCTATCATGAAATTCCAAGATAGTCACGAAAAGCAATCTCATGCACTGCACAAGCTCTTTCCCATGATGCACCTCTCCTGCACTCTGTCTATGCAAATGAGCAAGCAGAGGAGTTCAGGAATAAAACACCTAAGCTCATGTCCCCAAAAAACAGCAGCAGACAACTCGCAGATATTCTCCAATTTCTAATGCTTTTCTTTTAAACACACAATAAACAGCCTCACCTGTGGTAAGGCTTAAAAAAATTGAATAAACTCGTAAATGTTCCTCTCCACGGAAATCTTTAGTAAAAGGCGAAAGATTTTTTCGTTTTGAAGAGAAACCAGAGTAAGTTAGAATATGGCTCTCTGGGGGTAAGTGGCACCACATCAAAGACCCCTTCATTGCGAGGGTGAGGACCTGAGAGGTATTTTCAAAATCTAAGAAAGAGGACAAGAACCAGGCCGGTGAGGGAAGCAGGCCCAAATTTCAGAGTCTCTGCTCAAAGCACAGAAAATCAAAAAGGTGGACAGTTCCCATGCGTCTGTCTGTGAATATGCAAATTCTTTTCTGTACACACCTCAGCTCATTAGGAGGCGTTGCAGCTGCTGGGCAAGGGGAACGGGAAGCGTGCATCAGGCTTTAGGTGAAGTGGCACTGTAGGACTTTCGTCCCCCAGCGATTTTACGCTTTCCACACCATCCTTCCAATCGATAGGCTGTGAGCCACCACTGTGCTCTGCACATAGCCATGCACTTTAAGTCCCTTTTTCGCACGTACTTCATTAAACCTGAATATAGAAGTATATATCTGTCTAGGCTAGAGGCACATGAAACAGGACTGGCGTGCCGCTTCAAGTGTACCTGAGAGGAATCTGACTCAGGATTGGCCACCCTCTCAGGGCACCGACTCAGGATTGGCCAACCTCTATGGGGCACCTCCAACGGGCACAAATAACGGGCAAGCCCTATGAAAAGCACAGCGTGAGTCTAGGTGCCACCTTGAAAAAGGAGGGTGACGTCTGGCCTCTGACAGCAGGAATATTAAGAGAGGAGAAAACATACTGCCTGCTATCATGAAATTCCAAGATAGTCACGAAAAGCAATCTCATGCACTGCACAAGCTCTTTCCCATGATGCACCTCTCCTGCACTCTGTCTATGCAAATGAGCAAGCAGAGAGTTCAGGAATAAAACACCTAAGCTCATGTCCCCAAAAAACAGCAGCAGACAACTCGCAGATATTCCCCAATTTCTAATGCTTTTCTTTTAAACACACAATAAACAGCCTCACCTGTGGTAAGGCTTAAAAAAATTGAATAAACTCGTAAATGTTCCTCTCCACGGAAATCTTTAGTAAAAGGCGAAAGATTTTTTCGTTTTGAAGAGAAACCAGAGTAAGTTAGAATATGGCTCTCTGGGGGTAAGTGGCACCACATCAAAGACCCCGTCATTGCGAGGGTGAGGACCTGAGAGGTATTTTCAAAATCTAAGAAAGAGGACAAGAACCAGGCCGGTGAGGGAAGCAGGCCCAAATTTCAGAGTCTCTGCTCAAAGCACAGAAAATCAAAAAGGTGGACAGTTCCCATGCGTCTGTCTGGGAATATGCAAATTCTTTTCTGTACACACCTCAGCTCATTAGGAGGCATTGCGGCTGCTGGGCAAGGGGAACGGGAAGCGTGCATCAGGCTTTAGGTGAAGTGGCACTGTAGGACTTTTGTCCCCCAGCGATTTTACGCTTTCCACACCATCCTTCCAATCGTTAGGCTGTGAGCCACCACTGTGCTCTGCACATAGCCATGCACTTTAAGTCCCTTTTTCGCACGTACTTTCATTAAACCTGAATATAGAAGTATATATCTGTCTAGGCTAGAGGCACATGAAACAGGACTGGCGTGCCGCTTCAAGTGTACCTGAGAGGAATCTGACTCAGGATTGGCCACCCTCTCAGGGCACCGACTCAAGATTGGCCAACCTCTATGGGGCACCTCCAACGGGCACAAATAACGGGCAAGCCCTATGAAAAGCACAGCGTGAGTCTAGGTGCCACCTTGAAAAAGGAGGGTGACGTCTGGCCTCTGACAGCAGGAATATTAAGAGAGGAGAAAACATACTGCCTGCTATCGTGAAATTCCAAGATAGTCACGAAAAGCAATCTCATGCACTGCACAAGCTCTTTCCCATGATGCACCTCTCCTGCACTCTGTCTATGCAAATGAGCAAGCAGAGAGTTCAGGAATAAAACACCTAAGCTCATGTCCCCAAAAAACAGCATCAGACAACTCTCAGATATTCCTCAATTTCTAATGCTTTTCTTTTAAACACACGATAAACAGCCTCACCTGTGGTAAGACTTAAAAAAATTGAATAAACTCGCAAATGTTCCTCTCCACGGAAATCTTTAGTAAAAGGCGAAAGATTTTTTCGTTTTGAAGAGAAACCAGAGTAAGTTAGAATATGGCTCTCTGGGGGTAAGTGGCACCACATCAAAGACCCCGTCATTGCGAGGGTGAGGACCTGAGAGGTATTTTCAAAATCTAAGAAAGAGGACAAGAACCAGGCCGGTGAGGGAAGCAGGCCCAAATTTCAGAGTCTCTGCTCAAAGCACAGAAAATCAAAAAGGTGGACAGTTCCCATGCGTCTGTCTGGGAATATGCAAATTCTTTTCTGTACACACCTCAGCTCATTAGGAGGCGTTGCGGATGCTGGGCAAGGGGAACGGGAAGCGTGCATCAGGCTTTAGGTGAAGTGGCACTGTAGGACTTTTGTCCCCCAGCGATTTTACGCTTTCCACACCATCCTTCCAATCGTTAGGCTGTGAGCCACCACTGTGCTCTGCACATAGCCATGCACTTTAAGTCCCTTTTTCGCACGTACTTTCATTAAACCTGAATATAGAAGCATATATCTGTCTAGGCTAGAGGCACATGAAACAGGACTGGCGTGCTGCTTCAAGTGTACCTGAGAGGAATCTGACTCAGGATTGGCCACCCTCTCAGGGCACCGACTCAGGATTGGCCAACCTCTATGGGGCACCTCCAACGGGCACAAATAACAGGCAAGCCCTATGAAAAGCACAGCGTGAGTCTAGGTGCCACCTTGAAAAAGGAGGGTGACGTCTGGCCTCTGACAGCAGGAATATTAAGAGAGGAGAAAACATACTGCCTGCTATCGTGAAATTCCAAGATAGTCACGAAAAGCAATCTCATGCACTGCACAAGCTCTTTCCCATGATGCACCTCTCCTGCACTCTGTCTATGCAAATGAGCAAGCAGAGAGTTCAGGAATAAAACACCTAAGCTCATGTCCCCAAAAAACAGCAGCAGACAACTCGCAGATATTCCCCAATTTCTAATGCTTTTCTTTTAAACACACAATAAACAGCCTCACCTGTGGTAAGGCTTAAAAAAATTGAATAAACTCGTAAATGTTCCTCTCCACGGAAATCTTTAGTAAAAGGCGAAAGATTTTTTCGTTTTGAAGAGAAACCAGAGTAAGTTAGAATATGGCTCTCTGGGGGTAAGTGGCACCACATCAAAGACCCCGTCATTGCGAGGGTGAGGACCTGAGAGGTATTTTCAAAATCTAAGAAAGAGGACAAGAACCAGGCCGGTGAGGGAAGCAGGCCCAAATTTCAGAGTCTCTGCTCAAAGCACAGAAAATCAAAAAGGTGGACAGTTCCCATGCGTCTGTCTGGGAATATGCAAATTCTTTTCTGTACACACCTCAGCTCATTAGGAGGCATTGCGGCTGCTGGGCAAGGGGAACGGGAAGCGTGCATCAGGCTTTAGGTGAAGTGGCACTGTAGGACTTTTGTCCCCCAGCGATTTTACGCTTTCCACACCATCCTTCCAATCGTTAGGCTGTGAGCCACCACTGTGCTCTGCACATAGCCATGCACTTTAAGTCCCTTTTTCGCACGTACTTTCATTAAACCTGAATATAGAAGTATATATCTGTCTAGGCTAGAGGCACATGAAACAGGACTGGCGTGCCGCTTCAAGTGTACCTGAGAGGAATCTGACTCAGGATTGGCCACCCTCTCAGGGCACCGACTCAGGATTGGCCAACCTCTATGGGGCACCTCCAACGGGCACAAATAACGGGCAAGCCCTATGAAAAGCACAGCATGAGTCTAGGTGCCACCTTGAAAAAGGAGGGTGACGTCTGGCCTCTGACAGCAGGAATATTAAGAGAGGAGAAAACATACTGCCTGCTATCGTGAAATTCCAAGATAGTCACGAAAAGCAATCTCATGCACTGCACAAGCTCTTTCCCATGATGCACCTCTCCTGCACTCTGTCTATGCAAATGAGCAAGCAGAGAGTTCAGGAATAAAACACCTAAGCTCATGTCCCCAAAAAACAGCATCAGACAACTCTCAGATATTCCTCAATTTCTAATGCTTTTCTTTTAAACACACGATAAACAGCCTCACCTGTGGTAAGACTTAAAAAAATTGAATAAACTCGCAAATGTTCCTCTCCACGGAAATCTTTAGTAAAAGGCGAAAGATTTTTTCGTTTTGAAGAGAAACCAGAGTAAGTTAGAATATGGCTCTCTGGGGGTAAGTGGCACCACATCAAAGACCCCGTCATTGCGAGGGTGAGGACCTGAGAGGTATTTTCAAAATCTAAGAAAGAGGACAAGAACCAGGCCGGTGAGGGAAGCAGGCCCAAATTTCAGAGTCTCTGCTCAAAGCACAGAAAATCAAAAAGGTGGACAGTTCCCATGCGTCTGTCTGGGAATATGCAAATTCTTTTCTGTACACACCTCAGCTCATTAGGAGGCGTTGCGGATGCTGGACAAGGGGAACGGGAAGCGTGCATCAGGCTTTAGGTGAAGTGGCACTGTAGGACTTTTGTCCCCCAGCGATTTTACGCTTTCCACACCATCCTTCCAATCGTTAGGCTGTGAGCCACCACTGTGCTCTGCACATAGCCATGCACTTTAAGTCCCTTTTTCGCACGTACTTTCATTAAACCTGAATATAGAAGCATATATCTGTCTAGGCTAGAGGCACATGAAACAGGACTGGCGTGCTGCTTCAAGTGTACCTGAGAGGAATCTGACTCAGGATTGGCCACCCTCTCAGGGCACCGACTCAGGATTGGCCAACCTCTATGGGGCACCTCCAACGGGCACAAATAACGGGCAAGCCCTATGAAAAGCACAGCGTGAGTCTAGGTGCCACCTTGAAAAAGGAGGGTGACGTCTGGCCTCTGACAGCAGGAATATTAAGAGAGGAGAAAACATACTGCCTGCTATCATGAAATTCCAAGATAGTCACGAAAAGCAATCTCATGCACTGCACAAGCTCTTTCCCATGATGCACCTCTCCTGCACTCTGTCTATGCAAATGAGCAAGCAGAGGAGTTCAGGAATAAAACACCTAAGCTCATGTCCCCAAAAAACAGCAGCAGACAACTCGCAGATATTCCCCAATTTCTAATGCTTTTCTTTTAAACACACAATAAACAGCCTCACCTGTGGTAAGGCTTAAAAAAATTGAATAAACTCGTAAATGTTCCTCTCCACGGAAATCTTTAGTAAAAGGCGAATTTTTTTTTCGTTTTGAAGAGAAACCAGAGTAAGTTAGAATATGGCTCTCTGGGGGTAAGTGGCACCACATCAAAGACCCCTTCATTGCGAGGGTGAGGACCTGAGAGGTATTTTCAAAATCTAAGAAAGAGGACAAGAACCAGGCCGGTGAGGGAAGCAGGCCCAAATTTCAGAGTCTCTGCTCAAAGCACAGAAAATGAAAAAGGTGGACAGTTCCCATGCGTCTGTCTGGGAATATGCAAATTCTTTTCTGTACACACCTCAGCTCATTAGGAGGCGTTGCGGCTGCTGGGCAAGGGGAACGGGAAGCGTGCATCAGGCTTTAGGTGAAGTGGCACTGTAGGACTTTTGTCCCCCAGCGATTTTACGCTTTCCACACCATCCTTCCAATCGTTAGGCTGTGAGCCACCACTGTGCTCTGCACATAGCCATGCACTTTAAGTCCCTTTTTCGCACGTACTTTCATTAAACCTGAATATAGAAGCATATATCTGTCTAGGCTAGAGGCACATGAAACAGGACTGGCGTGCCGCTTCAAGTGTACCTGAGAGGAATCTGACTCAGGATTGGCCACCCTCTCAGGGCACCGACTCAGGATTGGCCAACCTCTATGGGGCACCTCCAACGGGCACAAATAACGGGCAAGCCCTATGAAAAGCACAGCGTGAGTCTAGGTGCCACCTTGAAAAAGGAGGGTGACGTCTGGCCTCTGACAGCAGGAATATTAAGAGAGGAGAAAACATACTGCCTGCTATCATGAAATTCCAAGATAGTCACGAAAAGCAATCTCATGCACTGCACAAGCTCTTTCCCATGATGCACCTCTCCTGCACTCTGTCTATGCAAATGAGCAAGCAGAGGAGTTCAGGAATAAAACACCTAAGCTCATGTCCCCAAAAAACAGCAGCAGACAACTCGCAGATATTCCCCAATTTCTAATGCTTTTCTTTTAAACACACAATAAACAGCCTCACCTGTGGTAAGGCTTAAAAAAATTGAATAAACTCGTAAATGTTCCTCTCCACGGAAATCTTTAGTAAAAGGCGAAATTTTTTTTCGTTTTGAAGAGAAACCAGAGTAAGTTAGAATATGGCTCTCTGGGGGTAAGTGGCACCACATCAAAGACCCCTTCATTGCGAGGGTGAGGACCTGAGAGGTATTTTCAAAATCTAAGAAAGAGGACAAGAACCAGGCCGGTGAGGGAAGCAGGCCCAAATTTCAGAGTCTCTGCTCAAAGCACAGAAAATGAAAAAGGTGGACAGTTCCCATGCGTCTGTCTGGGAATATGCAAATTCTTTTCTGTACACACCTCAGCTCATTAGGAGGCGTTGCGGCTGCTGGGCAAGGGGAACGGGAAGCGTGCATCAGGCTTTAGGTGAAGTGGCACTGTAGGACTTTTGTCCCCCAGCGATTTTACGCTTTCCACACCATCCTTCCAATCGTTAGGCTGTGAGCCACCACTGTGCTCTGCACATAGCCATGCACTTTAAGTCCCTTTTTCGCACGTACTTTCATTAAACCTGAATATAGAAGTATATATCTGTCTAGGCTAGAGGCACATGAAACAGGACTGGCGTGCCGCTTCAAGTGTACCTGAGAGGAATCTGACTCAGGATTGGCCACCCTCTCAGGGCACCGACTCAGGATTGGCCAACCTCCATGGGGCACCTCCAATGGGCACAAATAACGGGCAAGCCCTATGAAAAGCACAGCGTGAGTCTAGGTGCCACCTTGAAAAAGGAGGGTGACGTCTGGCCTCTGACAGCAGGAATATTAAGAGAGGAGAAAACATACTGCCTGCTATCGTGAAATTCCAAGATAGTCACGAAAAGCAATCTCATGCACTGCACAAGCTCTTTCCCATGATGCACCTCTCCTGCACTCTGTCTATGCAAATGAGCAAGCAGAGAGTTCAGGAATAAAACACCTAAGCTCATGTCCCCAAAAAACAGCATCAGACAACTCGCAGATATTCCTCAATTTCTAATGCTTTTCTTTTAAACACACGATAAACAGCCTCACCTGTGGTAAGGCTTAAAAAAATTGAATAAACTCGTAAATGTTCCTCTCCACGGAAATCTTTAGTAAAAGGCGAAAGATTTTTTCGTTTTGAAGAGAAACCAGAGTAAGTTAGAATATGGCTCTCTGGGGGTAAGTGGCACCACATCAAAGACCCCGTCATTGCGAGGGTGAGGACCTGAGAGGTATTTTCAGGCTCTAAGAAAGAGGACAAGAACCAGGCCGGTGAGGGAAGCAGGCCCAAATTTCAGAGACTCTGCTCAAAGCACAGAAAATGAAAAAGGTGGACAGTTCCCATGCGTCTGTCTGGGAATATGCAAATTCTTTTCTGTACACACCTCAGCTCATTAGGAGGCGTTGCGGCTGCTGGGCAAGGGGAACGGGAAGCGTGCATCAGGCTTTAGGTGAAGTGGCACTGTAGGACTTTTGTCCCCCAGCGATTTCACGCTTTCCACACCATCCTTCCAATCGTTAGGCTGTGAGCCACCACTGTGCTCTGCACATAGCCATGCACTTTAAGTCCCTTTTTCGCACGTACTTTCATTAAACCTGAATATAGAAGCATATATCTGTCTAGGCTAGAGGCACATGAAACAGGACTGACGTGCCGCTTCAAGTGTACCTGAGAGGAATCTGACTCAGGATTGGCCACCCTCTCAGGGCACCGACTCAGGATTGGCCAACCTCTATGGGGCACCTCCAATGGGCACAAATAACGGGCAAGCCCTATGAAAAGCACAGCGTGAGTCTAGGTGCCACCTTGAAAAAGGAGGGTGACGTCTGGCCTCTGACAGCAGGAATATTAAGAGAGGAGAAAACATACTGCCTGCTATCATGAAATTCCAAGATAGTCACGAAAAGCAATCTCATGCACTGCACAAGCTCTTTCCCATGATGCACCTCTCCTGCACTCTGTCTATGCAAATGAGCAAGCAGAGGAGTTCAGGAATAAAACACCTAAGCTCATGTCCCCAAAAAACAGCAGCAGACAACTCGCAGATATTCCCCAATTTCTAATGCTTTTCTTTTAAACACACAATAAACAGCCTCACCTGTGGTAAGGCTTAAAAAAATTGAATAAACTCGTAAATGTTCCTCTCCACGGAAATCTTTAGTAAAAGGCGAAAAAAAAAATCGTTTTGAAGAGAAACCAGAGTAAGTTAGAATATGGCTCTCTGGGGGTAAGTGGCACCACATCAAAAACCCCTTCATTGCGAGGGTGAGGACCTGAGAGGTATTTTCAAAATCTAAGAAAGAGGACAAGAACCAGGCCGGTGAGGGAAGCAGGCCCAAATTTCAGAGTCTCTGCTCAAAGCACAGAAAATCAAAAAGGTGGACAGTTCCCATGCGTCTGTCTGGGAATATGCAAATTCTTTTCTGTACACACCTCAGCTCATTAGGAGGCGTTGCAGCTGCTGGGCAAGGGGAACGGGAAGCGTGCATCAGGCTTTAGGTGAAGTGGCACTGTAGGACTTTCGTCCCCCAGCGATTTTACGCTTTCCACACCATCCTTCCAATCGATAGGCTGTGAGCCACCACTGTGCTCTGCACATAGCCATGCACTTTAAGTCCCTTTTTCGCACGTACTTCATTAAACCTGAATATAGAAGTATATATCTGTCTAGGCTAGAGGCACATGAAACAGGACTGGCGTGCCGCTTCAAGTGTACCTGAGAGGAATCTGACTCAGGATTGGCCACCCTCTCAGGGCACCGACTCAGGATTGGCCAACCTCTATGGGGCACCTCCAACGGGCACAAATAACGGGCAAGCCCTATGAAAAGCACAGCGTGAGTCTAGGTGCCACCTTGAAAAAGGAGGGTGACGTCTGGCCTCTGACAGCAGGAATATTAAGAGAGGAGAAAACATACTGCCTGCTATCATGAAATTCCAAGATAGTCACGAAAAGCAATCTCATGCACTGCACAAGCTCTTTCCCATGATGCACCTCTCCTGCACTCTGTCTATGCAAATGAGCAAGCAGAGGAGTTCAGGAATAAAACACCTAAGCTCATGTCCCCAAAAAACAGCAGCAGACAACTCGCAGATATTCCCTAATTTCTAATGCTTTTCTTTTAAACACACAATAAACAGCCTCACCTGTGGTAAGGCTTAAAAAAATTGAATAAACTCGTAAATGTTCCTCTCCACGGAAATCTTTAGTAAAAGGCGAAATTTTTTTTCGTTTTGAAGAGAAACCAGAGTAAGTTAGAATATGGCTCTCTGGGGGTAAGTGGCACCACATCAAAGACCCCTTCATTGCGAGGGTGAGGACCTGAGAGGTATTTTCAAAATCTAAGAAAGAGGACAAGAACCAGGCCGGTGAGGGAAGCAGGCCCAAATTTCAGAGTCTCTGCTCAAAGCACAGAAAATGAAAAAGGTGGACAGTTCCCATGCGTCTGTCTGGGAATATGCAAATTCTTTTCTGTACACACCTCAGCTCATTAGGAGGCGTTGCGGCTGCTGGGCAAGGGGAACGGGAAGCGTGCATCAGGCTTTAGGTGAAGTGGCACTGTAGGACTTTTGTCCCCCAGCGATTTTACGCTTTCCACACCATCCTTCCAATCGTTAGGCTGTGAGCCACCACTGTGCTCTGCACATAGCCATGCACTTTAAGTCCCTTTTTCGCACGTACTTTCATTAAACCTGAATATAGAAGTATATATCTGTCTAGGCTAGAGGCACATGAAACAGGACTGGCGTGCCGCTTCAAGTGTACCTGAGAGGAATCTGACTCAGGATTGGCCACCCTCTCAGGGCACCGACTCAGGATTGGCCAACCTCTATGGGGCACCTCCAATGGGCACAAATAACGGGCAAGCCCTATGAAAAGCACAGCGTGAGTCTAGGTGCCACCTTGAAAAAGGAGGGTGACGTCTGGCCTCTGACAGCAGGAATATTAAGAGAGGAGAAAACATACTGCCTGCTATCGTGAAATTCCAAGATAGTCACGAAAAGCAATCTCATGCACTGCACAAGCTCTTTCCCATGATGCACCTCTCCTGCACTCTGTCTATGCAAATGAGCAAGCAGAGAGTTCAGGAATAAAACACCTAAGCTCATGTCCCCAAAAAACAGCATCAGACAACTCGCAGATATTCCTCAATTTCTAATGCTTTTCTTTTAAACACACGATAAACAGCCTCACCTGTGATAAGGCTTAAAAAAATTGAATAAACTCGTAAATGTTCCTCTCCACGGAAATCTTTAGTAAAAGGCGAAAGATTTTTTCGTTTTGAAGAGAAACCAGAGTAAGTTAGAATATGGCTCTCTGGGGGTAAGTGGCACCACATCAAAGACCCCGTCATTGCGAGGGTGAGGACCTGAGAGGTATTTTCAAAATCTAAGAAAGAGGACAAGAACCAGGCCGGTGAGGGAAGCAGGCCCAAATTTCAGAGTCTCTGCTCAAAGCACAGAAAATCAAAAAGGTGGACAGTTCCCATGCGTCTGTCTGGGAATATGCAAATTCTTTTCTGTACACACCTCAGCTCATTAGGAGGCGTTGCGGATGCTGGGCAAGGGGAACGGGAAGCGTGCATCAGGCTTTAGGTGAAGTGGCACTGTAGGACTTTTGTCCCCCAGCGATTTTACGCTTTCCACACCATCCTTCCAATCGTTAGGCTGTGAGCCACCACTGTGCTCTGCACATAGCCATGCACTTTAAGTCCCTTTTTCGCACGTACTTTCATTAAACCTGAATATAGAAGCATATATCTGTCTAGGCTAGAGGCACATGAAACAGGACTGGCGTGCCGCTTCAAGTGTACCTGAGAGGAATCTGACTCAGGATTCGCCACCCTGTCAGGGCACCGACTCAGGATTGGCCAACCTCTATGGGGCACCTCCAACGGGCACAAATAACGGGCAAGCCCTATGAAAAGCACAGCGTGAGTCTAGGTGCCACCTTGAAAAAGGAGGGTGACGTCTGGCCTCTGACAACAGGAATATTAAGAGAGGAGAAAACATACTGCCTGCTATCATGAAATTCCAAGATAGTCACGAAAAGCAATCTCATGCACTGCACAAGCTCTTTCCCATGATGCACCTCTCCTGCACTCTGTCTATGCAAATGAGCAAGCAGAGGAGTTCAGGAATAAAACACCTAAGCTCATGTCCCCAAAAAACAGCAGCAGACAACTCGCAGATATTCCCCAATTTCTAATGCTTTTCTTTTAAACACACAATAAACAGCCTCACCTGTGGTAAGGCTTAAAAAAATTGAATAAACTTGCAAATGTTCCTCTCCACAGAAATCTTTAGTAAAAGGCGAAAGATTTTTTCGTTTTGAAGAGAAACCAGAGTAAGTTAGAATATGGCTCTCTGGGGGTAAGTGGCACCACATCAAAGACCCCGTCATTGCGAGGGTGAGGACCTGAGAGGTATTTTCAGGCTCTAAGAAAGAGGACAAGAACCAGGCCGGTGAGGGAAGCAGGCCCAAATTTCAGAGACTCTGCTCAAAGCACAGAAAATGAAAAAGGTGGACAGTTCCCATGCGTCTGTCTGGGAATATGCAAATTCTTTTCTGTACACACCTCAGCTCATTAGGAGGCGTTGCGGCTGCTGGGCAAGGGGAACGGGAAGCGTGCATCAGGCTTTAGGTGAAGTGGCACTGTAGGACTTTTGTCCCCCAGCGATTTCACGCTTTCCACACCATCCTTCCAATCGTTAGGCTGTGAGCCACCACTGTGCTCTGCACATAGCCATGCACTTTAAGTCCCTTTTTCGCACGTACTTTCATTAAACCTGAATATAGAAGCATATATCTGTCTAGGCTAGAGGCACATGAAACAGGACTGACGTGCCGCTTCAAGTGTACCTGAGAGGAATCTGACTCAGGATTGGCCACCCTCTCAGGGCACCGACTCAGGATTGGCCAACCTCTATGGGGCACCTCCAATGGGCACAAATAACGGGCAAGCCCTATGAAAAGCACAGCGTGAGTCTAGGTGCCACCTTGAAAAAGGAGGGTGACGTCTGGCCTCTGACAGCAGGAATATTAAGAGAGGAGAAAACATACTGCCTGCTATCATGAAATTCCAAGATAGTCACGAAAAGCAATCTCATGCACTGCACAAGCTCTTTCCCATGATGCACCTCTCCTGCACTCTGTCTATGCAAATGAGCAAGCAGAGGAGTTCAGGAATAAAACACCTAAGCTCATGTCCCCAAAAAACAGCAGCAGACAACTCGCAGATATTCCCCAATTTCTAATGCTTTTCTTTTAAACACACAATAAACAGCCTCACCTGTGGTAAGGCTTAAAAAAATTGAATAAACTCGTAAATGTTCCTCTCCACGGAAATCTTTAGTAAAAGGCGAAAAAAAAATTCGTTTTGAAGAGAAACCAGAGTAAGTTAGAATATGGCTCTCTGGGGGTAAGTGGCACCACATCAAAAACCCCTTCATTGCGAGGGTGAGGACCTGAGAGGTATTTTCAAAATCTAAGAAAGAGGACAAGAACCAGGCCGGTGAGGGAAGCAGGCCCAAATTTCAGAGTCTCTGCTCAAAGCACAGAAAATCAAAAAGGTGGACAGTTCCCATGCGTCTGTCTGGGAATATGCAAATTCTTTTCTGTACACACCTCAGCTCATTAGGAGGCGTTGCAGCTGCTGGGCAAGGGGAACGGGAAGCGTGCATCAGGCTTTAGGTGAAGTGGCACTGTAGGACTTTCGTCCCCCAGCGATTTTACGCTTTCCACACCATCCTTCCAATCGATAGGCTGTGAGCCACCACTGTGCTCTGCACATAGCCATGCACTTTAAGTCCCTTTTTCGCACGTACTTCATTAAACCTGAATATAGAAGTATATATCTGTCTAGGCTAGAGGCACATGAAACAGGACTGGCGTGCCGCTTCAAGTGTACCTGAGAGGAATCTGACTCAGGATTGGCCACCCTCTCAGGGCACCGACTCAGGATTGGCCAACCTCTATGGGGCACCTCCAACGGGCACAAATAACGGGCAAGCCCTATGAAAAGCACAGCGTGAGTCTAGGTGCCACCTTGAAAAAGGAGGGTGACGTCTGGCCTCTGACAGCAGGAATATTAAGAGAGGAGAAAACATACTGCCTGCTATCATGAAATTCCAAGATAGTCACGAAAAGCAATCTCATGCACTGCACAAGCTCTTTCCCATGATGCACCTCTCCTGCACTCTGTCTATGCAAATGAGCAAGCAGAGAGTTCAGGAATAAAACACCTAAGCTCATGTCCCCAAAAAACAGCAGCAGACAACTCGCAGATATTCCCCAATTTCTAATGCTTTTCTTTTAAACACACAATAAACAGCCTCACCTGTGGTAAGGCTTAAAAAAATTGAATAAACTCGTAAATGTTCCTCTCCACGGAAATCTTTAGTAAAAGGCGAAAGATTTTTTCGTTTTGAAGAGAAACCAGAGTAAGTTAGAATATGGCTCTCTGGGGGTAAGTGGCACCACATCAAAGACCCCGTCATTGCGAGGGTGAGGACCTGAGAGGTATTTTCAAAATCTAAGAAAGAGGACAAGAACCAGGCCGGTGAGGGAAGCAGGCCCAAATTTCAGAGTCTCTGCTCAAAGCACAGAAAATCAAAAAGGTGGACAGTTCCCATGCGTCTGTCTGGGAATATGCAAATTCTTTTCTGTACACACCTCAGCTCATTAGGAGGCATTGCGGCTGCTGGGCAAGGGGAACGGGAAGCGTGCATCAGGCTTTAGGTGAAGTGGCACTGTAGGACTTTTGTCCCCCAGCGATTTTACGCTTTCCACACCATCCTTCCAATCGTTAGGCTGTGAGCCACCACTGTGCTCTGCACATAGCCATGCACTTTAAGTCCCTTTTTCGCACGTACTTTCATTAAACCTGAATATAGAAGTATATATCTGTCTAGGCTAGAGGCACATGAAACAGGACTGGCGTGCCGCTTCAAGTGTACCTGAGAGGAATCTGACTCAGGATTGGCCACCCTCTCAGGGCACCGACTCAGGATTGGCCAACCTCTATGGGGCACCTCCAACGGGCACAAATAACGGGCAAGCCCTATGAAAAGCACAGCGTGAGTCTAGGTGCCACCTTGAAAAAGGAGGGTGACGTCTGGCCTCTGACAGCAGGAATATTAAGAGAGGAGAAAACATACTGCCTGCTATCATGAAATTCCAAGATAGTCACGAAAAGCAATCTCATGCACTGCACAAGCTCTTTCCCATGATGCACCTCTCCTGCACTCTGTCTATGCAAATGAGCAAGCAGAGGAGTTCAGGAATAAAACACCTAAGCTCATGTCCCCAAAAAACAGCAGCAGACAACTCGCAGATATTCCCCAATTTCTAATGCTCTTCTTTTAAACACACAATAAACAGCCTCACCTGTGGTAAGGCTTAAAAAAATTGAATAAACTCGTAAATGTTCCTCTCCACGGAAATCTTTAGTAAAAGGCGAAATTTTTTTTCGTTTTGAAGAGAAACCAGAGTAAGTTAGAATATGGCTCTCTGGGGGTAAGTGGCACCACATCAAAGACCCCTTCATTGCGAGGGTGAGGACCTGAGAGGTATTTTCAAAATCTAAGAAAGAGGACAAGAACCAGGCCGGTGAGGGAAGCAGGCCCAAATTTCAGAGTCTCTGCTCAAAGCACAGAAAATCAAAAAGGTGGACAGTTCCCATGCGTCTGTCTGGGAATATGCAAATTCTTTTCTGTACACACCTCAGCTCATTAGGAGGCGTTGCGGCTGCTGGGCAAGGGGAACGGGAAGCGTGCATCAGGCTTTAGGTGAAGTGGCACTGTAGGACTTTTGTCCCCCAGCGATTTTACGCTTTCCACACCATCCTTCCAATCGTTAGGCTGTGAGCCACCACTGTGCTCTGCACATAGCCATGCACTTTAAGTCCCTTTTTCGCACGTACTTTCATTAAACCTGAATATAGAAGTATATATCTGTCTAGGCTAGAGGCACATGAAACAGGACTGGCGTGCCGCTTCAAGTGTACCTGAGAGGAATCTGACTCAGGATTGGCCACCCTCTCAGGGCACCGACTCAGGATTGGCCAACCTCTATGGGGCACCTCCAACGGGCACAAATAACGGGCAAGCCCTATGAAAAGCACAGCGTGAGTCTAGGTGCCACCTTGAAAAAGGAGGGTGACGTCTGGCCTCTGACAGCAGGAATATTAAGAGAGGAGAAAACATACTGCCTGCTATCGTGAAATTCCAAGATAGTCACGAAAAGCAATCTCATGCACTGCACAAGCTCTTTCCCATGATGCACCTCTCCTGCACTCTGTCTATGCAAATGAGCAAGCAGAGAGTTCAGGAATAAAACACCTAAGCTCATGTCCCCAAAAAACAGCATCAGACAACTCGCAGATATTCCTCAATTTCTAATGCTTTTCTTTTAAACACACGATAAACAGCCTCACCTGTGGTAAGGCTTAAAAAAATTGAATAAACTCGTAAATGTTCCTCTCCACGGAAATCTTTAGTAAAAGGCGAAAGATTTTTTCGTTTTGAAGAGAAACCAGAGTAAGTTAGAATATGGCTCTCTGGGGGTAAGTGGCACCACATCAAAGACCCCGTCATTGCGAGGGTGAGGACCTGAGAGGTATTTTCAAAATCTAAGAAAGAGGACAAGAACCAGGCCGGTGAGGGAAGCAGGCCCAAATTTCAGAGTCTCTGCTCAAAGCACAGAAAATCAAAAAGGTGGACAGTTCCCATGCGTCTGTCTGGGAATATGCAAATTCTTTTCTGTACACACCTCAGCTCATTAGGAGGCGTTGCGGATGCTGGGCAAGGGGAACGGGAAGCGTGCATCAGGCTTTAGGTGAAGTGGCACTGTAGGACTTTTGTCCCCCAGCGATTTTACGCTTTCCACACCATCCTTCCAATCGTTAGGCTGTGAGCCACCACTGTGCTCTGCACATAGCCATGCACTTTAAGTCCCTTTTTCGCACGTACTTTCATTAAACCTGAATATAGAAGCATATATCTGTCTAGGCTAGAGGCACATGAAACAGGACTGGCGTGCCGCTTCAAGTGTACCTGAGAGGAATCTGACTCAGGATTGGCCACCCTGTCAGGGCACCGACTCAGGATTGGCCAACCTCTATGGGGCACCTCCAACGGGCACAAATAACGGGCAAGCCCTATGAAAAGCACAGCGTGAGTCTAGGTGCCACCTTGAAAAAGGAGGGTGACGTCTGGCCTCTGACAGCAGGAATATTAAGAGAGGAGAAAACATACTGCCTGCTATCATGAAATTCCAAGATAGTCACGAAAAGCAATCTCATGCACTGCACAAGCTCTTTCCCATGATGCACCTCTCCTGCACTCTGTCTATGCAAATGAGCAAGCAGAGGAGTTCAGGAATAAAACACCTAAGCTCATGTCCCCAAAAAACAGCAGCAGACAACTCGCAGATATTCCCCAATTTCTAATGCTTTTCTTTTAAACACACAATAAACAGCCTCACCTGTGGTAAGGCTTAAAAAAATTGAATAAACTCGCAAATGTTCCTCTCCACGGAAATCTTTAGTAAAAGGCGAAAGATTTTTTCGTTTTGAAGAGAAACCAGAGTAAGTTAGAATATGGCTCTCTGGGGGTAAGTGGCACCACATCAAAGACCCCGTCATTGCGAGGGTGAGGACCTGAGAGGTATTTTCAGGCTCTAAGAAAGAGGACAAGAACCAGGCCGGTGAGGGAAGCAGGCCCAAATTTCAGAGACTCTGCTCAAAGCACAGAAAATGAAAAAGGTGGACAGTTCCCATGCGTCTGTCTGGGAATATGCAAATTCTTTTCTGTACACACCTCAGCTCATTAGGAGGCGTTGCGGCTGCTGGGCAAGGGGAACGGGAAGCGTGCATCAGGCTTTAGGTGAAGTGGCACTGTAGGACTTTTGTCCCCCAGCGATTTTACGCTTTCCACACCATCCTTCCAATCGTTAGGCTGTGAGCCACCACTGTGCTCTGCACATAGCCATGCACTTTAAGTCCCTTTTTCGCACGTACTTTCATTAAACCTGAATATAGAAGCATATATCTGTCTAGGCTAGAGGCACATGAAACAGGACTGACGTGCCGCTTCAAGTGTACCTGAGAGGAATCTGACTCAGGATTGGCCACCCTCTCAGGGCACCGACTCAGGATTGGCCAACCTCTATGGGGCACCTCCAATGGGCACAAATAACGGGCAAGCCCTATGAAAAGCACAGCGTGAGTCTAGGTGCCACCTTGAAAAAGGAGGGTGACGTCTGGCCTCTGACAGCAGGAATATTAAGAGAGGAGAAAACATACTGCCTGCTATCATGAAATTCCAAGATAGTCACGAAAAGCAATCTCATGCACTGCACAAGCTCTTTCCCATGATGCACCTCTCCTGCACTCTGTCTATGCAAATGAGCAAGCAGAGAGTTCAGGAATAAAACACCTAAGCTCATGTCCCCAAAAAACAGCAGCAGACAACTCGCAGATATTCCCCAATTTCTAATGCTTTTCTTTTAAACACACAATAAACAGCCTCACCTGTGGTAAGGCTTAAAAAAATTGAATAAACTCGTAAATGTTCCTCTCCACGGAAATCTTTAGTAAAAGGCGAAAGATTTTTTCGTTTTGAAGAGAAACCAGAGTAAGTTAGAATATGGCTCTCTGGGGGTAAGTGGCACCACATCAAAGACCCCGTCATTGCGAGGGTGAGGACCTGAGAGGTATTTTCAAAATCTAAGAAAGAGGACAAGAACCAGGCCGGTGAGGGAAGCAGGCCCAAATTTCAGAGTCTCTGCTCAAAGCACAGAAAATCAAAAAGGTGGACAGTTCCCATGCGTCTGTCTGGGAATATGCAAATTCTTTTCTGTACACACCTCAGCTCATTAGGAGGCATTGCGGCTGCTGGGCAAGGGGAACGGGAAGCGTGCATCAGGCTTTAGGTGAAGTGGCACTGTAGGACTTTTGTCCCCCAGCGATTTTACGCTTTCCACACCATCCTTCCAATCGTTAGGCTGTGAGCCACCACTGTGCTCTGCACATAGCCATGCACTTTAAGTCCCTTTTTCGCACGTACTTTCATTAAACCTGAATATAGAAGTATATATCTGTCTAGGCTAGAGGCACATGAAACAGGACTGGCGTGCCGCTTCAAGTGTACCTGAGAGGAATCTGACTCAGGATTGGCCACCCTCTCAGGGCACCGACTCAGGATTGGCCAACCTCTATGGGGCACCTCCAACGGGCACAAATAACGGGCAAGCCCTATGAAAAGCACAGCGTGAGTCTAGGTGCCACCTTGAAAAAGGAGGGTGACGTCTGGCCTCTGACAGCAGGAATATTAAGAGAGGAGAAAACATACTGCCTGCTATCATGAAATTCCAAGATAGTCACGAAAAGCAATCTCATGCACTGCACAAGCTCTTTCCCATGATGCACCTCTCCTGCACTCTGTCTATGCAAATGAGCAAGCAGAGGAGTTCAGGAATAAAACACCTAAGCTCATGTCCCCAAAAAACAGCAGCAGACAACTCGCAGATATTCCCCAATTTCTAATGCTTTTCTTTTAAACACACAATAAACAGCCTCACCTGTGGTAAGGCTTAAAAAAATTGAATAAACTCGTAAATGTTCCTCTCCACGGAAATCTTTAGTAAAAGGCGAAATTTTTTTTCGTTTTGAAGAGAAACCAGAGTAAGTTAGAATATGGCTCTCTGGGGGTAAGTGGCACCACATCAAAGACCCCTTCATTGCGAGGGTGAGGACCTGAGAGGTATTTTCAAAATCTAAGAAAGAGGACAAGAACCAGGCCGGTGAGGGAAGCAGGCCCAAATTTCAGAGTCTCTGCTCAAAGCACAGAAAATCAAAAAGGTGGACAGTTCCCATGCGTCTGTCTGGGAATATGCAAATTCTTTTCTGTACACACCTCAGCTCATTAGGAGGCGTTGCGGCTGCTGGGCAAGGGGAACGGGAAGCGTGCATCAGGCTTTAGGTGAAGTGGCACTGTAGGACTTTTGTCCCCCAGCGATTTTACGCTTTCCACACCATCCTTCCAATCGTTAGGCTGTGAGCCACCACTGTGCTCTGCACATAGCCATGCACTTTAAGTCCCTTTTTCGCACGTACTTTCATTAAACCTGAATATAGAAGTATATATCTGTCTAGGCTAGAGGCACATGAAACAGGACTGGCGTGCCGCTTCAAGTGTACCTGAGAGGAATCTGACTCAGGATTGGCCACCCTCTCAGGGCACCGACTCAGGATTGGCCAACCTCTATGGGGCACCTCCAACGGGCACAAATAACGGGCAAGCCCTATGAAAAGCACAGCGTGAGTCTAGGTGCCACCTTGAAAAAGGAGGGTGACGTCTGGCCTCTGACAGCAGGAATATTAAGAGAGGAGAAAACATACTGCCTGCTATCGTGAAATTCCAAGATAGTCACGAAAAGCAATCTCATGCACTGCACAAGCTCTTTCCCATGATGCACCTCTCCTGCACTCTGTCTATGCAAATGAGCAAGCAGAGAGTTCAGGAATAAAACACCTAAGCTCATGTCCCCAAAAAACAGCATCAGACAACTCGCAGATATTCCTCAATTTCTAATGCTTTTCTTTTAAACACACGATAAACAGCCTCACCTGTGGTAAGGCTTAAAAAAATTGAATAAACTCGTAAATGTTCCTCTCCACGGAAATCTTTAGTAAAAGGCGAAAGATTTTTTCGTTTTGAAGAGAAACCAGAGTAAGTTAGAATATGGCTCTCTGGGGGTAAGTGGCACCACATCAAAGACCCCGTCATTGCGAGGGTGAGGACCTGAGAGGTATTTTCAAAATCTAAGAAAGAGGACAAGAACCAGGCCGGTGAGGGAAGCAGGCCCAAATTTCAGAGTCTCTGCTCAAAGCACAGAAAATCAAAAAGGTGGACAGTTCCCATGCGTCTGTCTGGGAATATGCAAATTCTTTTCTGTACACACCTCAGCTCATTAGGAGGCGTTGCGGATGCTGGGCAAGGGGAACGGGAAGCGTGCATCAGGCTTTAGGTGAAGTGGCACTGTAGGACTTTTGTCCCCCAGCGATTTTACGCTTTCCACACCATCCTTCCAATCGTTAGGCTGTGAGCCACCACTGTGCTCTGCACATAGCCATGCACTTTAAGTCCCTTTTTCGCACGTACTTTCATTAAACCTGAATATAGAAGCATATATCTGTCTAGGCTAGAGGCACATGAAACAGGACTGGCGTGCCGCTTCAAGTGTACCTGAGAGGAATCTGACTCAGGATTGGCCACCCTGTCAGGGCACCGACTCAGGATTGGCCAACCTCTATGGGGCACCTCCAACGGGCACAAATAACGGGCAAGCCCTATGAAAAGCACAGCGTGAGTCTAGGTGCCACCTTGAAAAAGGAGGGTGACGTCTGGCCTCTGACAGCAGGAATATTAAGAGAGGAGAAAACATACTGCCTGCTATCATGAAATTCCAAGATAGTCACGAAAAGCAATCTCATGCACTGCACAAGCTCTTTCCCATGATGCACCTCTCCTGCACTCTGTCTATGCAAATGAGCAAGCAGAGGAGTTCAGGAATAAAACACCTAAGCTCATGTCCCCAAAAAACAGCAGCAGACAACTCGCAGATATTCCCCAATTTCTAATGCTTTTCTTTTAAACACACAATAAACAGCCTCACCTGTGGTAAGGCTTAAAAAAATTGAATAAACTCGCAAATGTTCCTCTCCACGGAAATCTTTAGTAAAAGGCGAAAGATTTTTTCGTTTTGAAGAGAAACCAGAGTAAGTTAGAATATGGCTCTCTGGGGGTAAGTGGCACCACATCAAAGACCCCGTCATTGCGAGGGTGAGGACCTGAGAGGTATTTTCAGGCTCTAAGAAAGAGGACAAGAACCAGGCCGGTGAGGGAAGCAGGCCCAAATTTCAGAGACTCTGCTCAAAGCACAGAAAATGAAAAAGGTGGACAGTTCCCATGCGTCTGTCTGGGAATATGCAAATTCTTTTCTGTACACACCTCAGCTCATTAGGAGGCGTTGCGGCTGCTGGGCAAGGGGAACGGGAAGCGTGCATCAGGCTTTAGGTGAAGTGGCACTGTAGGACTTTTGTCCCCCAGCGATTTTACGCTTTCCACACCATCCTTCCAATCGTTAGGCTGTGAGCCACCACTGTGCTCTGCACATAGCCATGCACTTTAAGTCCCTTTTTCGCACGTACTTTCATTAAACCTGAATATAGAAGCATATATCTGTCTAGGCTAGAGGCACATGAAACAGGACTGACGTGCCGCTTCAAGTGTACCTGAGAGGAATCTGACTCAGGATTGGCCACCCTCTCAGGGCACCGACTCAGGATTGGCCAACCTCTATGGGGCACCTCCAATGGGCACAAATAACGGGCAAGCCCTATGAAAAGCACAGCGTGAGTCTAGGTGCCACCTTGAAAAAGGAGGGTGACGTCTGGCCTCTGACAGCAGGAATATTAAGAGAGGAGAAAACATACTGCCTGCTATCATGAAATTCCAAGATAGTCACGAAAAGCAATCTCATGCACTGCACAAGCTCTTTCCCATGATGCACCTCTCCTGCACTCTGTCTATGCAAATGAGCAAGCAGAGGAGTTCAGGAATAAAACACCTAAGCTCATGTCCCCAAAAAACAGCAGCAGACAACTCGCAGATATTCCCCAATTTCTAATGCTTTTCTTTTAAACACACAATAAACAGCCTCACCTGTGGTAAGGCTTAAAAAAATTGAATAAACTCGTAAATGTTCCTCTCCACGGAAATCTTTAGTAAAAGGCGAAAGATTTTTTCGTTTTGAAGAGAAACCAGAGTAAGTTAGAATATGGCTCTCTGGGGGTAAGTGGCACCACATCAAAGACCCCTTCATTGCGAGGGTGAGGACCTGAGAGGTATTTTCAAAATCTAAGAAAGAGGACAAGAACCAGGCCGGTGAGGGAAGCAGGCCCAAATTTCAGAGTCTCTGCTCAAAGCACAGAAAATCAAAAAGGTGGACAGTTCCCATGCGTCTGTCTGGGAATATGCAAATTCTTTTCTGTACACACCTCAGCTCATTAGGAGGCGTTGCAGCTGCTGGGCAAGGGGAACGGGAAGCGTGCATCAGGCTTTAGGTGAAGTGGCACTGTAGGACTTTTGTCCCCCAGCGATTTTACGCTTTCCACACCATCCTTCCAATCGTTAGGCTGTGAGCCACCACTGTGCTCTGCACATAGCCATGCACTTTAAGTCCCTTTTTCGCACGTACTTTCATTAAACCTGAATATAGAAGTATATATCTGTCTAGGCTAGAGGCACATGAAACAGGACTGGCGTGCCGCTTCAAGTGTACCTGAGAGGAATCTGACTCAGGATTGGCCACCCTCTCAGGGCACCGACTCAGGATTGGCCAACCTCTATGGGGCACCTCCAACGGGCACAAATAACGGGCAAGCCCTATGAAAAGCACAGCGTGAGTCTAGGTGCCACCTTGAAAAAGGAGGGTGACGTCTGGCCTCTGACAGCAGGAATATTAAGAGAGGAGAAAACATACTGCCTGCTATCATGAAATTCCAAGATAGTCACGAAAAGCAATCTCATGCACTGCACAAGCTCTTTCCCATGATGCACCTCTCCTGCACTCTGTCTATGCAAATGAGCAAGCAGAGGAGTTCAGGAATAAAACACCTAAGCTCATGTCCCCAAAAAACAGCAGCAGACAACTCGCAGATATTCCCCAATTTCTAATGCTTTTCTTTTAAACACACAATAAACAGCCTCACCTGTGGTAAGGCTTAAAAAAATTGAATAAACTCGCAAATGTTCCTCTCCACGGAAATCTTTAGTAAAAGGCGAAAGATTTTTTCGTTTTGAAGAGAAACCAGAGTAAGTTAGAATATGGCTCTCTGGGGGTAAGTGGCACCACATCAAAGACCCCGTCATTGCGAGGGTGAGGACCTGAGAGGTATTTTCAGGCTCTAAGAAAGAGGACAAGAACCAGGCCGGTGAGGGAAGCAGGCCCAAATTTCAGAGACTCTGCTCAAAGCACAGAAAATGAAAAAGGTGGACAGTTCCCATGCGTCTGTCTGGGAATATGCAAATTCTTTTCTGTACACACCTCAGCTCATTAGGAGGCGTTGCGGCTGCTGGGCAAGGGGAACGGGAAGCGTGCATCAGGCTTTAGGTGAAGTGGCACTGTAGGACTTTTGTCCCCCAGCGATTTTACGCTTTCCACACCATCCTTCCAATCGTTAGGCTGTGAGCCACCACTGTGCTCTGCACATAGCCATGCACTTTAAGTCCCTTTTTCGCACGTACTTTCATTAAACCTGAATATAGAAGCATATATCTGTCTAGGCTAGAGGCACATGAAACAGGACTGACGTGCCGCTTCAAGTGTACCTGAGAGGAATCTGACTCAGGATTGGCCACCCTCTCAGGGCACCGACTCAGGATTGGCCAACCTCTATGGGGCACCTCCAATGGGCACAAATAACGGGCAAGC
The DNA here is from genome assembly GCF_964261635.1 of Lissotriton helveticus. Classification (NCBI taxonomy): domain Eukaryota; kingdom Metazoa; phylum Chordata; class Amphibia; order Caudata; family Salamandridae; genus Lissotriton; species Lissotriton helveticus. Next base: position 657,986,715 of record NC_136073.1, on the reverse strand, counting down.
CCTATGAAAAGCACAGCGTGAGTCTAGGTGCCACCTTGAAAAAGGAGGGTGACGTCTGGCCTCTGACAGCAGGAATATTAAGAGAGGAGAAAACATACTGCCTGCTATCATGAAATTCCAAGATAGTCACGAAAAGCAATCTCATGCACTGCACAAGCTCTTTCCCATGATGCACCTCTCCTGCACTCTGTCTATGCAAATGAGCAAGCAGAGGAGTTCAGGAATAAAACACCTAAGCTCATGTCCCCAAAAAACAGCAGCAGACAACTCGCAGATATTCCCCAATTTCTAATGCTTTTCTTTTAAACACACAATAAACAGCCTCACCTGTGGTAAGGCTTAAAAAAATTGAATAAACTCGTAAATGTTCCTCTCCACGGAAATCTTTAGTAAAAGGCGAAAGATTTTTTCGTTTTGAAGAGAAACCAGAGTAAGTTAGAATATGGCTCTCTGGGGGTAAGTGGCACCACATCAAAGACCCCTTCATTGCGAGGGTGAGGACCTGAGAGGTATTTTCAAAATCTAAGAAAGAGGACAAGAACCAGGCCGGTGAGGGAAGCAGGCCCAAATTTCAGAGTCTCTGCTCAAAGCACAGAAAATCAAAAAGGTGGACAGTTCCCATGCGTCTGTCTGGGAATATGCAAATTCTTTTCTGTACACACCTCAGCTCATTAGGAGGCGTTGCAGCTGCTGGGCAAGGGGAACGGGAAGCGTGCATCAGGCTTTAGGTGAAGTGGCACTGTAGGACTTTCGTCCCCCAGCGATTTTACGCTTTCCACACCATCCTTCCAATCGATAGGCTGTGAGCCACCACTGTGCTCTGCACATAGCCATGCACTTTAAGTCCCTTTTTCGCACGTACTTCATTAAACCTGAATATAGAAGTATATATCTGTCTAGGCTAGAGGCACATGAAACAGGACTGGCGTGCCGCTTCAAGTGTACCTGAGAGGAATCTGACTCAGGATTGGCCACCCTCTCAGGGCACCGACTCAGGATTGGCCAACCTCTATGGGGCACCTCCAACGGGCACAAATAACGGGCAAGCCCTATGAAAAGCACAGCGTGAGTCTAGGTGCCACCTTGAAAAAGGAGGGTGACGTCTGGCCTCTGACAGCAGGAATATTAAGAGAGGAGAAAACATACTGCCTGCTATCGTGAAATTCCAAGATAGTCACGAAAAGCAATCTCATGCACTGCACAAGCTCTTTCCCATGATGCACCTCTCCTGCACTCTGTCTATGCAAATGAGCAAGCAGAGAGTTCAGGAATAAAACACCTAAGCTCATGTCCCCAAAAAACAGCATCAGACAACTCGCAGATATTCCTCAATTTCTAATGCTTTTCTTTTAAACACACGATAAACAGCCTCACCTGTGGTAAGGCTTAAAAAAATTGAATAAACTCGTAAATGTTCCTCTCCACGGAAATCTTTAGTAAAAGGCGAAAGATTTTTTCGTTTTGAAAAGAAACCAGAGTAAGTTAGAATATGGCTCTCTGGGGGTAAGTGGCACCACATCAAAGACCCCGTCATTGCGAGGGTGAGGACCTGAGAGGTATTTTCAAAATCTAAGAAAAAGGACAAGAACCAGGCCGGTGAGGGAAGCAGGCCCAAATTTCAGAGTCTCTGCTCAAAGCACAGAAAATCAAAAAGGTGGACAGTTCCCATGCGTCTGTCTGTGAATATGCAAATTCTTTTCTGTACACACCTCAGCTCATTAGGAGGCGTTGCGGATGCTGGGCAAGGGGAACGGGAAGCGTGCATCAGGCTTTAGGTGAAGTGGCACTGTAGGACTTTTGTCCCCCAGCGATTTTACGCTTTCCACACCATCCTTCCAATCGTTAGGCTGTGAGCCACCACTGTGCTCTGCACATAGCCATGCACTTTAAGTCCCTTTTTCGCACGTACTTTCATTAAACCTGAATATAGAAGTATATATCTGTCTAGGCTAGAGGCACATGAAACAGGACTGGCGTGCCGCTTCAAGTGTACCTGAGAGGAATCTGACTCAGGATTGGCCACCCTCTCAGGGCACCGACTCAGGATTGGCCAACCTCTATGGGGCACCTCCAACGGGCACAAATAACGGGCAAGCCCTATGAAAAGCACAGCGTGAGTCTAGGTGCCACCTTGAAAAAGGAGGGTGACGTCTGGCCTCTGACAGCAGGAATATTAAGAGAGGAGAAAACATACTGCCTGCTATCGTGAAATTCCAAGATAGTCACGAAAAGCAATCTCATGCACTGCACAAGCTCTTTCCCATGATGCACCTCTCCTGCACTCTGTCTATGCAAATGAGCAAGCAGAGAGTTCAGGAATAAAACACCTAAGCTCATGTCCCCAAAAAACAGCAGCAGACAACTCGCAGATATTCCCCAATTTCTAATGCTTTTCTTTTAAACACACAATAAACAGCCTCACCTGTGGTAAGGCTTAAAAAAATTGAATAAACTCGTAAATGTTCCTCTCCACGGAAATCTTTAGTAAAAGGCGAAAGATTTTTTCGTTTTGAAGAGAAACCAGAGTAAGTTAGAATATGGCTCTCTGGGGGTAAGTGGCACCACATCAAAGACCCCGTCATTGCGAGGGTGAGGACCTGAGAGGTATTTTCAAAATCTAAGAAAGAGGACAAGAACCAGGCCGGTGAGGGAAGCAGGCCCAAATTTCAGAGTCTCTGCTCAAAGCACAGAAAATCAAAAAGGTGGACAGTTCCCATGCGTCTGTCTGGGAATATGCAAATTCTTTTCTGTACACACCTCAGCTCATTAGGAGGCATTGCGGCTGCTGGGCAAGGGGAACGGGAAGCGTGCATCAGGCTTTAGGTGAAGTGGCACTGTAGGACTTTTGTCCCCCAGCGATTTTACGCTTTCCACACCATCCTTCCAATCGTTAGGCTGTGAGCCACCACTGTGCTCTGCACATAGCCATGCACTTTAAGTCCCTTTTTCGCACGTACTTTCATTAAACCTGAATATAGAAGTATATATCTGTCTAGGCTAGAGGCACATGAAACAGGACTGGCGTGCCGCTTCAAGTGTACCTGAGAGGAATCTGACTCAGGATTGGCCACCCTCTCAGGGCACCGACTCAGGATTGGCCAACCTCTATGGGGCACCTCCAACGGGCACAAATAACGGGCAAGCCCTATGAAAAGCACAGCGTGAGTCTAGGTGCCACCTTGAAAAAGGAGGGTGACGTCTGGCCTCTGACAGCAGGAATATTAAGAGAGGAGAAAACATACTGCCTGCTATCGTGAAATTCCAAGATAGTCACGAAAAGCAATCTCATGCACTGCACAAGCTCTTTCCCATGATGCACCTCTCCTGCACTCTGTCTATGCAAATGAGCAAGCAGAGAGTTCAGGAATAAAACACCTAAGCTCATGTCCCCAAAAAACAGCATCAGACAACTCTCAGATATTCCTCAATTTCTAATGCTTTTCTTTTAAACACACGATAAACAGCCTCACCTGTGGTAAGACTTAAAAAAATTGAATAAACTCGCAAATGTTCCTCTCCACGGAAATCTTTAGTAAAAGGCGAAAGATTTTTTCGTTTTGAAGAGAAACCAGAGTAAGTTAGAATATGGCTCTCTGGGGGTAAGTGGCACCACATCAAAGACCCCGTCATTGCGAGGGTGAGGACCTGAGAGGTATTTTCAAAATCTAAGAAAGAGGACAAGAACCAGGCCGGTGAGGGAAGCAGGCCCAAATTTCAGAGTCTCTGCTCAAAGCACAGAAAATCAAAAAGGTGGACAGTTCCCATGCGTCTGTCTGGGAATATGCAAATTCTTTTCTGTACACACCTCAGCTCATTAGGAGGCGTTGCGGATGCTGGGCAAGGGGAACGGGAAGCGTGCATCAGGCTTTAGGTGAAGTGGCACTGTAGGACTTTTGTCCCCCAGCGATTTTACGCTTTCCACACCATCCTTCCAATCGTTAGGCTGTGAGCCACCACTGTGCTCTGCACATAGCCATGCACTTTAAGTCCCTTTTTCGCACGTACTTTCATTAAACCTGAATATAGAAGCATATATCTGTCTAGGCTAGAGGCACATGAAACAGGACTGGCGTGCTGCTTCAAGTGTACCTGAGAGGAATCTGACTCAGGATTGGCCACCCTCTCAGGGCACCGACTCAGGATTGGCCAACCTCTATGGGGCACCTCCAACGGGCACAAATAACGGGCAAGCCCTATGAAAAGCACAGCGTGAGTCTAGGTGCCACCTTGAAAAAGGAGGGTGACGTCTGGCCTCTGACAGCAGGAATATTAAGAGAGGAGAAAACATACTGCCTGCTATCGTGAAATTCCAAGATAGTCACGAAAAGCAATCTCATGCACTGCACAAGCTCTTTCCCATGATGCACCTCTCCTGCACTCTGTCTATGCAAATGAGCAAGCAGAGAGTTCAGGAATAAAACACCTAAGCTCATGTCCCCAAAAAACAGCAGCAGACAACTCGCAGATATTCCCCAATTTCTAATGCTTTTCTTTTAAACACACAATAAACAGCCTCACCTGTGGTAAGGCTTAAAAAAATTGAATAAACTCGTAAATGTTCCTCTCCACGGAAATCTTTAGTAAAAGGCGAAAGATTTTTTCGTTTTGAAGAGAAACCAGAGTAAGTTAGAATATGGCTCTCTGGGGGTAAGTGGCACCACATCAAAGACCCCGTCATTGCGAGGGTGAGGACCTGAGAGGTATTTTCAAAATCTAAGAAAGAGGACAAGAACCAGGCCGGTGAGGGAAGCAGGCCCAAATTTCAGAGTCTCTGCTCAAAGCACAGAAAATCAAAAAGGTGGACAGTTCCCATGCGTCTGTCTGGGAATATGCAAATTCTTTTCTGTACACACCTCAGCTCATTAGGAGGCGTTGCGGATGCTGGGCAAGGGGAACGGGAAGCGTGCATCAGGCTTTAGGTGAAGTGGCACTGTAGGACTTTTGTCCCCCAGCGATTTTACGCTTTCCACACCATCCTTCCAATCGTTAGGCTGTGAGCCACCACTGTGCTCTGCACATAGCCATGCACTTTAAGTCCCTTTTTCGCACGTACTTTCATTAAACCTGAATTTAGAAGCATATATCTGTCTAGGCTAGAGGCACATGAAACAGGACTGGCGTGCCGCTTCAAGTGTACCTGAGAGGAATCTGACTCAGGATTGGCCACCCTCTCAGGGCACCGACTCAGGATTGGCCAACCTCTATGGGGCACCTCTAACGGGCACAAATAACGGGCAAGCCCTATGAAAAGCACAGCGTGAGTCTAGGTGCCACCTTGAAAAAGGAGGGTGACGTCTGGCCTCTGACAGCAGGAATATTAAGAGAGGAGAAAACATACTGCCTGCTATCATGAAATTCCAAGATAGTCACGAAAAGCAATCTCATGCACTGCACAAGCTCTTTCCCATGATGCACCTCTCCTGCACTCTGTCTATGCAAATGAGCAAGCAGAGGAGTTCAGGAATAAAACACCTAAGCTCATGTCCCCAAAAAACAGCAGCAGACAACTCGCAGATATTCCCCAATTTCTAATGCTTTTCTTTTAAACACACAATAAACAGCCTCACCTGTGGAAAGGCTTAAAAAAATTGAATAAACTCGTAAATGTTCCTCTTCACGGAAATCTTTAGTAAAAGGCGAAAGATTTTTTCGTTTTGAAGAGAAACCAGAGTAAGTTAGAATATGGCTCTCTGGGGGTAAGTGGCACCACATCAAAGACCCCGTCATTACGAGGGTGAGGACCTGAGAGGTATTTTCAAAATCTAAGAAAGAGGACAAGAACCAGGCCGGTGAGGGAAGCAGGCCCAAATTTCAGAGTCTCTGCTCAAAGCACAGAAAATCAAAAAGGTGGACAGTTCCCATGCGTCTGTCTGTGAATATGCAAATTCTTTTCTGTACACACCTCAGCTCATTAGGAGGCGTTGCGGATGCTGGGCAAGGGGAACGGGAAGCGTGCATCAGGCTTTAGGTGAAGTGGCACTGTAGGACTTTTGTCCCCCAGCGATTTTACGCTTTCCACACCATCCTTCCAATCGTTAGGCTGTGAGCCACCACTGTGCTCTGCACATAGCCATGCACTTTAAGTCCCTTTTTCGCACGTACTTTCATTAAACCTGAATATAGAAGTATATATCTGTCTAGGCTAGAGGCACATGAAACAGGACTGGCGTGCCGCTTCAAGTGTACCTGAGAGGAATCTGACTCAGGATTGGCCACCCTCTCAGGGCACCGACTCAGGATTGGCCAACCTCTATGGGGCACCTCCAACGGGCACAAATAACGGGCAAGCCCTATGAAAAGCACAGCGTGAGTCTAGGTGCCACCTTGAAAAAGGAGGGTGACGTCTGGCCTCTGACAGCAGGAATATTAAGAGAGGAGAAAACATACTGCCTGCTATCGTGAAATTCCAAGATAGTCACGAAAAGCAATCTCATGCACTGCACAAGCTCTTTCCCATGATGCACCTCTCCTGCACTCTGTCTATGCAAATGAGCAAGCAGAGAGTTCAGGAATAAAACACCTAAGCTCATGTCCCCAAAAAACAGCATCAGACAACTCGCAGATATTCCCCAATTTCTAATGCTTTTCTTTTAAACACACAATAAACAGCCTCACCTGTGGTAAGGCTTAAAAAAATTGAATAAACTCGTAAATGTTCCTCTCCACGGAAATCTTTAGTAAAAGGCGAAAGATTTTTTCGTTTTGAAGAGAAACCAGAGTAAGTTAGAATATGGCTCTCTGGGGGTAAGTGGCACCACATCAAAGACCCCGTCATTGCGAGAGTGAGGACCTGAGAGGTATTTTCAAAATCTAAGAAAGAGGACAAGAACCAGGCCGGTGAGGGAAGCAGGCCCAAATTTCAGAGTCTCTGCTCAAAGCACAGAAAATCAAAAAGGTGGACAGTTCCCATGCGTCTGTCTGGGAATATGCAAATTCTTTTCTGTACACACCTCAGCTCATTAGGAGGCATTGCGGCTGCTGGGCAAGGGGAACGGGAAGCGTGCATCAGGCTTTAGGTGAAGTGGCACTGTAGGACTTTTGTCCCCCAGCGATTTTACGCTTTCCACACCATCCTTCCAATCGTTAGGCTGTGAGCCACCACTGTGCTCTGCACATAGCCATGCACTTTAAGTCCCTTTTTCGCACGTACTTTCATTAAACCTGAATATAGAAGCATATATCTGTCTAGGCTAGAGGCACATGAAACAGGACTGGCGTGCCGCTTCAAGTGTACCTGAGAGGAATCTGACTCAGGATTGGCCACCCTCTCAGGGCACCGACTCAGGATTGGCCAACCTCTATGGGGCACCTCCAACGGGCACAAATAACGGGCAAGCCCTATGAAAAGCACAGCGTGAGTCTAGGTGCCACCTTGAAAAAGGAGGGTGACGTCTGGCCTCTGACAGCAGGAATATTAAGAGAGGAGAAAACATACTGCCTGCTATCATGAAATTCCAAGATAGTCACGAAAAGCAATCTCATGCACTGCACAAGCTCTTTCCCATGATGCACCTCTCCTGCACTCTGTCTATGCAAATGAGCAAGCAGAGGAGTTCAGGAATAAAACACCTAAGCTCATGTCCCCAAAAAACAGCAGCAGACAACTCGCAGATATTCCCCAATTTCTAATGCTTTTCTTTTAAACACACAATAAACAGCCTCACCTGTGGTAAGGCTTAAAAAAATTGAATAAACTCGTAAATGTTCCTCTCCACGGAAATCTTTAGTAAAAAGCGAAATTTTTTTTCGTTTTGAAGAGAAACCAGAGTAAGTTAGAATATGGCTCTCTGGGGGTAAGTGACACCACATCAAAGACCCCTTCATTGCGAGGGTGAGGACCTGAGAGGTATTTTCAAAATCTAAGAAAGAGGACAAGAACCAGGCCGGTGAGGGAAGCAGGCCCAAATTTCAGAGTCTCTGCTCAAAGCACAGAAAATCAAAAAGGTGGACAGTTCCCATGCGTCTGTCTGGGAATATGCAAATTCTTTTCTGTACACACCTCAGCTCATTAGGAGGCGTTGCAGCTGCTGGGCAAGGGGAACGGGAAGCGTGCATCAGGCTTTAGGTGAAGTGGCACTGTAGGACTTTCGTCCCCCAGCGATTTTACGCTTTCCACACCATCCTTCCAATCGATAGGCTGTGAGCCACCACTGTGCTCTGCACATAGCCATGCACTTTAAGTCCCTTTTTCGCACGTACTTTCATTAAACCTGAATATAGAAGTATATATCTGTCTAGGCTAGAGGCACATGAAACAGGACTGGCGTGCCGCTTCAAGTGTACCTGAGAGGAATCTGACTCAGGATTGGCCACCCTCTCAGGGCACCGACTCAGGATTGGCCAACCTCTATGGGGCACCTCCAACGGGCACAAATAACGGGCAAGCCCTATGAAAAGCACAGCGTGAGTCTAGGTGCCACCTTGAAAAAGGAGGGTGACGTCTGGCCTCTGACAGCAGGAATATTAAGAGAGGAGAAAACATACTGCCTGCTATCATGAAATTCCAAGATAGTCACGAAAAGCAATCTCATGCACTGCACAAGCTCTTTCCCATGATGCACCTCTCCTGCACTCTGTCTATGCAAATGAGCAAGCAGAGGAGTTCAGGAATAAAACACCTAAGCTCATGTCCCCAAAAAACAGCAGCAGACAACTCGCAGATATTCCCCAATTTCTAATGCTTTTCTTTTAAACACACAATAAACAGCCTCACCTGTGGTAAGGCTTAAAAAAATTGAATAAACTCGTAAATGATCCTCTCCACGGAAATCTTTAGTAAAAGGCGAAAAAAAAATTCGTTTTGAAGAGAAACCAGAGTACATTAGAATATGGCTCTCTGGGGGTAAGTGGCACCACATCAAAGACCCCTTCATTGCGAGGGTGAGGACCTGAGAGGTATTTTCAAAATCTAAGAAAGAGGACAAGAACCAGGCCGGTGAGGGAAGCAGGCCCAAATTTCAGAGTCTCTGCTCAAAGCACAGAAAATCAAAAAGGTGGACAGTTCCCATGCGTCTGTCTGGGAATATGCAAATTCTTTTCTGTACACACCTCAGCTCATTAGGAGGCGTTGCAGCTGCTGGGCAAGGGGAACGGGAAGCGTGCATCAGGCTTTAGGTGAAGTGGCACTGTAGGACTTTCGTCCCCCAGCGATTTTACGCTTTCCACACCATCCTTCCAATCGATAGGCTGTGAGCCACCACTTTGCTCTGCACATAGCCATGCACTTTAAGTCCCTTTTTCGCACGTACTTTCATTAAACCTGAATATAGAAGTATATATCTGTCTAGGCTAGAGGCACATGAAACAGGACTGGCGTGCCGCTTCAAGTGTACCTGAGAGGAATCTGACTCAGGATTGGCCACCCTCTCAGGGCACCGACTCAGGATTGGCCAACCTCTATGGGGCACCTCCAACGGGCACAAATAACAGGCAAGCCCTATGAAAAGCACAGCGTGAGTCTAGGTGCCACCTTGAAAAAGGAGGGTGACGTCTGGCCTCTGACAGCAGGAATATTAAGAGAGGAGAAAACATACTGCCTGCTATCGTGAAATTCCAAGATAGTCACGAAAAGCAATCTCATGCACTGCACAAGCTCTTTCCCATGATGCACCTCTCCTGCACTCTGTCTATGCAAATGAGCAAGCAGAGAGTTCAGGAATAAAACACCTAAGCTCATGTCCCCAAAAAACAGCATCAGACAACTCGCAGATATTCCTCAATTTCTAATGCTTTTCTTTTAAACACACGATAAACAGCCTCACCTGTGGTAAGGCTTAAAAAAATTGAATAAACTCGTAAATGTTCCTCTCCACGGAAATCTTTAGTAAAAGGCGAAAGATTTTTTCGTTTTGAAGAGAAACCAGAGTAAGTTAGAATATGGCTCTCTGGGGGTAAGTGGCACCACATCAAAGACCCCGTCATTGCGAGGGTGAGGACCTGAGAGGTATTTTCAAAATCTAAGAAAGAGGACAAGAACCAGGCCGGTGAGGGAAGCAGGCCCAAATTTCAGAGTCTCTGCTCAAAGCACAGAAAATCAAAAAGGTGGACAGTTCCCATGCGTCTGTCTGGGAATATGCAAATTCTTTTCTGTACACACCTCAGCTCATTAGGAGGCGTTGCGGATGCTGGGCAAGGGGAACGGGAAGCGTGCATCAGGCTTTAGGTGAAGTGGCACTGTAGGACTTTTGTCCCCCAGCGATTTTACGCTTTCCACACCATCCTTCCAATCGTTAGGCTGTGAGCCACCACTGTGCTCTGCACATAGCCATGCACTTTAAGTCCCTTTTTCGCACGTACTTTCATTAAACCTGAATTTAGAAGCATATATCTGTCTAGGCTAGAGGCACATGAAACAGGACTGGCGTGCCGCTTCAAGTGTACCTGAGAGGAATCTGACTCAGGATTGGCCACCCTCTCAGGGCACCGACTCAGGATTGGCCAACCTCTATGGGGCACCTCCAACGGGCACAAATAACGGGCAAGCCCTATGAAAAGCACAGCGTGAGTCTAGGTGCCACCTTGAAAAAGGAGGGTGACGTCTGGCCTCTGACAGCAGGAATATTAAGAGAGGAGAAAACATACTGCCTGCTATCGTGAAATTCCAAGATAGTCACGAAAAGCAATCTCATGCACTGCACAAGCTCTTTCCCATGATGCACCTCTCCTGCACTCTGTCTATGCAAATGAGCAAGCAGAGAGGTCAGGAATAAAACACCTAAGCTCATGTCCCCAAAAAACAGCAGCAGACAACTCGCAGATATTCCCCAATTTCTAATGCTTTTCTTTTAAACACACAATAAACAGCCTCACCTGTGGAAAGGCTTAAAAAAATTGAATAAACTCGTAAATGTTCCTCTCCACGGAAATCTTTAGTAAAAGGCGAAAGATTTTTTCGTTTTGAAGAGAAACCAGAGTAAGTTAGAATATGGCTCTCTGGGGGTAAGTGGCACCACATCAAAGACCCCGTCATTGCGAGAGTGAGGACCTGAGAGGTATTTTCAAAATCTAAGAAAGAGGACAAGAACCAGGCCGGTGAGGGAAGCAGGCCCAAATTTCAGAGTCTCTGCTCAAAGCACAGAAAATCAAAAAGGTGGACAGTTCCCATGCGTCTGTCTGGGAATATGCAAATTCTTTTCTGTACACACCTCAGCTCATTAGGAGGCATTGCGGCTGCTGGGCAAGGGGAACGGGAAGCGTGCATCAGGCTTTAGGTGAAGTGGCACTGTAGGACTTTTGTCCCCCAGCGATTTTACGCTTTCCACACCATCCTTCCAATCGTTAGGCTGTGAGCCACCACTGTGCTCTGCACATAGCCATGCACTTTAAGTCCCTTTTTCGCACGTACTTTCATTAAACCTGAATATAGAAGCATATATCTGTCTAGGCTAGAGGCACATGAAACAGGACTGGCGTGCCGCTTCAAGTGTACCTGAGAGGAATCTGACTCAGGATTGGCCACCCTCTCAGGGCACCGACTCAGGATTGGCCAACCTCTATGGGGCACCTCCAACGGGCACAAATAACGGGCAAGCCCTATGAAAAGCACAGCGTGAGTCTAGGTGCCACCTTGAAAAAGGAGGGTGACGTCTGGCCTCTGACAGCAGGAATATTAAGAGAGGAGAAAACATACTGCCTGCTATCATGAAATTCCAAGATAGTCACGAAAAGCAATCTCATGCACTGCACAAGCTCTTTCCCATGATGCACCTCTCCTGCACTCTGTCTATGCAAATGAGCAAGCAGAGGAGTTCAGGAATAAAACACCTAAGCTCATGTCCCCAAAAAACAGCAGCAGACAACTCGCAGATATTCCCCAATTTCTAATGCTTTTCTTTTAAACACACAATAAACAGCCTCACCTGTGGTAAGGCTTAAAAAAATTGAATAAACTCGTAAATGTTCCTCTCCACGGAAATCTTTAGTAAAAGGCGAAATTTTTTTTCGTTTTGAAGAGAAACCAGAGTAAGTTAGAATATGGCTCTCTGGGGGTAAGTGGCACCACATCAAAGACCCCTTCATTGCGAGGGTGAGGACCTGAGAGGTATTTTCAAAATCTAAGAAAGAGGACAAGAACCAGGCCGGTGAGGGAAGCAGGCCCAAATTTCAGAGTCTCTGCTCAAAGCACAGAAAATCAAAAAGGTGGACAGTTCCCATGCGTCTGTCTGGGAATATGCAAATTCTTTTCTGTACACACCTCAGCTCATTAGGAGGCGTTGCAGCTGCTGGGCAAGGGGAACGGGAAGCGTGCATCAGGCTTTAGGTGAAGTGGCACTGTAGGACTTTCGTCCCCCAGCGATTTTACGCTTTCCACACCATCCTTCCAATCGATAGGCTGTGAGCCACCACTGTGCTCTGCACATAGCCATGCACTTTAAGTCCCTTTTTCGCACGTACTTTCATTAAACCTGAATATAGAAGTATATATCTGTCTAGGCTAGAGGCACATGAAACAGGACTGGCGTGCCGCTTCAAGTGTACCTGAGAGGAATCTGACTCAGGATTGGCCACCCTCTCAGGGCACCGACTCAGGATTGGCCAACCTCTATGGGGCACCTCCAACGGGCACAAATAACGGGCAAGCCCTATGAAAAGCACAGCGTGAGTCTAGGTGCCACCTTGAAAAAGGAGGGTGACGTCTGGCCTCTGACAGCAGGAATATTAAGAGAGGAGAAAACATACTGCCTGCTATCGTGAAATTCCAAGATAGTCACGAAAAGCAATCTCATGCACTGCACAAGCTCTTTCCCATGATGCACCTCTCCTGCACTCTGTCTATGCAAATGAGCAAGCAGAGAGTTCAGGAATAAAACACCTAAGCTCATGTCCCCAAAAAACAGCATCAGACAACTCGCAGATATTCCTCAATTTCTAATGCTTTTCTTTTAAACACACGATAAACAGCCTCACCTGTGGTAAGGCTTAAAAAAATTGAATAAACTCGTAAATGTTCCTCTCCACGGAAATCTTTAGTAAAAGGCGAAAGATTTTTTCGTTTTGAAGAGAAACCAGAGTAAGTTAGAATATGGCTCTCTGGGGGTAAGTGGCACCACATCAAAGACCCCGTCATTGCGAGGGTGAGGACCTGAGAGGTATTTTCAAAATCTAAGAAAGAGAACAAGAACCAGGCCGGTGAGGGAAGCAGGCCCAAATTTCAGAGTCTCTGCTCAAAGCACAGAAAATCAAAAAGGTGGACAGTTCCCATGCGTCTGTCTGGGAATATGCAAATTCTTTTCTGTACACACCTCAGCTCATTAGGAGGCGTTGCGGATGCTGGGCAAGGGGAACGGGAAGCGTGCATCAGGCTTTAGGTGAAGTGGCACTGTAGGACTTTTGTCCCCCAGCGATTTTACGCTTTCCACACCATCCTTCCAATCGTTAGGCTGTGAGCCACCACTGTGCTCTGCACATAGCCATGCACTTTAAGTCCCTTTTTCGCACGTACTTTCATTAAACCTGAATATAGAAGTATATATCTGTCTAGGCTAGAGGCACATGAAACAGGACTGGCGTGCCGCTTCAAGTGTACCTGAGAGGAATCTGACTCAGGATTGGCCACCCTCTCAGGGCACCGACTCAGGATTGGCCAACCTCTATGGGGCACCTCCAACGGGCACAAATAACGGGCAAGCCCTATGAAAAGCACAGCGTGAGTCTAGGTGCCACCTTGAAAAAGGAGGGTGACGTCTGGCCTCTGACAGCAGGAATATTAAGAGAGGAGAAAACATACTGCCTGCTATCGTGAAATTCCAAGATAGTCACGAAAAGCAATCTCATGCACTGCACAAGCTCTTTCCCATGATGCACCTCTCCTGCACTCTGTCTATGCAAATGAGCAAGCAGAGAGTTCAGGAATAAAACACCTAAGCTCATGTCCCCAAAAAACAGCATCAGACAACTCGCAGATATTCCCCAATTTCTAATGCTTTTCTTTTAAACACACAATAAACAGCCTCACCTGTGGTAAGGCTTAAAAAAATTGAATAAACTCGTAAATGTTCCTCTCCACGGAAATCTTTAGTAAAAGGCGAAAGATTTTTTCGTTTTGAAGAGAAACCAGAGTAAGTTAGAATATGGCTCTCTGGGGGTAAGTGGCACCACATCAAAGACCCCGTCATTGCGAGAGTGAGGACCTGAGAGGTATTTTCAAAATCTAAGAAAGAGGACAAGAACCAGGCCGGTGAGGGAAGCAGGCCCAAATTTCAGAGTCTCTGCTCAAAGCACAGAAAATCAAAAAGGTGGACAGTTCCCATGCGTCTGTCTGGGAATATGCAAATTCTTTTCTGTACACACCTCAGCTCATTAGGAGGCATTGCGGCTGCTGGGCAAGGGGAACGGGAAGCGTGCATCAGGCTTTAGGTGAAGTGGCACTGTAGGACTTTTGTCCCCCAGCGATTTTACGCTTTCCACACCATCCTTCCAATCGTTAGGCTGTGAGCCACCACTGTGCTCTGCACATAGCCATGCACTTTAAGTCCCTTTTTCGCACGTACTTTCATTAAACCTGAATATAGAAGCATATATCTGTCTAGGCTAGAGGCACATGAAACAGGACTGGCGTGCCGCTTCAAGTGTACCTGAGAGGAATCTGACTCAGGATTGGCCACCCTCTCAGGGCACCGACTCAGGATTGGCCAACCTCTATGGGGCACCTCCAACGGGCACAAATAACGGGCAAGCCCTATGAAAAGCACAGCGTGAGTCTAGGTGCCACCTTGAAAAAGGAGGGTGACGTCTGGCCTCTGACAGCAGGAATATTAAGAGAGGAGAAAACATACTGCCTGCTATCATGAAATTCCAAGATAGTCACGAAAAGCAATCTCATGCACTGCACAAGCTCTTTCCCATGATGCACCTCTCCTGCACTCTGTCTATGCAAATGAGCAAGCAGAGGAGTTCAGGAATAAAACACCTAAGCTCATGTCCCCAAAAAACAGCAGCAGACAACTCGCAGATATTCCCCAATTTCTAATGCTTTTCTTTTAAACACACAATAAACAGCCTCACCTGTGGTAAGGCTTAAAAAAATTGAATAAACTCGTAAATGTTCCTCTCCACGGAAATCTTTAGTAAAAAGCGAAATTTTTTTTCGTTTTGAAGAGAAACCAGAGTAAGTTAGAATATGGCTCTCTGGGGGTAAGTGACACCACATCAAAGACCCCTTCATTGCGAGGGTGAGGACCTGAGAGGTATTTTCAAAATCTAAGAAAGAGGACAAGAACCAGGCCGGTGAGGGAAGCAGGCCCAAATTTCAGAGTCTCTGCTCAAAGCACAGAAAATCAAAAAGGTGGACAGTTCCCATGCGTCTGTCTGGGAATATGCAAATTCTTTTCTGTACACACCTCAGCTCATTAGGAGGCGTTGCAGCTGCTGGGCAAGGGGAACGGGAAGCGTGCATCAGGCTTTAGGTGAAGTGGCACTGTAGGACTTTCGTCCCCCAGCGATTTTACGCTTTCCACACCATCCTTCCAATCGATAGGCTGTGAGCCACCACTGTGCTCTGCACATAGCCATGCACTTTAAGTCCCTTTTTCGCACGTACTTTCATTAAACCTGAATATAGAAGTATATATCTGTCTAGGCTAGAGGCACATGAAACAGGACTGGCGTGCCGCTTCAAGTGTACCTGAGAGGAATCTGACTCAGGATTGGCCACCCTCTCAGGGCACCGACTCAGGATTGGCCAACCTCTATGGGGCACCTCCAACGGGCACAAATAACGGGCAAGCCCTATGAAAAGCACAGCGTGAGTCTAGGTGCCACCTTGAAAAAGGAGGGTGACGTCTGGCCTCTGACAGCAGGAATATTAAGAGAGGAGAAAACATACTGCCTGCTATCATGAAATTCCAAGATAGTCACGAAAAGCAATCTCATGCACTGCACAAGCTCTTTCCCATGATGCACCTCTCCTGCACTCTGTCTATGCAAATGAGCAAGCAGAGGAGTTCAGGAATAAAACACCTAAGCTCATGTCCCCAAAAAACAGCAGCAGACAACTCGCAGATATTCCCCAATTTCTAATGCTTTTCTTTTAAACACACAATAAACAGCCTCACCTGTGGTAAGGCTTAAAAAAATTGAATAAACTCGTAAATGATCCTCTCCACGGAAATCTTTAGTAAAAGGCGAAAAAAAAATTCGTTTTGAAGAGAAACCAGAGTACATTAGAATATGGCTCTCTGGGGGTAAGTGGCACCACATCAAAGACCCCTTCATTGCGAGGGTGAGGACCTGAGAGGTATTTTCAAAATCTAAGAAAGAGGACAAGAACCAGGCCGGTGAGGGAAGCAGGCCCAAATTTCAGAGTCTCTGCTCAAAGCACAGAAAATCAAAAAGGTGGACAGTTCCCATGCGTCTGTCTGGGAATATGCAAATTCTTTTCTGTACACACCTCAGCTCATTAGGAGGCGTTGCAGCTGCTGGGCAAGGGGAACGGGAAGCGTGCATCAGGCTTTAGGTGAAGTGGCACTGTAGGACTTTCGTCCCCCAGCGATTTTACGCTTTCCACACCATCCTTCCAATCGATAGGCTGTGAGCCACCACTTTGCTCTGCACATAGCCATGCACTTTAAGTCCCTTTTTCGCACGTACTTTCATTAAACCTGAATATAGAAGTATATATCTGTCTAGGCTAGAGGCACATGAAACAGGACTGGCGTGCCGCTTCAAGTGTACCTGAGAGGAATCTGACTCAGGATTGGCCACCCTCTCAGGGCACCGACTCAGGATTGGCCAACCTCTATGGGGCACCTCCAACGGGCACAAATAACAGGCAAGCCCTATGAAAAGCACAGCGTGAGTCTAGGTGCCACCTTGAAAAAGGAGGGTGACGTCTGGCCTCTGACAGCAGGAATATTAAGAGAGGAGAAAACATACTGCCTGCTATCGTGAAATTCCAAGATAGTCACGAAAAGCAATCTCATGCACTGCACAAGCTCTTTCCCATGATGCACCTCTCCTGCACTCTGTCTATGCAAATGAGCAAGCAGAGAGTTCAGGAATAAAACACCTAAGCTCATGTCCCCAAAAAACAGCATCAGACAACTCGCAGATATTCCTCAATTTCTAATGCTTTTCTTTTAAACACACGATAAACAGCCTCACCTGTGGTAAGGCTTAAAAAAATTGAATAAACTCGTAAATGTTCCTCTCCACGGAAATCTTTAGTAAAAGGCGAAAGATTTTTTCGTTTTGAAGAGAAACCAGAGTAAGTTAGAATATGGCTCTCTGGGGGTAAGTGGCACCACATCAAAGACCCCGTCATTGCGAGGGTGAGGACCTGAGAGGTATTTTCAAAATCTAAGAAAGAGGACAAGAACCAGGCCGGTGAGGGAAGCAGGCCCAAATTTCAGAGTCTCTGCTCAAAGCACAGAAAATCAAAAAGGTGGACAGTTCCCATGCGTCTGTCTGGGAATATGCAAATTCTTTTCTGTACACACCTCAGCTCATTAGGAGGCGTTGCGGATGCTGGGCAAGGGGAACGGGAAGCGTGCATCAGGCTTTAGGTGAAGTGGCACTGTAGGACTTTTGTCCCCCAGCGATTTTACGCTTTCCACACCATCCTTCCAATCGTTAGGCTGTGAGCCACCACTGTGCTCTGCACATAGCCATGCACTTTAAGTCCCTTTTTCGCACGTACTTTCATTAAACCTGAATTTAGAAGCATATATCTGTCTAGGCTAGAGGCACATGAAACAGGACTGGCGTGCCGCTTCAAGTGTACCTGAGAGGAATCTGACTCAGGATTGGCCACCCTCTCAGGGCACCGACTCAGGATTGGCCAACCTCTATGGGGCACCTCCAACGGGCACAAATAACGGGCAAGCCCTATGAAAAGCACAGCGTGAGTCTAGGTGCCACCTTGAAAAAGGAGGGTGACGTCTGGCCTCTGACAGCAGGAATATTAAGAGAGGAGAAAACATACTGCCTGCTATCGTGAAATTCCAAGATAGTCACGAAAAGCAATCTCATGCACTGCACAAGCTCTTTCCCATGATGCACCTCTCCTGCACTCTGTCTATGCAAATGAGCAAGCAGAGAGGTCAGGAATAAAACACCTAAGCTCATGTCCCCAAAAAACAGCAGCAGACAACTCGCAGATATTCCCCAATTTCTAATGCTTTTCTTTTAAACACACAATAAACAGCCTCACCTGTGGAAAGGCTTAAAAAAATTGAATAAACTCGTAAATGTTCCTCTCCACGGAAATCTTTAGTAAAAGGCGAAAGATTTTTTCGTTTTGAAGAGAAACCAGAGTAAGTTAGAATATGGCTCTCTGGGGGTAAGTGGCACCACATCAAAGACCCCGTCATTGCGAGAGTGAGGACCTGAGAGGTATTTTCAAAATCTAAGAAAGAGGACAAGAACCAGGCCGGTGAGGGAAGCAGGCCCAAATTTCAGAGTCTCTGCTCAAAGCACAGAAAATCAAAAAGGTGGACAGTTCCCATGCGTCTGTCTGGGAATATGCAAATTCTTTTCTGTACACACCTCAGCTCATTAGGAGGCATTGCGGCTGCTGGGCAAGGGGAACGGGAAGCGTGCATCAGGCTTTAGGTGAAGTGGCACTGTAGGACTTTTGTCCCCCAGCGATTTTACGCTTTCCACACCATCCTTCCAATCGTTAGGCTGTGAGCCACCACTGTGCTCTGCACATAGCCATGCACTTTAAGTCCCTTTTTCGCACGTACTTTCATTAAACCTGAATATAGAAGCATATATCTGTCTAGGCTAGAGGCACATGAAACAGGACTGGCGTGCCGCTTCAAGTGTACCTGAGAGGAATCTGACTCAGGATTGGCCACCCTCTCAGGGCACCGACTCAGGATTGGCCAACCTCTATGGGGCACCTCCAACGGGCACAAATAACGGGCAAGCCCTATGAAAAGCACAGCGTGAGTCTAGGTGCCACCTTGAAAAAGGAGGGTGACGTCTGGCCTCTGACAGCAGGAATATTAAGAGAGGAGAAAACATACTGCCTGCTATCATGAAATTCCAAGATAGTCACGAAAAGCAATCTCATGCACTGCACAAGCTCTTTCCCATGATGCACCTCTCCTGCACTCTGTCTATGCAAATGAGCAAGCAGAGGAGTTCAGGAATAAAACACCTAAGCTCATGTCCCCAAAAAACAGCAGCAGACAACTCGCAGATATTCCCCAATTTCTAATGCTTTTCTTTTAAACACACAATAAACAGCCTCACCTGTGGTAAGGCTTAAAAAAATTGAATAAACTCGTAAATGTTCCTCTCCACGGAAATCTTTAGTAAAAGGCGAAATTTTTTTTCGTTTTGAAGAGAAACCAGAGTAAGTTAGAATATGGCTCTCTGGGGGTAAGTGGCACCACATCAAAGACCCCTTCATTGCGAGGGTGAGGACCTGAGAGGTATTTTCAAAATCTAAGAAAGAGGACAAGAACCAGGCCGGTGAGGGAAGCAGGCCCAAATTTCAGAGTCTCTGCTCAAAGCACAGAAAATCAAAAAGGTGGACAGTTCCCATGCGTCTGTCTGGGAATATGCAAATTCTTTTCTGTACACACCTCAGCTCATTAGGAGGCGTTGCAGCTGCTGGGCAAGGGGAACGGGAAGCGTGCATCAGGCTTTAGGTGAAGTGGCACTGTAGGACTTTCGTCCCCCAGCGATTTTACGCTTTCCACACCATCCTTCCAATCGATAGGCTGTGAGCCACCACTGTGCTCTGCACATAGCCATGCACTTTAAGTCCCTTTTTCGCACGTACTTTCATTAAACCTGAATATAGAAGTATATATCTGTCTAGGCTAGAGGCACATGAAACAGGACTGGCGTGCCGCTTCAAGTGTACCTGAGAGGAATCTGACTCAGGATTGGCCACCCTCTCAGGGCACCGACTCAGGATTGGCCAACCTCTATGGGGCACCTCCAACGGGCACAAATAACGGGCAAGCCCTATGAAAAGCACAGCGTGAGTCTAGGTGCCACCTTGAAAAAGGAGGGTGACGTCTGGCCTCTGACAGCAGGAATATTAAGAGAGGAGAAAACATACTGCCTGCTATCGTGAAATTCCAAGATAGTCACGAAAAGCAATCTCATGCACTGCACAAGCTCTTTCCCATGATGCACCTCTCCTGCACTCTGTCTATGCAAATGAGCAAGCAGAGAGTTCAGGAATAAAACACCTAAGCTCATGTCCCCAAAAAACAGCATCAGACAACTCGCAGATATTCCTCAATTTCTAATGCTTTTCTTTTAAACACACGATAAACAGCCTCACCTGTGGTAAGGCTTAAAAAAATTGAATAAACTCGTAAATGTTCCTCTCCACGGAAATCTTTAGTAAAAGGCGAAAGATTTTTTCGTTTTGAAGAGAAACCAGAGTAAGTTAGAATATGGCTCTCTGGGGGTAAGTGGCACCACATCAAAGACCCCGTCATTGCGAGGGTGAGGACCTGAGAGGTATTTTCAAAATCTAAGAAAGAGAACAAGAACCAGGCCGGTGAGGGAAGCAGGCCCAAATTTCAGAGTCTCTGCTCAAAGCACAGAAAATCAAAAAGGTGGACAGTTCCCATGCGTCTGTCTGGGAATATGCAAATTCTTTTCTGTACACACCTCAGCTCATTAGGAGGCGTTGCGGATGCTGGGCAAGGGGAACGGGAAGCGTGCATCAGGCTTTAGGTGAAGTGGCACTGTAGGACTTTTGTCCCCCAGCGATTTTACGCTTTCCACACCATCCTTCCAATCGTTAGGCTGTGAGCCACCACTGTGCTCTGCACATAGCCATGCACTTTAAGTCCCTTTTTCGCACGTACTTTCATTAAACCTGAATATAGAAGCATATATCTGTCTAGGCTAGAGGCACATGAAACAGGACTGGCGTGCCGCTTCAAGTGTACCTGAGAGGAATCTGACTCAGGATTGGCCACCCTCTCAGGGCACCGACTCAGGATTGGCCAACCTCTATGGGGCACCTCCAACGGGCACAAATAACGGGCAAGCCCTATGAAAAGCACAGCGTGAGTCTAGGTGCCACCTTGAAAAAGGAGGGTGACGTCTGGCCTCTGACAGCAGGAATATTAAGAGAGGAGAAAACATACTGCCTGCTATCATGAAATTCCAAGATAGTCACGAAAAGCAATCTCATGCACTGCACAAGCTCTTTCCCATGATGCACCTCTCCTGCACTCTGTCTATGCAAATGAGCAAGCAGAGGAGTTCAGGAATAAAACACCTAAGCTCATGTCCCCAAAAAACAGCAGCAGACAACTCGCAGATATTCCCCAATTTCTAATGCTTTTCTTTTAAACACACAATAAACAGCCTCACCTGTGGTAAGGCTTAAAAAAATTGAATAAACTCGTAAATGATCCTCTCCACGGAAATCTTTAGTAAAAGGCGAAAAAAAAATTCGTTTTGAAGAGAAACCAGAGTACATTAGAATATGGCTCTCTGGGGGTAAGTGGCACCACATCAAAGACCCCTTCATTGCGAGGGTGAGGACCTGAGAGGTATTTTCAAAATCTAAGAAAGAGGACAAGAACCAGGCCGGTGAGGGAAGCAGGCCCAAATTTCAGAGTCTCTGCTCAAAGCACAGAAAATCAAAAAGGTGGACAGTTCCCATGCGTCTGTCTGGGAATATGCAAATTCTTTTCTGTACACACCTCAGCTCATTAGGAGGCGTTGCAGCTGCTGGGCAAGGGGAACGGGAAGCGTGCATCAGGCTTTAGGTGAAGTGGCACTGTAGGACTTTCGTCCCCCAGCGATTTTACGCTTTCCACACCATCCTTCCAATCGATAGGCTGTGAGCCACCACTGTGCTCTGCACATAGCCATGCACTTTAAGTCCCTTTTTCGCACGTACTTTCATTAAACCTGAATATAGAAGTATATATCTGTCTAGGCTAGAGGCACATGAAACAGGACTGGCGTGCCGCTTCAAGTGTACCTGAGAGGAATCTGACTCAGGATTGGCCACCCTCTCAGGGCACCGACTCAGGATTGGCCAACCTCTATGGGGCACCTCCAACGGGCACAAATAACAGGCAAGCCCTATGAAAAGCACAGCGTGAGTCTAGGTGCCACCTTGAAAAAGGAGGGTGACGTCTGGCCTCTGACAGCAGGAATATTAAGAGAGGAGAAAACATACTGCCTGCTATCGTGAAATTCCAAGATAGTCACGAAAAGCAATCTCATGCACTGCACAAGCTCTTTCCCATGATGCACCTCTCCTGCACTCTGTCTATGCAAATGAGCAAGCAGAGAGTTCAGGAATAAAACACCTAAGCTCATGTCCCCAAAAAACAGCATCAGACAACTCGCAGATATTCCTCAATTTCTAATGCTTTTCTTTTAAACACACGATAAACAGCCTCACCTGTGGTAAGGCTTAAAAAAATTGAATAAACTCGTAAATGTTCCTCTCCACGGAAATCTTTAGTAAAAGGCGAAAGATTTTTTCGTTTTGAAGAGAAACCAGAGTAAGTTAGAATATGGCTCTCTGGGGGTAAGTGGCACCACATCAAAGACCCCGTCATTGCGAGGGTGAGGACCTGAGAGGTATTTTCAAAATCTAAGAAAGAGGACAAGAACCAGGCCGGTGAGGGAAGCAGGCCCAAATTTCAGAGTCTCTGCTCAAAGCACAGAAAATCAAAAAGGTGGACAGTTCCCATGCGTCTGTCTGGGAATATGCAAATTCTTTTCTGTACACACCTCAGCTCATTAGGAGGCGTTGCGGATGCTGGGCAAGGGGAACGGGAAGCGTGCATCAGGCTTTAGGTGAAGTGGCACTGTAGGACTTTTGTCCCCCAGCGATTTTACGCTTTCCACACCATCCTTCCAATCGTTAGGCTGTGAGCCACCACTGTGCTCTGCACATAGCCATGCACTTTAAGTCCCTTTTTCGCACGTACTTTCATTAAACCTGAATTTAGAAGCATATATCTGTCTAGGCTAGAGGCACATGAAACAGGACTGGCGTGCCGCTTCAAGTGTACCTGAGAGGAATCTGACTCAGGATTGGCCACCCTCTCAGGGCACCGACTCAGGATTGGCCAACCTCTATGGGGCACCTCCAACGGGCACAAATAACGGGCAAGCCCTATGAAAAGCACAGCGTGAGTCTAGGTGCCACCTTGAAAAAGGAGGGTGACGTCTGGCCTCTGACAGCAGGAATATTAAGAGAGGAGAAAACATACTGCCTGCTATCGTGAAATTCCAAGATAGTCACGAAAAGCAATCTCATGCACTGCACAAGCTCTTTCCCATGATGCACCTCTCCTGCACTCTGTCTATGCAAATGAGCAAGCAGAGAGTTCAGGAATAAAACACCTAAGCTCATGTCCCCAAAAAACAGCAGCAGACAACTCGCAGATATTCCCCAATTTCTAATGCTTTTCTTTTAAACACACAATAAACAGCCTCACCTGTGGAAAGGCTTAAAAAAATTTAATAAACTCGTAAATGTTCCTCTTCACGGAAATCTTTAGTAAAAGGCGAAAGATTTTTTCGTTTTGAAGAGAAACCAGAGTAAGTTAGAATATGGCTCTCTGGGGGTAAGTGGCACCACATCAAAGACCCCGTCATTACGAGGGTGAGGACCTGAGAGGTATTTTCAAAATCTAAGAAAGAGGACAAGAACCAGGCCGGTGAGGGAAGCAGGCCCAAATTTCAGAGTCTCTGCTCAAAGCACAGAAAATCAAAAAGGTGGACAGTTCCCATGCGTCTGTCTGTGAATATGCAAATTCTTTTCTGTACACACCTCAGCTCATTAGGAGGCGTTGCGGATGCTGGGCAAGGGGAACGGGAAGCGTGCATCAGGCTTTAGGTGAAGTGGCACTGTAGGACTTTTGTCCCCCAGCGATTTTACGCTTTCCACACCATCCTTCCAATCGTTAGGCTGTGAGCCACCACTGTGCTCTGCACATAGCCATGCACTTTAAGTCCCTTTTTCGCACGTACTTTCATTAAACCTGAATATAGAAGTATATATCTGTCTAGGCTAGAGGCACATGAAACAGGACTGGCGTGCCGCTTCAAGTGTACCTGAGAGGAATCTGACTCAGGATTGGCCACCCTCTCAGGGCACCGACTCAGGATTGGCCAACCTCTATGGGGCACCTCCAACGGGCACAAATAACGGGCAAGCCCTATGAAAAGCACAGCGTGAGTCTAGGTGCCACCTTGAAAAAGGAGGGTGACGTCTGGCCTCTGACAGCAGGAATATTAAGAGAGGAGAAAACATACTGCCTGCTATCGTGAAATTCCAAGATAGTCACGAAAAGCAATCTCATGCACTGCACAAGCTCTTTCCCATGATGCACCTCTCCTGCACTCTGTCTATGCAAATGAGCAAGCAGAGAGTTCAGGAATAAAACACCTAAGCTCATGTCCCCAAAAAACAGCATCAGACAACTTGCAGATATTCCTCAATTTCTAATGCTTTTCTTTTAAACACACGTTAAACAGCCTCACCTGTGGTAAGGCTTAAAAAAATTGAATAAACTCGTAAATGTTCCTCTCCACGGAAATCTTTAGTAAAAGGCGAAAGATTTTTTCGTTTTGAAGAGAAACCAGAGTAAGTTAGAATATGGCTCTCTGGGGGTAAGTGGCACCACATCAAAGACCCCGTCATTGCGAGGGTGAGGACCTGAGAGGTATTTTCAAAATCTAAGAAAGAGGACAAGAACCAGGCCGGTGAGGGAAGCAGGCCCAAATTTCAGAGTCTCTGCTCAAAGCACAGAAAATCAAAAAGGTGGACAGTTCCCATGCGTCTGTCTGGGAATATGCAAATTCTTTTCTGTACACACCTCAGCTCATTAGGAGGCATTGCGGCTGCTGGGCAAGGGGAACGGGAAGCGTGCATCAGGCTTTAGGTGAAGTGGCACTGTAGGACTTTTGTCCCCCAGCGATTTTACGCTTTCCACACCATCCTTCCAATCGTTAGGCTGTGAGCCACCACTGTGCTCTGCACATAGCCATGCACTTTAAGTCCCTTTTTCGCACGTACTTTCATTAAACCTGAATATAGAAGTATATATCTGTCTAGGCTAGAGGCACATGAAACAGGACTGGCGTGCCGCTTCAAGTGTACCTGAGAGGAATCTGACTCAGGATTGGCCACCCTCTCAGGGCACCGACTCAGGATTGGCCAACCTCTATGGGGCACCTCCAACGGGCACAAATAACGGGCAAGCCCTATGAAAAGCACAGCGTGAGTCTAGGTGCCACCTTGAAAAAGGAGGGTGACGTCTGGCCTCTGACAGCAGGAATATTAAGAGAGGAGAAAACATACTGCCTGCTATCGTGAAATTCCAAGATAGTCACGAAAAGCAATCTCATGCACTGCACAAGCTCTTTCCCATGATGCACCTCTCCTGCACTCTGTCTATGCAAATGAGCAAGCAGAGAGTTCAGGAATAAAACACCTAAGCTCATGTCCCCAAAAAACAGCATCAGACAACTCGCAGATATTCCTCAATTTCTAATGCTTTTCTTTTAAACACACGATAAACAGCCTCACCTGTGGTAAGGCTTAAAAAAATTGAATAAACTCGTAAATGTTCCTCTCCACGGAAATCTTTAGTAAAAGGCGAAAGATTTTTTCGTTTTGAAGAGAAACCAGAGTAAGTTAGAATATGGCTCTCTGGGGGTAAGTGGCACCACATCAAAGACCCCGTCATTGCGAGGGTGAGGACCTGAGAGGTATTTTCAAAATCTAAGAAAGAGGACAAGAACCAGGCCGGTGAGGGAAGCAGGCCCAAATTTCAGAGTCTCTGCTCAAAGCACAGAAAATCAAAAAGGTGGACAGTTCCCATGCGTCTGTCTGGGAATATGCAAATTCTTTTCTGTACACACCTCAGCTCATTAGGAGGCGTTGCGGATGCTGGGCAAGGGGAACGGGAAGCGTGCATCAGGCTTTAGGTGAAGTGGCACTGTAGGACTTTTGTCCCCCAGCGATTTTACGCTTTCCACACCATCCTTCCAATCGTTAGGCTGTGAGCCACCACTGTGCTCTGCACATAGCCATGCACTTTAAGTCCCTTTTTCGCACGTACTTTCATTAAACCTGAATTTAGAAGCATATATCTGTCTAGGCTAGAGGCACATGAAACAGGACTGGCGTGCCGCTTCAAGTGTACCTGAGAGGAATCTGACTCAGGATTGGCCACCCTCTCAGGGCACCGACTCAGGATTGGCCAACCTCTATGGGGCACCTCCAACGGGCACAAATAACGGGCAAGCCCTATGAAAAGCACAGCGTGAGTCTAGGTGCCACCTTGAAAAAGGAGGGTGACGTCTGGCCTCTGACAGCAGGAATATTAAGAGAGGAGAAAACATACTGCCTGCTATCATGAAATTCCAAGATAGTCACGAAAAGCAATCTCATGCACTGCACAAGCTCTTTCCCATGATGCACCTCTCCTGCACTCTGTCTATGCAAATGAGCAAGCAGAGGAGTTCAGGAGTAAAACACCTAAGCTCATGTCCCCAAAAAACAGCAGCAGACAACTCGCAGATATTCCCCAATTTCTAATGCTTTTCTTTTAAACACACAATAAACAGCCTCACCTGTGGAAAGGCTTAAAAAAATTGAATAAACTCGTAAATGTTCCTCTTCACGGAAATCTTTAGTAAAAGGCGAAAGATTTTTTCGTTTTGAAGAGAAACCAGAGTAAGTTAGAATATGGCTCTCTGGGGGTAAGTGGCACCACATCAAAGACCCCGTCATTACGAGGGTGAGGACCTGAGAGGTATTTTCAAAATCTAAGAAAGAGGACAAGAACCAGGCCGGTGAGGGAAGCAGGCCCAAATTTCAGAGTCTCTGCTCAAAGCACAGAAAATCAAAAAGGTGGACAGTTCCCATGCGTCTGTCTGTGAATATGCAAATTCTTTTCTGTACACACCTCAGCTCATTAGGAGGCGTTGCGGATGCTGGGCAAGGGGAACGGGAAGCGTGCATCAGGCTTTAGGTGAAGTGGCACTGTAGGACTTTTGTCCCCCAGCGATTTTACGCTTTCCACACCATCCTTCCAATCGTTAGGCTGTGAGCCACCACTGTGCTCTGCACATAGCCATGCACTTTAAGTCCCTTTTTCGCACGTACTTTCATTAAACCTGAATATAGAAGTATATATCTGTCTAGGCTAGAGGCACATGAAACAGGACTGGCGTGCCGCTTCAAGTGTACCTGAGAGGAATCTGACTCAGGATTGGCCACCCTCTCAGGGCACCGACTCAGGATTGGCCAACCTCTATGGGGCACCTCCAACGGGCACAAATAACGGGCAAGCCCTATGAAAAGCACAGCGTGAGTCTAGGTGCCACCTTGAAAAAGGAGGGTGACGTCTGGCCTCTGACAGCAGGAATATTAAGAGAGGAGAAAACATACTGCCTGCTATCGTGAAATTCCAAGATAGTCACGAAAAGCAATCTCATGCACTGCACAAGCTCTTTCCCATGATGCACCTCTCCTGCACTCTGTCTATGCAAATGAGCAAGCAGAGAGTTCAGGAATAAAACACCTAAGCTCATGTCCCCAAAAAACAGCAGCAGACAACTCGCAGATATTCCCCAATTTCTAATGCTTTTCTTTTAAACACACAATAAACAGCCTCACCTGTGGAAAGGCTTAAAAAAATTGAATAAACTCGTAAATGTTCCTCTTCACGGAAATCTTTAGTAAAAGGCGAAAGATTTTTTCGTTTTGAAGAGAAACCAGAGTAAGTTAGAATATGGCTCTCTGGGGGTAAGTGGCACCACATCAAAGACTCCGTCATTACGAGGGTGAGGACCTGAGAGGTATTTTCAAAATCTAAGAAAGAGGACAAGAACCAGGCCGGTGAGGGAAGCAGGCCCAAATTTCAGAGTCTCTGCTCAAAGCACAGAAAATCAAAAAGGTGGACAGTTCCCATGCGTCTGTCTGTGAATATGCAAATTCTTTTCTGTACACACCTCAGCTCATTAGGAGGCGTTGCGGATGCTGGGCAAGGGGAACGGGAAGCGTGCATCAGGCTTTAGGTGAAGTGGCACTGTAGGACTTTTGTCCCCCAGCGATTTTACGCTTTCCACACCATCCTTCCAATCGTTAGGCTGTGAGCCACCACTGTGCTCTGCACATAGCCATGCACTTTAAGTCCCTTTTTCGCACGTACTTTCATTAAACCTGAATATAGAAGTATATATCTGTCTAGGCTAGAGGCACATGAAACAGGACTGGCGTGCCGCTTCAAGTGTACCTGAGAGGAATCTGACTCAGGATTGGCCACCCTCTCAGGGCACCGACTCAGGATTGGCCAACCTCTATGGGGCACCTCCAACGGGCACAAATAACGGGCAAGCCCTATGAAAAGCACAGCGTGAGTCTAGGTGCCACCTTGAAAAAGGAGGGTGACGTCTGGCCTCTGACAGCAGGAATATTAAGAGAGGAGAAAACATACTGCCTGCTATCGTGAAATTCCAAGATAGTCACGAAAAGCAATCTCATGCACTGCACAAGCTCTTTCCCATGATGCACCTCTCCTGCACTCTGTCTATGCAAATGAGCAAGCAGAGAGTTCAGGAATAAAACACCTAAGCTCATGTCCCCAAAAAACAGCATCAGACAACTTGCAGATATTCCTCAATTTCTAATGCTTTTCTTTTAAACACACGATAAACAGCCTCACCTGTGGTAAGGCTTAAAAAAATTGAATAAACTCGTAAATGTTCCTCTCCACGGAAATCTTTAGTAAAAGGCGAAAGATTTTTTCGTTTTGAAGAGAAACCAGAGTAAGTTAGAATATGGCTCTCTGGGGGTAAGTGGCACCACATCAAAGACCCCGTCATTGCGAGGGTGAGGACCTGAGAGGTATTTTCAAAATCTAAGAAAGAGGACAAGAACCAGGCCGGTGAGGGAAGCAGGCCCAAATTTCAGAGTCTCTGCTCAAAGCACAGAAAATCAAAAAGGTGGACAGTTCCCATGCGTCTGTCTGGGAATATGCAAATTCTTTTCTGTACACACCTCAGCTCATTAGGAGGCATTGCGGCTGCTGGGCAAGGGGAACGGGAAGCGTGCATCAGGCTTTAGGTGAAGTGGCACTGTAGGACTTTTGTCCCCCAGCGATTTTACGCTTTCCACACCATCCTTCCAATCGTTAGGCTGTGAGCCACCACTGTGCTCTGCACATAGCCATGCACTTTAAGTCCCTTTTTCGCACGTACTTTCATTAAACCTGAATATAGAAGTATATATCTGTCTAGGCTAGAGGCACATGAAACAGGACTGGCGTGCCGCTTCAAGTGTACCTGAGAGGAATCTGACTCAGGATTGGCCACCCTCTCAGGGCACCGACTCAGGATTGGCCAACCTCTATGGGGCACCTCCAACGGGCACAAATAACGGGCAAGCCCTATGAAAAGCACAGCGTGAGTCTAGGTGCCACCTTGAAAAAGGAGGGTGACGTCTGGCCTCTGACAGCAGGAATATTAAGAGAGGAGAAAACATACTGCCTGCTATCGTGAAATTCCAAGATAGTCACGAAAAGCAATCTCATGCACTGCACAAGCTCTTTCCCATGATGCACCTCTCCTGCACTCTGTCTATGCAAATGAGCAAGCAGAGAGTTCAGGAATAAAACACCTAAGCTCATGTCCCCAAAAAACAGCATCAGACAACTCGCAGATATTCCTCAATTTCTAATGCTTTTCTTTTAAACACACGATAAACAGCCTCACCTGTGGTAAGGCTTAAAAAAATTGAATAAACTCGTAAATGTTCCTCTCCACGGAAATCTTTAGTAAAAGGCGAAAGATTTTTTCGTTTTGAAGAGAAACCAGAGTAAGTTAGAATATGGCTCTCTGGGGGTAAGTGGCACCACATCAAAGACCCCGTCATTGCGAGGGTGAGGACCTGAGAGGTATTTTCAAAATCTAAGAAAGAGGACAAGAACCAGGCCGGTGAGGGAAGCAGGCCCAAATTTCAGAGTCTCTGCTCAAAGCACAGAAAATCAAAAAGGTGGACAGTTCCCATGCGTCTGTCTGGGAATATGCAAATTCTTTTCTGTACACACCTCAGCTCATTAGGAGGCGTTGCGGATGCTGGGCAAGGGGAACGGGAAGCGTGCATCAGGCTTTAGGTGAAGTGGCACTGTAGGACTTTTGTCCCCCAGCGATTTTACGCTTTCCACACCATCCTTCCAATCGTTAGGCTGTGAGCCACCACTGTGCTCTGCACATAGCCATGCACTTTAAGTCCCTTTTTCGCACGTACTTTCATTAAACCTGAATATAGAAGCATATATCTGTCTAGGCTAGAGGCACATGAAACAGGACTGGCGTGCCGCTTCAAGTGTACCTGAGAGGAATCTGACTCAGGATTGGCCACCCTCTCAGGGCACCGACTCAGGATTGGCCAACCTCTATGGGGCACCTCCAACGGGCACAAATAACGGGCAAGCCCTATGAAAAGCACAGCGTGAGTCTAGGTGCCACCTTGAAAAAGGAGGGTGACGTCTGGCCTCTGACAGCAGGAATATTAAGAGAGGAGAAAACATACTGCCTGCTATCGTGAAATTCCAAGATAGTCACGAAAAGCAATCTCATGCACTGCACAAGCTCTTTCCCATGATGCACCTCTCCTGCACTCTGTCTATGCAAATGAGCAAGCAGAGAGTTCAGGAATAAAACACCTAAGCTCATGTCCCCAAAAAACAGCATCAGACAACTTGCAGATATTCCTCAATTTCTAATGCTTTTCTTTTAAACACACGATAAACAGCCTCACCTGTGGTAAGGCTTAAAAAAATTGAATAAACTCGTAAATGTTCCTCTCCACGGAAATCTTTAGTAAAAGGCGAAAGATTTTTTCGTTTTGAAGAGAAACCAGAGTAAGTTAGAATATGGCTCTCTGGGGGTAAGTGGCACCACATCAAAGACCCCGTCATTGCGAGGGTGAGGACCTGAGAGGTATTTTCAAAATCTAAGAAAGAGGACAAGAACCAGGCCGGTGAGGGAAGCAGGCCCAAATTTCAGAGTCTCTGCTCAAAGCACAGAAAATCAAAAAGGTGGACAGTTCCCATGCGTCTGTCTGTGAATATGCAAATTCTTTTCTGTACACACCTCAGCTCATTAGGAGGCGTTGCGGATGCTGGGCAAGGGGAACGGGAAGCGTGCATCAGGCTTTAGGTGAAGTGGCACTGTAGGACTTTTGTCCCCCAGCGATTTTACGCTTTCCACACCATCCTTCCAATCGTTAGGCTGTGAGCCACCACTGTGCTCTGCACATAGCCATGCACTTTAAGTCCCTTTTTCGCACGTACTTTCATTAAACCTGAATTTAGAAGCATATATCTGTCTAGGCTAGAGGCACATGAAACAGGACTGGCGTGCCGCTTCAAGTGTACCTGAGAGGAATCTGACTCAGGATTGGCCACCCTCTCAGGGCACCGACTCAGGATTGGCCAACCTCTATGGGGCACCTCCAACGGGCACAAATAACGGGCAAGCCCTATGAAAAGCACAGCGTGAGTCTAGGTGCCACCTTGAAAAAGGAGGGTGACGTCTGGCCTCTGACAGCAGGAATATTAAGAGAGGAGAAAACATACTGCCTGCTATCATGAAATTCCAAGATAGTCACGAAAAGCAATCTCATGCACTGCACAAGCTCTTTCCCATGATGCACCTCTCCTGCACTCTGTCTATGCAAATGAGCAAGCAGAGGAGTTCAGGAGTAAAACACCTAAGCTCATGTCCCCAAAAAACAGCAGCAGACAACTCGCAGATATTCCCCAATTTCTAATGCTTTTCTTTTAAACACACAATAAACAGCCTCACCTGTGGAAAGGCTTAAAAAAATTGAATAAACTCGTAAATGTTCCTCTTCACGGAAATCTTTAGTAAAAGGCGAAAGATTTTTTCGTTTTGAAGAGAAACCAGAGTAAGTTAGAATATGGCTCTCTGGGGGTAAGTGGCACCACATCAAAGACCCCGTCATTACGAGGGTGAGGACCTGAGAGGTATTTTCAAAATCTAAGAAAGAGGACAAGAACCAGGCCGGTGAGGGAAGCAGGCCCAAATTTCAGAGTCTCTGCTCAAAGCACAGAAAATCAAAAAGGTGGACAGTTCCCATGCGTCTGTCTGTGAATATGCAAATTCTTTTCTGTACACACCTCAGCTCATTAGGAGGCGTTGCGGATGCTGGGCAAGGGGAACGGGAAGCGTGCATCAGGCTTTAGGTGAAGTGGCACTGTAGGACTTTTGTCCCCCAGCGATTTTACGCTTTCCACACCATCCTTCCAATCGTTAGGCTGTGAGCCACCACTGTGCTCTGCACATAGCCATGCACTTTAAGTCCCTTTTTCGCACGTACTTTCATTAAACCTGAATATAGAAGTATATATCTGTCTAGGCTAGAGGCACATGAAACAGGACTGGCGTGCCGCTTCAAGTGTACCTGAGAGGAATCTGACTCAGGATTGGCCACCCTCTCAGGGCACCGACTCAGGATTGGCCAACCTCTATGGGGCACCTCCAACGGGCACAAATAACGGGCAAGCCCTATGAAAAGCACAGCGTGAGTCTAGGTGCCACCTTGAAAAAGGAGGGTGACGTCTGGCCTCTGACAGCAGGAATATTAAGAGAGGAGAAAACATACTGCCTGCTATCGTGAAATTCCAAGATAGTCACGAAAAGCAATCTCATGCACTGCACAAGCTCTTTCCCATGATGCACCTCTCCTGCACTCTGTCTATGCAAATGAGCAAGCAGAGAGTTCAGGAATAAAACACCTAAGCTCATGTCCCCAAAAAACAGCAGCAGACAACTCGCAGATATTCCCCAATTTCTAATGCTTTTCTTTTAAACACACAATAAACAGCCTCACCTGTGGAAAGGCTTAAAAAAATTGAATAAACTCGTAAATGTTCCTCTTCACGGAAATCTTTAGTAAAAGGCGAAAGATTTTTTCGTTTTGAAGAGAAACCAGAGTAAGTTAGAATATGGCTCTCTGGGGGTAAGTGGCACCACATCAAAGACTCCGTCATTACGAGGGTGAGGACCTGAGAGGTATTTTCAAAATCTAAGAAAGAGGACAAGAACCAGGCCGGTGAGGGAAGCAGGCCCAAATTTCAGAGTCTCTGCTCAAAGCACAGAAAATCAAAAAGGTGGACAGTTCCCATGCGTCTGTCTGTGAATATGCAAATTCTTTTCTGTACACACCTCAGCTCATTAGGAGGCGTTGCGGATGCTGGGCAAGGGGAACGGGAAGCGTGCATCAGGCTTTAGGTGAAGTGGCACTGTAGGACTTTTGTCCCCCAGCGATTTTACGCTTTCCACACCATCCTTCCAATCGTTAGGCTGTGAGCCACCACTGTGCTCTGCACATAGCCATGCACTTTAAGTCCCTTTTTCGCACGTACTTTCATTAAACCTGAATATAGAAGTATATATCTGTCTAGGCTAGAGGCACATGAAACAGGACTGGCGTGCCGCTTCAAGTGTACCTGAGAGGAATCTGACTCAGGATTGGCCACCCTCTCAGGGCACCGACTCAGGATTGGCCAACCTCTATGGGGCACCTCCAACGGGCACAAATAACGGGCAAGCCCTATGAAAAGCACAGCGTGAGTCTAGGTGCCACCTTGAAAAAGGAGGGTGACGTCTGGCCTCTGACAGCAGGAATATTAAGAGAGGAGAAAACATACTGCCTGCTATCGTGAAATTCCAAGATAGTCACGAAAAGCAATCTCATGCACTGCACAAGCTCTTTCCCATGATGCACCTCTCCTGCACTCTGTCTATGCAAATGAGCAAGCAGAGAGTTCAGGAATAAAACACCTAAGCTCATGTCCCCAAAAAACAGCATCAGACAACTTGCAGATATTCCTCAATTTCTAATGCTTTTCTTTTAAACACACGATAAACAGCCTCACCTGTGGTAAGGCTTAAAAAAATTGAATAAACTCGTAAATGTTCCTCTCCACGGAAATCTTTAGTAAAAGGCGAAAGATTTTTTCGTTTTGAAGAGAAACCAGAGTAAGTTAGAATATGGCTCTCTGGGGGTAAGTGGCACCACATCAAAGACCCCGTCATTGCGAGGGTGAGGACCTGAGAGGTATTTTCAAAATCTAAGAAAGAGGACAAGAACCAGGCCGGTGAGGGAAGCAGGCCCAAATTTCAGAGTCTCTGCTCAAAGCACAGAAAATCAAAAAGGTGGACAGTTCCCATGCGTCTGTCTGGGAATATGCAAATTCTTTTCTGTACACACCTCAGCTCATTAGGAGGCATTGCGGCTGCTGGGCAAGGGGAACGGGAAGCGTGCATCAGGCTTTAGGTGAAGTGGCACTGTAGGACTTTTGTCCCCCAGCGATTTTACGCTTTCCACACCATCCTTCCAATCGTTAGGCTGTGAGCCACCACTGTGCTCTGCACATAGCCATGCACTTTAAGTCCCTTTTTCGCACGTACTTTCATTAAACCTGAATATAGAAGTATATATCTGTCTAGGCTAGAGGCACATGAAACAGGACTGGCGTGCCGCTTCAAGTGTACCTGAGAGGAATCTGACTCAGGATTGGCCACCCTCTCAGGGCACCGACTCAGGATTGGCCAACCTCTATGGGGCACCTCCAACGGGCACAAATAACGGGCAAGCCCTATGAAAAGCACAGCGTGAGTCTAGGTGCCACCTTGAAAAAGGAGGGTGACGTCTGGCCTCTGACAGCAGGAATATTAAGAGAGGAGAAAACATACTGCCTGCTATCGTGAAATTCCAAGATAGTCACGAAAAGCAATCTCATGCACTGCACAAGCTCTTTCCCATGATGCACCTCTCCTGCACTCTGTCTATGCAAATGAGCAAGCAGAGAGTTCAGGAATAAAACACCTAAGCTCATGTCCCCAAAAAACAGCATCAGACAACTCGCAGATATTCCTCAATTTCTAATGCTTTTCTTTTAAACACACGATAAACAGCCTCACCTGTGGTAAGGCTTAAAAAAATTGAATAAACTCGTAAATGTTCCTCTCCACGGAAATCTTTAGTAAAAGGCGAAAGATTTTTTCGTTTTGAAGAGAAACCAGAGTAAGTTAGAATATGGCTCTCTGGGGGTAAGTGGCACCACATCAAAGACCCCGTCATTGCGAGGGTGAGGACCTGAGAGGTATTTTCAAAATCTAAGAAAGAGGACAAGAACCAGGCCGGTGAGGGAAGCAGGCCCAAATTTCAGAGTCTCTGCTCAAAGCACAGAAAATCAAAAAGGTGGACAGTTCCCATGCGTCTGTCTGGGAATATGCAAATTCTTTTCTGTACACACCTCAGCTCATTAGGAGGCGTTGCGGATGCTGGGCAAGGGGAACGGGAAGCGTGCATCAGGCTTTAGGTGAAGTGGCACTGTAGGACTTTTGTCCCCCAGCGATTTTACGCTTTCCACACCATCCTTCCAATCGTTAGGCTGTGAGCCACCACTGTGCTCTGCACATAGCCATGCACTTTAAGTCCCTTTTTCGCACGTACTTTCATTAAACCTGAATATAGAAGCATATATCTGTCTAGGCTAGAGGCACATGAAACAGGACTGGCGTGCCGCTTCAAGTGTACCTGAGAGGAATCTGACTCAGGATTGGCCACCCTCTCAGGGCACCGACTCAGGATTGGCCAACCTCTATGGGGCACCTCCAACGGGCACAAATAACGGGCAAGCCCTATGAAAAGCACAGCGTGAGTCTAGGTGCCACCTTGAAAAAGGAGGGTGACGTCTGGCCTCTGACAGCAGGAATATTAAGAGAGGAGAAAACATACTGCCTGCTATCGTGAAATTCCAAGATAGTCACGAAAAGCAATCTCATGCACTGCACAAGCTCTTTCCCATGATGCACCTCTCCTGCACTCTGTCTATGCAAATGAGCAAGCAGAGAGTTCAGGAATAAAACACCTAAGCTCATGTCCCCAAAAAATAGCATCAGACAACTTGCAGATATTCCTCAATTTCTAATGCTTTTCTTTTAAACACACGATAAACAGCCTCACCTGTGGTAAGGCTTAAAAAAATTGAATAAACTCGTAAATGTTCCTCTCCACGGAAATCTTTAGTAAAAGGCGAAAGATTTTTTCGTTTTGAAGAGAAACCAGAGTAAGTTAGAATATGGCTCTCTGGGGGTAAGTGGCACCACATCAAAGACCCCGTCATTGCGAGGGTGAGGACCTGAGAGGTATTTTCAAAATCTAAGAAAGAGGACAAGAACCAGGCCGGTGAGGGAAGCAGGCCCAAATTTCAGAGTCTCTGCTCAAAGCACAGAAAATCAAAAAGGTGGACAGTTCCCATGCGTCTGTCTGTGAATATGCAAATTCTTTTCTGTACACACCTCAGCTCATTAGGAGGCGTTGCGGATGCTGGGCAAGGGGAACGGGAAGCGTGCATCAGGCTTTAGGTGAAGTGGCACTGTAGGACTTTTGTCCCCCAGCGATTTTACGCTTTCCACACCATCCTTCCAATCGTTAGGCTGTGAGCCACCACTGTGCTCTGCACATAGCCATGCACTTTAAGTCCCTTTTTCGCACGTACTTTCATTAAACCTGAATTTAGAAGCATATATCTGTCTAGGCTAGAGGCACATGAAACAGGACTGGCGTGCCGCTTCAAGTGTACCTGAGAGGAATCTGACTCAGGATTGGCCACCCTCTCAGGGCACCGACTCAGGATTGGCCAACCTCTATGGGGCACCTCCAACGGGCACAAATAACGGGCAAGCCCTATGAAAAGCACAGCGTGAGTCTAGGTGCCACCTTGAAAAAGGAGGGTGACGTCTGGCCTCTGACAGCAGGAATATTAAGAGAGGAGAAAACATACTGCCTGCTATCATGAAATTCCAAGATAGTCACGAAAAGCAATCTCATGCACTGCACAAGCTCTTTCCCATGATGCACCTCTCCTGCACTCTGTCTATGCAAATGAGCAAGCAGAGGAGTTCAGGAATAAAACACCTAAGCTCATGTCCCCAAAAAACAGCAGCAGACAACTCGCAGATATTCCCCAATTTCTAATGCTTTTCTTTTAAACACACAATAAACAGCCTCACCTGTGGAAAGGCTTAAAAAAATTGAATAAACTCGTAAATGTTCCTCTTCACGGAAATCTTTAGTAAAAGGCGAAAGATTTTTTCGTTTTGAAGAGAAACCAGAGTAAGTTAGAATATGGCTCTCTGGGGGTAAGTGGCACCACATCAAAGACCCCGTCATTACGAGGGTGAGGACCTGAGAGGTATTTTCAAAATCTAAGAAAGAGGACAAGAACCAGGCCGGTGAGGGAAGCAGGCCCAAATTTCAGAGTCTCTGCTCAAAGCACAGAAAATCAAAAAGGTGGACAGTTCCCATGCGTCTGTCTGTGAATATGCAAATTCTTTTCTGTACACACCTCAGCTCATTAGGAGGCGTTGCGGATGCTGGGCAAGGGGAACGGGAAGCGTGCATCAGGCTTTAGGTGAAGTGGCACTGTAGGACTTTTGTCCCCCAGCGATTTTACGCTTTCCACACCATCCTTCCAATCGTTAGGCTGTGAGCCACCACTGTGCTCTGCACATAGCCATGCACTTTAAGTCCCTTTTTCGCACGTACTTTCATTAAACCTGAATATAGAAGTATATATCTGTCTAGGCTAGAGGCACATGAAACAGGACTGGCGTGCCGCTTCAAGTGTACCTGAGAGGAATCTGACTCAGGATTGGCCACCCTCTCAGGGCACCGACTCAGGATTGGCCAACCTCTATGGGGCACCTCCAACGGGCACAAATAACGGGCAAGCCCTATGAAAAGCACAGCGTGAGTCTAGGTGCCACCTTGAAAAAGGAGGGTGACGTCTGGCCTCTGACAGCAGGAATATTAAGAGAGGAGAAAACATACTGCCTGCTATCGTGAAATTCCAAGATAGTCACGAAAAGCAATCTCATGCACTGCACAAGCTCTTTCCCATGATGCACCTCTCCTGCACTCTGTCTATGCAAATGAGCAAGCAGAGAGTTCAGGAATAAAACACCTAAGCTCATGTCCCCAAAAAACAGCATCAGACAACTCGCAGATATTCCTCAATTTCTAATGCTTTTCTTTTAAACACACGATAACGAGCCTCACCTGTGGTAAGGCTTAAAAAAATTGAATAAACTCGCAAATGTTCCTCTCCACGGAAATCTTTAGTAAAAGGCGAAAAAATTTTTCGTTTTGAAGAGAAACCAGAGTAAGTTAGAATATGACTCTTTGGGGGTAAGTGGCACCACATCAAAGACCCCGTCATTGCGAGGGTGAGGACCTGAGAGGTATTTTCAAAATCTAAGAAAGAGGACAAGAACCAGGCCGGTGAGGGAAGCAGGCCCAAATTTCAGAGTCTCTGCTCAAAGCACAGAAAATCAAAAAGGTGGACAGTTCCCATGCGTCTGTCTGGGAATATGCAAATTCTTTTCTGTACACACCTCAGCTCATTAGGAGGCGTTGCGGATGCTGGGCAAGGGGAACGGGAAGCGTGCATCAGGCTTTAGGTGAAGTGGCACTGTAGGACTTTTGTCCCCCAGCGATTTTACGCTTTCCACACCATCCTTCCAATCGTTAGGCTGTGAGCCACCACTGTGCTCTGCACATAGCCATGCACTTTAAGTCCCTTTTTCGCACGTACTTTCATTAAACCTGAATTTAGAAGCATATATCTGTCTAGGCTAGAGGCACATGAAACAGGACTGGCGTGCCGCTTCAAGTGTACCTGAGAGGAATCTGACTCAGGATTGGCCACCCTCTCAGGGCACCGACTCAGGATTGGCCAACCTCTATGGGGCACCTCCAACGGGCACAAATAACGGGCAAGCCCTATGAAAAGCACAGCGTGAGTCTAGGTGCCACCTTGAAAAAGGAGGGTGACGTCTGGCCTCTGACAGCAGGAATATTAAGAGAGGAGAAAACATACTGCCTGCTATCATGAAATTCCAAGATAGTCACGAAAAGCAATCTCATGCACTGCACAAGCTCTTTCCCATGATGCACCTCTCCTGCACTCTGTCTATGCAAATGAGCAAGCAGAGGAGTTCAGGAATAAAACACCTAAGCTCATGTCCCCAAAAAACAGCAGCAGACAACTCGCAGATATTCCCCAATTTCTAATGCTTTTCTTTTAAACACACAATAAACAGCCTCACCTGTGGAAAGGCTTAAAAAAATTGAATAAACTCGTAAATGTTCCTCTTCACGGAAATCTTTAGTAAAAGGCGAAAGATTTTTTCGTTTTGAAGAGAAACCAGAGTAAGTTAGAATATGGCTCTCTGGGGGTAAGTGGCACCACATCAAAGACCCCGTCATTACGAGGGTGAGGACCTGAGAGGTATTTTCAAAATCTAAGAAAGAGGACAAGAACCAGGCCGGTGAGGGAAGCAGGCCCAAATTTCAGAGTCTCTGCTCAAAGCACAGAAAATCAAAAAGGTGGACAGTTCCCATGCGTCTGTCTGTGAATATGCAAATTCTTTTCTGTACACACCTCAGCTCATTAGGAGGCGTTGCGGATGCTGGGCAAGGGGAACGGGAAGCGTGCATCAGGCTTTAGGTGAAGTGGCACTGTAGGACTTTTGTCCCCCAGCGATTTTACGCTTTCCACACCATCCTTCCAATCGTTAGGCTGTGAGCCACCACTGTGCTCTGCACATAGCCATGCACTTTAAGTCCCTTTTTCGCACGTACTTTCATTAAACCTGAATATAGAAGTATATATCTGTCTAGGCTAGAGGCACATGAAACAGGACTGGCGTGTCGCTTCAAGTGTACCTGAGAGGAATCTGACTCAGGATTGGCCACCCTCTCAGGGCACCGACTCAGGATTGGCCAACCTCTATGGGGCACCTCCAACGGGCACAAATAACGGGCAAGCCCTATGAAAAGCACAGCGTGAGTCTAGGTGCCACCTTGAAAAAGGAGGGTGACGTCTGGCCTCTGACAGCAGGAATATTAAGAGAGGAGAAAACATACTGCCTGCTATCGTGAAATTCCAAGATAGTCACGAAAAGCAATCTCATGCACTGCACAAGCTCTTTCCCATGATGCACCTCTCCTGCACTCTGTCTATGCAAATGAGCAAGCAGAGAGTTCAGGAATAAAACACCTAAGCTCATGTCCCCAAAAAACAGCATCAGACAACTTGCAGATATTCCTCAATTTCTAATGCTTTTCTTTTAAACACACGATAAACAGCCTCACCTGTGGTAAGGCTTAAAAAAATTGAATAAACTCGTAAATGTTCCTCTCCACGGAAATCTTTAGTAAAAGGCGAAAGATTTTTTCGTTTTGAAGAGAAACCAGAGTAAGTTAGAATATGGCTCTCTGGGGGTAAGTGGCACCACATCAAAGACCCCGTCATTGCGAGGGTGAGGACCTGAGAGGTATTTTCAAAATCTAAGAAAGAGGACAAGAACCAGGCCGGTGAGGGAAGCAGGCCCAAATTTCAGAGTCTCTGCTCAAAGCACAGAAAATCAAAAAGGTGGACAGTTCCCATGCGTCTGTCTGGGAATATGCAAATTCTTTTCTGTACACACCTCAGCTCATTAGGAGGCGTTGCGGATGCTGGGCAAGGGGAACGGGAAGCGTGCATCAGGCTTTAGGTGAAGTGGCACTGTAGGACTTTTGTCCCCCAGCGATTTTACGCTTTCCACACCATCCTTCCAATCGTTAGGCTGTGAGCCACCACTGTGCTCTGCACATAGCCATGCACTTTAAGTCCCTTTTTCGCACGTACTTTCATTAAACCTGAATATAGAAGCATATATCTGTCTAGGCTAGAGGCACATGAAACAGGACTGGCGTGCCGCTTCAAGTGTACCTGAGAGGAATCTGACTCAGGATTGGCCACCCTCTCAGGGCACCGACTCAGGATTGGCCAACCTCTATGGGGCACCTCCAACGGGCACAAATAACGGGCAAGCCCTATGAAAAGCACAGCGTGAGTCTAGGTGCCACCTTGAAAAAGGAGGGTGACGTCTGGCCTCTGACAGCAGGAATATTAAGAGAGGAGAAAACATACTGCCTGCTATCATGAAATTCCAAGATAGTCACGAAAAGCAATCTCATGCACTGCACAAGCTCTTTCCCATGATGCACCTCTCCTGCACTCTGTCTATGCAAATGAGCAAGCAGAGGAGTTCAGGAATAAAACACCTAAGCTCATGTCCCCAAAAAACAGCAGCAGACAACTCGCAGATATTCCCCAATTTCTAATGCTTTTCTTTTAAACACACAATAAACAGCCTCACCTGTGGAAAGGCTTAAAAAAATTGAATAAACTCGTAAATGTTCCTCTTCACGGAAATCTTTAGTAAAAGGCGAAAGATTTTTTCGTTTTGAAGAGAAACCAGAGTAAGTTAGAATATGGCTCTCTGGGGGTAAGTGGCACCACATCAAAGACTCCGTCATTACGAGGGTGAGGACCTGAGAGGTATTTTCAAAATCTAAGAAAGAGGACAAGAACCAGGCCGGTGAGGGAAGCAGGCCCAAATTTCAGAGTCTCTGCTCAAAGCACAGAAAATCAAAAAGGTGGACAGTTCCCATGCGTCTGTCTGTGAATATGCAAATTCTTTTCTGTACACACCTCAGCTCATTAGGAGGCGTTGCGGATGCTGGGCAAGGGGAACGGGAAGCGTGCATCAGGCTTTAGGTGAAGTGGCACTGTAGGACTTTTGTCCCCCAGCGATTTTACGCTTTCCACACCATCCTTCCAATCGTTAGGCTGTGAGCCACCACTGTGCTCTGCACATAGCCATGCACTTTAAGTCCCTTTTTCGCACGTACTTTCATTAAACCTGAATATAGAAGTATATATCTGTCTAGGCTAGAGGCACATGAAACAGGACTGGCGTGCCGCTTCAAGTGTACCTGAGAGGAATCTGACTCAGGATTGGCCACCCTCTCAGGGCACCGACTCAGGATTGGCCAACCTCTATGGGGCACCTCCAACGGGCACAAATAACGGGCAAGCCCTATGAAAAGCACAGCGTGAGTCTAGGTGCCACCTTGAAAAAGGAGGGTGACGTCTGGCCTCTGACAGCAGGAATATTAAGAGAGGAGAAAACATACTGCCTGCTATCGTGAAATTCCAAGATAGTCACGAAAAGCAATCTCATGCACTGCACAAGCTCTTTCCCATGATGCACCTCTCCTGCACTCTGTCTATGCAAATGAGCAAGCAGAGAGTTCAGGAATAAAACACCTAAGCTCATGTCCCCAAAAAACAGCATCAGACAACTCGCAGATATTCCTCAATTTCTAATGCTTTTCTTTTAAACACACGATAACGAGCCTCACCTGTGGTAAGGCTTAAAAAAATTGAATAAACTCGCAAATGTTCCTCTCCACGGAAATCTTTAGTAAAAGGCGAAATTTTTTTTCGTTTTGAAGAGAAACCAGAGTAAGTTAGAATATGACTCTTTGGGGGTAAGTGGCACCACATCAAAGACCCCGTCATTGCGAGGGTGAGGACCTGAGAGGTATTTTCAAAATCTAAGAAAGAGGACAAGAACCAGGCCGGTGAGGGAAGCAGGCCCAAATTTCAGAGTCTCTGCTCAAAGCACAGAAAATCAAAAAGGTGGACAGTTCCCATGCGTCTGTCTGGGAATATGCAAATTCTTTTCTGTACACACCTCAGCTCATTAGGAGGCGTTGCGGATGCTGGGCAAGGGGAACGGGAAGCGTGCATCAGGCTTTAGGTGAAGTGGCACTGTAGGACTTTTGTCCCCCAGCGATTTTACGCTTTCCACACCATCCTTCCAATCGTTAGGCTGTGAGCCACCACTGTGCTCTGCACATAGCCATGCACTTTAAGTCCCTTTTTCGCACGTACTTTCATTAAACCTGAATTTAGAAGCATATATCTGTCTAGGCTAGAGGCACATGAAACAGGACTGGCGTGCCGCTTCAAGTGTACCTGAGAGGAATCTGACTCAGGATTGGCCACCCTCTCAGGGCACCGACTCAGGATTGGCCAACCTCTATGGGGCACCTCCAACGGGCACAAATAACGGGCAAGCCCTATGAAAAGCACAGCGTGAGTCTAGGTGCCACCTTGAAAAAGGAGGGTGACGTCTGGCCTCTGACAGCAGGAATATTAAGAGAGGAGAAAACATACTGCCTGCTATCATGAAATTCCAAGATAGTCACGAAAAGCAATCTCATGCACTGCACAAGCTCTTTCCCATGATGCACCTCTCCTGCACTCTGTCTATGCAAATGAGCAAGCAGAGGAGTTCAGGAATAAAACACCTAAGCTCATGTCCCCAAAAAACAGCAGCAGACAACTCGCAGATATTCCCCAATTTCTAATGCTTTTCTTTTAAACACACAATAAACAGCCTCACCTGTGGAAAGGCTTAAAAAAATTGAATAAACTCGTAAATGTTCCTCTTCACGGAAATCTTTAGTAAAAGGCGAAAGATTTTTTCGTTTTGAAGAGAAACCAGAGTAAGTTAGAATATGGCTCTCTGGGGGTAAGTGGCACCACATCAAAGACCCCGTCATTACGAGGGTGAGGACCTGAGAGGTATTTTCAAAATCTAAGAAAGAGGACAAGAACCAGGCCGGTGAGGGAAGCAGGCCCAAATTTCAGAGTCTCTGCTCAAAGCACAGAAAATCAAAAAGGTGGACAGTTCCCATGCGTCTGTCTGTGAATATGCAAATTCTTTTCTGTACACACCTCAGCTCATTAGGAGGCGTTGCGGATGCTGGGCAAGGGGAACGGGAAGCGTGCATCAGGCTTTAGGTGAAGTGGCACTGTAGGACTTTTGTCCCCCAGCGATTTTACGCTTTCCACACCATCCTTCCAATCGTTAGGCTGTGAGCCACCACTGTGCTCTGCACATAGCCATGCACTTTAAGTCCCTTTTTCGCACGTACTTTCATTAAACCTGAATATAGAAGTATATATCTGTCTAGGCTAGAGGCACATGAAACAGGACTGGCGTGCCGCTTCAAGTGTACCTGAGAGGAATCTGACTCAGGATTGGCCACCCTCTCAGGGCACCGACTCAGGATTGGCCAACCTCTATGGGGCACCTCCAACGGGCACAAATAACGGGCAAGCCCTATGAAAAGCACAGCGTGAGTCTAGGTGCCACCTTGAAAAAGGAGGGTGACGTCTGGCCTCTGACAGCAGGAATATTAAGAGAGGAGAAAACATACTGCCTGCTATCGTGAAATTCCAAGATAGTCACGAAAAGCAATCTCATGCACTGCACAAGCTCTTTCCCATGATGCACCTCTCCTGCACTCTGTCTATGCAAATGAGCAAGCAGAGAGTTCAGGAATAAAACACCTAAGCTCATGTCCCCAAAAAACAGCATCAGACAACTTGCAGATATTCCTCAATTTCTAATGCTTTTCTTTTAAACACACGATAAACAGCCTCACCTGTGGTAAGGCTTAAAAAAATTGAATAAACTCGTAAATGTTCCTCTCCACGGAAATCTTTAGTAAAAGGCGAAAGATTTTTTCGTTTTGAAGAGAAACCAGAGTAAGTTAGAATATGGCTCTCTGGGGGTAAGTGGCACCACATCAAAGACCCCGTCATTGCGAGGGTGAGGACCTGAGAGGTATTTTCAAAATCTAAGAAAGAGGACAAGAACCAGGCCGGTGAGGGAAGCAGGCCCAAATTTCAGAGTCTCTGCTCATGGCACAGAAAATCAAAAAGGTGGACAGTTCCCATGCGTCTGTCTGGGAATATGCAAATTCTTTTCTGTACACACCTCAGCTCATTAGGAGGCGTTGCGGATGCTGGGCAAGGGGAACGGGAAGCGTGCATCAGGCTTTA
Source organism: Lissotriton helveticus (assembly GCF_964261635.1). Lineage (NCBI taxonomy): Eukaryota > Metazoa > Chordata > Amphibia > Caudata > Salamandridae > Lissotriton > Lissotriton helveticus. The sequence continues at coordinate 657,941,959 of NC_136073.1, read as the reverse complement.
GGTGAAGTGGCACTGTAGGACTTTTGTCCCCCAGCGATTTTACGCTTTCCACACCATCCTTCCAATCGTTAGGCTGTGAGCCACCACTGTGCTCTGCACATAGCCATGCACTTTAAGTCCCTTTTTCGCACGTACTTTCATTAAACCTGAATATAGAAGCATATATCTGTCTAGGCTAGAGGCACATGAAACAGGACTGGCGTGCCGCTTCAAGTGTACCTGAGAGGAATCTGACTCAGGATTGGCCACCCTCTCAGGGCACCGACTCAGGATTGGCCAACCTCTATGGGGCACCTCCAACGGGCACAAATAACGGGCAAGCCCTATGAAAAGCACAGCGTGAGTCTAGGTGCCACCTTGAAAAAGGAGGGTGACGTCTGGCCTCTGACAGCAGGAATATTAAGAGAGGAGAAAACATACTGCCTGCTATCGTGAAATTCCAAGATAGTCACAAAAAGCAATCTCATGCACTGCACAAGCTCTTTCCCATGATGCACCTCTCCTGCACTCTGTCTATGCAAATGAGCAAGCAGAGAGTTCAGGAATAAAACACCTAAGCTCATGTCCCCAAAAAACAGCATCAGACAACTCGCAGATATTCCTCAATTTCTAATGCTTTTCTTTTAAACACACGATAAACAGCCTCACCTGTGGTAAGGCTTAAAAAAATTGAATAAACTCGTAAATGTTCCTCTCCACGGAAATCTTTAGTAAAAGGCGAAAGATTTTTTCGTTTTGAAGAGAAACCAGAGTAAGTTAGAATATGGCTCTCTGGGGGTAAGTGGCACCACATCAAAGACCCCGTCATTGCGAGGGTGAGGACCTGAGAGGTATTTTCAAAATCTAAGAAAGAGGACAAGAACCAGGCCGGTGAGGGAAGCAGGCCCAAATTTCAGAGTCTCTGCTCAAAGCACAGAAAATCAAAAAGGTGGACAGTTCCCATGCGTCTGTCTGGGAATATGCAAATTCTTTTCTGTACACACCTCAGCTCATTAGGAGGCGTTGCGGATGCTGGGCAAGGGGAACGGGAAGCGTGCATCAGGCTTTAGGTGAAGTGGCACTGTAGGACTTTTGTCCCCCAGCGATTTTACGCTTTCCACACCATCCTTCCAATCGTTAGGCTGTGAGCCACCACTGTGCTCTGCACATAGCCATGCACTTTAAGTCCCTTTTTCGCACGTACTTTCATTAAACCTGAATTTAGAAGCATATATCTGTCTAGGCTAGAGGCACATGAAACAGGACTGGCGTGCCGCTTCAAGTGTACCTGAGAGGAATCTGACTCAGGATTGGCCACCCTCTCAGGGCACCGACTCAGGATTGGCCAACCTCTATGGGGCACCTCCAACGGGCACAAATAACGGGCAAGCCCTATGAAAAGCACAGCGTGAGTCTAGGTGCCACCTTGAAAAAGGAGGGTGACGTCTGGCCTCTGACAGCAGGAATATTAAGAGAGGAGAAAACATACTGCCTGCTATCATGAAATTCCAAGATAGTCACGAAAAGCAATCTCATGCACTGCACAAGCTCTTTCCCATGATGCACCTCTCCTGCACTCTGTCTATGCAAATGAGCAAGCAGAGGAGTTCAGGAATAAAACACCTAAGCTCATGTCCCCAAAAAACAGCAGCAGACAACTCGCAGATATTCCCCAATTTCTAATGCTTTTCTTTTAAACACACAATAAACAGCCTCACCTGTGGAAAGGCTTAAAAAAATTGAATAAACTCGTAAATGTTCCTCTTCACGGAAATCTTTAGTAAAAGGCGAAAGATTTTTTCGTTTTGAAGAGAAACCAGAGTAAGTTAGAATATGGCTCTCTGGGGGTAAGTGGCACCACATCAAAGACCCCGTCATTACGAGGGTGAGGACCTGAGAGGTATTTTCAAAATCTAAGAAAGAGGACAAGAACCAGGCCGGTGAGGGAAGCAGGCCCAAATTTCAGAGTCTCTGCTCAAAGCACAGAAAATCAAAAAGGTGGACAGTTCCCATGCGTCTGTCTGTGAATATGCAAATTCTTTTCTGTACACACCTCAGCTCATTAGGAGGCGTTGCGGATGCTGGGCAAGGGGAACGGGAAGCGTGCATCAGGCTTTAGGTGAAGTGGCACTGTAGGACTTTTGTCCCCCAGCGATTTTACGCTTTCCACACCATCCTTCCAATCGTTAGGCTGTGAGCCACCACTGTGCTCTGCACATAGCCATGCACTTTAAGTCCCTTTTTCGCACGTACTTTCATTAAACCTGAATATAGAAGTATATATCTGTCTAGGCTAGAGGCACATGAAACAGGACTGGCGTGCCGCTTCAAGTGTACCTGAGAGGAATCTGACTCAGGATTGGCCACCCTCTCAGGGCACCGACTCAGGATTGGCCAACCTCTATGGGGCACCTCCAACGGGCACAAATAACGGGCAAGCCCTATGAAAAGCACAGCGTGAGTCTAGGTGCCACCTTGAAAAAGGAGGGTGACGTCTGGCCTCTGACAGCAGGAATATTAAGAGAGGAGAAAACATACTGCCTGCTATCGTGAAATTCCAAGATAGTCACGAAAAGCAATCTCATGCACTGCACAAGCTCTTTCCCATGATGCACCTCTCCTGCACTCTGTCTATGCAAATGAGCAAGCAGAGAGTTCAGGAATAAAACACCTAAGCTCATGTCCCCAAAAAACAGCATCAGACAACTCGCAGATATTCCTCAATTTCTAATGCTTTTCTTTTAAACACACGATAACGAGCCTCACCTGTGGTAAGGCTTAAAAAAATTGAATAAACTCGCAAATGTTCCTCTCCACGGAAATCTTTAGTAAAAGGCGAAAAAAATTTTCGTTTTGAAGAGAAACCAGAGTAAGTTAGAATATGACTCTTTGGGGGTAAGTGGCACCACATCAAAGACCCCGTCATTGCGAGGGTGAGGACCTGAGAGGTATTTTCAAAATCTAAGAAAGAGGACAAGAACCAGGCCGGTGAGGGAAGCAGGCCCAAATTTCAGAGTCTCTGCTCAAAGCACAGAAAATCAAAAAGGTGGACAGTTCCCATGCGTCTGTCTGGGAATATGCAAATTCTTTTCTGTACACACCTCAGCTCATTAGGAGGCGTTGCGGATGCTGGGCAAGGGGAACGGGAAGCGTGCATCAGGCTTTAGGTGAAGTGGCACTGTAGGACTTTTGTCCCCCAGCGATTTTACGCTTTCCACACCATCCTTCCAATCGTTAGGCTGTGAGCCACCACTGTGCTCTGCACATAGCCATGCACTTTAAGTCCCTTTTTCGCACGTACTTTCATTAAACCTGAATTTAGAAGCATATATCTGTCTAGGCTAGAGGCACATGAAACAGGACTGGCGTGCCGCTTCAAGTGTACCTGAGAGGAATCTGACTCAGGATTGGCCACCCTCTCAGGGCACCGACTCAGGATTGGCCAACCTCTATGGGGCACCTCCAACGGGCACAAATAACGGGCAAGCCCTATGAAAAGCACAGCGTGAGTCTAGGTGCCACCTTGAAAAAGGAGGGTGACGTCTGGCCTCTGACAGCAGGAATATTAAGAGAGGAGAAAACATACTGCCTGCTATCATGAAATTCCAAGATAGTCACGAAAAGCAATCTCATGCACTGCACAAGCTCTTTCCCATGATGCACCTCTCCTGCACTCTGTCTATGCAAATGAGCAAGCAGAGGAGTTCAGGAATAAAACACCTAAGCTCATGTCCCCAAAAAACAGCAGCAGACAACTCGCAGATATTCCCCAATTTCTAATGCTTTTCTTTTAAACACACAATAAACAGCCTCACCTGTGGAAAGGCTTAAAAAAATTGAATAAACTCGTAAATGTTCCTCTTCACGGAAATCTTTAGTAAAAAGCGAAAGATTTTTTCGTTTTGAAGAGAAACCAGAGTAAGTTAGAATATGGCTCTCTGGGGGTAAGTGGCACCACATCAAAGACCCCGTCATTACGAGGGTGAGGACCTGAGAGGTATTTTCAAAATCTAAGAAAGAGGACAAGAACCAGGCCGGTGAGGGAAGCAGGCCCAAATTTCAGAGTCTCTGCTCAAAGCACAGAAAATCAAAAAGGTGGACAGTTCCCATGCGTCTGTCTGTGAATATGCAAATTCTTTTCTGTACACACCTCAGCTCATTAGGAGGCGTTGCGGATGCTGGGCAAGGGGAACGGGAAGCGTGCATCAGGCTTTAGGTGAAGTGGCACTGTAGGACTTTTGTCCCCCAGCGATTTTACGCTTTCCACACCATCCTTCCAATCGTTAGGCTGTGAGCCACCACTGTGCTCTGCACATAGCCATGCACTTTAAGTCCCTTTTTCGCACGTACTTTCATTAAACCTGAATATAGAAGTATATATCTGTCTAGGCTAGAGGCACATGAAACAGGACTGGCGTGTCGCTTCAAGTGTACCTGAGAGGAATCTGACTCAGGATTGGCCACCCTCTCAGGGCACCGACTCAGGATTGGCCAACCTCTATGGGGCACCTCCAACGGGCACAAATAACGGGCAAGCCCTATGAAAAGCACAGCGTGAGTCTAGGTGCCACCTTGAAAAAGGAGGGTGACGTCTGGCCTCTGACAGCAGGAATATTAAGAGAGGAGAAAACATACTGCCTGCTATCGTGAAATTCCAAGATAGTCACGAAAAGCAATCTCATGCACTGCACAAGCTCTTTCCCATGATGCACCTCTCCTGCACTCTGTCTATGCAAATGAGCAAGCAGAGAGTTCAGGAATAAAACACCTAAGCTCATGTCCCCAAAAAACAGCATCAGACAACTTGCAGATATTCCTCAATTTCTAATGCTTTTCTTTTAAACACACGATAAACAGCCTCACCTGTGGTAAGGCTTAAAAAAATTGAATAAACTCGTAAATGTTCCTCTCCACGGAAATCTTTAGTAAAAGGCGAAAGATTTTTTCGTTTTGAAGAGAAACCAGAGTAAGTTAGAATATGGCTCTCTGGGGGTAAGTGGCACCACATCAAAGACCCCGTCATTGCGAGGGTGAGGACCTGAGAGGTATTTTCAAAATCTAAGAAAGAGGACAAGAACCAGGCCGGTGAGGGAAGCAGGCCCAAATTTCAGAGTCTCTGCTCAAAGCACAGAAAATCAAAAAGGTGGACAGTTCCCATGCGTCTGTCTGGGAATATGCAAATTCTTTTCTGTACACACCTCAGCTCATTAGGAGGCGTTGCGGATGCTGGGCAAGGGGAACGGGAAGCGTGCATCAGGCTTTAGGTGAAGTGGCACTGTAGGACTTTTGTCCCCCAGCGATTTTACGCTTTCCACACCATCCTTCCAATCGTTAGGCTGTGAGCCACCACTGTGCTCTGCACATAGCCATGCACTTTAAGTCCCTTTTTCGCACGTACTTTCATTAAACCTGAATATAGAAGCATATATCTGTCTAGGCTAGAGGCACATGAAACAGGACTGGCGTGCCGCTTCAAGTGTACCTGAGAGGAATCTGACTCAGGATTGGCCACCCTCTCAGGGCACCGACTCAGGATTGGCCAACCTCTATGGGGCACCTCCAACGGGCACAAATAACGGGCAAGCCCTATGAAAAGCACAGCGTGAGTCTAGGTGCCACCTTGAAAAAGGAGGGTGACGTCTGGCCTCTGACAGCAGGAATATTAAGAGAGGAGAAAACATACTGCCTGCTATCATGAAATTCCAAGATAGTCACGAAAAGCAATCTCATGCACTGCACAAGCTCTTTCCCATGATGCACCTCTCCTGCACTCTGTCTATGCAAATGAGCAAGCAGAGGAGTTCAGGAATAAAACACCTAAGCTCATGTCCCCAAAAAACAGCAGCAGACAACTCGCAGATATTCCCCAATTTCTAATGCTTTTCTTTTAAACACACAATAAACAGCCTCACCTGTGGAAAGGCTTAAAAAAATTGAATAAACTCGTAAATGTTCCTCTTCACGGAAATCTTTAGTAAAAGGCGAAAGATTTTTTCGTTTTGAAGAGAAACCAGAGTAAGTTAGAATATGGCTCTCTGGGGGTAAGTGGCACCACATCAAAGACTCCGTCATTACGAGGGTGAGGACCTGAGAGGTATTTTCAAAATCTAAGAAAGAGGACAAGAACCAGGCCGGTGAGGGAAGCAGGCCCAAATTTCAGAGTCTCTGCTCAAAGCACAGAAAATCAAAAAGGTGGACAGTTCCCATGCGTCTGTCTGTGAATATGCAAATTCTTTTCTGTACACACCTCAGCTCATTAGGAGGCGTTGCGGATGCTGGGCAAGGGGAACGGGAAGCGTGCATCAGGCTTTAGGTGAAGTGGCACTGTAGGACTTTTGTCCCCCAGCGATTTTACGCTTTCCACACCATCCTTCCAATCGTTAGGCTGTGAGCCACCACTGTGCTCTGCACATAGCCATGCACTTTAAGTCCCTTTTTCGCACGTACTTTCATTAAACCTGAATATAGAAGTATATATCTGTCTAGGCTAGAGGCACATGAAACAGGACTGGCGTGCCGCTTCAAGTGTACCTGAGAGGAATCTGACTCAGGATTGGCCACCCTCTCAGGGCACCGACTCAGGATTGGCCAACCTCTATGGGGCACCTCCAACGGGCACAAATAACGGGCAAGCCCTATGAAAAGCACAGCGTGAGTCTAGGTGCCACCTTGAAAAAGGAGGGTGACGTCTGGCCTCTGACAGCAGGAATATTAAGAGAGGAGAAAACATACTGCCTGCTATCGTGAAATTCCAAGATAGTCACGAAAAGCAATCTCATGCACTGCACAAGCTCTTTCCCATGATGCACCTCTCCTGCACTCTGTCTATGCAAATGAGCAAGCAGAGAGTTCAGGAATAAAACACCTAAGCTCATGTCCCCAAAAAACAGCATCAGACAACTCGCAGATATTCCTCAATTTCTAATGCTTTTCTTTTAAACACACGATAACGAGCCTCACCTGTGGTAAGGCTTAAAAAAATTGAATAAACTCGCAAATGTTCCTCTCCACGGAAATCTTTAGTAAAAGGCGAAATTTTTTTTCGTTTTGAAGAGAAACCAGAGTAAGTTAGAATATGACTCTTTGGGGGTAAGTGGCACCACATCAAAGACCCCGTCATTGCGAGGGTGAGGACCTGAGAGGTATTTTCAAAATCTAAGAAAGAGGACAAGAACCAGGCCGGTGAGGGAAGCAGGCCCAAATTTCAGAGTCTCTGCTCAAAGCACAGAAAATCAAAAAGGTGGACAGTTCCCATGCGTCTGTCTGGGAATATGCAAATTCTTTTCTGTACACACCTCAGCTCATTAGGAGGCGTTGCGGATGCTGGGCAAGGGGAACGGGAAGCGTGCATCAGGCTTTAGGTGAAGTGGCACTGTAGGACTTTTGTCCCCCAGCGATTTTACGCTTTCCACACCATCCTTCCAATCGTTAGGCTGTGAGCCACCACTGTGCTCTGCACATAGCCATGCACTTTAAGTCCCTTTTTCGCACGTACTTTCATTAAACCTGAATTTAGAAGCATATATCTGTCTAGGCTAGAGGCACATGAAACAGGACTGGCGTGCCGCTTCAAGTGTACCTGAGAGGAATCTGACTCAGGATTGGCCACCCTCTCAGGGCACCGACTCAGGATTGGCCAACCTCTATGGGGCACCTCCAACGGGCACAAATAACGGGCAAGCCCTATGAAAAGCACAGCGTGAGTCTAGGTGCCACCTTGAAAAAGGAGGGTGACGTCTGGCCTCTGACAGCAGGAATATTAAGAGAGGAGAAAACATACTGCCTGCTATCATGAAATTCCAAGATAGTCACGAAAAGCAATCTCATGCACTGCACAAGCTCTTTCCCATGATGCACCTCTCCTGCACTCTGTCTATGCAAATGAGCAAGCAGAGGAGTTCAGGAATAAAACACCTAAGCTCATGTCCCCAAAAAACAGCAGCAGACAACTCGCAGATATTCCCCAATTTCTAATGCTTTTCTTTTAAACACACAATAAACAGCCTCACCTGTGGAAAGGCTTAAAAAAATTGAATAAACTCGTAAATGTTCCTCTTCACGGAAATCTTTAGTAAAAGGCGAAAGATTTTTTCGTTTTGAAGAGAAACCAGAGTAAGTTAGAATATGGCTCTCTGGGGGTAAGTGGCACCACATCAAAGACCCCGTCATTACGAGGGTGAGGACCTGAGAGGTATTTTCAAAATCTAAGAAAGAGGACAAGAACCAGGCCGGTGAGGGAAGCAGGCCCAAATTTCAGAGTCTCTGCTCAAAGCACAGAAAATCAAAAAGGTGGACAGTTCCCATGCGTCTGTCTGTGAATATGCAAATTCTTTTCTGTACACACCTCAGCTCATTAGGAGGCGTTGCGGATGCTGGGCAAGGGGAACGGGAAGCGTGCATCAGGCTTTAGGTGAAGTGGCACTGTAGGACTTTTGTCCCCCAGCGATTTTACGCTTTCCACACCATCCTTCCAATCGTTAGGCTGTGAGCCACCACTGTGCTCTGCACATAGCCATGCACTTTAAGTCCCTTTTTCGCACGTACTTTCATTAAACCTGAATATAGAAGTATATATCTGTCTAGGCTAGAGGCACATGAAACAGGACTGGCGTGCCGCTTCAAGTGTACCTGAGAGGAATCTGACTCAGGATTGGCCACCCTCTCAGGGCACCGACTCAGGATTGGCCAACCTCTATGGGGCACCTCCAACGGGCACAAATAACGGGCAAGCCCTATGAAAAGCACAGCGTGAGTCTAGGTGCCACCTTGAAAAAGGAGGGTGACGTCTGGCCTCTGACAGCAGGAATATTAAGAGAGGAGAAAACATACTGCCTGCTATCGTGAAATTCCAAGATAGTCACGAAAAGCAATCTCATGCACTGCACAAGCTCTTTCCCATGATGCACCTCTCCTGCACTCTGTCTATGCAAATGAGCAAGCAGAGAGTTCAGGAATAAAACACCTAAGCTCATGTCCCCAAAAAACAGCATCAGACAACTTGCAGATATTCCTCAATTTCTAATGCTTTTCTTTTAAACACACGATAAACAGCCTCACCTGTGGTAAGGCTTAAAAAAATTGAATAAACTCGTAAATGTTCCTCTCCACGGAAATCTTTAGTAAAAGGCGAAAGATTTTTTCGTTTTGAAGAGAAACCAGAGTAAGTTAGAATATGGCTCTCTGGGGGTAAGTGGCACCACATCAAAGACCCCGTCATTGCGAGGGTGAGGACCTGAGAGGTATTTTCAAAATCTAAGAAAGAGGACAAGAACCAGGCCGGTGAGGGAAGCAGGCCCAAATTTCAGAGTCTCTGCTCATGGCACAGAAAATCAAAAAGGTGGACAGTTCCCATGCGTCTGTCTGGGAATATGCAAATTCTTTTCTGTACACACCTCAGCTCATTAGGAGGCGTTGCGGATGCTGGGCAAGGGGAACGGGAAGCGTGCATCAGGCTTTAGGTGAAGTGGCACTGTAGGACTTTTGTCCCCCAGCGATTTTACGCTTTCCACACCATCCTTCCAATCGTTAGGCTGTGAGCCACCACTGTGCTCTGCACATAGCCATGCACTTTAAGTCCCTTTTTCGCACGTACTTTCATTAAACCTGAATATAGAAGCATATATCTGTCTAGGCTAGAGGCACATGAAACAGGACTGGCGTGCCGCTTCAAGTGTACCTGAGAGGAATCTGACTCAGGATTGGCCACCCTCTCAGGGCACCGACTCAGGATTGGCCAACCTCTATGGGGCACCTCCAACGGGCACAAATAACGGGCAAGCCCTATGAAAAGCACAGCGTGAGTCTAGGTGCCACCTTGAAAAAGGAGGGTGACGTCTGGCCTCTGACAGCAGGAATATTAAGAGAGGAGAAAACATACTGCCTGCTATCGTGAAATTCCAAGATAGTCACGAAAAGCAATCTCATGCACTGCACAAGCTCTTTCCCATGATGCACCTCTCCTGCACTCTGTCTATGCAAATGAGCAAGCAGAGAGTTCAGGAATAAAACACCTAAGCTCATGTCCCCAAAAAACAGCATCAGACAACTTGCAGATATTCCTCAATTTCTAATGCTTTTCTTTTAAACACACGATAAACAGCCTCACCTGTGGTAAGGCTTAAAAAAATTGAATAAACTCGTAAATGTTCCTCTCCACGGAAATCTTTAGTAAAAGGCGAAAGATTTTTTCGTTTTGAAGAGAAACCAGAGTAAGTTAGAATATGGCTCTCTGGGGGTAAGTGGCACCACATCAAAGACCCCGTCATTGCGAGGGTGAGGACCTGAGAGGTATTTTCAAAATCTAAGAAAGAGGACAAGAACCAGGCCGGTGAGGGAAGCAGGCCCAAATTTCAGAGTCTCTGCTCAAAGCACAGAAAATCAAAAAGGTGGACAGTTCCCATGCGTCTGTCTGGGAATATGCAAATTCTTTTCTGTACACACCTCAGCTCATTAGGAGGCGTTGCGGATGCTGGGCAAGGGGAACGGGAAGCGTGCATCAGGCTTTAGGTGAAGTGGCACTGTAGGACTTTTGTCCCCCAGCGATTTTACGCTTTCCACACCATCCTTCCAATCGTTAGGCTGTGAGCCACCACTGTGCTCTGCACATAGCCATGCACTTTAAGTCCCTTTTTCGCACGTACTTTCATTAAACCTGAATATAGAAGCATATATCTGTCTAGGCTAGAGGCACATGAAACAGGACTGGCGTGCCGCTTCAAGTGTACCTGAGAGGAATCTGACTCAGGATTGGCCACCCTCTCAGGGCACCGACTCAGGATTGGCCAACCTCTATGGGGCACCTCCAACGGGCACAAATAACGGGCAAGCCCTATGAAAAGCACAGCGTGAGTCTAGGTGCCACCTTGAAAAAGGAGGGTGACGTCTGGCCTCTGACAGCAGGAATATTAAGAGAGGAGAAAACATACTGCCTGCTATCGTGAAATTCCAAGATAGTCACGAAAAGCAATCTCATGCACTGCACAAGCTCTTTCCCATGATGCACCTCTCCTGCACTCTGTCTATGCAAATGAGCAAGCAGAGAGTTCAGGAATAAAACACCTAAGCTCATGTCCCCAAAAAACAGCATCAGACAACTCGCAGATATTCCTCAATTTCTAATGCTTTTCTTTTAAACACACGATAACGAGCCTCACCTGTGGTAAGGCTTAAAAAAATTGAATAAACTCGCAAATGTTCCTCTCCACGGAAATCTTTAGTAAAAGGCGAAAAAATTTTTCGTTTTGAAGAGAAACCAGAGTAAGTTAGAATATGACTCTTTGGGGGTAAGTGGCACCACATCAAAGACCCCGTCATTGCGAGGGTGAGGACCTGAGAGGTATTTTCAAAATCTAAGAAAGAGGACAAGAACCAGGCCGGTGAGGGAAGCAGGCCCAAATTTCAGAGTCTCTGCTCAAAGCACAGAAAATCAAAAAGGTGGACAGTTCCCATGCGTCTGTCTGGGAATATGCAAATTCTTTTCTGTACACACCTCAGCTCATTAGGAGGCGTTGCGGATGCTGGGCAAGGGGAACGGGAAGCGTGCATCAGGCTTTAGGTGAAGTGGCACTGTAGGACTTTTGTCCCCCAGCGATTTTACGCTTTCCACACCATCCTTCCAATCGTTAGGCTGTGAGCCACCACTGTGCTCTGCACATAGCCATGCACTTTAAGTCCCTTTTTCGCACGTACTTTCATTAAACCTGAATTTAGAAGCATATATCTGTCTAGGCTAGAGGCACATGAAACAGGACTGGCGTGCCGCTTCAAGTGTACCTGAGAGGAATCTGACTCAGGATTGGCCACCCTCTCAGGGCACCGACTCAGGATTGGCCAACCTCTATGGGGCACCTCCAACGGGCACAAATAACGGGCAAGCCCTATGAAAAGCACAGCGTGAGTCTAGGTGCCACCTTGAAAAAGGAGGGTGACGTCTGGCCTCTGACAGCAGGAATATTAAGAGAGGAGAAAACATACTGCCTGCTATCATGAAATTCCAAGATAGTCACGAAAAGCAATCTCATGCACTGCACAAGCTCTTTCCCATGATGCACCTCTCCTGCACTCTGTCTATGCAAATGAGCAAGCAGAGGAGTTCAGGAATAAAACACCTAAGCTCATGTCCCCAAAAAACAGCAGCAGACAACTCGCAGATATTCCCCAATTTCTAATGCTTTTCTTTTAAACACACAATAAACAGCCTCACCTGTGGAAAGGCTTAAAAAAATTGAATAAACTCGTAAATGTTCCTCTTCACGGAAATCTTTAGTAAAAGGCGAAAGATTTTTTCGTTTTGAAGAGAAACCAGAGTAAGTTAGAATATGGCTCTCTGGGGGTAAGTGGCACCACATCAAAGACCCCGTCATTACGAGGGTGAGGACCTGAGAGGTATTTTCAAAATCTAAGAAAGAGGACAAGAACCAGGCCGGTGAGGGAAGCAGGCCCAAATTTCAGAGTCTCTGCTCAAAGCACAGAAAATCAAAAAGGTGGACAGTTCCCATGCGTCTGTCTGTGAATATGCAAATTCTTTTCTGTACACACCTCAGCTCATTAGGAGGCGTTGCGGATGCTGGGCAAGGGGAACGGGAAGCGTGCATCAGGCTTTAGGTGAAGTGGCACTGTAGGACTTTTGTCCCCCAGCGATTTTACGCTTTCCACACCATCCTTCCAATCGTTAGGCTGTGAGCCACCACTGTGCTCTGCACATAGCCATGCACTTTAAGTCCCTTTTTCGCACGTACTTTCATTAAACCTGAATATAGAAGTATATATCTGTCTAGGCTAGAGGCACATGAAACAGGACTGGCGTGCCGCTTCAAGTGTACCTGAGAGGAATCTGACTCAGGATTGGCCACCCTCTCAGGGCACCGACTCAGGATTGGCCAACCTCTATGGGGCACCTCCAACGGGCACAAATAACGGGCAAGCCCTATGAAAAGCACAGCGTGAGTCTAGGTGCCACCTTGAAAAAGGAGGGTGACGTCTGGCCTCTGACAGCAGGAATATTAAGAGAGGAGAAAACATACTGCCTGCTATCGTGAAATTCCAAGATAGTCACGAAAAGCAATCTCATGCACTGCACAAGCTCTTTCCCATGATGCACCTCTCCTGCACTCTGTCTATGCAAATGAGCAAGCAGAGAGTTCAGGAATAAAACACCTAAGCTCATGTCCCCAAAAAACAGCATCAGACAACTTGCAGATATTCCTCAATTTCTAATGCTTTTCTTTTAAACACACGATAAACAGCCTCACCTGTGGTAAGGCTTAAAAAAATTGAATAAACTCGTAAATGTTCCTCTCCACGGAAATCTTTAGTAAAAGGCGAAAGATTTTTTCGTTTTGAAGAGAAACCAGAGTAAGTTAGAATATGGCTCTCTGGGGGTAAGTGGCACCACATCAAAGACCCCGTCATTGCGAGGGTGAGGACCTGAGAGGTATTTTCAAAATCTAAGAAAGAGGACAAGAACCAGGCCGGTGAGGGAAGCAGGCCCAAATTTCAGAGTCTCTGCTCATGGCACAGAAAATCAAAAAGGTGGACAGTTCCCATGCGTCTGTCTGGGAATATGCAAATTCTTTTCTGTACACACCTCAGCTCATTAGGAGGCGTTGCGGATGCTGGGCAAGGGGAACGGGAAGCGTGCATCAGGCTTTAGGTGAAGTGGCACTGTAGGACTTTTGTCCCCCAGCGATTTTACGCTTTCCACACCATCCTTCCAATCGTTAGGCTGTGAGCCACCACTGTGCTCTGCACATAGCCATGCACTTTAAGTCCCTTTTTCGCACGTACTTTCATTAAACCTGAATATAGAAGCATATATCTGTCTAGGCTAGAGGCACATGAAACAGGACTGGCGTGCCGCTTCAAGTGTACCTGAGAGGAATCTGACTCAGGATTGGCCACCCTCTCAGGGCACCGACTCAGGATTGGCCAACCTCTATGGGGCACCTCCAACGGGCACAAATAACGGGCAAGCCCTATGAAAAGCACAGCGTGAGTCTAGGTGCCACCTTGAAAAAGGAGGGTGACGTCTGGCCTCTGACAGCAGGAATATTAAGAGAGGAGAAAACATACTGCCTGCTATCGTGAAATTCCAAGATAGTCACGAAAAGCAATCTCATGCACTGCACAAGCTCTTTCCCATGATGCACCTCTCCTGCACTCTGTCTATGCAAATGAGCAAGCAGAGAGTTCAGGAATAAAACACCTAAGCTCATGTCCCCAAAAAACAGCATCAGACAACTTGCAGATATTCCTCAATTTCTAATGCTTTTCTTTTAAACACACGATAAACAGCCTCACCTGTGGTAAGGCTTAAAAAAATTGAATAAACTCGTAAATGTTCCTCTCCACGGAAATCTTTAGTAAAAGGCGAAAGATTTTTTCGTTTTGAAGAGAAACCAGAGTAAGTTAGAATATGGCTCTCTGGGGGTAAGTGGCACCACATCAAAGACCCCGTCATTGCGAGGGTGAGGACCTGAGAGGTATTTTCAAAATCTAAGAAAGAGGACAAGAACCAGGCCGGTGAGGGAAGCAGGCCCAAATTTCAGAGTCTCTGCTCAAAGCACAGAAAATCAAAAAGGTGGACAGTTCCCATGCGTCTGTCTGGGAATATGCAAATTCTTTTCTGTACACACCTCAGCTCATTAGGAGGCGTTGCGGATGCTGGGCAAGGGGAACGGGAAGCGTGCATCAGGCTTTAGGTGAAGTGGCACTGTAGGACTTTTGTCCCCCAGCGATTTTACGCTTTCCACACCATCCTTCCAATCGTTAGGCTGTGAGCCACCACTGTGCTCTGCACATAGCCATGCACTTTAAGTCCCTTTTTCGCACGTACTTTCATTAAACCTGAATATAGAAGCATATATCTGTCTAGGCTAGAGGCACATGAAACAGGACTGGCGTGCCGCTTCAAGTGTACCTGAGAGGAATCTGACTCAGGATTGGCCACCCTCTCAGGGCACCGACTCAGGATTGGCCAACCTCTATGGGGCACCTCCAACGGGCACAAATAACGGGCAAGCCCTATGAAAAGCACAGCGTGAGTCTAGGTGCCACCTTGAAAAAGGAGGGTGACGTCTGGCCTCTGACAGCAGGAATATTAAGAGAGGAGAAAACATACTGCCTGCTATCATGAAATTCCAAGATAGTCACGAAAAGCAATCTCATGCACTGCACAAGCTCTTTCCCATGATGCACCTCTCCTGCACTCTGTCTATGCAAATGAGCAAGCAGAGGAGTTCAGGAATAAAACACCTAAGCTCATGTCCCCAAAAAACAGCAGCAGACAACTCGCAGATATTCCCCAATTTCTAATGCTTTTCTTTTAAACACACAATAAACAGCCTCACCTGTGGAAAGGCTTAAAAAAATTGAATAAACTCGTAAATGTTCCTCTTCACGGAAATCTTTAGTAAAAGGCGAAAGATTTTTTCGTTTTGAAGAGAAACCAGAGTAAGTTAGAATATGGCTCTCTGGGGGTAAGTGGCACCACATCAAAGACTCCGTCATTACGAGGGTGAGGACCTGAGAGGTATTTTCAAAATCTAAGAAAGAGGACAAGAACCAGGCCGGTGAGGGAAGCAGGCCCAAATTTCAGAGTCTCTGCTCAAAGCACAGAAAATCAAAAAGGTGGACAGTTCCCATGCGTCTGTCTGTGAATATGCAAATTCTTTTCTGTACACACCTCAGCTCATTAGGAGGCGTTGCGGATGCTGGGCAAGGGGAACGGGAAGCGTGCATCAGGCTTTAGGTGAAGTGGCACTGTAGGACTTTTGTCCCCCAGCGATTTTACGCTTTCCACACCATCCTTCCAATCGTTAGGCTGTGAGCCACCACTGTGCTCTGCACATAGCCATGCACTTTAAGTCCCTTTTTCGCACGTACTTTCATTAAACCTGAATATAGAAGTATATATCTGTCTAGGCTAGAGGCACATGAAACAGGACTGGCGTGCCGCTTCAAGTGTACCTGAGAGGAATCTGACTCAGGATTGGCCACCCTCTCAGGGCACCGACTCAGGATTGGCCAACCTCTATGGGGCACCTCCAACGGGCACAAATAACGGGCAAGCCCTATGAAAAGCACAGCGTGAGTCTAGGTGCCACCTTGAAAAAGGAGGGTGACGTCTGGCCTCTGACAGCAGGAATATTAAGAGAGGAGAAAACATACTGCCTGCTATCGTGAAATTCCAAGATAGTCACGAAAAGCAATCTCATGCACTGCACAAGCTCTTTCCCATGATGCACCTCTCCTGCACTCTGTCTATGCAAATGAGCAAGCAGAGAGTTCAGGAATAAAACACCTAAGCTCATGTCCCCAAAAAACAGCATCAGACAACTTGCAGATATTCCTCAATTTCTAATGCTTTTCTTTTAAACACACGATAAACAGCCTCACCTGTGGTAAGGCTTAAAAAAATTGAATAAACTCGTAAATGTTCCTCTCCACGGAAATCTTTAGTAAAAGGCGAAAGATTTTTTCGTTTTGAAGAGAAACCAGAGGAAGTTAGAATATGGCTCTCTGGGGGTAAGTGGCACCACATCAAAGACCCCGTCATTGCGAGGGTGAGGACCTGAGAGGTATTTTCAAAATCTAAGAAAGAGGACAAGAACCAGGCCGGTGAGGGAAGCAGGCCCAAATTTCAGAGTCTCTGCTCAAAGCACAGAAAATCAAAAAGGTGGACAGTTCCCATGCGTCTGTCTGGGAATATGCAAATTCTTTTCTGTACACACCTCAGCTCATTAGGAGGCGTTGCGGATGCTGGGCAAGGGGAACGGGAAGCGTGCATCAGGCTTTAGGTGAAGTGGCACTGTAGGACTTTTGTCCCCCAGCGATTTTACGCTTTCCACACCATCCTTCCAATCGTTAGGCTGTGAGCCACCACTGTGCTCTGCACATAGCCATGCACTTTAAGTCCCTTTTTCGCACGTACTTTCATTAAACCTGAATATAGAAGCATATATCTGTCTAGGCTAGAGGCACATGAAACAGGACTGGCGTGCCGCTTCAAGTGTACCTGAGAGGAATCTGACTCAGGATTGGCCACCCTCTCAGGGCACCGACTCAGGATTGGCCAACCTCTATGGGGCACCTCCAACGGGCACAAATAACGGGCAAGCCCTATGAAAAGCACAGCGTGAGTCTAGGTGCCACCTTGAAAAAGGAGGGTGACGTCTGGCCTCTGACAGCAGGAATATTAAGAGAGGAGAAAACATACTGCCTGCTATCATGAAATTCCAAGATAGTCACGAAAAGCAATCTCATGCACTGCACAAGCTCTTTCCCATGATGCACCTCTCCTGCACTCTGTCTATGCAAATGAGCAAGCAGAGGAGTTCAGGAATAAAACACCTAAGCTCATGTCCCCAAAAAACAGCAGCAGACAACTCGCAGATATTCCCCAATTTCTAATGCTTTTCTTTTAAACACACAATAAACAGCCTCACCTGTGGAAAGGCTTAAAAAAATTGAATAAACTCGTAAATGTTCCTCTTCACGGAAATCTTTAGTAAAAGGCGAAAGATTTTTTCGTTTTGAAGAGAAACCAGAGTAAGTTAGAATATGGCTCTCTGGGGGTAAGTGGCACCACATCAAAGACCCCGTCATTACGAGGGTGAGGACCTGAGAGGTATTTTCAAAATCTAAGAAAGAGGACAAGAACCAGGCCGGTGAGGGAAGCAGGCCCAAATTTCAGAGTCTCTGCTCAAAGCACAGAAAATCAAAAAGGTGGACAGTTCCCATGCGTCTGTCTGTGAATATGCAAATTCTTTTCTGTACACACCTCAGCTCATTAGGAGGCGTTGCGGATGCTGGGCAAGGGGAACGGGAAGCGTGCATCAGGCTTTAGGTGAAGTGGCACTGTAGGACTTTTGTCCCCCAGCGATTTTACGCTTTCCACACCATCCTTCCAATCGTTAGGCTGTGAGCCACCACTGTGCTCTGCACATAGCCATGCACTTTAAGTCCCTTTTTCGCACGTACTTTCATTAAACCTGAATATAGAAGTATATATCTGTCTAGGCTAGAGGCACATGAAACAGGACTGGCGTGCCGCTTCAAGTGTACCTGAGAGGAATCTGACTCAGGATTGGCCACCCTCTCAGGGCACCGACTCAGGATTGGCCAACCTCTATGGGGCACCTCCAACGGGCACAAATAACGGGCAAGCCCTATGAAAAGCACAGCGTGAGTCTAGGTGCCACCTTGAAAAAGGAGGGTGACGTCTGGCCTCTGACAGCAGGAATATTAAGAGAGGAGAAAACATACTGCCTGCTATCGTGAAATTCCAAGATAGTCACGAAAAGCAATCTCATGCACTGCACAAGCTCTTTCCCATGATGCACCTCTCCTGCACTCTGTCTATGCAAATGAGCAAGCAGAGAGTTCAGGAATAAAACACCTAAGCTCATGTCCCCAAAAAACAGCATCAGACAACTTGCAGATATTCCTCAATTTCTAATGCTTTTCTTTTAAACACACGATAAACAGCCTCACCTGTGGTAAGGCTTAAAAAAATTGAATAAACTCGTAAATGTTCCTCTCCACGGAAATCTTTAGTAAAAGGCGAAAGATTTTTTCGTTTTGAAGAGAAACCAGAGTAAGTTAGAATATGGCTCTCTGGGGGTAAGTGGCACCACATCAAAGACCCCGTCATTGCGAGGGTGAGGACCTGAGAGGTATTTTCAAAATCTAAGAAAGAGGACAAGAACCAGGCCGGTGAGGGAAGCAGGCCCAAATTTCAGAGTCTCTGCTCAAAGCACAGAAAATCAAAAAGGTGGACAGTTCCCATGCGTCTGTCTGGGAATATGCTAATTCTTTTCTGTACACACCTCAGCTCATTAGGAGGCGTTGCGGATGCTGGGCAAGGGGAACGGGAAGCGTGCATCAGGCTTTAGGTGAAGTGGCACTGTAGGACTTTTGTCCCCCAGCGATTTTACGCTTTCCACACCATCCTTCCAATCGTTAGGCTGTGAGCCACCACTGTGCTCTGCACATAGCCATGCACTTTAAGTCCCTTTTTCGCACGTACTTTCATTAAACCTGAATATAGAAGCATATATCTGTCTAGGCTAGAGGCACATGAAACAGGACTGGCGTGCCGCTTCAAGTGTACCTGAGAGGAATCTGACTCAGGATTGGCCACCCTCTCAGGGCACCGACTCAGGATTGGCCAACCTCTATGGGGCACCTCCAACGGGCACAAATAACGGGCAAGCCCTATGAAAAGCACAGCGTGAGTCTAGGTGCCACCTTGAAAAAGGAGGGTGACGTCTGGCCTCTGACAGCAGGAATATTAAGAGAGGAGAAAACATACTGCCTGCTATCGTGAAATTCCAAGATAGTCACGAAAAGCAATCTCATGCACTGCACAAGCTCTTTCCCATGATGCACCTCTCCTGCACTCTGTCTATGCAAATGAGCAAGCAGAGAGTTCAGGAATAAAACACCTAAGCTCATGTCCCCAAAAAACAGCATCAGACAACTCGCAGATATTCCTCAATTTCTAATGCTTTTCTTTTAAACACACGATAACGAGCCTCACCTGTGGTAAGGCTTAAAAAAATTGAATAAACTCGCAAATGTTCCTCTCCACGGAAATCTTTAGTAAAAGGCGAAAAAATTTTTCGTTTTGAAGAGAAACCAGAGTAAGTTAGAATATGACTCTTTGGGGGTAAGTGGCACCACATCAAAGACCCCGTCATTGCGAGGGTGAGGACCTGAGAGGTATTTTCAAAATCTAAGAAAGAGGACAAGAACCAGGCCGGTGAGGGAAGCAGGCCCAAATTTCAGAGTCTCTGCTCAAAGCACAGAAAATCAAAAAGGTGGACAGTTCCCATGCGTCTGTCTGGGAATATGCAAATTCTTTTCTGTACACACCTCAGCTCATTAGGAGGCGTTGCGGATGCTGGGCAAGGGGAACGGGAAGCGTGCATCAGGCTTTAGGTGAAGTGGCACTGTAGGACTTTTGTCCCCCAGCGATTTTACGCTTTCCACACCATCCTTCCAATCGTTAGGCTGTGAGCCACCACTGTGCTCTGCACATAGCCATGCACTTTAAGTCCCTTTTTCGCACGTACTTTCATTAAACCTGAATTTAGAAGCATATATCTGTCTAGGCTAGAGGCACATGAAACAGGACTGGCGTGCCGCTTCAAGTGTACCTGAGAGGAATCTGACTCAGGATTGGCCACCCTCTCAGGGCACCGACTCAGGATTGGCCAACCTCTATGGGGCACCTCCAACGGGCACAAATAACGGGCAAGCCCTATGAAAAGCACAGCGTGAGTCTAGGTGCCACCTTGAAAAAGGAGGGTGACGTCTGGCCTCTGACAGCAGGAATATTAAGAGAGGAGAAAACATACTGCCTGCTATCATGAAATTCCAAGATAGTCACGAAAAGCAATCTCATGCACTGCACAAGCTCTTTCCCATGATGCACCTCTCCTGCACTCTGTCTATGCAAATGAGCAAGCAGAGGAGTTCAGGAATAAAACACCTAAGCTCATGTCCCCAAAAAACAGCAGCAGACAACTCGCAGATATTCCCCAATTTCTAATGCTTTTCTTTTAAACACACAATAAACAGCCTCACCTGTGGAAAGGCTTAAAAAAATTGAATAAACTCGTAAATGTTCCTCTTCACGGAAATCTTTAGTAAAAGGCGAAAGATTTTTTCGTTTTGAAGAGAAACCAGAGTAAGTTAGAATATGGCTCTCTGGGGGTAAGTGGCACCACATCAAAGACCCCGTCATTACGAGGGTGAGGACCTGAGAGGTATTTTCAAAATCTAAGAAAGAGGACAAGAACCAGGCCGGTGAGGGAAGCAGGCCCAAATTTCAGAGTCTCTGCTCAAAGCACAGAAAATCAAAAAGGTGGACAGTTCCCATGCGTCTGTCTGTGAATATGCAAATTCTTTTCTGTACACACCTCAGCTCATTAGGAGGCGTTGCGGATGCTGGGCAAGGGGAACGGGAAGCGTGCATCAGGCTTTAGGTGAAGTGGCACTGTAGGACTTTTGTCCCCCAGCGATTTTACGCTTTCCACACCATCCTTCCAATCGTTAGGCTGTGAGTGACCACTGTGCTCTGCACATAGCCATGCACTTTAAGTCCCTTTTTCGCACGTACTTTCATTAAACCTGAATATAGAAGTATATATCTGTCTAGGCTAGAGGCACATGAAACAGGACTGGCGTGCCGCTTCAAGTGTACCTGAGAGGAATCTGACTCAGGATTGGCCACCCTCTCAGGGCACCGACTCAGGATTGGCCAACCTCTATGGGGCACCTCCAACGGGCACAAATAACGGGCAAGCCCTATGAAAAGCACAGCGTGAGTCTAGGTGCCACCTTGAAAAAGGAGGGTGACGTCTGGCCTCTGACAGCAGGAATATTAAGAGAGGAGAAAACATACTGCCTGCTATCGTGAAATTCCAAGATAGTCACGAAAAGCAATCTCATGCACTGCACA
The DNA here is from genome assembly GCF_964261635.1 of Lissotriton helveticus. Lineage (NCBI taxonomy): Eukaryota > Metazoa > Chordata > Amphibia > Caudata > Salamandridae > Lissotriton > Lissotriton helveticus. The sequence goes on along the minus strand of NC_136073.1, from coordinate 657,920,514 downwards.
AGCTCTTTCCCATGATGCACCTCTCCTGCACTCTGTCTATGCAAATGAGCAAGCAGAGAGTTCAGGAATAAAACACCTAAGCTCATGTCCCCAAAAAACAGCATCAGACAACTTGCAGATATTCCTCAATTTCTAATGCTTTTCTTTTAAACACACGATAAACAGCCTCACCTGTGGTAAGGCTTAAAAAAATTGAATAAACTCGTAAATGTTCCTCTCCACGGAAATCTTTAGTAAAAGGCGAAAGATTTTTTCGTTTTGAAGAGAAACCAGAGTAAGTTAGAATATGGCTCTCTGGGGGTAAGTGGCACCACATCAAAGACCCCGTCATTGCGAGGGTGAGGACCTGAGAGGTATTTTCAAAATCTAAGAAAGAGGACAAGAACCAGGCCGGTGAGGGAAGCAGGCCCAAATTTCAGAGTCTCTGCTCAAAGCACAGAAAATCAAAAAGGTGGACAGTTCCCATGCGTCTGTCTGGGAATATGCTAATTCTTTTCTGTACACACCTCAGCTCATTAGGAGGCGTTGCGGATGCTGGGCAAGGGGAACGGGAAGCGTGCATCAGGCTTTAGGTGAAGTGGCACTGTAGGACTTTTGTCCCCCAGCGATTTTACGCTTTCCACACCATCCTTCCAATCGTTAGGCTGTGAGCCACCACTGTGCTCTGCACATAGCCATGCACTTTAAGTCCCTTTTTCGCACGTACTTTCATTAAACCTGAATATAGAAGCATATATCTGTCTAGGCTAGAGGCACATGAAACAGGACTGGCGTGCCGCTTCAAGTGTACCTGAGAGGAATCTGACTCAGGATTGGCCACCCTCTCAGGGCACCGACTCAGGATTGGCCAACCTCTATGGGGCACCTCCAACGGGCACAAATAACGGGCAAGCCCTATGAAAAGCACAGCGTGAGTCTAGGTGCCACCTTGAAAAAGGAGGGTGACGTCTGGCCTCTGACAGCAGGAATATTAAGAGAGGAGAAAACATACTGCCTGCTATCGTGAAATTCCAAGATAGTCACGAAAAGCAATCTCATGCACTGCACAAGCTCTTTCCCATGATGCACCTCTCCTGCACTCTGTCTATGCAAATGAGCAAGCAGAGAGTTCAGGAATAAAACACCTAAGCTCATGTCCCCAAAAAACAGCATCAGACAACTCGCAGATATTCCTCAATTTCTAATGCTTTTCTTTTAAACACACGATAACGAGCCTCACCTGTGGTAAGGCTTAAAAAAATTGAATAAACTCGCAAATGTTCCTCTCCACGGAAATCTTTAGTAAAAGGCGAAAAATTTTTTCGTTTTGAAGAGAAACCAGAGTAAGTTAGAATATGACTCTTTGGGGGTAAGTGGCACCACATCAAAGACCCCGTCATTGCGAGGGTGAGGACCTGAGAGGTATTTTCAAAATCTAAGAAAGAGGACAAGAACCAGGCCGGTGAGGGAAGCAGGCCCAAATTTCAGAGTCTCTGCTCAAAGCACAGAAAATCAAAAAGGTGGACAGTTCCCATGCGTCTGTCTGGGAATATGCAAATTCTTTTCTGTACACACCTCAGCTCATTAGGAGGCGTTGCGGATGCTGGGCAAGGGGAACGGGAAGCGTGCATCAGGCTTTAGGTGAAGTGGCACTGTAGGACTTTTGTCCCCCAGCGATTTTACGCTTTCCACACCATCCTTCCAATCGTTAGGCTGTGAGCCACCACTGTGCTCTGCACATAGCCATGCACTTTAAGTCCCTTTTTCGCACGTACTTTCATTAAACCTGAATTTAGAAGCATATATCTGTCTAGGCTAGAGGCACATGAAACAGGACTGGCGTGCCGCTTCAAGTGTACCTGAGAGGAATCTGACTCAGGATTGGCCACCCTCTCAGGGCACCGACTCAGGATTGGCCAACCTCTATGGGGCACCTCCAACGGGCACAAATAACGGGCAAGCCCTATGAAAAGCACAGCGTGAGTCTAGGTGCCACCTTGAAAAAGGAGGGTGACGTCTGGCCTCTGACAGCAGGAATATTAAGAGAGGAGAAAACATACTGCCTGCTATCATGAAATTCCAAGATAGTCACGAAAAGCAATCTCATGCACTGCACAAGCTCTTTCCCATGATGCACCTCTCCTGCACTCTGTCTATGCAAATGAGCAAGCAGAGGAGTTCAGGAATAAAACACCTAAGCTCATGTCCCCAAAAAACAGCAGCAGACAACTCGCAGATATTCCCCAATTTCTAATGCTTTTCTTTTAAACACACAATAAACAGCCTCACCTGTGGAAAGGCTTAAAAAAATTGAATAAACTCGTAAATGTTCCTCTTCACGGAAATCTTTAGTAAAAGGCGAAAGATTTTTTCGTTTTGAAGAGAAACCAGAGTAAGTTAGAATATGGCTCTCTGGGGGTAAGTGGCACCACATCAAAGACCCCGTCATTACGAGGGTGAGGACCTGAGAGGTATTTTCAAAATCTAAGAAAGAGGACAAGAACCAGGCCGGTGAGGGAAGCAGGCCCAAATTTCAGAGTCTCTGCTCAAAGCACAGAAAATCAAAAAGGTGGACAGTTCCCATGCGTCTGTCTGTGAATATGCAAATTATTTTCTGTACACACCTCAGCTCATTAGGAGGCGTTGCGGATGCTGGGCAAGGGGAACGGGAAGCGTGCATCAGGCTTTAGGTGAAGTGGCACTGTAGGACTTTTGTCCCCCAGCGATTTTACGCTTTCCACACCATCCTTCCAATCGTTAGGCTGTGAGCCACCACTGTGCTCTGCACATAGCCATGCACTTTAAGTCCCTTTTTCGCACGTACTTTCATTAAACCTGAATATAGAAGTATATATCTGTCTAGGCTAGAGGCACATGAAACAGGACTGGCGTGCCGCTTCAAGTGTACCTGAGAGGAATCTGACTCAGGATTGGCCACCCTCTCAGGGCACCGACTCAGGATTGGCCAACCTCTATGGGGCACCTCCAACGGGCACAAATAACGGGCAAGCCCTATGAAAAGCACAGCGTGAGTCTAGGTGCCACCTTGAAAAAGGAGGGTGACGTCTGGCCTCTGACAGCAGGAATATTAAGAGAGGAGAAAACATACTGCCTGCTATCGTGAAATTCCAAGATAGTCACGAAAAGCAATCTCATGCACTGCACAAGCTCTTTCCCATGATGCACCTCTCCTGCACTCTGTCTATGCAAATGAGCAAGCAGAGAGTTCAGGAATAAAACACCTAAGCTCATGTCCCCAAAAAACAGCATCAGACAACTTGCAGATATTCCTCAATTTCTAATGCTTTTCTTTTAAACACACGATAAACAGCCTCACCTGTGGTAAGGCTTAAAAAAATTGAATAAACTCGTAAATGTTCCTCTCCACGGAAATCTTTAGTAAAAGGAGAAAGATTTTTTCGTTTTGAAGAGAAACCAGAGTAAGTTAGAATATGGCTCTCTGGGGGTAAGTGGCACCACATCAAAGACCCCGTCATTGCGAGGGTGAGGACCTGAGAGGTATTTTCAAAATCTAAGAAAGAGGACAAGAACCAGGCCGGTGAGGGAAGCAGGCCCAAATTTCAGAGTCTCTGCTCAAAGCACAGAAAATCAAAAAGGTGGACAGTTCCCATGCGTCTGTCTGGGAATATGCAAATTCTTTTCTGTACACACCTCAGCTCATTAGGAGGCGTTGCGGATGCTGGGCAAGGGGAACGGGAAGCGTGCATCAGGCTTTAGGTGAAGTGGCACTGTAGGACTTTTGTCCCCCAGCGATTTTACGCTTTCCACACCATCCTTCCAATCGTTAGGCTGTGAGCCACCACTGTGCTCTGCACATAGCCATGCACTTTAAGTCCCTTTTTCGCACGTACTTTCATTAAACCTGAATATAGAAGCATATATCTGTCTAGGCTAGAGGCACATGAAACAGGACTGGCGTGCCGCTTCAAGTGTACCTGAGAGGAATCTGACTCAGGATTGGCCACCCTCTCAGGGCACCGACTCAGGATTGGCCAACCTCTATGGGGCACCTCCAACGGGCACAAATAACGGGCAAGCCCTATGAAAAGCACAGCGTGAGTCTAGGTGCCACCTTGAAAAAGGAGGGTGACGTCTGGCCTCTGACAGCAGGAATATTAAGAGAGGAGAAAACATACTGCCTGCTATCGTGAAATTCCAAGATAGTCACGAAAAGCAATCTCATGCACTGCACAAGCTCTTTCCCATGATGCACCTCTCCTGCACTCTGTCTATGCAAATGAGCAAGCAGAGAGTTCAGGAATAAAACACCTAAGCTCATGTCCCCAAAAAACAGCATCAGACAACTCGCAGATATTCCTCAATTTCTAATGCTTTTCTTTTAAACACACGATAACGAGCCTCACCTGTGGTAAGGCTTAAAAAAATTGAATAAACTCGCAAATGTTCCTCTCCACGGAAATCTTTAGTAAAAGGCGAAAAAATTTTTCGTTTTGAAGAGAAACCAGAGTAAGTTAGAATATGACTCTTTGGGGGTAAGTGGCACCACATCAAAGACCCCGTCATTGCGAGGGTGAGGACCTGAGAGGTATTTTCAAAATCTAAGAAAGAGGACAAGAACCAGGCCGGTGAGGGAAGCAGGCCCAAATTTCAGAGTCTCTGCTCAAAGCACAGAAAATCAAAAAGGTGGACAGTTCCCATGCGTCTGTCTGGGAATATGCAAATTCTTTTCTGTACACACCTCAGCTCATTAGGAGGCGTTGCGGATGCTGGGCAAGGGGAACGGGAAGCGTGCATCAGGCTTTAGGTGAAGTGGCACTGTAGGACTTTTGTCCCCCAGCGATTTTACGCTTTCCACACCATCCTTCCAATCGTTAGGCTGTGAGCCACCACTGTGCTCTGCACATAGCCATGCACTTTAAGTCCCTTTTTCGCACGTACTTTCATTAAACCTGAATTTAGAAGCATATATCTGTCTAGGCTAGAGGCACATGAAACAGGACTGGCGTGCCGCTTCAAGTGTACCTGAGAGGAATCTGACTCAGGATTGGCCACCCTCTCAGGGCACCGACTCAGGATTGGCCAACCTCTATGGGGCACCTCCAACGGGCACAAATAACGGGCAAGCCCTATGAAAAGCACAGCGTGAGTCTAGGTGCCACCTTGAAAAAGGAGGGTGACGTCTGGCCTCTGACAGCAGGAATATTAAGAGAGGAGAAAACATACTGCCTGCTATCATGAAATTCCAAGATAGTCACGAAAAGCAATCTCATGCACTGCACAAGCTCTTTCCCATGATGCACCTCTCCTGCACTCTGTCTATGCAAATGAGCAAGCAGAGGAGTTCAGGAATAAAACACCTAAGCTCATGTCCCCAAAAAACAGCAGCAGACAACTCGCAGATATTCCCCAATTTCTAATGCTTTTCTTTTAAACACACAATAAACAGCCTCACCTGTGGAAAGGCTTAAAAAAATTGAATAAACTCGTAAATGTTCCTCTTCACGGAAATCTTTAGTAAAAGGCGAAAGATTTTTTCGTTTTGAAGAGAAACCAGAGTAAGTTAGAATATGGCTCTCTGGGGGTAAGTGGCACCACATCAAAGACCCCGTCATTACGAGGGTGAGGACCTGAGAGGTATTTTCAAAATCTAAGAAAGAGGACAAGAACCAGGCCGGTGAGGGAAGCAGGCCCAAATTTCAGAGTCTCTGCTCAAAGCACAGAAAATCAAAAAGGTGGACAGTTCCCATGCGTCTGTCTGTGAATATGCAAATTATTTTCTGTACACACCTCAGCTCATTAGGAGGCGTTGCGGATGCTGGGCAAGGGGAACGGGAAGCGTGCATCAGGCTTTAGGTGAAGTGGCACTGTAGGACTTTTGTCCCCCAGCGATTTTACGCTTTCCACACCATCCTTCCAATCGTTAGGCTGTGAGCCACCACTGTGCTCTGCACATAGCCATGCACTTTAAGTCCCTTTTTCGCACGTACTTTCATTAAACCTGAATATAGAAGTATATATCTGTCTAGGCTAGAGGCACATGAAACAGGACTGGCGTGCCGCTTCAAGTGTACCTGAGAGGAATCTGACTCAGGATTGGCCACCCTCTCAGGGCACCGACTCAGGATTGGCCAACCTCTATGGGGCACCTCCAACGGGCACAAATAACGGGCAAGCCCTATGAAAAGCACAGCGTGAGTCTAGGTGCCACCTTGAAAAAGGAGGGTGACGTCTGGCCTCTGACAGCAGGAATATTAAGAGAGGAGAAAACATACTGCCTGCTATCGTGAAATTCCAAGATAGTCACGAAAAGCAATCTCATGCACTGCACAAGCTCTTTCCCATGATGCACCTCTCCTGCACTCTGTCTATGCAAATGAGCAAGCAGAGAGTTCAGGAATAAAACACCTAAGCTCATGTCCCCAAAAAACAGCATCAGACAACTTGCAGATATTCCTCAATTTCTAATGCTTTTCTTTTAAACACACGATAAACAGCCTCACCTGTGGTAAGGCTTAAAAAAATTGAATAAACTCGTAAATGTTCCTCTCCACGGAAATCTTTAGTAAAAGGCGAAAGATTTTTTCGTTTTGAAGAGAAACCAGAGTAAGTTAGAATATGGCTCTCTGGGGGTAAGTGGCACCACATCAAAGACCCCGTCATTGCGAGGGTGAGGACCTGAGAGGTATTTTCAAAATCTAAGAAAGAGGACAAGAACCAGGCCGGTGAGGGAAGCAGGCCCAAATTTCAGAGTCTCTGCTCAAAGCACAGAAAATCAAAAAGGTGGACAGTTCCCATGCGTCTGTCTGGGAATATGCAAATTCTTTTCTGTACACACCTCAGCTCATTAGGAGGCGTTGCGGATGCTGGGCAAGGGGAACGGGAAGCGTGCATCAGGCTTTAGGTGAAGTGGCACTGTAGGACTTTTGTCCCCCAGCGATTTTACGCTTTCCACACCATCCTTCCAATCGTTAGGCTGTGAGCCACCACTGTGCTCTGCACATAGCCATGCACTTTAAGTCCCTTTTTCGCACGTACTTTCATTAAACCTGAATATAGAAGCATATATCTGTCTAGGCTAGAGGCACATGAAACAGGACTGGCGTGCCGCTTCAAGTGTACCTGAGAGGAATCTGACTCAGGATTGGCCACCCTCTCAGGGCACCGACTCAGGATTGGCCAACCTCTATGGGGCACCTCCAACGGGCACAAATAACGGGCAAGCCCTATGAAAAGCACAGCGTGAGTCTAGGTGCCACCTTGAAAAAGGAGGGTGACGTCTGGCCTCTGACAGCAGGAATATTAAGAGAGGAGAAAACATACTGCCTGCTATCGTGAAATTCCAAGATAGTCACGAAAAGCAATCTCATGCACTGCACAAGCTCTTTCCCATGATGCACCTCTCCTGCACTCTGTCTATGCAAATGAGCAAGCAGAGAGTTCAGGAATAAAACACCTAAGCTCATGTCCCCAAAAAACAGCATCAGACAACTTGCAGATATTCCTCAATTTCTAATGCTTTTCTTTTAAACACACGATAAACAGCCTCACCTGTGGTAAGGCTTAAAAAAATTGAATAAACTCGTAAATGTTCCTCTCCACGGAAATCTTTAGTAAAAGGCGAAAGATTTTTTCGTTTTGAAGAGAAACCAGAGTAAGTTAGAATATGGCTCTCTGGGGGTAAGTGGCACCACATCAAAGACCCCGTCATTGCGAGGGTGAGGACCTGAGAGGTATTTTCAAAATCTAAGAAAGAGGACAAGAACCAGGCCGGTGAGGGAAGCAGGCCCAAATTTCAGAGTCTCTGCTCAAAGCACAGAAAATCAAAAAGGTGGACAGTTCCCATGCGTCTGTCTGGGAATATGCAAATTCTTTTCTGTACACACCTCAGCTCATTAGGAGGCGTTGCGGATGCTGGGCAAGGGGAACGGGAAGCGTGCATCAGGCTTTAGGTGAAGTGGCACTGTAGGACTTTTGTCCCCCAGCGATTTTACGCTTTCCACACCATCCTTCCAATCGTTAGGCTGTGAGCCACCACTGTGCTCTGCACATAGCCATGCACTTTAAGTCCCTTTTTCGCACGTACTTTCATTAAACCTGAATATAGAAGCATATATCTGTCTAGGCTAGAGGCACATGAAACAGGACTGGCGTGCCGCTTCAAGTGTACCTGAGAGGAATCTGACTCAGGATTGGCCACCCTCTCAGGGCACCGACTCAGGATTGGCCAACCTCTATGGGGCACCTCCAACGGGCACAAATAACGGGCAAGCCCTATGAAAAGCACAGCGTGAGTCTAGGTGCCACCTTGAAAAAGGAGGGTGACGTCTGGCCTCTGACAGCAGGAATATTAAGAGAGGAGAAAACATACTGCCTGCTATCGTGAAATTCCAAGATAGTCACGAAAAGCAATCTCATGCACTGCACAAGCTCTTTCCCATGATGCACCTCTCCTGCACTCTGTCTATGCAAATGAGCAAGCAGAGAGTTCAGGAATAAAACACCTAAGCTCATGTCCCCAAAAAACAGCATCAGACAACTCGCAGATATTCCTCAATTTCTAATGCTTTTCTTTTAAACACACGATAACGAGCCTCACCTGTGGTAAGGCTTAAAAAAATTGAATAAACTCGCAAATGTTCCTCTTCACGGAAATCTTTAGTAAAAGGCGAAAGATTTTTTCGTTTTGAAGAGAAACCAGAGTAAGTTAGAATATGGCTCTCTGGGGGTAAGTGGCACCACATCAAAGACCCCGTCATTACGAGGGTGAGGACCTGAGAGGTATTTTCAAAATCTAAGAAAGAGGACAAGAACCAGGCCGGTGAGGGAAGCAGGCCCAAATTTCAGAGTCTCTGCTCAAAGCACAGAAAATCAAAAAGGTGGACAGTTCCCATGCGTCTGTCTGTGAATATGCAAATTATTTTCTGTACACACCTCAGCTCATTAGGAGGCGTTGCGGATGCTGGGCAAGGGGAACGGGAAGCGTGCATCAGGCTTTAGGTGAAGTGGCACTGTAGGACTTTTGTCCCCCAGCGATTTTACGCTTTCCACACCATCCTTCCAATCGTTAGGCTGTGAGCCACCACTGTGCTCTGCACATAGCCATGCACTTTAAGTCCCTTTTTCGCACGTACTTTCATTAAACCTGAATATAGAAGTATATATCTGTCTAGGCTAGAGGCACATGAAACAGGACTGGCGTGCCGCTTCAAGTGTACCTGAGAGGAATCTGACTCAGGATTGGCCACCCTCTCAGGGCACCGACTCAGGATTGGCCAACCTCTATGGGGCACCTCCAACGGGCACAAATAACGGGCAAGCCCTATGAAAAGCACAGCGTGAGTCTAGGTGCCACCTTGAAAAAGGAGGGTGACGTCTGGCCTCTGACAGCAGGAATATTAAGAGAGGAGAAAACATACTGCCTGCTATCGTGAAATTCCAAGATAGTCACGAAAAGCAATCTCATGCACTGCACAAGCTCTTTCCCATGATGCACCTCTCCTGCACTCTGTCTATGCAAATGAGCAAGCAGAGAGTTCAGGAATAAAACACCTAAGCTCATGTCCCCAAAAAACAGCATCAGACAACTTGCAGATATTCCTCAATTTCTAATGCTTTTCTTTTAAACACACGATAAACAGCCTCACCTGTGGTAAGGCTTAAAAAAATTGAATAAACTCGTAAATGTTCCTCTCCACGGAAATCTTTAGTAAAAGGCGAAAGATTTTTTCGTTTTGAAGAGAAACCAGAGTAAGTTAGAATATGGCTCTCTGGGGGTAAGTGGCACCACATCAAAGACCCCGTCATTGCGAGGGTGAGGACCTGAGAGGTATTTTCAAAATCTAAGAAAGAGGACAAGAACCAGGCCGGTGAGGGAAGCAGGCCCAAATTTCAGAGTCTCTGCTCAAAGCACAGAAAATCAAAAAGGTGGACAGTTCCCATGCGTCTGTCTGGGAATATGCAAATTCTTTTCTGTACACACCTCAGCTCATTAGGAGGCGTTGCGGATGCTGGGCAAGGGGAACGGGAAGCGTGCATCAGGCTTTAGGTGAAGTGGCACTGTAGGACTTTTGTCCCCCAGCGATTTTACGCTTTCCACACCATCCTTCCAATCGTTAGGCTGTGAGCCACCACTGTGCTCTGCACATAGCCATGCACTTTAAGTCCCTTTTTCGCACGTACTTTCATTAAACCTGAATATAGAAGCATATATCTGTCTAGGCTAGAGGCACATGAAACAGGACTGGCGTGCCGCTTCAAGTGTACCTGAGAGGAATCTGACTCAGGATTGGCCACCCTCTCAGGGCACCGACTCAGGATTGGCCAACCTCTATGGGGCACCTCCAACGGGCACAAATAACGGGCAAGCCCTATGAAAAGCACAGCGTGAGTCTAGGTGCCACCTTGAAAAAGGAGGGTGACGTCTGGCCTCTGACAGCAGGAATATTAAGAGAGGAGAAAACATACTGCCTGCTATCGTGAAATTCCAAGATAGTCACGAAAAGCAATCTCATGCACTGCACAAGCTCTTTCCCATGATGCACCTCTCCTGCACTCTGTCTATGCAAATGAGCAAGCAGAGAGTTCAGGAATAAAACACCTAAGCTCATGTCCCCAAAAAACAGCATCAGACAACTTGCAGATATTCCTCAATTTCTAATGCTTTTCTTTTAAACACACGATAAACAGCCTCACCTGTGGTAAGGCTTAAAAAAATTGAATAAACTCGTAAATGTTCCTCTCCACGGAAATCTTTAGTAAAAGGCGAAAGATTTTTTCGTTTTGAAGAGAAACCAGAGTAAGTTAGAATATGGCTCTCTGGGGGTAAGTGGCACCACATCAAAGACCCCGTCATTGCGAGGGTGAGGACCTGAGAGGTATTTTCAAAATCTAAGAAAGAGGACAAGAACCAGGCCGGTGAGGGAAGCAGGCCCAAATTTCAGAGTCTCTGCTCAAAGCACAGAAAATCAAAAAGGTGGACAGTTCCCATGCGTCTGTCTGGGAATATGCAAATTCTTTTCTGTACACACCTCAGCTCATTAGGAGGCGTTGCGGATGCTGGGCAAGGGGAACGGGAAGCGTGCATCAGGCTTTAGGTGAAGTGGCACTGTAGGACTTTTGTCCCCCAGCGATTTTACGCTTTCCACACCATCCTTCCAATCGTTAGGCTGTGAGCCACCACTGTGCTCTGCACATAGCCATGCACTTTAAGTCCCTTTTTCGCACGTACTTTCATTAAACCTGAATATAGAAGCATATATCTGTCTAGGCTAGAGGCACATGAAACAGGACTGGCGTGCCGCTTCAAGTGTACCTGAGAGGAATCTGACTCAGGATTGGCCACCCTCTCAGGGCACCGACTCAGGATTGGCCAACCTCTATGGGGCACCTCCAACGGGCACAAATAACGGGCAAGCCCTATGAAAAGCACAGCGTGAGTCTAGGTGCCACCTTGAAAAAGGAGGGTGACGTCTGGCCTCTGACAGCAGGAATATTAAGAGAGGAGAAAACATACTGCCTGCTATCGTGAAATTCCAAGATAGTCACGAAAAGCAATCTCATGCACTGCACAAGCTCTTTCCCATGATGCACCTCTCCTGCACTCTGTCTATGCAAATGAGCAAGCAGAGAGTTCAGGAATAAAACACCTAAGCTCATGTCCCCAAAAAACAGCATCAGACAACTCGCAGATATTCCTCAATTTCTAATGCTTTTCTTTTAAACACACGATAACGAGCCTCACCTGTGGTAAGGCTTAAAAAAATTGAATAAACTCGCAAATGTTCCTCTTCACGGAAATCTTTAGTAAAAGGCGAAAGATTTTTTCGTTTTGAAGAGAAACCAGAGTAAGTTAGAATATGGCTCTCTGGGGGTAAGTGGCACCACATCAAAGACCCCGTCATTACGAGGGTGAGGACCTGAGAGGTATTTTCAAAATCTAAGAAAGAGGACAAGAACCAGGCCGGTGAGGGAAGCAGGCCCAAATTTCAGAGTCTCTGCTCAAAGCACAGAAAATCAAAAAGGTGGACAGTTCCCATGCGTCTGTCTGTGAATATGCAAATTATTTTCTGTACACACCTCAGCTCATTAGGAGGCGTTGCGGATGCTGGGCAAGGGGAACGGGAAGCGTGCATCAGGCTTTAGGTGAAGTGGCACTGTAGGACTTTTGTCCCCCAGCGATTTTACGCTTTCCACACCATCCTTCCAATCGTTAGGCTGTGAGCCACCACTGTGCTCTGCACATAGCCATGCACTTTAAGTCCCTTTTTCGCACGTACTTTCATTAAACCTGAATATAGAAGTATATATCTGTCTAGGCTAGAGGCACATGAAACAGGACTGGCGTGCCGCTTCAAGTGTACCTGAGAGGAATCTGACTCAGGATTGGCCACCCTCTCAGGGCACCGACTCAGGATTGGCCAACCTCTATGGGGCACCTCCAACGGGCACAAATAACGGGCAAGCCCTATGAAAAGCACAGCGTGAGTCTAGGTGCCACCTTGAAAAAGGAGGGTGACGTCTGGCCTCTGACAGCAGGAATATTAAGAGAGGAGAAAACATACTGCCTGCTATCGTGAAATTCCAAGATAGTCACGAAAAGCAATCTCATGCACTGCACAAGCTCTTTCCCATGATGCACCTCTCCTGCACTCTGTCTATGCAAATGAGCAAGCAGAGAGTTCAGGAATAAAACACCTAAGCTCATGTCCCCAAAAAACAGCATCAGACAACTTGCAGATATTCCTCAATTTCTAATGCTTTTCTTTTAAACACACGATAAACAGCCTCACCTGTGGTAAGGCTTAAAAAAATTGAATAAACTCGTAAATGTTCCTCTCCACGGAAATCTTTAGTAAAAGGCGAAAGATTTTTTCGTTTTGAAGAGAAACCAGAGTAAGTTAGAATATGGCTCTCTGGGGGTAAGTGGCACCACATCAAAGACCCCGTCATTGCGAGGGTGAGGACCTGAGAGGTATTTTCAAAATCTAAGAAAGAGGACAAGAACCAGGCCGGTGAGGGAAGCAGGCCCAAATTTCAGAGTCTCTGCTCAAAGCACAGAAAATCAAAAAGGTGGACAGTTCCCATGCGTCTGTCTGGGAATATGCAAATTCTTTTCTGTACACACCTCAGCTCATTAGGAGGCGTTGCGGATGCTGGGCAAGGGGAACGGGAAGCGTGCATCAGGCTTTAGGTGAAGTGGCACTGCAGGACTTTTGTCCCCCAGCGATTTTACGCTTTCCACACCATCCTTCCAATCGTTAGGCTGTGAGCCACCACTGTGCTCTGCACATAGCCATGCACTTTAAGTCCCTTTTTCGCACGTACTTTCATTAAACCTGAATATAGAAGCATATATCTGTCTAGGCTAGAGGCACATGAAACAGGACTGGCGTGCCGCTTCAAGTGTACCTGAGAGGAATCTGACTCAGGATTGGCCACCCTGTCAGGGCACCGACTCAGGATTGGCCAACCTCTACGGGCAAGCCCTATGAAAAGCACAGCGTGAGTCTAGGTGCCACCTTGAAAAAGGAGGGTGACGTCTGGCCTCTGACAGCAGGAATATTAAGAGAGGAGAAAACATACTGCCTGCTATCATGAAATTCCAAGATAGTCACGAAAAGCAATCTCATGCACTGCACAAGCTCTTTCCCATGATGCACCTCTCCTGCACTCTGTCTATGCAAATGAGCAAGCAGAGGAGTTCAGGAATAAAACACCTAAGCTCATGTCCCCAAAAAACAGCAGCAGACAACTCGCAGATATTCCCCAATTTCTAATGCTTTTCTTTTAAACACACAATAAACAGCCTCACCTGTGGTAAGGCTTAAAAAAATTGAATAAACTCGTAAATGTTCCTCTCCACGGAAATCTTTAGTAAAAGGCGAAAAAAATTTTCGTTTTGAAGAGAAACCAGAGTAAGTTAGAATATGGCTCTCTGGGGGTAAGTGGCACCACATCAAAGACCCCGTCATTGCGAGAGTGAGGACCTGAGAGGTATTTTCAAAATCTAAGAAAGAGGACAAGAACCAGGCCGGTGAGGGAAGCAGGCCCAAATTTCAGAGTCTCTGCTCAAAGCACAGAAAATCAAAAAGGTGGACAGTTCCCATGCGTCTGTCTGGGAATATGCAAATTCTTTTCTGTACACACCTCAGCTCATTAGGAGGCATTGCGGCTGCTGGGCAAGGGGAACGGGAAGCGTGCATCAGGCTTTAGGTGAAGTGGCACTGTAGGACTTTTGTCCCCCAGCGATTTTACGCTTTCCACACCATCCTTCCAATCGTTAGGCTGTGAGCCACCACTGTGCTCTGCACATAGCCATGCACTTTAAGTCCCTTTTTCGCACGTACTTTCATTAAACCTGAATATAGAAGTATATATCTGTCTAGGCTAGAGGCACATGAAACAGGACTGGCGTGCCGCTTCAAGTGTACCTGAGAGGAATCTGACTCAGGATTGGCCACCCTCTCAGGGCACCGACTCAGGATTGGCCAACCTCTATGGGGCACCTCCAACGGGCACAAATAACGGGCAAGCCCTATGAAAAGCACAGCGTGAGTCTAGGTGCCACCTTGAAAAAGGAGGGTGACGTCTGGCCTCTGACAGCAGGAATATTAAGAGAGGAGAAAACATACTGCCTGCTATCGTGAAATTCCAAGATAGTCACGAAAAGCAATCTCATGCACTGCACAAGCTCTTTCCCATGATGCACCTCTCCTGCACTCTGTCTATGCAAATGAGCAAGCAGAGAGTTCAGGAATAAAACACCTAAGCTCATGTCCCCAAAAAACAGCATCAGACAACTCGCAGATATTCCTCAATTTCTAATGCTTTTCTTTTAAACACACGATAAACAGCCTCACCTGTGGTAAGGCTTAAAAAAATTGAATAAACTCGCAAATGTTCCTCTCCACAGAAATCTTTAGTAAAAGGCGAAAGATTTTTTCGTTTTGAAGAGAAACCAGAGTAAGTTAGAATATGGCTCTCTGGGGGTAAGTGGCACCACATCAAAGACCCCGTCATTGCGAGGGTGAGGACCTGAGAGGTATTTTCAAAATCTAAGAAAGAGGACAAGAACCAGGCCGGTGAGGGAAGCAGGCCCAAATTTCAGAGTCTCTGCTCAAAGCACAGAAAATCAAAAAGGTGGACAGTTCCCATGCGTCTGTCTGGGAATATGCAAATTCTTTTCTGTACACACCTCAGCTCATTAGGAGGCGTTGCGGATGCTGGGCAAGGGGAACGGGAAGCGTGCATCAGGCTTTAGGTGAAGTGGCACTGTAGGACTTTTGTCCCCCAGCGATTTTACGCTTTCCACACCATCCTTCCAATCGTTAGGCTGTGAGCCACCACTGTGCTCTGCACATAGCCATGCACTTTAAGTCCCTTTTTCGCACGTACTTTCATTAAACCTGAATATAGAAGTATATATCTGTCTAGGCTAGAGGCACATGAAACAGGACTGGCGTGCCGCTTCAAGTGTACCTGAGAGGAATCTGACTCAGGATTGGCCACCCTCTCAGGGCACCGACTCAGGATTGGCCAACCTCTATGGGGCACCTCCAACGGGCACAAATAACGGGCAAGCCCTATGAAAAGCACAGCGTGAGTCTAGGTGCCACCTTGAAAAAGGAGGGTGACGTCTGGCCTCTGACAGCAGGAATATTAAGAGAGGAGAAAACATACTGCCTGCTATCGTGAAATTCCAAGATAGTCACGAAAAGCAATCTCATGCACTGCACAAGCTCTTTCCCATGATGCACCTCTCCTGCACTCTGTCTATGCAAATGAGCAAGCAGAGAGTTCAGGAATAAAACACCTAAGCTCATGTCCCCAAAAAACAGCATCAGACAACTTGCAGATATTCCTCAATTTCTAATGCTTTTCTTTTAAACACACGATAAACAGCCTCACCTGTGGTAAGGCTTAAAAAAATTGAATAAACTCGTAAATGTTCCTCTCCACGGAAATCTTTAGTAAAAGGCGAAAGATTTTTTCGTTTTGAAGAGAAACCAGAGTAAGTTAGAATATGGCTCTCTGGGGGTAAGTGGCACCACATCAAAGACCCCGTCATTGCGAGGGTGAGGACCTGAGAGGTATTTTCAAAATCTAAGAAAGAGGACAAGAACCAGGCCGGTGAGGGAAGCAGGCCCAAATTTCAGAGTCTCTGCTCAAAGCACAGAAAATCAAAAAGGTGGACAGTTCCCATGCGTCTGTCTGGGAATATGCAAATTCTTTTCTGTACACACCTCAGCTCATTAGGAGGCGTTGCGGATGCTGGGCAAGGGGAACGGGAAGCGTGCATCAGGCTTTAGGTGAAGTGGCACTGTAGGACTTTTGTCCCCCAGCGATTTTACGCTTTCCACACCATCCTTCCAATCGTTAGGCTGTGAGCCACCACTGTGCTCTGCACATAGCCATGCACTTTAAGTCCCTTTTTCGCACGTACTTTCATTAAACCTGAATATAGAAGCATATATCTGTCTAGGCTAGAGGCACATGAAACAGGACTGGCGTGCCGCTTCAAGTGTACCTGAGAGGAATCTGACTCAGGATTGGCCACCCTCTCAGGGCACCGACTCAGGATTGGCCAACCTCTATGGGGCACCTCCAACGGGCACAAATAACGGGCAAGCCCTATGAAAAGCACAGCGTGAGTCTAGGTGCCACCTTGAAAAAGGAGGGTGACGTCTGGCCTCTGACAGCAGGAATATTAAGAGAGGAGAAAACATACTGCCTGCTATCGTGAAATTCCAAGATAGTCACGAAAAGCAATCTCATGCACTGCACAAGCTCTTTCCCATGATGCACCTCTCCTGCACTCTGTCTATGCAAATGAGCAAGCAGAGAGTTCAGGAATAAAACACCTAAGCTCATGTCCCCAAAAAACAGCATCAGACAACTTGCAGATATTCCTCAATTTCTAATGCTTTTCTTTTAAACACACGATAAACAGCCTCACCTGTGGTAAGGCTTAAAAAAATTGAATAAACTCGCAAATGTTCCTCTCCACGGAAATCTTTAGTAAAAGGCGAAAAAAATTTTCGTTTTGAAGAGAAACCAGAGTAAGTTAGAATATGACTCTTTGGGGGTAAGTGGCACCACATCAAAGACCCCGTCATTGCGAGGGTGAGGACCTGAGAGGTATTTTCAAAATCTAAGAAAGAGGACAAGAACCAGGCCGGTGAGGGAAGCAGGCCCAAATTTCAGAGTCTCTGCTCAAAGCACAGAAAATCAAAAAGGTGGACAGTTCCCATGCGTCTGTCTGGGAATATGCAAATTCTTTTCTGTACACACCTCAGCTCATTAGGAGGCGTTGCGGATGCTGGGCAAGGGGAACGGGAAGCGTGCATCAGGCTTTAGGTGAAGTGGCACTGTAGGACTTTTGTCCCCCAGCGATTTTACGCTTTCCACACCATCCTTCCAATCGTTAGGCTGTGAGCCACCACTGTGCTCTGCACATAGCCATGCACTTTAAGTCCCTTTTTCGCACGTACTTTCATTAAACCTGAATTTAGAAGCATATATCTGTCTAGGCTAGAGGCACATGAAACAGGACTGGCGTGCCGCTTCAAGTGTACCTGAGAGGAATCTGACTCAGGATTGGCCACCCTCTCAGGGCACCGACTCAGGATTGGCCAACCTCTATGGGGCACCTCCAACGGGCACAAATAACGGGCAAGCCCTATGAAAAGCACAGCGTGAGTCTAGGTGCCACCTTGAAAAAGGAGGGTGACGTCTGGCCTCTGACAGCAGGAATATTAAGAGAGGAGAAAACATACTGCCTGCTATCATGAAATTCCAAGATAGTCACGAAAAGCAATCTCATGCACTGCACAAGCTCTTTCCCATGATGCACCTCTCCTGCACTCTGTCTATGCAAATGAGCAAGCAGAGGAGTTCAGGAATAAAACACCTAAGCTCATGTCCCCAAAAAACAGCAGCAGACAACTCGCAGATATTCCCCAATTTCTAATGCTTTTCTTTTAAACACACAATAAACAGCCTCACCTGTGGAAAGGCTTAAAAAAATTGAATAAACTCGTAAATGTTCCTCTTCACGGAAATCTTTAGTAAAAGGCGAAAGATTTTTTCGTTTTGAAGAGAAACCAGAGTAAGTTAGAATATGGCTCTCTGGGGGTAAGTGGCACCACATCAAAGACCCCGTCATTACGAGGGTGAGGACCTGAGAGGTATTTTCAAAATCTAAGAAAGAGGACAAGAACCAGGCCGGTGAGGGAAGCAGGCCCAAATTTCAGAGTCTCTGCTCAAAGCACAGAAAATCAAAAAGGTGGACAGTTCCCATGCGTCTGTCTGTGAATATGCAAATTATTTTCTGTACACACCTCAGCTCATTAGGAGGCGTTGCGGATGCTGGGCAAGGGGAACGGGAAGCGTGCATCAGGCTTTAGGTGAAGTGGCACTGTAGGACTTTTGTCCCCCAGCGATTTTACGCTTTCCACACCATCCTTCCAATCGTTAGGCTGTGAGCCACCACTGTGCTCTGCACATAGCCATGCACTTTAAGTCCCTTTTTCGCACGTACTTTCATTAAACCTGAATATAGAAGTATATATCTGTCTAGGCTAGAGGCACATGAAACAGGACTGGCGTGCCGCTTCAAGTGTACCTGAGAGGAATCTGACTCAGGATTGGCCACCCTCTCAGGGCACCGACTCAGGATTGGCCAACCTCTATGGGGCACCTCCAACGGGCACAAATAACGGGCAAGCCCTATGAAAAGCACAGCGTGAGTCTAGGTGCCACCTTGAAAAAGGAGGGTGACGTCTGGCCTCTGACAGCAGGAATATTAAGAGAGGAGAAAACATACTGCCTGCTATCGTGAAATTCCAAGATAGTCACGAAAAGCAATCTCATGCACTGCACAAGCTCTTTCCCATGATGCACCTCTCCTGCACTCTGTCTATGCAAATGAGCAAGCAGAGAGTTCAGGAATAAAACACCTAAGCTCATGTCCCCAAAAAACAGCATCAGACAACTTGCAGATATTCCTCAATTTCTAATGCTTTTCTTTTAAACAAACGATAAACAGCCTCACCTGTGGTAAGGCTTAAAAAAATTGAATAAACTCGTAAATGTTCCTCTCCACGGAAATCTTTAGTAAAAGGCGAAAGATTTTTTCGTTTTGAAGAGAAACCAGAGTAAGTTAGAATATGGCTCTCTGGGGGTAAGTGGCACCACATCAAAGACCCCGTCATTGCGAGGGTGAGGACCTGAGAGGTATTTTCAAAATCTAAGAAAGAGGACAAGAACCAGGCCGGTGAGGGAAGCAGGCCCAAATTTCAGAGTCTCTGCTCAAAGCACAGAAAATCAAAAAGGTGGACAGTTCCCATGCGTCTGTCTGGGAATATGCAAATTCTTTTCTGTACACACCTCAGCTCATTAGGAGGCGTTGCGGATGCTGGGCAAGGGGAACGGGAAGCGTGCATCAGGCTTTAGGTGAAGTGGCACTGCAGGACTTTTGTCCCCCAGCGATTTTACGCTTTCCACACCATCCTTCCAATCGTTAGGCTGTGAGCCACCACTGTGCTCTGCACATAGCCATGCACTTTAAGTCCCTTTTTCGCACGTACTTTCATTAAACCTGAATATAGAAGCATATATCTGTCTAGGCTAGAGGCACATGAAACAGGACTGGCGTGCCGCTTCAAGTGTACCTGAGAGGAATCTGACTCAGGATTGGCCACCCTGTCAGGGCACCGACTCAGGATTGGCCAACCTCTACGGGCAAGCCCTATGAAAAGCACAGCGTGAGTCTAGGTGCCACCTTGAAAAAGGAGGGTGACGTCTGGCCTCTGACAGCAGGAATATTAAGAGAGGAGAAAACATACTGCCTGCTATCGTGAAATTCCAAGATAGTCACGAAAAGCAATCTCATGCACTGCACAAGCTCTTTCCCATGATGCACCTCTCCTGCACTCTGTCTATGCAAATGAGCAAGCAGAGAGTTCAGGAATAAAACACCTAAGCTCATGTCCCCAAAAAACAGCATCAGACAACTCGCAGATATTCCTCAATTTCTAATGCTTTTCTTTTAAACACA
This sequence comes from Lissotriton helveticus, assembly GCF_964261635.1. Taxonomy (NCBI): domain Eukaryota; kingdom Metazoa; phylum Chordata; class Amphibia; order Caudata; family Salamandridae; genus Lissotriton; species Lissotriton helveticus. The sequence goes on along the minus strand of NC_136073.1, from coordinate 657,900,497 downwards.
CGATAAACAGCCTCACCTGTGGTAAGGCTTAAAAAAATTGAATAAACTCGCAAATGTTCCTCTCCACAGAAATCTTTAGTAAAAGGCGAAAGATTTTTTCGTTTTGAAGAGAAACCAGAGTAAGTTAGAATATGGCTCTCTGGGGGTAAGTGGCACCACATCAAAGACCCCGTCATTGCGAGGGTGAGGACCTGAGAGGTATTTTCAAAATCTAAGAAAGAGGACAAGAACCAGGCCGGTGAGGGAAGCAGGCCCAAATTTCAGAGTCTCTGCTCAAAGCACAGAAAATCAAAAAGGTGGACAGTTCCCATGCGTCTGTCTGGGAATATGCAAATTCTTTTCTGTACACACCTCAGCTCATTAGGAGGCGTTGCGGATGCTGGGCAAGGGGAACGGGAAGCGTGCATCAGGCTTTAGGTGAAGTGGCACTGTAGGACTTTTGTCCCCCAGTGATTTTACGCTTTCCACACCATCCTTCCAATCGTTAGGCTGTGAGCCACCACTGTGCTCTGCACATAGCCATGCACTTTAAGTCCCTTTTTCGCACGTACTTTCATTAAACCTGAATATAGAAGCATATATCTGTCTAGGCTAGAGGCACATGAAACAGGACTGGCGTGCCGCTTCAAGTGTACCTGAAAGGAATCTGACTCAGGATTGGCCACCCTCTCAGGGCACCGACTCAGGATTGGCCAACCTCTATGGGGCACCTCCAACGGGCACAAATAACGGGCAAGCCCTATGAAAAGCACAGCGTGAGTCTAGGTGCCACCTTGAAAAAGGAGGGTGACGTCTGGCCTCTGACAGCAGGAATATTAAGAGAGGAGAAAACATACTGCCTGCTATCATGAAATTCCAAGATAGTCACGAAAAGCAATCTCATGCACTGCACAAGCTCTTTCCCATGATGCACCTCTCCTGCACTCTGTCTATGCAAATGAGCAAGCAGAGGAGTTCAGGAATAAAACACCTAAGCTCATGTCCCCAAAAAACAGCAGCAGACAACTCGCAGATATTCCCCAATTTCTAATGCTTTTCTTTTAAACACGCAATAAACAGCCTCACCTGTGGTAAGGCTTAAAAAAATTTAATAAACTCGTAAATGTTCCTCTCCACGGAAATCTTTAGTAAAAGGCGAAAGATTTTTTCGTTTTGAAGAGAAACCAGAGTAAGTTAGAATATGGCTCTCTGGGGGTAAGTGGCACCACATCAAAGACCCCTTCATTGCGAGGGTGAGGACCTGAGAGGTATTTTCAAAATCTAAGAAAGAGGACAAGAACCAGGCCGGTGAGGGAAGCAGGCCCAAATTTCAGAGTCTCTGCTCAAAGCACAGAAAATCAAAAAGGTGGACAGTTCCCATGCGTCTGTCTGGGAATATGCAAATTCTTTTCTGTACACACCTCAGCTCATTAGGAGGCGTTGCAGCTGCTGGACAAGGGGAACGTGAAGCGTGCATCAGGCTTTAGGTGAAGTGGCACTGTAGGACTTTTGTCCCCCAGCGATTTTACGCTTTCCACACCATCCTTCCAATCGTTAGGCTGTGAGCCACCACTGTGCTCTGCACATAGCCATGCACTTTAAGTCCCTTTTTCGCACGTACTTTCATTAAACCTGAATATAGAAGTATATATCTGTCTAGGCTAGAGGCACATGAAACAGGACTGGCGTGCCGCTTCAAGTGTACCTGAGAGGAATCTGACTCAGGATTGGCCACCCTCTCAGGGCACCGACTCAGGATTGGCCAACCTCTATGGGGCACCTCCAACGGGCACAAATAACGGGCAAGCCCTATGAAAAGCACAGCGTGAGTCTAGGTGCCACCTTGAAAAAGGAGGGTGACGTCTGGCCTCTGACAGCAGGAATATTAAGAGAGGAGAAAACATACTGCCTGCTATCGTGAAATTCCAAGATAGTCACGAAAAGCAATCTCATGCACTGCACAAGCTCTTTCCCATGATGCACCTCTCCTGCACTCTGTCTATGCAAATGAGCAAGCAGAGAGTTCAGGAATAAAACACCTAAGCTCATGTCCCCAAAAAACAGCATCAGACAACTCGCAGATATTCCTCAATTTCTAATGCTTTTCTTTTAAACACACGATAAACAGCCTCACCTGTGGTAAGGCTTAAAAAAAATTGAATAAACTCGCAAATGTTCCTCTCCACGGAAATCTTTAGTAAAAGGCGAAAGATTTTTTCGTTTTGAAGAGAAACCAGAGTAAGTTAGAATATGGCTCTCTGGGGGTAAGTGGCACCACATCAAAGACCCCGTCATTGCGAGGGTGAGGACCTGAGAGGTATTTTCAAAATCTAAGAAAGAGGACAAGAACCAGGCCGGTGAGGGAAGCAGGCCCAAATTTCAGAGTCTCTGCTCAAAGCACAGAAAATCAAAAAGGTGGACAGTTCCCATGCGTCTGTCTGGGAATATGCAAATTCTTTTCTGTACACACCTCAGCTCATTAGGAGGCGTTGCGGATGCTGGGCAAGGGGAACGGGAAGCGTGCATCAGGCTTTAGGTGAAGTGGCACTGTAGGACTTTTGTCCCCCAGCGATTTTACGCTTTCCACACCATCCTTCCAATCGTTAGGCTGTGAGCCACCACTGTGCTCTGCACATAGCCATGCACTTTAAGTCCCTTTTTCGCACGTACTTTCATTAAACCTGAATATAGAAGTATATATCTGTCTAGGCTAGAGGCACATGAAACAGGACTGGCGTGCCGCTTCAAGTGTACCTGAGAGGAATCTGACTCAGGATTGGCCACCCTCTCAGGGCACCGACTCAGGATTGGCCAACCTCTATGGGGCACCTCCAACGGGCACAAATAACGGGCAAGCCCTATGAAAAGCACAGCGTGAGTCTAGGTGCCACCTTGAAAAAGGAGGGTGACGTCTGGCCTCTGACAGCAGGAATATTAAGAGAGGAGAAAACATACTGCCTGCTATCATGAAATTCCAAGATAGTCACGAAAAGCAATCTCATGCACTGCACAAGCTCTTTCCCATGATGCACCTCTCCTGCACTCTGTCTATGCAAATGAGCAAGCAGAGGAGTTCAGGAATAAAACACCTAAGCTCATGTCCCCAAAAAACAGCAGCAGACAACTCGCAGATATTCCCCAATTTCTAATGCTTTTCTTTTAAACACACAATAAACAGCCTCACCTGTGGTAAGGCTTAAAAAAATTTAATAAACTCGTAAATGTTCCTCTCCACGGAAATCTTTAGTAAAAGGCGAAAGATTTTTTCGTTTTGAAGAGAAACCAGAGTAAGTTAGAATATGGCTCTCGGGGGGTAAGTGGCACCACATCAAAGACCCCTTCATTGCGAGGGTGAGGACCTGAGAGGTATTTTCAAAATCTAAGAAAGAGGACAAGAACCAGGCCGGTGAGGGAAGCAGGCCCAAATTTCAGAGTCTCTGCTCAAAGCACAGAAAATCAAAAAGGTGGACAGTTCCCATGCGTCTGTCTGGGAATATGCAAATTCTTTTCTGTACACACCTCAGCTCATTAGGAGGCGTTGCAGCTGCTGGACAAGGGGAACGTGAAGCGTGCATCAGGCTTTAGGTGAAGTGGCACTGTAGGACTTTTGTCCCCCAGCGATTTTACGCTTTCCACACCATCCTTCCAATCGTTAGGCTGTGAGCCACCACTGTGCTCTGCACATAGCCATGCACTTTAAGTCCCTTTTTCGCACGTACTTTCATTAAACCTGAATATAGAAGTATATATCTGTCTAGGCTAGAGGCACATGAAACAGGACTGGCGTGCCGCTTCAAGTGTACCTGAGAGGAATCTGACTCAGGATTGGCCACCCTCTCAGGGCACCGACTCAGGATTGGCCAACCTCTATGGGGCACCTCCAACGGGCACAAATAACGGGCAAGCCCTATGAAAAGCACAGCGTGAGTCTAGGTGCCACCTTGAAAAAGGAGGGTGACGTCTGGCCTCTGACAGCAGGAATATTAAGAGAGGAGAAAACATACTGCCTGCTATCGTGAAATTCCAAGATAGTCACGAAAAGCAATCTCATGCACTGCACAAGCTCTTTCCCATGATGCACCTCTCCTGCACTCTGTCTATGCAAATGAGCAAGCAGAGAGTTCAGGAATAAAACACCTAAGCTCATGTCCCCAAAAAACAGCATCAGACAACTCGCAGATATTCCTCAATTTCTAATGCTTTTCTTTTAAACACACGATAAACAGCCTCACCTGTGGTAAGGCTTAAAAAAAATTGAATAAACTCGCAAATGTTCCTCTCCACGGAAATCTTTAGTAAAAGGCGAAAGATTTTTTCGTTTTGAAGAGAAACCAGAGTAAGTTAGAATATGGCTCTCTGGGGGTAAGTGGCACCACATCAAAGACCCCGTCATTGCGAGGGTGAGGACCTGAGAGGTATTTTCAAAATCTAAGAAAGAGGACAAGAACCAGGCCGGTGAGGGAAGCAGGCCCAAATTTCAGAGTCTCTGCTCAAAGCACAGAAAATCAAAAAGGTGGACAGTTCCCATGCGTCTGTCTGGGAATATGCAAATTCTTTTCTGTACACACCTCAGCTCATTAGGAGGCGTTGCGGATGCTGGGCAAGGGGAACGGGAAGCGTGCATCAGGCTTTAGGTGAAGTGGCACTGTAGGACTTTTGTCCCCCAGCGATTTTACGCTTTCCACACCATCCTTCCAATCGTTAGGCTGTGAGCCACCACTGTGCTCTGCACATAGCCATGCACTTTAAGTCCCTTTTTCGCACGTACTTTCATTAAACCTGAATATAGAAGTATATATCTGTCTAGGCTAGAGGCACATGAAACAGGACTGGCGTGCCGCTTCAAGTGTACCTGAGAGGAATCTGACTCAGGATTGGCCACCCTCTCAGGGCACCGACTCAGGATTGGCCAACCTCTATGGGGCACCTCCAACGGGCACAAATAACGGGCAAGCCCTATGAAAAGCACAGCGTGAGTCTAGGTGCCACCTTGAAAAAGGAGGGTGACGTCTGGCCTCTGACAGCAGGAATATTAAGAGAGGAGAAAACATACTGCCTGCTATCGTGAAATTCCAAGATAGTCACGAAAAGCAATCTCATGCACTGCACAAGCTCTTTCCCATGATGCACCTCTCCTGCACTCTGTCTATGCAAATGAGCAAGCAGAGAGTTCAGGAATAAAACACCTAAGCTCATGTCCCCAAAAAACAGCATCAGACAACTTGCAGATATTCCTCAATTTCTAATGCTTTTCTTTTAAACACACGATAAACAGCCTCACCTGTGGTAAGGCTTAAAAAAATTGAATAAACTCGTAAATGTTCCTCTCCACGGAAATCTTTAGTAAAAGGCGAAAGATTTTTTCGTTTTGAAGAGAAACCAGAGTAAGTTAGAATATGGCTCTCTGGGGGTAAGTGGCACCACATCAAAGACCCCGTCATTGCGAGGGTGAGGACCTGAGAGGTATTTTCAAAATCTAAGAAAGAGGACAAGAACCAGGCCGGTGAGGGAAGCAGGCCCAAATTTCAGAGTCTCTGCTCAAAGCACAGAAAATCAAAAAGGTGGACAGTTCCCATGCGTCTGTCTGGGAATATGCAAATTCTTTTCTGTACACACCTCAGCTCATTAGGAGGCGTTGCGGATGCTGGGCAAGGGGAACGGGAAGCGTGCATCAGGCTTTAGGTGAAGTGGCACTGCAGGACTTTTGTCCCCCAGCGATTTTACGCTTTCCACACCATCCTTCCAATCGTTAGGCTGTGAGCCACCACTGTGCTCTGCACATAGCCATGCACTTTAAGTCCCTTTTTCGCACGTACTTTCATTAAACCTGAATATAGAAGCATATATCTGTCTAGGCTAGAGGCACATGAAACAGGACTGGCGTGCCGCTTCAAGTGTACCTGAGAGGAATCTGACTCAGGATTGGCCACCCTGTCAGGGCACCGACTCAGGATTGGCCAACCTCTACGGGCAAGCCCTATGAAAAGCACAGCGTGAGTCTAGGTGCCACCTTGAAAAAGGAGGGTGACGTCTGGCCTCTGACAGCAGGAATATTAAGAGAGGAGAAAACATACTGCCTGCTATCATGAAATTCCAAGATAGTCACGAAAAGCAATCTCATGCACTGCACAAGCTCTTTCCCATGATGCACCTCTCCTGCACTCTGTCTATGCAAATGAGCAAGCAGAGGAGTTCAGGAATAAAACACCTAAGCTCATGTCCCCAAAAAACAGCAGCAGACAACTCGCAGATATTCCCCAATTTCTAATGCTTTTCTTTTAAACACACAATAAACAGCCTCACCTGTGGTAAGGCTTAAAAAAATTGAATAAACTCGTAAATGTTCCTCTCCACGGAAATCTTAAGTAAAAGGCCAAAAAATTTTTCGTTTTGAAGAGAAACCAGAGTAAGTTAGAATATGGCTCTCTGGGGGTAAGTGGCACCACATCAAAGACCCCGTCATTGCGAGAGTGAGGACCTGAGAGGTATTTTCAAAATCTAAGAAAGAGGACAAGAACCAGGCCGGTGAGGGAAGCAGGCCCAAATTTCAGAGTCTCTGCTCAAAGCACAGAAAATCAAAAAGGTGGACAGTTCCCATGCGTCTGTCTGGGAATATGCAAATTCTTTTCTGTACACACCTCAGCTCATTAGGAGGCATTGCGGCTGCTGGGCAAGGGGAACGGGAAGCGTGCATCAGGCTTTAGGTGAAGTGGCACTGTAGGACTTTTGTCCCCCAGCGATTTTACGCTTTCCACACCATCCTTCCAATCGTTAGGCTGTGAGCCACCACTGTGCTCTGCACATAGCCATGCACTTTAAGTCCCTTTTTCGCACGTACTTTCATTAAACCTGAATATAGAAGTATATATCTGTCTAGGCTAGAGGCACATGAAACAGGACTGGCGTGCCACTTCAAGTGTACCTGAGAGGAATCTGACTCAGGATTGGCCACCCTCTCAGGGCACCGACTCAGGATTGGCCAACCTCTATGGGGCACCTCCAACGGGCACAAATAACGGGCAAGCCCTATGAAAAGCACAGCGTGAGTCTAGGTGCCACCTTGAAAAAGGAGGGTGACGTCTGGCCTCTGACAGCAGGAATATTAAGAGAGGAGAAAACATACTGCCTGCTATCGTGAAATTCCAAGATAGTCACGAAAAGCAATCTCATGCACTGCACAAGCTCTTTCCCATGATGCACCTCTCCTGCACTCTGTCTATGCAAATGAGCAAGCAGAGAGTTCAGGAATAAAACACCTAAGCTCATGTCCCCAAAAAACAGCATCAGACAACTCGCAGATATTCCTCAATTTCTAATGCTTTTCTTTTAAACACACGATAACGAGCCTCACCTGTGGTAAGGCTTAAAAAAATTGAATAAACTCACAAATGTTCCTCTCCACGGAAATCTTTAGTAAAAGGCGAAAGATTTTTTCGTTTTGAAGAGAAACCAGAGTAAGTTAGAATATGGCTCTTTGGGGGTAAGTGGCACCACATCAAAGACCCCGTCATTGCGAGGGTGAGGACCTGAGAGGTATTTTCAAAATCTAAGAAAGAGGACAAGAACCAGGCCGGTGAGGGAAGCAGGCCCAAATTTCAGTCTCTGCTCAAAGCACAGAAAATCAAAAAGGTGGACAGTTCCCATGCGTCTGTCTGGGAATATGCAAATTCTTTTCTGTACACACCTCAGCTCATTAGGAGGCGTTGCGGATGCTGGGCAAGGGGAACGGGAAGCGTGCATCAGGCTTTAGGTGAAGTGGCACTGTAGGACTTTTGTCCCCCAGCGATTTTACGCTTTCCACACCATCCTTCCAATCGTTAGGCTGTGAGCCACCACTGTGCTCTGCACATAGCCATGCACTTTAAGTCCCTTTTTCGCACGTACTTTCATTAAACCTGAATATAGAAGCATGTATCTGTCTAGGCTAGAGGCACATGAAACAGGACTGGCGTGCCGCTTCAAGTGTACCTGAGAGGAATCTGACTCAGGATTGGCCACCCTCTCAGGGCACCGACTCAGGATTGGCCAACCTCTATGGGGCACCTCCAACGGGCACAAATAACGGGCAAGCCCTATGAAAAGCACAGCGTGAGTCTAGGTGCCACCTTGAAAAAGGAGGGTGACGTCTGGCCTCTGACAGCAGGAATATTAAGAGAGGAGAAAACATACTGCCTGCTATCGTGAAATTCCAAGATAGTCACGAAAAGCAATCTCATGCACTGCACAAGCTCTTTCCCATGATGCACCTCTCCTGCACTCTGTCTATGCAAATGAGCAAGCAGAGAGTTCAGGAATAAAACACCTAAGCTCATGTCCCCAAAAAACAGCATCAGACAACTCGCAGATATTCCTCAATTTCTAATGCTTTTCTTTTAAACACACGATAAACAGCCTCACCTGTGGTAAGGCTTAAAAAAATTGAATAAACTCGCAAATGTTCCTCTCCACAGAAATCTTTAGTAAAAGGCGAAAGATTTTTTCGTTTTGAAGAGAAACCAGAGTAAGTTAGAATATGGCTCTCTGGGGGTAAGTGGCACCACATCAAAGACCCCGTCATTGCGAGGGTGAGGACCTGAGAGGTATTTTCAAAATCTAAGAAAGAGGACAAGAACCAGGCCGGTGAGGGAAGCAGGCCCAAATTTCAGAGTCTCTGCTCAAAGCACAGAAAATCAAAAAGGTGGACAGTTCCCATGCGTCTGTCTGGGAATATGCAAATTCTTTTCTGTACACACCTCAGCTCATTAGGAGGCGTTGCGGATGCTGGGCAAGGGGAACGGGAAGCGTGCATCAGGCTTTAGGTGAAGTGGCACTGTAGGACTTTTGTCCCCCAGTGATTTTACGCTTTCCACACCATCCTTCCAATCGTTAGGCTGTGAGCCACCACTGTGCTCTGCACATAGCCATGCACTTTAAGTCCCTTTTTCGCACGTACTTTCATTAAACCTGAATATAGAAGCATATATCTGTCTAGGCTAGAGGCACATGAAACAGGACTGGCGTGCCGCTTCAAGTGTACCTGAGAGGAATCTGACTCAGGATTGGCCACCCTCTCAGGGCACCGACTCAGGATTGGCCAACCTCTATGGGGCACCTCCAACGGGCACAAATAACGGGCAAGCCCTATGAAAAGCACAGCGTGAGTCTAGGTGCCACCTTGAAAAAGGAGGGTGACGTCTGGCCTCTGACAGCAGGAATATTAAGAGAGGAGAAAACATACTGCCTGCTATCATGAAATTCCAAGATAGTCACGAAAAGCAATCTCATGCACTGCACAAGCTCTTTCCCATGATGCACCTCTCCTGCACTCTGTCTATGCAAATGAGCAAGCAGAGGAGTTCAGGAATAAAACACCTAAGCTCATGTCCCCAAAAAACAGCAGCAGACAACTCGCAGATATTCCCCAATTTCTAATGCTTTTCTTTTAAACACACAATAAACAGCCTCACCTGTGGTAAGGCTTAAAAAAATTTAATAAACTCGTAAATGTTCCTCTCCACGGAAATCTTTAGTAAAAGGCGAAAGATTTTTTCGTTTTGAAGAGAAACCAGAGTAAGTTAGAATATGGCTCTCGGGGGGTAAGTGGCACCACATCAAAGACCCCTTCATTGCGAGGGTGAGGACCTGAGAGGTATTTTCAAAATCTAAGAAAGAGGACAAGAACCAGGCCGGTGAGGGAAGCAGGCCCAAATTTCAGAGTCTCTGCTCAAAGCACAGAAAATCAAAAAGGTGGACAGTTCCCATGCGTCTGTCTGGGAATATGCAAATTCTTTTCTGTACACACCTCAGCTCATTAGGAGGCGTTGCAGCTGCTGGACAAGGGGAACGTGAAGCGTGCATCAGGCTTTAGGTGAAGTGGCACTGTAGGACTTTTGTCCCCCAGCGATTTTACGCTTTCCACACCATCCTTCCAATCGTTAGGCTGTGAGCCACCACTGTGCTCTGCACATAGCCATGCACTTTAAGTCCCTTTTTCGCACGTACTTTCATTAAACCTGAATATAGAAGTATATATCTGTCTAGGCTAGAGGCACATGAAACAGGACTGGCGTGCCGCTTCAAGTGTACCTGAGAGGAATCTGACTCAGGATTGGCCACCCTCTCAGGGCACCGACTCAGGATTGGCCAACCTCTATGGGGCACCTCCAACGGGCACAAATAACGGGCAAGCCCTATGAAAAGCACAGCGTGAGTCTAGGTGCCACCTTGAAAAAGGAGGGTGACGTCTGGCCTCTGACAGCAGGAATATTAAGAGAGGAGAAAACATACTGCCTGCTATCGTGAAATTCCAAGATAGTCACGAAAAGCAATCTCATGCACTGCACAAGCTCTTTCCCATGATGCACCTCTCCTGCACTCTGTCTATGCAAATGAGCAAGCAGAGAGTTCAGGAATAAAACACCTAAGCTCATGTCCCCAAAAAACAGCATCAGACAACTCGCAGATATTCCTCAATTTCTAATGCTTTTCTTTTAAACACACGATAAACAGCCTCACCTGTGGTAAGGCTTAAAAAAAATTGAATAAACTCGCAAATGTTCCTCTCCACGGAAATCTTTAGTAAAAGGCGAAAGATTTTTTCGTTTTGAAGAGAAACCAGAGTAAGTTAGAATATGGCTCTCTGGGGGTAAGTGGCACCACATCAAAGACCCCGTCATTGCGAGGGTGAGGACCTGAGAGGTATTTTCAAAATCTAAGAAAGAGGACAAGAACCAGGCCGGTGAGGGAAGCAGGCCCAAATTTCAGAGTCTCTGCTCAAAGCACAGAAAATCAAAAAGGTGGACAGTTCCCATGCGTCTGTCTGGGAATATGCAAATTCTTTTCTGTACACACCTCAGCTCATTAGGAGGCGTTGCGGATGCTGGGCAAGGGGAACGGGAAGCGTGCATCAGGCTTTAGGTGAAGTGGCACTGTAGGACTTTTGTCCCCCAGCGATTTTACGCTTTCCACACCATCCTTCCAATCGTTAGGCTGTGAGCCACCACTGTGCTCTGCACATAGCCATGCACTTTAAGTCCCTTTTTCGCACGTACTTTCATTAAACCTGAATATAGAAGTATATATCTGTCTAGGCTAGAGGCACATGAAACAGGACTGGCGTGCCGCTTCAAGTGTACCTGAGAGGAATCTGACTCAGGATTGGCCACCCTCTCAGGGCACCGACTCAGGATTGGCCAACCTCTATGGGGCACCTCCAACGGGCACAAATAACGGGCAAGCCCTATGAAAAGCACAGCGTGAGTCTAGGTGCCACCTTGAAAAAGGAGGGTGACGTCTGGCCTCTGACAGCAGGAATATTAAGAGAGGAGAAAACATACTGCCTGCTATCATGAAATTCCAAGATAGTCACGAAAAGCAATCTCATGCACTGCACAAGCTCTTTCCCATGATGCACCTCTCCTGCACTCTGTCTATGCAAATGAGCAAGCAGAGGAGTTCAGGAATAAAACACCTAAGCTCATGTCCCCAAAAAACAGCAGCAGACAACTCGCAGATATTCCCCAATTTCTAATGCTTTTCTTTTAAACACACAATAAACAGCCTCACCTGTGGTAAGGCTTAAAAAAATTTAATAAACTCGTAAATGTTCCTCTCCACGGAAATCTTTAGTAAAAGGCGAAAGATTTTTTCGTTTTGAAGAGAAACCAGAGTAAGTTAGAATATGGCTCTCTGGGGGTAAGTGGCACCACATCAAAGACCCCTTCATTGCGAGGGTGAGGACCTGAGAGGTATTTTCAAAATCTAAGAAAGAGGACAAGAACCAGGCCGGTGAGGGAAGCAGGCCCAAATTTCAGAGTCTCTGCTCAAAGCACAGAAAATCAAAAAGGTGGACAGTTCCCATGCGTCTGTCTGGGAATATGCAAATTCTTTTCTGTACACACCTCAGCTCATTAGGAGGCGTTGCAGCTGCTGGACAAGGGGAACGTGAAGCGTGCATCAGGCTTTAGGTGAAGTGGCACTGTAGGACTTTTGTCCCCCAGCGATTTTACGCTTTCCACACCATCCTTCCAATCGTTAGGCTGTGAGCCACCACTGTGCTCTGCACATAGCCATGCACTTTAAGTCCCTTTTTCGCACGTACTTTCATTAAACCTGAATATAGAAGTATATATCTGTCTAGGCTAGAGGCACATGAAACAGGACTGGCGTGCCGCTTCAAGTGTACCTGAGAGGAATCTGACTCAGGATTGGCCACCCTCTCAGGGCACCGACTCAGGATTGGCCAACCTCTATGGGGCACCTCCAACGGGCACAAATAACGGGCAAGCCCTATGAAAAGCACAGCGTGAGTCTAGGTGCCACCTTGAAAAAGGAGGGTGACGTCTGGCCTCTGACAGCAGGAATATTAAGAGAGGAGAAAACATACTGCCTGCTATCGTGAAATTCCAAGATAGTCACGAAAAGCAATCTCATGCACTGCACAAGCTCTTTCCCATGATGCACCTCTCCTGCACTCTGTCTATGCAAATGAGCAAGCAGAGAGTTCAGGAATAAAACACCTAAGCTCATGTCCCCAAAAAACAGCATCAGACAACTCGCAGATATTCCTCAATTTCTAATGCTTTTCTTTTAAACACACGATAAACAGCCTCACCTGTGGTAAGGCTTAAAAAAAATTGAATAAACTCGCAAATGTTCCTCTCCACGGAAATCTTTAGTAAAAGGCGAAAGATTTTTTCGTTTTGAAGAGAAACCAGAGTAAGTTAGAATATGGCTCTCTGGGGGTAAGTGGCACCACATCAAAGACCCCGTCATTGCGAGGGTGAGGACCTGAGAGGTATTTTCAAAATCTAAGAAAGAGGACAAGAACCAGGCCGGTGAGGGAAGCAGGCCCAAATTTCAGAGTCTCTGCTCAAAGCACAGAAAATCAAAAAGGTGGACAGTTCCCATGCGTCTGTCTGGGAATATGCAAATTCTTTTCTGTACACACCTCAGCTCATTAGGAGGCGTTGCGGATGCTGGGCAAGGGGAACGGGAAGCGTGCATCAGGCTTTAGGTGAAGTGGCACTGTAGGACTTTTGTCCCCCAGCGATTTTACGCTTTCCACACCATCCTTCCAATCGTTAGGCTGTGAGCCACCACTGTGCTCTGCACATAGCCATGCACTTTAAGTCCCTTTTTCGCACCTACTTTCATTAAACCTGAATATAGAAGCATATATCTGTCTAGGCTAGAGGCACATGAAACAGGACTGGCGTGCCGCTTCAAGTGTACCTGAGAGGAATCTGACTCAGGATTGGCCACCCTCTCAGGGCACCGACTCAGGATTGGCCAACCTCTATGGGGCACCTCCAACGGGCACAAATAACGGGCAAGCCCTATGAAAAGCACAGCGTGAGTCTAGGTGCCACCTTGAAAAAGGAGGGTGACGTCTGGCCTCTGACAGCAGGAATATTAAGAGAGGAGAAAACATACTGCCTGCTATCATGAAATTCCAAGATAGTCACGAAAAGCAATCTCATGCACTGCACAAGCTCTTTCCCATGATGCACCTCTCCTGCACTCTGTCTATGCAAATGAGCAAGCAGAGGAGTTCAGGAATAAAACACCTAAGCTCATGTCCCCAAAAAACAGCAGCAGACAACTCGCAGATATTCCCCAATTTCTAATGCTTTTCTTTTAAACACACAATAAACAGCCTCACCTGTGGTAAGGCTTAAAAAAATTTAATAAACTCGTAAATGTTCCTCTCCACGGAAATCTTTAGTAAAAGGCGAAAGATTTTTTCGTTTTGAAGAGAAACCAGAGTAAGTTAGAATATGGCTCTCGGGGGGTAAGTGGCACCACATCAAAGACCCCTTCATTGCGAGGGTGAGGACCTGAGAGGTATTTTCAAAATCTAAGAAAGAGGACAAGAACCAGGCCGGTGAGGGAAGCAGGCCCAAATTTCAGAGTCTCTGCTCAAAGCACAGAAAATCAAAAAGGTGGACAGTTCCCATGCGTCTGTCTGGGAATATGCAAATTCTTTTCTGTACACACCTCAGCTCATTAGGAGGCGTTGCAGCTGCTGGACAAGGGGAACGTGAAGCGTGCATCAGGCTTTAGGTGAAGTGGCACTGTAGGACTTTTGTCCCCCAGCGATTTTACGCTTTCCACACCATCCTTCCAATCGTTAGGCTGTGAGCCACCACTGTGCTCTGCACATAGCCATGCACTTTAAGTCCCTTTTTCGCACGTACTTTCATTAAACCTGAATATAGAAGTATATATCTGTCTAGGCTAGAGGCACATGAAACAGGACTGGCGTGCCGCTTCAAGTGTACCTGAGAGGAATCTGACTCAGGATTGGCCACCCTCTCAGGGCACCGACTCAGGATTGGCCAACCTCTATGGGGCACCTCCAACGGGCACAAATAACGGGCAAGCCCTATGAAAAGCACAGCGTGAGTCTAGGTGCCACCTTGAAAAAGGAGGGTGACGTCTGGCCTCTGACAGCAGGAATATTAAGAGAGGAGAAAACATACTGCCTGCTATCATGAAATTCCAAGATAGTCACGAAAAGCAATCTCATGCACTGCACAAGCTCTTTCCCATGATGCACCTCTCCTGCACTCTGTCTATGCAAATGAGCAAGCAGAGGAGTTCAGGAATAAAACACCTAAGCTCATGTCCCCAAAAAACAGCAGCAGACAACTCGCAGATATTCCCCAATTTCTAATGCTTTTCTTTTAAACACACAATAAACAGCCTCACCTGTGGTAAGGCTTAAAAAAATTTAATAAACTCGTAAATGTTCCTCTCCACGGAAATCTTTAGTAAAAGGCGAAAGATTTTTTCGTTTTGAAGAGAAACCAGAGTAAGTTAGAATATGGCTCTCGGGGGGTAAGTGGCACCACATCAAAGACCCCTTCATTGCGAGGGTGAGGACCTGAGAGGTATTTTCAAAATCTAAGAAAGAGGACAAGAACCAGGCCGGTGAGGGAAGCAGGCCCAAATTTCAGAGTCTCTGCTCAAAGCACAGAAAATCAAAAAGGTGGACAGTTCCCATGCGTCTGTCTGGGAATATGCAAATTCTTTTCTGTACACACCTCAGCTCATTAGGAGGCGTTGCAGCTGCTGGACAAGGGGAACGTGAAGCGTGCATCAGGCTTTAGGTGAAGTGGCACTGTAGGACTTTTGTCCCCCAGCGATTTTACGCTTTCCACACCATCCTTCCAATCGTTAGGCTGTGAGCCACCACTGTGCTCTGCACATAGCCATGCACTTTAAGTCCCTTTTTCGCACGTACTTTCATTAAACCTGAATATAGAAGTATATATCTGTCTAGGCTAGAGGCACATGAAACAGGACTGGCGTGCCGCTTCAAGTGTACCTGAGAGGAATCTGACTCAGGATTGGCCACCCTCTCAGGGCACCGACTCAGGATTGGCCAACCTCTATGGGGCACCTCCAACGGGCACAAATAACGGGCAAGCCCTATGAAAAGCACAGCGTGAGTCTAGGTGCCACCTTGAAAAAGGAGGGTGACGTCTGGCCTCTGACAGCAGGAATATTAAGAGAGGAGAAAACATACTGCCTGCTATCGTGAAATTCCAAGATAGTCACGAAAAGCAATCTCATGCACTGCACAAGCTCTTTCCCATGATGCACCTCTCCTGCACTCTGTCTATGCAAATGAGCAAGCAGAGAGTTCAGGAATAAAACACCTAAGCTCATGTCCCCAAAAAACAGCATCAGACAACTCGCAGATATTCCTCAATTTCTAATGCTTTTCTTTTAAACACACGATAAACAGCCTCACCTGTGGTAAGGCTTAAAAAAAATTGAATAAACTCGCAAATGTTCCTCTCCACGGAAATCTTTAGTAAAAGGCGAAAGATTTTTTCGTTTTGAAGAGAAACCAGAGTAAGTTAGAATATGGCTCTCTGGGGGTAAGTGGCACCACATCAAAGACCCCGTCATTGCGAGGGTGAGGACCTGAGAGGTATTTTCAAAATCTAAGAAAGAGGACAAGAACCAGGCCGGTGAGGGAAGCAGGCCCAAATTTCAGAGTCTCTGCTCAAAGCACAGAAAATCAAAAAGGTGGACAGTTCCCATGCGTCTGTCTGGGAATATGCAAATTCTTTTCTGTACACACCTCAGCTCATTAGGAGGCGTTGCGGATGCTGGGCAAGGGGAACGGGAAGCGTGCATCAGGCTTTAGGTGAAGTGGCACTGTAGGACTTTTGTCCCCCAGCGATTTTACGCTTTCCACACCATCCTTCCAATCGTTAGGCTGTGAGCCACCACTGTGCTCTGCACATAGCCATGCACTTTAAGTCCCTTTTTCGCACGTACTTTCATTAAACCTGAATATAGAAGTATATATCTGTCTAGGCTAGAGGCACATGAAACAGGACTGGCGTGCCGCTTCAAGTGTACCTGAGAGGAATCTGACTCAGGATTGGCCACCCTCTCAGGGCACCGACTCAGGATTGGCCAACCTCTATGGGGCACCTCCAACGGGCACAAATAACGGGCAAGCCCTATGAAAAGCACAGCGTGAGTCTAGGTGCCACCTTGAAAAAGGAGGGTGACGTCTGGCCTCTGACAGCAGGAATATTAAGAGAGGAGAAAACATACTGCCTGCTATCATGAAATTCCAAGATAGTCACGAAAAGCAATCTCATGCACTGCACAAGCTCTTTCCCATGATGCACCTCTCCTGCACTCTGTCTATGCAAATGAGCAAGCAGAGGAGTTCAGGAATAAAACACCTAAGCTCATGTCCCCAAAAAACAGCAGCAGACAACTCGCAGATATTCCCCAATTTCTAATGCTTTTCTTTTAAACACACAATAAACAGCCTCACCTGTGGTAAGGCTTAAAAAAATTTAATAAACTCGTAAATGTTCCTCTCCACGGAAATCTTTAGTAAAAGGCGAAAGATTTTTTCGTTTTGAAGAGAAACCAGAGTAAGTTAGAATATGGCTCTCTGGGGGTAAGTGGCACCACATCAAAGACCCCTTCATTGCGAGGGTGAGGACCTGAGAGGTATTTTCAAAATCTAAGAAAGAGGACAAGAACCAGGCCGGTGAGGGAAGCAGGCCCAAATTTCAGAGTCTCTGCTCAAAGCACAGAAAATCAAAAAGGTGGACAGTTCCCATGCGTCTGTCTGGGAATATGCAAATTCTTTTCTGTACACACCTCAGCTCATTAGGAGGCGTTGCAGCTGCTGGACAAGGGGAACGTGAAGCGTGCATCAGGCTTTAGGTGAAGTGGCACTGTAGGACTTTTGTCCCCCAGCGATTTTACGCTTTCCACACCATCCTTCCAATCGTTAGGCTGTGAGCCACCACTGTGCTCTGCACATAGCCATGCACTTTAAGTCCCTTTTTCGCACGTACTTTCATTAAACCTGAATATAGAAGTATATATCTGTCTAGGCTAGAGGCACATGAAACAGGACTGGCGTGCCGCTTCAAGTGTACCTGAGAGGAATCTGACTCAGGATTGGCCACCCTCTCAGGGCACCGACTCAGGATTGGCCAACCTCTATGGGGCACCTCCAACGGGCACAAATAACGGGCAAGCCCTATGAAAAGCACAGCGTGAGTCTAGGTGCCACCTTGAAAAAGGAGGGTGACGTCTGGCCTCTGACAGCAGGAATATTAAGAGAGGAGAAAACATACTGCCTGCTATCGTGAAATTCCAAGATAGTCACGAAAAGCAATCTCATGCACTGCACAAGCTCTTTCCCATGATGCACCTCTCCTGCACTCTGTCTATGCAAATGAGCAAGCAGAGAGTTCAGGAATAAAACACCTAAGCTCATGTCCCCAAAAAACAGCATCAGACAACTCGCAGATATTCCTCAATTTCTAATGCTTTTCTTTTAAACACACGATAAACAGCCTCACCTGTGGTAAGGCTTAAAAAAAATTGAATAAACTCGCAAATGTTCCTCTCCACGGAAATCTTTAGTAAAAGGCGAAAGATTTTTTCGTTTTGAAGAGAAACCAGAGTAAGTTAGAATATGGCTCTCTGGGGGTAAGTGGCACCACATCAAAGACCCCGTCATTGCGAGGGTGAGGACCTGAGAGGTATTTTCAAAATCTAAGAAAGAGGACAAGAACCAGGCCGGTGAGGGAAGCAGGCCCAAATTTCAGAGTCTCTGCTCAAAGCACAGAAAATCAAAAAGGTGGACAGTTCCCATGCGTCTGTCTGGGAATATGCAAATTCTTTTCTGTACACACCTCAGCTCATTAGGAGGCGTTGCGGATGCTGGGCAAGGGGAACGGGAAGCGTGCATCAGGCTTTAGGTGAAGTGGCACTGTAGGACTTTTGTCCCCCAGCGATTTTACGCTTTCCACACCATCCTTCCAATCGTTAGGCTGTGAGCCACCACTGTGCTCTGCACATAGCCATGCACTTTAAGTCCCTTTTTCGCACGTACTTTCATTAAACCTGAATATAGAAGTATATATCTGTCTAGGCTAGAGGCACATGAAACAGGACTGGCGTGCCGCTTCAAGTGTACCTGAGAGGAATCTGACTCAGGATTGGCCACCCTCTCAGGGCACCGACTCAGGATTGGCCAACCTCTATGGGGCACCTCCAACGGGCACAAATAACGGGCAAGCCCTATGAAAAGCACAGCGTGAGTCTAGGTGCCACCTTGAAAAAGGAGGGTGACGTCTGGCCTCTGACAGCAGGAATATTAAGAGAGGAGAAAACATACTGCCTGCTATCGTGAAATTCCAAGATAGTCACGAAAAGCAATCTCATGCACTGCACAAGCTCTTTCCCATGATGCACCTCTCCTGCACTCTGTCTATGCAAATGAGCAAGCAGAGAGTTCAGGAATAAAACACCTAAGCTCATGTCCCCAAAAAACAGCATCAGACAACTCGCAGATATTTCTCAATTTCTAATGCTTTTCTTTTAAACACACGATAACGAGCCTCACCTGAGGTAAGGCTTAAAAAAATTGAATAAACTCGCAAATGTTCCTCTCCACGGAAATCTTTAGTAAAAGGCGAAAGATTTTTTCGTTTTGAAGCTAAACCAGAGTAAGTTAGAATATGGCTCTTTGGGGGTAAGTGGCACCACATCAAAGACCCCGTCATTGCGAGGGTGAGGACCTGAGAGGTATTTTCAAAATCTAAGAAAGAGGACAAGAACCAGGCCGGTGAGGGAAGCAGGCCCAAATTTCAGAGTCTCTGCTCAAAGCACAGAAAATCAAAAAGGTGGACAGTTCCCATGCGTCTGTCTGGGAATATGCAAATTCTTTTCTGTACACACCTCAGCTCATTAGGAGGCGTTGCGGATGCTGGGCAAGGGGAACGGGAAGCGTGCATCAGGCTTTAGGTGAAGTGGCACTGTAGGACTTTTGTCCCCCAGCGATTTTACGCTTTCCACACCATCCTTCCAATCGTTAGGCTGTGAGCCACCACTGTGCTCTGCACATAGCCATGCACTTTAAGTCCCTTTTTCGCACGTACTTTCATTAAACCTGAATATAGAAGCATATATCTGTCTAGGCTAGAGGCACATGAAACAGGACTGGCGTGCCGCTTCAAGTGTACCTGAGAGGAATCTGACTCAGGATTGGCCACCCTCTCAGGGCACCGACTCAGGATTGGCCAACCTCTATGGGGCACCTCCAACGGGCACAAATAACGGGCAAGCCCTATGAAAAGCACAGCGTGAGTCTAGGTGCCACCTTGAAAAAGGAGGGTGACGTCTGGCCTCTGACAGCAGGAATATTAAGAGAGGAGAAAACATACTGCCTGCTATCATGAAATTCCAAGATAGTCACGAAAAGCAATCTCATGCACTGCACAAGCTCTTTCCCATGATGCACCTCTCCTGCACTCTGTCTATGCAAATGAGCAAGCAGAGGAGTTCAGGAATAAAACACCTAAGCTCATGTCCCCAAAAAACAGCAGCAGACAACTCGCAGATATTCCCCAATTTCTAATGCTTTTCTTTTAAACACACAATAAACAGCCTCACCTGTGGTAAGGCTTAAAAAAATTGAATAAACTCGTAAATGTTCCTCTCCACGGAAATCTTTAGTAAAAGGCGAAATTTTTTTTCGTTTTGAAGAGAAACCAGAGTAAGTTAGAATATGGCTCTCTGGGGGTAAGTGGCACCACATCAAAGACCCCTTCATTGCGAGGGTGAGGACCTGAGAGGTATTTTCAAAATCTAAGAAAGAGGACAAGAACCAGGCCGGTGAGGGAAGCAGGCCCAAATTTCAGAGTCTCTGCTCAAAGCACAGAAAATCAAAAAGGTGGACAGTTCCCATGCGTCTGTCTGGGAATATGCAAATTCTTTTCTGTACACACCTCAGCTCATTAGGAGGCGTTGCAGCTGCTGGGCAAGGGGAACGGGAAGCGTGCATCAGGCTTTAGGTGAAATGGCACTGTAGGACTTTCGTCCCCCAGCGATTTTACGCTTTCCACACCATCCTTCCAATCGATAGGCTGTGAGCCACCACTGTGCTCTGCACATAGCCATGCACTTTAAGTCCCTTTTTCGCACGTACTTTCATTAAACCTGAATATAGAAGTATATATCTGTCTAGGCTAGAGGCACATGAAACAGGACTGGCGTGCCGCTTCAAGTGTACCTGAGAGGAATCTGACTCAGGATTGGCCACCCTCTCAGGGTACCGACTCAGGATTGGCCAACCTCTATGGGACACCTCCAACGGGCACAAATAACAAGCAAGCCCTATGAAAAGCACAGCGTGAGTCTAGGTGCCACCTTGAAAAAGGAGGGTGACGTCTGGCCTCTGACAGCAGGAATATTAAGAGAGGAGAAAACATACTGCCTGCTATCGTGAAATTCCAAGATAGTCATGAAAAGCAATCTCATGCACTGCACAAGCTCTTTCCCATGATGCACCTCTCCTGCACTCTGTCTATGCAAATGAGCAAGCAGAGAGTTCAGGAATAAAACACCTAGGGGCAGATTTATGAAGGCCTTGCGCCGCCGGTGCATCACTTTATTTGACGCAACGGCGGCGCAAACAATGCGCCCTATTTACAACGTGACGCATCTAGGAGATGCGTCACGTTGTAAAGCCCTGCGCCATCAGGAGGCGTTCCGGCGCAGGGTGGGCGTTCCGGGGCAGGTGCGCCTCGCAAAAGTGGCTGAGTGAAATCTATAAGATTTCACTCAGTCACTTTCAGGACAATGCTGCGTCAAAAGCCTGCGCCTGCTTGAAGCAGGCGTAGGTCTTGAGGCAGCATTGTGGAGATGGGGCACCCCCGAGCCTTGCTGGAGCTGCGTCGCGCTTGCGACACTGCTCCAGCACTGCGCCACCTTTTCGGCACAGATGCGTCACGCATCTGTGCCGTTTTTGCCCCATGGTGCGCCGCATTCTAAATGCGGCGCACCATGGGTGGCGGAGCAGCGGCGCAGGATGACTGGCGCATCCCTGGGGATGCGCCAGTCATCATAAATCTGCCCCCTAAGCTCATGTCCCCAAAAAACAGCATCAGACAACTCGCAGATATTCCTCAATTTCTAATGCTTTTCTTTTAAACACACGATAACGAGCCTCACCTGTGGTAAGGCTTAAAAAAATTGAATAAACTCGCAAATGTTCCTCTCCACGGAAATCTTTAGTAAAAGGCGAAAGATTTTTTCGTTTTGAAGAGAAACCAGAGTAAGTTAGAATATGGCTCTTTGGGGGTAAGTGGCACCACATCAAAGACCCCGTCATTGCGAGGGTGAGGACCTGAGAGGTATTTTCAAAATCTAAGAAAGAGGACAAGAACCAGGCCGGTGAGGGAAGCAGGCCCAAATTTCAGTCTCTGCTCAAAGCACAGAAAATCAAAAAGGTGGACAGTTCCCATGCGTCTGTCTGGGAATATGCAAATTCTTTTCTGTACACACCTCAGCTCATTAGGAGGCGTTGCGGATGCTGGGCAAGGGGAACGGGAAGCGTGCATCAGGCTTTAGGTGAAGTGGCACTGTAGGACTTTTGTCCCCCAGCGATTTTACGCTTTCCACACCATCCTTCCAATCGTTAGGCTGTGAGCCACCACTGTGCTCTGCACATAGCCATGCACTTTAAGTCCCTTTTTCGCACGTACTTTCATTAAACCTGAATATAGAAGCATGTATCTGTCTAGGCTAGAGGCACATGAAACAGGACTGGCGTGCCGCTTCAAGTGTACCTGAGAGGAATCTGACTCAGGATTGGCCACCCTCTCAGGGCACCGACTCAGGATTGGCCAACCTCTAACGGGCACAAATAACGGGCAAGCCCTATGAAAAGCACAGCGTGAGTCTAGGTGCCACCTTGAAAAAGGAGGGTGACGTCTGGCCTCTGACAGCAGGAATATTAAGAGAGGAGAAAACATACTGCCTGCTATCGTGAAATTCCAAGATAGTCACGAAAAGCAATCTCATGCACTGCACAAGCTCTTTCCCATGATGCACCTCTCCTGCACTCTGTCTATGCAAATGAGCAAGCAGAGAGTTCAGGAATAAAACACCTAAGCTCATGTCCCCAAAAAACAGCATCAGACAACTCGCAGATATTCCTCAATTTCTAATGCTTTTCTTTTAAACACACGATAAACAGCCTCACCTGTGGTAAGGCTTAAAAAAATTGAATAAACTCGCAAATGTTCCTCTCCACAGAAATCTTTAGTAAAAGGCGAAAGATTTTTTCGTTTTGAAGAGAAACCAGAGTAAGTTAGAATATGGCTCTCTGGGGGTAAGTGGCACCACATCAAAGACCCCGTCATTGCGAGGGTGAGGACCTGAGAGGTATTTTCAAAATCTAAGAAAGAGGACAAGAACCAGGCCGGTGAGGGAAGCAGGCCCAAATTTCAGAGTCTCTGCTCAAAGCACAGAAAATCAAAAAGGTGGACAGTTCCCATGCGTCTGTCTGGGAATATGCAAATTCTTTTCTGTACACACCTCAGCTCATTAGGAGGCGTTGCGGATGCTGGGCAAGGGGAACGGGAAGCGTGCATCAGGCTTTAGGTGAAGTGGCACTGTAGGACTTTTGTCCCCCAGTGATTTTACGCTTTCCACACCATCCTTCCAATCGTTAGGCTGTGAGCCACCACTGTGCTCTGCACATAGCCATGCACTTTAAGTCCCTTTTTCGCACGTACTTTCATTAAACCTGAATATAGAAGCATATATCTGTCTAGGCTAGAGGCACATGAAACAGGACTGGCGTGCCGCTTCAAGTGTACCTGAGAGGAATCTGACTCAGGATTGGCCACCCTCTCAGGGCACCGACTCAGGATTGGCCAACCTCTATGGGGCACCTCCAACGGGCACAAATAACGGGCAAGCCCTATGAAAAGCACAGCGTGAGTCTAGGTGCCACCTTGAAAAAGGAGGGTGACGTCTGGCCTCTGACAGCAGGAATATTAAGAGAGGAGAAAACATACTGCCTGCTATCATGAAATTCCAAGATAGTCACGAAAAGCAATCTCATGCACTGCACAAGCTCTTTCCCATGATGCACCTCTCCTGCACTCTGTCTATGCAAATGAGCAAGCAGAGGAGTTCAGGAATAAAACACCTAAGCTCATGTCCCCAAAAAACAGCAGCAGACAACTCGCAGATATTCCCCAATTTCTAATGCTTTTCTTTTAAACACACAATAAACAGCCTCACCTGTGGTAAGGCTTAAAAAAATTTAATAAACTCGTAAATGTTCCTCTCCACGGAAATCTTTAATAAAAGGCGAAAGATTTTTTCGTTTTGAAGAGAAACCAGAGTAAGTTAGAATATGGCTCTCTGGGGGTAAGTGGCACCACATCAAAGACCCCTTCATTGCGAGGGTGAGGACCTGAGAGGTATTTTCAAAATCTAAGAAAGAGGACAAGAACCAGGCCGGTGAGGGAAGCAGGCCCAAATTTCAGAGTCTCTGCTCAAAGCACAGAAAATCAAAAAGGTGGACAGTTCCCATGCGTCTGTCTGGGAATATGCAAATTCTTTTCTGTACACACCTCAGCTCATTAGGAGGCGTTGCAGCTGCTGGACAAGGGGAACGTGAAGCGTGCATCAGGCTTTAGGTGAAGTGGCACTGTAGGACTTTTGTCCCCCAGCGATTTTACGCTTTCCACACCATCCTTCCAATCGTTAGGCTGTGAGCCACCACTGTGCTCTGCACATAGCCATGCACTTTAAGTCCCTTTTTCGCACGTACTTTCATTAAACCTGAATATAGAAGTATATATCTGTCTAGGCTAGAGGCACATGAAACAGGACTGGCGTGCCGCTTCAAGTGTACCTGAGAGGAATCTGACTCAGGATTGGCCACCCTCTCAGGGCACCGACTCAGGATTGGCCAACCTCTATGGGGCACCTCCAACGGGCACAAATAACGGGCAAGCCCTATGAAAAGCACAGCGTGAGTCTAGGTGCCACCTTGAAAAAGGAGGGTGACGTCTGGCCTCTGACAGCAGGAATATTAAGAGAGGAGAAAACATACTGCCTGCTATCGTGAAATTCCAAGATAGTCACGAAAAGCAATCTCATGCACTGCACAAGCTCTTTCCCATGATGCACCTCTCCTGCACTCTGTCTATGCAAATGAGCAAGCAGAGAGTTCAGGAATAAAACACCTAAGCTCATGTCCCCAAAAAACAGCATCAGACAACTCGCAGATATTCCTCAATTTCTAATGCTTTTCTTTTAAACACACGATAAACAGCCTCACCTGTGGTAAGGCTTAAAAAAAATTGAATAAACTCGCAAATGTTCCTCTCCACGGAAATCTTTAGTAAAAGGCGAAAGATTTTTTCGTTTTGAAGAGAAACCAGAGTAAGTTAGAATATGGCTCTCTGGGGGTAAGTGGCACCACATCAAAGACCCCGTCATTGCGAGGGTGAGGACCTGAGAGGTATTTTCAAAATCTAAGAAAGAGGACAAGAACCAGGCCGGTGAGGGAAGCAGGCCCAAATTTCAGAGTCTCTGCTCAAAGCACAGAAAATCAAAAAGGTGGACAGTTCCCATGCGTCTGTCTGGGAATATGCAAATTCTTTTCTGTACACACCTCAGCTCATTAGGAGGCGTTGCGGATGCTGGGCAAGGGGAACGGGAAGCGTGCATCAGGCTTTAGGTGAAGTGGCACTGTAGGACTTTTGTCCCCCAGCGATTTTACGCTTTCCACACCATCCTTCCAATCGTTAGGCTGTGAGCCACCACTGTGCTCTGCACATAGCCATGCACTTTAAGTCCCTTTTTCGCACGTACTTTCATTAAACCTGAATATAGAAGTATATATCTGTCTAGGCTAGAGGCACATGAAACAGGACTGGCGTGCCGCTTCAAGTGTACCTGAGAGGAATCTGACTCAGGATTGGCCACCCTCTCAGGGCACCGACTCAGGATTGGCCAACCTCTATGGGGCACCTCCAACGGGCACAAATAACGGGCAAGCCCTATGAAAAGCACAGCGTGAGTCTAGGTGCCACCTTGAAAAAGGAGGGTGACGTCTGGCCTCTGACAGCAGGAATATTAAGAGAGGAGAAAACATACTGCCTGCTATCATGAAATTCCAAGATAGTCACGAAAAGCAATCTCATGCACTGCACAAGCTCTTTCCCATGATGCACCTCTCCTGCACTCTGTCTATGCAAATGAGCAAGCAGAGGAGTTCAGGAATAAAACACCTAAGCTCATGTCCCCAAAAAACAGCAGCAGACAACTCGCAGATATTCCCCAATTTCTAATGCTTTTCTTTTAAACACACAATAAACAGCCTCACCTGTGGTAAGGCTTAAAAAAATTTAATAAACTCGTAAATGTTCCTCTCCACGGAAATCTTTAGTAAAAGGCGAAAGATTTTTTCGTTTTGAAGAGAAACCAGAGTAAGTTAGAATATGGCTCTCTGGGGGTAAGTGGCACCACATCAAAGACCCCTTCATTGCGAGGGTGAGGACCTGAGAGGTATTTTCAAAATCTAAGAAAGAGGACAAGAACCAGGCCGGTGAGGGAAGCAGGCCCAAATTTCAGAGTCTCTGCTCAAAGCACAGAAAATCAAAAAGGTGGACAGTTCCCATGCGTCTGTCTGGGAATATGCAAATTCTTTTCTGTACACACCTCAGCTCATTAGGAGGCGTTGCAGCTGCTGGACAAGGGGAACGTGAAGCGTGCATCAGGCTTTAGGTGAAGTGGCACTGTAGGACTTTTGTCCCCCAGCGATTTTACGCTTTCCACACCATCCTTCCAATCGTTAGGCTGTGAGCCACCACTGTGCTCTGCACATAGCCATGCACTTTAAGTCCCTTTTTCGCACGTACTTTCATTAAACCTGAATATAGAAGTATATATCTGTCTAGGCTAGAGGCACATGAAACAGGACTGGCGTGCCGCTTCAAGTGTACCTGAGAGGAATCTGACTCAGGATTGGCCACCCTCTCAGGGCACCGACTCAGGATTGGCCAACCTCTATGGGGCACCTCCAACGGGCACAAATAACGGGCAAGCCCTATGAAAAGCACAGCGTGAGTCTAGGTGCCACCTTGAAAAAGGAGGGTGACGTCTGGCCTCTGACAGCAGGAATATTAAGAGAGGAGAAAACATACTGCCTGCTATCGTGAAATTCCAAGATAGTCACGAAAAGCAATCTCATGCACTGCACAAGCTCTTTCCCATGATGCACCTCTCCTGCACTCTGTCTATGCAAATGAGCAAGCAGAGAGTTCAGGAATAAAACACCTAAGCTCATGTCCCCAAAAAACAGCATCAGACAACTCGCAGATATTCCTCAATTTCTAATGCTTTTCTTTTAAACACACGATAAACAGCCTCACCTGTGGTAAGGCTTAAAAAAAATTGAATAAACTCGCAAATGTTCCTCTCCACGGAAATCTTTAGTAAAAGGCGAAAGATTTTTTCGTTTTGAAGAGAAACCAGAGTAAGTTAGAATATGGCTCTCTGGGGGTAAGTGGCACCACATCAAAGACCCCGTCATTGCGAGGGTGAGGACCTGAGAGGTATTTTCAAAATCTAAGAAAGAGGACAAGAACCAGGCCGGTGAGGGAAGCAGGCCCAAATTTCAGAGTCTCTGCTCAAAGCACAGAAAATCAAAAAGGTGGACAGTTCCCATGCGTCTGTCTGGGAATATGCAAATTCTTTTCTGTACACACCTCAGCTCATTAGGAGGCGTTGCGGATGCTGGGCAAGGGGAACGGGAAGCGTGCATCAGGCTTTAGGTGAAGTGGCACTGTAGGACTTTTGTCCCCCAGCGATTTTACGCTTTCCACACCATCCTTCCAATCGTTAGGCTGTGAGCCACCACTGTGCTCTGCACATAGCCATGCACTTTAAGTCCCTTTTTCGCACGTACTTTCATTAAACCTGAATATAGAAGTATATATCTGTCTAGGCTAGAGGCACATGAAACAGGACTGGCGTGCCGCTTCAAGTGTACCTGAGAGGAATCTGACTCAGGATTGGCCACCCTCTCAGGGCACCGACTCAGGATTGGCCAACCTCTATGGGGCACCTCCAACGGGCACAAATAACGGGCAAGCCCTATGAAAAGCACAGCGTGAGTCTAGGTGCCACCTTGAAAAAGGAGGGTGACGTCTGGCCTCTGACAGCAGGAATATTAAGAGAGGAGAAAACATACTGCCTGCTATCGTGAAATTCCAAGATAGTCACGAAAAGCAATCTCATGCACTGCACAAGCTCTTTCCCATGATGCACCTCTCCTGCACTCTGTCTATGCAAATGAGCAAGCAGAGAGTTCAGGAATAAAACACCTAAGCTCATGTCCCCAAAAAACAGCATCAGACAACTCGCAGATATTCCTCAATTTCTAATGCTTTTCTTTTAAACACACGATAACGAGCCTCACCTGAGGTAAGGCTTAAAAAAATTGAATAAACTCGCAAATGTTCCTCTCCACGGAAATCTTTAGTAAAAGGCGAAAGATTTTTTCGTTTTGAAGCTAAACCAGAGTAAGTTAGAATATGGCTCTTTGGGGGTAAGTGGCACCACATCAAAGACCCCGTCATTGCGAGGGTGAGGACCTGAGAGGTATTTTCAAAATCTAAGAAAGAGGACAAGAACCAGGCCGGTGAGGGAAGCAGGCCCAAATTTCAGAGTCTCTGCTCAAAGCACAGAAAATCAAAAAGGTGGACAGTTCCCATGCGTCTGTCTGGGAATATGCAAATTCTTTTCTGTACACACCTCAGCTCATTAGGAGGCGTTGCG
This sequence comes from Lissotriton helveticus, assembly GCF_964261635.1. Lineage (NCBI taxonomy): Eukaryota > Metazoa > Chordata > Amphibia > Caudata > Salamandridae > Lissotriton > Lissotriton helveticus. Next base: position 657,872,387 of record NC_136073.1, on the reverse strand, counting down.
GATGCTGGGCAAGGGGAACGGGAAGCGTGCATCAGGCTTTAGGTGAAGTGGCACTGTAGGACTTTTGTCCCCCAGCGATTTTACGCTTTCCACACCATCCTTCCAATCGTTAGGCTGTGAGCCACCACTGTGCTCTGCACATAGCCATGCACTTTAAGTCCCTTTTTCGCACGTACTTTCATTAAACCTGAATATAGAAGTATATATCTGTCTAGGCTAGAGGCACATGAAACAGGACTGGCGTGCCGCTTCAAGTGTACCTGAGAGGAATCTGACTCAGGATTGGCCACCCTCTCAGGGTACCGACTCAGGATTGGCCAACCTCTATGGGACACCTCCAACGGGCACAAATAACAAGCAAGCCCTATGAAAAGCACAGCGTGAGTCTAGGTGCCACCTTGAAAAAGGAGGGTGACGTCTGGCCTCTGACAGCAGGAATATTAAGAGAGGAGAAAACATACTGCCTGCTATCGTGAAATTCCAAGATAGTCATGAAAAGCAATCTCATGCACTGCACAAGCTCTTTCCCATGATGCACCTCTCCTGCACTCTGTCTATGCAAATGAGCAAGCAGAGAGTTCAGGAATAAAACACCTAGGGGCAGATTTATGAAGGCCTTGCGCCGCCGGTGCATCACTTTATTTGACGCAACGGCGGCGCAAACAATGCGCCCTATTTACAACGTGACGCATCTAGGAGATGCGTCACGTTGTAAAGCCCTGCGCCATCAGGAGGCGTTCCGGCGCAGGGTGGGCGTTCCGGGGCAGGTGCGCCTCGCAAAAGTGGCTGAGTGAAATCTATAAGATTTCACTCAGTCACTTTCAGGACAATGCTGCGTCAAAAGCCTGCGCCTGCTTGAAGCAGGCGTAGGTCTTGAGGCAGCATTGTGGAGATGGGGCACCCCCGAGCCTTGCTGGAGCTGCGTTGCGCTTGCGACACTGCTCCAGCACTGCGCCACCTTTTCGGCACAGATGCGTCACGCATCTGTGCCGTTTTTGCCCCATGGTGCGCCGCATTCTAAATGCGGCGCACCATGGGTGGCGGAGCAGCGGCGCAGGATGACTGGCGCATCCCTGGGGATGCGCCAGTCATCATAAATCTGCCCCCTAAGCTCATGTCCCCAAAAAACAGCATCAGACAACTCGCAGATATTCCTCAATTTCTAATGCTTTTCTTTTAAACACACGATAAACAGCCTCACCTGTGGTAAGGCTTAAAAAAATTGAATAAACTCGTAAATGTTCCTCTCCACGGAAATCTTTAGTAAAAGGCGAAAGATTTTTTCGTTTTGAAGAGAAACCAGAGTAAGTTAGAATATGGCTCTCTGGGGGTAAGTGGCACCACATCAAAGACCCCGTCATTGCGAGGGTGAGGACCTGAGAGGTATTTTCAAAATCTAAGAAAGAGGACAAGAACCAGGCCGGTGAGGGAAGCAGGCCCAAATTTCAGAGTCTCTGCTCAAAGCACAGAAAATCAAAAAGGTGGACAGTTCCCATGCGTCTGTCTGGGAATATGCAAATTCTTTTCTGTACACACCTCAGCTCATTAGGAGGCGTTGCGGATGCTGGGCAAGGGGAACGGGAAGCGTGCATCAGGCTTTAGGTGAAGTGGCACTGTAGGACTTTTGTCCCCCAGCGATTTTACGCTTTCCACACCATCCTTCCAATCGTTAGGCTGTGAGCCACCACTGTGCTCTGCACATAGCCATGCACTTTAAGTCCCTTTTTCGCACGTACTTTCATTAAACCTGAATTTAGAAGCATATATCTGTCTAGGCTAGAGGCACATGAAACAGGACTGGCGTGCCGCTTCAAGTGTACCTGAGAGGAATCTGACTCAGGATTGGCCACCCTCTCAGGGCACCGACTCAGGATTGGCCAACCTCTATGGGGCACCTCCAACGGGCACAAATAACGGGCAAGCCCTATGAAAAGCACAGCGTGAGTCTAGGTGCCACCTTGAAAAAGGAGGGTGACGTCTGGCCTCTGACAGCAGGAATATTAAGAGAGGAGAAAACATACTGCCTGCTATCATGAAATTCCAAGATAGTCACGAAAAGCAATCTCATGCACTGCACAAGCTCTTTCCCATGATGCACCTCTCCTGCACTCTGTCTATGCAAATGAGCAAGCAGAGGAGTTCAGGAGTAAAACACCTAAGCTCATGTCCCCAAAAAACAGCAGCAGACAACTCGCAGATATTCCCCAATTTCTAATGCTTTTCTTTTAAACACACAATAAACAGCCTCACCTGTGGAAAGGCTTAAAAAAATTGAATAAACTCGTAAATGTTCCTCTTCACGGAAATCTTTAGTAAAAGGCGAAAGATTTTTTCGTTTTGAAGAGAAACCAGAGTAAGTTAGAATATGGCTCTCTGGGGGTAAGTGGCACCACATCAAAGACCCCGTCATTACGAGGGTGAGGACCTGAGAGGTATTTTCAAAATCTAAGAAAGAGGACAAGAACCAGGCCGGTGAGGGAAGCAGGCCCAAATTTCAGAGTCTCTGCTCAAAGCACAGAAAATCAAAAAGGTGGACAGTTCCCATGCGTCTGTCTGTGAATATGCAAATTCTTTTCTGTACACACCTCAGCTCATTAGGAGGCGTTGCGGATGCTGGGCAAGGGGAACGGGAAGCGTGCATCAGGCTTTAGGTGAAGTGGCACTGTAGGACTTTTGTCCCCCAGCGATTTTACGCTTTCCACACCATCCTTCCAATCGTTAGGCTGTGAGCCACCACTGTGCTCTGCACATAGCCATGCACTTTAAGTCCCTTTTTCGCACGTACTTTCATTAAACCTGAATATAGAAGTATATATCTGTCTAGGCTAGAGGCACATGAAACAGGACTGGCGTGCCGCTTCAAGTGTACCTGAGAGGAATCTGACTCAGGATTGGCCACCCTCTCAGGGCACCGACTCAGGATTGGCCAACCTCTATGGGGCACCTCCAACGGGCACAAATAACGGGCAAGCCCTATGAAAAGCACAGCGTGAGTCTAGGTGCCACCTTGAAAAAGGAGGGTGACGTCTGGCCTCTGACAGCAGGAATATTAAGAGAGGAGAAAACATACTGCCTGCTATCGTGAAATTCCAAGATAGTCACGAAAAGCAATCTCATGCACTGCACAAGCTCTTTCCCATGATGCACCTCTCCTGCACTCTGTCTATGCAAATGAGCAAGCAGAGAGTTCAGGAATAAAACACCTAAGCTCATGTCCCCAAAAAACAGCAGCAGACAACTCGCAGATATTCCCCAATTTCTAATGCTTTTCTTTTAAACACACAATAAACAGCCTCACCTGTGGAAAGGCTTAAAAAAATTGAATAAACTCGTAAATGTTCCTCTTCACGGAAATCTTTAGTAAAAGGCGAAAGATTTTTTCGTTTTGAAGAGAAACCAGAGTAAGTTAGAATATGGCTCTCTGGGGGTAAGTGGCACCACATCAAAGACTCCGTCATTACGAGGGTGAGGACCTGAGAGGTATTTTCAAAATCTAAGAAAGAGGACAAGAACCAGGCCGGTGAGGGAAGCAGGCCCAAATTTCAGAGTCTCTGCTCAAAGCACAGAAAATCAAAAAGGTGGACAGTTCCCATGCGTCTGTCTGTGAATATGCAAATTCTTTTCTGTACACACCTCAGCTCATTAGGAGGCGTTGCGGATGCTGGGCAAGGGGAACGGGAAGCGTGCATCAGGCTTTAGGTGAAGTGGCACTGTAGGACTTTTGTCCCCCAGCGATTTTACGCTTTCCACACCATCCTTCCAATCGTTAGGCTGTGAGCCACCACTGTGCTCTGCACATAGCCATGCACTTTAAGTCCCTTTTTCGCACGTACTTTCATTAAACCTGAATATAGAAGTATATATCTGTCTAGGCTAGAGGCACATGAAACAGGACTGGCGTGCCGCTTCAAGTGTACCTGAGAGGAATCTGACTCAGGATTGGCCACCCTCTCAGGGCACCGACTCAGGATTGGCCAACCTCTATGGGGCACCTCCAACGGGCACAAATAACGGGCAAGCCCTATGAAAAGCACAGCGTGAGTCTAGGTGCCACCTTGAAAAAGGAGGGTGACGTCTGGCCTCTGACAGCAGGAATATTAAGAGAGGAGAAAACATACTGCCTGCTATCGTGAAATTCCAAGATAGTCACGAAAAGCAATCTCATGCACTGCACAAGCTCTTTCCCATGATGCACCTCTCCTGCACTCTGTCTATGCAAATGAGCAAGCAGAGAGTTCAGGAATAAAACACCTAAGCTCATGTCCCCAAAAAACAGCATCAGACAACTTGCAGATATTCCTCAATTTCTAATGCTTTTCTTTTAAACACACGATAAACAGCCTCACCTGTGGTAAGGCTTAAAAAAATTGAATAAACTCGTAAATGTTCCTCTCCACGGAAATCTTTAGTAAAAGGCGAAAGATTTTTTCGTTTTGAAGAGAAACCAGAGTAAGTTAGAATATGGCTCTCTGGGGGTAAGTGGCACCACATCAAAGACCCCGTCATTGCGAGGGTGAGGACCTGAGAGGTATTTTCAAAATCTAAGAAAGAGGACAAGAACCAGGCCGGTGAGGGAAGCAGGCCCAAATTTCAGAGTCTCTGCTCAAAGCACAGAAAATCAAAAAGGTGGACAGTTCCCATGCGTCTGTCTGGGAATATGCAAATTCTTTTCTGTACACACCTCAGCTCATTAGGAGGCATTGCGGCTGCTGGGCAAGGGGAACGGGAAGCGTGCATCAGGCTTTAGGTGAAGTGGCACTGTAGGACTTTTGTCCCCCAGCGATTTTACGCTTTCCACACCATCCTTCCAATCGTTAGGCTGTGAGCCACCACTGTGCTCTGCACATAGCCATGCACTTTAAGTCCCTTTTTCGCACGTACTTTCATTAAACCTGAATATAGAAGTATATATCTGTCTAGGCTAGAGGCACATGAAACAGGACTGGCGTGCCGCTTCAAGTGTACCTGAGAGGAATCTGACTCAGGATTGGCCACCCTCTCAGGGCACCGACTCAGGATTGGCCAACCTCTATGGGGCACCTCCAACGGGCACAAATAACGGGCAAGCCCTATGAAAAGCACAGCGTGAGTCTAGGTGCCACCTTGAAAAAGGAGGGTGACGTCTGGCCTCTGACAGCAGGAATATTAAGAGAGGAGAAAACATACTGCCTGCTATCGTGAAATTCCAAGATAGTCACGAAAAGCAATCTCATGCACTGCACAAGCTCTTTCCCATGATGCACCTCTCCTGCACTCTGTCTATGCAAATGAGCAAGCAGAGAGTTCAGGAATAAAACACCTAAGCTCATGTCCCCAAAAAACAGCATCAGACAACTCGCAGATATTCCTCAATTTCTAATGCTTTTCTTTTAAACACACGATAAACAGCCTCACCTGTGGTAAGGCTTAAAAAAATTGAATAAACTCGTAAATGTTCCTCTCCACGGAAATCTTTAGTAAAAGGCGAAAGATTTTTTCGTTTTGAAGAGAAACCAGAGTAAGTTAGAATATGGCTCTCTGGGGGTAAGTGGCACCACATCAAAGACCCCGTCATTGCGAGGGTGAGGACCTGAGAGGTATTTTCAAAATCTAAGAAAGAGGACAAGAACCAGGCCGGTGAGGGAAGCAGGCCCAAATTTCAGAGTCTCTGCTCAAAGCACAGAAAATCAAAAAGGTGGACAGTTCCCATGCGTCTGTCTGGGAATATGCAAATTCTTTTCTGTACACACCTCAGCTCATTAGGAGGCGTTGCGGATGCTGGGCAAGGGGAACGGGAAGCGTGCATCAGGCTTTAGGTGAAGTGGCACTGTAGGACTTTTGTCCCCCAGCGATTTTACGCTTTCCACACCATCCTTCCAATCGTTAGGCTGTGAGCCACCACTGTGCTCTGCACATAGCCATGCACTTTAAGTCCCTTTTTCGCACGTACTTTCATTAAACCTGAATATAGAAGCATATATCTGTCTAGGCTAGAGGCACATGAAACAGGACTGGCGTGCCGCTTCAAGTGTACCTGAGAGGAATCTGACTCAGGATTGGCCACCCTCTCAGGGCACCGACTCAGGATTGGCCAACCTCTATGGGGCACCTCCAACGGGCACAAATAACGGGCAAGCCCTATGAAAAGCACAGCGTGAGTCTAGGTGCCACCTTGAAAAAGGAGGGTGACGTCTGGCCTCTGACAGCAGGAATATTAAGAGAGGAGAAAACATACTGCCTGCTATCGTGAAATTCCAAGATAGTCACGAAAAGCAATCTCATGCACTGCACAAGCTCTTTCCCATGATGCACCTCTCCTGCACTCTGTCTATGCAAATGAGCAAGCAGAGAGTTCAGGAATAAAACACCTAAGCTCATGTCCCCAAAAAACAGCATCAGACAACTCGCAGATATTCCTCAATTTCTAATGCTTTTCTTTTAAACACACGATAAACAGCCTCACCTGTGGTAAGGCTTAAAAAAATTGAATAAACTCGTAAATGTTCCTCTCCACGGAAATCTTTAGTAAAAGGCGAAAGATTTTTTCGTTTTGAAGAGAAACCAGAGTAAGTTAGAATATGGCTCTCTGGGGGTAAGTGGCACCACATCAAAGACCCCGTCATTGCGAGGGTGAGGACCTGAGAGGTATTTTCAAAATCTAAGAAAGAGGACAAGAACCAGGCCGGTGAGGGAAGCAGGCCCAAATTTCAGAGTCTCTGCTCAAAGCACAGAAAATCAAAAAGGTGGACAGTTCCCATGCGTCTGTCTGGGAATATGCAAATTCTTTTCTGTACACACCTCAGCTCATTAGGAGGCGTTGCGGATGCTGGGCAAGGGGAACGGGAAGCGTGCATCAGGCTTTAGGTGAAGTGGCACTGTAGGACTTTTGTCCCCCAGCGATTTTACGCTTTCCACACCATCCTTCCAATCGTTAGGCTGTGAGCCACCACTGTGCTCTGCACATAGCCATGCACTTTAAGTCCCTTTTTCGCACGTACTTTCATTAAACCTGAATTTAGAAGCATATATCTGTCTAGGCTAGAGGCACATGAAACAGGACTGGCGTGCCGCTTCAAGTGTACCTGAGAGGAATCTGACTCAGGATTGGCCACCCTCTCAGGGCACCGACTCAGGATTGGCCAACCTCTATGGGGCACCTCCAACGGGCACAAATAACGGGCAAGCCCTATGAAAAGCACAGCGTGAGTCTAGGTGCCACCTTGAAAAAGGAGGGTGACGTCTGGCCTCTGACAGCAGGAATATTAAGAGAGGAGAAAACATACTGCCTGCTATCATGAAATTCCAAGATAGTCACGAAAAGCAATCTCATGCACTGCACAAGCTCTTTCCCATGATGCACCTCTCCTGCACTCTGTCTATGCAAATGAGCAAGCAGAGGAGTTCAGGAGTAAAACACCTAAGCTCATGTCCCCAAAAAACAGCAGCAGACAACTCGCAGATATTCCCCAATTTCTAATGCTTTTCTTTTAAACACACAATAAACAGCCTCACCTGTGGAAAGGCTTAAAAAAATTGAATAAACTCGTAAATGTTCCTCTTCACGGAAATCTTTAGTAAAAGGCGAAAGATTTTTTCGTTTTGAAGAGAAACCAGAGTAAGTTAGAATATGGCTCTCTGGGGGTAAGTGGCACCACATCAAAGACCCCGTCATTACGAGGGTGAGGACCTGAGAGGTATTTTCAAAATCTAAGAAAGAGGACAAGAACCAGGCCGGTGAGGGAAGCAGGCCCAAATTTCAGAGTCTCTGCTCAAAGCACAGAAAATCAAAAAGGTGGACAGTTCCCATGCGTCTGTCTGTGAATATGCAAATTCTTTTCTGTACACACCTCAGCTCATTAGGAGGCGTTGCGGATGCTGGGCAAGGGGAACGGGAAGCGTGCATCAGGCTTTAGGTGAAGTGGCACTGTAGGACTTTTGTCCCCCAGCGATTTTACGCTTTCCACACCATCCTTCCAATCGTTAGGCTGTGAGCCACCACTGTGCTCTGCACATAGCCATGCACTTTAAGTCCCTTTTTCGCACGTACTTTCATTAAACCTGAATATAGAAGTATATATCTGTCTAGGCTAGAGGCACATGAAACAGGACTGGCGTGCCGCTTCAAGTGTACCTGAGAGGAATCTGACTCAGGATTGGCCACCCTCTCAGGGCACCGACTCAGGATTGGCCAACCTCTATGGGGCACCTCCAACGGGCACAAATAACGGGCAAGCCCTATGAAAAGCACAGCGTGAGTCTAGGTGCCACCTTGAAAAAGGAGGGTGACGTCTGGCCTCTGACAGCAGGAATATTAAGAGAGGAGAAAACATACTGCCTGCTATCGTGAAATTCCAAGATAGTCACGAAAAGCAATCTCATGCACTGCACAAGCTCTTTCCCATGATGCACCTCTCCTGCACTCTGTCTATGCAAATGAGCAAGCAGAGAGTTCAGGAATAAAACACCTAAGCTCATGTCCCCAAAAAACAGCAGCAGACAACTCGCAGATATTCCCCAATTTCTAATGCTTTTCTTTTAAACACACAATAAACAGCCTCACCTGTGGAAAGGCTTAAAAAAATTGAATAAACTCGTAAATGTTCCTCTTCACGGAAATCTTTAGTAAAAGGCGAAAGATTTTTTCGTTTTGAAGAGAAACCAGAGTAAGTTAGAATATGGCTCTCTGGGGGTAAGTGGCACCACATCAAAGACTCCGTCATTACGAGGGTGAGGACCTGAGAGGTATTTTCAAAATCTAAGAAAGAGGACAAGAACCAGGCCGGTGAGGGAAGCAGGCCCAAATTTCAGAGTCTCTGCTCAAAGCACAGAAAATCAAAAAGGTGGACAGTTCCCATGCGTCTGTCTGTGAATATGCAAATTCTTTTCTGTACACACCTCAGCTCATTAGGAGGCGTTGCGGATGCTGGGCAAGGGGAACGGGAAGCGTGCATCAGGCTTTAGGTGAAGTGGCACTGTAGGACTTTTGTCCCCCAGCGATTTTACGCTTTCCACACCATCCTTCCAATCGTTAGGCTGTGAGCCACCACTGTGCTCTGCACATAGCCATGCACTTTAAGTCCCTTTTTCGCACGTACTTTCATTAAACCTGAATATAGAAGTATATATCTGTCTAGGCTAGAGGCACATGAAACAGGACTGGCGTGCCGCTTCAAGTGTACCTGAGAGGAATCTGACTCAGGATTGGCCACCCTCTCAGGGCACCGACTCAGGATTGGCCAACCTCTATGGGGCACCTCCAACGGGCACAAATAACGGGCAAGCCCTATGAAAAGCACAGCGTGAGTCTAGGTGCCACCTTGAAAAAGGAGGGTGACGTCTGGCCTCTGACAGCAGGAATATTAAGAGAGGAGAAAACATACTGCCTGCTATCGTGAAATTCCAAGATAGTCACGAAAAGCAATCTCATGCACTGCACAAGCTCTTTCCCATGATGCACCTCTCCTGCACTCTGTCTATGCAAATGAGCAAGCAGAGAGTTCAGGAATAAAACACCTAAGCTCATGTCCCCAAAAAACAGCATCAGACAACTTGCAGATATTCCTCAATTTCTAATGCTTTTCTTTTAAACACACGATAAACAGCCTCACCTGTGGTAAGGCTTAAAAAAATTGAATAAACTCGTAAATGTTCCTCTCCACGGAAATCTTTAGTAAAAGGCGAAAGATTTTTTCGTTTTGAAGAGAAACCAGAGTAAGTTAGAATATGGCTCTCTGGGGGTAAGTGGCACCACATCAAAGACCCCGTCATTGCGAGGGTGAGGACCTGAGAGGTATTTTCAAAATCTAAGAAAGAGGACAAGAACCAGGCCGGTGAGGGAAGCAGGCCCAAATTTCAGAGTCTCTGCTCAAAGCACAGAAAATCAAAAAGGTGGACAGTTCCCATGCGTCTGTCTGGGAATATGCAAATTCTTTTCTGTACACACCTCAGCTCATTAGGAGGCATTGCGGCTGCTGGGCAAGGGGAACGGGAAGCGTGCATCAGGCTTTAGGTGAAGTGGCACTGTAGGACTTTTGTCCCCCAGCGATTTTACGCTTTCCACACCATCCTTCCAATCGTTAGGCTGTGAGCCACCACTGTGCTCTGCACATAGCCATGCACTTTAAGTCCCTTTTTCGCACGTACTTTCATTAAACCTGAATATAGAAGTATATATCTGTCTAGGCTAGAGGCACATGAAACAGGACTGGCGTGCCGCTTCAAGTGTACCTGAGAGGAATCTGACTCAGGATTGGCCACCCTCTCAGGGCACCGACTCAGGATTGGCCAACCTCTATGGGGCACCTCCAACGGGCACAAATAACGGGCAAGCCCTATGAAAAGCACAGCGTGAGTCTAGGTGCCACCTTGAAAAAGGAGGGTGACGTCTGGCCTCTGACAGCAGGAATATTAAGAGAGGAGAAAACATACTGCCTGCTATCGTGAAATTCCAAGATAGTCACGAAAAGCAATCTCATGCACTGCACAAGCTCTTTCCCATGATGCACCTCTCCTGCACTCTGTCTATGCAAATGAGCAAGCAGAGAGTTCAGGAATAAAACACCTAAGCTCATGTCCCCAAAAAACAGCATCAGACAACTCGCAGATATTCCTCAATTTCTAATGCTTTTCTTTTAAACACACGATAAACAGCCTCACCTGTGGTAAGGCTTAAAAAAATTGAATAAACTCGTAAATGTTCCTCTCCACGGAAATCTTTAGTAAAAGGCGAAAGATTTTTTCGTTTTGAAGAGAAACCAGAGTAAGTTAGAATATGGCTCTCTGGGGGTAAGTGGCACCACATCAAAGACCCCGTCATTGCGAGGGTGAGGACCTGAGAGGTATTTTCAAAATCTAAGAAAGAGGACAAGAACCAGGCCGGTGAGGGAAGCAGGCCCAAATTTCAGAGTCTCTGCTCAAAGCACAGAAAATCAAAAAGGTGGACAGTTCCCATGCGTCTGTCTGGGAATATGCAAATTCTTTTCTGTACACACCTCAGCTCATTAGGAGGCGTTGCGGATGCTGGGCAAGGGGAACGGGAAGCGTGCATCAGGCTTTAGGTGAAGTGGCACTGTAGGACTTTTGTCCCCCAGCGATTTTACGCTTTCCACACCATCCTTCCAATCGTTAGGCTGTGAGCCACCACTGTGCTCTGCACATAGCCATGCACTTTAAGTCCCTTTTTCGCACGTACTTTCATTAAACCTGAATATAGAAGCATATATCTGTCTAGGCTAGAGGCACATGAAACAGGACTGGCGTGCCGCTTCAAGTGTACCTGAGAGGAATCTGACTCAGGATTGGCCACCCTCTCAGGGCACCGACTCAGGATTGGCCAACCTCTATGGGGCACCTCCAACGGGCACAAATAACGGGCAAGCCCTATGAAAAGCACAGCGTGAGTCTAGGTGCCACCTTGAAAAAGGAGGGTGACGTCTGGCCTCTGACAGCAGGAATATTAAGAGAGGAGAAAACATACTGCCTGCTATCGTGAAATTCCAAGATAGTCACGAAAAGCAATCTCATGCACTGCACAAGCTCTTTCCCATGATGCACCTCTCCTGCACTCTGTCTATGCAAATGAGCAAGCAGAGAGTTCAGGAATAAAACACCTAAGCTCATGTCCCCAAAAAACAGCATCAGACAACTTGCAGATATTCCTCAATTTCTAATGCTTTTCTTTTAAACACACGATAAACAGCCTCACCTGTGGTAAGGCTTAAAAAAATTGAATAAACTCGTAAATGTTCCTCTCCACGGAAATCTTTAGTAAAAGGCGAAAGATTTTTTCGTTTTGAAGAGAAACCAGAGTAAGTTAGAATATGGCTCTCTGGGGGTAAGTGGCACCACATCAAAGACCCCGTCATTGCGAGGGTGAGGACCTGAGAGGTATTTTCAAAATCTAAGAAAGAGGACAAGAACCAGGCCGGTGAGGGAAGCAGGCCCAAATTTCAGAGTCTCTGCTCAAAGCACAGAAAATCAAAAAGGTGGACAGTTCCCATGCGTCTGTCTGTGAATATGCAAATTCTTTTCTGTACACACCTCAGCTCATTAGGAGGCGTTGCGGATGCTGGGCAAGGGGAACGGGAAGCGTGCATCAGGCTTTAGGTGAAGTGGCACTGTAGGACTTTTGTCCCCCAGCGATTTTACGCTTTCCACACCATCCTTCCAATCGTTAGGCTGTGAGCCACCACTGTGCTCTGCACATAGCCATGCACTTTAAGTCCCTTTTTCGCACGTACTTTCATTAAACCTGAATTTAGAAGCATATATCTGTCTAGGCTAGAGGCACATGAAACAGGACTGGCGTGCCGCTTCAAGTGTACCTGAGAGGAATCTGACTCAGGATTGGCCACCCTCTCAGGGCACCGACTCAGGATTGGCCAACCTCTATGGGGCACCTCCAACGGGCACAAATAACGGGCAAGCCCTATGAAAAGCACAGCGTGAGTCTAGGTGCCACCTTGAAAAAGGAGGGTGACGTCTGGCCTCTGACAGCAGGAATATTAAGAGAGGAGAAAACATACTGCCTGCTATCATGAAATTCCAAGATAGTCACGAAAAGCAATCTCATGCACTGCACAAGCTCTTTCCCATGATGCACCTCTCCTGCACTCTGTCTATGCAAATGAGCAAGCAGAGGAGTTCAGGAGTAAAACACCTAAGCTCATGTCCCCAAAAAACAGCAGCAGACAACTCGCAGATATTCCCCAATTTCTAATGCTTTTCTTTTAAACACACAATAAACAGCCTCACCTGTGGAAAGGCTTAAAAAAATTGAATAAACTCGTAAATGTTCCTCTTCACGGAAATCTTTAGTAAAAGGCGAAAGATTTTTTCGTTTTGAAGAGAAACCAGAGTAAGTTAGAATATGGCTCTCTGGGGGTAAGTGGCACCACATCAAAGACCCCGTCATTACGAGGGTGAGGACCTGAGAGGTATTTTCAAAATCTAAGAAAGAGGACAAGAACCAGGCCGGTGAGGGAAGCAGGCCCAAATTTCAGAGTCTCTGCTCAAAGCACAGAAAATCAAAAAGGTGGACAGTTCCCATGCGTCTGTCTGTGAATATGCAAATTCTTTTCTGTACACACCTCAGCTCATTAGGAGGCGTTGCGGATGCTGGGCAAGGGGAACGGGAAGCGTGCATCAGGCTTTAGGTGAAGTGGCACTGTAGGACTTTTGTCCCCCAGCGATTTTACGCTTTCCACACCATCCTTCCAATCGTTAGGCTGTGAGCCACCACTGTGCTCTGCACATAGCCATGCACTTTAAGTCCCTTTTTCGCACGTACTTTCATTAAACCTGAATATAGAAGTATATATCTGTCTAGGCTAGAGGCACATGAAACAGGACTGGCGTGCCGCTTCAAGTGTACCTGAGAGGAATCTGACTCAGGATTGGCCACCCTCTCAGGGCACCGACTCAGGATTGGCCAACCTCTATGGGGCACCTCCAACGGGCACAAATAACGGGCAAGCCCTATGAAAAGCACAGCGTGAGTCTAGGTGCCACCTTGAAAAAGGAGGGTGACGTCTGGCCTCTGACAGCAGGAATATTAAGAGAGGAGAAAACATACTGCCTGCTATCGTGAAATTCCAAGATAGTCACGAAAAGCAATCTCATGCACTGCACAAGCTCTTTCCCATGATGCACCTCTCCTGCACTCTGTCTATGCAAATGAGCAAGCAGAGAGTTCAGGAATAAAACACCTAAGCTCATGTCCCCAAAAAACAGCAGCAGACAACTCGCAGATATTCCCCAATTTCTAATGCTTTTCTTTTAAACACACAATAAACAGCCTCACCTGTGGAAAGGCTTAAAAAAATTGAATAAACTCGTAAATGTTCCTCTTCACGGAAATCTTTAGTAAAAGGCGAAAGATTTTTTCGTTTTGAAGAGAAACCAGAGTAAGTTAGAATATGGCTCTCTGGGGGTAAGTGGCACCACATCAAAGACTCCGTCATTACGAGGGTGAGGACCTGAGAGGTATTTTCAAAATCTAAGAAAGAGGACAAGAACCAGGCCGGTGAGGGAAGCAGGCCCAAATTTCAGAGTCTCTGCTCAAAGCACAGAAAATCAAAAAGGTGGACAGTTCCCATGCGTCTGTCTGTGAATATGCAAATTCTTTTCTGTACACACCTCAGCTCATTAGGAGGCGTTGCGGATGCTGGGCAAGGGGAACGGGAAGCGTGCATCAGGCTTTAGGTGAAGTGGCACTGTAGGACTTTTGTCCCCCAGCGATTTTACGCTTTCCACACCATCCTTCCAATCGTTAGGCTGTGAGCCACCACTGTGCTCTGCACATAGCCATGCACTTTAAGTCCCTTTTTCGCACGTACTTTCATTAAACCTGAATATAGAAGTATATATCTGTCTAGGCTAGAGGCACATGAAACAGGACTGGCGTGCCGCTTCAAGTGTACCTGAGAGGAATCTGACTCAGGATTGGCCACCCTCTCAGGGCACCGACTCAGGATTGGCCAACCTCTATGGGGCACCTCCAACGGGCACAAATAACGGGCAAGCCCTATGAAAAGCACAGCGTGAGTCTAGGTGCCACCTTGAAAAAGGAGGGTGACGTCTGGCCTCTGACAGCAGGAATATTAAGAGAGGAGAAAACATACTGCCTGCTATCGTGAAATTCCAAGATAGTCACGAAAAGCAATCTCATGCACTGCACAAGCTCTTTCCCATGATGCACCTCTCCTGCACTCTGTCTATGCAAATGAGCAAGCAGAGAGTTCAGGAATAAAACACCTAAGCTCATGTCCCCAAAAAACAGCATCAGACAACTTGCAGATATTCCTCAATTTCTAATGCTTTTCTTTTAAACACACGATAAACAGCCTCACCTGTGGTAAGGCTTAAAAAAATTGAATAAACTCGTAAATGTTCCTCTCCACGGAAATCTTTAGTAAAAGGCGAAAGATTTTTTCGTTTTGAAGAGAAACCAGAGTAAGTTAGAATATGGCTCTCTGGGGGTAAGTGGCACCACATCAAAGACCCCGTCATTGCGAGGGTGAGGACCTGAGAGGTATTTTCAAAATCTAAGAAAGAGGACAAGAACCAGGCCGGTGAGGGAAGCAGGCCCAAATTTCAGAGTCTCTGCTCAAAGCACAGAAAATCAAAAAGGTGGACAGTTCCCATGCGTCTGTCTGGGAATATGCAAATTCTTTTCTGTACACACCTCAGCTCATTAGGAGGCATTGCGGCTGCTGGGCAAGGGGAACGGGAAGCGTGCATCAGGCTTTAGGTGAAGTGGCACTGTAGGACTTTTGTCCCCCAGCGATTTTACGCTTTCCACACCATCCTTCCAATCGTTAGGCTGTGAGCCACCACTGTGCTCTGCACATAGCCATGCACTTTAAGTCCCTTTTTCGCACGTACTTTCATTAAACCTGAATATAGAAGTATATATCTGTCTAGGCTAGAGGCACATGAAACAGGACTGGCGTGCCGCTTCAAGTGTACCTGAGAGGAATCTGACTCAGGATTGGCCACCCTCTCAGGGCACCGACTCAGGATTGGCCAACCTCTATGGGGCACCTCCAACGGGCACAAATAACGGGCAAGCCCTATGAAAAGCACAGCGTGAGTCTAGGTGCCACCTTGAAAAAGGAGGGTGACGTCTGGCCTCTGACAGCAGGAATATTAAGAGAGGAGAAAACATACTGCCTGCTATCGTGAAATTCCAAGATAGTCACGAAAAGCAATCTCATGCACTGCACAAGCTCTTTCCCATGATGCACCTCTCCTGCACTCTGTCTATGCAAATGAGCAAGCAGAGAGTTCAGGAATAAAACACCTAAGCTCATGTCCCCAAAAAACAGCATCAGACAACTCGCAGATATTCCTCAATTTCTAATGCTTTTCTTTTAAACACACGATAAACAGCCTCACCTGTGGTAAGGCTTAAAAAAATTGAATAAACTCGTAAATGTTCCTCTCCACGGAAATCTTTAGTAAAAGGCGAAAGATTTTTTCGTTTTGAAGAGAAACCAGAGTAAGTTAGAATATGGCTCTCTGGGGGTAAGTGGCACCACATCAAAGACCCCGTCATTGCGAGGGTGAGGACCTGAGAGGTATTTTCAAAATCTAAGAAAGAGGACAAGAACCAGGCCGGTGAGGGAAGCAGGCCCAAATTTCAGAGTCTCTGCTCAAAGCACAGAAAATCAAAAAGGTGGACAGTTCCCATGCGTCTGTCTGGGAATATGCAAATTCTTTTCTGTACACACCTCAGCTCATTAGGAGGCGTTGCGGATGCTGGGCAAGGGGAACGGGAAGCGTGCATCAGGCTTTAGGTGAAGTGGCACTGTAGGACTTTTGTCCCCCAGCGATTTTACGCTTTCCACACCATCCTTCCAATCGTTAGGCTGTGAGCCACCACTGTGCTCTGCACATAGCCATGCACTTTAAGTCCCTTTTTCGCACGTACTTTCATTAAACCTGAATATAGAAGCATATATCTGTCTAGGCTAGAGGCACATGAAACAGGACTGGCGTGCCGCTTCAAGTGTACCTGAGAGGAATCTGACTCAGGATTGGCCACCCTCTCAGGGCACCGACTCAGGATTGGCCAACCTCTATGGGGCACCTCCAACGGGCACAAATAACGGGCAAGCCCTATGAAAAGCACAGCGTGAGTCTAGGTGCCACCTTGAAAAAGGAGGGTGACGTCTGGCCTCTGACAGCAGGAATATTAAGAGAGGAGAAAACATACTGCCTGCTATCGTGAAATTCCAAGATAGTCACGAAAAGCAATCTCATGCACTGCACAAGCTCTTTCCCATGATGCACCTCTCCTGCACTCTGTCTATGCAAATGAGCAAGCAGAGAGTTCAGGAATAAAACACCTAAGCTCATGTCCCCAAAAAATAGCATCAGACAACTTGCAGATATTCCTCAATTTCTAATGCTTTTCTTTTAAACACACGATAAACAGCCTCACCTGTGGTAAGGCTTAAAAAAATTGAATAAACTCGTAAATGTTCCTCTCCACGGAAATCTTTAGTAAAAGGCGAAAGATTTTTTCGTTTTGAAGAGAAACCAGAGTAAGTTAGAATATGGCTCTCTGGGGGTAAGTGGCACCACATCAAAGACCCCGTCATTGCGAGGGTGAGGACCTGAGAGGTATTTTCAAAATCTAAGAAAGAGGACAAGAACCAGGCCGGTGAGGGAAGCAGGCCCAAATTTCAGAGTCTCTGCTCAAAGCACAGAAAATCAAAAAGGTGGACAGTTCCCATGCGTCTGTCTGTGAATATGCAAATTCTTTTCTGTACACACCTCAGCTCATTAGGAGGCGTTGCGGATGCTGGGCAAGGGGAACGGGAAGCGTGCATCAGGCTTTAGGTGAAGTGGCACTGTAGGACTTTTGTCCCCCAGCGATTTTACGCTTTCCACACCATCCTTCCAATCGTTAGGCTGTGAGCCACCACTGTGCTCTGCACATAGCCATGCACTTTAAGTCCCTTTTTCGCACGTACTTTCATTAAACCTGAATTTAGAAGCATATATCTGTCTAGGCTAGAGGCACATGAAACAGGACTGGCGTGCCGCTTCAAGTGTACCTGAGAGGAATCTGACTCAGGATTGGCCACCCTCTCAGGGCACCGACTCAGGATTGGCCAACCTCTATGGGGCACCTCCAACGGGCACAAATAACGGGCAAGCCCTATGAAAAGCACAGCGTGAGTCTAGGTGCCACCTTGAAAAAGGAGGGTGACGTCTGGCCTCTGACAGCAGGAATATTAAGAGAGGAGAAAACATACTGCCTGCTATCATGAAATTCCAAGATAGTCACGAAAAGCAATCTCATGCACTGCACAAGCTCTTTCCCATGATGCACCTCTCCTGCACTCTGTCTATGCAAATGAGCAAGCAGAGGAGTTCAGGAATAAAACACCTAAGCTCATGTCCCCAAAAAACAGCAGCAGACAACTCGCAGATATTCCCCAATTTCTAATGCTTTTCTTTTAAACACACAATAAACAGCCTCACCTGTGGAAAGGCTTAAAAAAATTGAATAAACTCGTAAATGTTCCTCTTCACGGAAATCTTTAGTAAAAGGCGAAAGATTTTTTCGTTTTGAAGAGAAACCAGAGTAAGTTAGAATATGGCTCTCTGGGGGTAAGTGGCACCACATCAAAGACCCCGTCATTACGAGGGTGAGGACCTGAGAGGTATTTTCAAAATCTAAGAAAGAGGACAAGAACCAGGCCGGTGAGGGAAGCAGGCCCAAATTTCAGAGTCTCTGCTCAAAGCACAGAAAATCAAAAAGGTGGACAGTTCCCATGCGTCTGTCTGTGAATATGCAAATTCTTTTCTGTACACACCTCAGCTCATTAGGAGGCGTTGCGGATGCTGGGCAAGGGGAACGGGAAGCGTGCATCAGGCTTTAGGTGAAGTGGCACTGTAGGACTTTTGTCCCCCAGCGATTTTACGCTTTCCACACCATCCTTCCAATCGTTAGGCTGTGAGCCACCACTGTGCTCTGCACATAGCCATGCACTTTAAGTCCCTTTTTCGCACGTACTTTCATTAAACCTGAATATAGAAGTATATATCTGTCTAGGCTAGAGGCACATGAAACAGGACTGGCGTGCCGCTTCAAGTGTACCTGAGAGGAATCTGACTCAGGATTGGCCACCCTCTCAGGGCACCGACTCAGGATTGGCCAACCTCTATGGGGCACCTCCAACGGGCACAAATAACGGGCAAGCCCTATGAAAAGCACAGCGTGAGTCTAGGTGCCACCTTGAAAAAGGAGGGTGACGTCTGGCCTCTGACAGCAGGAATATTAAGAGAGGAGAAAACATACTGCCTGCTATCGTGAAATTCCAAGATAGTCACGAAAAGCAATCTCATGCACTGCACAAGCTCTTTCCCATGATGCACCTCTCCTGCACTCTGTCTATGCAAATGAGCAAGCAGAGAGTTCAGGAATAAAACACCTAAGCTCATGTCCCCAAAAAACAGCATCAGACAACTCGCAGATATTCCTCAATTTCTAATGCTTTTCTTTTAAACACACGATAACGAGCCTCACCTGTGGTAAGGCTTAAAAAAATTGAATAAACTCGCAAATGTTCCTCTCCACGGAAATCTTTAGTAAAAGGCGAAAAAATTTTTCGTTTTGAAGAGAAACCAGAGTAAGTTAGAATATGACTCTTTGGGGGTAAGTGGCACCACATCAAAGACCCCGTCATTGCGAGGGTGAGGACCTGAGAGGTATTTTCAAAATCTAAGAAAGAGGACAAGAACCAGGCCGGTGAGGGAAGCAGGCCCAAATTTCAGAGTCTCTGCTCAAAGCACAGAAAATCAAAAAGGTGGACAGTTCCCATGCGTCTGTCTGGGAATATGCAAATTCTTTTCTGTACACACCTCAGCTCATTAGGAGGCGTTGCGGATGCTGGGCAAGGGGAACGGGAAGCGTGCATCAGGCTTTAGGTGAAGTGGCACTGTAGGACTTTTGTCCCCCAGCGATTTTACGCTTTCCACACCATCCTTCCAATCGTTAGGCTGTGAGCCACCACTGTGCTCTGCACATAGCCATGCACTTTAAGTCCCTTTTTCGCACGTACTTTCATTAAACCTGAATTTAGAAGCATATATCTGTCTAGGCTAGAGGCACATGAAACAGGACTGGCGTGCCGCTTCAAGTGTACCTGAGAGGAATCTGACTCAGGATTGGCCACCCTCTCAGGGCACCGACTCAGGATTGGCCAACCTCTATGGGGCACCTCCAACGGGCACAAATAACGGGCAAGCCCTATGAAAAGCACAGCGTGAGTCTAGGTGCCACCTTGAAAAAGGAGGGTGACGTCTGGCCTCTGACAGCAGGAATATTAAGAGAGGAGAAAACATACTGCCTGCTATCATGAAATTCCAAGATAGTCACGAAAAGCAATCTCATGCACTGCACAAGCTCTTTCCCATGATGCACCTCTCCTGCACTCTGTCTATGCAAATGAGCAAGCAGAGGAGTTCAGGAATAAAACACCTAAGCTCATGTCCCCAAAAAACAGCAGCAGACAACTCGCAGATATTCCCCAATTTCTAATGCTTTTCTTTTAAACACACAATAAACAGCCTCACCTGTGGAAAGGCTTAAAAAAATTGAATAAACTCGTAAATGTTCCTCTTCACGGAAATCTTTAGTAAAAGGCGAAAGATTTTTTCGTTTTGAAGAGAAACCAGAGTAAGTTAGAATATGGCTCTCTGGGGGTAAGTGGCACCACATCAAAGACCCCGTCATTACGAGGGTGAGGACCTGAGAGGTATTTTCAAAATCTAAGAAAGAGGACAAGAACCAGGCCGGTGAGGGAAGCAGGCCCAAATTTCAGAGTCTCTGCTCAAAGCACAGAAAATCAAAAAGGTGGACAGTTCCCATGCGTCTGTCTGTGAATATGCAAATTCTTTTCTGTACACACCTCAGCTCATTAGGAGGCGTTGCGGATGCTGGGCAAGGGGAACGGGAAGCGTGCATCAGGCTTTAGGTGAAGTGGCACTGTAGGACTTTTGTCCCCCAGCGATTTTACGCTTTCCACACCATCCTTCCAATCGTTAGGCTGTGAGCCACCACTGTGCTCTGCACATAGCCATGCACTTTAAGTCCCTTTTTCGCACGTACTTTCATTAAACCTGAATATAGAAGTATATATCTGTCTAGGCTAGAGGCACATGAAACAGGACTGGCGTGTCGCTTCAAGTGTACCTGAGAGGAATCTGACTCAGGATTGGCCACCCTCTCAGGGCACCGACTCAGGATTGGCCAACCTCTATGGGGCACCTCCAACGGGCACAAATAACGGGCAAGCCCTATGAAAAGCACAGCGTGAGTCTAGGTGCCACCTTGAAAAAGGAGGGTGACGTCTGGCCTCTGACAGCAGGAATATTAAGAGAGGAGAAAACATACTGCCTGCTATCGTGAAATTCCAAGATAGTCACGAAAAGCAATCTCATGCACTGCACAAGCTCTTTCCCATGATGCACCTCTCCTGCACTCTGTCTATGCAAATGAGCAAGCAGAGAGTTCAGGAATAAAACACCTAAGCTCATGTCCCCAAAAAACAGCATCAGACAACTTGCAGATATTCCTCAATTTCTAATGCTTTTCTTTTAAACACACGATAAACAGCCTCACCTGTGGTAAGGCTTAAAAAAATTGAATAAACTCGTAAATGTTCCTCTCCACGGAAATCTTTAGTAAAAGGCGAAAGATTTTTTCGTTTTGAAGAGAAACCAGAGTAAGTTAGAATATGGCTCTCTGGGGGTAAGTGGCACCACATCAAAGACCCCGTCATTGCGAGGGTGAGGACCTGAGAGGTATTTTCAAAATCTAAGAAAGAGGACAAGAACCAGGCCGGTGAGGGAAGCAGGCCCAAATTTCAGAGTCTCTGCTCAAAGCACAGAAAATCAAAAAGGTGGACAGTTCCCATGCGTCTGTCTGGGAATATGCAAATTCTTTTCTGTACACACCTCAGCTCATTAGGAGGCGTTGCGGATGCTGGGCAAGGGGAACGGGAAGCGTGCATCAGGCTTTAGGTGAAGTGGCACTGTAGGACTTTTGTCCCCCAGCGATTTTACGCTTTCCACACCATCCTTCCAATCGTTAGGCTGTGAGCCACCACTGTGCTCTGCACATAGCCATGCACTTTAAGTCCCTTTTTCGCACGTACTTTCATTAAACCTGAATATAGAAGCATATATCTGTCTAGGCTAGAGGCACATGAAACA